>NC_050450.1:47095670-48295670 GCF_903995425.1 Onychomys torridus
TGGAGTTGCTCAAATGGATGGGGGCGGGGCACAAACTTACTGTGGTGCATTGTTAGGGATGGTTCCAGTCTATTCTGTTAGCATTTTCCTGTGCCAGACTCATAAACTGCATCACATATACACATACATACACAAAAGCATGGTATGTACAAGGACTACTGATCCATGGCTTGCTTGCCTCCAAGGAAGTATTGGGTAAAGAGCTGGGGAAGCAGGGGGCGCAGAGGGAGGCTAGCTCAGTAGAGTGCTTGCTGAGCAGAGGCCCTGCATTCTGTCTCCCCTACTGAAAAGGTAAGTGTTACAGGTTTCCCAGAACTTGCCGCCTCCTCTCTGCTGACCTCAGGCTTGCGACCGTGGGTCGAGAAGATGCTTAGGGTCTGCCGAGTGGAGGGGAAGGGAAGATCCATGGAGTGTGCGATGAACTTGTTATCTGGGAAGGGAACGTCCTAAAATAGCGGGCAACAGAGGTAACTCGGGTTCTGACCCTCGGGACCAGCTCTTAACTCTCTCCCCTGTTGTTGCAGGATATGAAGGACACCTTGACCAGGTACTCTGTCACCCTCAGTAGAGGTGGTGGTGGAGGAGGGGGAGGGCGGGCCACATGGAGAGCCCGGGAGCACATGAGACTGTGTTCCCTGGAGGAAGGAGAGCCTCGGTCTGCAGTACCCAGAGGTGGCCCTCCCCGCGGCTATCAGGACTGTGTGCAGAGTTCCGGGACAGATAGAGGTGCTCAAAAGTTTCCAAGGTAAGTGGAGACCCCGGGTCTCCAGTCATGAATCTCGGTCCTTTGGGCACTGCTCTGCCTTCCTTGGATGCCACGCAGGATCTGAGCTACCAATCGGAGATCAGTGCCTTAAACTGTACTCAAATCTCTCCAAGTCTGACCCTCTGCTGAATTAAGTTTGCCCAGTTAGCCCTAGTGACTCGCCATCAACATCCACGGGGAACTGGAACCCTTGGGTAACCCCAAGTCTCAGCTGGGACTAGTGGAGGGGAGGCTTTTGAGTGACTATGGAAAAAGAGCCACTTGACCACCATGCCCCACCCACGCCTATCTTGAGGGTTCTGGCCCTTCCACCTTTGACCTTGAATGACCCCCTACTTATCTCTGTCCACCTGGATCCTCTGCAGAGGATGTGGTGCCGGACCCCAGCTCAGCGTACCCCTATCTCCTCCTGTACGAGAGCCGCCAGAGGCGATACCTGAGCCCACCGCCAGAGGGCACCGCCCCCTACAGCAAGGACCGGTTCGTGGCCTACCCCTGCGCTGTGGGACAGAAGAGCTTTTCCTCTGGAAGGCACTACTGGGAAGTGGGCATGAATCTCACCGGGGATGCGCTCTGGGCCTTGGGCGTGTGCAGGGACAACGTGAGCCGGAAGGACAGGGTGCTTAAGTCCCCGGAAAATGGGTTCTGGGTAGTGCAGCTATCCAAAGGGAAGAGGCACTTGTCCCTGTTACCCGACTCCACTCAGGTCACACTCACGGAGCCTCCCACCCACATGGGCATCTTCCTGGACTTCCAGGCCGGGGAGGTGTCCTTCTACAGTGTGAACGATGGGTCCCACCTGCACAGCTTCTCCCAGGCTGCCTTCCCTGGGCCGCTGCTGCCGTTCTTCTGCTTGGGAGCTCCAAAGTCAGGCCAGATGGTCATCTCCACAGTGACCATGTGGGTGAAGGGATAGAGGCGTGGAGCCAGGCACAGTAGTCACTGGGCATGCCCTGGTTCCCCAGGAGGCAGGGCGCTTCACCACCGTGGCTACCTACCCAGGCTTTCTCTGGGGCGCTGAGAGCCAATACCTGGGCTGGCAGGGCAACTTCCCGAAATACAATCACGATTAAAATGCTCAAATACGAACCGACTATTGAGAAGATACTAAATAGGGTTAACTTTAGAAAGAGTCCCGATATTTCCGAGTGAACTATATATTTCTAAATATATACCCGCTCACCGGGCAAATTGGTCTTCCGTTTTGTTAGCTTTGTCCTGCCCCAAAACTTGCTAGTATCTTGGTTCCTAGGGCACTTTGGCCATCCGGTCCTTCACAGAGAAAGTGGAGCCCCACCCACCCACCCTTAAGATAATTAGGGAGGGCTCCACTCCCCTTCCTCCATATACCGGTTCCTAACACTCCCGCTCCAAAGAACCCCTCACTTTCCATTCCTGTTACAAGACAGTAGCACCCCAGGACTCAAGTGAGTGAGGCAGTACTCTGGCAAGGGCCCATTTCCAAAATGGTTTCCACTGTGAGCCTTCTGGACCCACAGCGTGACACGCGACTCATTTCCTGTGGGGCGTTTACCCACCAACCCCACAGCTCCCCAGAGTTTTCCTGAGTCTGAGCAGCAGGAAATATTAGAAGGATTTATATTGCTGAGATAAACAGATAGAAAATACAGGATAGCCTCGAGAGGGCCTGGAACCTTTTCCAACAGCCTGTGCTCCAGGGTATTTATAGAGATGCCAAGGGGTGGAGCAAAAGACCTCCTCCCCCAGCACAGCCAAGTGCAGACCATCTCAGACACCTGCACTCAGGCCCGTGGCCCTAATCATCCTCTATGCAGACCTGCTGGGTAAAGCCATGAGGAACCTGAAAACGGGCCCCCACAGATCCCCCTTTAATATTTAAAAAATAACTCATTATGAGTAGTAGCTTACAGCAATCTCCATAGCTGTTACACCTCCCAGTATGGGAGTAGAGGATGATATAGATGACATTTCTTTTTTTGAATTAAGTCCAAGGTGACCTCAGCAGTCTTAGCTGCCTCAAGCCCTTTCTAAACCAAAATCTTAATGCAATCACAAATTTAAAGAATCCCTTAACTTCATCATTACCATTGCCAGATTAACATAAGTATTGCTGTACATAGTCACAATTCTCCCAAACTTATAACTCAAAGCAAACATTAAGCATAGATTCACACTCAATATTTACACTTTTCACAAACTCACATATAACATGTGCTTAAACAAACTCACACTCAACATTTATACATTTTTACAAACTCACATATAACATTTTTTGCCTTGCAAAGCATTGACACACATTCAACATTTACACTTTTTTTTTTACAAACTCATATAATGTTAACATCTACTTATTTATACTCCTTAAGGAAACTATAGAACTACTTTAGCAAATATATTCATTCCATCTTATTTCTTATTTAAACTTATATTTACAACTAGCATCTTCTTACAAGCTTATTAAGACTACCTTAGATCCTTCTTGCAAGTTTATATTCTTAAAGGAACTCTATAGCTCTATTTTACAAACTTATATAGGGCTACCATTAGCATATATCTAACTTAGCAAACACCTAAAGATTTCTTAACACAGATCTAACAAAACAGAATAATTTCTACAAACTCACATATCTTTTCATCTTTTCTACTTCTTACTCTTAATTATCATCACTATCTCCATTAGATTATCTTAACTAGACAGGAAGTACATACATCATTTCTAAAGTTTAGAGTTTATAGTCAGCTTTGCTATACAACACTGGGAATTTAGTGAGTGTTGTCGTTATAGAGTTGTGATTCTAGTTGCTGGGGGACTGTAACCTTCTTGGGACGAAGCCACACCCCAAAGTTGCCGAGTTCTCTCAGCCATTACAGAACCCACAGAGATGCACTGTCAGCAGTAAACGGTTTTTAACTAGAGGCTGTCCCTTCACCCTAATTCATAATAGCTCCCCTAAGTGCTTCAATTCAGACAAACATTTCTGTTACAGCAGTACTTTTGGTTTGTTCTACCAAAAAACTTCACTTCACCCTGAGGATGAACTTGCCGTATTTAGTTGCTGTAAAGCTCTTTGCAAAAATACTGCACAGCTATTAGGTGATATAAAGTATTTTTCTAAAGGAGCTAGTAAAGCCAAAAGTGGCACAGTTCTGAACTCTATTTCCAGTGACAGAACCTCAGAAACATTAATCAGCCACTTTCATTCTGGTTCCTTTATAGGAACGTCATTGGAGCTGACCTTCCTTAGTTCCACGCTCCTTACCAGACGCTCCGATAACCACCCAGCTGCATTCTCCTCCTGTGAAAAAATACAAACATGTCCTCAACCCCATATTAACACAGGATCGGGACCCTTCCATAATCCTGAGCAGGGATCTTTCCATTTCACTTGAGCAAAAGTTGCTTGGATGCCACTGTGCCAAAATCTGTCTGTGGCAGACTGCTCATGGACATCCATATTCAAAAGTTCAGAACAAAAAGAGCATGATTTATTTTTTGAAGTTGTATTTTAAGACTGCTATGAGCCCTTTCTACAATACCTTGTCCCTGAGGATTATAAGGAATAGCTGTCTTATGTACAATTTCCCATTGGGTACAAATTTGTTGAAATGCCTTATACTATATTCAGAACCATTATCAGTTTTAATTTTTGGTATACACATATACGAAAAACACATGTTTTGTAGCTTCCCCAGGTTGTGCACTAGCCATTAAAAATCCTGAATAAGTGTCAATGGTCACATGTACATATTTTAATTTGCCAAATTCTGCAATATGTGTAACATCCATTTGCCATAGATGATTAGGAAGACCTCAAGGGTTCACCCCTAAGTGAGGGACAGGAAAATATTTTGGACATACCCCATATCGTTTAACTATTTGACGAGCTGCTTCTTTGGTAAGATTGAATTGCTTTCTTAAGCTTTTGCTATTTTGATGATGAAGAGCATGTGACTGTTGAGCCATTTCCACCTGGGATAATGCTCAGCCATTGCATTACCCTCAGCTAAAGAACCAGGAAGATTGGAGTGAGCTCTAATATGGCCCACAAAGCATGGCAGCTTTCTTTTGTGAATAGCATCTTGAATTTGTTGAAACATTTTGACTTGATTGTTGTTAGTTCCAATATTTTCACCAAAACTGTTATTATTCAAAGGAGTCAAGAACATAGATGTTCTTTCATGAAACATCCTTCATTAGCTTACTTTGAAAAAAAGCATTTTCAGGATTTAGTATTTTCATTTCATTAGCTTTAACTCCTGATGTTATTAGCAGCTGTGATATTTAGCATTGATTTCTTATAAGGAACTTCCAGGTGAAGCAACTCTTTTGTAAGACAGCTAGATTTTCTGTTTGTTTCCCATCTATAAAGCAGTCATTTCCCTCTCTCTCTCTCTCTCTCTCTCTCTCTCTCTCTCTCTCTCTCTCTCTCTCTTTTTTAAGATTTATTTATTCATGTATAGTGTTCTGTCTGTATATACCCCTGCAGGCCAGAAGAGGGCACCAGATCTCATTACAGATGGTCGTGAGGCACCATGTGGTTGCTGGGAATTGAACTCAGGACCTTTGGAAGAGCAGCCAGTGTTCTTAACCTCTGAGCCATCTCTCCAGCCCCGTCATTTCTTTTTGAATGCCTGTTTCCTTGTCTCCTTATTAGATTTGCAAAGGAATTACTTATTGCAGGCAGTTTGTTCAAAAGGCAAAGAACTTTTTAAATTTCAACATGTTTCTTCATATCTAAGACAACATTCAGTGTATAAACTGCTTTCCCTTATTTTAAGGATTTTAAAGTGGCTTGTTTGCTCATATAGGTAGCTTTTTTTCTGATCTGAGTTCTCAAGAGGTAAGATTAAGCTTTCTAGCATTTCTTTGAGTAGAAACTTCATTCTGAGCTGAAAAGTTTTTGTACAGTATCGCCATCTTTAGCTGGAAAACTACATTTCCCAGAATGCATTTCTCTTATATCAGTCCTTTGTTGCATGCTGGCTTTCAGACTTCATTTCCCATAGTTCTTTGGGGTTCTAAAAGTCAACTTCTGACTCTCCCTTACCGACTCACTAAGTTTTTGCCTGGGAGGTTTGAACCTTGTTTTTTTGTTTGTTTGGTTTGGTTTTTTGTTTTGTTTTTGTTTTTGTTTTGCTTTTGCAACGGGAGGTTTGAACCAAGCATTTTAAGTTTTCAATTATGGGACATTAAGAGATTTCTATTCTCTCCTCAGCTGGCTTTAACAGGTGTCTCTCCTTCATTAGACACTGGCCCGGGTCAGAACTGCACCTGCCTCAGTTAGCTGGCATTGAGGCTGGCATTCCTGATAGCAACTTTCCTTGGGGCTTGTGTTTGCCTTAGCCAGTGAAAAACAAAAACATTTACAACAGCTTTTCCATAGCTCCTTCAGAGACATTTTCTCCCACTGATATTATTCTCATTTTGCTTGTTCCTTTCCCCCTAGATGCAGAGCTTCAGATATCTCAGGCTGCTCTGTTCCTCTGCTAGCTGCCTTTGGAGGTAGGGACTTTCTTTTCCCCCATCTGCCTCAAACTCTAGCAGCTTTGTCAGGTCATGCATTTTCTGGGGAGGATTATGTCCCTTCTCCGTTTCTTCAGAGTCTTTCTCCCTGACAGTTCCCAGTTTGGTCTCAATTTATCCCTTCTACCCCAGAAACATTTACCAACGCCACAGTGACAGCTGTTTTGCTTCTGAAGGTAGGGGCTTTAGTCCGTTTCTGTTTTGGGGGTCTGAGGTTTGTGTTCATAAATAAAGCTTAACAAGGGAGGTTTTTGCCCTCTCTAAGCTCACATTAGGACAGGTGTTTTTCCCTCAGGCCTTCACCTGGCCCTGTCGCCCAGGGGGTTGCATTTGCTTGTCTAGGTGCTCAAGGACAGAGCTCAGGCCAGAGGCAATCACCTCTCAGGGCTACACTCCCTCATCTCACCTGGAGTCAGTTGAAACAAAGCTTTTCTCAAAGAGATGCTTTCTCTGACAGAGAAGAAAGCTTTACTCCTGGATAGTTCTGTTCTGCCCTGGCTGGGCTCTTTCCCCAGACAGCTTCTGACTCGGCAGCACAACTGCTTCAGACACAGTTCAGCTTCACTGCTTTCCCAGAAAGGTCCTTTCTCTGGTAGGAACGCTTTTCTCAGATTTCTTTTTGCAGCTGTGGACCTATCAACCTGGGACTTGTAGGAAAGCGGACAACTTTGCCGTTCCCACCGGCTTTAGCTGTGTTTGTTCATTAGCATCTTCCCCTGGGTCCTGCACCTTCGTGCCTCAGCTCTGTGCTCCAGGAAGTTTGCAACTGCAGGAACCCTAGTATCCCCGAAACGTACTCCAATTCGGAGACGCTGGCCAGTCGCCTCTGGGTTTTTGGTCAGAAGCAAGGATACAATGCTAACACAGTTTGTATCACTTCAGGGGAATCTTTGCATTAGAGCAATTAGGAGCACCTTTTCCGTTCTGAAATGCTCAAACAAACCCCTTGATGTCTCACAGCTGGGCTGTAACGGAAAAGCTTGGCTTGTTTGCTTTTCTCAGGTGAGGTTTTCTGCCCTTTCGGCTCTGTAGCTCTTCACCCACACTCTCCCAGGGTTTCCCTCAGGGGACTCTGACCCACGGTCTTTTACTCACTTGAAGAGACAGAGCTTAGAAGAAGTTTGTAGGAACTTGTCCCTGCCTCCTGCATTGCAGGGAGGAATTTTAAAGCTTGAAAGAGAACTTAGAGAGGTTTTGCTGTCTTGAGAGGTTTGTTGTTTTCCCTTAGAACTAATCACAGGTGATTCTCATACTAATATCTTCAGGGGATTCTAATTGGTCCATCTGAGAGTTAAAGGCTTTAAAGTTTAAGAAAGATTAAGCCTTTTTTAAGAGATTTTCCCCCAAAATTTTCCAAGAAAAGATTTATAGTTTAAGAGAAAGATTTTTTTCCCCAAGAGAGAGAAAGACCAACTTTCCCCAAAACTTTTGAACTTTAAACTTTTTGACCTTTTACACCCACATTTTTGCCTCAGGGAGAAATCACTTTCTCCTGCAGCTTGGACTTAGCATTTCAGCTGTCGCCAAGACAAAAGCTTTCATAGGAAACTTTTTCTTCCCCATAAGCTCAAAGAAGAGCTTTTTTACTACCCATAAAGCTTAAAGATTTTTTTCTTCCCCAGTTTGTGTTCATAGCCCCCAAGTTAGAAAATTGAAGAGTTTTTCTGTCTAGTTGCTTTTAGTTATCTTAGAAATGTAAGATTGTGTAGAAAATTTTAAGTTTTTCCTACACTACATTACTACCCTATGCCTTATACCTATTTTTCTCAGATAGAAATTGAGAAGGGAACTCACTTGGTATCCCAGGCTGGCCTCGAACTCACAGAGATCTGCCTGCCTCTGAGAAACCCTGTCTTGAAAAACCAAAATTGAGAAGGGGATAGAAGATAGAAACTTTTGACAGAAGAGAATTTTGCACTGCAGCATTGGATATCCTTCCAGTCCGTTTTCCTTTTCTCTTGAGGATAAAACCCCTGCCCCTCAATAATATATATATATACATATATATATATATATTAATATATATATATATATATTAATATATATTAATATATATATATATATATATTCCATAACACTGGCATGCCACTTTCCACTGGCAGGGCTGACTCACATGTTCACCAAAAACTCTGTAATAAAACCATTATTTCCCTTTATCTTTTGTTCCTATTACTTTGTCTTTAGTCCCTGTTCATTTGTCTTTAGCCCCCCTTTTTTGTCTTTAGTGCCTGTTCATGGTGCCATTCTGTAGGGTGTTTACCCACCAACCCCACAGCTCCCCAGAGTTTTCTTGAGTGTGAGCAGTGGGAAATAGTAGATGGAAGGATTTATAGTGCAAAGATAAACAGATAGAAAATACAGGATAGCCTCCAGAGGGCCTGGAACCTTTTCCAAGAGGCCCAGACTGTTTCTGCCCCAGGGTATTTATAGAGACGCCAAGGGGTGGGGCAAAAGACCTCCTCCCCCAGCACAGCCAAGTGCAGACCATCTCAGACACCTGCACTCAGGCCCAGTGGTCCTAATCATCCTCTCTATTCGGACCTGCTGGGTAAAGCCACCAAGGAACCTGAAAACGGGCCCCCACAGATCCCCATCCCGGATCACTCAGGTCTGCCCCCAGACATGAGGGTGGCATTGGAGGTGTCTTAGCGACAACTGTCCTAGGGGTGCTATGGACACTGGGATACGTTCCATGCACTCAAGGTCATCCTGTGTCTCAATACTCTTAGTCCCTTTCTGGACCTGCGGGGACTGGTGGAGCGGGGACACCACCTGCAGAGACCTGTCACCGCGAATAAGCGCTGTAATGCGTTCTAATTCGGTCTCAGCCGCAAGGCCCTATGACATGCAGCGGCCAATCCACGACAAAAGCGGCTTCCAAAAACATAATAAAAACCGGTTTCCTGCTTCCGCCGCTGTTCCTCTTCCGGCGGAAGTCTGCGAGCCTGGTACCGAGCGTACCCACTACCCGGGAGGCTGGCCATCTGGTCCCGGCCCGTGCCCACGCGCGCCCCGAAGAGCCTGCTCCAGGCGCTGCCGCCCGCACCATGGCCGCCCCAGACTTGTCCACCAACCTCCAGGAGGAGGCCACCTGTGCCATCTGCCTCGATTACTTCACCGATCCAGTGATGACCGACTGCGGTCACAACTTCTGCCGCGAGTGCATCCGACGTTGCTGGGGCCAGCCCGAGGGCCCGTACGCGTGTCCCGAGTGCCGCGAGCTGTCGGCGCAGAGGAACCTGCGACCCAACCGACCCCTCGCCAAAATGGCAGAAATGGCCCGGCGCCTGCACCCGCCGTCGCCCGTCCCGCAGGGCGTATGCGCGGCGCACCGCGAGCCGCTGGCCACCTTCTGCGGCGACGACCTCTGCCTTCTGTGTCCCACCTGCGAGCGCTCGGAGCACTGGGCTCACCGCGTGCGACCGCTGCAGGACGCGGCCGAAGACCTCAAGGTGCGTTCCGCCAAGTGCAACTGGTCCGTGTCTGGAGCGAAGGGATGACCGGTCACTGTGCCCCTCCTTGGGTGAGGGAGTGTGAGTTACAGTTAACCTGATCCCGTGATGGGGTCCGGATGTAGCCTGTCTCATTCCAGGATGAGATGCACCGGCATTCTTGAAAAACTGGGTGTTGGTAGTCAGCCCTGACGGGGCTGGGAGAACTCAAGGGGCCACTGTGAGATTTAACAGTTTGGCCGACGTCAGAGTTGATACTTGCCCGGTGTGTTACCATCCCAGCATGAACTCCAGTTACCAGAATAAATCAGGCACCAAGTTTCCTTTGCTTTGGATCTCAGCACAGGGTTTTGGAGCTTATAGACAGAGAGATCCCTGTGGTTTTTTCGTTTCGCTTGATCCATACCGGATTCATTGGTCCAGCAGGCTTTCCTCCCTGCTACCGCAAGCCCCTTGGTGGTGCTGAAAGGGACCCACATCTCTCCAGAAGTGACATGATAAATCCTGGCGGGGCAACACAAAAGAAGAAAAACCTTGTCCTCTTCTTTGTCAGGTTCATTGTCCGAACTTAACAATTACAGCTAAAGGAACACTTTAAATTTCCCCTGCCTAGGGCTTCACACAAGAAAAAAGACAAACCAGAGAAGCAGTTACCCTGGGGCTTTTATCCAAACGGTGTAGAGTTACCAGAAGGAGACCTGGAAGTCCAGGTCTCAGCAGTTAGGACCTGTCTAGGAATTGGGAGGCTAATGAAAGGGAGTGTCTCTCCTGCAGAATTGATGCTCTGCCTTCTGCCCGCCTGTGTATCTGTGTCTGTTCAGACACCTTCACCTCCACATAAACCTCACAGCACCCAGGCAGGTTTGGGTGTGGGGACACAGCTTGCTTTATCAGATGACACCAGGAAATCAGCAGATGGCTTTTACTTGTGACCAATGGGTACGCAGTAAGCCATCCCTCCATTCACTGGAGCTTGGGATGTGGGTCCCCTGGGCCATGCTGGCCTCAGTGGCTCAGGTGACAGGTTCACTCTTTGGCTCTGGCCCTGGGGCGGTGAGTGAGTAGTACCCAGAGGGGAATCTCCAGCTCTCCAGTAAAACCAGAGAGATGGGAGGAGGGTTCACAAAGACAGGAACTGGGAGTTGAAGGGAGAACCCAGGCCTACCCCAAGGCCTCCTGGGTTCACACAACTTCCAAAGTAGGAAGTCTGCATCATGACCTAACCAAAGACAGGTTTGTATGCAGCTAGAACTTTTGCCAAAGTGTACACATGGTGCTGCTTTACAAGCTCACTCTGTTTAAAATGCTGCCCCTGACCTTAACTTTGAAAATGGGGAAATGGGGGCTGGAGAGATGTCTCAAGTAGTTAGAGTTTATTGCTCTTCCAAATTGCTTAAGTTACGGTACTCATGCTTGACAGCTCATAGCTGCCTGTAACCCCAGCTCTAAGGAGAGCTGATTTGTCTGGCCTCTACAGCCCGCTTGCAGACATACACATAATCAAAATAATAAAGATAAATTTTTTTATTGAGAAAGTGGCTGGGTATAGTGGCTCATATCTGTCATTCCAGCTACTCAGGAGGCTGAGGCAGGAAAATCGAAAGTTCAGGACCTACCTGGGTTACAGAGTTCAAAGTTCAAACCCAGTGCAGATAACTTAGTAAGACCATGTTACAAAAGAAAAAAAAAGGCTAGTTATAACTCAGTGGTAAGGCACTTACTTAGCATGCGTGAGGCCCAGGGTTCCAGGAGAAAACACTAGAAAGACTCAGGCAGAGCTTAGAACTCAAGCTGGAAGGGTACATGATGATGGAGCCAAGTGACAAGACAGGCCTGAATTTTCAAGAGAAGTTAAGCAGCATCAGAGATAGGCCTGTGGCTTCTACCATAGCCCTGATGAGGACTGAGCCCAGCTGGCAGCTAGGCTCCATCTCTCCTCCCTGACCAACTTCAAGATTTCCCCCAGCACCATGGAGTTGATAAGGTTTGGATTTATATAAACAGACTCTGTTGGAGACAAACACAAGCCACCCAGCCGGCCTGTTTATAGGAATGCTTGCTCTTCAGTGGTACGCAAAACTGCAAGAAAGTGGAAATGGAGCTGGATCAGGTCCAGCCTAGGAAAATAGAGCCAGTTGTGAGGGACAGGGAAAAAAGATGGGGTGGGAAGTCACATCTACATCTAGTTTGAACTCCCATGGTACAGCTAAGGCACACAGCCCTGGAGGCTGTTCAAGGTCAAGGCATGTCTAGTAAGGGCTGCCTCCCGGCTCACAAGTGGCCCCGTTCTTGCAGGAACTCCCAGATCCTATCCCGAATCACCTTCCAAAAGTCTAGCCCATCACCAAGGTGGTCGGGTGTTCAACTTAGGAGTTGTTGGGGACACTCAAGCCTTAGCCTCTGACTTGCTGTGACCCCTTGTGACCACAGGTGGAAGGAAGAGGAGGGGACAGTGGCTTCAAGGGGGGGAAGCTCAGTCCTCAGTGCCAGCTTGGTGGGTGTGTCCTGTTGAGGGAGCCTGGATGTGCTCACCAAGCAGGCAATACGCTGTCCGCTCTGCAGAGGTGAGCGGGGCTGGCTTAGGGACACAGGGCTAGCACTGAAAATAAGGAGAAACCTTGACTATGACATCTGGTGAATTTGGGGAGGGGTAGCCTTGGTCACTAGAGGGGTTACTGCCGAATCAGGAGGATGCCTGCCAGTGGGGAGCATTGTATCCTGCCATCATCTGGACAGATTTCATTTGGCCCAATGGGGAAGAGGTTGCCAGAGGAGGTCAGGAGGAGAAAGGCAGACTTCTGTGTCTGGGCCCTACCTGTAGGGCCCGATGCCGACTGAGATTCTCATGGCACCGCCTGGTCTCCATCCCACCAGGGGAGGCTGGAGAAGTCACTGGAGCACCTGCGGAAACACATGGAGGATGCGACGCTGTTCCAAGCCCAGGCTGAGGAGACCTGTGCCTTGTGGCAGGCAGGTGCTGGGTCTGGGGTGAAGGCGGGAGCATCAAGTCAGTAGCTAGATGCCAGACTAGCCTGAAACACCCTGTGGTCAGCCCAGAATGTATGTGTGTGTGAGTGAGTGAGTGTGTGTGTGTGTGTGTGTGTGCGTAAAATAGAAGATGCCAAAGTTGGATTCTGTCCTGCCCTTCGCTAAGTACCTGGGGTCCTGGCATGCTTGAGTTCAGGGTCATAGAGGGAGCAGACATGAGGGGTCCCAAGGATGGATTTGGATGGATGTCAGGAGCAGGCCCAGCTATGGGGAGGTCTCCAGTAGTGGATCTAGGGGTCAGGGAGGTGTTTGGCATTGGGGTAGATTTGGCCTATTTAGCTTTGCAGTGGCAGATTTGTCTGGCTGACATCTGGGGATGGGCTTGGGGGCCTGTGTGGCCGATGTTGGGTGTGGCTGGTCCCAGGAATGGATCTTGAGTCTGGGTAGCCGCGGGTGATAGATGGGAGATCTGATGGCTCAAGGGGCAGGTTTGGGTTGCCAATAACCCAGAGTTGTCAGTTATGTATCTGGGCAGCCATGGGTGACAGACTGGATGTGCCATCAGCTCTTGAAGTCTAGGCGGCTCCTGGTAGTCTATCCTGTGTCTGATCAGCCTGGGGTGGTAGATTTGGGGTGCGGGCATCCCCAAACGGTCAGTCCTGGTCTAGCGTCAGGTCTTTCTTATGCCCTACAGAAGATGGTGGAGAGCCAGCGGCAGAATGTGCTGGGTGAGTTTGAGAGGCTGCGCCGCCTGTTGGCGGAGGAGGAGCGACAGCTGCTGCAGAAGCTGGAGGAAGAGGAGCTGGAGGTGCTGCCGCGCCTGCGCGAAGGCGCCGCGAGACTTGGCCAGCAAAGCGCGCAGCTGGGAGCCCTCATCTCAGAGCTTGAGAACCGCTGCCAGCTGCCAGCACTGGGGTTGTTGCAGGTGAGTGGGCCCGGTGGAGTGTCCTGGGGGATCCACAGTACTCCCCAGGGGAACACCAGGTGTGCGCCTCTCACCCCACTGCTCAGCACGCCGCTTCCTCCCCAGACACACAGGGTCTGCATCTTCTTATTGCCGGGTTGCCACAGGGCATGCAATACAGCCCCAAGTCCCAGCCACTTGCATGCCTTCTGCATCCACCACTGACCACATGCAGGCCCTGCTGCTACCTGATGTGTCAGAGACTGTGCTCCGTGGGGCGGGGGGGAGAGGAGGGGCAGGGAGCTGTCAAAGGATTCAGAATAAGAAAGTGTTGGCAGTGCTTGTCCATAACAGATCAAGTCTGCAGAGAGCCTGGCCTGGCCACCTGTCCTGTAAATTCCACAGCAGCTAAGATGGGTGTCCCAGTATTCTGCCACCCTACACTCAGTGTGAATAAAAGAGAGAGAAGTAGTCTTTTGGTGGAGATGGATGCCAGCGCCCCCTGCAGGCGCCCAGTGGGGGTGCGCCAGTTCCTTGAATGAAAGGGCGCAGTGTTTATGCATCAGCTCCCACTTCCTCTCCTGCCTTGAGTCACTCCTGGCTGACCTGAGATCCTGAAGATTCTGAACATCTGTTAAACAGCTGCTGCTCTGTATTTAAGGGATCATGAGAAGTCCAGATGTGGTTTTACTTCCAATCCACAGTCGGTTGAGTATACAGGTGCAAAATGAGGGCGTACAGTGAGGCAGACCTCGGGAGAAGTCCCATTTTCTCAGGCTGGCTGGCCACAGTTGCTGTTCTCTGTGGACACAGCAGTGGATGTGGACCAGCCTGTGTGCTTTGCGGGGAGGGACGCTGTCTTCCCTCACTGATTACTCGTTCTTGTTCCTGGACCCTGGAGAGCTCTCAGTAGGTCCCCACCCCAACCCTTCCAGTTTGTGAGCTCTACTCCCCACTCCCTGCCGGGTGTCCAGTTGTCTTTGTGGGAGGTCGTACCATCATTTTCTGTTACAGTAAGGAGAGACTGGGGAGCTGGTCAGCAACAGCTTCTGATAGGGACTCTCGGAACCCTCAGGACAATTACTCCGGAAAAATCCTCATAAGACCCCATGGCAGGGATTACATGTTGACGTGTGTCTTGATGGAGACATTTCGACTGAAGCAGGTCCCTTCGCGCCTCTCGTCTTCTTTAAGAGTTATCCTCAGGATGTATGCTCTAGTCCTGTTCTTCCCTGAATCAAGTGGCTCCTATTCATTTCCCCCAAACCAGAACACTCAGGTCCCACACCCCCCCCCCCCCCCCCCCCCCCCCACGCACCCGTCCTCTGCCTCATGGCAGTCTAGGTAACCATGAAAAGTGTGGCCGTCAGTTCCAGGACCCTTCAACAGGCTCAGGGCCTCTGTCTCCCCATTTGTCCAGTGGGCATTGATGAGATTCAGGAGGTGACTGCCAGATACAGGCTGTGGGGTTCACTGTTGCCTTTCCTTAGGGGCTTGGCTATGCTGTGTGCCACCCCACACCCTAATGCCATCTACCTTGTGTGTAGATATGGGGTCTAAGACTGGCTGTCTGCCTTCCATGTAAGATAGAGGCCCCAGGGGCTGGGGACGTAGTCAGGAGGTGGCTCACTGGGACGAGACACCTGGGGATTTCGACCTTTACCAAGCTGTCAGATGGTTAGAGCCTGGCAAATGGAAATGTCTCTGTGAGATCTCGGAGGGAGGCTAGGAGAACAGAGAGGAATGGAGACAGGGGTCTATGTCAGTAAAGCAGATGAAATGCACTGGCATGCCTCTCACCTGGTGTGTGTGTGTGTGTGTGTATGTATATGTGTGTGTGTGTGTGTGTGTGTGTGTGTGTATGTGTGTGTGTGTGTGTGTGAGTGTGTGTGTGTTCCATTCATTCAAATCTCATGCCCCTCCTTGAAGATAAATAGACATTGCTATATGTTGCTAGTGAAAGGGCCCCTTTGGGTTTTTTTGGTGGTGTACCCACTGTGAGGTACTCACACTCATGTGAGCAACCAGTGAGACTCACTGGTACAGACAGGAAACACGGAAAGTCAAACCTGTCTTGTGTTGCATCAAACGTGATAGGGTACAGGTTGTTAGCCAAGTCATCTTCCTAGACTCTAGGAAAACAAAATGCTGGAAGGTTTTTGGAAAACAGGGTGACTTGGAAATGGGGGTGCAGGGTCTGTGTGAACACCAGATGTGGATTTGTTTTTCTAGGTGGTGGTCTCGGCCGTCTACTCATATTTCACATCACCTGGCTGCTTAGCTGCCGCCTGTGCCCCTCCCCATCCTTCTCCCACTTTATCCCCCGCTGCCTGCCCCCCACCTGCCCCTCCTTCGCCTGGTCCTCTCTTCCACCAAACTTTACAGGAAAGCCTTTGCTGTGTGCTGGGACGGGTTATGCCTACGGCTTGGGGTTAGGAGCAGCTTGCTTCATTCTGGCCCTGTGAGCTGCTGTCCATTGTCTAGGGTGAGAGAAGGAGGTTGAGGGGGTCTCCACTCTCAGCCCCAGTGTGCAGGGTCCTTCTTCCAGATCTCTAAGGCCTGGTGTGGTCACCTATGGCCTTCTGGACAGGTGTCATGCATAGATGAGGGCTGGGGGACCTGGAAGCCATCCATGTGTGCTGATAGCCTCTTAGGCTGACATGCTCTGTAGCACAGAGTTGATTTTTTTTTCCCTTTGCCCCTGAATAGATGTGTCTGAGGAGGCCCTTTCCCTACTCTGGAGGCCAAAGCTTTCCTATCACCCAGCAAGCAAGGCCTTGTGCCATCCTTGCTTCAGGCCATGCGACCACCAATACCCGCAACACACCTGTTTCCAAATGGGTGAGAGGCAGAGACGATTCCAGCCGCTCTGCACATCGGACTACTCATGGTTCCAGGCTCTTGCCCTTGCATCCCTATTCACCTGTGGCTTCGGAGCCCTCTGTTTGAGGCCTTTGTGACCTGTTGTCCCCTAGACAGAACTTGCAAGTACGATCCCATCTGCAGGGACTGTATCTCACTTCCCGTGTCTGACAAAAAGAGCAAGCCTGTGGGAGCTGGCTAGCTGCATGGTCCTTCAGCTCTAATGCCACACAAAGTACCATCGGCTGAGTGCCTGACACACAGAACTTCATTTCCTTCTGATTCTAGGGGCTAGAAGTAGAGGACAAGGGTTTCAGCAGAGCCCATGTATTAGTTTATTTTGTTTCTATGGAATACCCAAGGCTGGGGGTCAAATGTCCAAGCAGCATGCTGGCAGCTTGGGCGGGTGACACCTTGGCTGGGTCGTGTTACAGCAGTGGTGTCATACTGTAAGGGCCTGAGCAAGGGAGATTGCTCAGTGAGATGGGGGCTAGAGGAGAGGTCAGGGCCAGCGTGCTGTTAACTCTCATAAGAGCTCTCCAGGGTCCATGCAAACTGTGTTATATTAATTCCTTCCAAAGGTAAGCCTCAGACACGTCCTTTTAGATGGCACCTCTCAAAGGTCACACCACCTCTTAACAAATCTTCACAGGGCCCAAATTCCCACAACATACCTAGGAAGACAGTCAACCCAGCCAAATCACTGAGGTTGGCGTCTCTGGAGACCTCTCTCCTGGTTCAAGGACATCCATCTTCTCCCATGTTCCTATCTATCACTCAAGCCAGTCACCAATCCTGTTGTTACCGTCAACTGACTGGAGTCTGCTCTAATGAGATAGAGATCCTGGATTGGCAGGGAGCTTTTATCTCCCCTGGCGTTTGGCAGGAGTGAGCAGTAGCAGCAGGCCACAGCGCGTGACACTCTGGTGTCCTTGTGTGTAGGTCTAGGACATCAGGAGCCTTGGACCTGCAAGTGTTACTGTTCTTGTGCCCCCGCCCCCCACCGCCCTTGTTGCAGGCTGTACCGAATCCTCCAGACAGGCCTGGGTATCAGGATTCCTTGACCCTCAACACCAGCCAGTGTTGAGCTCTTGGCCCAAGGTCTCAGTCAGACTCTTGACTGTAGAGATTAGACATCTCCTTGGAACTCTCGCTGGCAGCCAGGGCCTGAAGTTTGCGGTATCTTAGGTCTATTTGTTTTGGGGCCGAGACTGACTGCCGTGGCTCTGTCCCTCTGCCTCTTTATAACCACCTTCTTCCTGCTTCACACTCAGCCGGCTGACTGGGCAGCATCTACCATCTCTGTTGCTTCTTTAGTGTTCCCAGGTCAGCCTAGGCCGCTACAATTAGAGAAGAGAGCAGCAGGAAGGAGCCTCTCGTGGGGCCTGCTGGAATACCAGCGAAGTGGACAGGAAGGAGGATGCCCTGAACCTGCATACCATGTGAGCCGCAGCCTGTTTTATAGCCAGAGACAACGTTTTATATCCATTGCAGCCTGGCCTTGGAGCACCAGTCACCACTGCCCACTGGGCCACCAGGGGAAGTGTCACCTAGAGTCCCCAGAGGCAGAAATCTGTTACAGGCTGTTCTTGCTGAAGCCACACCTTTAGGGGCAATGGGGGTCTATTGCCATCTTTGCATAGTAGTCAGAGACTGTGGGGAGTGCTGTGATGACGTCAGCAAAGTTGGGACCACAAGGGAAAGTCCAACAGCTGCCAAGTAGGGAATAAGTGGCCCACCCCCCAACGTCTTTGCATCCACAGGAAAATGAATGTGAGGAGTACTTTACAAGAAGAACTTTTTTTTTGACTGAAGGAACCATTTGTTTACTCTGTTTAATAGGAGGTGAAAGTACCCCCCAAAAGAAAGAAAACAATCCTAGATGTAATAGCTGTTAGAGTATCTAGGTGTAAAACTCATCCCAGGAGATGGGAAGTGGCGGTTCCCATGAGGAGCTTACAGAGGAGTCAAGCAGGACTCCTCAAGTACTGGGCCCTGTTTTTCCAGAAATTCTGCACCTGGGCTCCCAAGGTGGCCGGGGCTCCTGGAGCAGCCACTAGGGAAGAGGCGGGAACAAGAAACAGAGCAGCTGAGACCCTCCATGCTTGCTCTGACTCGCTCCATCTCATGCAGGAAGCTGTAGAACTGAGGCAAGGTTAGCTCTATGTACACGTTTTCAGTTTGTTTTCCTTTCTTAACCACCAACTTTAACTGTAAAAATATGCTTCCCACTTTCTCTAATTCACTACTTCCAGATGTCACTCCAAATCGCCACTCCATATCAATCAGCTGGTTAATCATCAGGGTCTGACCTATGGCCCATTGTGCAAGGGTTGGAGCATTCTGCTTCCACTTTTCAGAAAAGTAAGTGGCTTTCTCCTCACTAAGACCTAGAGTCAGGAGATCAGTCCGCACCTGCTCTGCAGTGAACCCCTTCTTCAATGCCCCATTCAGAACCAGAAGGAGGCTTTTCATGACGCTTTTGAGGGGGCCAAGACTCATCTGATTGGTAGTGGCAAATTCTGAGAGCTGAGCCAGAAAGCGCTCCACCTCTTTGGGCTCAGTTAGGAAATGGAAAAGCACTTCTGTCAGGGCTGAGAACTGCTGCATGTCGCCATGCATGGCCTCCTCGGGCACCGGGTCCTGTGTGCAGTGCAGGCGGCCCATGGCGCCAGGAGCCCCACAGCGGGCGCTCGCTTCCTCCCCTCCCCGGCCTCGCTGCGCTCCCGCAGCCGCCTACAAGAAGAACTTTAATAGTGATTTTTGTAGCCCTGGCTGTCCTGGAACTCACTCTGTAGACCAGGCTGGCCTTGCACTCACAGAGATCCACCTGCCTCTACCTCCAAGTGCTGGGATTAAAGGCATGTGCCATCACTGCCTGGCTCTGATATTTTTTTTTTTAAGAAATATTATTGATTCTCTAAGTTTCATACACCTATGTCCCAGATCATGAGCACGCCCACTCCCACTGCCCCTCACATTCCCTCAAACACCCCCAGCACTGCTTTCCCACCTCATGCCTTCTCTTTCTCTCACCCTCTTTTATTTAAATGATCCGAGTCCAGCTTGTGTTGCCCTGTGTGCTGATGAGCCCCTCCCCGCCATGCCGGACTCACCGGCTGGCTTGATCGTGTGCAGGTAACCACAGCTGCTGTGAGTTCCTAAGGCCAGTGCTCATGTCCCGCCCGGAAGATGGCATTGCACGCTCTCCTCTCCATCTTCAAACTCTTACATTACTCCCTCCCCTCTCTCCTGTGATGTCCCCTGAGCCTCATTTCGGGTTGAGCACTCAGCAGCCCCATACCCTCGGCACTTTGGCTGGTTTAGAGACTCTGCACTGACTGCTGCCTACTGCACAGAGAAACTTACCTAGCCGAGGTTGAGAGCAGCACTTACCTATGGATATAAACATAAACGTTGAGAAGGCAGTTTGACAAATATCTGTTTAGCAAATTGACAGTAGTAGGTTTCCCTCTAGGGCCTGTGGTCTCCCCAGCCTTACTAGACATGAATTCCTTCCTCGTGTAGAGCAGGTCTCAAATCCAATGAAAAATCAGTTGGTTACCCCGTAACCTCCTCCATGCCACTATTGTAGCGGTGGGCACATCTTGCCTCATAGGTTGGCATTGCACCAGTATCTACCTCTGAGTGAGTCCATTGATGACTTTGGTCCTGTGAAAGCTAGCCATCAGGGGGGTAATTTCCAGATCCATTCAACTTGATTTCTCTATGACCTGCAACCAGTGTGTTGTGTCTTCAGCAATGGAGGCTTACCTTTTAATTATGGTGGGCGACCAAGAGCAATGGTAAGCCTGTGTTCTGGGGGCGTTTGGGGCCTCTCTGATCAGTAACAATAGGGATGTATCTGATAGTAATTTTTGACAGACCGTCTGTATCTTGAACTACAGTTACATTCCAAGGTTTGGAGGAGGGAAGGACACAGCTTGGTCCCTGACTATGAAATACTTTGCAATTAGATAAATAGACACAGAAGGATGAACAGGCATGCAGACAAGATAGGAGACCCGTGGACCTTGGAGGCGGTATTAGGGGAAGGGGCAGAAGACACAGTGGGGGCACAGGGCTGGGCTCTTACACAGCACACCCCATTCATGGGGCAAATACACACACTGGTCCTATCCTAAGAGAAGCAGGGAGTCCTCTGGGATTCTATGGAGTGTAGACAGTGGCCCGTCGTTTGCTGGAAGTGAGAGGAAAAGGCCCAACTTGATCCGCACCTGGTCTACCCTTCAGGAGATATCTCCACAGGGCTCTAGACCCCTGGAGCATCCCTGTATCTGGACTGTGACCTGACCCCACTTGTGTGTGTCTTTGCCACATGGGGCTGGAGTGACCTGGGGAGACTCAGGATGAGGTAACAAGCCTTGGTACTGAGTGTACACTTTCTCCCTCCTACAGGACATTAAGGACGCCCTGTGCAGGTATGACGCAGCTGGGCAGGGTATGGGTGGGGCCCAGTTGCTGGCCCCAAGCATGAAGCTGAGCTGTCCCTTGTAGGGTGCAGGATGTGAAGCTGCAGCCTCCAGAGGTGGTGCCCATGGAGCTGAGGACCGTGTGCCGGGTCCCAGGGCTGGTGGAGACCCTGCGGAAGTTCCGAGGTGGGTGTTGAGTCCTGGGGGCAGAGCTGTCAGGAACCCCAGGACTTGAGATGGATTCAGTAGCTTTGAGCAGCAGTTTTTAGACATGTTACCATGTGTGGATATTTTCCAAACCAAGCAGCTGTCCATCAGGTCCAGCCCCACAAGACTGCCCTACTTCCGTGCCGCTTACAGGACCCAGGGGGACGCCCAGGTCTCTGTCTCCCCGCTCTTCCTCCAGAGCCCTCACAACCCTACCTAATGTTAGATGATTTACCAGGGTGGCCCACAAAATCCAGGAGACACTTTGCCTAGCATTAACGGTTATAAAAGCTGCAGTTAAGGAGATGTGTCGGCAAGGATGGAGGATGGGCACTGAGCCTTCCTGCCCTCACTGTACACCACCCTCCTGGCATGTTGATGAGTTCCCCAGCTCAGAGTCACCTTGGACCCCACCTTTGAGAAGTTTTGGGGAGGTTCTGTTCTGTGGGCACTGTGTGCCAGATCACTGTGAGCAAACTTGACCCCAGCTCCTCTCTACTCCCTGGAGCCCGTGAATGAGGCTGAAATTCTCATCCTTCTGTCCTACAGCTGGCTATGGTGACCAGTCCCATCTGGTGATGTCATCAGCAGGCCCCACCTGAGCCATCTTGGCAGCTTTCTTAGGATTGGCAAAGCAGGTTTTCAGGCCTTCCTCAGGAGCTAGGGTTCGAATCTTGCTAAACCTTGGTTGTCTGGGTGACTGCTGCCCTTGGTTCTAGCCAAAGCTGGCAGAGGTGGGGGGGGGGCGGGGCAGGCAGGGAGCATGCCAGGCCCAGAGGTAAGTAGACCAGAAATCACCTGGGACTCTGATCTGGGAGGTCCTCCTGAGCAGGTCTCTGTTTCCCTGGGAGCCGTCAGAACGCAGAACCCCAGAGTACAGCTGTAGCCCAAACCCAGTCTTCGATTGGAGATTGAAGGAAAGAACAATTGTAGAAAGTGGTCAAGACATGGGGGTAGAAGGACCCACACTTCAAGGTACCCTTGGCTATGTGACTAGCAAGCCCATCCTGGGCTACATGAGACTCTTTCTCAAAAATTGCAGTCAGAATGCCCTCTTGTCGTCGTAAGTAGACATAGGACTGGTCTCTAGAATATTCTGAGTTAAGATAGGGCTAGGTGTTTTTTCCCAGGGAGGGAAAGTTCTCCACTAGGGACGGTTACTGAAGCCTCAGGCTCCGGCAAACAGCACAGACTGCCAGGGAGGGTTTGGCTGATGGCCACAGTGGATGGGGGCTGACTTGGGAGTGTGGTTGATCTCTCCACAGGGGACATAACCCTGGATCCAGACACTGCCAACCCAGAGCTGGTCTTATCTGAGGACCGGAGGAGTGTGCAGCGTGGCGACCAGCGGCAGGCCCTGCCCGACAGCCCAGAGCGTTTTGACCCAGGCCCCTGCGTGCTAGGCCAGGAGCGCATTACCTCTGGCCGCCACTACTGGGAGGTAGAAGTCGGGGACCGTACCAGCTGGGCACTTGGCGTGTGCAAAGAAAATGTCAACAGGAAGGAAAAGGGGGAGCTGTCAGCTGGCAACGGGTTCTGGATCCTGGTGTTCCTGGGGAGTTTCTATAATTCCACTGAGCGGGCCTTCTCCCCACTACGGGACCCCCCCAAGCGCGTGGGGATCTTCCTGGACTATGAAGCTGGTCATCTCTCCTTCTACAGTGCCACAGATGGGTCGTTGCTGTTTATCTTCCCTGAGACCCCCTTCTCGGGTACACTCCGGCCTCTCTTCTCACCTTTGTCCAGCAGCCCAACCCCTATGACCATCTGCAGGCTCATAGGTATACCTGGAGACACCCTTGGTCCCCAGTGACCCAGACCCTCTAGAGGGTCCTCTGATGGTCCCTTGTCCTGACCATGCAGAGGCCCAGGAGCCAGATGGTGTCCTGTGAGCATTAGGAGAAGCACATAGTGCCTTTCTGACCACACGTGGGAAACCCAAGTTCTCAGTCTCAGAGACATAATGTGAGTGGAAGTATGCTGGTCTGGGCTCTACCCTCATGTTGGGGATCCTCTCTGCCACTGATGTCACTTAGTGCCAAAAGCCCTCACCAAAGCACTAAGTCCCATGTGTCACCAGCACCTCTGACTCGAGGTTCCAGTAATGCGATAGGCCTTTCCAGAAGTAATCCGGGCCTGTCCACACTGCTGTGCCAACAAGCACACCACGCTATCCCTGAAATGAAATTTGGTAAGGTTAGATAGGGAGTCGGCTTCAAGCCCACCAGCATCTCAGGATTTGGTCCAGTAAATGGGAGGGCTGCTCAGAGTCCTTACCATGTGGGTGTGGCTACAGTGAAGGATTAGAGAACAGCAGCCCAGCCCCAGAGGTGAAACAGTCTACTTTTGTATTCAGCACATACGGGGTCCAGAAACAGAACTCAGAAATGGCACTTGAACATACCCTTCTGTTCTGAGACTTACCTGGTTTGCCTTCAAAGGGGCTTCCCTGGTGTCTGGCTAGCTTTGGTACACTGCCTGTGGTTGTCTGCCCTGCAGAGTCAACCACACAGTCCCGAGTGTACAGGAGCCAGCAATGACTGCTTTTGTATTACACTTCCGGGAGTTTTATCTTTTATTTATTGAAAGAGAGACATTTAAATAAACTGTCATCTGGAACAGTGTCCTCTGCCTATCCTGTGGGTTAATAACTGGGGCCTTGGCTCAGCAGTTAAAAAGCATGCACCGCTTTGGCAGTTTGAACTGCCTTTGGTTCCATCTTCCAAGTTGGGCAGCTTATAACTGCTTGTAACTCCCACTCCAAGGAATCCCACATCTGGCTCTGAGGCATCTGCATTCACATGCTGCATAAAGCCCTCTCTCACGCATGCTATTAAACCTGACATGCCAGGCAGCCATGCCTCGAGGAGATGGTCACTGAAGAAACGAGGCTCACAGGCCACCAGAACTAAGACAGATACGTCTTTCCTACACAGGCAAACTGGAGGTTCCGGGTGGTCTTTACTCCACATATGTGTTGAGTTTCGGAATTTTGAGGTGCTACCAACGGCGGGGAAATGAATCTAACCAAACTCTTTGTCTGTTTACTTTATTCCTCTATGACAAAATTCTATCTGTGCAGCTTCAGCTCCATCCTCACAGCCAGCTCCTCTCTGTGCCCACTTTTCCTGTCCTCATGGTTTCAGTAAGCTTCTGTGTTTTTGACCTCGTCTTCGTCCTCTGTTCCTTCATCCTGCATCCTAGCTCCTTACTCCTGGCTATGGGAAAACTCTACAAGAGATCTGCCTTACCATCTACAGAATCTCTACCTTTCTTCTCTCTGGCCATGCAGCTGTCTACCCTCTAGAGACAAACTGCCTTGTTCTTTCCTGGCTACTATGCTCTCTGCCTGCCTCTGGAATTCAGCTCCAGTCCTTACTGCACCTGGTTATGCAAAAAGCCCTGTTGTCCTCAGCCAATCTGTCTGCCATGTACCTGAAGGAAGGGGATGGTCTGAGCTTCATTTGCACAAGACACAAAGCTATGCATCCACAGCCTCCCTGTCTCCTAGGCTCTGGGGTGGGTGTGGGGAGAGTTAGTTATCTAGTGAATCAGCAGGTCTGAGAAGCTGAACTGTTTGCCAAATGACCTAGTAGTATATGGGCCCATAAGAATTTCATAGTAGAAGACAGCTGAAATATTAAAACCATCAAATATTCCATGATAGATGGCTTCCTCTAGAAAAAAAATGCCTTAAAATTTCTAGGTATAGCTTTAATACACAGCTGAATCTCTATAATATATTCTTGCGGCCCACAAGATTGAGTATGTCTGGCACCAAAAGGACTTAGTTCCCTGGGGGTAGTGGGTACTTTCTCATATAGCTCATCATCAACTTGCTCCTGTCCTGTAACCAGCTCTATTTTGGGAAGGATGCCCTACACTTCCACATATTTGTTCCAGGCAAGGGAGGTCTAGCCGGTGAATGCAACACCTATGTCACCTGGCTGTGGCTTGTAGACAATGTGCTGCATTTGTAATTTCTGGGGCAAGGAGACCCTGGAAACCAGGTGGGGCAAGCCACGTGGTTGAGACCAACATGTGCACATAGCCCTAGCCATGGCTTTGGAAAAGAGCTGGACACAGGTTCTAAGGAAGGATGAAGTCCATGACAAAGCCAACTGGGTTCTGTAAGTCTAGTGTTGTGCCACAGAAATGGGTCCCTGGGGAGGGGCCCTGTCCAGGGAGTATACATACAGCCAAGAACTCCCACATCCTGATCTGGAGCAGACACCACGCAGTGAGAGAGACCAAAGGACATAGATTAATGTAGTGGGTGAGCTCTACCGTAGCAGTGGCTGAGCCCTATCCCAGCAGTGGGTGAACTCTGTAATGAAGAGTCGCTGAAGGACCAGATGTTGGTTGAGAAAGAGCTCATAAAAGCCAGAGCAGCGTGGAGACTCCTGGGAGCTGCTTTCCTGTGTTACTCATCTTTGTATTCCTCAAACCTAAGTAAAAGTCTTGTCACACAGGTTTAGCCAACCTAAGTGAATTAAAGTCTTAGAATTAAAAATCAAAACAACCCAGGTCTTCCTCGAGGGCAGCAAGCGTTCTTCACCACTAAGTCGTCTGTACAGCACCCTTGTTTCCTTGACAGTCTTTCTGGTTGAAACAGGATAGAGCTTCAGTGGAGATGCTATTTTGTTTGAGGCAAAGTTTCATTTTGTGGACCAGGTTGACTTTGAACTCCCACAGATATACATGCCTCTGCCTCTAGAATGCTCAGATTAAATTGCAAGAGCCGCCACACCTAGCCCCTCGATGTACTTTTGATTCGCATTTCCCTGATAGCTAAGGATACTGAATGTTTTCATGTGTTTGTTGTGTGCTTCTTTGGACAATTATCTGTTTAATTCATATTCCCATTTGTTGATTAGGTAATATGTTGTCCTAGTTTTTCATATATTCTGGATATTAATCCTCTGTCCAATGACTAGCTGGCAAAGATGCTCTCCCATCCTGTAGGCTGACCATTGCTTCCTTTGCTGGGCAGGAAAGGCTATTTGATTTTATGCTGTCTGTCTGTATTCCAGAGGGTTCCTATCCTGCCATGTACCTAGAGGCACAGAGAATCTGACAGGAAACTGAGCTCTGAAGTAAAGTGCTTGGTGTTTCTGGAATGCTTGGGGCTGACTGTTCAGAGGTCTCAGACATAATCAAGACAGGTGGCCTTGAAGTCAAGGTTTCCATAGTATTTTTGCGTCTTATTTTAGTTCATTCTCCCACCCTGGTTTTCATGATTAACGTGAGGACATCTCATTTTGTCCTTTATCAGTGCCATCCACTAGCATGTGACACAGTCAGGGGGTCCTCACCATAGGCAGAGTCACAGGGGCACAGACTTGGACTTTCTGCTCCCAAACCAAACAATAAATGACCCTCTTCACACATTCGGCAGCCTTGGGTACTGTATTGTACGGACAAATGAGGGCTGTGTCTGTGAATAGGCCCTGGTGAAATCACCAAACAGCGAGGAGGTGGAAGCAGTGGGAAGATTGAAGAGGTGGGGGCCAGTTCCAGTTCTGAGATCAAAGTACCCTAGGTGCAAAAAGACCTAAGGGGCAATGTCCAGTAAACAAGAATTGGTTCCAGCTTGGATGCTCTCAAAAAAGCAGACAGTGCTGACCAGTGCCTCAAAGCTTCTCAGCCACAAGAGACTATTCAGCAGCAATGACTGGTCCCCAGCCATCAGTGAGCATGGGTGCAGCTTGCTCCGAGGACATCTGGATCAGTGGTACTCTACTCAGTCACTGACCAAGTGGAAGATCAGGAGGAACCACTGGCCATTGTCACTCGGGGTCTTTCTCAAAGACTTGGTTTGGAATTGCTGGTTTATGACCATGATAAAAAGAGGGAGCAAAGCCTTCTTTCTATCCACGGTAGATGGGAACTGGCTTTGGCTCAAAGGGCTGCCCCCAAGGTTGGATTCTGTTCCTGCTTCTGGAAGTCCCAGCCTGAGCTTCAGCAGTCCTGATGTGGACTGTCCTTCAGACATCTAAGTGTTGCAGGTTGGCTTTTCAGTGTAGTCCTGCAGGAAGTTAGGACCTGAGAGAGTCAAGGCCCTGTGGGGAGGCCCCTAAGGCCGGCCCTCCGGGAGGTGGTAAAACCTTCCCTACCACACTTTGGATCCTGGCCAAGGGGAATGGTTTTTGCCTGCTCTGAGAAGAGGCAGTGGTGAGACCCTGAGCATCAGGATATCCATATGTAAAAGCGGGGGATCCAGGGCCACTCACAGAATAGGTAATGTTGAAGGATGGCCTGGGCTTCACCATGGCCATGAACCAGCAATGAATCCCACAAAACAAGACCTGGATAAAGACCCCAGGGGTTCATGGCCAGCAGTACCTCTCCCCCACCCCAGAGATTTATTTTATGTATGAGTGCTCTATCTGCATGTATGCCTTTATGCCAGAAAAGGGCATCAAATCCTACTAGAGATGGTTGTGAGCCACCATGTGGTTGCTGGGAATTGAACTCAGGACCTCTGGAAGAGCAGCCAGTGCTCTTAACCACTGAGCCATCTCTCCAATCCTAGCAGGACCTCTTGATTGGTCTGTTGACTAAGAACTGACACAACCAAGATGTTCAGGGCACAAGCAAGTTGCACACTGCAGTAGGGGGAAGGCCAATGGGTTTCTGTGGTAAGGAAGAGCTGAGGCTCAAAGGTTACTAGAAACGCATGAACAGGTGGGGCTTCACCGTTTTAGGCTTTGCGGGCCAAAGGTTCTGGGGATCTACCCCAGTCTGGCAGCAATGACCAGTGTCTAAAGAAACACCCGTGTCTCTCAATTTTATCAATAAAGCCCCAAATAAATGGGAGTCATCATCCTCACCCCACCCCACCCCAGGAAAAGACACCACCTAGAGGGGAAACGTCTCAGAACGAACTTCCAAACAGTTCTTACCTATCAGAGCATTTTACAAGATGAAACTGAAAGCTGATGACCATGGTGGATGGGACCGCACCTTGGCCAGCACTGCTTAGATGTGCGTATCCTTGGCCCTCTAACTTTAATCTTATTTCAGGTGCTGAAGATTGACCTGAGGGATTTGCTGTATCTCTTTGTCCCTCTTCCCAGTGGAGACGCATTTTAATTGGCTTATCGAGGATGGGTGGCTGGACCTGACTTGGGGCACAAGTTGTGATCTCCAAGTTCCATAACACTATGAATGAAGATCCCAAACACCAGGATGGTAACTCAATGAAGCAGAACACTCTTTGGCCATTTTTGCATCTTTTATTGGCACAGGTGTCCTCATGTGGCAAGGCACATCTTGCCCTGCGGAGGAGGACCTCAGCGTACCTGAGCCAGGTTGTGCTTCTTGTAGAGTAGCGCCCGCCGCTTCTCGCGCTCGCGCACGAAGGCGCGCAAGCGAGCAGTGGGGAAGGTCACCGGCGTGGTCCGGGAGCCGGCGGGGCCCTCCTCTGTCAACCACGCGCTCTGCAAGCAGGTGGTGGCGCATGGGCGGCCCCTGAAACAGAAGGTGGATCACCCGGGATCTGAGGGTTAGGCTGGGCGAGCAGGGATAGGGGAGTAAGGGGGAGGGGGATATGTAGGACGAGGCAAGTGGGGAGGGAAGGACTGCAGAGTGGGTGGGGCCGACGAAGTAGGCTGGGCCAGCAAGAGTGGTGGAGGGGGCGGGTCGGGACACAAGTTGGGCTCCTTACCAGGGTCGAGCGCATAGTGCGCTCTGCAGGAAGGCCACGGCACCCCCAGACAACCCCGCGTAGCAGCGACTCAACCGAATGAGTCCCCTGGGCAAGCCTTTCTGCAGGTCACGAGTCCCCTCGCTGCTGACCGGGTACTCGCCACTCAGCCTGCGTGGATGAGAGGCGCAGGAGACGCTCAGTTACCCTTGGATGGATAGGAGACGTAGGGACATCGAGCTCACCATAAGGGATGGTGGAGTATGGGGACCAAATTCTGGATGTGTTTGTGGAGATGCACAGGGCTCTGTGTTTAGGGCTGGCTCCACCCACCTAGCACAGCTCCCCCAGACTCCTGAGGGACTCACATAATGAAGGCTGTCACACCAATAGCCCAGATGTCTGTCTGTGGAACAGCCCCTTGGCCTTCCAGGAGTTCCGGAGCTGCAGAGGAGCATGGGTTGACACAGTTGGGCAGGTCAGGTGGTAGACGCAAGTGGAGGAGCCAGGTGACATGCTGGGCATCTGGGCCCAGGTGAATGGGCGCACGTATGAGGCTCTGCTGAGAGTTGTCAGTGGAACTGGGAGGGACAGATAGGGAAGAGCTTCCCACCTCCTACCTCCACCGATCAGGAGTCACATACGCACCCATGGTCTCCAGGTAGTCTTTGAAGTTCTCAGGGGGTGGGACCTTCTCTTGGCTGAGGCTCTGAGCATTGCCCAGGTCCACAACCTTAAGCAGGTTGTACTCGGTGACCATCATGTTCTCGGACCTCAGGTCCAGGTGCAGGATGTGCTGGGCATGCAGGTACTGGGTGGCGCTCAGCATCTGCCACAGGTAGTCCTTCACATCAGACTCTGAGTAGGAGTCCCTAGGGGACACAGATGGCTCAGGACAGGCCCGAGGCAGGAGGGGGTGTCCTGCTAGGGCTAGGCACACATGGGGCTGAGAACACTGTCCTGGCGAGCCAGAAGGAGCCTCAGGTTCTGCTGAGTACTAGCTTGATGCGGTCAGAGTTCTCAAAGTCTCTCCCAGAGACAGCTGCTTGCCTGTCTATGTCTGTCTCCCAGACAATCCATGTTACCCCCTCACCTCTCTGCCAGACAGGGTAGCAACTCAGGGCCAGAGCACAGCTCCAGGATGAGCACCAGGTGCCGGGGACTGAGGTAGGCGGCATGGAGTTGGGCCAGATGTGGGTGGTGCAGTCTCTTAAGTGCTTCATATTCTCTTAACACAGCCGCCTTGTCCTCAGGCTGGTACGGAACAATCTTAGCGGCCAGCGCCCGCCCACTCGCCTTCTCCCTGCACTGCCGTACCACACTGAACCGGCCCCTGCATAAAGGGAACGCGGGGTCTTGTGAGTAGTCTCCACACACTCAGAGCAGCAGGAACCACGCTCAATGAGCAGATACGGGAAGGGGCCCATGACAGGTGCACTGGGCAGTTGCCCTGGGGTGTGGGACAAGAAAAGCCTGCAGGAGGAGCTGAGGGACCGTCCCACCCTCCCACCCTCTGCAGACACCCCTGCACCTCCGGATCTGCATCTGGAAGGCGAAGGTCTTTGTGCTGGGGAGAAGCTGGGCTGGCCTCCCCCTGCCGCTCTCCTCCTCAGAGGCTGTGGGAGGTGAGATAGGTGACCTTGTCAGGAAGGGATATCCATGTCTCATCATCCCTTCCCAAGCACCAGGAAAGTGGCCCTTCTTTAAGATCCCATGCACTTGAACCTCTCATTCCCTGAACAATGTTGTGTGTGTTGGAGGAGAAACTCGGACAAGGGGGGAATCATGGCAGCATCTGTCATCGTGACGGATGGCACGCCTGAAAATTCCAGGATGGAACCCGAGAGCAGCCAAATGACATCTGCCGTTCTTGAGTCTACACCAGCCATTTCTAATCACCCACACCACCCTTCCATCAGAAGCAAACATAGCACCCAGTGAAGTTAAAAATCAACCGTCATCAACTCCCAGGGTGACATGAGGAGGGTGTCGGTGAGTGAAGGGGGACAGGAAGATGATGGGGTCCCCAGGGAGCTCAGGCTCTGAATACTGCATGCAGGGAAGTAGATCATCCATGGGCAAGAGGTGTCTATGCCTGATCTGATGGCCACCCTTATCTGCCCCATCTACCCCACCCAAAGCTCACCCAGGTGGTTGGGCCCTCCCAGGAGGACTTGTTCTGAAGGGCTGCTGTAGGGGCCCATTCCTGCTTTGCTGACACACGCGGTCCGGAAGGTATACTTGCCACCCCGGGACAGCTTGCCGGTGAGGTAGCAGCAGTCGGAGATGTCAGAGGCCAGGGTGGTCCAGCTGCCTCCTGACCACACAGGAGATAGAGAAGCAGTTGTGGAGAATCAAGGGAACCCCTTTTCTAAGGCTACCCACAGACACAGAGCAGACACGCCCACAGTGCCTCTCCACGTCAACCCTGCATAGAGACCTAAGCCTCAGGAAGCCTGTACCTTCTATACAGCACTGCACAATGTAGGTCACTGGGCCACAGGATTCCACGGGCTTCCAGACCAGCAGCACTGCATCTGTGTACACTTCCCCCACCTCTGGGCGTGGAGAGGATGAAGGGCGCTCTGCAAGGGCAACCTATGATCAGCATGGATACTCGACCCTTGAAGGGCAATCTCTGGCCACACCCACCATCTCCCTCTCAACAGCTGCCAGGCCGACTGTCTATTGGATGCTGGGCCTACTCTCTATTGGTTCTGGAGAGGGGTTTCAAGGTGGGATGTGTAGAAGAGATGGGCAGGGATTCAGGGATATCTGCCTGGCTATCTGTCAAGATCCCTCTCATGGGAGCCTACTCAAGACCCTAGGGAGTGGTCCTGGCTAGTGCCTCATCTCTGCTGAGTACTCCAGCAAGAGCATACAGGCCACCCAGTGATGGACTGGTACCACAGGTAGGCCAATAGTCCCTTTCTTCACTGCCCCAGAAACACCCTTGGCCACTGCATGAACCAGTACAGAAGGCAGTACAGGCAGATGAGGTGTGCAACCCGGAGAGGAAGCTCTGATCGGCACTAGATGTGACAGTAGCAGCTTTAGCTGCCCCTGACTTTTCTTGAGTTCCCTACAAGTCCCAGTTCCACGGACCCTCACATAAGAAGCCAGCATCGTCCTGCTCACTAATCAAGATAAGGTCTCCTGGAACTCCCAGCCCAGCCTCTGTGACCTGGCAGAGACTTCTGGTGTGGCCTACACACCTGCTTTCCGGAGGACACCTGTAGTGACTGCCATCCCCAGCGGATTGCTCACACAGCAGGTGTATGTGCCCAGATCCTCCTCTGTCACCACCAGGATGGTCAACAGCTGGAAGTTCTTCAGGGTGGTAGAGATGAGGAGGTGGCTGCTGCTCTCCAGGGGGGCCCCATCTGTGACAAAACAAAGCCAGCCGTGGTTCCTCCAGGAGAGCCACAGCGTCCTGCTGGGACTGTAGTTGCTGCTTGTCCACACCAATCCAGCATCCAGACTCTGGGACAGCTCCTTACCTTTGCTCCAGGTGGCCTGGGCAGTTGGTTGGGCCAACACCTGGCAGGCCAGTGTCACTGACTGGCCCAGGACCACGGTCTCATCTGAGAGCTCTCTTAGGAAGGATGGCGCTGAGACGGGGGATAAGATGAGCCTTGAGAGGAGACTTCCTGACCAGACAGCCCAGGCTGGACCCTGTTCAGCTCTACCCTCAGCTTCAACAGAAGCCTTCCAAAACTGTTTAGACCTCTACACCAGAACCCACACTGGACTCCCACTGTTGTGATCCCTGCTTACCTTGGTCCCTGCCCTTCAGGCCTGACAGCCGGAAAGAAGCTAAGCCTGCCTTCTTCCTGGGGGGCTCCTCCTTCTCAGGACCTATGGGAGAAAGAGGGCCAGGAGCTCAGGGCGTGGAGCAGGTCAGCACCAGCTTCTTCACCCTGGGAAATCTGCCAGGGGAAAGGACAGGGCCTTAGGGAGCATGTAGGAAACCAGAACAAAGCTTGGTGACGCCACCCCCAACTTCCTCCACAACAGGCTGTCAGGACACAGGCCTGAGCACAGGACTTGGATGCCTGAGGGGTGGGTGGGTGCTGGGCCTGGGGTTAGGAAAATCAGACACCATGGAGGCTCTGAAGATGAAGGGGACCTGTGGTCGCTGAGGGTCATGTCAGAGGGTCTGAATTTGGAGTGGCTCCTGGGCCAGAGATCTGGGGTCTGGTGAACTGACCCATGGACCTCCTCTCTCCCCAAAGGTCTGACTGTGCTGCTGGCTCCAGGTCCCTGGGTCAGGGATGGTCTCAGACACCCAGTAAGGAGGAGTGTCAGGGCTGCAGAGGGGATCCTAGGATTGGAGCCAAGACCTGTGGGGTCAGGCTAGATGGTGTGGGTAGCATAGAACAGGGAGAGGAGGCCAGTTGGATTTGAGAGGGCACAGAGGACGAGGTAGCCCCCCAGGGGGAGAACAAGGGACATGTAGACATGCCAGATGTTGGGGGAGGTCACCTTCCGGCTTGCCCTTCAGGATCCTGGAGATGTGAGCCATGGAAGCCTTCACCCTCTGGCGCAGCCCAAGCTCCACGGGCTCCTCCCCTGCCAGGCACCTCCCAGGGAACAGGAAGAGGCCACGGGAGGGGGACCACTTGCGCTTCCTGCCCATAGCAGCCTCTCCCAGCAGTGCTTCCAGGTCCCCTGGCTCCTCTGACTCCTCTGTAATTTCCAAGCCAGCACCCAGGCCCAGCTCTCCTGGCCAGGGCCACACAGCCTCCTCTAGGAACTCTGCCAGCCCTTGCCCGGCCTCGGTTTCAGAGCCGGGTGACTCTGGCGGCTCCACAGGTTTGGGGACCCTCCTGAAGATCATGAACTCAAAGGGGAGATATTTGATGTCATATAGATCAGAGAGGTTGAGGTAGGCAGGATCTACCTCAGAAATGTCCAAGGAGATAGTGTCAGCTGCTTCTGCATCACCAGACAGATCCCGGATCTGTACCAGGGAAACCTGCTCGACTTCCTCCCATGGGGGGAAGCTCGGAGAGGTCCTTAGGGGAACCCCACCAGCTTCAGCCATGGGCCCTGAGCTGCCTAGAGGTTGAGGGCTCTCAGTCACAGCTTCATCCTGCTCTTCTGAGGACTGGGACACAGCCCACGCCATCCTGGCCCAAAGAGGACCCTGCCCTAGCATGCCCCCTGCATCCCCACCAAAGGCAAATGTGCCATAGCCTGACACCCCTGCATAGCCCCCACGGGATTCCAGGGAGAACTTCCGGGTGGTGGCCTGCTCCTGAGGCCGCGGCAGAGGGGGTGTGAAGTCACATGTGTCTCTAGCTTCAGACAAGTCTTCAGTATCCAGGGAGGCACCTACTTGGGAGGCTGGCCCTGAGGAATTAGAGGGACTGGGACAGGGCCTTCCATGTAGAGAGCTATCCCCAGGCTCCTTCTTAGAACTGGGAAGGGAGCTTGCTTGGGTTGGGAATGGGGCTGCCTGAGGCTGTCCTGTGAGGAAGGAGCTACTGGGTGTCAAGAGGTCCTTCTTCAAAGACTGTGGAGGTAAAGAGCCAAGCGGTTGTGATGATGGAGAGCCACAGCCCTCCTGGGAGCCAGAACACAGTTCAGAGTGACAGGAAGGGGCAGGTTTCCCTCGAGAGCTGTCCTGGGATGATCCCTCTTGCTTAGCAGGCCCCGAGTCACCACTAGAAGGTGAATGGGGGACAGACTCCTGCAAGGACCCTTTTGAGTGCCCCATGTCTTTGGCAGTGGCTTCATGAGTCACCCCAGAGGAGGGTGGGAATAGGTATTGCCCCTCGCATTCCTCAGGAGAGCGGCCGGTGGTGTCTGGTGGGTTGTGGTCCAGGGAGCGGCTTCGGCCTGGGACTTCTCGGGCACTGGAACTAGGTAGTCTCAGGGCAGTCTCAAAGGAGGGTGTCTTGGTCATCAGAGCGGCCTGCTCCTCCCTAGCAGCCTCCTCCTCCAACACACTGTGCTCCATCAATGGTTCTCGAAGTCCTGGTAGGGCCCTTGCGATGTACCCGCCCTTCAGCAGGTGCCGCCTCCTAGCTGGGTGCCGCTTGGCCCCGGAGGTTTTGCTCCCACGCTCTGAACCCTCACCAGCTTGCTGGTAGAACAAGCTGCTGATAACGCTGTGCCGGGGCACACAACCTGGGCTTGCTGGAGGCCCAGCTCCCTGGGGGGATGCTGGCAGGGCTGCATCAGCAGTGGGCATGCTGGCTTCTGTCTCCTCTGGGAGGCTGGCTGAGGGCCGCAGAAAGCCCCGAGGATGCAGCAGTGGGGAGTGAGTCACAGGGGAAGGCGGCAGTGACTTAGCCCTGGCAAATGGGGCGAGCTCATTGTCTGAGGAAGATGATGAGCTGGAGGAGCCACTGGCTTCCCCTCGTAGGTGCCGGGCCACTCCTAGGGACGGACTGTCTGGAGGACCCTGGAGCAGCTCAGGGATGGAGCGCATCACCAGGATAGACTTGTAGCTCATCAAGGAGCGCTGGAAATGAAGACAGAGGGGCACCCATTGGACATGGCTAGTCATGGCAGAGGGTGGGGTGCCCACTGCCTCTATTCCCCCTGGGGGCCCCGAGGGATTACCCAGGACATCTGGGTCCTCTGCACCTGGTGCTCTGTTGTTCCGCCCACCACCGGGTGCACTCATGGGGACCCAGAAGCACAGAACAGGCCAGCCTGGCCCCTGTGCTCCTGGCCCAAGTTGGGCACACAGCTAGAGTCAGGTTCCCTTCCCTGGCCTCAGCACCTCTTTCCTGGGAAACGGGGACCCACCTGCCAGCGACTTCGAGCGAGAAGGAACTTGAGCTGCTTGGTGTTGATGAAGTGGGCCTCCTCAGCAGGCATGGATTTCTGCAATGGGAGGGGCTGTGGTGACAAGAGACCCTGGTGCCATGGTGGGGGCCCTCCGGGGATGCAGGCCCAGAAGGGCAGAGGCAGCAGACTGGCCTCCACTGCAGGCTTCAGAGTCTCCTCCTCTCAGACAGTCTGAGGGCAAATCCCTAACCCAGATGCCCATGGAGGCAGAAGGACCCCTTTGTTGCTAACTGCCTAGCAATTCTTTGTCGGGGGCTCCAGGACCCCCTGACCAATATGAAGGGACTGAAGTCCTCTGAACTGGGGACAACAGGCCAGAAGCAGTCCATGCTGATGAGACGTCCTGGCCTTTGTCTCCCTTTCTGCAGAGCAGTGAGTTGAGCCCAAGCTGGGCCTACTTACCAGGAACCAGGGGTGGGCAAGGCACTGGGAAGTAGCAGGCCTGGCCCTGGAGGAAGAAGAAAAGCAGGTGTGCTAGTCAGTCAGGTGGCCCTACCACAGGGTGACTGGAGCTTGGGCAGGGGAAGGACAGGTATGCACTCACCTGGGGGTCTTCTGCAGTGTGGCCTTGATAAAGTCCTTGGCATCCTCACTCAGATGGGCAGCCATGGGATTACTCCAAGATACCCGCCCCTCCAAAACATTCAGCAGGGTGGCACGGTCACTCTCTCCAGCAAATGGGGATGTGCAGGTCAGGCTGAAAGCAGGGATATGCTGAGGCTGACTCTCAGAGAAGATTCCCTGACGGGATGTGCACTACACTCATCTAGACCTGAGGAGTCTAGCCAGTGTCTCAGGCTGGACCAGAGCTATCCAGGATTAGCTTGGAGCAGGGATCCCGGCGAAGCCTGGAGTGGTTATCAGAGTTCAGACTAGGATGTGCATCCAGGCTTCAGCTAGGCTAGAGATGGAGGAAGAATCAGCCCACAGAAGTACCTTAGCCTGAGGTGGGGGTTAGGACTTGTCCTATAGAAGAAACAGGCTCGGCTGGAAGCGGGGATATGAGACAAGCCTAAAGTGTTATCTTGGCTCTAACCTGGGTAGAGATAAAGGCTCATCCTGGGGTGGTCACTTGCCCTTATCCTGACATGGGGACTCGTGTCCAAAACAGGACAGAGATACAGGTTCAGCTTGAGATATGGATATAGCTGTAATGTGAGGTAGGGATTTGGGTTCAAGCTGATACAGGTATCCAAGGTCAGTTTGAGGTGGCACCAGCCTTCATCGGAGGCAGAACTTCAGGTTCAGAATGGAATGGGATTCAAGGTTGTGTTAGAGTAGGAACCAGCATTTACCAAGGTAAAAATCAAGGTTCAGCCTGCAGAGGAGATCCAAGCCCAGGCTATACCACTACCACCTTCGGGGCAGCAGTGGCCACTTTGAGTGTCCCATGGACAAGCCCCCAGACCTGTAGGGACGTGGCCAAGATCTGTCACATGACAACTGGGTGTTAGTGAGAAGTGTTAAAGAAAACTTTTTATCAGGGCTGGCCCTACTGCCTGGTCTCAAAATAGCTGCCTGCTGCGTCTCGGGGTTGATCCAGGGGGTGGCCAGCAGTGTGTGTGGCCTACATGGAGCGGTCAGCTTGGAATAGGTGAGGGGGCAGGGTCTGCTTACCTGAGGTAAGAGATGACACCCACGGCCCTGCAAGAATGAAAGAAAGCACCACACACTGTGAGTCAAACCAGGCCTGGCCCACAGGCAAGGGGTGTGCATGCGGGGGTTGGAGAAGCCTGGGGCTGGAGGAGGAGGAGGCAGAGGCTCAGAGGACCCTCAGCTGCCAGACAGACAGAGGACAGGAGGCTCCAGAACCACAGCCCTCCTGGTGGTCCATCCACTTACCAGATGTCTGAGCCCTCGCTCACAGGACTCTGCTCGATGATCTCTGGAGACACGAACTCGGGCGCGCCGTACTTGCTGTACTGTGGCTCTGAGGGGGTGATTTTTTGGGCAAAGCCAAAGTCACAGATCTTAATGTCTTCCCGAGCTGGGTGCACCATCAGGATGTTGGGGGGCTGTCAGGCAGAGTTGAGAAGTTGCTGAGGGCTACGTGTCACGAGAGAGGTGACTCCTATCTCTCTGGGCCTATGGGGGGGGGCACTGAAGAGTCCTTGGGGCTAGTAAAGGACAGTGGGGAGTTCCTAGGTCAGACTGGACGTCACATCTTCTGCTCCATCAGATCCAAGCCTGAGGGCTAGGAAGCAGCGAGTTCTCTACGCTCAGTGGAACTCAAGCACAGGCAGGCTCCCTTGTGTCCCCACCCTGAGTTCCAGAGGTACCATGGGGTCAGTACCTTTATGTCCAGGTGGAGGATGCCATGGCCATGCAAATAGTGCAGTCCTTCCACCAACTGCTGGATATAGACCTTGACCTGAGGTAAAAAAAACCTGGTTCAGCTGGGGACCAGCCCCCAAGAGACTGGCTCAGGTACCTCCTGGAGGCCTGGCTCAGGTGAAGGGCCAGCCCCAGCCTCCTCTTCTATTCCATTCCAGCTTGCTCCCATAGTCAAGCCTTCCTCCCCTCAATTCGGGCCCCCACAGAATGGGTGACTGGCAAAGTCTTCCAAGAATCTGTGAGGCCTAGGTCTGGGGCGGGGTGGGGTCCCAAAGATAGGCTGAGCCTGAGTAGGCAGGAAGCAGCAGCCTGTTCAGATCATGGAGGAAGCAGGCATTGCGACCACAGCTTGACAGATATGGTCAGGAGGGGTAGGAGAGGGCTGGACATGCCTGGGTACTCTGGAAGCTGTAAGGGGCTTAGGTCAAGAGAGACTATGTCTGAGGACCAGGGGGTGTAGGCCCTGACCCTAGGGCCCCACTCGGACAAGGAGAGGGTAAAGGTCACCTCAGCCTCAGTCACGACACCCTTCTTGAAGAGGCGATCCAGCAGCTCCTCAGATGAGCACCTGGGCTTGGTCAAGGAAAAGCTGCACCTGGTTGGAATCCACCTGACTCCTGGGCACCTATGCTCACAGAGAGGTGTCTAGGACCCGAGGCTCCTGTAATCCAGATCTAGGGGTGCTAGTACTCAGATGAAGGAGGGTAGAATGGAGACTGCCCAGGGTCCCAGATGGCTACCATCCCTGAGAAAGGGGTCTTCAGAAAGACCTGGTGACAGGCTGTTAGTCAATAGCATATTGGAACTGTGGCACCCTTTCATCTCTGCACAGAGCCCACACCAGCACCCCTTCCCCAGGATCCTAAGACACAGTTTTGAGAGTAACAGGGCAGCCAGACCGTGAAGAACAGAAGACCCTCAAATAAGGCCCCATGAGCATGACAGAGACCTGGAGGAGCTGGGATGGGAAAATCTTCTCAGTCTCCAAGAGGTCACCTGTGAGAGGGACCCAGCCCACAACTATGGTGTCCACCCCCACCCCCCAATCATGCCACTGTGAACTATAGGGTCCACACACAGCCACAGCATCAGGAACAGAAATGCTCAGATGTGGGGCTAGTAGCTGTCACTGCAACACCCAAGTCTAGAAACCCCACACTCGGTAACTCCAACCCTAGCCTGGGTTCCCATGTCTCTTGAATTCTCCCTGGAGTCCAGGTGCAGGATACAGCTCCAAGATAAGGATGAGAGTCTTCCGTGTCTCAAATTGGTCCAGGAGCCCAGTGACCAGCGGGTGGCTGAGTGTAGCCAAGATGTCTCGTTCCTGGTACGCCTGGGCCCGAGTTTTGCTCCGCAGGGGGATGAACTTGGCAGCACAGGACATCTTGTTTCCTTTGTGCTGAACTTTTTTCACAAAACCAAATGCACCCCTGGGGGTGAAGAGGGAGAGAGGGAACCATGGTTAGGCGTCATGCAGAAGGGGGAGGAGTCATCCTTGGGGAGGACTAGAGTTGTGTGGAAGGTGAGGAAGCCATACCTCCCAATCTCTTCCTGGACTTCATAGAAGGAATGCAGTTTCCTCCGATAGACTTGCTTTTCTGAGTCTAGCTTGTCCCCTACAGTCACAGCACAGGATATGTACAGTATAGGCAGCTATGACAGCCTTGGCCCCACTGTTCTCCCATGCAATGACAGGGACTGCTCCCTGGTCCCTGTACCCTGCCCAGGACCTGGGAGGAGCCAGCCAACTCACCCCCATGGACCAGCAGTTCCGCCTTGCAGAGCACCTGTCCACCTGCATTATGGGCAAGGCATGTGTAGACGCCAGCATCATGTGGAGCCACATCAGTCAGCACCAAGGAATATGTAGTCCCATCCTGCCGCTGGCTCAGCCTGTCACTGCTCATCAGCTGGTTGCTGTCCTGGACACACACACAGGAGGCAGCCTGGGCTACCATCAGCCTACCCTGGGAAATACTTGCACCTGGACCCACACACCCTTCCTGGAGCAGTGCTTCCAACACCTGCTGTATGTCCAGCCCCAGGTGCAGGCCAAAAGTGGGATGGGAAGGTACAGGATAGGGCTGCAAGGTGGGGCCATGGAGTGGGGGTTGCAGATTGGATGGTGGGGTGCATGAGCCCCATACTCCAACATGGTCCCATGTATATGTGAGCTCATGCCCTCCAGCTCCTGAAGCCTGTCTCCTCCCCCTGCTGCCCGGGCCTGCTCCTACCTTGTACCAGGTCACTGTGGGTGGTGGGTTGCCTTCGATGACAGCGTCAAACTGTGCCGTGTCACCTATGTGGACTTGGACATCCTCAATAGTGACCTGCATGGATGGGGCCCCTGGGAGAGGTGGGAAGAGAACCTGTGTGTGGGGACCCTCAGGCTTCAGAGCCCTGGGTGCACAGTCTACCATGTACATCTGTGGTCAGTAAAGCCTTGGTTTATGTCCCTTGGACCAGAAGCCCACCTCCTTCCCTGCTGACAGTGACCCCAACCTCACTGCCTAGGCATCTGGTGGCTGCAAAGAGCTTCCTTCATTCCAGCTGATGTTTCTCCTGCTTTAATTTCAGCTGCCCAAGCAATCACAGGACAGTCAAGCCCAAGCAGGCAGAATGCAGAAAGGCTCTCTCACATATAGAACCTGCAGGCACCACAGATGCAGCTTCCGGCCTCTTCCCAGAGAAGAGGGAAGGGGGCGCCTCAGAAAGAAGGAGTGGGGGAAAGCGGGCTGAGGCATGCCATGTGACTTAACCAGGCCCTCAGAGAAATGCCCCTGGCACCTGGCATGGGCACACCCCCATCCGGCTGGCCCACTTCCATACTTGTGGCACTTGTGGCAGGAGCTTGGTACACATAGGTCCTCTGTGTGGTCTCCATGACGACTTGGCTGTGCACATCCAAGAGCAGCGGCCCAGCACCTGCACCTGGCCAGGCTGTTCCCTCCACCCTGGAGTCAAGGCAGGGTGGTCTCCACTCAGTGAGGCACCCAGACTCTGTACCTCCCGGGCAACTGTGGCTCAGGGTGGGAGGGTGACCCTAATGTCCCTCTTTGTGGGGTTAGATGTATGGACACAGGCCCGGGGCTTCTCCCCAAGACCTTAGGCACTAGAGTGGGTCCTTCTTCCCTCCCCTGCCCACCAGCTTGGGCTGGAGCCTGTAAGAAGTGTGCTGGAGAGCTTTAAGTCCACTCTGCTAACTCTTCAAGGCCATGAAGCCAGAGGCGGGAGGCCCTGCAATGCCAACCCAGGGTGTCCCTTTGGGGGCAGTTTCTGGCTCAAGAAGTTACCGAATAGGTACAGTCCGTCCCTGGGCCCCAGAAGTCGTTGTTGTCTCCTGCTCCATGCCTTTGTGCATGTCAGGCTGTGAGACCTCGGGTGAGTCAGCTGGTGGAAGACAGGGAGCCTAGTGAGTTGAATCTAGGCTCGGGGCGGAAGGACATCCTTTAACAAGCATGGGTCCCCCGTGTGACCAGTGTGGGGTGGTTGCAAAGTCAAAAGCAGCTCCAAGGCCAGAGCTACTCAGGTTCCCTGAGTAGGAACCAGGCCCCCACAATGAGTCCTGTCCCCCACAACCTAGTGATGTACGCTGGCTGTCCCACTGAAGCCAGACATCAGAGTCCTCCAGCTCCCCACCAAGGTGTCCTAGCCCACCAGCCAGGCGCCATGGGGATGCAGCAGCTCTGCCCTCCAGGACCTGTGCATCCAGCCAGGCTGACATTCCATGAGAACAGGACACAGGTGGCAGTGTGGGGCCCTGCGGAGGATATTTTACTCCTTGACAAGATAAGACACACCACACTGACTAGTTAGAAAAGAGGAACTTGGGACAAACTAAGTGGACAGATGGCACATTTGGGGAAACTGAGCTTCTAGGTATAGGAGTGGGCACCTCCGGGTCCCGGTACGTGCATAGGTGACCTGGGTGGACCCAGTTGATAGATAGGAAAACTGAAGTCAAGTTAAGGTTGGGCCTTGACCAGACAAAGTACATGATGGCACATGAGGCCATAAAGATCCCAAAGTGCCCCAGGGCTCTGCAACTTTGTAACTATAGAGTGGGTAATGGAGGTGATCAGTTAGCTCCCTACTGGCCTCACCAGGTATACCTGAGGCTGTCGTGCCTGGGATCTGGGGAGTAGCCTCTTCAAATGCAGGTGGCTCACTTTGTCTGGTGTGGGGGAAATCCCCCGGGGAGGGGCTCAGGGCTTCTGAGCTCAGCAGTCTCCAAAGGACAGAAGTGGCATCTTGGTCAGCTCCGTCCTGGGTAGGGTGGACTGAGTCCTCCACAGAGGTGTCTGTGGACAGGAGAATGGGAACACAAGGTAAGTCTGGCCTGAGGACTGAAATCCCAGGCATGGGCTCTGAGTGCCCACCCCCGTTCTCAGAGACTGCCTTCTCATGCTTATCCTGCTGCCTGTTCCTGGCTTTGGAAGACCCAGGTGGATACGGCACGGTGAGATGCTCTGAGCTCAGGGACAGGGCCACCGTTTCCTCCACCAGAGCCATGTACACCCAGGGCCAGCCTCCTCAAAGCTAAAGGAAGTGTACATCTCCTTCAGAAAGTCCCATCTTCAGTGTGACTCCAGCCCCACACACCTTCCATCTCAGCCTGCCTCCCCTCAAGGCTGGCTCTAGACTCTAAACCTTAGACAGACCGGCACATATTCAGGGTCAGGGGAACCATAGGATCGAGCATTCAGGAAGCCATGCCCATATTTCACCTCCCAGGGCATTCAGGCCTCACCCCATGTGGCTGACAGCTTTCTGCCCCCCACCTAAGTGGTCCCAGCCCAGCCAAAGCCCATGTCCTTACCCAGTACCTAGTGAGCAACCCCAGTACTCCTCTAACCCTCTCCTGGGTGTGGCTCATGTTCTCTCTCCTGTACCTTTCAGACCTGCTTACCCACGTTGGGGTTCCACACACATGCCCCAGGACTGCTGACCACTCCTTTGCCAGCAAGCCCCCGCCCATAGCCTCCTCACCCAGATCCTCCTCCGTGCTTGCGAATGAGGCATCTTTGATACCCCAGACCAAGGCTGGACAGGCACCCAGACCTTCTCCCCAACTCCAAGAGGCCAGCAACACCCTTAGAATGGGCCTCAGGGCTAGAGGCCTCCTGGCCCTCACAGACAAGTGCTAGGATCGTAGGTCATCTCCTTTGAAGACGATGGAATCGACTCCTATATGTTGAGAGCTTAGGACACATGGGTCACCCAATCTCACTCATGACTCCCTATTTGACCTACAATGGTCTCAACCATCCATGGCTTAAGAAGGTCTACTCAGATTCCCACAGGCCAAAAGTGACCATGATGCCTGCCCTGGTCACACTGTGAGTCTCAAAGACCAGCCCCTAGACACTGTCAAGGAAAGATTCATTATTGATCCTACTCTACCCACGGACCTCAAGGCAGGCTGGGACCTGCATGCCCTTCATCAGAGGACACAGGTAGCCAAACACCCTAGGAGTCCTATATGACCTGAGATGTGACCTTGGAAAAAAAATGAGTAGGTCTAGCAGGTATTTATAAGAGGAGGGACCCTAAACTTCCAGAACAAGCAAGAAGAAACAGAGAGGAGGGTCTAGGACTTGTTTTATTGTTCTCATCAGGACAATGGCCTGGGGTTTCCCCCACCCCACAGCCCGTGTCCACCATAGAAGTGGCCCTGAAGATCTGCGGAGCTGATGGCAGGTCAGCACAGGCCTTGGGTGCAGAAGACCCTCAATGGGGATACGTCTCAGGGCAAACACCCAAATCCACATCTTGTTTTCAGAGCCCCACAGAAGGCCCGAGGGATGGAGTCCAAAGTTGGAGTCTCTGAACTGCTCCTGGCCAGAGCTCTTCTGAAGTGACATGGGCATATTCCAACATTGTAGGAACTTCTCCATCTTCCCGGCAAAGCACAAGTCCAGTGAGGTAGGAAGGACCGGGCAGGAAAGCAAGGAAGACTCCATCCCAGACTGGAGAAGAGCAGGGGGTAAGAGGTCCCCGAGGTAAGCTGTGGGTTCCAGGGTAGGTGCTGGTACCTGGCAGGGCCCAAGGCTCTGGGCCACTCACCTTACCTTGTTGTCCCCAGGTTGTGTCCCCAGGGTGTGGTATCAACTCTGGGAGGGGTCTGGGGCCTCTCCCCCATCGGGGTTAATATGCAGAGTGACTGTCTCTCCTACAGTCCCAAAGCTGACCGTCTGGGTAGAAACCTCTGTCTTGAAGCTATTCTGACCGCCATCTACAGAACTCTGGACGTGGGCATGGAAGGAGCTTGTCCAAGGGGTGGCACTTACTGGCTCTGTCCAGTCCTCACGCAAGAGGAAGGAGACACCCTCGGGGCTGTGGACTTGGGGCCCTGACCCGAAGAAGCTGGGTATGGCACCGGGGACCGGAGGACGCCCCACATTGAGCAGGACAGGTTGCCCCACAGTGGGCTCTCTGATCTCTCTCTGGAGCACAGAGACTTCACAGGGAGGTTCATCAGGGGTGCTGGGGGTGGGGTCCCCGCAGCCAAAGGTCTCTCCTTCCTGGGGTACATAGTCTTCCAGGTCAGCCAATGTTAGCACCCTGCCATTGTGCATAAGGATTTTAGGGTCACGGCCCTGAAGGCTGCCCATGTCCTGGGGCTCTTCTATTAGCGAGATATTCTCTTCTCTGTCGCTGCCTCCTTCCTCCCTTGCAAAGTTCTCTTCCTCCTGGGAGGCTTCAACCTCCTTTGGCTCAGGGCTAGCAGTTGCCCAGTCCACATTGCCCATTGAGTCCACACGGAAGACGAGGGGTTCACCAACATGGACTACAGCAGGGCTGCGGGTCCGGGCTTCCCGGGACACACTCTTGTTGTTGGAGTTGTTGGCATTTGGGTCCCTGCCAGCGATGCCACTAGGCAGTGTGAAGACGATCCCCTCTCCACTGCTGGGCATCTCTCGGACAGGAGATGCACCCCGTGACCCCTGTCTTCTTCACCCGGACTTCAATGGTTTCCTCAACCTCTAACCACTTGGGTTTGGGCTGCGAGGCTGGAGCAAGGGTTTCAGCCTCTGTCACAAACAGTGCAGGCACTGGGGCCTTCCTGCTCACTTCTACCTCAAGTCTCCGGGATGGGCTGGTTCCGGGTGGGTACAGCATCTCGGGGGCCAACAGCCCTGGCCTCAGTGGACTGGCAGAGCGGCGGGAGGGTGAACGGGAGGGAGACTTGCTGGGGGACTGTCGTCGGCCACGGGGACTCTTCACCACGGTGGTGATGGTCTCTTCTCTGGTAGAGGGAGAGGGCCCAAGAAGAGATGGGCACAGAGACTCACGGCTTCACCCAGCATTATGCCATCAGCATAAGTCAGAGCCCAAGTTAGTGCATGTGTGAGTGAGTGAGCAGGGGATAAGACAGTACAAACTCCTACACATGCACTTGAGCCCAACCTGTACAATCCTAGCTAAGAAAACCAAAGAAACAAAGCACAAAAGTTCCAGTGGTCAGCCTCAGACTTGTTTGGTATGGGATCTCAAACAAGAGTCCTAGGTGCCTCCTACCACCAAGTGAGGTGTGCTTTGCAAATGTCCCCTATACTGGTCACCCCTCTTTTCCATCCCGAGAAGTACTTTGCCCCCTAGGGATAGTACTTGGCCAGCTCTCCGTGCCCGAAGCTCCTCAGTTAATAAGGATGGATGGCTAGCAGATGCAGCAGCCACATGCACAATACCAAGCTCCGGGTGCAGCTGCCTCTGACCTGCAGCCAGTCTTCCTGCTTTCTGGCGTTGAAGGGGTGAGAACAGTGAGGGCTCATCAGACCCAGGAGGACACCTGAATTGGCTACTTAGCTCTGGACTGCTCTGGGGCTGCCACAGGCCTTGTGACTTCTTGCATGCCCTATTCTGCGTTCCACCTTCCAAAATGGGAGCAAGGGTGACAGGAAAGGGAAGCAGAACTTGGGCACCAGGGTGAGTGGCAGGCCTTGGCTAGGACTTTCCAAGCTTTTGAGTAAGGGCTCAATTACTTCTTGCTCCCAGCAGAGGTATGGATACAAAAACAGAAAGGTGGAGAACTTTCCCAGGGCTATGTCACAAATACTGGTTAACTGGGTCTCCTTGGGCACCAGGGACCATGGTCTGGATACCTCAAAGTGTCTGATAATACAGCTCCCCACATGGCAGATATGGACAACCACTGGCGCCTATCTCCAGCATAGGGTCTTTCCAAGGCTGGGGTGGTGTGCATAGGCTGGGTGGCACCATGGGAGCTGACCACCTTAGAAGGAGAGACGTGGATGAAGGGCAATAAGGTATAACCCAGATTTCATCCAAGGTCTGCAGACAGAATTCTCCAGCAACACAGCCACCCATGGCACATAAGAGACCTCCCCTTACTGGGCTTCCCTCTCATCTCCTGGTGGAAGGCTTCCCAGATTCTCCAGGTCCCACGCAATCCCACATCTGGTGGGGTCACCATGCTCTGAGCTCCTGGAATCCATACATAGGATTTTGTTTGTGCTTTGAAAGCACCAGAGGATGAAGAAAGGGCTAGCTGGTGGAAGTGGCTCTCAGATGGCCTCCTTACTTTCCAGAGCCTCAGTTTCCCCATCTTCCAAATGTAAGGGCTGGGCTTGGAAACACAAATGCTCCAGGGCTATGATACCTACCTACCTACCATTGTAGCATTATTTAGGTTAGATCTAATGAATAAAAACCGGGTCACATTTAAGATTTGGCTGTCTGTTGTACTAAACACATTTAAACGCTGTGTTGGGCAGGGCAGGCTATGGAATGGGAATCGATTGCTGCGGGAAGCCCTGCCACCAACATTCCCCTAAACTCTCGGACACTAAAGGGCAGGAGTCTGTCTTGAGGCCACTGAGGGAGACAGATGGTTTTCATTGCCAGCTTTCCCCAACCGCTGGGAAGCCACTATGCTGGTGAGTCGCCATGAAGTGTGTAGAATAACAACACTCTGCAGTGTGTGCTCTGAGGCCTCAGAAGAGAGCTGTGGTGTGTAGAGGTCCCACAGACCTGGGGATGTGGCTGGGCTAGGTGCCTATAAGAATCCGCCAGGTGCCAATGACCCATGGGGTACGTGGAGGTTGTGTGCACAGGCAGGCAGGCAGGCAGCAAGGGCATCAGGCTGGCAAGGTGAGGGGTTAGTAGCATGCATGGGCACGACAGTCAAAGGAATATTAGAGTCACGCCTGCACTTACATGATGACGGTTTTCTTGGGGACTTTTGTCTCCTGCTCAGTGACTACAAAGAAAACAGTCGGAACAGCAACCGTTACAGACCAGCAGCGCCGGGGGAGCGGAGCTATCTGAGTGGTGGTGTTGCTAGCTAGCATAGCAACCTGCTTGGTGTAGAAGCAGGGTCTGGCCCTGTCTGTCTGTGTGTTCCTGGGAAGGCCTTTGCAGGTGGGGGATCGGGGTCCCTCATCTGCGAAACAGGGCCAGTACCTACCCTATGGGTGGTGTCAACCTCACATCTCACATGAAGCATCTAGTGTCCTTAGGGTGCCACAGGGGCTGGGGCTGGGGTGAAGAGTCTGCCTCTGCATGAAACCTCACTCTTTACTCAGTCCATAGGTCATGAGAGTCCTGTGAAGTTGTCACACATACGGCTCCACTTCTCAGATATAGAATCTGAGCCCCGTGCAGGGCCAGGGGTGGGGATGGGGCTGGAGCTGCACAGTGAGCCATCAGGCACACTAAGACTAAAATAAGATGGCCGATGCCTCTTTTACAAAAAAATCACAAAGACTTAAAACAGGATGGACCCTAGAGTTCCAAAAATGGTACATCTGAGCTGAGTTGGTGGGAGGCCACATGTGTCCTAGGAGCAGCCATAGACAGTGTCTCAGGACGGGAAGGGGACCTGCCTCTCTCAGTAAAAACAACCCCAGCATGTCTCTGTCCATACCAGCAGCTCCTACCTCGTTTATGGAGCTCTAGGTTGAGAAACAAGCTGGGACTCATCGGGGACCAGATTGTCTCTGGCTCTATGAAGCAAGAGGGAGCTTCCCCTATAGTACCCTCAAATGGGTTCTCAGATGCACCCCAAAGGCTTGGCAGCCGGGCAGTAGGCAGCCTGTAGACTGCCTGCACCCTCACATCTCTCAGTAGATTCCTTTATAACCTTGTGGGGGAAACTGCCCAGGGGTGTAGCCTGGGACACTATCTCATGAGTTCTGCTTTGCTGCAAGGCCACACAGAGGAAGGCAACAGAGCATGTTAGCCTATCTCAGCTGAGGTGCACATTAGTTAAAGTACCATCAGAGTCTGTGTGTTCAGCAGGTACATTTACTATGTGCTTGTGTATAGGCACATACATACATATGTCTTGCACACAGGCACATATAGGCTTATATATGCATATTTATGTGCTTGTACACACATGCATACATGTGTGTGCATGTATATGTGTACATTATGTGCATGGATACACATGTGCTACACATATGTACATGCACATGTGTGTAGGCGTGTGTGTGTGTGTGTGTGTCTAGGTTTTCCCTAATGGGAAGGGACTCCACAGTGAGAATCTAGGTTCCAGCCCCAGAGCTTGGTGTACACAGATGACCAGCGTGTTTGCCACCTGCTCCAACACCTTCACCTTCCCTAATAGATCCCACTTTACTGCTCTCAAGGGCAGTGGGCACAACACCCCTGAGATGCTACGTTCCTGGTCCCTTCGCTCCCAGTGCTCAACTGTGACAGCTTCGGGCCTGCGTGTAACTGGCAGCCACAGGCAGGCTGCTATTGTGCAAAGCAGGGCTCCCAGCCTGAGGCAGGACAAAGCAAGAGGGCAGCCACACCCGCAGAGTTCTGTCAGACCACTCTGGTTGCAGAGCCGCAGGGTTAACAGGAAGCAGGATGGGAGTTAGGAAGCAGGTTGGCAGGACTCTGGCTCCAGGGTCTTCCAGGACCAGCCTTCTTGCCTCTCCAAGGCGTCGATACACATCCAATCCCAGAGAGTCCTGAAGGCCTGCTCCTTCCACACTGCCATCCCTCCTCTCTCCCAGAAAAAGACTCATCACGACAACCAAGTAAATGACTATTCAGGATGCTCTTGTGCACAGTGAGGAGATGTGCACAGGACAGGGTTTGCCCCGGAAGTGAGTGTGCTGGTGGCGGCAGACACAAGTGTGCACAGTGCTTCAGCGACCAGGTTGTGGTCAGACAGAGAACAGGTGTGAGAAGTCACAGAAAAGGGCTTGTCCAGGGTCTCTGACCCTATGAGGGACAAGAATCAAAGACAGTTGCTCATCAAAGGGGGGGGGGGTGTGTTTGAGAGGACAGTGAAGGACACCAGAGGTCCCAAGGCTGAGCTGCTGGGCTCTGACCAGCTCAGGTCTGAGAAGGTGTAGGAAACAGGACCACTAGATGGCAGGTTCCAGTGACCAGGGGACCGCATGTGCCAACTTTCAGTATGCAAAAGATATGTATGCCACCCCTTCTACTGTAGGAGCTGTGGCTCACTCGGTGTTGGTCCCGACTCTGTTTGCCTATCCCCAGGGATGTGAGTCTCTCAAGTGTCTTGGAGCTCCTTCCAAATAGGATAGCCCTAGCTGGATCCTCCCCATCCTGACTGTCCCCATGAGTGTCTTGTCATAAGCCTCGTTATGTGGCCCTTCCTCCAATCTGAAACACTCCCTCCCGGAGGGAGGTTCACTAAGACTCAAGAAGCCGGGTTGGGGATTTAGCTCAGTGGTAGAGCACTTGCCTAGCAAGCACAAGGCCCTGGGTTCAATCCTCAGCTAAAAAAAAAAAAAAAAAAAGGACTCAAGAAGTCAACAGAATGTACAAGGCGCTGCCGGCTTCCCCAGTTACCTAAGCGGTAACAACCTCTGGGAAGTGGAGACTGAGCAGCAAAGCTGCCTCCAGACTGTGCTGCAAGTCTAAGGAGACCAACTTTTTGAGGCTTCGCTCTTGCCGAAGGAAGCAGGCTTCCTGTGATATGTAACCCCAACAGTCTCACAGGTTCACTAACCTCGCTTGGGGAGAACTGTTTCAATCTGTCATCTGTGCCGTACCGGGCACAAACAGAGACATTTTATCGCACTCTAGTGGTGACTGCACAGGGACCAGAAGAACTAAAGAAGTTTGGGGTGAGGCAGTTGCCCGGATCCTGCAATGGGTGCTGACATACGCAACCTGGGCTCCATCCTGCGGAGGCCATGAAAGTGGGGTGATGCACACAAGTCCTGCAGCAGCAACAGCACCTCAGGGTGAGGCGGTCGGAAGGTTCATGAAAAGTGACTGTGAATTCGGGGAGGCTGGATGAGGTGGTACCTCCCATGTGTGCCTGCAACTGCTCTTTGACGAAGCAACAGATAGAAATGATGTGATCTTTTAGCACGACACCGGCCCTCTATAATGTTTCTCTTTGAGTATACCCCTAGCTGACCAAGACCACTTGATACTTAAAATGGATGATGACGGGCCTTCAGAGAACCCACCCCACCCTCTGTTTAAAAAAAAAAAAAAGTCTCATCATATAATGCTGACCCCTGAGGCGAGTCTTACAGATTTGTTAAAGCATCTGCAAGAACAGTGAAGGAGTTCAAAAGAAAGCACCTACATGTCTGGGAAGACACCTGTAGAAGCATACGTCTGTTGACTAAGATTCCAGAGCCTGCGGTGGGCTGCTGCTCTACATCTGTGGCTATGGAGGCCCCCAAGGCCTTACAAACCACAAAGGCTGCTGTCACTGCTGTATCCTAGGACTAAGTGGTGTGATCCTGCTCGAAAGCTGTCACACACTCTGAACACAGGGCATGGAAAGTAAGTTTGGAACTGAAATGGAAATTCCCTCTTTGCTGCCTAGTGCCAGAAGGCGCTGCCTGGACCACTGGTAAAGTGTGGCAAACATCAGCAGCAGCTATGAGTGGCCATGTGTACTACACTACTAACATGCCAAGCAAGGTGTGCTTGCTAGTACAGCATGGGCACAACTGCTGAGGGGCAACCATCTGATTTCCTATGAGATTTAAAGCCTGCCTCATGAGGGGGCGAGCCACATATGGTACAGTAAGGAAGGGCAAAAGCCTGTGGTTCCAGTGTGGAGGCAGCTACTGTTGTCTTGTTCACTGGACGCGATGTGCCTATCAGACTGCCTACTAAAGATTTGCGTTTACACCCAACCATTACCACAGCTGTCAGCTTTGGTCAGTCCAGTTGGTCAGCCACAGAGGGAAACTTCACTTTTCCCAGTGAGGGGTGTGCGACAGAGACTCCTAATCCATTAGCTCCTGAAACTAAACGACGGTTTCTCTGCCACACTCAGCCATGGATGGAAGAAAATCATCAGACATATATACCATCCCTCCAAGGCTCAGGGAGCTCCAAAGAAGGGGGTCTGGCGAATGTGAGAGCCTGGGGAAGGGGTGGAATACTATGAGGCTACATCTCCCGATCCGCAACACGCCTTCAATGAGAGAAACTCATGAAGACAGAAGAAGGAAGGAAGGAAGGCCCCTCCTCAGGGTCACATAAACAGAGGCTGTTGCTAAGTCAACCCATAGGGCCGCTTGCAAAGTGTGTCACATGGGCGACGTGCTCAGGGATGAAATGTCACCCATGCTGGGCTGGACTTTTCAGTGACATAGCTGCCTTTGAGTTATTTGTGTTTCTGTAAGTAATCCCTCACCCAGACTAGTAAGTAATCCCAACAAACTCTTCAGTTTGCTAAGACTCTGTGGAATTATCTCTTTGGTCTATTATAGATGATCTGAAGTGAACAGAGGCCTGTTTACATCTTCAAGGATGAGTAACCAACCTCACCTTCTGTCCCTAGTCAGGCTTGTTTATCTAGTTTTCAATATTTATGTTGACTTTACCACTGTACATGTGAGCGCTGACACTCACGGAGACAAGATTGTGTTAGATACCCCCCTGGAGCTAGATTTACAGGCAGTTGTGAGCTGCCTAACATGGCCATGTTCTGGGACTTGAACTCAGGTCCTTTGCAAGAGCAGCCAATGCTCTTAACCACTTAGTTCTCTCTCCAGTCCCTAGTGAGGCTGATTTTATAGCTTACTCCCGCCCTCTCTGCTAGTACACCAGGAGTGGCCCTGAGCCAAGACAAGGACACTGAACTGCAGCATTATGCTTCTCACAGGCAGCCCATCCCCATGGGATGTCCTACACCTGCCCCTGCTCCAAGCAATGTGTCTTCTGCACTTGGTGTGGACCCCTCACCCACTCCTGTTGCCACCTACACATTGCCTCCATGACCATTGCCCGTCAAGCTGATGCAGGCCCAGCTCTGTCTTTTCTGCAGAGACAATGGTTGAGCAGGACTGTGGGGTCCCCATTATCCAGGGCAACTTCCAGCTCTCACTCTGGGCTCATGGCCTTCCAGCCCCCACAGAAGCACGTGTGACCCTGCAGCTGCCTCCTCTGACCTCCTGTATGCCTCCCCAGCTTTCAGCCTCCACCATTTTCCACCCTGAGATGCTAGCTAGCCCCCTCCTCTTAGAGGCACCTCCTGGTTGGCAGGGCTGACAGTTTCCGGTCCACCAGGCTCTTTCCAGGCCAGTGGAGGTTCCCACCTGGGGCTTAAAATGCGTGAGTCGCTGAGACAGACAGCACAGGTAGACAGAACCTACCTTCCACAGCGGCCACCAGCTGTTCCCGGTGGTGCTGGTCCCGGGCACGCAGGGCAGGACTCTGCATGTACAGTTCTCCACCACCCCGTGTGGAGCCCAACCGGTTCACCAACTGCCAAAAGGACAACAGAGGCCCACTGAGAACCCAGGCTCCTCAAGGGATCTGGACCCTCTCGCTAGAACCACCCTGATGGTCTAGGAGTGTGAACCACGCCCCTCAGTGTGTTTTGTACAGGGGAAAGGGCTCCCACCCTGACCATGGGCTCCCTAGAGACTCCTAACGTGGAGACTGCTCTCTTTCTCCTCTGGCCAGGGTGTGGCTGCTCAGTTGGAGGTGGGGGGGGGCAGGGGATGAGCACTTGAACTAGAACAGTAGAACCTGAAACTGGAGTTAACTTTAATTAGTCATTGCATGGCCCCTGGCCCCTCTACTGCCTAATCCAGAGTTAACTTGAGTACCCTTGCTCCCAGGAAGTCTTATGGGAGGCAAGTGCCCCTAGGGTCACAGCTGAAGCCACACAGAGGAGTCTGGCTTCCAGACAAGAACTCTAGTAAGAGCTGGACACAGGTCAGAGGACCCAGACTGGTCTCCACCTCAGATCTGGGGACAGAGCACAGAGATGGAGGCTAGCATTGCATGGGCAATGTCAGACTCGCCAGATAAATGGCACGACATCTTGACATGAATGACAGCAGAGGTCAGCACCAGGTCCTCTCCAACAGACTAAGCATCATCTTGAAATGGTGGGGACAATGGAAAGGGGACAAGATAACAGGCCCAGCCTAACATGAAAGGAGAGGCTACAGGGCAGAGGACAGGTAGATGGGGATGGTGGGTGACAGCAATCTGATGTCTTCTGGTCGGCCGAGAGCATCAACACCTACACAGTGGAACCTGGGTTTAATCAGACCCCAGAGGATGGCCACTGTCCCTCATACACACGCCTCACCTCACACTCATAATGTCCCAAGTCCTCCTTGCTGGCTGCCCGGATCACCAGCACCAGCACACCACTGCGAGGCTCATTCAGCAGCCGGTACTTGTTGCCCAGGGTTAGCAGGGCACCATCCTTGTACCACCTGGAACCATTCAAGAGGTCCTGTGAGCCAGTGCCCACCCAGAGCCATCTTCATGGTACCCTCAGGGTCCCCAGGGCACCTCCAGACAGAGCTACTGGTGCTTAAAACCCCTCCAAGGCTACCCCAGATCCAGTGTCCCTACTAAGTTCCCTTCCTGGAAGCCACAGTCCAGCCATGTCTGCCCAGCCACAGAGGGTCCTACATCCAGCAGGAGTCACAACCCCATGATACCCACTTTCCAGTGATCAGCGGCCATGTACAACCTCCCTGGCTTAGAAGCTCAGGCTGTCCAGCCCTCCTCCCACTGACAGGAGCTGCAGCCCTTACCCCTGCAGCCCAGGCCTCACCTGATCTGAGGGTATGGGGCACCTTCCACAGTGCAGGTGATCTGTGCATCCTCCCCCTCCACAAAGGGGGTGGCCCGGACCTTGTTCACAAACCGTGGGGGCACTGTGGGCAGAGGCAGGCAAGGGCAGGAAAGACAGAAATATATCTGGGATGGAGCTGAGGGAGTGCTGGGGTGGGGATGGTGGTGTCCCCACTTCCAGCAGTGGCCTTCCTCTGGGAGTTTCTGGGAGGTCCCAAGTCCCCGGGCCTGCTCCACCCGCAGGCCCGCCCCACACGCCAGCCCTACCACAGCCTGTACTCCGGACAGAGTCCACACTATTGACAGTGGGCTGGTGGGGTGTCCAGCACACCAGACAACCCACTCTGCTCACCTTGTACTAGAATCTTCCCCAAGGTGCTGGCATTGCCAGCAGCACTGGCTGCAAAACACATGTACTGGCCAGAGTCGACACCCGTCAGGTTGTCCAAGATGAGGGTACAGGAGCCATCAGGGTCTTCGATGAGGATGTGGTGTGGGTCCACCTCCACCGGCTTCCCATCTGGAAAGCAGAGGCAGGCTTCCATGGAATAAGGTCCCAAGGCTGAGGCCTGGGAATAAGAGGCTGGATGCAATCTGTTCTCTCTCTGTGTCTCTCGGTCTCTCTCAGTCTGTCTCTCTGTCTCTTTTTCTGAGTGTCTTTCCACAAGGGCCCTGACTCAGATATCTGTCTGTCCAATTTCAACGTTCTAGGAACAGAGGGTGGGGCGAAGCGTCTGAACTGGAGAGGGCACTCAATAAGCACAACCGGTGTTTGCCCACTCCATCTCCTCCATGGCTGCACCTCTTCCGAGCACCTTACACGGCGACAATGCCCAGCATACTTGACGTGAGCTCCCCTTCCCTCAATCGCCTCCACCCTGAAGGCCTAGAGCCTACATCAGCCATTCCCAAACCGTCCTTCCTCTTCCCACGTCTGACCCTGTCCTGCAGCCAGCCAGCCCCAGTAGCAAGTCAAGCACCTAGGGTTTCCCCTGAGCAAGTGGAGACCACCCCAAGCAGACAGCTCAGACCTCAGTACCAGGCCTGTCCAGAGGGTCCCCCCTCCCAGGCCACACCCTTGTGCCTTTCCTCTCGAAGTTAAAGTTCCAGTTTCCTCAGACATGAGCAGCCAGAACCTCCCCTTCCCATTTGGGGAAAATGTGTCTCCTTCAAGTTGTCCCCACTCATCCTAAAGGGAGGCACTCTGGAGCCATCTGCAGCAGATGAACACACCAGACACCTATCTTTTCTTTTCGATCATCACCTTTGCAAAACATATTTGAAGGTTGGAAATAAATTCTGAAAGCAATGCATGGCTCGTGGTAAAAGATTTGAAGGGTAGGCTGGGCATGGTGGTACCCATCTTTATCCCAACACTTGGGAGGCAGAGGCAGAGGCAGGTGGATCTCTGGGAGTTTGAGGCCAGCCTGGTCTACAAAGCAAGTTCTAGGACAGCCAGGGCTGCTACACCCTCTCCATCTATCTGTCTGTCTGTCTGTCTGTCTGTCTGTCTATCTGTCTGTCTGTCTATGTATCTATCTATCTGTGTGTGTGTATTTATATTTATATTTGAAGGCTAAGTCATCATATAAACATCCACCTAAACATCTCAGGCAAGCCTGCTTCTTTCCTGAGAGAGCAATGGGGAAGGGCAAGTACTTTGCCATAGAGAATTCACAGCCCTTAATATTTCAAAACAAGTAAAACTAAACACATTCACAAAGACTCTGACTGTGTCTCCATGGACCCAGAGGGATTAGAATCCACTGTGTATAGCCTTGAGAAAGAATGTCAGCTTCCCAGCTCTGCCAGACACAGATGTCACATCCCTTTGCCACCCAATCTGACAACGGGAGGCACCCTTTGGGTACCACAGCCTTGCCTTCCACCTCTGAGTACTCAGTATGTTTGTGGCTCTCCACATCTACCTCTGGCTGTCTCCAGAGGAGATGGACTCCATGTAGAAAGTTGGCAGTGGAGGAAGTAACTGCTGCCCAGCCCAGTCTCCTTGTCTATTCCCAGACTGGCTGACAGGCAGCACAGAACCCAGGAGGGAAAAGAATCCAAGGATCAATGGAGGTCAAGTCATACGCAGTGACATTGGATGGTGGCAAGGAGCTAGCTATAGGAGATGAATTGGGTCAGTCAGATCAGGCACTGCTCATGTAGCACCAGCTGGTGTGGACATCCTCAGTGAGACTAGCAGCTCCTGATGGGCCATCTTAGGGACATCAGATATGACTCCTCTTTTGTCTTGGACAATAACAGCCAAAATCTTTTTGAGTTCACAAGACAAGGTCTGTCACATACATCCATGGCACCTCTAAATCTGGACTCAGCACTCTGACCTTCAAGGTCCTTTGACAGTGCATTTCTGCTCACTCAGTGCTCTTCTGGTTGGTAAGTTAGAAGCATCCATCTCAGATGCCCAGGCTCCAGTGTTGCGCTCCACCAGCAGGGCTGGCTGAGAAACCTAAGATTCAGGGTTCTGTTCCCAGTGTGTCACGTCTCGGAATTCCATCAACATCCACAATAACCAATCTTTGTCTTTTGAGTTCTCCATGGGAGAATGCCTTAGAGGACTCTTGGACCCTGGGGACAGTGTGTGTCCCACCCATGTCTTCTCCTTGGTCTCAGCCAGTCAGTTTAGAGTTGGCCTGAGGGCTTCCCAGAGCCCTGCAGCGGACCATCTGGACTCCCCCATGGGCAGGATTCCCTTGAGCACTGCTATGGTTTCAGTGTGGGTCCCCTGGAGTTCTGTGGTGTAAGCTTCATCTCCACAGTTGATGTTGAGGAGGTAGAGCCTCTTTAGTGGAGGGCTCTAGGTGAAGCTGGTCAAGCCACTGAGGATAGTGCCTTGAGAAAGGGTTGATGCTGGTCTCTAAGTGTAACTCAGTTTTTCAAGAGTTATTCAGAGAGCAAACCCAGCCAGAGAACCTCTTCCTTCCTGTCCACCGTGATTGCTCTCTCCATCTAACACATATTCCCACCACGATGCCCGGTGCCACACTGTATCGCAGTCAGCCAACAGGAGCCTCACCAGGTGACACTATGCTTTAAGGACTTTCAGCCTCCAAACCCTGATATCAAAAGAGATCTCTTTAGTTTATAAAGAATACAGACTCTGGCACTTTGTTACAGCAACAGAAAACTGAAGTTCTAATGTCAGCAGGCTTCTGTATGGTCTTGAGCAAACTTGAAGTTTCTGAGACTCATGATTTTGCCAACTGAAGTCTCTGGTGTAGGAGGCTCAGCTTGGAGTTTGGATCTGACCTCTTTCCAACATGGCCATTAGAGACATCCCTTTCAAAAAATCAACTCTTTGCAATGTTGTGGGGGCTCTGATGGAAACCAGACATTCAATTCAGTGATGTCCTATGTGTCCATTCTATGATGACACAGTTTGGACGCTGTGACAAGCAGTGTCCAGCCAGCCTTACTCAGCGAATGGAAGGAACCGATTTGCCAAATTGACATGAACAAGAGGGTCTGGATCCATGAATCATTCATCGTCCAGATGAGCAGAAAGGCAGCAGCACACATGGCTCTGAGCTGGGCAGAGGTGTCGTCCTCTGTTCATGGGCAGAGTTCAAGGCCACTCTTAGAGCTCCCCCCAGGCTACTCTTTGTGAAGCCCACTGTATTCTTAAGCCAGCTGTTTGTTTTGCCATGTAAACAGCTGGAGTGGCAGGTTAAAGGAGTCCCTCTTTGGGGCCACAAAGCATAGATCAAATAGAGATAAACACCTGCAAACTGAGGACACCTCACCCAGACCACCAGGACTCTTGTATGGGGCCATGACAACACAACATTACTTTGACCCAGCTTGACAGACACAAAGCTATGCTACACGCTAGATAGAAGGCTGTTGAGAGATGCTCTCACGTCTACAGAGAGCATGATCACATCCCTGGGGTACCCACACCCTTATCCTGGCAGATGGTCCCGTGAAACCAGCCATAATGCTTCTGGTCAATGAACGTGGCCAACATGAGCCACATGGTGCCACGTGGGCCTCTTACCATCTGATGGCCACTCCAGGACCTGACTGTCCCTTTTGTCCTCTGGTCCATGTACCTCAGGAAGGTTTTTTTGGGTCACTGAAAGTGGCTGCCCCCTCCCCACAAAAGACTGTCTCTTCTCCTCCAGGCACCTTACTGGAGGAACAGGCAGGGCCTGGCCACAGGCTTCACTTTCCTCCTAACAACCCAGTCAAGAGAGATGGAATGCCAGGGGCTCAAGCTGTCCTCTGGCTTGTTTTGATGAAAAGGTGTTTATCCCCCTACACTTGACCTCTGGATGTAAGGAGGGAGGGATGGATGGGTAAAGGGGCAGGTTCTGTGCAGCTAGAGGGAGGCGGCTGTGAAGGGACCCCCCACCGCCAAGAGCAGTGGTCACAAGTGGTCTTCTCTAGAACCAAGAGATGACACCCAGGGCAGCTCTCTCAAGTCACCACCAGGAGCCGGCCATGTGTCCCTCTATTCTCACAGCCCAATAAGAACTAGGCATGATTCAGGATGCTACTATCTTGCTATATCACAGGAACAAAAATGTCTTTGTCCTAGATAGGAGAAGAGGAGGAATCATGTGGTACCTTCTCCCTTTTACTTAAGTTTGTATTTAACTGTTTATTTATTTTGGTTTTTCGAGACAGGGTTTCTCTGTGTAGTTTTGGAAACTTTCCTGGAACTCACTCTGTAACCCAGGCTGGCCTCGAACTCACAGAGATCCGCCTGCCTCTGCCTCCTGAGTGCTGAGATTAAAGGCGTGCGCCACCACCACCCAGCTGTCGAACCAGCCAAGGAGTCTCTGGAGAACTCCGCTTGGTCTACCATCCAGTGTCCAGGATCACCAGGAACCAAGAGAACCGGTACATCCAGATCTCGGGTCTTAAGGGCTCCCATCTCAGCCCCACCTCAGGAGTAGGTCATAGGTAGACATAGACATGACAGTTACCAGAAGCCTCACTTGGGGTAGTACTTCCATGTCAAAGTTGGAACAGCTACCCACTACACTAGACCTTGGGACTTACACAGATGCACACACAGACATATATGTCTATGGTATGTCTGTGTACATATATATTTGCAGTGTTTATGTGCATGTATCTGTGCATATATATTAGTGAGTCTCTATGCCTGTGTCTGTAGTGTGTTTGTATACATGTGTACTGTCTGTGTATATACCTATGTAGCAAACATATGAATATATGTATTATCTGTGTCATGTGTACATGTGCTAGTATCTATCCATGCATATAAGAGTGTCTAGTGTGTACTTTCGCATTATATTCACGCATGTGGCGTGTTTTAGTATGTACCGGTGTAATGTTCAAGTTACATATGTGTGCCATGTACAAACAAGTATGTGCAGTGTGTGTATGATCTGTGATGGGGTGGTCCACAGATAGGTGGGTGGGCATAGAGGCACATTTCAGTCTGGTTGTAGGTGATGGTCACTGTCAAGCTGGTCATCTGCCCTTATCCTTGCTGAGGTGAGGGTCCTCTCTCTCTCTATCTCTCTGTCTCTCTGTGTCTGTCTCTGTCTGTCTCTCTGTCTCTGTCTCTGTCTGTCTCTCTGTGTCTGTCTCTGTCTATCTCTCTGTCTCTCTCTGTCTCTGTCTCTCTTTCTGTCTCTCTCTCTCTGTCTCTCCCCCCCCACCTCACTGTTCCTCATCTCTCCAGACTCTGGAAGTCAGAGGACCCTTGAGATCACTAATGCCAATGAGACCATAGTACAAGCTCTAGACCTCACAGACAGCTGATGTTAACAGTGTCTGTGGTGGGCACTCTGGGCTCTGGCAGTGCCAATGTGACTTCAGATTGAGGTTGCCCATGTGAGAAGTCAAGCATGGCCACTGTCACAGACCCAGTTAACCTGAACTGGAAGACTCGGGGAGCTTCCTGGCTAACAGAGTCTATCTGTCCCTCTCTGTATCACGTACTGATGCTGGGAGATGAGGGAGCTGGCCGCATGACTCCACTGGGAGGGATAAATAGGAACTTACACATGACAACTCACGGACCCTGCCCAGCTGACTTCAGTCTGGCCCCTTCCACTGCAGTAAAACATAACCCTGAAGGGAACAGCTCCGCTGAATTCCAGTGAGTCCACGGAGTGAAGGATTAAACTGGAAGAGGCTCCTGGGACTGTGAGCCTGTAGCTGGTGTTAAGTGAGAGGGCTTTGGGGATCCCCAAACCTGGCATCAGAATTGTAGGTGCTATTATAGACCTCTGAGTTGGCACCAGAAAACCAGGTGCTCTTGAGGACCTTTCGAGCCACAATTGATGTCAGGAGTAAAGGCTGTAGGGAACCGAAACGTGCAGGTGGTGTCAGTGGTGAGGCTGGTCGGAGACTCTGACCTTTGCAGCTCCTCCCATTACAGCTGAGTGAGGTGTGTGCACCATGCCCCTCAGCCCCAGCACTGTCTCAAGCCCCCTCCATCCACATAGCTCTACTTCCCCATGTGACTTTGAGCTGATTGTGACATGTGACTTGTTGACCGGAGCTGCTCCTCAGTGTCATGGCTATTGCTTACCCAGGCCCTCTGTCTCTCACTCATGCAGAAGCTTTAGACCTGTCATCTCAGAGGACTGTCCTGCTTTTTGTCATTGCCCCAAGCCACTAGTCTTCTGGATAGGCACAACACTGTCTGGCTTCGGGCTTATTTATCCATCACCTGTCTCCTACCCTACATCATCACTCTCTTGATCAGGACCACCTGTCTCCTGCCTCTCAGGCCTCATGTACCACTGGGCGGATTCCACATTCTCAGGAAGTTCTTCCCTATTGCAGAGCCAGCTCCCCAGAGTAAGGCTGGAGACCCTCGTCCCTGGGTACCTTTGTACCAGCTGACAACAGGCTTAGGTGTGCCAGTCACTCGGCATGCCAGCTTGACTGTTTCACCCAGCTCAGCAGTGCAATCTGCCAATTCCTCTTCAAAATCAGGGGCACCTGAGGATACATAAGGAGAGCTCCATGTTATGTGTACAGCAGGTCAGGCCTATGGTCTTCATTGCATACACCCTGGCAGGTTTCCCAACCCAATGCTAGCCCTCCATGTCTCACAGTGTGGCTGCTACCATCTGGGGTCCCAACTTAGGATCAAAGGTGAGTGAGGGAAATTGGATGTACAGTGGGAAGGGGTGGGACAGTGGTAAAAAAAAATGAAGAGTTTGGGGAGATTCTTTAGTGGGTAAAAGCATTTGCTATGCAAGCATGAGGACCTGAGTTTGAATCCCCATCATCCACATAGCCTCATGTGACTATATCCCCAGCATTGTGGAGGAAGAGACAAGCAGATCTTCGGAGCTCATTGGCCAGCCAGCCTCCTCCAAAAAAGTAAGCACCAGATTCAATGAGAAACCCTAACTCAAAGAAATAAGGCAGAGAGTAGCTGAGCAGAACACCTGATATCCTGCTCTGGATCCAGCACATATATACAGGCCCACATACCAACACACACATATGTACATGCATGTGTAAACACATGCATATACCACCAAAGGTTAATATTTTTTTCGAGACAGGGTTTCTCTGTGTAACAGTCCTAGCTGTCCTGGAACTCACTCTGTAGGCCAGGCTGGCCTCGAACTCACAGAGATCCACCTGCCTCTGCCTCCCAAGTGCTAGCATTAAAGGTGTATGCCACCACCACCTGGCTAATTAATTAATTTTTAAAAACACTGGATGATATGTTTTTGTTCTGGATGAGGAAGGCTGGTCCAGGGTGCAAGATTCCCCTACATCTTTCAGAATCCAGATGGATGTCTGAGCTTGGGATCTCTGTGTGGGAGCTTCCTACCATGTCCCCGAGTGTCCTCTCCCTGGTCAGGGGTAACCTGATACTCCACCTGGATTTCCCTTTTGATGGTGCGGTTATTATACCCCACCCAGAGCTGACAGGACAGAGTGGGTCCCTTTGCTCCCAAAGGCACCCCCTCATGCCCAGAAGGCAAGGGCCAAGGCAGTGGCACCCAATTACCTGAGACTCAGGGTCTCCACAGCCTGAGTGCAGCCCAGCTGGACAACCAGGGTAAAGAAAGGGTCACATCCCCATCCTATCCTGACCACCATGGCCCACCAAAGGACACTCACGCCACACAGGCTGGGCCAGGCGCTGCTGGATACCACAGATCTCCTTCACCCATGAGTTCTTGATGATGACTGTCCTTGCCTGGAGCAGGTATTTGCGCACAGAGTCCTCCCGTTCATGCCACACCTCAAAGGCGCGGTCATCCCCCTCGACCTGGTCATTCAGGTCGATGCTACTCAGCTGTGGGGACAGGATATCAGTAAGGAGGGTGTGACCACCCTCAGATGATGACCCAGGAGAGATACACTTAGGTTACCCTGGAACAGCGGCTGAGGGACTGGCTACCAGCATCCACTCTGAAGCCTGAGAGGCAAATGGACCTCCACCCACAGCACATTCACTTGCCCTACAGAGCCCTTGGCAGCCCCTGCACACACAGACCTTCATCATGTTCCGGAACACATAACTGAAGGTGTCCGTTCGAGAGTCTCTCCGGGGCTTGCAGATCACCAGATGGTTTCGGAAGAGGAAGACATGCCGGTTGTGGCCCTTCCAAGGCATCCGGGCCCCTGGTGCCCCCTCCCACACTATGAAGTGGCCCTAGAGGTGTGAATGGGCTCTGGTTAACCAAGTCTCCCCCCCATGGATGCAGCCCCTACTGATAGCCACATATCCAGCTCCCCACCAAAGTCATGCGGTCATCCACATGGAGCTCCCACCTCTAAAAGCCTCCTACAGTACCCCATGGAGCTCCCACCTCTAAAAGCCTCCTACAGTACCCACCCTCAGTATCCACAGCCCCCACCTGGCGGATAGGTTCTCCCAGGGCCTCCAAGGTTCCCGGGTAGTTCTCCATGAGTGACACATGCAGCTTATTCTCAGCACGCTGAGGCAAGGCAGACACCACAGCATAGGCCTGCTCCAGCAGTGCACAGTTCTGCCGGTTGCGGGCCTTGTTGCGGATTAACTCCTGGGGTGAAGGCCAAGAGTCACGGATCCAGGATCCTCTGAACCCAAGAACCCCCCCACACACACACAGGTACAGCCTGCACAGAGGAGGCTGGAGCATGTCACCTTCAGCAAGGCCTGGTATTTCTGCACCCGCTCTACTGGCTGCTCCAGGTAGTGCTGAAGTGGAGGTGGGGGTGGCTGCGTGGGGTCCTTGGCTGACAGTGTCTCTTCTGCATATTTCTGTAGGAACCACAAAAGTGGTTTTGTGCATGAATGCATGGTCCCTTGGTGGCTAGAGTTGCTCCTGGGGTGTCACAGACACAGCCCTGAACCACCCAGGCTATGTCCCCTGAGAGCTAGAGGATGATACCAAGGGTGCCAACACACACAGCCCTGCACAAGGGACACCGGGTCACCATCTCACTGGTGGTGGCACAGGGCTTGGGCAGCTTAAGTAACAGCCGAGGCGTACAGAGCTGTGGTTACTCCTGTTGCATTTTGCACTGAGCCAGGGCCCAGGCAGGTGAGGTGGGTTTAGGAAGATGAACTTAGGCTGGCCACATGGACCAGTGGAGCCACACCTCAGAGAGCATCTGGGCAACACCTAGGCTCTAGGAGCAAGCAGGGTGGGTGGGCTTGTGACGGACAGGAAGTACCTTGTAGAACTCCTGGACCGGGGTGCTGACAACCACTGACTCAGCTTGCACGCGGCCCACCAGGAACTCGAGGTACTTCTCAAAGGCCTCCTGGTTCTTGATGAAGCACATGGCCACATCGTCATCGGTGTCACAGGACTGCAGCTCCTTCAAGAAGCTGCCACAAAGGGGACAGTGTCAGCACCTCCCTCCACCGACCAGCTCCAGACCTTCTCCTCTAGGAGAAGGCCAGGATCCTAATCAGGGCCTGAGCCCTGTGATAGAGTATGTTGTTATGTGTGCAAGAAGTGCATGGTTGTGTGTCCACCTGCCCATGTACAAGTACGACATATACTATGCATACATACATACAAGAGCATTCATGTTGTGGGTGCACACATATGTAAGTTTTCTAAAAGCGCGTATACACATACACATAAACATGCACAGATGTGAACATCTAGATGTGCAAACACTGTATATGTGCAATGTAGTGTGCACATTTGTGGTGTGCATGCATCTTGGTACATATATATGCTCATGTGTACTTGTATGTCTTGTGTGACAGTGCACATGCATAGAAACCCACATGTGTGCACATGTTAGCATGTATGTTATGAGGCATATACGTTACTGGATATGAAATGTTATGTATCTCCATGAGGAGGGATGTAAGTATGAGTGTCCATGTATGTGCAAATATGCACAGACACATCAAGCACATGAGCATGCACAGTGTGGCAGCTATGCATACACACATGTACATATGTACATATGTACATGTACATATACATATATATATACATGTACGTATACATATATGTACATGTACATATGTATATATACACATATACGTGTGTATATGCCTGCACATGAGAGTCTACATGCATAGTGCACACACTAGTCAGGCATATTATAGGCTCTACCCTGCATAAACCAGATACACAGTAAGGGAAGGTCTGCCTTGTGACACACTAGCACGCACACAGCCCCCACATACACATGTGCACGCACCCAGCCCCCACATACACATGTGCATGCACACAGCCCCACCCTCCCACCTGCTGTGGAAATGGCTGATGTCCTGCACATTACGGAAGATGACTGTCTTCTGGCTGGCCACAGCTGCAGGCACACGGGGAGATCGGTCCAGGTGCTTCATGTGGTGACTTTCCAAGAACTGCAGCTCACCCACAAAAGCCTGCTCTGAACTCAGCAACTCCTGGATGACAGAGCTGGCGGGAAGAGAAGCCATTAGGGGGTACTCGGGGCGCCAGTGGCCACAGGCTCCTGCCTATTTCACGGCCCTGGAACAGCGTTGTTACAGGACTGTTTACTCTCTCACATCCCCCATCCCCTCAACTTCTTGCCACCAGCATCCTGCTGTCAACTTTCAGAGAGATGAGGAGTCCCTGGGAGGAGCCACTCCTCCATGTAACTGCCCCCCACAAGGAAGTAACCTGGCACAGCCCACGTGAGGACCGCCACAGGAATCAGTGCCCCTGGCACAGCCCACGTGAGGACCGCCGCAGGAATCAGTGCCCCTGGCACAGCCCACGTGAGGACAGCCGCAGGAATCAGTGTCAAACTGGTGCCCACTCTCTTCTCTGTCTCCACCCATCCCTGATACAGAGCAGGCATTCACAGACCCCCATGAAAGCAGCAGGTCAGAACTCCATTTGGACCCTAAAAGAGGGCAGGCAACAGGTCTCCATGAGCAGCGGGCCAGCTGGGAAAAGCTCTACCAGAAACTCACCTCAGCCTCATTCTATACTCATCCTCAGACACAGCCTCCCCAGGGAACTCAGGGGCCTCAGTGGGCCCCCACTCAGGAGACAGCTGGTGAGAAACAGGCATCTGTCAGAGGTGGGCTGAGCCCTGGCTCTGCCCCTATGAGGCTGGGGGCTCCTATCCTCCAAATGGAAAAAAACAGTGCAAGAATCCTCTGGGCTGGTGACCTTAACACCCTCTCCCTGAGTCCCCGCAGCCAAGTACCTTGAGCCTCTTGTCCAGGTAGGCAGGTGACACCCAGCCCTGCCTAGAAGGGCTGGATTTGGTGGGCTTGGTGCGTACAAGCCAGCGCAGGGGATGGGCTGAATCCAGGACCTCCACATACTGGCCTTCTCTCAGAATGATGGCGTCCTGCTCAGCCCCCAGTGGCAGATAGTCGGCTGTGACCACGTAAATGTCAAAGATCTGGTTGGGCAGGGAGAGGAGATGAGCTGGGGGATAGAGCCGGCCTGTCAGGACCCCCAGCAGCCACCAGAGAAGGTAAGATGAGAAGGCCCCCAAAACCCTGGAAAAGAGGCTGAGTCGGGAGACCCACAAAGGTATCAGCCAAGCCTGTCACGTCCCTGAATGCAGGACATGGGTCTTGGGGACATTTAGCACAGCTGCTGGCTCCCAATCCCACACAAATGGTAGGAATGTGGACATTCTCCCTTGGCTTCCCCCAAAAGAAAGCACTATGAGGCCTCTAGTTGATGCTGTCCATACAATTTGATCACATCTCATCACGTGTCCACTTGCCGCCTGGGACCTAACAGGGTGCCTACTACAGCAGGGGGGGGAGTGGGGGTGGGGGAAGGGCAGGTGGAAAGAAGGGAGGAAGACTCAGAAGCAGCACTTCCCAGGAATCCCCGGGGAATGGACCTAGTTCCTCACCAGTTCCCGCCTGCAGTATGTCTTGGGAGCAGAAGGCAGACACCACCCTTCAGCCAGGAGCTGGTCTCCTGATGGCCTGTGTGGTGTACTCACTTTCCAAGACCTCCCTGGGATTCTGGCCCTGTGCCTCTTATTCCTCTGTCTTCTCTCCAGGAGCCCCAGAATGTTCCCCAAGGGTCCTGGCCCGCCTACCTCACCACGGGAGTCCCCATCCTCTGACTCTGAAGAGGATTCTTGGACACTGGAGGAAGGGCGAGACCGGCCATGCCGAGGAGAAGCAGATGGCGTCTTGGACTCCTCGTCGCTGTCACCTCCCGGCACCTGGAGCTTGGCTGGATGGGCACAAGGGTTGTGATGCCCCCCCCCCAGTAGCCGGGCAGTTTCTAGATCATGGAAACAGGAAGGCCTCTGCCCCTGCACAAGTGTACTTGGCCCCTCCACCCCCTTGAGATACACACCAGCACCTCACCTTGTGAGATCTTGGCTGATACCATCTCAGTGATCTGTGAGGTGAGTTTCTGGAGAAACTCTTCTGTGCCCACCTCAGCGAGGGACAGGTGACCGTGGGCCTCTTCAGCTACCAGGGACTCCCCTGGGGTGGCAAAAGTGGCCCTCAATCAACCATCCTCTCCCGGATGTCTACTGAGTACTCCCTACACTCCAGGTTCATTTTTAGCCCCAAAGAATGCCAGGCACACAAGACCAGGCTTTCTAATGGTGCTGGGGTCTGGAAAGGAGACCAGCCTTGAGGACAGGGGTGTTGAGGTTGGCTATATGAAGTCACAGAAGGCTTGCTGTGGTCTGAGCCAAGATGTAGCCAGTGTGATTGAGAACAAGAGGAAATAAGTCCGGAGGGAGGGGACACAGTAGGTGCAGCTGAGGAACACTAGGGGTGGCTAAGGATCAGCAGGGTCCCCACTGGGCAGTCAAGGGACAGCAGCTGGTTGGGGGAAATGGACAGCACAGTCAAGGTCCAGACAGTTACTAGGGAGCAGCAGGCACAATTAAACAGTAGGTAGTCTATGGACGGTGGATCCACCAGCAGCAGGTGGCCAGCATGGCTACAGGGCAAAGGGTGAACAGAAGACACAAAGCTGCAGAGGGGTCAGACCTCGGTTATCAGGCTGTGGAGGACCTGGAACATGGCTCACGCCACCTCTGCTCCTGCTGCCTGGCTTGCTGGCCTCCACAGCCCAGTGGATGTGAGCTCTGCATCTAGGCTAGGCTTCCCTTGGGATCCCATAGGCTCCCAGATGCACAGAGGTCATGAATGCCTCTGACTCCAATCCAAGCTCGGCCCACAGGACTGTGGAGACCTCTGACCCAGCACTGTAGCCAGCAGCTTCCTATTCCCCTACCCTGGCTCGGGGTGAGGGGTGCTCATCATCCCCATCCCACCTGTACCTCTCCTTTGTGCAGCAAGATCAGCAAAAACCCACAGATTCCACCATCTGGGCTGAGACAGCTTGGCTTGTCCTGTGGAGACAGGGGTATCCTGAGAGGCCTGAGGTCAGAGCTACCACCACCTTCCACCTTCCCACCCTGGGGCTCCTGACAGGAAGGGGGTCTGGAGGCAATGCTCTAGGACACCAGTCATCATCTCCACATCAGAGGGATCCCAGGAAACCCTCGCTCTATACTGGGGAAACTGAGGCATGGGAGGGAAAAGGAGAGGCCCAAGTACACAGCCTATGCAAGCCAGAAGTGGTCTATCTGCAGGATAGGGTGGTCCCCACGGGCACCACAGCTGTCCTGTTCGCAGTTCCCAGACCTAGTCTGTGATCTTGGCCTGGGGCCTCTGGCTAGCATCCACTCACCCTTGCAAGAAGGAAGAAATGAGAGCCTCCTTCACTCTTTCCTGCTCTTCCTCTTTGGCCACTGTTGAGAGAGTGGAGAGCCATCAGCACGAGCCCCTGGACCCTGAAGCTTCAGATTCAGATACTCAGGATACCTGAGCTGTCCCAGAATCCTGGACTCTGTCCTCTGAGCCCTCAGCAGGGACTGTTCTGAAACTGTACTCTCCTACTCCTGACCATGATCACCTCAATGGTAACCAAGAACATGAGTCTCCTCTCAGAGTGCCAGCCCACAGGGGGTTGAGTAAGGCCCTGGAGCAAAGAGTTCAGCTCACCCTAGATACACACACACACACACACACACACACACACACACACACACACACACACACAGAGCAGGGTGAGTGCTGGACCTGAGAGACTCTGAAGCCCCACACCAAATTCCCCTGCACCCATGAGCTCTCTGGAGGTTTCCTGATACTGAGGGAGTATGAGAAACACAAATGTTGAAGGTCAACATGCCCCCTGAAGAGTCCCTGAGTCTGCACTGTCCTGCTCAGTTGCCCTCCTGTTCACATGGACCTGCCTTACCCCCCCCCCCCCCCCCCCCCCCGATCCTTCACTCACAGCCAGAGACGTGCAGGCTGGCAGAGCAGAGCGCCTGGCCAGCAGCGTTGGTGGTGATGCATGTGTAGGTGCCCTGGTGCTGTCGGCCCACATCCAGCAGGACCAGGCTATGCTGCTTGCCAGAGCTGGCCATGGTGTAGCCAGGGCTATCAGGGCCAATCCACAGCACTCCCTTCTCTGCCTCCTCCTTGAGCCAATGCACAGTGGGGGCTGGGTGTCCTAAGGTACAGAGGGCAGTGAGTCCACCCCTGACAGAGACAGAACGCCACCAGGAACCCTCCCCCAGGTCCAGAGTATTGTGTGTGGCCGTCAGCCTCTCCGTGAGAGTCTCCTCACCTTCCACCTTCACTGAAAAGGTGATGCTGGAACCCCTCTTCACTTTCTTGGGGGTGAACTTCTCTAGGATCCGGGGTGGCACCAGCCGCTCGTGCACATCTGGAACGATACAGCCAACCCTCAGGGACCCCCTGACGTCAAAAACAGCCCACCCTAGTGTCCTAATCCCAGAGGATCCCCTGAAACCTATGTCCACTGGCCATCCACACTTCCATGGCAGCCAACCCCAGGTCCATCCATTCTGGCTTCCTGCCCATGGTCTGCCACCCACTCATGCCCATCTGGGGCTATCTCACCTGGTGCTGGCTTCTCTTCTGGTTCACTGGGACCTGAAAACAAAGAGAGAGTCAGACACTCAGCACTCATAGGTGCTCTGTTCTGGTAGCCCCACTGCCAGGGCAAAGACACCCAAACCTCTTAAAACCTCAGTCAGAGAGCTACAGAACTCACCACTCAGCGTGAGGATGGCCACAAGCCACACAGACCTGCCTGACAGATGACATACTGCTACCCATTCTTGTTACCCCCAGCCTCCCCAGACCTGTGGCCTCGAGCTGCAACCAAATGCATGGGCATGTGCACGACCCAGCAGCTTAGGGAACCACATCTTCCAAGCTCTGACAGAAGAGGCCACAGGAAGCACTGGGTCCCTCATAGCAAGGTAGGTTTGGTTCAAGTTTGCAATTCGCTTCCCATGTTCAGGAAGAAGGAGCCTCCAGGCCACCATGGTCACCTGTTCCCTGAAGGGCTGACCTCCAGCTACCTGAGTCTCTGCTCACTGGAGCAGTGACCACAGAGCCTTGGCCTCAAGTCTGACAGGGCTTGCCAGTCAGTTCTGGCCAGCCTTGCAGGGCACCCACCTCGGACCAGCAGCCGGGCCGATGAATAAGCAGCACCCACGGCATTGCTGATGTAGGCTGCATACTGGCCGCTGTCCTCAGGGGTGACTGAGACAATTTCCAGGGTATGCAGGGTCTTCTTGTCAGTCATGCGGATGTGGGCAGATGTGGTCAGGGGCTGGCCATCTTTGAACCAGTACAGTCTGGGGGCTGGATAGCCTGAGGACACAAAGGCAGGTGGTCAGTGATGACAGCAGACCCAGAGCAGAGGTGCCTCAGAGACCAAAGGGTGCTGGCCTCCTTATCCAGAAAGGACTCACCCATACCCTACCCAAACACTGCTGGCTGGGGTCCCCTCCTGACTGTGGCTGGTAGGACTTGGCCTCTGTTCAGTGAGGCAGTGATGCTTCCTCACCAGCTCCTTACCTTTCACCTTGAGCTGGAATTTGGCCAGGCGTGTGCCAGGGGCCACCTGGAGGTCTTTCAGCTCCTCCAGCACCTGGGGAAGCTGTCCCTCATCTGACTCAGTTCCCTCTTGCTCCCGGCTGCCAGGAAGGACAAACAAGGGAACGCCCATAAAGCAACAAGTTAAGAACGTTCAAGGCAGGAGGGCCACGGGAGTGAGGTCAGCCATGGAGGGATACTGAAGTTTCCTGAACTGAGAGACAGAGGAAGCAAAGCTACCGGGGCCTGGTGGAAGTCCCCGAGATTTGTCTTGTCAACCCAAGTACCCTAACCCCCCTGTCCCAGGTAGCAGGGCATAGTTGCCTCCTCAGAGCCCCTGGGGTAGTCAGTCACTGGACCTTTCCATCTCTGAGGGACCCCACCTGGACAGGTATCCCTGGGCGCTGAAGTATGATGAGGTCTCAGTAGCGTCTGCTGCAGTATCATAATCTGTGCTGGTCACTGGAGAGGAAAGGGTGATTCAGGGACAAGGCCTAAAACACATGCACTAGGCCACCACCTTGGCCCTATGAGGCTCTGACCATGCAGCCTTGAGGGGAGCTACCTGCACTCAGCATGGAGAAGGGCAACAGCTTCATGCACCCTCCCTGCCCCCAGCCCATGACCGGGCAACACTTCCAGGCTATAACTAACCGCAGGCCTCTTTGGCCCAACAAACTACAGGTGTCACACAATTTGCCGTCTTCATGAATTACAGCAGCTCAGGCAATCACTTCCAGTTCCATCTTACAGGACCACAAGGGGTTAAAGAGATACTGGCCTCGAAACCAACAGCTGAGGACTACCCACCAGGATATAGCAAGAGAGACTAGATCTCTCTGCTGTATGCCGTCACACATACAATGTTTGTGTCCCACAAATACACGTGTTAAAACATTAATCTTGGGATGGCCAGATGGCTCAGCAGGTAAAGGTGCTTGCCACCAAACCTAGTGACCTGAGTCCAATCCTTGGACAAATTGTCCTCTGAAAGCCATACAAGTGTCATGGCACACACACACACACACACACACACACACACACACACACACACACACAATGTAAAACAAAAATCATCAGTGTGGTATTGGTATTAGGAGGTAGAGTAGGGAGGTGGTCAGATCACACCCAGGCCACCCTGGAGACACCCAGCTCAGGCCAGCACTCACGCTCCACACGAAGCTCCGCCTTGGTGGAGGAGACTCCCACACTGTTCTCCGCCAGGCAGCGGTAGACACCCATGTCTGCTGGCACCACTGCCGTGATGATGAGCTGGTGGCCGCCCTGTTGGTCCTCATTGATCATGTAATGGTCATCCTCCTCCAGCAGCTTCCCGTCCTTGAACCAGCGCACACTGGGCACAGGCTGGCCCGTCACCACGCAGTTGAAGCTCATGGGGTAGCCATCCTGCACTTCTTGGTTCTGCAGCTCAGTCAGGAACACTGGGGCTGGCACAGGCAGGTAGAGGGCACAACGTTAACCTGGGATGCCCATCGTACCCAGATACCACGTACATGCAGGTTGCCACCAGAGGGTGGTGTGACACCGTAGCCTTTCCTATATGGGGTTTCCCAAACTCCACAACTAGACACCCTGAGCTTCTCTCTTTCAAGCATTCTCTAAGAATTCTCTCGTGGTTCCCAATGAGGCAGTTGAGTGCAGAACTGGAAAGGACCGACAGAAAAGGATGCACAGGCTGGAAGTTTAAACCCCAGGTACCCCAAACTGGGGAGAAGTCTCAAGACACAGCCTGAGGGTCCTTCATGATAACCTCCTGGTGGCCCAGGAGAGACTCGAGCGAGCAGTAAGGTTGTCTTACTTCCAGTAGCTGACATGAAAACTACCATAAGGAACGGAGCTCAGCACGCACTGCTAGCGAAAGACAAAGCCGAGGTTCACACCCACTGTTTAACCTCAAAGTCAGGGCTTTGCCACGCTCCCCTCCACCCCTTCAGGCTGGGGGACAACCAGCCAGAGCTCCCTTCTGGTTCTGCCTCGGTCATCCTCCATCCTCTTCTCCCTCTGCCCTACCTCAGACCAAGCTCCCCCATGCCCACGCCAGGCTGCTGTAGCCCATGGACTCACCAGCATCTGAAGTCTGCGGGCCGGGTGTCTTTGCTAGCGGCGCCGGGGTGACAGTGGGAGCCACCTTGCCAATGCGCATCTCCACGCCCCGGGGTCCCTGCTCCCCCAGGCTGATCTCCACCCCGATGCCCATGGTGGCAAACATGTCGCGGAAGCAGGTGACTGCTCGGCGGGCCTCCTCAAGTGCCTCAAAGCGGATGCACACAACGTCCTCGTCCTCTCGGTACGTCTGCCAGTCTGCAGGCTCCTCTGGCTCCGCAGGGCCTTCGTCGGCGCTGAGGAAGAGCTCCTCCTCTGAAAGCTCAGCTGGGCTCTTGGTGCGGAAGAGCCTGTGCAGCCTCCGCGCCGCCCGGCGGAAGGCGTCGTCCAGCTCACCTCCAGAGGAGCTCTCAGCCTCACTCTCTGTCCCACTGACCACCACACAGGCACTGTGGCTCACACGGCCAAACTTGGTGCTCACCTGACAAGTGTAACGGCCAGTGTCAGTGGGGCCCAAGCCAGTGACCAGCAGAGAGCAGGTACCGTCCTTGAGCTGGTCTATGTGATAGTGCCGCCCGTCCGTCAACTCTATGCCATCCTTCAGCCAGCAGGCCCGCATATCAGCCTTGCTGGCCACCACGCACTCCAGCCGCAGCACATCCCCAGCCTGTGCCTCTGTGTCCCCAAATGTCCGGGAGAACACAGGCCCTTCCTGCTGCTTTATCTCCTTCCGCACTTTGTAGCCCTTAAAGGCAGCCTGGATCTTCACCGCTGCCTTGTCCAGAGATGGATCCTTCAGGTCAGCTGCACTCAAGTCTCCCGCCGGTGGGCACATGGACACTACTTGCTCCTGCTGCTTTTCTGGCTTCACAGAGGTGGCCACCTGGGCCCCATGCTGTGGACACAGGATGTGAGGTCAGAGCAAGGCTGGGAAATTAAGACCAATAACACTCCAGGCCCAGTCCCACTCCAGCACTCCATCTGCCTCCGGCTTAGTGGCTGCCCAGGTGCTTGCTGAAACCCTGCTACTTCTGCTTCCCAAAGCAAATGCTCATCCTAGAAATCACAGTATGCAGTGACCCAGATGGGGACCAACAGCATTTTGGGGAACACCAGATAGGCCAGGCCCATCTCTTCGGGAAAAAGTTGTAATTGTTTAGTAGGTGAGGAGGTGTATGGAAAATGCAAGAAAAAAATAGGCAGGCAGGTGGCTGTGTGGTTGAATGGGTAGTGGAAGGATGGATGGAGGGAGGGAGGGATAGTTGGGTAGATGGCGGATACATAAGTGAGCAGAAAAATAAATGAACAGGTGAGCAAATACAGGAATAATGAGCAAATGAATGGTGAGTGAGAGGATAATGAATCAATGGATGAGTGAAGGAACAAGTGGATGCTGGGTGAGTGGACAATGAAGGGTGACTGGGTACACAGATGGGAAACTGAATGGATAAACTGGAAAATCCGTACAGGAGGTATGGATGGTAGATTAGTGGGCAGGTGGGTGGAGACAGGTTGGTGGATACGTGGCCAAACAATTCGACAGGTGCAGGAGTGACGGATGGTGGGCAGATGAGTGGCTGAATTACAAATAATGGACAAACAGGCAGATGGACGGACAGATGGACAGAAGGATGGTTGGAAGGGGGAGAGAGTGATATACAAATGGAATGATGGGGAGTAGACAATGAAGAGATGAGCAGATGGGTAGATGCAAGGATAGGTGGAGAGTGAATGGTACATGAGTCAGTGGATGTTGGATGGTACGATTATGCACATATGGGTAGGTGGTATTGAGATGGATGGATAGGTAAGTTACGGGACTAAAGCATAGAAGTGGATGTTGAAGATCTGAGACACACACACCCCACCAGCCCTCTCCTTGCAGGCCAATTAGGAGGTTCACCTTGCTGGCCAGGGGTGAGATCCCAGGACCCCCGGCCTTCTTGAGGTAGGTAACTAGGGAAGGGGTGCCAGCCCGGGACTCGTCGTCAGAGCTGGTGTGTGAGAGGTCAGCCTCTCCTGTGCGTGCTAGCTCATCAGCCGTAGAGTAACCCTCAGAGAGGTCAGGGGCTGTCTCTTCTGCCTCCTGCCGCAGATGTTGCACACGGCTGTCTTCCTCGGGCAGCTCACTGATGGAGTCCAGAGTGGGCTCCCGACTCATGCGGCGCTTCCGGGCAAGGGCCTCCCAGAGCAGATGCAGGTCACCCTCCTGGGCTGCCTCAGGAGGCAGGCTGGGCTGCGAGGGGACCTCATCCCCAGAGCCTGAGGTCATCACCACTAAGGAGGGCAACAGAGCAGTCAGTGGGTGAGGTCAGACAGAGATGCAACTCCATGCCAGCCTTTGCTGCTGGCTGGGGTATGACCTGGCTGTGGTCTCCTGGACCTCTGCTCTCTGTCTTGCACCAGGAACCTTTATCTGTTCCGAGATGCTCCAAGCCTCAGCTTCCCACCCTCATTTTCATCCCCCTCCAGTCTACCTCCTGCCAGGGGCACACGGTAACTCAACCAGAACAGAAAATAGCTCAGGAAAATGAAATTAGGTGTATTTCCACCTGTTCAGCCCTGCTGCTAGTACAGGAGCCCAGGTTTACAGGGACATTAGCACTGCACAGAGAGGATGTGCTGACACCATGGCAGGCTCAGAAAGCAAGAGGAGGAGACCCCAGTGTAGCACGTGACTCCAAATACAGTGGATGGAGGAGGTACTCAGAGCACAGAGGGGCTCTGGGCAGGAGGGCTGAGTTAAGGGATGGGCTCAACACAATGGGGAGGTCTGGGAGCGTGGGACAAGGGGCATGAGACTCAGTGTGGGTAGGACCTCAGGCACAGGGAAGCAGGAGAGGATTAAGAGCGGGAGAGGGTCAAAGCGTCTGGGGGTGCTAAGAGTGCAGAGGATGCTGCTGGGGGCGGTGTCACAGTGCAGATAGTATTCAGTGGGGGGCGGGGGTCACGGTGCAGACAGTATTCAGTGGGGGGGGGCCTTGGAAGGCAGCGTGGGTGGAGAGGAGGACATGCTCAAAGTACAAGTGGCTTCAGAAGAGGTCTCAGAACTCCTGTGGGCAGGGGTCCCAGGGCTTAAGAAATCCACACCAGTCCTACTCGGGAACAGGAGGCTGACCTACAGCACAGTTCAGTCACTTGAGACCTGCCTCACCTGGCCAAGCCTTGGTTTCTCTGCCCGTCACATGGCGTCTTAGAAAGGGCTCTCAGCCTTGTGGCCAGAGCACATCAAGAAGAAAAGCCAAATCAACCCCTCCCCACTCCCACAGCATCCGACTCCAGAGCCCAGACTCACCATTAAAAGTGGCAGCCCCTGAGGAGGGCGGGCCCCGGGCGGGACAACAGCGGTACTCCCCTTGGTCTTCCGTCCTAAAGCCCTTGATCACCAGCACCTGCCGCTGACCCTGAGAGAGGACCTCAAAGTGTCCGCCGGGCTGGATGCGCTCTGTTCCCTTGTGCCAGACGACCTCACCAGCCTCAGCTGCCACTTCCAACTCCAGACACACATCCTCACCAACTATTGCCTGCCGTGTCTCCGGGGCTGGGGGCTGGGTTGGGGCTGGGGTAGGGGCTGAGATTGGGACTTTGGCTGGGGTTGGGGCTTTGGCTGGGGTTGGGGTTGGGGTTGGGGCTTTGGCTGGGGCTGGAGCTGGGGTTGGGGCTGGGACTGGTTCAGGTTCCGTTGGCTCTGCTGAAAAACAGTGTCCACAGAGGATAAGCCGCATCAGCCATGATGGATCCCAGGGTCATTGCCCAACCCTATAGAGCTCCCTCCCTCCCTTGTTCAGCCGGGCACTGCCATGGACTGAGAGCAGTAACTCACCTAGCTTGACCATCTGGGGCAGATGGACAGGCTCCCCAGCACCTGCTGGACCTACAGCTGCCACTCGGAAGCGATAGGTCTCCCCAGGGACCAGGCCGTCCACCACACACTCTGGCCCAGGTACCAGCTCATGGCACAACTGCCACTGGCCGGTGGATGCCTCCTTCATCTCCACACGATAACCACAAAGACCGCCGCCACCATCACTCATGGGAGCCACCCAGGATAGGGTCACGGAACGGCCACTACGACCCACCACCTCAGCATCTTCAGGGGGGTCAGGGAGGGCTGCATGGACGAGGGGAGATTAGCACACACACTGGGTCCTGAAGTCCTTCCAGACGTCACTGAGGTCCAATACTGGACATGGCATACACTTCGGGGTAGACTCCCTTATGAGTCCTGTTGGACCCTGAAGCCAGTGGTCCAGACTGTTATGGGGAGCAAGGGATGCTGCTGAAGCCTCCATGGGCCTGCGTTTGCTCATCTTGGTACCCACCACTAAGGTCAGGCATTGGGACTGGAGGACCAAGAGCTGGGCTTAGATGTGCACTAGGCAAAGAGAAGAGGACAGAGTATGCTCTCAAGGGACTCTAGCCTCGGACCATCCTCAGGCTCTTAGGGTCTAGTGGAACTGCACAGAAGCCAGCTCTGAATGGTCACCCATCTGAGTCAAAGTGGAGGCGCGGGTGTGGGGGGTGATGGTGACCCAGACACAGACTGTAGGGGAGGGGCCTCTGCCACCCACTCACCCAACACAGAGAGGCGTGCAGAGGCCACGGCATCACGCGCTGCAAATGTGACCTCTCCTGTGTGTTGGGGCTGGGCGTTGCTCAGCGTCAGGGCATGGTGGCTGCCATCTGCGGTGACTGTCCAGTCAGTATCGTCAGGCTGGATGGCAGCCCCGTTGATGTACCACGTAGCCTCGCCCACAGGCACTGCCTCACTTAGTGTACACGTGAAGGAGGCCTGCGTACCAGCTCTCACAGAGGCATCTTGTGGGGGCTCTAGGACCTCCAAGCGCCAGCCTGTGGGGGAGCAGGATGGATGAGCATTGGTGGCGGGGGCGGGGGTGCAGGGCAGAAGGGAAGTGCAAGGCCCCTGGCCCTTACAAAGCCTTCCTCCATCTAGTCTCAAGTCCTCAAGGTGGAGGTGTCTCCGACAGACTTACCTAATTCTCCTGGCCCAGGAAGGCCTCATGTTGGGGAGTCTAGAAGGCCAACAACCCTCACCTACAGTCCCACTCCCGCTGTTCTGATAGCCCACCAGGACCTCTAGTGGATGAGTCCTCAGAGATTAAGGGAAGTCCTGTGGGAGGGTGTCTTGGGGATACCTTCCTTTTTTGGGGGGAGGGAGGGTTTCGAGACAGGGTTTCTCTGCGTAGCTTTGCGCCTTTCCTGGAACTTACTTGGTAGCCCAGGCTGGCCTCGAACTCACAGAGATCCACCTGGCTCTGCCTCCCAAGTGCTGGGGTTAAAGGTATGTGCTACCACCGTCCAGCGATACCTTCCTTTTTGCCTCCCCATTTCCTGTCCCACTCCCCAGCCCAGTGCCCCTAAATCCCTGTAGACCATGGAGGTCCAGCCACCTATGGGAAGCATCTGGAGATCTGACACCCACCAACTCTCCTAGGCAAGTAGAGTCTTTATTGGAAGGGTTCTTGGAGACGTCTCCCTTCTATGGTGTCCCCACCCCTTAAGAGTGGCAGATCCCACCATCCCAGACCCCAGTCCTTCCAACCTACTGGGTTCCACTAAGGTCGCAGCACAGTCCAACACCCTCCCGTCCTGCACGGGCGTTGACAGAGAGAGCTCAGAGGATACCACCTTCATACATAACCCCCTTCACTCCCACCTCTGCTGGAAGTTCAGCCTCCTCTGGAAAAGCACCATCCCATCCACCCAAGCAAGCCCTCCCTCAGGTTGGCACCTCTCACGGTGAGGAATGCAGATGTGACCACACCCCCTGCCAGGAAGGTCACTCGGCAGCTGTCCTGCAGCTTCAGGTTTTTGAGCAGCAGCAAGTGCCGCAGCCCATTCTCAAAGTAGACCATCTCCACATTTTCCGAGGTGTGCACAGGCTCATCATCCAAGAGCCAGGTGTGGGCAGCCACTTCAGGCTGGGACAGCTGGCACTCGAACAGAGCTTCGCCGCCCTCCAGGGCATCCACGTTCTCCAGGCCATGCACCACTGTGTTCTTGGCTGTGGAGAAAGCAGAGTTCAGCGTTGTGTAGCTCCGGCAATCCTTCACTACTGTCTCTTGCAAGAACTCCCCCACCCCACCCCAAAGTATATAAAGGGCTAAACAGAACAGGACCCCAGAAGCCACTGCGGAGGGTGGCACTCAGGGTCCACTGGAGGAGGAGTGGTTGCCCAGCCCCACCCATCCCATCACCCTCTCCAGAGGCTTCACGTTGGCAGTGGTCTCCATGAGGCTGAGGGGCATCCTGTGTCTCACAGATGAGAACTTCATAGGTGTTCACAGACCAGAACCTCACGAGCCCAGACTCAAGCCCACTGGAGATGCAGAGCTGTGTCCTTTCCCACAATGGTGCCTGCAGCCTCAAGATGCAGCCCACACCCTTTTCCCAAGTCCCCCACCAGCACTGCTCGACCTGTCCTGATGCCTGGGATGCTATCTTCCAATTTATATCAACTGGAGACCTCCCAAGTCCGTAGCCCTCCCTTCTCCCCTCTTTCCAGTTATCTTAACCACTGTTTCTCATAAAAGCCACAAGCTCACGAGACTGTGTCTTAACCCAGCTATAGCTCTGGGTCACCACCCATATAGGTGTTCTCACTGCATAGGTCACCTGCATTGCAAGGCTGGCGGCCATGGCCTGCCTTTCTACCATGATCTTGTCAGCCTGCCTGCCAGGTGGCCTCACCTTGCACTTGAAGCAATGCCACAACTCGAGTGCCTACGGCCTCACAAGAGTAGATGCCGCTGTCACAGGGCAGGGCCGGCCTGAGGGTCAGCCTGGCTACGGTCCAGTCCTGCTCTATGATGACACGGTTCCCATCTGCGCACACCTCCCGCTCGTTCATCTTCCACACGGCCTGCACGGGCCTCGAGTACTGGCAGAGGAGCTCGGCCGAGCCACCCTCCTCCACCACCAGGTCCTGCATGGCACTCACCACCTCCACTGTGGGATCTGTCGGCCAACATGCCAGACATGCATCAGCCCCTGGACAGTGGCACCATGGCCCACCCACCTTCTGCTGTCCATGTTAGTGGCTTCAGCGGCTGTAAGCATGGAGCTTTGGTGGGCAGTGGCTTAGCAACAGGTGCCTGGCATGTAGCCAGGAAGGGGACCCATCACGGCTGCCCAAGAGCCCTACACACCAGACATGCCTCACTCCACCCAAGGCAGTTGACAATGTCACGATGTCTGTCCAGGCTGGGCCCCTCTAGCCCAAAGTGAACACACAGGTCCCATCTTAAACACACCTGGACCACAGATCCTGCAACTCTGCAGCTACAGCCCATCTTTCCCCTCTCCAAGGGTGTAAGGATGCTTGCTGACACCCTTGGGGTCCCATTCTATCCCCACCTGTTGAAATCCTATGCAACCAATAACCGTTCATCCTGGATCTGGTTCTATGAGGGCTTACAGGAGGCCTTAGGCAAAGACACTGGGTGAAAGATTAGGAAGAAGCTGTTTGGAGTCCCTGGCAATCTGCTGCCCTCCCTGTCCAGCCAACTCTTCCCCAGAAGGGTGCCCACAGGAAGAGAAGCAGGCGTGCACAGGAGCAAACCAGAACTGGAAGCTGTGGCATCTCCATCAGGAGTGCAGGAAGCCCCCCTTCAAAAAACTAGCCTTTGGCTGGGATGTCTACCCAGTAGGGTGGTTAACAAGAGTCAGTGTGTGCAGGTCCCACACAGCCAATGTGCAGGAGGCCAGTCTCCAACTAAAGAGTTCAAGGAGACTTAACCTCCCACTCAGGAAGTGAATGGAAGGCCTCCTCTGCCCTGGGTACATGATAGGCATAGAGAATTGCCTATGGCCCTTGGGGTCAGTACCCGGCACTCCTCAATTCCCCAGGATCCTGCAGGAAGCATGCGGGAACAGCAAGGGCAGAAGCACCAGCATGGGGAGGTCCCCGCTGGCCAATACCTTTGACCAATAACTTGGCTGTGGAGACCAGGGGCCCTGTGCGGAAGGTGATGGTGCCTGAGTCGGCCACCCCCAGGCCCGAGAGCATGAGGGAGTGAATAGTCCCCTCTTGCACAGTGATGGCACTGTCAGGGCTGTTCTGAAGCAGGGTGCCATCCAACCACCAGCGGGCCTCCGGCCCACCTGCACGAGACACCTCACAGGAGAACGTAGCCACCTCCCCCGCGAAGACATCCACATTCTGCAAGCCACGTACCAGGCACAGTGCTGCCTCTGTGCAAGAGGGCGAGAAGGAAGTCTGGGCTGGGGCTCCCTGGGGTCTATGGGGAGGGGGCTGCACTCAGAGGCACTGGCGTGGGAATGTGACCCGATAGTCAAACGGGTCTTTGTCCCAGTTCCTAGCACAGAACTTCCTGAGTGTGGTAAGTGCTCTTAGGCATAGCACACACCTTTTGATCACATCAGAGGCTATGCTAATGAGGTGCCAGCTTCAGGAAGGGGGTGGTCATCGGGAAGACAAAGTGACCAGAGGGTTCAAATGTCCAGCCCAACTCACCAGCCTCAGGCAGAGCAGTAAGGCTGGAGATAACTGTAAACAAATCTGATAGATTTCAAGGTCCTGGATGCCAAGGGGATGGAGAGTGATATATGGAGAACGGGAGAGGTACCTGTCGACTGCCCCCCACACGATGCTAGTCTTGGACTGTTGCTGGGTGGGGTCCTGTGTGACAAACCAGTGACAGCATCTGTTTCCTGACTCAGCTGTACTAGCAAACTGGTCAAGCCCAGGTGGGCAGTGCGAGCCCCATTCACATCCTCTTAGCTAGCAAGGTTAGGCTTGCAACTGACTTTGTTGAAGGGCGCGTCTAGTGGGACTGAGTCTATAACCAATGAGTCTATGCTAACTTTGAGTAATGTCAGAATTGAATCCAGTTATATTGCGTCCGGTTGGTGTCTGCTGGAGGACTGCTTGGTGTGTGGGGAGCCCACTGTCCTAGTCAGGTGTCCTGTGTTGTACAGAATGCAGAGGGGAACGGCTGTTCCCTACCACTGGGGTCCCAAGTGAATGAATTTACTAGAACAATCTTGAAATTGACTGGCATGGGCTACCTGGAATCTTCCGGGATTGGGTACTATCCAGACCAGAATAGCTTGGACCAGAGGTCCAGAAATCAACCCCAGACAGTTAGCATACACTAATCAAAGAGAAAAGCACTGAGTCCATCCACACTGAGCCCATGAAAAGCATGTGAGCCACTGAGCATCCCACACCCCTTCAGAGCATTCCTAGCTCCATCCACAGGAGGCCGATGACACCTATCTGGCATCTTTTTCAAAAGGAACAACGGATAAACTCCACATTTGGGGCTCTTCTTGATAATAGGGGCCTCCGCTAACCTGGTATGGGCAGGAAGGAGGCACCCCAGGACCTGTTGCCCCAAGAGCATGGGACTCAGTCCCCAAAGTAGCTTTCCATTCCTCAGGGTATAGCAGCAGACAGGGGCAGTCTATCTAGATGTCCACTGAGATCCTGCCACCCTTAGGACTCCATGGCCTTAACTGCTGGGTACACTGCTCCTCCACCCCACAGCAAGCTCTAAGCTCAGGAGCCTCATGGATGCAGATGAGCTCTGCCTGCATCCCATCTACCTTTTGAATGGATGCTTGGGGGAACCACAGGAGGTGGATAGCCCAAGAACTCCAGGGCATTAATGTTTTCATAGCTGACTTTCCAATACCCTAGGACACACAGGAAAAGACCAGTGGCATCTTCCACACTTGCTACGTGGGGCCAGGTAAGGAGGATGCCACCCCCTAGCCTGTGTTTCTCTCTGATCATCTACCAGGTGCCTTTTTGGGGGCAATTGACAAAGTCCAGGTGTTTCTGTTGCATTTGCTTCTATACCACAGAATGGGGCTGAGAAGAGTCAGGAACTATTTGTAGAGACATCAGTGCCCAGCAAGACTGGGCAGCCCCGAGGATCACCCCCAAGTGCTACTTTAGAAGTCTTTTCACACCGTTCCCCACTGATACACCTCCTCCAGCACCAGTTCCCAAGCCTGTCCACAACAAAGCTGTACATGAGCCAGCTCTTTCAGAATAGAATCATCTCGCCTTAAAGCAGGACTGAGGCACAGCCTGCAGCTCCATGTTGTCCCCTAGTAAACACAGACCCTTTCTGCCCTGCCCCTACTCAAGACAACGGTGATATTCTTCATCAATCAACTTGTAAGTTGTGCATTGGCACTTGGCAGCCTTTCTCAGCCCCACAGGCCATAGAATTGGCCATGCCTGACAATCTCTAAAGTTCCAGAACATGCTCTATTCTCCACATCTAGCTCCCCTCAGCAGACTGAGGGCTCCATAATGACAAAGCTATATGTAACCCATCCTGAAACCCTAGACATGAAGGGCAGGAGATCAGAGGTCTCATCCAATGATGAATAGATGGTTGGATGGCCAACAGGTGCTTGAATAGATGGGTGGATGAATGGATGGATGGTGGGTAGGTGGATGATGAATGGATGGATGGTGGGTAGGTGGATGATGAATGGATGGATGGTGGGTAGGTGGATGATGAATGGATGGATGGTGGGTAGGTGGATGATGAATGGATGGATGGTGGGTAGGTGGATGATGAATGGATGGATGGTGGGTAGGTGGAGGGATGAATGGATGGATGGTGGGTAGGTGGATGATGAATGGATGGATGGTGGGTAGGTGGATGATGAATGGTTGAATGATGAGTAGATAATGAATGTACATGTGGTATAAGGGTGATGGATAGATGGATGATGGATGGATGGATGGACAAATCATGAGTAACTAGGTAAATGGGTAGTGTGATGTGGAACATGAATGAGTGGAAGATTGATGAAGATTGGGCTTAGGTGGGTGACAAATGGTGGCTATACATGGATGGATGCATGCATGGCAGAGGATAAATCAGTAAGTGGGTAGATGATGGGGGTGGGCAATGGCATCACATTGAGAACCAGGACTAGGCAGCATGGAAAGGTTGCTCAAAGCCAAGCTCCATAGGATGGACTTATTCTAGGGACAAGGTACACTCTAAACTGAAAGTTCCTAAAGTCCTGCCTGCATGTTGGGGCCACATTTACCATGGCCAAATATATATGTGTCACAGGTATGTGATTGTACATACATCTCTGAGCCTGTTGAGTAAGTAAATGTACATCACCATGGACATATATGTTTGTGCAACATGGACATATATGTATGTGCAAAAGGACCTAAACCACAGAGCTGGTCCCATCTCCACTCAAGGCCCAAGCCCATGCTAGTCAGACTCTCTAGCTCTTCCAAGAGGCAGCATCCATTCTGGCCTGAGATACCACACACTGGAAAATTGACAGCACCAGCGCAAAAATCACAGCTGGAAGTCTTGAGCTCCTGATCCCCCACGAACAGCCACAGTGCTGGGAAACAAAGACATCCACTGGCACAGGTGGGGTGTAGGATAGGGATGCCCACCTGTGACCTTCAGCTGGGCTTCTGAGGAGCATGAGCCCACTTGGAGAGTGATGGTTCCAGTATCCTCCAGGGTCACCTGAGGAGGCAGGAGGAAGATGCTTGCCCTTGCACCCCATCCTGACCAAAAGGGGCCAATCCATCTTCCCCATACCCCACAATAGGGGTTTGTCACCTCCCCTGCCCAATGCCCTGGAGGAGGATCTTCCCTAATGGACTCAGAAGCATCTTTGTGCAGGCAGAGGCAGGAACCAGAACCCCACCTTATGCAGAGTGAGCAGGTAGAGTGTGCCCTGCTCCACAGCGATGTCATTCATCTCATTGGACTGCAAGGGAACCCCTCCCAAAGCCCAGCGGGCCTCCTGGCCTGAGGCCCTGGACAGTCGGCACTGGAAATGGGCATCCTGGCCTTCGCTGAGCTGCACATCTTGCAGGGGCTCCAGAATGGTCACCTCAGGAACTAGACACAGGAAGCATGGGCATCAGCCTTTGCATCTGGAACGCTCCCTTGAATGGTAGAGCTCTCATATCCCACAAGTCCCATGATGCCTCACTCCAGTCCCTGAGAATAAACCCATGGGAGCATGCCACCAATCCCCTTCTCTAGATCTACATAGATATAAACCCATGGAGGCATGCCACCAATCCCCTTCTCTAGATCTACATAGATATAAACCCATGGAGGCATGCCACCAATCCCCTTCTCTAGATCTACATAGATAGCACACCCTGGGCTCTGGCCCACAGAGAATCTAGAGGCGACCTTGGGCTTGGACTAGTAGTCTTCAGAATGTCCTGAGGGATAGTGGGTAGGTCTTAAGCACCAAGACAATATGAGCTTCTGAGAAGCCCACTCTACCTGCCTACCAGCCAGATACAGCTGTAGAATTACCAGCACACAGGCTCTCCTAACTACCAGAACCTCACCCCCCACCAAAGAATGCCTATCTATGTTCCCCCAAATGGCCAGAGCCTGAACATTCTCATCCCGGGTGAGGGAAGGACAGCCCCCACCCCCCCCCCCCCGGAGCCAGATACCTCGGACCGTGAGCTGAGCAGATGATGATTGGTTGCCCACGTGGAAGGAGACGGTGCCAGCATCCTCCAGTGTCACGCCCTTCAGCTGGAGCATGTGGGTACGGCCATCTCCAAGAACAGCCACCTCTGTGACTTCATTGCTCTGCAGTGGCAGACCCTGGAGATGCCACCGCATGTCTGTGGCTCCTGCTCGCGACACCTCGCAAGTAAACTCCACATCCTCGTCAGCCTGCACCTCCATGTCAACCAGTCCCCGCACAATGGTCACCTCAGGCTCTGGAGGAAGGGGACAGAGGAGAGAGGCTCTTTACTAGCCCGAGTCAAATTCCTTGAAAGCCTTCCCTGACACTAGGGTGCTCTCTGTCACCTGCTGGGCTCACAGGCATGGAAGCTGAGCTGTAGGGTGGAACGCTCACTCTCCCCACAGGCCAAGAGAGAAAGTGGTCATACAATGGGGAGTCCTGTGTCTGGCCCTGATACCTTTGGCAGCCCTGTCCTGGCTAGGTCACCATGAAGCAAAACCTTCTGTAGGAATAAGTAAGGGCACAGAGAATGCTTCAAAGGCCAGCAATGCCATACTACCTGCTGGCTGGGGAAGAGGAGGCAGGGCTGTTTTGCGGGGCTAAGGTCTGTCCTGGCTGCTACGGCCCTTCAGTTGCAGAATCAGAACTGGAAGTAGTTTAGAAATGAGGGGTAGAAATGTGGAGGTCCTGGCCTCAATATAAGTTGGACCCAGGAGAGCCCTAGGGGGTTAGGTGTGGCCGGAAGGGCTCAAACTCTCCTCCTGGGGTCTAGCTACTCACCTTTGACTCTGAGAGAGGCCAAGGTCTTCTGGCCACCCACCACACAGGCATATTCTCCGGTGTCCTTGGTCTCCAGCCCGTGGATCAGCAGCTCGCACATAGCCCCTTGGCGCCGCATCTCGTACTTGGGGCTGACGCGCAGCTCTACACCCTCCTTGAGCCACTGCACTGGAGCCCCTGGCTCAGCCTCGCTCAGCTGACAACACAGCTGGGCCACGCCACCTGCTTCCTGCTCTGTGCTCTGCAGGCCAGTCTTGAACTTGGGCTTGGGGGCTGAGGGCCATCAAAACATACTTAGCGCCACAGGCTCCATCTCCCCGACTCGGACTGAACAAGGCCTCCTGCTCTTAAAAGAGCAGGAGGGGGCTGGGTACATACCAGCTACAGGCAGCTCACCTCGAACTGAGAGCCTGGCGATGCTCTGCGCGTGGCCCGCATCGCAGATGTATTCCCCGGCATCCTCCTGCTCCACCTCCCGGACCAGCAGCGCAGCCATGGTGCCCTCCTGCACCATCTGATACTTGGCACAAGGGAACAGCTGCAGGCAGCCCTTGCGCCACTCCACGCTTGCAGCTGCCTGGCTCAGCTCACAGTGCAGGTGTGCAGTGGTCCCCTCATCCACTTCCTGGGCCTGCAGCTCCCTGAGGAACCGCACGGGAGCAGCTGCAAGGTTGCAGGGACGGCATGAGTGTGGGTCCCTGAGTTGTTAAAGGTGTTACCGTCAGGGAACCCCCCAGAGGAGACCCGTGGTCAGGATCCACAGGGCGGAACTGGGGACCCGCATACAGCGGTGGCAGAAGTTACCGCACCTGCCCATGAAGCTACCAGGGAGGGGAGAACAGCTGAAGAAATAACCCTGAGGGACCACAGAGACAGGAATAGTTAAGGTCACAAAGTCCCTGCACTGAAGCTATGATGTGTGAAGGAAGAACTCTGGGGCAGGTTTGGAGAGTGACAGGGGACACACGAAGACTTGAGTCACCTGGCAGGACAGTAGAGAAGCTACCACAAAGGGCGGGCATATGACAATGGGTCTCTGACAAGGGCAGAATGAAGGAGATGCTCAGGAGAACCTCAGGCGCCCAGCTACTGGTGAGGGAGGCAGACCTTGGGGCCACCCATTCGAATGAGTTCTCCTGGCTGCCACCCACGAGACAGGGCTGCAACTGTGAGGGTCAGCATGAAAACTGTACCCCCAACAGCCGGCCCCCAAACACTGGAGTCGACCAGCCTCGGACACCTACCTGTAACCATGAGTGTGGCACTTGTGGTCTGGGAGCCGCAGGTGCAACTGTACTCGCCCGCATCCTCACGGCACACATCCCTAAGCAGCAGCTCTGCCGCACACCCCTGCTGCCGGGACTCCCGGCGTGCATCAGCCTGCAGCTCCAAGCCACCCTTGCTCCAAACCACAGCAGCGTTGGGGACTGACAGCTCACACTGCAGGCTGGCCGTGGAACCTTCTTCCACTTTCAGGTTCTGCAGTGGTTTCTGGAACACCACCTGTGGAGCTGTGAGGGGACAGAGAGGCTAACAGACCCAATTAAAGACGCACCCTTGAGTGCCCTAAGGCAGCCAGTCAGGGCGAGGACAAGCTTCTCTACAGTCCCAGGGTAGGCCGGGGGTTGATGAGGGATGAGAACACAGGTCTAGCTGGGCTTCAGGGTAAGCGAGCTGTGGGGAGGTCAGAAATAGCTCAAGACCTGACTCTGAGTGCTTGCTTCCCACTTGGTCCAGTCCCCTGCAGGACTACATATCCAAAGGACCCATAGAGGCACTCACGTCAGACCACCCAGAACAGAATCAAGTGTACTCATGTTCCTACAGACCAGAACTCAGGAAAGGGCTTTGTGCCTCAGACCAGGCCTTGGAGCATAGCCTAGCTCTTCCAAGGCTCCTGGAATGGTCCCTCTGATACACAGTGTGTCCCACAGACACCAGGAAATAGCCAGGCCTCTCAAGATCAGGCAGAGTTCTGTCCTCCATGTTCTGGAGACTTCAAGATATAGCAGCCATTGGGCTTCACAGAGTCACACTAGGAACATGTCCCCATCTGCAGGGTACAGGACCCACTGGGTGTCCCACATGTCCTCTCTGAACATCCACTGAACCCCAGTCCAAGAGAATATTTAGCTAAGCACACACAGAAGCTGGAATGTGGCTGACAAAGGGAAGGATATCTGGGGACACAGTGGGAACACAGAACGTGTTCTGTCCCAACATGATGACCAGCAGTGTGAGGGCATAAGGGGTAAGTTACAGACACCAAGACCCTAGAGAGTGTTGTGTCTGAGATCAGACAGGACAAATGGAGCACTACAGAAAAAATGAGAAAGGCAATCTCAGGGAGAGATGGAGTGGGACAGGGTAGATAGGAAAGCAAGAACGAAAGTCCAAAATCATCATGTGACCACAGGAGGTGTTTACCCGTGATGCTCAGGGTGGCCGAAGTCCTCTCCTGCCCACACATGCACGAGTACTCTCCAGTATCTCCCACAGTCAGGTCACGGATCTGCAGCTCACACACAGCCCCATCCTGCCTCAGGCTGTATCTGTCCCCATCTCTTAGGCTCTCAGACCCCTTCCTCCACTCCACAGGGGCCTTCTTGCTTAGCTCACACCGCATTGTGGCTGTGGTACCTTCCACGGCCTCTTGGCTTCTCAAGCCTTCTATAAATCTGGCCGGCAGGGCTGGGAAAGACCAAGAAGTCACTGAGAACATGAAACTGGAGAAGCTTGTACACAGAACGCACCACCCACAAAGAACTAAAAACAACCACAGAAAACAGGTGGCAGGTGTAGATGGTGAGTGGGGGGAGGCTCCATGAGGGACAGCAAGGGCAGTGAGATGGACTGGAACACAAAAGCATCTCTTCCGCAAGCAGAATGACTGCAGGCACAGGACAGATGGCCACCAGGTGGCCACAGGAGCTGTGCCACATGTGCAATCAGACATAGCAATGAGACAACATGGAGACACCAAGGCTGAGGTCCAGGTGGCCAAATATCATCTTTACCCTTGACACTCAGCGTGGCTGAGGTCCTCTCCTGCCCACACACGCATGAGTACTCTCCAGCATCTTCCACGGCCAGGCCACAGATCTGCAGCTCACATGTGGCCCCATCCTGCCTCAGGCTGTATCTGTCCCCATCTCTCAGGCTTTCAGACCCCTTCCTCCACTCCACAGGGGCAGCCTTGCTCAGATGGCACCTCAGCGTGACCACAGTGCCTTCTGTGGCCTCTTGGCTTCTCAAGTCTTCTATGAATCTGGTGGGCAGGGCTAAAAGGACCAAGTGCTCACTGAGAACATGGGACTCAGAAGGACACGCTGCACAGAACATGGACTACACAAGGAGACACACATTCTGTCTGGCAGAGGACTTGGCAGGAACAGTGAGAAAGGGAACAGACTGGGAGGAGGCAAGAACCCAGGGAGGTGTTGAGGGGACAGCAGGGTGGACGTAATCATGAGAATATTTCCTGGACCTGGGAAGATGAAGGTAGAGATACCCAGATGACCCCAGTTATAGGACAGATGGCCACAGGGTCACTGCAGGAGCTGTGCCCCATATGAAGAACAGACATAGCATTGAAATAACATGGAGACACCAAGCCTTGGGTTCAGGTGGCCACACATGATCTTTACCCTTGACATTCAGTGTGGCTGAGGTCTTCTCCTGTCCACACAGGCATGAGTACTCTCCAGCATCTTCCATAGCCAGGCCACGGATGTACAGCTCACACACAGCCTGGTTCTGTCTCAGACTATATCTGTCTCCATCTCTGAGGATCTCTGTTCCCTTTCTCCACTCCACTGGGGCTTCTTTGCTCAGCTGGCACCTCAAAGTCACCATGGTCCCTTCTGTGGCCTCTTCATTCTTCAGATCCTCTGTGAACTTGATGGGTAGTGCTAGGGAGGTCAGAAAGACACAGGCCCAGTCATTCCATCAGAGTGAGTAGAAGACGGGGCACGGATCACATAGAGCAGACACAGGACTCGACCAAAGGGCACATGTGAGTGTGCTGAGAATCTGATGTGGTATTCCTCAGGCTAGACTGTGCACAGCTCCACCTTGCCCAGTCTGCAGCTTCCTCGGACCTTATACTTCATAGGGACCTGGCATGCAGAGTTAAAGATCGTCAGGATAACATGGAGAACCTCAGATTTCCTAGAGGACTTTGGGGTTTGGGGCATGACAGTGAGGACAAAGGACACAGGATCCAACAACATCAACCCTACACAGCACAAGGCAGTGGGGACGCGGCTGCAGAGGCTCTTGTCTTCTGGGTAACACAACCCAGGAAGCAGGACCAGATCCCACGCAGTGACAGACAGATGGCGTTCATACTTGGGCACCACCACACAGATTAGCCAGTTGTGGGTCTTTACCCTTGACAGTCAGCATGGCTGTGGTCTTCTCCTCCCCACACACGCATGAGTACTCTGCAGCATCTGACATGGTCAGGTCATGGATTTGCAGCTCACACGTGGTTCCCTTGTGCTGCAGCTTGTATCTGTCTCCATCTCTGAGGGTCTCTCTTCCCTTCTTCCACTCCACAGAGGCCTTTTTGCTGAGCTGACACTGCAGAGTGGCCGTGCAGCCTTCCATGACCTCCTGGGACTTCAGCTCTTCAGTGAACCGTGTGGGCAGGGCTAGGAAGGATCAGGTGGACAGAACCCGTCAAACTCTATGAAGGTTTCGAAGGTCATTATCTGAGTATCCAGGAAGGAAACAGAAGCAGAAGGTCTGGAGAGCACAGGAAGAGGCTGATCAAAGTGTGTGGGCTGAGGTTCCGGGGCTGTGCCTACTGAGATGTAGGTTGATTGGAAGGTGGGTACCATTCCAGCTTCATCTTCTCAAGGGCACCTTGTTCTTCCTGTGGTCTCCCATCACCAAGAGGCATGCCAGGCATTTGAGATCAACCGTGCATGCAAACACATGTCTTGACTGACCTCCATGACAGGCATCTCCCAACTGGGACGCCTTCCAGCCTCAGAGACTGGACGCCCATTCACACAGGGCCTCCATCCTGCACCGCCCATGCTTGGACTCACCCTTACAGCTTATATAAGGCCCTGTCTCCTCCACATTCCACTCCTGTCCTGACACTACTAGAGCCACACCCCACCCTTTGGGGTCACCTCCCTAGCTTGTGACTCCTGGTCCCTGAGAGACTGCAGCTGGGGGTTCCTAGGCATGCCTTTGAGCCTTTGATCCGTCCCGCTGTCCTCCCCCGCTGACAGAGCATAGCTCACAGTGGTTATACTTGTAGTTGGCTGTGCCCCTCCAAATGTATACTAAATTTCTAATTGATACAACTTCAGAAAGCAAATGAATTTGGAGATTGGCCTTTGAAGAGGTGGAAAATGCTAAATGGGGTCTTGCAGGTAAGTACTTAACCCAGCAGAAATCACATCCTTAGAAAGATGTCTGGATACAGACAAGATGACTTGGGGAAGACAGCGAGAGGCCTTGGACAGAGCCAACCCCGCTGGCAACCTGATCACAGGCCTCCAGCCTTCTGAATAGGGAGGGAATGAACCTCTGTTTTAAGAGTCCTGATCTACTGTTCTTTGTGATGGTCACCCAAACAACCCAAATTTGAGGATATATTGTAAGAAATACCTAAGAATCTGGAGCTGTCTGGGAACAGGTAATGACTAGAGGCTGGGTGATTTTGGAGGTATATATCAGAGAAAATCAAGATGGCTGGGAATGGTCTGTTAGTGGAAATAGGGATAATAATGCCACATCTGGTCAGGCCTCAGACAGAGTTGGGGTATAAAACTAGAAAGAAGGAAGATGCCCCTTTTGACAGCATCAATGAGCTTGGCCAAATTCTCTTCTAGTGCCTTTGGAACACAGAATTTGTAAACAATGAAATTAGACATTTAGCTAAGGAGGTTTATAGGCAAAGTGTTGAAGGTATAATCTGGATTCTTCTTTCTGCTTATAGTAAAATTAAGAGAATAGAAAGATAAATTAAAGAACTACTAAGTAAAATGGCAAGGGAATTGAAGACTTAAGAGAATTTACAAACTACCAATGCTGCCAAAAAAATAATGAGAATGTTCTGAAGAGAACTTCAGGATGTAGTTAATCCTGTCATCTCTGCAGAAGCCACAGCTAGGGAGGAAAGGTCCTGGAGGACCCTTTGTGACTTCACAGGAAAGTAAGGACGTTGAGAATGTCACACCAGGTGAAATACCGCTTAGTCTAGAAGGGACAGAGACCCAAGGGAAGAAAGACCGTGGTCAACCTGATGAAACAATAGAGCCACCCAGCTGCCACTTGTGTGGCCTTTCAAGTCGATGACCACGGTCGGCTGGGATGGCTCATGCCTGTAACCTCAGCACTTTAGAAGCTGAGGCAGGAGATGACGCTCCACAAGTTCCAGGCCAGGCTGCTCTACACTGATTGTTCCAGGCTAGCCAGGGCTGCATAGCAAGACCCTGTCTCAAAAAGCAAACAAGTTTTAAAAAAGAGTGATTGTCAAGAGTAGACCAAGATCAAGAGGGTTGCCACAGCCACCAGGGGCCCCAAGTAAATCGACTGGGGAGAAGGCATTCTCCTCCTCGACCCTAAGCCATTTCCACTCAGGGCTCTGAGGACCAGTCTAGAGGACAGGGGGGTTGAGCAGGACAGAATTCTCCTGCCTTGAAATCTAGTAGAGTCACAGTGCGGTTTCAGATTGCTGAGACTCATATCCCATCTCTTCATTCCAATTTCCTCCTCCTTTGGTAAGAACATCTATCACATGCCTGTCCCATCATTGTTCTAGAGCAGTGGTTTTCAACCTTCCTAATGCTGAGACCCTTTAGTCCAGTTCCCCATGTTGTGGCAACCCCAATCATAAAATTATTTTTGTTGCTACTTCATAGCTGTAAATTTCCTACTGTTATGAATCATAATGTAAATATCAGCTCTGGAGGATATCCTATGGGTGACCCCCGTGAAAGTGTCACAGCCCCCAGGTTGAGAACCGCTGCTCTAGAAGCATGGTTCTACCTGGTTCTGCAGCCTCATAGGTGGGAGGTAAATGTTCCTCAATGTGAATGAAATCTAAAACTTCACACTTAGAAGAGACACTTAGACACCGGGCCGTGTGGACTGGAAGGATGGATTTTTACGTGCAAAAAGAACATAGATTTGAGGAGGCCAGGAGGTAGGCTGTCATAGGCTCTGGTGGTGTGAATGACACGTCCCCTGCAGTCTCAGACAGTTGAATACGTGGTTCTTAGTTGGTGGCAATGTTTGGGTAGATTTAACAGGTGTGGCTCTGCTGGAGTTTGTCACTTTGAGAGTTTAAAGACTCATGAAAATTTTAGTTCACTCTTTTTACTTCATGCTTTCAGTTCAAGAGTTCAGCCCCAGATTCCTGCTCCTGCTGCCATGTCTACTGCTGGCTGCCATGTCTCCCTCCCAGAATGGACTCTTATCCCTTGGGAACCCTACATTCAGATAAATTCCCTTCGTTGTTTTGTTTGTGGCATTTTATTGCAGTGATAGAAAAGTAACTAATACATGACACATGAGCTAAAGTGTGCCACCTCTCAACTCATACATTGAAGTTCCCACTTTCCTGGTACCTCAGGGAGTCACTCTACTTCCAGGAAGAGGAAATAATTAAGTCAAAACAAGGCCAGGCTAGGCTCAAGTCCAAAGTGGCCAGTGTGCATCTAAGAAGAAATCAGGATGGAGACACAAGAAATGACCATGTGAAGAATCAGAGAAGACAGACATCTTCAGGGAAAATAATAACAAAACCTAAACCACTGCCAGACCGCAGTGGAGGAATTCCAGCCTCCAGAATCGTGAACAGACTAGGACAGAAACCCTTCAGAGCCTGGCATCATCTCAAAGGAACAGTTCAATGCTCTCACTGAGTTTAGCAGTGTGTGCCTGGCTCCTCCAGCCAGGACCTCACATTGCTATGCACGTCTGTCAAGGAATAGACATCTGTTAACTCTGTGCCTGGAAGCAAAGGACCCAAAATCTCCACAGGCCTTAGCAAGATTCAAGTGGCTCCAACAGATCTCCCATTGGACACTGATGAAATATGCCAGCACCACCCTCAAGACTGCACACTACTCTTCTCTAGGTCTGTATCTTAGAACAGGCTCTAGACTACACTAACTCAGTGTGGTTGGGGGAATGGATCACACAGATATATGTCTGTGCACGACATGATGCCATTGAGAGGCACAGGAAGAGCCCAGCTTACATGGGAGAGACAGGAGAAAGCAGATCAATCAGGTTGCTACACAAAGACATTACCATCTACACTCAGCGTGGCTGAGCTCTTCTCCTGCCCACACACGCATGAGTACTCTCCAGCATCTTCCATGGCCAGGCCACAGATCTGCAGCTCACACGTGGCCCCATCCTGCCTCAGGCTGTATCTGTCCCCATCTCTCAGGCTCTCAGACCCCTTCCTCCACTCCACAGGAGCAGCCTTGCTCAGCTGGCACCTCAGCGTGACCACAGTGCCTTCTGTGGCCTCTTGGCTTCTCAAGTCTTCTATGAATCTGGTGGGCAGGGCTGGGAAGGACCAAGTGCTCACTGAGAACATGAAATTGGAGAACACTACACATAGGACACACAACTCACAAAGAATGACACAATGTCAAAGGAACACAATTAAACATGTGGTGGAAGGTGCAGGTGGTGAGGAAGGCAAACTGGTGGCGAACAGAGAGGGTGGTGGCATGGATGCGAACACGAGAACATCTGGGCATGTGGAAGCACAGGGGGAGATGCCAGGATGAGTGAAGGAGCAGAATAGATGGTCACAGGCTCACTACAGGAATCCACATGTGGATACAGAAGTGTCCATGAGACAACATGGAGACACCAAGGCTGAGGTTCAGGTGGCCACACATGATCTTTACCCTTGACACTCAGCGTGGCTGAGGTCCTCTCCTGCCCACACACGCATGAGTACTCTCCAGCATCTTCCACGGCCAGGCCACAGATCTGCAGCTCACACGTGGCCCCATCCTGCCTCAGGCTGTATCTGTCCCCATCTCTCAGGCTTTCAGACCCCTTCCTCCACTCCACAGGAGCAGCCTTGCTCAGATGGCACCTCAGCGTGACCACAGTGCCTTCTGTGGCCTCTTGGCTTCTCAAGTCTTCTATGAATCTGGTGGGCAGGGCTGGGAAGGACCAAGTGCTCACTGAGAACATGGGACTCAGAAGGACACGCTGCACAGAACATGGACTACACAAGGAGACACACATTCTGTCTGGCAAAGGATTTGGCAGGAACAGTGAGAAAGGGAACAGACTGGGAGGAGGCAAGAACCCAGGGAGGTGTTGAGGGGACAGCAGGGTGGACGTAATCATGAGAATATTTCCTGGACCTGGGAAGATGAAGGTAGAGATACCCAGATGACCCCAGTTATAGGACAGATGGCCACAGGGTCACTGCAGGAGCTGTGCCCCATATGAAGAACAGACACAGCATTGAGATAACATGGAGACACTAAGGGTTCCAGCGGCCACACATGATCTTTACCCTTGACACTCAGCGTGGCTGAGGTCCTCTCCTGTCCACACAGGCATGAGTACTCCCCAGCATCTTCCACGGCCAGGCCACAGATCTGCAGTTCACACACAGCTCCATCCTGCCTCAGGATGTATCTGTCCCCATCTCTCAGGCTTTCAGACCCCTTCCTCCACTCCACAGGGGCAGCCTTGCTCAGCTCACATCTTAATATGGCTGTGGCCCCTTCTGTGGCTTCTTGGTTCTTCAAGTCTTCTATAAATTTGTCAGGCAGGCCTGGAAAGGGTCAAACAATCACTGAGAACCTGAAGCTCTCTGAAGGTCTCTGCGTGGACATGGAACTCACAAAGAGCCACACACATTGATCAGGAGCCACGGCGTGAACGACTGAACTCATAGACAGATAAGAAGGAAGCGGGTAGCTGTGGGGTGGGGAGGGACGGCAGCAGGAAGAGCACCCACTTGAACAAATGAGAAATACTCAAAGGACATCAGTGAGAGACAGATGGCTACACAGGAGCTGTGCCACGTGCTGAAGACAGAAGGAAGGGACAGGGCCAACAGGAAGCCAAGCCACCCGTCTTTACCCCTGACAGTGAGCGTGGCTGAAGTCTTCTCCTGCACACACACACATGAGTACTCCCCAGCATCGGCCACGGTCACACCATGGATCTGCAGCCTACACACGGCTCCATCCTGCCTCAGGTCATATCGGGCTCCCGCTTGCAAAGTCTTTGTCCCTTTCTTCCATGTCACAGAAGCTGCCTTGCTCAGTTCACACCTCAGTGCAGCCGTGGTTCCTTCTGTGACGTCTTCATTCTTCAGACCTTCTATGAACGTAGCAGGGAGGGCTGGGGAGGTCGGAAAGACACAGACACAATCACACTCTCTGAGAACATGGAAGACCCTAGATGTGGTGGTCCAGGTAAGACAGGAAGCCCAGCTGCACACAGGCCACACGCTAGGCACACTAAGCACAGGTAAGGATGGGGTGGTCTAGACTCCGTCCATTCTACGGCTCCCACAGACCTCAGACTGCTCATGAGTTTGGCTTGTGGGGCTGGGGGGCGGGGACAACACGAAGATCACCAGGATCTTACAGAGTGTTAGAGATAGGATGCGACACTCAACAGTGATACACATATTGGAGATTGTAAAGGATTACCATGCAGACACAAGTGAGAAATAACACAGATGGGGCAGCACATAAACTGGTCAGCCTGACCCTGGTGAAGCAGCAAAGACACAGAGGAACTCAAGATAAGGAGGTCTGGAAAGGGAGCCCAGGACCTAGACAGAGAAGCATTTACAATGGAGGTATCCCTGGCCCCAAGTCTTCTGTGCCCACCCTGTCCTGCACGCAAACTCCATGCTCAATGGCTTGGCTTCTAGGTCACAGCATGCCATGGCTGGGAATGTCACCAGTGGTTCTTGTCCTCTCATTTTGATGATGCTGGGAGAGCACACAGGATGCCGGAACACCCCCACCCCACCCCCGCTCCCAAGTCATAGCAAACCCCACTTCTCATAACAGACTTTGAAGAAGGAATAGCTTGGCTGGATGGGAAGAAGTCACAAGTCTTTTCAGCCTGGGGTAGGTAGCCACAGGGCTCTGGCCCCATCTTCACAGGGCAGGCAAGAGCCCTATCTTCACAGGGCAGGCAAATGCGCTGATGTGTGAGAGCAGAGGTAATGATCCACAGTTGAACGAGGGGAGAAACAATCCACCTGTCCTTGGCCACCCATGTGGGAAGTGGTCCCAGAGAAGAGGAGGGACAAACCAGCTCTTGTTTGCCAAATCCAGAGACTTCCCTTGGCTACCAGGCCAAGTCTGAGAACTTTGAAGACCCAGCTCTATGTTCTCAGAGCATCCTCGGGACTTCATGGTCCAAGGGTAACTTTGGAAAATGCAGCACTCTCTAGAAAGGCCCAAGTAAGGTATGCATCATGACTAGTCCTTGTTGGGACAAACCCAGTTCTGCAAGCAGTTGGTTGCCAAGACCTTCTACACCTCAGCCATCAACAGTGTGTCCTGGAGATGGGAATAGGAAGAATGTTTTCCTGTAAACTTTTTCTAACTCTGCAGCCATGGGACAGGCCTCAGGTGCATCCTTCTGTCATTTCTTGGAATGTCTGAATGCATCATGGCACCAGGCCTCTGTGTTTTGACACTGTGATCCATCCACACTGGACAGCTGGCTTTCATTCAAGTGTCTTGTGGAGATGATGGGAGCCACCTGCCAGAGCCTGGACAAAGATGGCCAGGCCTTACCATGCCTTCCTCTTCAGTGCCTCAGTAGTTGGTTCTTCATGTGAGAGCAGCGCCCACCAGGCCAAGGGCTTTGCGCTTTCAGGAATTTCATTCCATCTCCACTCTCCAGGATGCCCAGGGTCCTCCAGCAATGTCTGTGCATTCCATCGGCTTCCCTGCAGGGGATACCTGGGTCCTCCAAAGACCCGATGGAGAGCTGACTCCTCACTGTGTCACCAGTCACTCAGTTGGGAATCCCGGTTCCCTGGACACAACTGTGACTCAGGAGCACAGGCCAGCAGGCCAGCCACTCTAGGAGGGTCTGTTGCTGCCTGTGCATACATGAGGACAGCCAGGCTCCAGGGCTGTGTATGTCCTATCTGCCTCAATCCCTGCATGCCTCTGTCTCTGATGTCCAGGAAGGCACCTTGCTCTGTTCACACTACAAAGTGACCTTACTCCCTAAAATGCCCTCCCCAGGCCTCTAATGGTCTGTGAAGTACTGTTCACAACTGCAGGGGACACACAAGCACAAAGACCATTAACCTCTGGAACCACAGACAAAAGTGGGCCCCAGACACTGCGTGTACAACATAGAACACAGAGAGGCCAGAGGCAGGATCACCGTCCCTTCCCCAGTGGGAAGACCTAGAACTGACCAGTGAGGACAGGGCCCAGCTTACCCCCATGGACCTGTCTTCACCTCTTCTCACCACCATAGGATAAGCCCCCACCTTCACCTGACTCTCATGGATCAGGTGTCCACCTCTGCCTAATACCCGTGGGGTACACCTTCATCTCCATCCAACTCCTGCATGTTAGACCTTCCCGATTCCTATGAAGTGGGGCCTCACCTTCATCTGACTCCTAAGAGGTGGCCCTCAACCTTGCCTGACAGTTGCATGGTGAATCCTCACCTTCTCATTCAGGCACATGTCAAGGCTGTCCTTCCTGGATTCCTGCTATGTGGGCCATTCCTCCATTTCCTGCCTCCCCCTTTCCCTGGTGTTCCCCCAGGACCTACAATTGCCTCTTTGTAATTGTTTTCACACACACACACACACACACACACACACACACACACACACACACAATATCTCACTCATCCCAACCAAGACACTGAGGTTGGGAGAGACCAGATTCTCCATTGTGTTCTGGCATCTATAGTGGGTCCCGTACAACAAGTATGAGAAATTCCAGCTAACAGAATAAAGATGAGACCCAGAAAAGCAGGAGAGGTGGGAGAAGAAGACGCTTAGGCATAGAGCCACCCATGCACAGGGGCACCAGCACACAGGAACACGCGTGGTCTTTACCCCTGATGGTCAGCGTGGCTGAAGTCTTTTCTTGCCCACATATGCACAAGTACTCCCCAGCATCTGAGGTAGTCAGGCTGCGGATTTGCAGCTCGCACACAGCCCCATCCTGTTTCAGGGTGTATCTGTCTCCATCTCTCAGGGTCTCTGCTCCCTTCCTCCACTCCACAGGGGCAGCCTTGCTCAGCTCACACTGCAGCGTGGCAGTGTCCTCTTCTGTGGCCTCCTTGCTTCTGAGCCTTCTGATGAAGTGGGCAGGCAGAGCTAGGAGGGTAAAGCGGATTGGAACATCAGATCTGCTGTAGAGTGTTGTGGGATAGGACGTGACACAGGACAGGACGGGGAACATGACAGAACACAACAGAGAACAGAGAAGAACCCACCAGGGCTCAAGAGTGGGAAGCTAGCTGTGGATGCCACATTTCCTGGTTCATATAATGGCCAAGCAGTGGGGTGGACCCCACAGTGGGGATGAACAGAAGGTGCACAAACATGAGAAGAAGGCATTGGAGGAGCTGGGCATACAGCACCAGGTCAATTCATGGGTAAAGCACTGCTCCACATGGCCACGTGTGCTCCTTACCCTTGACAGTCAGCGTAGCCGAGGTCCTCTCCTGTCCACACACACACAAGTACTCCCCTGCATCTGCCACAACCAGGCTACAGATCTGCAGTTCACACACCGCTCCATCCTGCTTCAGGCTGTACTTGTCCCCGTTTCTCAGGGTCTCTGCTCCCTTCCTCCACTCCACGGGGGCCTCTTTGGTCAGCTCACACCGCAGTGTGGCCATGGTCCCTTCTGTGGCCTCCTTGTTTCTCAGTTTTCCTATGAACTGGGCAGACGCAGCTGCAGCAGGTACAGAGATGAAAGACCTCGTTATTCCCCTATACTGAGGTGAGTTTCCCACTGGACCATGAGCACAGTACCGACAGGCACACTTACTTTTTACCGTGAGTGTGGCTGAAGTTGTCTGGTCCCCAAAGGAGCATGAATACAGTCCACTGTCCTGGGGCTTTAAGTCTCGGATGACCAGCTCCAGCACAGCCCCTTCTTGGCACAGGCTGTACTTGCTGCTAGACTTCAGGATGTCATCTCCATGCCGCCACTCCACAGGGGCAGCCACGGATGACAGCACGCAGCGTAGCGTGGCTGCCCTGCCCTCTGGCACCTCCATATCTTTCAGGGACTCCCTGAACCGCACTGGCTGAGCTATGGACAGCAGCAAGTATAGCTACTGTTATATAGTTATAGACAGTCCTCCTCCAGGAGTCCACCAAAGCCAAGTCAGGAATGGGCCACAAGCAGGGGTCAGGAGACCAAGAGAAGAGGGGAAACTACCGGAGCAGTAGGAACCCTGAGATACAAGGAAGCCAAGTGTCCTACCCAGCAGACAGAGGCAGAGGAGAGGAACCAGAAGCTGCTGGCGGGGGGCTGCGGAGGGCTGCTTCCTGTGGAAATACCTCTATTCTTACCCCAAACATGGCCACTTGGCACTCACCATGAACCCTGACGATGGAACTGCTGGAGGTTCCGCCAACCTCACATTTGTATCGCCCACCATCTTGTAGGGTGGTACCAATGATGACCAGCTGGGCCCGGCAGCCTTCATAGCTCATCTGGCATCGTGCAGAGGGCCTCAGTGTCTTCCCATCTTTGGTCCAGCGCACAGAGCTATCCAGAGTGGTGGTTTCACAGACAAGAGTCAAGTCCTCGCCTTCTGTGACTGTGACATCCGTGAGTGGCCGAGAGAAGATGCTCGGCTTCTCTGGGGGATAGAGGAAAGGCAAAGGGACTTGGGATTGTGGTACCTGTGTGAGAGGACTAACACAGTGGATCATGAAATGGATGGCATCAGTATCTGCCTCTTTCCCTCAAGCTGGAGCCTGACAGAAATGCTGAGCCAGACAGAAAGGCAGGCTCTGTGTAGTTCCTATCCTGGAAGGAAAGAGCTCATATCACATCACCCACAAACTCTGTATTCAGAAATTAATCCTGAAAGAACCCAACTCAGTCTTCTGAACCAACTCTTAGAGATCGGAGACCTCCATGCCATTGGCTACCTGGAATGAGAGACCCCTTGCCATTGATAACCTTGCCTCTCCATGAACCCCAGGACCACACTGTGCACCAGGCAGAACTCGGGAAGAGCTGTCATCTGCCCCTCTTCAAGGCTCCTCTAGGCCATGCAGTGTCCCCATCATGGATGGCCCTTAGACACAAAACCCACCAGTCACCCGCAGGGCAGCTGAGGTCCGCTGATCACCCGCCTCGAAGTAGACAGTGCCTGAGTCCTTGAGTGCCAGCTGCCGCAGGATGAGCACGTGGTAGCCTCCAGGCTGGACAGTGATCTCATTCAGCTCATTGCTGTGCAAGGGGGTCTTATCCAGGAACCAGTGCACGGGGCTGTAGTCAGCAGGGGAGATACGGCAACAGAACTTGGCAGAGGAGCCCTCCTGGACAGCAGTGTCCTCTAGGTCCTCGGTAATGCGCACTTTCTGGCCTGCCAGGCAAAAGTCACGTCAGAGCTCCTGCAGCCTAGGGCCAGCCAGGCTTGGTTAGCTGCCAAGAGAAACAGCTTCGCCCGAGGCCCCAGGTGGGGCCATAGGCAAGTAGTCTGCTTTACCCCTCGTCAAGGAACCTCTAAAGCAGATCTGAGCCATGTAGTCCTTTGGAGGTCAGCGTCTGAACCCCAAACCTACATTCCCCTCTGAAGTCCTTTTGCTAAGATGGCGGAGGGTCCAGAACCTGCTGAAGCTCATGTACTCTCTCCTGCCCTTCGTACTGAGCTGGGCTTGCCAACAGACAGGCTGCCCGCTCCCACTTACACCAGCAGTGTTCGTCACAGTTCAGCACACCTCACACCGCAGTCAGTCTCACATTGACAGATGAACGGTGGGTGCAAAAGAGGTGACAGTTACCCCCACTCTGCTGCAGAGTCTCGACCGATTCCAGCCTCCCATCCCCCCTCCACCCGGTCCTCTCCGGTTCAGTGAGATGGAGTTTTCAGCATCCACAAACGTGAAGAATTTGTGGTATCTGCCTCCCTGTGCCTGGTTCAGCTCACTTACATTTCAAAGACCTCAAGGGAAAGCTTAAAGTCTCACAACAAACAGAAATGATGAGTACTCAAGTGTGGAAGTGCCCGGGAGCCTGATCAGATCACTACGTGCTGCCACCGCATCCCCAATTATCACACTGTGTCTCACAGGTAGATACAAACAGGTGTTGATTGAATAGATCGAAATAATACAGAGAATTGTGCCTGCATTAGAATTTAAATTGAGGGCACCAGGTAGCGTTGGCACACTCCTTTAATCCCAGCACTTGTGAGTTCGAGGCCAGCCTGGTCCTACAGAGTGAGATCCAAGACAGGCACCAAAACTACGCAGAGAACCCTGTATTGAAAGACCAAAAAAAAAAAAAAAAAAAAATTTAAATTGAGGGCTGGAGGGTGGCTTGGTAGTTAAAAAGATGTACTGCTCTTCAAGAAGATCCAAGTTTGATTTCTAGCACCTACATCAAAGGGCTCACACCCACCTGCAACTCTAGCTCCAGAAAATATAAAGCTTCTAACCTCCTCAGGGATCTACACTCACATGAACATACTTACATCCAGACATACACATACACACACACACACACACACACACACACACACACACACACACACACACACACACACACACACACACACACGTGATAGAATATGTAAATTTCTAGAAATAGTTTGTTGTTGTTGAATTAAAAATGGTAGAGTTGCCGGTGGTGGCACACACCTTTAATTCCAGCAATCAGGAGGCAGAGCCAGGCAGATCTCTGTGAGTTCTAGGCCAGCCTGGTCTACAAATTGAGTTCCAGGACAGCCAGAGCTGTTACACAGAGAGAAACCCTGTGGTGATATATTGTGTACCCTAATAAAATCTGCCTGAAGATCAGAGAACAGAACAGCCACTAGATTAAACATAGAGGCCAGGCAGTGGTGGCACACACCTTTAATCCTAGCACTCAGGAGGCAGAGATCCAACTGGACCTCTGTGAGCTCAAAGCCACCCTGGACTACATAAGATTGACTTAGTCTAGGAGAGAAACAGCCAGGCAGTGGTGCCACACACCTTTAATCCAAGTACTTGGGAATCACATGCCTTTCATCCCAACACTAAGAAGGAAGTGATATGGCTGGGCAGAGAAAGGTATGTAAGGCGTGAGGAGACAGGAACGTAAGCTTTTTGGCTGAAGCTTTTTCAATGGAGGCCTTTCAGCTGAGGACTGAAAGGCTTTCAAACAGAGGATTCGTGGAGTTGGTAAGCAATGGCTTGCTCCTTTCTTTGTCTCTCTGATCTTTCAGCACTTTCCCCAATATCTGGCTGCAGGGTTTTTTTTATTATTATTATTATTAAAAAGACCTACTAGAATTTGTGTTACAAAACTCTGTCTTGAAAGAAGAAGAGGGAGAAGAGGAGAAGGAAGAAGTACTGGTAGAAAAAGAAGGAGGAGGAGGACGAGTTGGACATGGGTCCTGCATGCACACAATTGCACTCACACATGCCTTGGAGGTAGGACTCCACTCGAAAGGCCCCGACACTGGATGGCACAGAGAGAAGGACTCTATCTGTAGGCTGACACACAAACAACAGCTCTACTCTATCCACAGGTGTCTGTGTGGTTCACACTGAAGGTCTACATTTTACTGATTTTCTTTTTTGAAACATGGTCTCATGCACCCCAGGCTAGCCCTAAACGTGCTATGATCTTCAACTTCTCCTCCTCCTACCTCTATCTCCCCTGTCTTGATGGAGAGTTGGTCTGGAACCCCACAGATATCAAAATCTGAAATATTTGCACTCTGCATACGTCTGCTGGTACATTTTAAAAAACTGGTTTTTAATAGCCAATACAATGGAAGGACTCACTGCAACATTACACTGTATTGTTTGGGGAACAGTGACAAGGAAAAAAAAAATCTATGCTCATCACAGCCATATGTTCTTTTTTCCACTTGTGTGTGCAGTGTGCACGTGTATGCATGCATGTTTGCATGTGTGGAAGCACATATGTGTGCATGAGCACATGCATGTAGAGGCTCAAGGTTGATGTCTAGAATCTTCCTAACAGCTCTTCCACCTAATTCAATGAGGTGGAGGTCTCTCAATCAAGCCCAGAGCTCACTTATATGGCTGGTCTTGATAGCCAGATTGCTCTGAGATCTACCGTCTCCACCTTCCCAAGCAGCTGCATTGCCATGAGCTCTCGGGGATCCAAACTCGAGCCCATATGCTTGCACAGCGGGTGCTTAACATCTCCCCATCCCTAGCCCCACAATTTCTTTTTCCATGTGTTTCTGATTAATGAGAGGCTAGATCTGAAGGTGTAGAACCCGCAAACAGAGAGGGCAAACTTTGTTACGTCTAATTATCCAATGCTGAGGCTTCTCACAAACATGAGTAACATCATGTCCTGGAGGCAGACTTCAGCAGGGGTTCCAGTAAACACGAACCCGGACTCCACCGTCGGATTGCAGAGCCAGGTGAAGGCTGTGGTCAGGAGGGCTGGGGTCCTCTCTGCTCTGATACCATGACACATCCCCACTCCCCAGGCTGGATACCACTTTCCTTCTCTACAAACCAGAGAGAACAAAGCTCTCACGCTGTATATTGGAGGGGAAGGTGCTTCACAAGTGAGAACAACAAACAAACAAAACAACATTGTCAAACTGGACTTGTAAGTTCTGCAGAGACCATGCTTGTCAAACCCTGCCTGGCACACAAACACGTTCTTGAGTCCCTAAAGAAATGCCCCCTGTGTTCCACATACACCAATCATATCTAAGTTTGCCTTTGACCTTCTTGAGCTCTGCATCAATTCAGAAGAGATGCCCTGGACAGCCATCTGCCCAGCAGGGATACCCCCACCAACCACAGACACCAGCTCCTGCCCCATGTCTGCAGGAACCTTGAGCTCTGTACCCAAGCAGCTTGTGCCCACCTGTCTCCCTCTATGCCCCCTTGCTCTGGGATGCACCCTGGGTTTTCATTCTGATGCCATGCATTCCCAACAAGATGACTGTTCTTCAACAACATTGTCTCTATCCTTTTCTAAACTGACTCTGTCAATATTGGTTACACTGATAGTCTGCTCTCCACTCAGAACACATGGGGCGCCTTAGCTGCCGCATGGTAAGCGGTCCTTCTGCAATAAATGACACACTATGTGTGCAAGCACACACACCTGGGACTCAGCACAGGCCTGGATGCTGTGAGAACACAGCATGCACCCACTGTATAAATGAGGGCAGTCCATCAGCTCCCTCACAGAAGGTCACACTAGGAAAGCCTGAGATGCTCAAGTCTGCTCTACCCTTAGACATAGAGAAACTAAGGCTGGGCTGGTCCAGAACAAGCAGTGTCCTGATGACTAACCACTTCTGAGCCTCCAGAGTCTACTTCAGATAAGGCAGACCCGAGCACCCACTAAGGAGCCATAACCAGCATGCACGTGAGTGCTGCCTCACCATGGACGAGGAGCTGGGCCTGGGTCCGGGCTTGGCCAATGTCACAGGTGTAGGTATCACTGTCTGTCCTCTCCAGGGCATTGATGGTGAGCTTCAAGGTCAGGCCCTCCTGGCTGGGGGCATGCTTCCCTGAGGCACGAAGCTCCAGGAGGCCTTTGCGCCAGGTCACCACAGATGCTGGGTGCTCTGTCTTGCATGTGAACACAGCTGTGCCCTTCTCTTCCACCTGCAGGTCAGCCAGCTCCTCCGTGAAGCGGTTTGCCTTTTCTGGGTAAGGGACAAAACAGGCAGGGATGGGGCATAAAGCACTCACTATGCATGCTCTGTCCCCACCCCCAACCTGAGCTCACAGGCTGACAGGAGTGGGCGCCTCCACTGAGGTCCTGGGGGTGGTCCCAGGCCATGTTGCAGGGGAGACAGACAGGGTAGTGAGCTTACCTTCCACAAGGAGCCTGGCGGTGCTTCTAGAAGCTTCTGTTTCACAGGTGTACTCTCCAGAATCCTTCAGTGAGGCCTTGCGGACAACCAGCACAGCCCGCGTGCCTTCACTGAGCAGGTCGTACTTCTGACTCTTCCGGATGGCCTTCCCATCTTTCAGCCAGCGCACGGAGGTGCCCGCCCTAGACAGCTCACAGCTTAGTGTCACGTGTTCTCCAAGCGTAGTGCGCTGGTCCTCCAAAGGCTTTGTGATCTCCACTGGCCGCTCTGAAATAAGGAGAGATGGTCCCTATGAGGCACACCCTTAGCCACAGAACCAGCCATGGTCTAAGACACAGAGGCACTGCAACAATCCCTTAAAAGTGGCCTCAGCCATGGCCAGGATGAGGACAGACAGGCGTTTAGGAACATGCATTTTCTTTTTTTTTTTTTAAAAAAAGATTTATTTATTTATTATGTATACAGTATTCTGTCTGCATGCGTCCCTGCAGGCCAGAAGAGGGCACCAGATCTTTTTACAGGTGGTTTTTGAGCCACCATGTGGTTGCTGGGAATTGAACTCACGACCTCTGGAAGAACAGTCGGTGCTCTTAACCACTGAGCCACCTCTCCAGCCCAGGAACATGCATTTTCTAGAGATCAAAACCACAGACTCTACAGCCCTTGACTCCTGGGACCTGAGACCCCCTAGAGGCTCAGGACTTTGAAGTGCTGGAAGCCCTCATTAATGGTGAGACCTGGGAAGCATGTGCTACAAGGGCACCTCATTCAAGGTTCCTATGGCCACAGCTTGGCTGGTCCCTGTGCAGATCCACTCAGGAGCACCAAGTATGTGAATCAGAAGTGCAAACTACAAGACATCAGAGGCTACTTCCCAGCCTCCCTGGCCTCTGCTTAAGTGTCAGACTGGCTGAGTAAGCTACATGCACTGAGAGCAGTCAGCTCATGGGTGATAGACCAGAATTCTATGCTTGCTCTAGAAATTCAGATGCTTAGGCAGGAATATGACTCCCTTTAATAATCAAAATTTCCCCCAGCACCCCCAACAGATATACTGGGTCCCCACCATGATGGGTAGACAGTCCCTATAAACAGCCCAACAGTGCCCCAGTTCACAGGTTCAGGCCCTGGTCCCAGCCACAACACCCACCTCTGATGATGAGCGAGGCCTTGGATGTGAGACCCATCACTGAGAAGACCACCTCCCCTGCATCACTGAGCGCGGCATCTTTGACTGTCAGAGTATATTTGCGGCCCTGGCGAGTGGCCCGAAAGTGGCCAGAACTACCCACTGTCTTCCCAGCGACGGTCCACACTGCTGGGTCACTGTCACTCTCGTGGGACAGGACACACTCAAAGCTGCAGCTCTCTCCCTCCACCACCTCCACTGTCTTTAATCTCTTGGTGATGCCCACGTGCAGATCTGTGGGACATAAGGAACAGGTCACCAGTCAGCCCACTGATATCACCGGAGGGAACAGTAGTACCATGGGCCAGGCAGTGGGAAAGGTCAGGTCATACTGCAGGGCCCGGTTTCCACTGTCCCTAGCTCCACACCTAATGATCAAGAGTGACATCACCAAATTGGAACCAGAATCCTAGCTGCGAGCTGGCAAGGCCTAGTGTTTCCATGATTGACAACTATGAGCTGCAATCGGGGTGGTTGGGAGGACATTCCTCCACATCTCTAACCATCTTGTAAGACCAGGAAAGGAGGGACAGGTACCCCACAAGTGACCTCTTCCAGAGAGAGCAAGTCTAGTCCTAAGAAAATCTCACTGTGCTCCCTTCCCATAAGGCTGACACAGAGCCCCAGAGGGATCACGAAAGAAAAGGTTGACAATCTGTCTCCTCCAAGCCAGGATGCCAGACCTGAGCCAGGACAGTGGGTGGGTGGCCAAGCTGAGAGAGGTGTGCTCAAAGGGACCTGCCTCTTTAAAATAACAGTGCTGAGTGGGGCAGCAACTATGAACCTATGGACTTTCTGGGGCTCTGTAAAGAATGGGAACATAGATGGCCTGTAGGCCTGTTAACCTGCAGGATAGGACATGTGCCCTTGGCCTGGGAGCCCTTTACAGACTGTCTCCTGGTCATACCTCTCAGTATCCCACACATGCCCGGCTGATTTCCTCTCAATCCCAACATGTGGTACAAAGCAAATATCAAGGACCTGAGCAGGTCCATACCAGCCCCCACACTGTGAGGCTCTGTAGACAATTATTCCTTAGCCCATCTGCCTGCCCCTGGATCTCAAAGGACAACAGTAAGCCCTATGTGCTACAGACAACTTCTCTGGTGCCTCCTGGATACCCAGAATAGCCTTTCAATCTTGAAGAGCAGCCTGGAGCTTCTGGATGAAAGAAGGCCTAGCACCATTGTGATGGTTTGAAAGAAAATGGCCCCCACATTAGGGTGTGGCTTTGTTGAAGGAAGTGTGCCACTGTTGAGTGAAGGCTTTGAGATCTCACACACTCAAACTTTGCCTAGGACACAGTTGCTTCTACTGCCTGCGGATCAGGATGAAGAACTCTCAGCGACTTCTCCAGCACCATGTCTGCCTGCATGCCACCATGTCCCCCCATGATGACAATGGACTAAACCTCTGCAACTGTAAGTTAGCCTCAAATGAATGCTTTCCTTTATAAGAGTCGCCATGGTCATGGTGTCTCTTCACAGTAATAGAAACTGTAACTAAGACAGCCATCCTGCACAAAAGCCCTAGCCGCTCACCGTGCACGCTGACCCTGGACTGGGTCTCCTCACTGCCCACATGGCAGGTGTACAGTCCTGCATCCTCATGGCTCAGGTCATGTACCGTAAGGCTCCGGGTGCCTGCCTTGTGTAAGAAGTCATACTTGTCACTGGGACCCAGCTCCACACCATCTTTGCGCCAAACCACACGTGCTCCAGGGTCTGAGACCTCACATTGCAGGGCCAGCGTACCACGTTCTTCTACAGATACGTCATCCAGTGCTTTCAGGAACACCACTGGCTTTGCTGGAGGAATGGCATAGGCCGGTGAGAGGAGCCTGTGCCCACCCAGGGGGGAGGGCACCCCGCAGACCCCACAGGACTTCTCACCTCTGACCACTAGCTGGGCAGAGACTGACACCTTGGGGGAGGTGGCACACACAGTACCAGTGTCGGCCTGCCGGACACTCTTCAGTACCAGCGTGTGGAAACAGCCCTCGTGGCTGATCTCGTGGAAGCTGTCATTGTACAGGGGTATCCCATTGAGTGACCATTCGACGTCCTCATCCTTGCGGGACAGCTCACATGAGAAGCAGACCCGGCCTTCCTCCATGGTTTCAGCATCCTTCAGTGGCTGAATCACTGTCACCTCCCGAGCTGCAAGGTACACACCAGCTCCTCAGCACCACACTATCAGCCACCCCCTGCCCTGGGGTGAGGCCCACGGCCCGCCCCTGCTGCCCAGCTCTCTACCTTCCACAGTAACCTTGGCACTGCTCTGGGCGTTACCCGCCTGGCACTGATAGAGCCCAGCATCGGCTGGAGTGAGCCGGAGTATGCGCAGCTCTGCCATCTGGCCCTCCAGCACCATCTTGAATTTTTCTGACGGGGCCAGCGGGGTGTCCTCCTTGTACCACTGCACGGCCTTGGGGGCCGGCCTGAAGTCACAAGTCAGGACTACAGACTGCAGCTCACGCCCTGCTTTGGGCTCCAGTGGCCGTGTCAGTACCACAGGGATGTCTAGAAAGGACAACGCAAGGGCAGGGCTGGGAGCCACAAGAAACCAGACCACCCTGCCTAGCCTGGGCTCCAAGCCATTTGCTTCCACAGCCCCTACAATGGGCCTGGACACCTCCTTTGGGGGTGTGCTGCCCATGCCCCTCACTGCCCGCACACACCTCTGTCCCAGCCAACATAGACTACCCCATGCTGCTCTGGCCCAAAGCCCTGCCATGCCTGAGTGCCTATATCCTACTTGGCAGGCCTCTGACCATATCCCTACCCCCCAAAAGCCAGCTCCGACTAAACCCACCCAAGTGCTACCTGGTGCCCATTTTCTGCTCCACACTCTGTAAACACTGAGTATTGTCCACACACAGCCTTCAGACCAAGCATGGTTACTTTGGCATGGGCCACCTATGCCTGGCCACTGTTCCTATGTCCTCCCCTAAACCATGTCCACCCATGGCCTAAATTGTGGCCACCCACATCTCTGAGCTGCGTCCATCTTCAGCTTCGCCCCATACCGCATGCTAACCTGAGACGACAAGCTGGGCAGAGGAGCGGGACTTGCCGATGGTGAAGTGCACAGGCCCGGTCATGGTGGAGCAGGTCTTATGTAGTGTCAGCCGGTGCACGGTACCGTCTTGCTCCAGGCCCACATTCGCCCCCGCCTGTAGCACAGTCTTACCAAGGAGCCACTTGGGTGGCCTCACAGAGGGGATGGAGGTCTCACATTCAAACCAGGCTGGGGCGGGTTCCATAACTGTCATGTCCTGCAGGCCTCGCACAATAGTGATGGATTGCTCTGTGGAGGAGGAGCTGGTCACCAGTGAAACGCTACACGAGGGACCAGTCTCCCCACCCTACAAGCTGTCTGCTCCTTCTTATCTTTCTCTACCATGTAGCCAAGCATCCTTCCCCAGCTGCCTGGGTGTCCCCAGTCAGGCCCCTGTCAGAAGTGGCAGCCTCCAGAATCTCCAGAGCAAGCCACAAAAACCACAAATCCTACCCCACCCCCGAAACCCAGGAGGACTGTCCACCCTTCATCCCGCACCTTCCACAAAGAACTGGGCACTGGTCTTGACATCACCAGCATCACAGGTGTAAGTATCTTCGTCCTCGGGCTGCACATCATTGATGACCAGTTTGCGGTAAAGGCCGTCGCTGACCACTTCATACTTGGGCCCAGGCTGCAGCTCAATTCTGCCCTTGAACCACCGCACCTGGGCACTGGCCCGGGACACCTGGCACTCAAGCACACCACGGTGTTTCTCCATGGCAATCTTGTCCCGCAGTGGGCGCAGGAGGGTCACAGGCAGCTCTGTGGACGCAGTCAGGTGGGGTCAGGACGGTGACCTGGAAGCTTTGCCTGGGCAACCTCCTAGGAGCCAAGAGACTGACCTCTGCTCCAAACCAGCTGCCCATGCCTTCCACCTTGGCCAGCAGGTGGCCAAGTCAAGTGTCCCACCCAGGGCTAATCTAGAATCTTCTGGGTACAACTGACCGCCACAAAGTGGAGCTTGGAGTCTTTGAACCTCCCCTTCCCACTGAGGAGACAGACTCTACCCCTCTTCATGAGTCATTATTACTGGGAGGGGTTCCACAGCACCCCAGGCCTGTGGTAGGCCAGCTGTCTGTAAGGCCTAGCTCACCATGTCCGGTCCCTCTCTTCCCCTCAGCCCTCCTCACCTTTCACTCGGAGGTGGGCTCTTGATTCTACATTTTCAGCTACAAATTTGATCTCCCCTGCATCTTCCGCCAGTACCCTCCGGAAGATGAGAGTGTATGTCCTCCCTGGAGACAAAGCACACACAGTGCTGTTGAGAGAGAAGAAAGCAGCCAGGGAAACCCACCCACACTGCTCGGCAGCCCTCCTGCCCTCTTACCTTCCTGCCGGATGCGCACATTATCACTGGGCCGTAGCTTGCTGGTTTCTCGGAACCACAGGCCAGGAACCTCATCATGGGACACCTCACAGGAGAAGGTGGCCCCCTCCTTCTCCATCACCTCCACATCCTCCAGTGGCTTCATAATCTGAACACTGCGGCCTGCGGGAAGGGAGAGAGGGCTGTTGTGGAGGTTTGAACATGAACAGCCCCCACAGACTCAGATATTTGCGTGCTTAGGGAGTGGAATTAGGAAGTGTGTCACTGGGGGTGGGCTTTGGGGTTTCAAATGCTCGTGCCAGGCCCAATGTCTCTCTTCCTGCTGCCTGTGGATCGGATGTAGATCTCTCTGCTTATTCTTCAGCACCGTGTCTGCCTGTGCCCTGTCATGCTTTCCGCCATGAGGACAATGAACTAAACCTCTGAACTTTAAGCCAGCCCTAATTAAATGCTTTCCTTTATAACAGTTGCTATGGTCCTGGTGTCTCTTCACAGCAATAGAATACTAAGACAGCTGGCATGCCCAGACACAGAGGGTACCCCCAGAACATCCACCAGCTTGCAGCCAGGCTAGGAGAAGCAGAAGCACAAGAAAGCACTACTCATATCTGCCAACTTTCCCGGCCTTCTCTGCCCAGAACTCACCCTGCACCTTGAGAGAGGCCGAGGTCTGAGCATCAAGAGCATCACACACATAGACACCCTGGTCCCCAATCTCACATCGGTAAATGACAAGACTCCTGCAGGTTCCCTGGGCCACTATGCCCATGGTCTTGCCTGCCCGCAGCTCCACACCATCCTGTAGGGCAGGGAGGACTGGTCAGGCAGGCACCAGAGGGGCTCAGGAGAAGGGGCTCTCCTCCTGGATGCCCACAGGGAAGAGCAGGGAGGAGAGAGCAATACCTTCAGCCAGCGCACATCCACTGGCCGTGACAACTCACACTCCAGGGTCACTTTCTCTTTCTGGGTGGCCACCACATCCTGTAGTAGTCGGGTGAAGCTCACCGGCAACTCTGAGACAGGAGTTAGGGAAGGAAGACATGAGGTTAGGAGGTACTTTCTGATAAGGTGGTCTAATTGTAGTCACACAAGGGGGTTTCCACTTTCGGCCTGGTCCCATCTGCCCACCTGGGCCACTTCGGGAAATGAAATAGGTGTGCTCTGGATTGGGGCTGCCAGCCTTCATCTACTCACCGGTGACGATGAGCTGTGCAGACGTGTGCACGCCCTCAGCCCTGAAGGCCACCAACCCGCTGTCCTGTGGCCTCAGCGCTGAGAGTGTGAGGATGTGGATGGGGCCTTGTACAGCCAGGTGACATGTGGGCCCAGGCTGAAGCCGCAGGCCATCTCGAGTCCAGCTGCCCTCCACATCCGCGTGGGACAGCTCCACATCCATGGAGGCTGTGCCCTGTTCCTTAGCCTCCACGGCCTGCAAACCTCGAACCAGCCGGACCTGCCGCACTGTCAGGGACGCAAGTGAGCTAGTAAACTGAGACCCTCCAACCAGCCAGGACTCAGACCCAGAGGTGGGTCCAGCCTACCACCCTGGAGGCCACAGAGCAGAGTAAGGGCCCAGGCGTCAGCCCTCAGTCACCACCTCCACCCAGCTCTACCTCAACCCCAGCTGACCCCCCAGGCCTGACACTCTACGTCCTCCTCCATCTCTTCCTTCCTTGGTTCTACTTACCAGAACCAAGGTGACTGCCCTCTTCCCTAAAGGAAATCCCACCCCCCACTTCCGGAGGAGTCCCCTCTCTTCCTCTGAGGCCCAACCCTGGGCTTACTTTCCACATTGATCTTGGCCTGGGTCTTGTCATCTGGTGTCTCACAGCCAAAGAAGCCACGGTCAGCAAAGCCCACACTGCGCAGCACCAGACGGTGCCGAGCGCCCTCAGCATGGATCTCCACGTTCTCGCTGGGCGCCAGGACTGCAGCATTCCGAGTCCACTTCACCTCAGGCCAGGGGCGCGTCAGCTCCACCTCCAGCGTCACGGAGCTCTTCTCCTCCACCGTCTGTGGCTCCAGCTTCTTTCTGAAGAGGACTGGTACCTCTGAGACACAGAAGGGCGGAGCTCGTCTTGGCCATCTGGGGCTTACTTGAGTCCCACCCCTGGGCCAGCCTGAGTCTAGGCCGGAGAGCCCCACCACAGGAGCAGTCCCACTTCAAGCAAGGTACGCCCAAAATGGCAGGCCTTACATAGGTGCATTTTATGGGGGGTGAGGGAGCGCTAAGGCTGTTTCTTCCTCAGTCCCCTCCCCCGCCCCGTTTCCCATCCCCCACTTCTCCACCCCACCCGCACCCCCTTCACAAGCCCTGCTGCTCTGCTCCAATCGGCTGTGCTGAGCTCCTAGCAATGGCCAGATGCCAGCAGCAGCAGCCTTCAGCACCTGAGTAGGGCCACTCCACAATCCCTCAGGCGCTGTCCCATTGCCTGCCCTTTAACAAGGCCCCAGGACACTTGCTCATGTGAAGCTATATGGGAAGGAGAAAGGCTCCAGCGTGGGCCCACCTGACCCATCATTCCCCCTCCTCTGGGAGGTACAACCACCTTCATGACACCCACATTCAAGAACCTGCCACGCCCACGGCTTCTTCAGATAAAGTGCTGCCTCTCGAAACACACCCATCCCTCCTGCGCTTGAGCTTTCGAGCACGGCCTTCCCCTTGCTTGGCCATGACAGACTCAACCAGAAAGAGGTCTCTCTGGTTTGTCTCACCCTTATTCCCTGCCAAGTACACTTGAAGAGACGGTACCTAGTCCCCCCACCAAATCACCTCTGTCCACAGCTGACAGAGTTCATGTCAACCAGATCTGCCCCACACAAGAGAACAATATGGCGCTGTCTCGTCAGCTCACAGGGAGAGAAAGGTACCTACTGCAAGGAGCCACTGGACATCCTGGCAGTCCTGCCAGCTCCCAGCTTACCTCGGACCCGGAGGGTAGCAGAAGACGAGGCGCCCTCAGCCTCCACTGTGACACGGCCAGCATCCTCCAGGGTCAGACCCAAGATGGTCAAGCTACAGGTGGCCCCACTCTGTGCCATAACGAACTTCTCGCTGGGCAGCAGCTGGGCACCATCCTTGTACCACATGACTGCTGCATCGCTGGGGGACACGACACACTGAAAGGTGGCCTCTTGACCTTCCTCGACAACCACGGCGCTCAGTCCAGATGTAAACTTGACCACCCGGGGAACTGCAGAGGGAAAGTCTTCTTAAGAGGCCACAGGAGAGGCTCTGCAGAGACAGACACACACAAGGACCTCTCCCCCAGGAAGCCACCTTAGCTCAACCACGGGTACCTTTGACAGTGAGCCGCGCGCTGGTTCGGTCATCCCGGCTCTCACACACATACTCCTCTGCATCATCCTCTCGAAGGCCAGACACAGTCAGTGTGCGCCTAGGCCCCTCAGAAGTCATCTGGAAGTGCTTGCCCTCCCGCAGCTGTGTGCTCCCACAGCGCCACACAACCTCAGCCTGTTCTGGGGTCAGCTCGCAGACCAGCTTCACGGTGCCACCTAATTCCCCTTCGACGGGCTCCAGGTGTTTGGAGAACTTGGTGGCCACCTCTGAGGGTAGAAGAAGGTGTCAGCCAGTGCCCCGCGCAGATGGCCATGTGTCCAGAGCCCTACACTGGGGCTGCTGTGGGATACTGCCTACTAGTCTTTGGGGCAGACACAGGGACCCTGGAGGAGACCCAGACTCCTGGCCCCCAACCACTGCTTACCTTCCACCTGCACCGGAAAGTCCCGACTTTCCTTGCCAACACGGCAGCTGTAGATGGCACTGTCTAGCACCTGGGCACCCTTCACGGTCAGGGTGTGAGTATCACCCAGGCTGGTGGCCTCATGCCGCTTACTGCGTCGAATCTCCACGCCGTCTTTGAGCCAGGTCACAGCAGCCACAGAGGGTGCAGCCAGCGTAGCGGTCAGGACAATGTTCTCATGTTCCTTGACCACCAGAGGCTCCCTGCGGCTGGGTCTATCTGGAATTTGGGACTGGGGCTCTGGGTCTGAGGAGAAGTAAGTAGGCATGAATGTAAGGGCCAGCATATACAACGCTCCAACAACAGTGAGTGCGAGCTGATGCCCCTCTGTTCAGCCAGCAAAGACATTATGTCCTCTAAAGGCCATCATCACCAGCGCTGTCCCAACCAAGAACCCAGGAGTCCTGCCCTCCAGGGAGACCAGCCCATGAGCCAGAACGGCATGGAAGAGTAGGCAACTAGCACCCCAGAGTATGACTGGCCTGACCTGGGATGAGACTGAGAGTCCATAGAGGCTGCCTGAGAAGACAGTCTGGGGCAGACAGACTATTGGCAAACATTAGGGCGGGTGTAGGAGAGAGCAAGATGGTTCAGCAGAGTCTCACCCGGCAGTTCCACTTAGACTATGTGCTTTGTGATGTGCGGGTGTGTCAAGGGCCACAGCTAAGGACAAGTACAGCTAGGCGGGTGCAGTAGTAACCAATTCCGGACAAGCACCATGACGACATGCTACATGGTAGCAGAACTACCAGGACTCCAAGGCCATATAGGGCCCGTAGGCCTGCAGCAGGAAGAGCAGGTTCCTAAACCTCGGGCCGGAACACGGAGAGCCCACAGGGACTCAGAACTGCAGGAAGGTCCACTCAGGCCCCACCCAAACAAGGGCCCTCTCCCCAGAACTTGAGAGGCCAGCCCAACAGAAGGTAGTGAGGTAGAAGGTAGTGAGGTGGACGGGGGCACGGACCGGGACAGGAGACATCAGGAATACAGGAGAAAGGGCTCAGTCCTCACACTAGAGGGCAGGGGACAGGAGAGGGGAAAAGGGACAGAGAAAGGGCTGGGAGAACCAGACAAGGAGCCCTGGTGCCTCTGAGTGGTCAGCTGCACCTCTGCCCTGAACAGTGACACCCACCTGTGATGTCCAGACGGAAGGAGACCTTCTGGCCCCCGGCCTCACAGCTGTACTCCCCAGCATCCGCCTTGCCCGCCTGCTGCACCACCAGCCTTCTCTCACAGCCCGAGGCCTCCACTCGAACCTTCGAGCCAGAGCTCAGCTTCTTCCCATCCTTGAACCAGGTCACCTCAGTCTGGGCCTGGGCCACCGTGCAGCTCAGTGTGGCACTGGCCCCCGCCTCTGACTTCACCTCGCTGCGAGCCTGCTGTTCCTCGGCAAACACCACCTTGGCATCTAGGGACAGAGGGGGACATACAGGATCAGAGACATTGTCTGGGTTGAAAGGCCACACAGAGGGAGAGAAGGATATGTCAGGTGTAAGATGCACTAATGTAAGGTTTCATCAGAGATGGAAGTGTTGGTTTTCATTTGTGTTGAGTGGATTTATTTCTTATTTAAGTAATATCCCAAGATCCTAAATAATCCACAGTGTCTATTCAGAGCTTGTTTTCCTCAACAAGAGTCTGATGCAGCCAGCCAGGTTACCTGCCTGCTGCTCCTTGGTCAACACCAGCAAGATGGACCCAAGGAGCATCAGGGAGGCTCTGGGCAGGAGCAAACACATGACAGAGATGAAACTCCCCAACCTGGGAACATCCAGGCACTCGAGAAAAAAGGACCTTCCTGGGACACCCTTCCCATTCAGTGTCTTGCTCAACACTGGACTAAACACAGGGATGGCAAGAGGGGAGATGTGAAGAGAAGACAGTGTATGGATGGAGCGTAGGGTCAGCCTTGGTCAGCATGGCTCACCACCCCCTAAAGCACACAGGAGTGAGTAAAGGGACTGGACTTAACAGAAGGCACACGGGATCAGTCATGGACATGAGCCAGTCATCACTTCCACACAGGCTTAGTATCACAACACCCACCTGTGACGTCCAGACGGAAGGAGACCTTCTGGCCCCCGGCCTCACAGCTGTACTCCCCAGCATCCGCCTTGCCCGCCTGCTGCACCACCAGCCTCCTCTCACAGCCCGAGGCCTCCACTCGAACCTTCGAGCCAGAGCTCAGCTTCTTCCCATCCTTGAACCAGGTCACCTCAGTCTGGGCCTGGGCCACCATGCAGCTCAGTGTGGCACTGGCCCCCACCTCTGACTTCACCTCGCTGCGTGCCTGCTGTTCCTTGGCAAACACCACCTTGGGCTCTGGTGACAACCAAATGCATAGAGTCAGAGACGTTGTCTAGGTCAAGAAGACTACATGGGAAACCAGCTTGACTAGGTAGGTCAGCTGGAGACAGAACCTCCTCCAGGCTCTGCACTGACTATGCCCAGGAGAGAAACTCCAGTGCCTCTCAGTACAAAATCACATCATCCACACAGGACACTAACCCTGCAGGAGGGCACGTGACAGAGTGTTGCAAGCTTCCTGGAGGGAAGGACCTCAGGGTCACAGCATATGTGCCTCTGCCCCTCCATGACCACAGAACACAGCCAATAGCATTGTTCAGGGAACATCATCCCCAGAGCAGAGGGTCCCTGAGGGTCCCTGAAGCCCCACGCACTTGCCTACTCTGAGCAATGTCAGCTGCTATGTCAGGAGGGGGCTGGGCTGTCACTGGTTAGACCTTGTCCCGATGCCTCACCAGGAAGGGGGCCAATCTGGTTTTGGCTGTTAGTGCTTGGCCCCCTTAGGGTAACATTTATTTAGTGACCAATAGTGTTGTTGGCCTTTTTCACAGCCCTTCTGTGCATACTACATACTTTCACATTCTAAGGTTCTGACTACTGTGAACCAGTGTCCTTCTGTCAGTCATATGCCTTTGTTTTTCCTCTTAAGGGGTATTTTCTACGACATAAAGGCCTATCACAGGTTACATGGACACAATGTTTCAGCAGGAGTAAAAGTCCTGCTGTCCTTCCTGCTGAGTGCATCTATATTCTGTTCAAGTGAAACTATCCTGGAGTCTTACATAATCCGCAGTGTCCACCGAGAGCTTGTTCGCCGCGGCCGCTGGGTACCAGAGTCTTTCTGGAGTGAGGAATACATCCATCATAACTGCACTTTCTGTACTGATGTGAACAGCTGTGTGGTCCCGCCACCATTTGCCTAACAACACTTTTATTTTTCATGCCTCCAACCAGGGCCATGGTCAAAACACACACGAAAAGGAGGGGTGGGGGCCTGGCTAGTCTCGGGTCTGTTTTCAGGTTCCTCCTCCATTTCCGGATCTGTTGCCCACATCTACACCAACACCCGGCTGTCTCCACTGCCACGGCATCAGAATGACCGTGGACGCCTAGACTATTCTGTCTCCATCACTCTTTTGTCTCTACTTGGGCCTTGGAATCATCCTGTCAATTTTCACAACACCGAAAGATCTTCACTTTGACAGCCATCAAGAACAAATATGGGCTGGAGAAATGGCTCTGCAGTTAAGAGCACTGGCTGCTGCTGATCTTGAGGATCCAGGTTCGATTCCTAGCACCTACAGGACAGCTCACAACTGTCTGTGGTGCCCTCTTCTGGCTTCAGTGGGCATTACACCCATGTAGAGCACCAGACACTCATGCAGGCAAAATACCCATACACACATAAAATTAAAATAAATAAACAAACATCTGGTTTGTCACACCATTGATCTGTTGTTCCTCTCCATTCTTCCTAAAAGAAGTTCTCCCTCAAAGGTTTAAACATGCCTCAGTAGACATGGAGCAAGGACCATGACATACAGTGTTCCCTGAGTTCTTCTGAGCTGTCTTTTCCACAGTGTAACCCTATTGCCTGTGACTTCTAGCTTTACGATGAATGCATTTCTTTAGCTTGTGCTTTTCCTTGTGGTTGCATGTTGGATAAGCATTGTTATGTTAAGGCCCTTTGAAATCTCCAGTGATGAGAAAGTGTGCGTGATGGCAGCTCTTCATGATGTCTGCAGCTCGGAGAAGCACCCTCTGGAGATTTAGGAAGCCTCTCTCCATTCCTGGTCTTTTGTGGTGCCAAGGCCTCGAGATTGCTGGGTCAAGGCGCTATTGCAGAGCTACACCTCCACCAAGAGGACGTTTTACATGAGTACATGCTAAACTTTGTTTTTGATATACGATCTAAACTTTCATCAAACACTTAGTTCTGCATTTATTAAATACATAAGATTTTTTTTCCTTTTTTAATCTTCCTGTCACATTACCTTTCACATTCTCGTGTTAAACCAACCTTGCATTCCTGGATGATAACCTTCAGCACGGCATACTAAGGTCTTAGCTATCACCCTGTTCACTCTGCCAAAAGTTTGTAGAGATGCTGTCTTTAGTGTACAGAAGGGAATGTCTGTTGGTTTTGATCTTTAACACTGCCATCTTAGTATCAACAAGGTATTATCCTCATAAAGTACGTTGGCAGTACATGTTCCCTTTGTAATCTCTAGAAGAACCACTGTGACCACAGAATAATTTCTTTCTAGAACATTTTGTACAGTTTACTCACAATTCGCTGAACTTGACTATTTTCCTGTGACATTCTGAACTAGGTTTCATTTCTTTAAAGAACTTATAGTATACTAGGTTAGATGACTCTGCGGATAAAGTTCTTGTCACATATACATGATGCCCAGGACTCACATACCAGCTGGATGCAGTAGTGCACATCTGTAACCCTAGTGTTCCTACAGTGAGATGGGAAATAGAGACAGGAGACTCCCAGGAGCTGTGGGTCAGCTAGCCTGGCTACACAGTGGTGAGCTACAAAGAATCTGCCTCAGTGAGGATGTAACCCGAGGCTGTCCTCTGACCTCCACTCATGTATGCTCACACTCACACACATGAACATGCACACACATGTTCATATATACACACATCACACAATGCAACATAGATTAGTGAGGCAGTGATGGCACATGCCCTTAATCCTAGAACTCAGGAGGCAGAGGCATGAAGATCTCTGAGTTCAAGGCCATTCTTGCCTACAGTGTGAGTTCCAGGACAGAGCTATGCAGAGAAGCCCTGCCTTGCAAAACCTGTGTGTGTCTGTCTGTGTGTCTGTATGTGTATGTGTGATAACATATATATCATATTAAAATCATAAATAAATATAAAATAAAAGGTTATAGAACTCTTTGAATTCCTAGGACATTGTTCTTAAGCTTTATAGTCATTTTTCAGGAATTGGCCAAGAGTTTATTGAAATTCTTGAAATTTATCTACATAAATTGATGTCATAGTCCTTTCCAATCATTTGTCAAAAAGATTCTTAGTGGGTCTTTCGTTTGGCCATGTTTGTTTGTTTGTTTGTTTGTTTGTTTTGAGACAAGGTTTCTCTGTGTAGTTTTTGGTACCTGTCCTGGATCTTGCTCTGTAGCACAGGCTGGCCTTGAACTCACAGAGATCCACCTGGCTCTGCCACCCAAGTGCTGGGATTAAAGGCATGCGCCACTGCTGCCTGGCTAGTTTGGCCCTTTTGTATAACACAGTAGCAAACTAACCTCACAGGGTGGGGAACGGCACCCCAGCCCACAACACTCTGAACAGGAGAGCAGTGTCAGCTCACAGACCATGCAGTGGCCTGGGCAGGGAACAATTACCAAACTGATAAAAAGATACCGAGGAAGTTGTTGGCTTTCCCGGTGGAGCTGTCCCTGTGGTACCTCATCTCTCAGTTTGTAGATGTGGCAAGAGCCTCACAGTCATTCTCAAATCTAAATGTATTCGTTAAAATCATTAAAAGGTGTTAAATAGAATGTTCTGACTGAGAAAAAAGGAAAAAAGAATGTTTGCTTCAAAGAGACACCTCCACAGCTCAGAGACGTGTGTCACTGGACCTTATCTATTAGCCTTGTGTTCTGGGTTCCTCCTCACAGACACCTGCCACAAAACATGCATGCAGACAGTGTCACCTGGGGTAACATCCATCCCATCAGGGACAGGCCCACCACAAGGGATGAGAGAGAGACAATAAGCGACAATGTATAATAGACAAAGAGAAACCAAAGGAACACAGAGGCAGCCCTCGCTTGAGTCAGTCACAGAACCCCCACAAGGTCAACTTAATGTCTCAGCACCCACCTGTGACATCCAGACGGAAGGACACCTTCTGTCCCCCGGCCTCACAGCTGTACTCCCCAGCATCCGCCTTGCCCGCCTGCTGCACCACCAGCCTCCTCTCACAGCCCGAGGCCTCCACTCGAACCTTCGAGCCAGAGCTCAGCTTCTTCCCATCCTTGAACCAGGTCACCTCAGTCTGGGCCTGGGCCACCATGCAGCTCAGTGTGGCACTGGCCCCCGCCTCTGCCTTCACCTCGCTGCGAGCCTGCTGTTCCTTGGCAAACACCACCTTGGGCTCTGGGGGCAGACAGGGATGCACAAGGTCAGAGACACTGTCCAGGTCAGGAAGGCCACATGGCGGGAGAAGGTCAGAATGGGGCAGTTGGAGAACAGAACACCCTCCAGACACGGCACTGGGCCCAGAAGAAGCCTGGGCACCTCTCAGCATAAAACCACAGTTCAGCCCAACTGCCCATCACTACGGCAGAGGGATGCCCATCACTACGGCAGAGGGATGCCTTGACAGTCTGCATAAGGCTCCTGCAAGCAGCGACAGCAGGTCAGCATACATGTGCACTCGCCCTACAGTGACAATGGAGAATCTCTCCCAGGACCATGCAAGGCCCCTGCCTTCTTTGAGTATCATCTGATGCTATGTTGAAGAGGTGGCCTGGACCATCAGGAAAGATGGAATAAAAATATCTTTTAACATCTGGCAGATGAAACGTTCTTACACTCTCTTCATAAATCTTTTGGCTCACACATTCAAAAGATCATCTCTTGAACAGTCACCAGGACTGGGCCTCTCTGGGTTTTCCATGCCTATCTCACCACCAACTAATACCCTCTCCATTGTCTTCCTGAAGTAAGTTCCCCCTCAGAAGTCTGAATGTCTTCCATTAGACACTGAACTAGTAGCTTCACACTGGGGATATGATGACACTTCTTTTTTGTTGTTACTTGTCTGTCTGTTTTGTTTTGTTTGTTTTTGAGTCAGCTGGCTGTTCTGCATCTCATTCTGTAGACCCGGCTGGCCTTGAACTCACAGAGCTCCACCTGCCTCTGCCTCCCGAGTGCTGGGATTAAAGGTGTGCGCCACCACTGCCCGGCTATCACAATTCTTTTCTAATATCATTTCCCACTTTTTTTTGCTAGTTTCCATACAGAAATGGTAATCACACCAACCATGACATCCACCTTTCTGTAAACCAGGCTGGCCTCAAACTCAAAGAAATCCAGCTAACTCTGGCCCGCAAGTGCTGGGATTAAAGATGTGTGCCCCTGGCTCCTTTTGAAAACTTTTAAAACATACATTTATTCTATTTTTAATTATACACGTGTCTGTCTGTCTGTCTGTGTCTGTGTGTCTGCACATGCGAGTGTCAGTGCTAATGGAGGCCACTGATCCCTTAGAGCTGGGGTTACAGGAGATTGTGAACTCACTGATGTGGGTGCTAGAAACTGAACTCAGGTCCTCAGCAAGAGCAGGTAGCATTCTCAACTACAGAGTCATCTCCCCAGCTCTGATTCTCCCAATATCATAGATTTTATTGGCTTTTACATTCTAATACTAAGCCAACCTTGCATTCCTGGACTAACGTTATCCCAGTATACTCAGCTCTTAGCATATTTCCCCAGTCAATTTGTTGATATTATGTATACATTATTTCAGCATTTATGAGAGATTGGCTTGTACTTTCAGTTTTTAATAATGTCTGTCATTTTGGTCAATATTGTACTATCTACATAAAGTGAGTTAGAAAGTATATATATATATATATATATGTATATATACATATATATGTACATATATATACATATATATGTACATATATATATATACATATATATATATATCCTTTGAACTCTAGAGAAATGACCATTACACAAATTATTTGCTTCCAGAATATTTTTAACTTATCTACAGGCTACTGAACTTAACTCTTCTATAATATTTTTTTAAGTTGAGTGTGTGTATATGTGTGTGTGCATGTGTGTATGAATGTGTGATTAAATGTTAGTGTGTATGTGTGCAAGTGTGTGAGTGTGGGATTATTATAGAATTGTGTAAGTGTATGTGTGCACATGTGTGCTAGAGTATGTGTGTGAGAGTGTGTGAGTGTGTGAGTGTGAGTGTGTGTGTGTGTGTGTGTGTGTGTGTGTGTGTGTCACTCCCAGAGCCAGAGAAGTCAGAACCTCTAGAGACGGAGTTACAGGCAGCTGTGACCTGATACGGGTGTTAGGAATTGAACTCAGGTCTACCACAAGAGTAGTGTGTGCTCTTAACAGCTGAACAATCTCTCCAGGCCCTCTCCTATAATGTTTTTTTGAAACTAGTGTTTATTGACTTAGAGGGCTACAAGGCTATTTGAATTCCCTGTTTTTTCATCTATACGTTTTGATAACAGTTCTAAGGAATTGACCAACTGAATGCAACTATTCAAAATTTATGTTCATAAAATCATGTGATATTCCCTTCAAATCATTTGTCATCAGGGATACTTCATTTGGTCCTCACAACAACAAGGCATTTCATGAAAACAATCCCAAACTGCCATGGGATGGTGCCTCCGAGGGAACTTCAAGCTGCTAAACTGGTCTTTTATAGCATTTCTTTTGGGATTTTGTGGGGGGCATGTTACCATGTATGTGTGGAGGTCAGAGGACAGTTTGGGGACTCCCTTCTTGCCTTCCACTAGGTGGACTGGGGGAACTGAACTAGGGTCATGAGGGTTGGTGGCAGGTTAACCTGCTGAGCCTCCCCACTAACTCCCCAGGTTGAATGCTTCTCACAAAGGACAGTGAAGTCAGCTCACAGATCTCTCGTTGGCCCGCCCGCAGCGGGAGACAGGGGCCTGAATTTCTAGGCAGTTTTGCGGATGTTGTGGAATACTGTCGAACAAGGGCTGCTTTCCTGACGGGGCTGTCATTTGTAAAGCAAGCTTCATAGTCCTTAAAATTTCTAAATGTATAAAACAAATTCTTAAGAGGCACAATCCATGTATGATGTTCTGGCTGAGGCGAAGAAAAAAAACAAGAATTACTGGGAAGAGAGGTCCAAAGCTCAGAGGTTCACAGCCCAGAACCCTATGTTGTTGGTGCTCTGCACAGGCACTAAACTTGGAGGGCTCCATGGGAAAAGCAGAGAGAGGCTGTCCAGTCTTGGATGACCTGAAGTCCAAGCTGGAGATGACTCTGACTCTGAGTATGAATAGGAGGTCAAACTTCCCCTCGTCACATTCAGAGCCACTGAGAGCTCTGAAGGAGAGAGAGCGCTCTGAAGGAGAGAGTGCTCTCGGGTCCATGTGGCTCGGGTCCATGTGGAGGCGCAGCCCAGAGCAGAGCAGCCTGGGCACAGATCCCAAGTGAGGACACTTAGCCTCCTAGGATCAAAAAGATGGACCCAAGCCACATCAGGAAGGCTCCAGGAGGAACAAAAACATGACAAAGTTGAAACTCCCCAACCTGGGAACATCTCTCGGGGTATACAGGAAGAAGAGAACCTTCCTGGGCCACCCTTGCCATTCAGGGTCCTGCTCAACACATCACTAGACATGAGGATGGGAAAAGGGAAGACATGAACAGACAGTGTGTAACACAAGTGTGAAACACAGGAGCACAGAGTCAGCGTGGGCATGAGCCAGGCACTGAACCACCACAAGGTCAACTTAATGTCTCAACACCCACCTGTGACGTCCAGACGGAAGGAGACCTTCTGGCCCCCGGCCTCACAGCTGTACTCCCCAGCATCCGCCTTGCCCGCCTGCTGCACCACCAGCCTCCTCTCACAGCCCGAGGCCTCCACTCGAACCTTCGAGCCAGAGCTCAGCTTCTTCCCATCCTTGAACCAGGTCACCTCAGTCTGGGCCTGGGCCACCTCACAGCTCAGTGTGGCACTGGCCCCCGCCTCTGACTTCACCTTGCTGCGAGCCTGCTGCTCCTTGGCAAACACCACCTTGGGCTCTGGGGGACAGAGAGGGATGCACAAGGTCAGAGATGTAATCAATGAGGAAGGCCACATGGGTAGCAGTACTGGGTGGTATGGGAGGAGGACAGAACATTGTGCAGGTTTTTCACTCCCTGATCCCAGAAGCCACAGTCCCTCTCAGCACAATACCAAAATATGTGCACACAGCTTGCCCGTGCTGCCTAGGCTGTTCCAGGAGAGCTGCTGTGCCTGGTCCTAGGAAGGTCTGCAAGTCATGACATTTGTCCACTTGACCCTCCCTGACAATGGAGGGTCTCCCACAGGACTGTGTAAGAGTGTGTTCTCACAGGGTCTCAGAGTCCTTAAGGCTCCACACCCTGCCCCACACTAACCACCGTCAGCTGCTGCCTCTGAAGGGCAGCCTGGACCACATGTGGGCCTAACTGATCCTGATGGTGGCAGGCCTCTGATCTTTCTGCTGCCTCTGAAGGGCAGCCTGGACCCCATGTGGCCCTTACTTCCTGGTCCTGATGGTGGCAAACCTCTGATCTTTCTGGCCACGTGTGCATATGCACTGTGGTGTCATAACTCAAGCTTCTTGCTCACCCCCAGTCACTGTTCATCAGATGGTGACATGCTGTGAATTTGGCAAAATGTAGGAGGTGACTATCCTCATCTTTTCACTGTGTCCTAAATCCGCTGATAAACGTCCTTCTGAATCAGTGTGATTTGTTGCCATGAGGTCCAGTCTCCGCAGCTTATGTTTTGATGAGAAGACTTGAGTTCCTGAAAGGAAACTCTGTCCTCACCCTGCAGTCCTTAGAGCAATCCATGATGTCACCTTCACACCCCTGACATCACCTTCAGTTTTCACACTGTCACCTTTTACCCTTTGCCTCTAACCCATCTGGAGCTGACTCATGTGATCTGAACTAGTATTCTAATTTTTCAGTATTTTCCATATACAGTAAAATGTTCAGCATGCCATTCACGAAGATGTTGGTCCTTTCTACACATCTGCACAGGTGTAGAAAAACTAAGGGGTGGCAGAGGGACAGCTGAGCCTGGGTTCAGCTTCACCCTCTATGGTGGCTCAAATGAGAACAGATCCCACCGGCTAATCCACCTGTGTGTTCACACCTGCCACCTCAGTGGCTGTTGGTGGCCTTTCAAATCTCCTTAACTCCCAACTCCCCAAAGTAAGACATCCACTCGGCCTTTTATCAGGCGTGAATGTATTTGGGTCTTCCGTGGATTTCTATGCACTTTGATCTTCTTACTGTCTTCTAAAAACATGTAACAACTCTTCCTCACAGGTGTCTTAAGAATCGTTTTTAGCTTTGGAATTAGAAATAGACTTTTTGTGTTGTTTTAAGTCTTTAAAAATTTCACCCTCCGCCGGTGTTGTCAGTACAGCAGACATTACAAAGAAATGCTTTCTACATACTGATTTGGGTTTTCCCTTACTGTTTTAACTGAAGTCGTTACTGTGCATTCCACAAAGGTATGTTAGAAATCACCTGCTGCCCAGACCATCATACCTATAGCAGCAGCTTTCCCTTCTCAGAGACACTGACAGGCTCCCTACTGAGACACTGTCTGTAAGCCTCCAGCTGAGAGACCCCAGGTGCAGTTCCTCACCTAGAGAAGTGAGTTTGCATCCCAGGGCTGTTAGTCTGTTAGCCCTCTGCCCCAGTCCCTTTCCTGGCTCTGCCTGGTTGCGGCTCCCCGCTGTACAACTTCTCTCCTCCTCAAAGAGCTGTAAATAGAGACCCCCCCCTTCTGCCTGTGGACCCTGAGTCCTCTGCAGAACACCCACCATGCTGTCTCTCTCTGGTACCACAGCCTGAACTCTCTTCAGAGCACCCGCTGTGCTGTTTTCTATCTGTCTGTCTGTCCATGGTGTTAAATAAATCTTAATGCCTCAAAGAACAATTTCTGTCTCAGTGGCCTCTACTGTATCTAATAACTTTCATACACATTTTATGGAGTACAATATGACATCTTGATATATGTTACAGCACGGAACAATTAAGTCAAGCTAGATAAAATATCCACCACATTCTGGCTTGCTTGATGTTGCTGTGATTAACACCATAACTAAAAGCAACTTGGGGAGAAAAGGATTATTTGGCTTACACTTAACACTTCTAGGTCACATCTACCACTGAGGAAAATCAGGGTAGGAGCTCAAACAGGAACTGAATGGAAACTACGGAGAAATGTGGCTTACTGGCTCACTGTCTAGCTCCATTGGTTAGCTTTTTTATATAGCCCAGGCCACCTGCATAGGGATGGTGCTACCCACTGTGGGCTGGATCCTCCCACATCCACCACCAACCAAAACAGTTCCTCACAGATGTGGCCACAGGCCAATCTATTCTTGGTGATGCCTCTTCCCAAGAGACTCCTGGGTGTATCAAGTTGGCAATAAAAACTAACCAAGAAACATTTCCACGTGCACATCAGTTTTGTGGTAAACATTTGAAATGCACTCTTACGGTGATTTTCGAGGACATGGTACCTTATTATGACTACAGTCACCTGACGCATTTCTCCTGTGCTTTCTTGGGATGTGGTATGTTTCCCAAAGTCCATGTGATGGACGTTTGGTCCTTGATGGGGAAGTGCTAAGGTCCTAAGCCTCCGAAAAGTGAGACCGGATCACTGGGTCCCAGGATGAAATGCACGCCACCAGGTTTGGTGGCGGGAACCTCTGAGCCGGGGCTGGAGAGATGGCTCAGCGATTAAGACCACTGGCTGCTCTTCCAGAGGTCCTGAACTCATTTTCCAGCAACCCCATGGTGGCTCACAGCCATCTGTAGAGGGATCTGATGCTCTCTTCCGGCATAACGTCGTATATGCAGATAGAGCACTCATACATAACATTAATAAATAAATCTAAAAAAGAAAACTCTGATCCACCTCACTGGTTCCCTTTTTTTTTTTCATTTTAAACCAATAAATAATAAATGATAGGGTACAATGTAATGTTTTAATAACCTGTCTACATTGTTACCAAAACATGGTAATGAACATATCTACTGCACCAACTGTTTATCATTTATTTGTGAATATTTAAAATCCTCTTAGCTGTTTGGAAATGCATTGGACATTATGGTCATCTATCATCATCTTACTGTGCAATAAAGCACTGGAACTAATAATTACTTTCTAGAATGTTTGGTATGATTTATCCGTAAGCCCATGTAATAACACCCTTTTCTATGATATATTGGTTCGTATGATTCTGTTTCAAAAAGACATTAGAACTATTCAAGATTTCTACTTCTTTGTGTTGCTTTTTATACAGCTTTCTAGAAAATAGCCAAATAGTTTTATCTTTTTAATTTCATATTCTCTGAAAAGAAAATGAAGTTCATTTTGTTTTGTCGATATGTTATTCATAAACCATTTCCTAGCGATGGACTGTTTGAAATGTTATCTAGTGACACCCAGAGGTAAGAGAGGGCTCCTAAGTGAAAGAAGATTGGTGCACATCTGAGATTTCGGCCTGATGAGTAGGGAAGGTGTAGACAGATGAACTCCAGTCAGTGACATCAACACTGACTGTGGACAGAGAACCCACTAGAGGAACTCACCTTGTTAGGGAAAAAAACATAAGCTACTTCTTTCTCTTTTCCTAAATGATGCTCCAAGGAGAATACTGATACTGACTTGTTTTCTAACCTGCATTTAGAAAATAAGACTTTCCCTGGGGAGAGCATTCTATTCTTGCAGCAGCACATCCACAGCCTTCTGCCCTTTCCTGACCACACACAAACACTGCCATGCAATGTGGACCTACACCTCAGAACACACAGAGACCCTTACATCTCAGAGTTTAGGAAAGAGTAGCCAGGTACCTGAAACTACAATAAGCCAGCTTTTGTTGCAAGAAAATCTATTTATGATCAGGAGATTAAAATATCCCTAGTTTTATTTAAATTGAATAGAAATGCTTCTTGTGAATATGAATGTTGGTTCTGGGTTAGGGCATGCAGGAGCTGCAGATACTTGAACATTCAGAGGCCAGAGAGTCATACCTGGCTTACCCCGACCTGAAGACGAGGAAGAGCCTTGAATAGCCCTTGGCACCAAAAAGCAACACAGAGAAGCAGTGGGATGTTTTGGGGGTGATAAATGGTACCACGTGAAAATAAGGACAGCTCCCCAGACTTAATCACGTCTGTTTCTGCTCACACAGACAAACGATATGTGTGAAAATAGAATGTCAATGACAGGAGACTTGCAGAAGGCAAGTTCCCTGCTGCAGCACCAGGGTCCTTCAGATTATTCGTCAGTCTCAGCCTCTCATCCAAATGAGCAAGCTTAGTGCCCTCAAACAACTGACCTGTGACGTCCAGACGGAAGGAGACCTTCTGGCCCCCGGCCTCACAGCTGTACTCCCCAGCATCTGCCTTGCCTGCCTGCTGCACCACCAGCCTCCTCTCACAGCCCGAGGCCTCCACTCGAACCTTCGAGCCAGAGCTCAGCTTCTTCCCATCCTTGAACCAGGTCACCTCAGTCTGGGCCTGGGCCACCGCACAGCTCAGTGTGGCACTGGCCCCTGCCTCTGCCTTCACCTCGCTGCGAGCCTGCTGTTCCTTGGCAAATACCACCTTGGGCTCTGGGGACAGATGGGGACACAAAGTCAGAGGCACTGTCTAGATCAGCAAGGTCACAATGGAAAGACCCTGGATGGCTCAGCTGGAGGGCAGAATGTCATCCAGGACCTGCACTCTATGTGCTCAGGAGAAACCCCAGGGCCTCCAAATACAGGAAAGTCATGCTTCCTTATCCATCCAGAACACATTCCAAGACCTGCAGTTGGTGCCTCAGAGGCAGATAGCACCAAATACTGCGTATGTTTTTCCTAGAGGGCCCTGAGAAAGTTTAGTTAACAAGTCAGGCACAGTAAGAAACTCATAAGCCAGGTGTGGTGATGCATGGCTACAATCTTAGCATTTGGGAGGCAGAGAAAAGCAGACTCTGTGAGTTTGAGGCTAGCCTGGTCTACATAGCAAGTTCCAGGCAGGGCCAGCCAAGGTTACATAGTGAGACCCTGTCTCGAAAAAAAATAAAATAAAATCAAGAAGATGTAATAATTATGAATACACATGTGAACTGTCCCAAGGGACTGACCTGTGATGTCCAGACGGAAGGAGACCTTCTGGCCCCCGGCCTCACAGCTGTACTCCCCAGCATCCGCCTTGCCCGCCTGCTGCACCACCAGCCTCCTCTCACAGCCCGAGGCCTCCACTCGAACCTTCGAGCCAGAGCTCAGCTTCTTCCCATCCTTGAACCAGGTCACCTCAGTCTGGGCCTGGGCCACCTCACAGCTCAGTGTGGCACTGGCCCCCGCCTCTGCCTTCACCTCGCTGTGTGTCTGCTGCTTCTTGGCAAACACCACCTTGGGCTCTGGGGAAAGACAGGGACACCAGGGTCAGAGATACTCTCCAGGTCAGGAAGGCCACAGGGAAAGAGTCTGGAAGGGTGTCTGGATGGTAAAACATCCCCCATTCTCTGCACTAGCTATACCCAGGAGGAGACGCAGAGTCTCTTGGAGCAAAACCAGTTTATCCATACGTCCTGCCACAGATTCAGGGGCTGCTCCAGTGGGACCACTGGAACAGAGTCCGAGCAAGCCTCCTCCAAGAAGGAACTGCGGCTCAGAAGACATGTACAACAGTGACAGTACAAAGTCTCCCCCAGGACTGTGCAGGACCACACAGTCTCCCAAGCTTCACTCCCTTGCCTGCTCCAAACATCCTCAGCTGCCGTATTCAGAGGACAGCCTAGACTACCAGCCCTTATCATCAGCCTGGTCCTGGGAGTGGGGACCTCAAGCCTGTGGTCATTAGTGGTTGCCACTCCACGCTGCCACGCCAGTGTTTCGCCTAATTTCAAGAGCACTGTGGTGTTGACAGTCCTCTCAGGACCTCCTTGTGTCATGCCCTGCTAACATGCTGGCATTATATTTGTCATCCTCATCTTTGACTTTGGTATATTCTGAGAGAGTTAGTTTCACTGCAGGCAAAGATACCCATTTGTCTGATGGCTAACGCACTTATGACCTGCTCAAGAATCTGCTATCACCCTGAAAACATCAGCTAACCTATAACACCTGCTATCTCCCTCACTTGGACGACTCTAACCACCTGCAGCTGCCTCCTCAGTGGTGAGGAGGCCACCCAAGGTGATTTTACTGCACTCTGTTCTGTGCACCTCCCAGGGCCCCAGGGCTGGGAGAAGAGGATGAGAGCGGACCTGCTTACACACAGGCTGCTGTAAGTTCACCCCTTAATCATTTAGGTCCCATTATCGGCTCCCATCTTTAGACTCGATTTCTGGGTTATTTTAGCTTTGGAAGAATCTTGGCATCTGGTATAGCAAGCGCCCCCAAGTCGATCTTTGACAGTGGTTTGGCTCAATGTTTTCCCACGTGAACAGAGGCATCCCCTGCTGCATTTGAATGAAGAGCAGCCACCTGCAGTTCATCCTGTATCCATTTAGTGTATCTTCTTTACTGTCTCTTTGGAATGTTTGCTAATTTTCACAAAGTGTGCCAGCATACCTTGTAGGACTTGGAACTGGTAAGGTGATGCCTTTGACATGAGTGTAAATCTAAACCTGTCACCTCTCCTACAAACCTGGAGGTGCCTCCTTTACACCACACTGTGGTCTAGAACTCATCCTCAACTCTCTTACAAAGTCTGATGATTTTGGCCTAAGAGGGCAACACAAAACACCACCTCCAAAAGGCCATGGCTCCTCAATTACTGAAGTCAAAGACACAGAAATGGCTGAAACGCTAGACACACAATTTAAAGTCCACGTGTAAAGATAGTCAACGACTTCAAGTAGGAAACACAGAAGCATGTGGTTAAAGCAAGGAAATCAGTTCAGGATGTAAATAAGGAAGTCAGTAACACAGAGGAGATGGCCAGCAACATGCATGAGAAACTGAGCAAGGACATCGAGATCGTGAAATATATATATATATCATCAGGGAACTCTGGGACACGGTCAAGAGCACAAACCTGATACCTACGAGATAGGGAAAGATGAGATACAAACTAAAGGCACAGAAAATCAATTCAATGAAATTAGAGCAGAGAATTCCCCAAATTTAGAGAAAGAAGTAGGCACCAGAACACATGGGGTATTACAGCCCCAAATAAACAGGGCCAGAGAATCTCCGCACAATGCAATAGTGAACACGCTAAAACTCAACAAATAAACAGTATTTATTTTAAAACAAAGTATAAGAGGACCCATGAAATGGCTCAGCAGATCAAGCTTGGCAGCCTGAGTTCAGTCACCAAAACACACACAGCGGGAGAGAACTGACTCCCTGATTGTCTTCTGACCTCTCCATGTGCCACCAGGTGCTCACACACAACTTAAAAATGTAGCAACTTTTTCAAAAGGCAAACCCATTAGAATAACCTCCAACATCTCAGTAGAAACCCCCAAACCCAAGAAAACAAGGAATGATATATTCCATGCCCTGAAAGAAAAAAAAGCAAAGCTACCAGCTAAGAGGACTATTCCAAGGAATTTATCTCTTAAAACCAACAGAGATAGAGACAGCTCCGGAGAAACAAACTAAAGTAACTCATAGCAGCCAAACCAACCCTGCATCACATTCTAACAGGAATCCTAAAATCAGGGGAGGAAAAAAGACCTAATCACAATAGCACATGAATTTCACTGGAAGAGTAGATGAACAAAGGAGACAAAAAGATTCAGTCATGACCAATTCAGTAATGACTAAACTCGAATTAATATAAAGAGGGAAGATGGGGGGAGAAGAAGAGGCTGGTGAGCTGGCTCGGACACTAAGAGCACTGGCTGCTGTTGCTGAAGGCCTGGGTTTGGTTCCCAGCACCCACTTAGCAGTTCCAGGGGATCTAATGCCCTCTTCTGGCCTCTGTGAGTACTGCACACATGTAATATATATACATGCATGCAAACACTTGTACATAAAATCAAAATAAAGCATTTTTAAAATAATGAATAGTAATCCTAGAGCTGGGAAGTGGTGGCACATACCTTTAATCCCAGCACTCAGGAAGCAGAGGCAGATGGATGTCTGAGTTCAAGGCCAGCCTGGTCTACAAAGCAAGTTCCAGGACAGCCAAGATTACACAGAGAAACCTTATCTCCAAATCCCACCACTCCCCCCCAAAAAGAATCAACAGTAATTCAACTAAACCAAAACAACCCGGAAAATGACCAACAAAACCGCAGGAATCCAAAAACACCTCTCTATACTAATCCAAAACAAACATGATCTTAACTCCCCTACAGAGAAGCCTATTGGGTTAAAAAATAAGATCCAGGGGCTAAAGAGATGCTATGACAGTTAGGAGAGCATGCTGCTGTCGCAGAGGACACAGGTTCAATTTCCAGCATCCACATAATGACTCATAACCATCTGTAACTCCAGATAGACATTCAAGCAAAATGCTCTTACACATAAAATAAATAAATCTAAAACAATATTTAAACATGTTAATAGTTGTTTTAATATCAAACTATTTGTAGTGTTCAAAAACATACACTTCACTGGTAAATGCAGACTTGAGAGTGAATATGGATCACTGGAAGCAGGGATAGCTAGATTGAAATCTCATTAAACAGATTTCAAGGCAAAGGTAGTCAGACGGGACAAAAAAAGCTCACTACACACTATTAAAGGGAGTGATCCATTACATCAAGAAGATGTAATAATTGTAAACACACATGTGGATTGTCCCAAGGGACTGACCTGTGACATCCAGACGGAAGGAGACCTTCTGACCCCCGGCCTCACAGCTGTACTCCCCAGCATCCGCCTTGCCCGCCTGCTGCACCACCAGCCTCCTCTCACAGCCCGAGGCCTCCACTCGAACCTTCGAGCCAGAGCTCAGCTTCTTCCCATCCTTGAACCAGGTCACCTCAGTCTGGGCCTGGGCCACCATGCAGCTCAGTGTGGCACTGGCCCCCCGCCTCTGCCTTCACCTCGCTGCGAGCCTGCTGTTCCTTGGCAAACACCACCTTGGGCTCTGGGAGCAGACAGGGATGCACAAGGTCAGAGACACTGTCCAGGTCAGGAAGGCCACATGGGGGGAGAAGGGCCTATGCCTGCCTGTTTTGCCTCACGGAGCCCACAGATATAAGATGGCATATGAGAAGCCAGAAGATGGTAATACAGAAAGTGTAATAGGAAGGACCCAGTGGTCAGCCATGCATCTGATCAGTCATCACCTCTATACAAGACAAACTGGCATCTCAGCACTCACCTGTGACGTCCAGATGGAAGGAGACCTTCTGGCCCCCGGCCTCACAGCTGTACTCCCCAGCATCCGCCTTGCCCGCCTGCTGCACCACCAGCCTCCTCTCACAGCCCGAGGCCTCCACTCGAACCTTCGAGCCAGAGCTCAGCTTCTTCCCATCCTTGAACCAGGTCACCTCAGTCTGGGCCTGGGCCACCATGCAGCTCAGTGTGGCACTGGCCCCCGCCTCTGCCTTCACCTCGCTGCGAGCCTGCTGTTCCTTGGCAAACACCACCTTGGGCTCTGGGAGCAGACAGGGATGCACAAGGTCAGAGACACTGTCCAGGTCAGGAAGGCCACATGGGGGGAGAAGGGCCTATGCCTGCCTGTTTTGCCTCACGGAGCCCACAGATATAAGATGGCATATGAGAAGCCAGAAGATGGTAATACAGAAAGTGTAATAGGAAGGACCCAGTGGTCAGCCATGCATCTGATCAGTCATCACCTCTATACAAGACAAACTGGCATCTCAGCACTCACCTGTGACGTCCAGACGGAAGGAGACCTTCTGGCCCCCGGCCTCACAGCTGTACTCCCCAGCATCCGCCTTGCCCGCCTGCTGCACCACCAGCCTCCTCTCACAGCCCGAGGCCTCCACTCGAACCTTCGAGCCAGAGCTCAGCTTCTTCCCATCTTTGAACCAGGTCACCTCAGTCTGGGCCTGGGCCACCTCACAGCTCAGTGTGGCACTGGCCCCTGACTCTGCCTTCACCTCGCTGCGAGCCTGCTGCTTCTTGGCAAACACCACCTTGGGCTCTGGAAATAGACAAGGGTACACAGGGTCAGAGACACTGTCTAGGTCAGGAAGGCCACAGGGAAACAGCTGGCTTGGGCAATGGAGAACGGAACTTCCTCAGCCTTGATGTGGAGACTATGATCCTCATCACAGTGTGCATCCTCCAGCCTCTGCTGGCTTCACTCTGCCAACACTGTGGCCACCATGGCAGACGGCTCTTTGGGAAGATCACTCTTCCCACCCCTCCGTCAGCTCTGATGTGAGTGCTATGCTGACTGCATGAAATGACCAACAGGTTTATCTCCTTTCTCTAGTCTCTAAAAAAGTCTCCACGATCATGGAATAACTGTTCCCAGTACTATTTGATGCTTTCTCAACAAAATGACTTAAATATTTGGTTGCTATTCCACTTATTTGAAGAACATAGGATTTACTGAATGTTTATATCAGTTTTCACACAGTTTACTAGTGATCAGCCAAACTGTCATAACTTTTCAGATTTATTACCATAAAATATTTTATCATATACTCTTAAAATAACATTTCTGCTGGGCGGAGGTGGCACACACCTTTAATCCCAGCACTCAGGAGGCAGAGGCAGGTGGATCTCTGCAAATTCAAGGCCAGCCTGGTCTACAAAGCAAGTTCCAGGACAGTCAGGACTTGTTATATAGAGAAACCTTGTCTCAGAAAACCAAAAAAGAAAGAAAGAACGAAAGGAAGAAAGGAAGGAAGGGAGGGAGGGAAGAAGAGAAAGACCAATAATGATGATGATTTTCCCATGAAGACTCGACAGCTTGTTTCTCAGTATCAACACAGTCAGCTATTATGTCGAAGTCCGATAGCCCCCTGCTGTGGGTACTAGAGGTCATCTAGGATTGCAGCCCACCCTATAAGTCCTCAAGGCTCCACCTGCACACAAGGCAAATGGCTGTCCATCTCGGACTTCTCCCTCTGAGAACCAGAGCCAAGCACTAACACTGATAGAAATGTGGGCTGACTTGGCAGGAGACACCCCTCACCATTCCTGAGTTCAGAGCAGGAGCTCTGTGGGGATCCCTGATGCACCTATCCAGACTGAAAGCAAAGGTTAACTGGTATTTGCTTTAAACTCTGCTCTTTTGTGTAGGAGAGGAAGGAGGATTGAGACTATATGCAAGGTCTAGCCAGAGTCCCAGATTCCATACAAGAGCAAAGATGGTTCTGGGAACAAGGGACTCTGAATTACCCCATAGTAACGCCACTCGAGGCTTACAAAATGCACCCCACTTCCACCTCTGTATTGATCCCCAGCCTAGCTGCAGGAAATGAGGAAGGATGGGAAACGAGAGAGATGAAGGCTAATGTAAAGGGCAAATATAAAAGGCTAATCTAAAATGATAAATCAGGCCCCTGTCCACTATCTCATAAGGCCACATAGGTACCTGGCACATCCAGACGAAAGGAGACCTTCTGGCCCCCGGCCTCACAGCTGTACTCCCCAGCATCCGCCTTGCCCGCCTGCTGCACCACCAGCCTCCTCTCACAGCCCGAGGCCTCCACTCGAACCTTCGAGCCAGAGCTCAGCTTCTTCCCATCCTTGAACCAGGTCACCTCAGTCTGGGCCTGGGCCACCGTGCAGCTCAGTGTGGCACTAGCCCCCACCTCTGCCTTCACCTCACTGCGTGCCTGCTGTTCCTTGGCAAACACCACCTTGGGCTCTGGGAGGCAGAGAGGGATACACAAGGTCAGAGACACTGTCCAGGTCAGGAAGGCCACATGGGGAAAACCTGATGGTAGTGGAAGGCAAAACATCGTCCAGACTCCACATGCGCTCTGCCCAGAAGCCCCGGTGCCTCTCAGCACAGAACCAGACCATGCACACATCCTGCCTCTAGCTACTCTGGAGACTGTCCCGCTACTACAGCGGCTCTGTGGTGGAGACCTGATGTTTCAACCCCTGCATTTGCTCTTCAGGAGTTCATTGTTGACCCCGTTTATACCTGTATGGTCTGTCTTCAGATTTTAGAAGCTCTGTATGTACCCCATTTATACCTGCACTGTCTCTTCAGATGTTAGGAGCTCTGTATGTACCCCATTTATACCTGCGTTGTCTCTTCAGATTTTAGGAGCTCTGTACATATTTGAGTACTGGAGTCTTACCAGCTACATATATTGTAAATATTTTCCCCATCTGTGTGCTTCAATCTCTCACTTTTGTGTGTGTTCCAGTTAAATCAAGTATTTTCACATCTACTGGTTCTTTGTGGGCCATGTATCTATGTACAGGCTATGAAATCATTCATATGTCAATGCCCTGGCTCACTCAGCTGTCACTCATAATGGCTTTCTCTGAAGTTGTCACCCATGCACTGTTGACTGCAGCGTATGCTTTAGGTGAGAGACTTCCAGGGCTAACACATTTTCCAAATGTGCACTGCCCTTAGTACCATGTGGGGAAGGTGATCCTATCTCTATGCGTCACACTCAGGAAAGGAGGGGCAGGGCCCATGATGGCCGTCACCAAGAGCTGGTACAGCGGCCATTTTCATCTTGCTCTCCTCTTCCATCGGCACACTTGGACCCACCGTCCTTTCCGTTGTTATTTATGGTGAGGGTTGAGTTCATGAAGCTGATGCTCTCAGCTGTTTATCTTCAAGAGAGCACGATGCCTTTGTAATTGGTTTGCTGGTCATCATCACACTCAAAATCAATAAATACGTTTGGATTCTGACTTAAGAATGAAATTAAGTCCTCTGTGGTTTCTAGCAGTTTCTCCAGATGTTCATCACAGTCCTTCAAAGACATCTGACCATTTCCTCACTGGACTTCAAATGTCATTTCTTGGGCATCAGATTGGAAAACAGATGCTTCCGCAGTTCCTGTGAGTACTGTAGAATTCCATTTTTCAAGCCTTCGCTGCAGTGTGTGGATGGAGCCGTGTCTCCTGCGGGCTGGGTTTCTGTGCAAGGTGATCAATCCTTCCCAAGGCTCTCACCACAATGCTTACCTTAGGGACTTTCTTAACTGGTGACTGGAGTCCCACTCCAGCTGTCTTACCCTGGCTTTTCTTGTTGCCATTGCAAAGGTAAATCCCTTGACTAAAGTGGGATGTTAGCTGCTGCTTCCTGTAGTTCTGGTTTTCATATTTAAGGGGGGGCGGGGATGCCTGTTGGTTTCTGTAAAGAATTCACGCTGAATATTGAAGATTCTTCAGGATATGAGATGATAACTGATTTTTTTATGATTAGTGTGTGTGTGTGTGTGTGTGTGTGTGTGTGTGTGTGTGTGTAGGCATGTGTGTGCCACACCATGCGTGTGATCAGAGAGCAACTTACAGGAGTTGGTTCTCTCTTCCCACCATGTGGGTCCCGGGAATCAGATCCTCACTCAGGCTTGGCAGAGACACCTTCATCCACTCAGCCATCTCACTAGCCCAAAGACAGTAAATGTCATGAAATCCTTTTATTCTGTACTGGCTGCGCTCTCTGTGCATTTCCCTTTCGGTGCCCTGAGCTTCTGTGCCTTGTGTCCAGCCAACGCCTCACGCCAGGCTTCCCTTTCCCCACAGTCTTCAACTACTGCAGAGCATTTTTCTACCAGGCGTCACTATGCTGGCCTTGATATGTGTGTGGCCTTTAGTACTGCACATTTTCCCTGTTTGTTTCCATGTCACGTTGTTTCCATAAAGTGATCCATCTTTCATCCTCCTGTTTCCCAGGAGAACTTCTCTAAGTAAAGAACAGTTTGTTTCTAGAACTTCTGGAATGTTGTTCCTGCTGGCTGCACGCCCTGCCCCCTAAAAAAATGGTTCTTGAACTACTGAATGGAAATTCAGCTAAAGCTTACAGAGTTGTTTGAGTTTTCAATTTCATTTGTCAGTTTTGACAAGACTTTCTAGGAATTAGCCAAATTGTCACAATTTGCCCATTTCATTATAAATGTTTACCTTTACTTCATGTGCATTTGGTGTTTTTGCCTGCATGTATACCGGTATGAAGGTGTTGGATCCCCTGGAACTGGAGTTATAGACAGTTGTGAACTACCATGTGAGTGCTAGGAATTGAACCCAGATCCTCTGGAAGAGCAGCCAGTGCTCCTAACAACTGAGCCATATCCCCAGCCCCCAATTTACCAGTTTTAAACCATAAAATTAGTTGTCATAATCTCTTCAAATAATGTCTCACAAAGAAGCAGCAGGGTTTTTTGACAATTGTCCATGCTCATAATTGATGGTGTGATTGGCCCTCTGTATCATAGATTCAACAACAGCAATAGATAGAAAATATGGAGGTGGGGCAGAACTGCATCTATCGGGCACACAGGCTTCCTTCTTGCCATTGGTCCCCAATTAACAGATGAGCTACTGGCAGCATTGACATTGTACTGAGCACAATCAACCAGGACATGAGTTGAGATGTACGGAGGGAAAGGGTTCTGATGACCAGACAGTTAAACGCACTGGCTGTGCTTGAGGAAGACTCAGGTTTGGTTCTAGCAGCCACATGGTGACTCACAACTACAGCGCCAGGGGATCTGATACTCTCTTCTGAACTCCATGAGCACCAGGCACGCACAAGGTACACATACATATATTCGAGTAAAACATTCATATACATGAAATAAATAAATATGGCTTGTTTTGAGGTGGGAGGGGTGTTGTTTGGCTTGGTTTTTTAGTGTATAGATGGGCCTGGAGAGGTGACTCACCAGTTAAGCTTGCTACTCTTCCAAGGGACCTGAGTTTGGGCAGCTCACAACTACCTGTAACTCCAGCTCCAGGGGATCTAGTGCCCACTTCTGGTCTCTGCAGGTGCCTGCACTCACATACACATACACACATACACACACACAATTTTAAAAAGTGAAATACTTCTAAAAAGAAGAAAATGAGGGTTGGGGATTTAGCTCTGGTAGAGCACTTGCCTAGCAAGTGCAAGGCCCTGGGTTCGATCTTCAGCTAAAAAAGAAGAAGGAAGAGGAGGAGGAGGAGGAGGAGGAGAAAAAGAACAACAACAACAACAACAACAAGAACAAGAAGAACAAGAACAAGAACAAGAACAAGAAGAACAAGAACAAGAACAGAGCACGTGTCCTGGTTAGATGTAAACGCAGCAACATTTTACATAAAGGACTGGTATATCTGAGGATTTTGCATCTGCAGTGGGGTCCTGGAACTAACTCTTAAGGACACCAAGGACACAACAGAAGCCTACAGGCCAAATGCAGAGGAGCAGCCTATAAGGACCCAGCATTATGTGTCTGAACAAAAGAAAAATGCATGTGTTTTCAGCCATCTCTACGCAACCAGCCAGAGGTCCAGTGACTCCCAGTCACCAGGGACATGCTGAGATTTTTCATAGCACTCCAGGCAGTGGCAGATCGCACAGCAGCATGGCAGTACACCATATCAACGCTTCTCCACACCAGCATTGTACATCAGCTTCCAAGGGCTGATGATGAGAATGTTCTGGTGGAAAACAGCAGGAACACAGGGCATGATTGAAAAGACCATTCCACCCTGACAAGTGTACATTGAAGCACATTGATCAGTCTCCGCTCTGTACCCAACACAAGGCTGTGCAACCATCCACCAGCAGGCATTCTCCTGCAGACAGGTGGATAGGAGGCCAGCTTCCAAATCCCTGGGAAAGGAGTGAAGGGGATCACGAGAAACCAAAGCTGAGAATACCAAGACAGTCTTGGGACAGTTACAGGTGTGACCAAGTATCTGGTCTGTGGCTTGTCCTTAGCCTGAGTCAGTGGGCGGCTCTAGTCATGAGAACCACACATGGCTCTGGAAGAGAACCTGGAAGTTTCCAGTGCCTCCAATCCAAGGAAGATCATTCTCCCAGGTGAAGGTCACATGGTTATCTTACAACCAAGAACCAACTGATTCCAACAGAACCAACCAAAAGACACTGGGCAGACCCTTGGAACATACAACTAAGGATCACCACGTGGACACCACTCAAGGTGTGTGAGAAGGGCCTATGCCTGCCTGTTTTGCCTCACGGAGCCCACAGATATAAGATGGTGTATGAAAAGCCAGAAGATGGTAATACAGAAAGTGTAGCAGGAAGGACCCAGTGGTCAGCCATGCATCTGATCAGTCATCACCTCTACATAAGACAAACTGGCATCTCAGCACCCACCTGTGACGTCCAGATGGAAGGAGACCTTCTGGCCCCCGGCCTCACAGCTGTACTCCCCAGCATCCGCCTTGCCCGCCTGCTGCACCACCAGCCTCCTCTCACAGCCCGAGGCCTCCACTCGAACCTTCGAGCCAGAGCTCAGCTTCTTCCCATCCTTGAACCAGGTCACCTCAGTCTGGGCCTGGGCCACCTCACAGCTCAGTGTGGCACTGGCCCCTGCCTCTGCCTTCACCTCGCTGCGAGCCTGCTGCTTCTTGGCAAACACCACCTTGGGCTCTGGGGACAGATGGGGACACAAAGTCAGAGGCACTGTCTAGATCAGCAAGGTCACAATGGGAAAGACCCTGGATGGCTCAGCTGGAGGGCAGAATGTCATCCAGGACCTACACTCTATGTGCTCAGGAGAAACCCCAGGGCCTCCAAACACAGGGTAAGTCATGCTTCCTTATCCATCCAGAACACATTCCAAGACCTGCAGTTGGTGCCTCAGAGGCAGATAGCACCAAATACTGCATATGTTTTCCTGGAGGGCCCTGAGAAAGTTTAGTTAACAAGTCAGGCATAGTAAGAAACTCATAAGGCACTGGGTGGTGGTGGCACACACCTTCAATCCCAGCACTCGGGAGGCAGAGCCAGGCGGATCTCTGAGAGTTTGAGGCTAGCCTGGTCTACAGAGCAAGATCCAGGACAGGCACCAAAACTACACAGAGAAACCCTGTCTGAAAAAAAAAGGAAGGAAGGAAGGAAGGAAGGAAGGAAGGAAGGAAGGAAGGAAGAAAGGAAGGAAAGAAAGAAAAAAAGAAACTCATAAGCCAGGTTTGGAGGTGCATGGCTACAATCTTAGCATTCAGGAGGCAGAGAAAAGCAGACAGACCTCTGTGAGTTTGAGGCTAGCCTGGTCTACATAGCAAGTTCCAGGCAGGCCATCAAGGCTGCATAATAAGACCCTGTCTCAAGAGAAAAAAAAAAAAAAAGGTGGGGTATGGCAGTGCACACCTTTAATCCCAGCACTGGGGAGGCACAGGCAGGTGGATCTCTGTGAGTTCAAGACTGACCTGGTCTACAGAGCGAGTTCCAGGATAGCCAGGGCTATGTAGAAAGACTCTGTCTCCAACCCCCCTCAAAAAAAAATCATAACTACTAGTGAAAAAAACGAAAAAATTAAAGAAACATAGTGTAACAAAAGCCCACACTCTAGACCATTATTAAGTAAAATAAATAAGGACCAGCTGAACAGAAGTGATGTGACATCTTCGCAAGCCACCTGAAGAATTTCTCATTTCTGGAATTTTCCGTACATTTTAGAACCATGGATGACAGTGGGTAACTAACCCCACAGAGTGTTACTCGAGGTAAAAAGAGTGACTGCCACCATCAGACCCACACACACACACCCCTCCTTTCTGGTGTCCCTAGGCAGTTTTTCCTGCCAATTTCCTGCCCAGTTTTCCAAAGCGCTCTCTTTCTTCCAGGCGCTCACTGCAGGATCTCTGTTCCACACTAGAGGACTATAGTAACACACTCCAGACACCTCCCTTGTGATGTTGTCTTCTGGTGAGAAGGTAGGCTCTGCTGAAACGCTGGGTTTGTTTTTTTTTTAGTTAGTATTATTGTTGGGTGTAACATGGGCAGGGCGGCAGCATACACCGCAGCTTTCAGGTGGAGGCCAGAGGACAACTTTGTCGGCACGTTCTCTCCGTCCACATTTACGTGGGTTCCAGGGACTGAACTCGGGTCATGAGGCTTGCCCAGCCAGCTCATCTGCACCTGCTGAACCATCTCACCAGACCTAACACACAGTTTTCCATGTCCAAATATTCATATGGGTCTTATGGTTGTTGCCATGCTTCTTCCCTTGTTCCTGGGCACTGGGGTGGCTCAGCAGCAGAGCTGTGCCTAGCCTGTACATAGCTCTGTATTCCATCACCAGCATTGTACATGTGTGAGTGAGTGAGTGTGTGTGTGTGTGTGTGTGTGTGTGTGTGTGTTTGTGTGTGTGTGTGTGCATGTTCCAGAAGTGTACATTTATTCTATTGGCACATATATTCATTCCATAAATTCTGGTGTTCTCCTGTACAGTAGAGAATTAATTAAGTCCTTCATGATAATTACATGAGAAGAATTTCAATGTTTCCAACATAAACATCGAAGGAACTGGAAATGCTGACTGCCCATGTTTGATCAGTGCACATCATAGACATGTTATCAGATTCCACACTGCACCTCATTTTCAGTCTGTATGATCATTATATATTGGTTAAAAATAATGAATTCAATCCTTAAGTGGAGACCAGAAATATCTGCATGTCACCTAGAGGATTCTCAGTTTCCTTTTCTATTCCAAGTCTGGAACTCAACTAGAGTTGGCTTTATATGTAGTGATTACTGGACAATGTTTTTTCTGTATGGTAAATGGTCCAAAATCATTCATGAAACAATCATATTGTCTGTAGCCCTTCCATGAGTCCCAGAGGGGACAGGAGAGATGTAGGTGGGGTGGGGAATGGGGAATCCATTGCTGTGAAAGTCCAATCTGAGCTCTGTCCTCTGCTCCTTCAGTCTGGCTGCCTATGCCTGTACTGAGACACCCATGCATTCAGTACATGATTTTAGCATAGTCTGATATATGGTCCAGCAAAGACTCCCTGCTTTTCTTTGGGTGTGATGTTTGTATCGGAAATGTTCCCAAAGGTCCACATGTTAGAGGCCTGGTCCCCAGACTGTGCCATTGGGAGATGGTAGAAACTTTAGTATGTAGGGGTCTAGTGGGAGATCTTAGGTCACTGGGATTGTGCCTTCCAGGAGGACTGTGGGACCCAAGCCCCTTCCTCTCTCACACTCACACATGCCAGCATGAAGTCGGTACCTAGACTGAGAAGGATGGAACAGTGCAGAGAGTTTTTCTAACAAGAAAACCACTGGGATCATCTAGGTCATCAGCCAATCTCCTGTCACCTGCAAACAAGCAACCTTGATATATGAACACTGACCTGTGACGTCCAGATAGAAGGAGACCTTCTGGCCCCCGGCCTCACAGCTGTACTCCCCAGCATCCGCCTTGCCCGCCTGCTGCACCACCAGCCTCCTCTCACAGCCCGAGGCCTCCACTCGAACCTTCGAGCCAGAGCTCAGCTTCTTCCCATCCTTGAACCAGGTCACCTCAGTCTGGGCCTGGGCCACCGTGCAGCTCAGTGTGGCACTGGCCCCCGTCTCTGACTTCACCTCGCTGCGAGCCTGCTGTTCTTTGGCAAACACCACCTTGGGCTCTGGGGACAGATAGGGACACAGTGGGTCAGAGACTCCAGACTAGACATAACCCTTCTGCAGGGCCTGGGGCTCATCAGAACCCAGTCATTGCTAAGGCAACACTGCCCATAATTGACAGATCATCATGGAATTGTAAACAAGGTTCTGTGCCACATGTGACCCAAGCTGCATGAGCTGAAGCTTCATATGTGGAAGGCTGGGGTATGCAGGGTCTTGTCACTGCCCCAAGAACCTCCAATCCCACTCTGACATTTGCTGGCCGGTGAGACACTGTAGCCCTTAAGGCCATCACAACGAGCATCCCTTAACACTACCTATCCTGACCTTGAAGGACAGGACTCTGACTCTTCTCTGTCTCGGGTCCCCCAGAAACTTCAGGCCATTTGTGACTTCCCAATCCTGCCCGCAGAGACCACAGATAGCAGGAGGAGGCTCAGTTGAGAGGGATGGCCACCTCAATCTCCAAGCTAGAAACCCACACCTTTCTGGACCACAGCCAAGAGGGGGTTCAGGAGTGGAATACAGTAGAGTCAAGCAGGAAAGACTGGCTGCATGGAGCGTCACCTTTTCCCAAACTCAAGGGCAGGGTGGACAGGGATGAACACACATTCGTGGTCACATGGGAATTATGACAGGGCCAAGAAGGGCTCCCCGAACCCTGGAGCCCAGCAAGTAGCAAAGACAGAAGACTTTCCTGCCATCTGCAGGTCTTGTTCTGCAGCTGTTGGGATCCGCTCCCCACAGCCAACAGACTAGACCCCAACCATGCCCATGTTCACTATGCAAGCTCATCACTCCAGGTTGGTGTCACCAAGGAAACTCTCCAAGATTGGCTCAGGCACCCTGCTTTAACCTGATGGTGACAGACCTAAAAGTCCCTGGACAGAGCCAAAGACACACACTGAGGTCTAAGGACCCAGGATACCATCCCAAGATACCTAGATATGTCGTGGGATAACTCCATTGAGCACAACCCTGGCATTCACCTGTGACGTCCAGACGGAAGGAGACCTTCTGACCCCCGGCCTCACAGCTGTACTCCCCAGCATCCGCCTTGCCCGCCTGCTGCACCACCAGCCTCCTCTCACAGCCCGAGGCCTCCACTCGAACCTTCGAGCCAGAGCTCAGCTTCTTCCCATCCTTGAACCAGGTCACCTCAGTCTGGGCCTGGGCCACCGCACAGCTCAATGTGGCACTGGCCCCCGCCTCTGCCTTCACCTCGATGTGTGTCTGCTGCTCCTTGGCAAACACCACCTGGGGCTCTGGAGACAATGAGGGCACACGGTGAGAGATACAATATGTTGCCTACTTCACAGACGCTGATTCTCCAGGGTTCCATAAATTGTGTCCTTGGGGTCATGGACATCAGGTGTCCAGTGAGATGTGACACATGTCTTCACAGATAGAGTTTCTTTTGTCTCAGTGACTCAAGTGTACATTTGGAAGTTATCAAGCAATTTCAAGGCCAGAGGAAAGAGGCTGGGCCATTCTAGCTCTCTACATATGTGTTTACTGTCTCTGCCATGTTGGTGGCAGATCCCATTGCTCAGTGATATATCCCAGAGCTGGCACACTGTGTGCTCTGTGGACTACAGCTCCATTCTCTGCTGGTTTTATCCACACATGAAGTATGCACAAGCACCTGTTCCACTCAGTGAACTTCAAATGTACGTCTCCCCATAGAACCCGAACCTATGAACAAACAGAGCATCTCAGCTCCCTACCCACACTAACTGCCAACGCACAGGCAGGCACACACACACATACACACACAGGCATACACACAACACAAACACACATACATACCACAGATGTGCACACACACAGGCACACACAAGCATGCACACACATAGGCACACACACACAGGTGTACACATGCACACACACACACACACACACACACACGCATGCACACGCACACACACGCATGCACACACACACAGGCACACAGGCACACGGCCAATACTCTGATTTCTGTCACCATCAGTTACTTCTGCCTGGGCTCTGACTTCACACCCTTTAGGCCAGTTACATGCTCTATAGCGACGCTCTACTCAGTGACGGACCCCAAAATTACAATAACGGTCCCTTAAGGTAGTATTGCCCATTAGCTTCACAGCTGTCTCCATTTGTGTGACTGTCCTCTGTGGTACCCACACAATGGGAAAATCACCCAACAAAAGATTCTTCATCACATTTATAGTATTATATTCTGGTGGGTTTGGGTGCTTTCATTTGGCTTATCTGAAGGACCCATATCTATGCTACATAGATCATTTGTTCATTTAAGCCAGGCATTGTGGAACACCACTTTTACTTGGGAGGCAGAGGCAGGTGGACCTCTGTGAGTTCCAGGCCAGCCTGGACTACACAGTGAGTTCCGGGCCAGCCTGGACTACATAGTGAGACCCTGTCTTTTAAAAAAAGAAGCTTGTTCCTTCAAGTTGCTCCATAGGGTTGTGCTGCATAAACACCACAACTGGATGACTTTTCTGTTCCTTCTTACAGTTCATTTGGGTTGTTCACCTGGAGATACAATCAATAAAGCTGCTACCAACATACTTGGGTAGCTGTGGAAATGGCTCAATGGTTAGGAACTCAATCTACTTTTACAGAGGACTGGAGTTCAGTTCCTCATGCCCATTGTGGTGGTTGATTGAGAATGGCCCCCATAGGACTGAAAACTTGGTCCCCAGTTGGCAGAAGGACTTTGGGAAGGATTAGGAGGTTTGGCCTTGTTGGAGGAGGGGAGTAGCTCCCACATTCCCAGCGTGTCTCTCTCACTTTGCCTCCTGCTTGAAGATCAAGGTGTAACCTCTGAGCTGCTCCAGCCAGCATGCCAGCTGCCTGCTGCCACACTACCCCACCATGATGGACCAATTAAATGCCTTCTGTTATGAGTTTGTCTCGGTCATGGTGTTCTATCATAGAGGTAGAAAAGTAACTAGTACACCCATGTTGGGTGACTAACAACTGCCTGTGACTCCAGCTGCAGGGGATCCAACACCCTCCTCTGGCCTCCTGGACCACCTGCACTCATATGCACAGACCCGTATACAGGCATATACATACACATAAACAAAAAGTTAAATGTCTTAAGAACATCCTTGGATGCCTCTTTGGTGATGGAAATCAGCACAAAGGGTTCTCCGGCTTTCAGGGATATTGCACAATTAACAAGTTCTCCATCTCCACCCCCACTCCTGACATCATCCATCTCCAGTGAAAACCTTTGTCATATAGCACCAATGTCCGTGATTCTGCTCATCTCTGCATCTGTAAGATGCTTTCATTTAAAATTGATTTGTCCAGCCAGGCAGTGGTGGCGCACACCTTTAATCCCAGCACTCGGGAGGCAGAGGCAGGCGGATCTCTGTAAATTTGAGGCCAGCCTGGTCTGCAGAGTGAGTTCCAGGACAGGCTTTAAAGCTACAGAGAGAAACCCTGTCTCAAATAAATATATAAATAAATTTGATTTGTCCTTAAATTGGAAAGTTCATTTAATTACATTAAAATTTAAATGAATATTTAATTAAGGCAATTTACATAGGAAATGCTGTAATTTTTTTCCATTGGCACAAAATCTTCAAAGGTGAATGTTATTAAGGAAAATGTGACCCCAGGCTATGGGAGCACTTACTGATTTAGTCGTCCCTTCCATAGCCCGGGTGAGCAGAGGGTCAACAAGAGCTGGGAGGTCTGCAGTGAGCAGCGGAGGCTCACGCTTCACCTCGTGGCTGGGGCACAAGCTTATACTATGAAGATGAGGGTGCACCAGTCCATGAAATGAGGTTGGTATCGATGTTGGCACGGCAGAGGAAGCAGGTGACTGAGACTCGGTGGTGAGGGAAGACCTTGGTGTGCAGCAGTATTTAAGGAACACACAGCCAGACAAGTAGGACACTGAAGTTCCAGAGATCTGCACCCTTGGTAGGAAGTGTGAGCAAGAAAGTGGGAGCCTGAGCTGTGGCACAGAGAATGCCGGGGAAAGGTGTCTGTCACACCGGGCTACTCCCACCCCTGCTTTTCCATGCTAGATAGAGTGTGACAGTGAAACGCAGGCCTGAGGGTAGGCACAGGGCTTCTACAAGAAACAGGAAGTGGGAGAGTTCAAAATGTAAGCAAAGAGGAAAAAAAAATCAGTGATGTGGTTGACATCTCCTATTGTCAGAAATCAAATGTATGAGGTCAAAACTCCAATGAACCAAGACAGTACGGGGCTAGGGCCTACACTCTAGCACTTGGCCTTCTGTGGTTGATGAGTTGTTAAGCTGCCTAACAGGTTACAAGGCTACTTGAGTCAGTGTGTGTTGCTAGAACAAAATGCCTGAGGCTGGTACTTCACTAAAATAAATAACTAAAACGGGTTTGTTTGGTTCATAAAAGGTTGAAGGAAACATCCCTGCTCTAATGAGGACCCATGGAGGAGAGCAACACAGTGTCAGGAGAGGAAGGAAAGGGACGTGAGAGGTGTCACACTCACTCAGGAGAACCCATTCTCATAGGAACCATTCCCATCCCACAAGACCTGGCCCGTTGCATTCAGCTACTTTTGAAGCTAGAAGATCCATGGCCACTACTTCCCATCCGGGCCACCCTGTAAATGTCTCACCATCTCAACCCAGTAAGAGCCAAATGCCAGCACACGTGCCTACATGAGAAGCCAGCCATCCAAACCCGAGCAGAGACCAGCAGAGACGCTCTGAGCTGACGGGTGGTTGCAGGAGTCCTCAGGGGATTTTGCCCGGGACTTGGGTAAATAAGAGCCTGGCAACTCTGGTCAAGCTGAAGCAGGCCTAGAAGGGCTCCAATACTGAGTGTTCCCCACCTGCCCAGCTGTTGTGGAATATTTAACTGTGTAAAGATGTGTTATTTTATTTACTTATGCTGCCTTTGTTAACACTGTAAAGATGTGTTGCATTTGTTTCACCTAGCCTGCCTAAGGCACCTGATTAGTCTAAGAAAAAGCTGAACAGCCAAAAGCTAGTCAGGAGAAAAGATAGGTGAGGCTGGCAGGCAAAGAGAATAAATAGGAGGAGGAATCTAGAGAAGAGAGAAAAAAAGAAGAGAGAATGAGGGAGAAAAAGAGGGAGACTTCCAGGGAAGCAGGAAAAGAAAGGCATACAGAAATAAAAAAGTAAAAAGCCCTGAGGCAAAAGGTAGATAAAGAGAAGCAGGCTAATTTAAATTAAAAGAGCTAGCCAGAATCTAGCCTAAGCTAGGATAAGCATTCCTAACTAATAAAAAGTCTCCGGCGGCTGGAGAGATGGCTCAGAGGTTAAGAGCACTGACTGCTCTTCCAGAGGTCCTGAGTTCAATTCCCAGCACCCACATGGTGGCTCAAAACCATCTGAAATGAGATCTGGCACCCTCTTCTGTATACTAAAATAAATCTTTGAAAAAAGTGTCCATGTCGAGCTGGGCAGTGGTGGTGCACACCTGTAATCCCAGTACTCGGGAGGCAGAGCAAGGTGGATCTCTGTGAGTTCGAGGCCAGCCTGGTCTACAAGGTGAGTTCCATGACTCCATGACAGGCACCAAAACAACACAGAGAAACCCTGTCTTGGAAAAAAAAAAAGTCTCCATGTCATGATTTGGGAGAAAGCCTGGTACACCCTAAATAAAGGGACTAGGGGACAGCATCATAATCAACAGTCTGAACATAAAATGTGTGGAGGTTGATTTTAAAAAGTTATCTGGCACACCAGGACAGAAATGGATATGAGAAACCCCCCAAGTGCAGAAGTGGTGGGGTCTAGTGGGACATAGGTCATGGGCTCCACCTTCAAGAATAGCAGCACCATTCATTAGAGATATCAGACAAGGGAACAGTCCTAGAGAGAAGGAAAAAAACAAATGTGGTGATGTTATTGAGGACAGAGCTCAGTGGTAGAGGATATAATGAGGTTGTAAAGGGCCCTGGGTTCAACACCAAAAGGTATGTGTGTGTTTGTGTGTTAAATCAAACAGAAATTATAAAGCTTAAAAATGCAACAATTGAAAGTAAACCTTCCTCCAGTGATATTGGCAGACATTAAATGTACTACAACATAAGATTAGTGAGTTGGAAGATGGATCAAAAGAAAATATCCAAACTAAAGCAAAGAGAGGAAGATTGAGCAGGGAGAAGCATGTGTATAACAGCAGGTATAAGAACATGAAAGGGTCTACCACAGTAACAGGGGTCCTTGCAGGTACAGATGGGACAAAACAGCCAAAGACCAAGAATGCCCACAACCCATAGGTTCAAGATGCTCTGGTCCCCGAAATCAAGCAAACCACACGAGGTCCTCACTGTAACAGTATTGCCTTAATCAGGGTGTCGACTGCTAGAAGACACCCTGACCAGAAGCAACCTGGGGAGGAACGGGTTGATTTCAGCTTACATGTCCTGATCACAGTCCATCATGAAGGGAAGTCTGGGTAAAAACTTAGGGCAGGAAGCTGGGGCAGGAACTGATGCAGAGGCCATGGAGAAGGATTCTTCATGGCTTGCTTAGCCTGTTTTCTCTCTCCTCTCTCTCTCTCTCTCTCTCTCTCTCTCTCTCCCTTTCTTTCCTTTTTTCTTTCTTTCTCCTTTCTTTCCTTCAACTGGGTAAAGGGTTTTCTTTCAATGTATAAAACTAGAAAAAAAATTTTAAGGAATTTTTTAAGATTTATTTATTATGTATACAGCATGTATGTCTGCAGGCCAGAAGAGGGCACCAGATCTCATAACAGATGGTTGTGAGCCACCATGCGGTGGAATTGAACTCAGGACCTCTGGAAGAGCAGTCAGTGCTCTTAATCTCTGAGTCATCTCTCCAGCCCTAGACAAAATTATTTAATGAATTTCACAAGTGATTCCTTCACTGCCCATTGAGGTCAAGTTCAAGATTTCTGAAAATATCCTTTCTCAAAGAAAGATCTTTGATCAGTTGTGTTATCAGCATATGATTCCTTTATCTCTCTTTGAAGACACACACTTAGGACAACTTCGAAGTTCCCCACCAGAGGATCTCTGGCAATTTCTTCAAACAAATTCACCGGAGGAACCATTTTAAATAGAGCTGCTTCTCACTTGCTGACACCCCACTTCTCCTAAGAAGGAGTTCATATCATATTCATTCCTAACACGCTCAGAATGCAAATCTGTATGTAGGACATGCCAGTTCTACACTGAAACAAACATCCATCCACAGGGATCTTCAACTCCAACCCTCATGTTCAAGCTTCATTACCACCACAACCAGCCCTGTGAGCTATCCTGTGTATCAAAACTCAAACTGAACCATCAGTTCTGGGTTGCCAAAGAGGATTTATCTGTGCACCTGTTTTCCATGTCAGCCTGCTTTCTCACACACCCAGGACCACTTGCCCAGGAGTGGTACTGCACACAGTGAGCTGGGTCCTCCCACATCAATCACTAATTAAGAAACTGCACCACAGACCTGCCTACAGGCCAATCGTATGGGGACATTTTCTCAACTGAGAGTCCTTCTACCCAAATGATTCTGGCTTATGTCAAGTTGACATAAAACCAACCAGCACAACTGCCAAAAATCAATATTTTCAAACAAACAGAAATTTTGAGAATCCACACATCAGGAGACGCACCACAGCAGACACCAGGGGGCAGAGGTCTTCAGGGGGAAACTAACCCTAATCCAAACCCTGGCTCTGCAACTGTCTGGCTAAGCAAATCAAAGCTCCTCTGTGCCCATCTTAAAATGGAAATAGGATTCTTCCTCATAGGATTGTTGCGAAGTTCAAAATCTTTTAAAGATAAGAATGCACTTCACAAAATCAAGGCACCCAAATGTGATCAGCAATTGCTAACAATGACGATAGGCGAAGCTGAGAAAATAGGTCACAAGGTAGCGTCTCATCCTAACGCCTCATATGCACACTACAGAACACTTTTAAGAAAGAAAGAAAACTCACCTGTGACATCCAGACGGAAGGAGACCTTCTGGCCCCCGGCCTCACAGCTGTACTCCCCAGCATCCGCCTTGCCCGCCTGCTGCACCACCAGCCTCCTCTCACAGCCCGAGGCCTCCACTCGAACCTTTGAGCCAGAGCTCAGCTTCTTCCCATCCTTGAACCAGGTCACCTCAGTCTGGGCCTGGGCCACCTCACAGCTCAGTGTGGCACTCGCCCCCGCCTCTGACTTCACCTCGCTGTGTGCCTGCTGTTCTTTGGCAAACACCATCTTGGGCTCTGGGGGCAGACAGTAAGACAAAATCAGAAACTGATTGAGTCATGAAAGTCACATGGAGAAAGGGCCTGGATGAGGCTGCTGGGGCGGGTGGGGGCAGGATGAACACCCTCCAGGCTCTGTACTCACTGAACTCAGAGAAAGGCCCTGTACCTCTCTCTCAGCAAAAAACCACAGTTCATCCACACATCCCACCACTGCTTCAGGGGCAGTTAAGGAAGGACAGAATCATTGGTGACAGACTACCGAATAAACACTTTGTAACAGTAACTCACTATTGGCAAGTGAGCCACTGCCCTATGAGCTGCTCGGTCCTTTTCATCTGCAACCATAAATCAGATTCAAGGGGGGAAATTGTCATACAGAAGATTTCAGCTTGGACAAGGCTGAAGAACAGCAGTAAATCACTTGCCTAGCATGCACCACCAAGATGTGCACACACACACACACACACACACACACACACACACACACACAGCACAGCATGTGTCTACCACTTCGCAGATCCTCATGTGTTCCACAAAGAATCCAGGAACATGGGTCTAGAAAAGGGCAGCAGGCCTGAACTAATGCACGAGCTAGCTTATGTGGGCTATAAGGGGAAAGGATCCATGGTGAATACGAAAATCACTCCTGACCATCCAGAGACTGGAAGTTAACTAAGAACAACAGTGCCGGGCAGTGGTGGAGCACACCTTTAACCCCAGCACTCGGGAGGCAGAGGCCAAGTGGACTTCTATGAGTTCGAGACCAGCCAGAGCAAGTTCCAGGACAGCCAATGCTACACAGAGAGACCCTGTCTCGAAAAACCCAAAACAAGAACAACTTCAATTACTTCTTGGCAGCTGTGAGAATGGAGAGCTCTTAGGGGAGTAACTGCACTGGAGACAGGTTGGAGGACAGCATCACCATCTATATAACTTATGGGTGGCCAGGCCTTCGAGGTCAGTAAGAACAAGCTGGAGTCAGAGATGGCAGAGGGCTTCAGTCCTCTAAGTGGACAGGCACTGCACCCCATCTCTCTGATTGGACCAGGAGATCAGGGACAAGATATGGGGCTCTCTAATTGGTTAGCTAAAATATAATTGACTCAGTCTTTGCCCAGTTTCTGCCGTAAGTTCTATCAAAACTTCCAGACAAAGAAGGTCAATGTCTTTTCCTCTCACTCTGGGAGTGGGGGGGTGGGGGTCTTTCACTTTCCCCTAATTTCTCTTACCAGCGCCTGCTTCCACTTAGCTTGCTCCCGAGAGCGTCCGAATCTCTCATTTTCACTGGCATGAGGCAACAAACCTTTGTCTCAGGTTGACTTCTGGTGGCCACTGAGTTTCTGGTGCCTTATGTCTCTGGGTCAAGCAGACCGGGACTGAGAAAGGTCTTGTTGTTCTCAACCCTGCATTAGTATCCAGGGAGAGCGGGAAGAGCATTCCAAAACACCTAACTGAACCCCAACAGCCCTGGGTTCAGTGTTGACATTTGACCATGTGACTAAAGTTCTTCCTCGCCCTGGCTGAACATGAATTAAAATTTCTCTTTAAAAGACACCTCATGTGGGACTGGGTGAGACCACAGAGAGCTGTGGGAGAGACCTCAGACAGAGACACTGGTCATCTCAGACCTGCACACAAGTAAAACCTGAGTCCACAGCACCAGGGAACACTGGTAGAACCTAAGCAGGTGTCGAGAACATGAAACAGAACGTTATAGCATTAAGACACCTTGTATGGCACACAAGAGGCCCTGCCAAGCTGAACACATATCCACCATCTGCACCTGGACCAGACACAGGGATGAGACTGGCAGAGGATGAGACAGGCAAAGGTGATTCTCAGTGGGAAAGGCACCAGGACCTTCCTGGTCACAACCAGGCTTATAACATTTGCAAACTAATTTAGTGTCTCAGCGTCTACCTGTGATGTCCAGACGGAAGGAGACCTTCTGGCCCCCGGCCTCACAGCTGTACTCCCCAGCATCCGCCTTGCCCGCCTGCTGCACCACCAGCCTCCTCTCACAGCCCGAGGCCTCCACTCGAACCTTCGAGCCAGAGCTCAGCTTCTTCCCATCCTTGAACCAGGTCACCTCAGTCTGGGCCTGGGCCACCATGCAGCTCAGTGTGGCACTGGCCCCCGCCTCTGCCTTCACCTCGCTGCGAGCCTGCTGCTCCTTGGCAAACACCACCTTGGGCTCTGGAGAAAGACAGGGACACACAGTTGCTGTAACTAATTAGGGTCTACCTTGCTTCCCAAACTCTGGTGACTCAAGGACCCCATTCTGTTAACTTTTGAGTAAGGTTTTTCACTCTGAGCAGTATATCCACTGACAATTCTTTCAGTAAGTTTTTGTGAATGGGAAACTCTCTAAAGATAGCTTCACTTCTGAATGACAGCTGAGCCGGGCACGGAATTCGAGGTGGACAGTGGTTTCCCTCAATACTTTGGACACCATGTCATCATCGCTTTTTCTGATCCTTGTCGCCCAAGTCTGCACTGTGCCCCCAGCTCCCTCTTCCTTACCCTTCATGCTCATAGTGTTGACCCACTCCCCTCTACAACAGCTCTCAAGCCTCGGCCTCCTCTCCAAGCTCACAGTCACCGTCTCTCCTGACCTCACCCCTCCTCCTGGAGTAAGGAAGAGCCTTACAGCTGGTCTCCCTGCCTCGGGTCTCCCCTTGTTTAAATCAATCCTCCATCTCGCCTCCTAGAAACTAAATGTATCATCTCCACGTCCCTATCTCCAGGAACCTAAAGAACAAAGGACCACTCCTTTAGTGGACACCTCTGGGTGTCTCCAAATGCTCCCAGGTGTGCAGGATAGACCAACAGAATAAGCATGTGCTTTTGAACACATTTCCAATACAAATTTGTAGTTCATTTTCCATTTCTATGATAAGAGAAATTGAAGCATTAGCCGCCCACCCCTACCACCACAAAAAAAAAAAAAAATAAAAGAAAGAGAGAAAGAAAGAAAGGAAAAGAAAAAGGTTAGACTCAACCTTCAGAACTCTACAAATTGACCAATGGCTTACAGTATCTGAAGAGACGAACAGACATGGTCCAGAAAAACCTCTGAACCTGGGTCACAGACTGCAGAGGTGAGGAGTTTTATATCACTACCCCCTCACCCTCTCGACTACAAAGTGCCTTTGAATCCAGTGCTGCCCCTGCAGTCCCAGACAGAGCAAGGCAGACCAGATCCTCAGACAACTAACATCATCTGATGTATGGTGACCCATGAACTTCATTCACAGACTGTCTTTATTGGTTCTGAGTTTTCAATGCAGAGCACTGTCCCCAGGAAGGACTATAGGACAACTGGAAGTCTTTACTGAATTCCAGGCTTCCCTGGACAGTGAGAACATGTTGTAGCAATAAGTCTAACCAAAAGTTAGAGAGAAGAAAAAAAAAGCCGGGTGGTGGTGGCACATGCCTTTAACCCCAGCACCTGGGAGGCAGAGCCAGGTGGATCTATCTCTGTGAGTTCAAGGCCAGCCTGGTCTCCAAAGCGAGTTCCAAGAAAGGCGCAAAGAAACCCTGTCTTGAAAAAACAAACAAAACAAAAGTTAGGGAAAGAAACTCCCCAGGGGGCTTTGGAATGCATTGGCATCCCCTAGCATAGCAGTCATGCTCAGAAAGGCCTACACACCTGGGCAACCCCATGAAAGGCCTAAGGCAATGCTGAGTTCAGTGTACAGCTGCTCAGAAAGTATTGTATCCATGGCCAACAGCCACAGACCAGCACTATCCAATCATGTGATAAGCAATGTGTCCTTTATAGCCCAGCTCAGAGAGGCCACTGACACACGAACACGACCAGCAACAAATGTTGGTGACAATTTTAAATAAGCCTTTTTTTCTAAAGAAAAGGGTATATTCAAGTAAATAAAAAGTTGGTTCTTTGAAAAATATCGATAGAACAGACTAACCATTGTCTCAACTAAAAAAAAATAATAATAATAACTAAATTTATTAAAATCCAAAACCAAAGTGAAAACATCAAGACAGACTCCCCACAAGTACAAAGGCTCTCAAAAAACATTGGAATGATTGTGTGTCAACAAATAACACCCTGGAAGCGGTGGCATACGCCTTTAATCCCAGCACTTGAGAGGCAGAGGCAGGCCCATCTCTGTGAGCTCAAGGCCAGCCTGGTCTACAGAGTGAGTTCCAGGACAGCCAGGGCTACACAGAGAAACAATGTCTCAAAAAAAAAAAAAAAAAAAAAAAAAAGAAAGAAAGAAAGAAAGAAAGAAAGAAAAGAAAGAAAAGAAAAGAAAAGAAGGGAAGGGAAGGGAAGGAGGGAGGGAGGGAGGGAGAGAGAGAGAGAGAGAGAGAGAAAGAGAGAGATGAAACAAACAACTTCCGGGAAATGTTACAGAAACTGACTGAAGAGGATAAAGAGAAGACAGGAAACCCAGAGAGTCCTGCAGTCAGTAAAGGACTGAATCAGTAATCTAAGCACAGGAGCACCCAGACCAGAAATAAGATGCCCAACCCTCTCTACCTGCAGATGAGACAGCCTTGTACCTGGGAATCCTCAGGGATTCACAAGAGAATTTAGCTTTAAGAAGCTGGTTCAGCACAGTTCCATGTACAAGATGAACACACAAATCAGTCCTCCTCCTGTGCATCAGCTGAGGGGCTAATGGTATCTGGTGGCTACTGAGAGCATAAGAGTCATTTTTCTTTGGGGTGTCGCCACTGGTGAATTACCCACTCCCTACTGGATGATCATGTGCATGCCCATATGGGCAGCACAGATTGAAGCTATTAGGAAAAAGAAAGGAAAGAAGAGCATGGGAGAGTCTTTGGGTGGGGGTCAGGAGAAGCTAGAGGAAGGAGTTGGGGGAGGTTTGATCAAGATATATACATGTGCCAGGCAGTGGTGACGTGCACCTTTAATACCAGCACTCGGGAGGCAGAAGCAGGCGGATCTCTGTGAGTTCGAGGCTAGCCTGGTCTACAGAGCTAGTTCCAGAAGAGCTAGGGTTATTACACAGAGAAAACCTGTCTCAAAAAAGAAAGATATACACAAGTATGAAATTTTCAAAAACTACATTTTTTAAAGATTTATTTATTTATTATGTACACAGAAGAGGGTGCCAGATCTCATTACAGATGGTTGTGAGCCACCATGTGGGCACTGGAAATTGAACTCAGGACCTCTGGAAGAGCAGTTGGTGCTCTTAACCTCTGAGCCATCTCTCCAGCCCAAAAAATACATTTTTAAGGTGGGATTAAGTAAAGAATTCCATCACAGTGGTGACATTGAAAAATACACCCTTAGTGGTAAGTTCTCAAGCAAATGCAAGACCTATTAACTGAAAATGTTCATATAAATAAACAAATGAAAAGTCATACCATAGTCACGGATTTTAAGTCTTAATTTTAAAATGGCAATACTCCTAAAATTAATCTGTGTGGTCATGTAAACATATGTCCTATTTTATAAAATTTTTAGAAATGACATTAAAGTTAACAGAAGGCAAAGGTAACTTGAATGGCCAATACAATCTTTTAAAAAACAAAGAGGAACTGGGGAGATGGCTTAGTGGTTAAGAGCACTGGCTGCTCTTCCAGAGGACCTGAGTTCTGTTCTCAGCACCACACTGCACCTCACAGCTGTCCATAACTCTAGTCCCAGGGGATCTGATGCCCTCTTCTGGTTTTCATGGGCACCAGGCACACATGTGGTACACAGACACACATGCAGGCAAAACACCCATACATATAAAATAATAATTTCATAAGGAAATAAACAAATAAATTTTAAAAGAAAAAACAAAATTGGAGGTGTTCACCTCCCAGTTTTGAAACTTACTATAAAATTACTGTCATCCAGGGCTAGAGACATGGCTCAGCAGTTAAGAGCATGTGCAGCTCTTGCAGAAGACTGGAGTTCAGTTCCCAGCACCCACATAACAGCTCACAACTACCTGCGACTCCAACTCCAGGGGCCTACTGCCCTCTTTCAGTCTCCTCTGGTACTGCACATACATAGAGGTATGCATACGTGCAGGCTTTTTTTTTTAATTACAGTGACTTGCCAGGCATAGTGGCACATGCCTTTAATACATACCACTTTGGAGGCAGAGATGGACACATTCTGGTAAGTTTGAGGCCAGCCTGCCCTACATATCAAGTTCCAAGCCAGCCAAGACTATATAGTGAAACCCTGACACACACACATCCCCAAAAAAAAGAAGAGAAAAAGGTTTATAGCGATCAATTAAACAAGGCCCTAACTCTCTCCATGTTCAAACGTGAGCTCAAAATGTATCAAAGACCTAAACATAAAATCAGAAGCCACAATACAACTAGAAGGAAGTAAGAGGGAATACCTCTGTCAGTACATTGATACAGATAATGAATGTTGGCTAAGACCCCAAAACCAAAGAAACAAAAACTAATTTTAGCATGTGCATGCACACATGCAGGACCGTACACACACACACACACACACACACACAGAGAGAGAGAGAGAGAGAGAGAGAGAGAGAGAGAGAGAGAGAGAGAGAGAGGGAGAGACAGACAGGCAGACAGACAGATAGACAGAGGGAGAGCTCTAATCCTTCCATATCCTTCCTCTTTTGAATGTGATGGTTGGAACCACGTGTGACCAACCATGAGGCAGAATGAATTTGAAAGAGGATGACACAGAATGAATGTCCGTGACTTTGTGATAAAAGGTCAAAAAAGTTCCCCCAGGGTCCAGCCTCCGTGTGTCCAGACCTTCTGCAATGGCGCCTGCCACCCTGCTATCCACAGCAGGGTCTGCTTCTCTATGCTCGGGAGCAGGCAGGCTTTTGCTTAGCTCTGACCCAAACAAGCAGAGGTAACACTCTGGTCTCCAGAGCAGAGCTTCAAATGCTCCTGCACCCTGAGGGAGACCTGACCACCTCAAGTAGAGGCCCGGGTGGCCCTAGAGACCACAACTCTGGGGACAAGCTGCTGCAAAGCAAGAGACCACAAAGGGAGACCACAGCTCCCAAACCAGCACTGAGGTCAGCCCCGTTGCCTCTCATCGCATACAGTCCTTTCCTCCAGGGCCATCTCAGTGAGGACGTCAGATGCAAACATACATCCGGCTTGGCTTCCCAGCCCTGGTGACACCACACTAGACAGAAGTGAGCCATCAGTACAGACCACACAGTACCTCCTGCCCCACGGACTGGAGAGACTAGAGCATACTTCTCTTCACTCCTCTGATCTTGGGGTTACCTGTTACTTGTAGAGAACTAGCCAATACATGCCCTTGTGCAGTCTTGCAACACACCCAGCCCACACTGAAACATGCCCCCCAGGGTTGTCCCGTGACATAGCCAAATGTCTAACCAACTGACCTGTGATGTCCAGACGGAAGGACACCTTCTGGCCCCCGGCCTCACAGCTGTACTCCCCAGCATCCGCCTTGCCCGCCTGCTGCACCACCAGCCTCCTCTCACAGCCCGAGGCCTCCACTCGAACCTTCGAGCCAGAGCTCAGCTTCTTCCCATCCTTGAACCAGGTCACCTCAGTCTGGGCCTGGGCCACCGTGCAGCTCAGTGTGGCACTGGCCCCCGCCTCTGCCTTCACCTCGCTGCGAGCCTGCTGTTCCTTGGCAAACACCACCTTGGGCTCTGGGGACAGATGGGGACACAAAGTCAGAGGCACTGTCTAGATCAGCAAGGTCACAATGGGAAAGACCCTGGATAGCTCAGCTGGAGGGCAGAATGTCATCCAGGACCTGCACTCTATGTGCTCAGGAGAAACCCCAGGGCCTCCAAACACTGGGAAAGTCATGCTTCCTTATCCATCCAGAACACATTCCAAGACCTGCAGTTGGTGCCTCAGAGGCAGATAGCACCAAATACTGTGTATGTTTTTCCTAGAGGGCCCTGAGAAAGTTTAGTTAACAAGTCAGGCACAGTAAGAAACTCATAAGCCAGGTGTGGTGATGCATGGCTACAATCTCAGCATTCGGGAGGCAGAAAAAAGCAGACTCTGTGAGTTTGAGGCTAGCCTGGTCTACATAGCAAGTTCCAGGCAGAGCCAGCCAAGGTTACATAGTGAGACCCTGTCTCAAAAATAAAATCAAGAAGATGTAATAATTATGAATACACATGTGAACTGTCCCAAGGGACTGACCTGTGACGTCCAGACGGAAGGAGACCTTCTGGCCCCCGGCCTCACAGCTGTACTCCCCAGCATCCGCCTTGCCCGCCTGCTGCACCACCAGCCTCCTCTCACAGCCCGAGGCCTCCACTCGAACCTTCGAGCCAGAGCTCAGCTTCTTCCCATCCTTGAACCAGGTCACCTCAGTCTGGGCCTGGGCCACCTCACAGCTCAGTGTGGCACTGGCCCCCGCCTCTGACTTCACCTCGCTGCAAGCCTGCTGTTCCTTGGCAAACACCACCTTGGGCTCTGGGGACAGTCAGACAAAGACACTTATTCAGAGGATCCTTTCAAGCTCCTGAGTCCTGGATTCTGGTTAACCAACTCTGGACTCCAGGACACTCCATTTCCTGCCACAAAGATCTCCCAAGGTCCCCTGCCTAGCGGTGACTCTTCTTAAACCTGAGTGTATGCTGTCTAGCCAGTGTGTAATGCCAGAACAGATTGGCATGGCAGGCCAGCAAGGAGTCACCAGGCCAGCCCATGCAAGCCAACACAGCGTTCTATTATCCCCTAATCTGCCCACCTTCAGGAACACTCTCTACAGAGCAGCAAAGGAAGGTCCCATTCATGAACACATCCCCTGTTTTCTCCACCAACTGGAAACTGACCATGCCTTGATTTTTGCTTTTGGATATAGCCAAACATAAATCCATGCATATAACCGAGAATCCTGTTGCACAGAATTTGTGCATTTGTAGGCATGGAACACACATGCCTCTGGAAAAGCAGCAAAGAGTTTTCAGCTGTGGAGACGTACATGGATTCCACCCAATGGTCCAGTGTGGGGAACCCCAGTCCCCTCAAGGGTGGTATGCACCTATGCCAGAGATGTAAGTCTGCAGCATCTTCATGCAGGGAACAGGAGACTCCCTTGCCCTGCCTGGTATCCGAAGCTGCCCCCAGCCAATGCCATACTCCCATGCCCTACTGCAAGAAGCCCTGGCAAGAGGGACCAAAGCATCTTGCTATCTTTGCCCCAGTACATTTGCACATGTGCCTCTGAGGCCCAGTTGGCTCCCAACCACCGCATCCACACAACCACCTGCTACATCTGTGAAGAAAAGCTGTAATGCCTACAGAGTACATGGATGAAGATGCCCAGACCTAGACCACATATGACCCTGACTCTCACCCAGACTGGAGAGGTTTCAACCACAGCTAGGAGGTCCTTCTTCCTACAGAGCTGAACTACCCACCACCATTCTCTCTCTCTCTCTCTCTCTCTCTCTCTCTCTCTCTCTCTCTCTCTCTCACACACACACACACACACACACACACACACACACACGTCAGAAAACAGCTACCCCACTGCCCAGAACCCCTTAGGAAATAAATGCCTGGAGCTAGGGGACAGAGGCTACACAACCATGAACCATGCTGCAGCACAAGGACATGATGCCAGCCCCACTGCCCACCTGCACTCACCTTGGACCAACAACTGGTAGGCAATGCGGCTCCCACGACTAACACACTCATAGAGGCCAGCATCATCCTGTGCCACATCCCGCACCAGCAGGGCTCGCCTCCCAGCTGACACCTGCATCTCGTACTTGGGTCCTAGGGGCAGCTCGCGGCCATCCTTCAGCCAAGTCACAGCCGCAGCCTGGTCGGACAGCTCAGCCAGCAGCTGTGCCTCCTCATGCAACCAGGCCAGCACCTCCCGGGCAGCCACAGCAGGAAGCTTGTTGCTGGCTAGCCCCAGAGCGGCTACAGGTCAGGGATGGTTAGACAGAAGTTAGTAGGAACAGAGACCACAAGAAGGTAGGCAAAAGGAGTCGCAGGCAGCGAAGGAGAGGAGAGAGGGTTTGAGGATGGGGAAAGAGAGGTAAAGGGAAAAGAGAAATTCAGGGGAAAGGGTGGATTGGAAGGAGAGCAGACATGGAAAGCAAGTCAGTGAAAGGCAAGAGAAGGGTGTGAAGAGGCGTGAGAAGGGAGCAGAGAGAGTGAACACAGGGTACCAGTGAGAAGAGGGAGACCATGGGGAAAGGCGGATGTAGGGGAAGTGAGACAGAGGTAAGAAAGAGACAGGCAGGCAGAGAGGAGACACGGGGGTAGATAGATAGATAGAAGAGAGGACGAGAAAAGAGGCAGTCAGAGACGCGGTCCAGCCCTGGGGCATCTCGTACACGTACACGCATGCGTGTGTGCACACACACACACACACACACACACACACACACACACACACAGCCCAGCCTCAACTGCCAGCCTGGGGTGAGCAGCCTCAAGCACCCAGCTCTCCTATCCCCTTTGCACACTGCCTTCAGACAAACCTTCCCCCCGGGGATTACCGCTTCTCCCTACTACCACACCGCAGAGGAAACGGGACTCGGGGACTCAGGCCTACCTCGGACCACCATCTGGATGCTGGTTTCAATGCCGTTAGCCACAAACTTCAGCTGTGCCCCGTGCAACCTGGCAGGCACCTCTCTGATGGTGAGCATATGCCGGGTACGGTCACAGCGGATCACGTATACGCTGCTGGCTTTCAAGGCCTCCCCATTCAGGTACCACTCGCCCTCAGAGGCCACGGTGAGGTCCACAGAGAAGGTGACCTCACCACCCTCCACCGCCTCCACTGCCTTCAGAGGTGTCTTTACAGCCAGCCTGGGGACTGCAGGGTGGGCAGAATTAAGGGAGAAGTCGGAGGCAGATAAACCCTCAGGTTCTGCCTCCCCTTCCTCTGCCCTGCCCCCACAAAGATGGAGTAGCCGAAGCCTGGCTTCCTGAGGCTGCTGAAGAGGGGCAGGTTCAGTGGGACCTGGGTCCTGTCTTAGGATTACTCCTCCTTCATAAGGAGGCTTCAACATACCCCCTCCCCCCGCCAATCCACGTAGCAAGTCCCCTTAAGATGATCCTGGCTCCCCTGGAGGCAGAACTACGCTTTGGGGTCCAGTAACTCAAGAGCAGGTGGCAGCCCCCTGTGATGTTACTAGATGGTCTCACTCACCCAAGTGGATGGTCCCTGGAAACTCAAGGTAAGGGCTCTGGCCAAAGTGGTTGATGGCTGACACTCGGAACTGGAAGTCGCCCTCCTCAGCCACACCAGCCACGGTAAACTCAGTTGTGGCCAGCCATTCTGTTTCATGACACCGGCTCCAAGCATAAGCGCCAAGTCTCCTTTTCTCCACCACATAACCGTCAATGGTGACAGGGCGGTCCCCATGGGGTGGTGGGGACCAGCTCAGGGTCACAGAACTCTCTGTCTTGGCCTTCACCACAGGGTTAGCAGGGGGGTACAGGGGTGGCCTCCTGGGTGCTGTGTGGAAGATAGGTCGAGCTCACCAACTGGGAGCTCCCTCCCCCAGCCTTGGGTCACCCAGAAAGGGAATGACAGAACTCTCCCTGGGCACTGCTCTGGTGGATGGGATGGTACCACCCACCATCAGTGGGCTCAGAAGTCCCTCTCCAGCTCTGCGGCCACCCAGTTGCAGTGGGAAGGTCCCTCCAAGAGAAAAGCTTGGAATGGAGGACTCACAGCCACAATGTTCTGCCACCCTTGGACCTCCACTGGAAAGGGGGAGCCCACAGCACTGAGGGAGGACGGGCGCAGCTGTGCCCCTGGCAGGAGGGCCACCCAAAGGCCATTCTTCCAAGCCTTACCTGATACACAGAACTGGGTGGTTGTTCGGCAGCCACCAGCCACAAAGGCCACCTCACCCATGTCCTCCAAGGTACACTGGAAGATGGTCAGTGTGTGGCACGTGCCTTCTGCAGTGATGGCTACCCGGCCCCCTGCCACCATCTCCTCCTGGTTCCGCAGCCACTGGACAGGGCCCTCGGGGACAGCTAGCTCCACCCAGAAGATGGCTGTGTCTCCAGCGCGCACTGCCGTCTTCCGGGGTAGCTTTCTGGTCAGGTTCCCTGGAGTGGGAAGATTGCCAAGGGGGTAAGGCAAGCCCCCTGTGTACCCCATTCTCCTTTCACACACACCCTACATCCCCTACTCTTGTGGCCTCCGTCTCGTCTTCTTACCCATCCAGCCCCATTCTCCCACCGGCTTCACTCGTGTGTACACACACACACACACACACACACACACACACACACACACACACCTTCTGCCCAACCCTACCTCCTGGCCCCCTGCCTTTCCAGAACCAGGCTTCACTCTAACCCTACCCTCCTTCTAAATACTGCCAGCCTCAACCCTCGGGAGCCCCAGGTCCCTACACACCTCGATGCCCTAGAACCTCCCCATCTACTGACACGCCTCTTGCGAACCTGCACCCTCCTCCCTGCCTGCGGACCTCAGCCTATCTCCCCAATGCAGGAGCAAACACCTTCTTGTCAACCTGACCCATCACACTCTGCTCGACCCCACCCTCACCCCACATCCCAGACCCCCTCTGCCCCTCCCCCTGCCTTTCCTTCACCCTGGCCCCTCTGGCCCTCTCACCTCCGTCCTATTCACCCACCTTCCCTCCCACACACCATTGACTCCACCCTTGGATGCTAGGTCAGCCTCCTCTGCTCCCAAGCTCGTTTGCCCGCCCCGTCCGGCCCCGCCCGGCCCCACCCAGCCCCACCCAGCCCAGCCCCGCCTGCCTTGGACCGAGAGCTCTGCCACCGTGCGGCTGCCCTCTGTGGTCTCGCAGATGTACACCGCGTCGTCGTCCGCCGAGACGTCGCGCACGGTCAGCCGGCGCTCGGTGCCCTCCTCCTCGATGCGGTACTTGGCGCTGGCCCACAGACGCGTCTCCTCCTTGAACCACGCCGCCTCCGTGGCCGGCTGCGCCACCTCACACTGGAACGTGGCAGACTCTTTCTCTTTCACCTCCAGGTCCTGCAACCGCTTCTTGAAGGGCACCGCCGGCTCTGCGGGAGAGGGGCCGACGGGGTTTCGGGGTGTGACGCAGCGGACCAGGGGAACCAGAAGTGGAGAGGGTGCAGGGTGGGATAGGAGAGTAAGAGAAAGCGGAGCACAGAAAAGCGAACAGCAGGGGATGTGTGAGCTGTGAGGCAGGGGTGTGGAGGGAAGGATGGAGGGATGGTGACTGGGACTACGTTTCCCTACGGTGGTTCGCGCCCGGAGCCATGATCGCCTGTTCATTTTGAGGAACCACAGCCGCCCAGGCCTCCAGCTCAAGATGCAACCACCCAACCCTAGCCGATCTTTGGACCAGGTTATCACCCAGGACCGCAGCTGGCGCTCAGATGAATGCACCTGAGGTTGTGGGGAGTCGGGGAAGAGCCTCACCCCTGTGCCTGTGTCGGGAGGCTAGTCTGCTCACCTCGCACGACCACCAGCACGGAGCTGTAGGTCTGGCCTACGAGGTTGGAGGCTGTGCAAGTGTAGAGGCCACGGTCCGATTGCTTGCAGAAAAGAATCTTAAGGACGAAGTTCTCTTGCTCATCCTCATACACCACGTGGCGCCGGCCCTCGGTCACCAGCTGCCCGTCCTTCTTCCACACTGTCTCGGGCTTGGGCTCGCCGGTCACAAAGCAGCTGAGGCGCGCGTGTTTGCCCTCGGTCACCGTGCAGGTGCGTGTGCCGGCGCCGGGCGGGGAGGGGGGGACGCCCTCTGCGCGCATGGCCTCGCGCCGCTGCTGCAGATGCGCCAGGAGCGAGGCGGTGGAGGCCCCGGGTGGTCCGGCAGCCTCGGCGTCCGAGTCCACCACGAGCGCGGCGGCGGCGCTGGCGGAACCCAGCGGGTTCTCGGCTCGGACTTCGTAGGTGCCACCGTCGCGAGGCCGTGCCGACCGGATGCGAAGCGCGCTGGCCTCGCCGTGATCTTCCACGCGCACATGGGGGGCATCGGGGGCGCCCAGGCGCCGCCCATCCTTGGACCAGCTCACAGCGGGTTGTGGTGAGCCGCCCACGCGACATCGGAAGGTAGCGTCTGCGCCCTCGCGCACGCGGATGGAGGTGGGCCGCAGCAGAAAGTGGGGCGCCTGCTCGGCGCACGTGCCCTCCGAGTCCACTCGCAGGCCGACGGCGGCGAAGGCCTCCCCGATGGCATTCCTCGCGCGACACACATACTGCCCACTGTCACCGAGCGCCAGATCCAGGATGGTGAGGCGGTACACATCCCCGTCCTGGGCCAGGCGGAAGCGTGCTCCTGCCTCCACTGGCTGCCGGTCCTTCTCCCAGCTCACGTGTGGCGTGGGGTTACCCACGATCTGGCAGCTCAGTGTGGCATCCTTGCCCACAGATACCACAAAAGCCTTTGGCCGCGTCAGGAAGCGGGGCGCTCCGCTGAAGGAGTGGTCCATGGTGGCAGCAGGGTTGGGGGGTCTACAAAAGGCAAAGATGAAGGTCATGAGGCTGTTGAGATGAGCTAGTCGCCTGTGCCACATTCGGCCCTCTTCCTTATCTAACATGTTAACAGGAAACCCCAATTCAACCAAACGGGCACCTCCACGTGGGCTGCCTCCTCTGCAAGTCTCGTTTGCCCCTCCACTCCCAAGACCCCATAGTGGCTCCAAAGTTCAGCAGTTCAGACTAGCCCTTTTCTGTGACTTGGAAATCTAGCATCTTTCATTACCTGATGTACTTCCACTCCACACCCAACTCCAGTCTCTCTACCCAAACAGCAAGTCCTCTTGACTTCCAAGAGGACATGTTCTTCAACCAGCAGAAAAGGAAAGGAACCCTCACCCTCACCGGAAGTGAAGCTCGTCCTAACCGAAGTGCTCTCACCCTCTGGGCTGAAGGTAAACCCATACTCACTAGAACCTGCCTGCCCTCATACTGCCAGTCTTCAGGGAAAGCCTGGCCGGCCCCACGTAAGGGCAGGGTGTGGGAACAATGCAGTCAATGTCTGCAAAGGATGGCAGGAAGGTCCCTACAGTCTGGGGACAGGACAGTCAGCCTCTCTCTAGAAGAGCTGGGGTCCAGCTGGACCTAGCTAGCCTGGGGCCCCATTGGCCTTGTCACTACTCGGTCCTTAGCATGGACCTGCCAACTTGGACCCCCTGCAAGAATGAAATTGCATGCCTCAGTCGTCCTAGGAATCATCGGCACCCAGATAACACTGGCCTCTGCCCAATCAAGGCTTAGCCCCAGCCAACCATCCACTGATCCGGTGAGTGGATGGGACTACCTGCCTGCACCAGGTCTTATATAAGAACAGTGGGCACCATGGCTGGCTCAGCAGGCGAACCTCCTCCACCCTTGGCAGACATGAGCACCCCAGTGCAGAGACCTTCACCACAGCCTCTGCACTTGCCCTGCTTTACCAGTCTCTCAGCCTGGGCTACCTGAGAGGGGACCGGCCAGTTGATGGGTTTATATTCCCCGACCCTCCAGTTCCTAGTCCTGTGATTCAGGAAGCTAATCCCCCTAATCCTCTTCCAGGAGGCTGATTCTGGACCAGGGCTGGGCTGCACTGGCCAGTTTGCTGACTCACTGCCCAGTCAGCACCTCTGTCCCCCACCCACAGACCGGCTTCATCTCTTAAGGTTAGCATAGGGCCGTCAGGCAGCACCAGCCGGGGCCTAGTCCAGCCCCTGGAGATGCCTTTCAGCATCTGTCCCTTGACATCAGTACCAGAGTCCTTGCGTCAGAGCTCTTTCTACCCTCCTTACTCAGTCTGCAGGTTCCCGAGAAGCATGGCAGGGCACCCCATGACCCTACCCACCATCCCATGCATAGCCTGGGGTGGCCCAGCGTGAAACACGTGAACAAGAATGTGCAAACAGCCTCGCACACACATGTTTAAGGGGAGCTGGACCCAGCCTCAGCAGGTCCACAGGCCCTGGAGAAGCCAGAATGATTGAAGACTAGAGTTCTCCTAAGCCCCCATGATGGTGCCCCTGGGTCTCGCTGTCTGCTCAAGGCCTGCATTCCTTCCACAACTGTTGCCAGTCAGTCGCACACCAAGGCACTGGGCCACTCTCATGGGGTCAGAATGGCAGCCTTAGAGCTGCTCAGCCACCCTGACAAGCAGGTCTAAGGTCAGAGAAGGGCTCCCAGGCCTGGGGATCTATCTGTTCTCTTCCCTACCGATGAGGAAACCGAGATGGTGACAGAAGCTTCAGGAAATCTATCCCAGACAGGCCCCTCCTCTCGCCTGGCTTGGGCTGGAGGCGCTGGACATATGTCCTAACCAGGAGGGTCCAGGTGGTCATCCCCAGCCTCTCAGAGAAGCCTCTTCCTCCTCGGAAGTCAGCTCTTCCTCAACCTTAGAGGACGTCTCCAACCCAGCAGGCGCTTTGGACCACCCCACCCCCGACTGCCTAGGGTGGGTTTGCAGGAGCCCCTGCCCCTGGTTCATAGAACTGGCCACACCACTCACACCCTCCACAGCTGTAACAGAACTCTGCTACTCTGTTTCTTGCAGGGTGAACCAGGATGAACCAAGTGGGAGGTGACACACAGACACCGGCCAGAAGCAGAGGCTACCCCCTCCCTGGAACTCCACCTTGCTGGGCCCCTTCTCCTCTCCACCACTCCAAGAGCAGAACCAGCAGACCTGTGGCCCCCATGCCCTTCTAGAGCAGATCTCCAAGGGCAGCCCCTGAGCTCAGCCTCACCTTAGACCCCAGGGCTGTGGCTTCCCCCGCTCCCCGGGAAATTCTTTCCTGGAGTCAAGTGTCAGTGCCCCTCTGGCTGTCCCCTCCACTGAGCCAACAGGCCCAAAATAGCCCCAGCTGTCAGCGGGCATCCATCTTGGAAGAGCTGGGGGCAGGGCCGCCAGACCCCCAGGCAGCAGGAAGACTGGGGGTAACCCAGTCAGGGGTTGCACAGTGCTAGCCCCAGCCCTCCCAGATCCCTAAGGGCAAACTGCCCCTTCCCATTCTGAGGTCTCAACCCAGAGTCACAGAAGGGCCCAAGTCTGGCATCCAGCCCACTCTTCTCAGGGAGGGGCCTAGGCTGACCAGACCCTTAAGGTCCCCAAGTTCCACAGAACACCATGACCTTCAGCCCATCTGACCTCCAGGAGCAAAAGTCGGCCCTCCAGGCAGCTCTGCCTCCTCACCTGTGTCTACCAGGGGTTGGGGCAGCGCCCAGGCAAGGGGCACAGGTGGTGAGTTGGGGGCTGCTGGGTCTTGCCTCCTTCCTGGGGCCCAGGCCGACGTGGTTCCCACCCAGCAGCCCACACTCCAGCCGGTCCTCAGACTGGACAGGGACGAAAGGACAGGCAAAGGCTGTCAGCTGAAGAAGGCTGGGCCCGCCCCTGCCCCACCCCCATTTCTGGTCAGCCCAGCCCAGCCTAGCTCCAAAATAGCCCTGGTGTCACTGTCCAGGATTCAGTTTCACCCTCAGCCCCAAGGAGGCAAAGGGCAGATGGTCAGGAGCAGGAAGACGTCTGTGTCCTCCACTGTGATGCAGGGAGAAGGGCAGCTGGTCCAGCTCTCCTCAGACCAGCATCGTGGAGTGTGGCGCGGGAACAGAGCGGAGGGTCCCAGGATGGTGTCGAAAGGATCCATTAAGCAGTCTTGAAGGCAAAAGTTGGCATTGACCATGAAGGGGACCCAGGACCACCACAGAGAACCAGGTCTACATCTAAGGAATCACAAGACCACACAGGGGTCAAGATCAGTCCCAGGGGACACAAACCACCCAAAGACCCAGGTGTACTTTAAAGGAACCCATGGACACTCAAGAAAAGCCAAGGACCCACGTCTGCCCTCAGAAGGATCAAGTTTACTCCAAGGGGACTAGAACAACCTGCTCTGCTCCCCACCTGGCACTCCTGGGACCCAGCAGTATAAGGGGACAGCCATTAGCCATACATGATCCCTGACTCATACCTACTCTGCCATGTCCACTTCTGGGACCCTTGGTCTCTGTGCCATGCTCAGGCTGGCTTGGGTCTGTGGTGACCTTCAATGAGAGTGGAACCCTAATAAGAACCAACCTAGCCAGGGCCAAGGGGTCTGAGGCTGGGGTTGAGCTGGGCACTGGCAGTACCTTCATGCCCCAGGCAGGGCTGTTCATTGTCCCAGTGTGGACTTGGGCAGTACCTACTGCTTTGTGTCCCGAGCAGGACTGCCCATTCCCCCAAACCCAGAGTAGATCCTGTCTAGAGAGAAGATGAGCTGGCAGCTGGGAGCCTGGGGTTGGGGGTTATCTTGTGGGCTCCTTGGTCTTTCCTGACCCTTAAGGAGCCGGTATTGAAGAAGGCATACAGCTCTCCCTGTGGGCCCCATTTAAGGACATGGGGAACCAAGGGGAAATACCAAGGTTTGTCTCTTATGAGTCACACAATCTCTAGCTGTCCCCCACTTGCCAGTGCTGTGGGACCCAGGGGAAGAGTCAGCCAGAAGTAGGCTGGGAACTATTCATACCTCCAGTCTGACCCCTATTCCAAGGCCAGGGTTCTGTGTCCTTGCCTGCACTCTGAACCTATGGTAAGGGCCCTCTTCTGACTAGTATCCCCAATCCTTACCTGACATAGAGGGCAGGGGCACTCTCAGGGTCTCTGTACAGGTACATTCATTCTACTCATAAGTTTCCTTCCTCATCACCCCCAAAAGCCCCATCCCTAACATGAGTACCACAGGGGACGGGCTTTAGCATGTGAATTTCAAAGGAGATAGCTCCCGATCTCAATGAGGAAAGAAAGAAAGGGATTTAGCTCAGTGGTAGAGCGCTTGCCTGGCAAGCACAAGGTCCTGGGTTTGATCCTCAGCTAAAAAAAAAAAAAAAAAAAGAAAGAAAGAAAGAAAGGAAGGAAGGAAGGAAGAAAGAAAGAAAGAAAGAAAGAAAGAAAGAAAGAAAGAAAAGAAAAGAAAAGAAAAGACACCAGGCCTAGGAACAAGACCCTAAAAGGCCATGGCTGATGCACTCTTATGTGCTCTTATGGATGTTTGTGTAGTGTGTGTGAATGTAAACATCTGCACAGATGTTAGTTCACATGTTTGGGGGGAGGTTATGGAGACACTAGCTTATGTAGAGGCATACATGCCTCATGCCCTCCCAGGTCATGCATGGAAGGACAGAGGAAACATCTAGCTCCCTGGCTACCTCCAGGGCCTCCTGGGAAAGTCGGATCTTCTTTTGCTTGGATGAAACCATTAAGGGTTTCCTTTTGTAGCCTGGATTGGCCTTAAACTCACTCACGGTCCTCCTGCCTCAGCCTCCTGAGTGCTGGGATTTCAAGTACATGGTACCAGGCCCAGCTCCTCTTAACTCCAGGGTGGCCCTGGGCTACTGGTGGTCTTCACCCTTACCTCACTGGCTCATCCATGAAGTACCACTGGGGCTGGGTTTTCTGCCTCCCACCTGGGTCTGAGTCTGTGGTGACGCTTGCACAAAGCTCCCTGATGCTGCAATGGGCCCTGCAAACCTGAGTATCTTCCACACATTAAAGTCCAGATCATCAGCCCAGGATCTGTCCCATTTCTTGCTTGCATCCTTTGACAAAACAACTGTTCCCTGAGTCTCTCCAGTCCTCGTGGAATGTAACAGAGAAGCAGATTCTTCTGGCTCCAAACCCACAGGTAGATACCAAGTCCCACAGGAATGCACACCCAGGGACTTGCACAGCTGGGTGGTTTTAAGGAGAGTGGCTCATTGACGGAATTGAAGGAGACATGACGGCCAGGGAGCTGAAGCACCTGCTTGTGTGCCCCAGACAACAGGCATGGGAAAGGGACCGGAGGAGTGGAAGCCCTCCACTTGGTGAACACACACAGACTGAGAGGCAGTATGTGGACCCTGATGGCGTAGTTACACACACGGGGCTGGGGCCATACAGACTATGAGACAAAGGCAGAGAGACTGGGGGGCAAACAGGACCATGCCCTGATGTCACAGCCCCAAAGTGAATCAACCGTGGCTTTCTACAAGGCCTGGACTCCTGTTCTGCAGCTCCTCCTCCCTTTTTGTTCCTGTTTATTTATTATGTACACAGTGTTCTGCCTGCATGTACACCTGCAACAACAAGAGGGCGCCAGATCTCATTACAGATGCTGGGAATTGAACTCAGGTCCTCTGGAAAAGCAGCCAGGGCTCTTAACCTCTGAGCCGTCTCTCCAGCCCTCCCTCTTAGATGACTCCTCCTCTCTGACTGTGTCCTCCCACTCTGTGCTCCTCTCTCTGTAGCCCCACCCCTTCGCAGCTCTGCCCCTTCCCCACATTCTCTCCTCAAAGCTCCCTTTCTGGACAGGTCTGTTTGAAAGAGGAACTGCCCTCCCCCTTTCCTGCTGTGAGCTAACACTTGTAGTGGGTCACCTCTTTTTCTGTGTGCTTTCGTTAGTGCTTCTGTCTAGTCGGGAGCCTGGCCACTTCTCTGCCCCAGCAAGGACATTCACACCAACGTTGAGCCTGAATAACACACATGCAAAATCCAAGCCCATCCTCCCTCACCAACTCTCCCCATTTCCCCTTGGCCAGCCCCTAACACTCATTTTTCTTTTTTTTTTTCTTTTTTCTTTTTTTTAATTATTCTACATTTGAGTGAGAAATTCAGTACCTGCCATTCTGTATCCTCCACCATCCATGCACTCAATAATAACGGGAATTTCGTATTAGGTAGAATGGCATGCGACTCTGTAAGTGCATTGAACCCCCATTTAATATTTGGATTCCTTATCCTCAGATTCAGATACACTCAGACTGAAAATACCAAAAAAAAAAAAAGCTGGCTGTGGTGGTGCACACCTTTAATCCCAGCACACAGGAAGCAGAGGCAGACGCTCTCTGAGTTTGAGACCAGTCTAGTCTCCATAGTGAGTTCCAGGACAGCTAGGGCTACACAGTGAGACTGTCTCAAAAACCAAAATGAAATGTATTATCTGTCTTGAAGTGTATGAACTATTCTTGTCATTCATTCCTAAGCAAAACAGACAGCTCTTTACCCAGCTCTTACACTGTATTAGGCATTACCAGTCAGCCAGAGATGAATTAAATTACATGAGAGAAGCTGGATATAGCAGCACAAAGCTGTAATTCCAGCACTAGGAGGACTGACTGTGAGTGTGAGGCTAGCCTGGGCTATGTTCTAAGACCCTGTGTCAAAAAGTGAAGGAAAGAAGAAGGAAGGAAGGAGGGGGGAGTGAGGGAGGGAACCAGGAAGGAAAGGAGGGCACATGGAAGTTCTTTGCAATCCCTAAGCCATTTTGAATCACGGACTTGAACATCTGTGGGTTTGGCATCAGCGGGGTGGGGAAGGGGGTCTTGGAACAAACTCCCCAACGGTAGACAGTGGGCACACTTTTGTCAGTTGATGAACACTTGGTTGTTTCTGTTCCTTGGCTGCTGTGATCATGCTGCCGCCTACACAGGAGTGTAGAGGCCTCTCAGACTCATTTCTTTTTGCCCGACTATATCCCCAGGAGAGGCATTGCTGGACTAACGGTGGGTATATTTCTAACTTTTTAAGAAAATGAAGATATACAGACCAAAATGTGCAAACGATAAAAGGATGAGTAAATTCCGTGACTATTACACAGCCCCGTGTCTGCCTTAGTAAAACTGTACTCTACGTCTACGTCAGTTCCCTGAGAATCCACCTGAAGTGCCCCCATGTGCAGGGCAGAAAACATGATGGGTGTGCTCGCATGTGATCTTCATGAGTTACACCTCCGTAAAGACACTGGGCTGAAAGAAAATACATTTAGGCAGAAACCAATGAAATCTGGTCTCCAGGGTTTCTGGAGCACTTTATTACATGTAAGTCTTATGAAACACGTTGAGTACTGGGTGTTCGTGAAGGAGTTGTGTACTCTGGAGAAGCTCGTGTTTAGTCCCATTCTGGAGACTTTATTTGGGAAGCATTCCAGGACTTGGTTGCCTCGTGGATGTCACACACCTGGCAAACACATGTTCCCAACATAGGAAGTAAATGCCCTGTGGGAGCTTTAGTGATTCCATCTTGGTCTGATGGGTCAAAAGTGCATGCTTGTTTTGCTCAGCCTTGCTGAAATAGGACAAACGGTATTTTGCCAAGAAAAACAGCACCCACTACCTCCTTGAGAACAGGGAGATGGCTTGATGGTTCCTTGAACCGTAGTTAATTTCAGATGAAGAAGTCGGTAACAATGTAGTATTCTTTGCTGATGTTCCTTTGCCTATTTCTGAGCTGCATATATGCACTGGGTAGAATAAACTCCAGGTGGCAACATTCACTGACAGGTCTCCCGAATCTATCCTGTGTCTCTGTCTCTTCTTAATCCTCACTCCCCTATTCAGGTGCTGTTCGACAGGTCGGCTGGTCCCAACAATGCGCACGGTCACACATTCACCTTCCAGTGCCCTTTCAGATCAGGCTCTTAGTATATACTCGCAAGACATGGTGCCGACCTGTGGACCACAGACCAAGGTTAAACCAGTTTCTCCTGAGTGAAAATGAGAACAGCCCTGGGGCCAAGGGAGAAGGTGTCACTCACTGACTTGTCACTCCTGGATGGGATCCTGGCTCCGAAGACCATGTCAGTGGGGAAATGTACAAAGTACCAATAAACCCTCCATGGTGGTGGCTCGCACACCTTAAATCCCAGCACTCAGAAGGCAGAGAGGCAGGCAGATCTCTTGAGTTCAAAGCCAGCCTGGTCTACAGAGAGAGAGTTCAAGGACAGCCTTGAAAGCCCCCTGCTGCTGCTGCCGCCGCCCAAAAAAAAGGAGAGGGATTAAAATATTTTGGGGAGGTTGAGGACAACTCACCAGACAAAATTTGACAGGAGAGATCCTTGTACTGCTGGGTCTTTCCTTGCCAGCTTTATTGATGTGTAATTGAAAAATCATGTGTATGTGTATATACATGTGTGTGTTTATAATATATTATATGTGCTAGGCAAGGGCTACCTCTGATCTATATCCCCATCTGACAAGTATATAAAATGATATTTTGAGATTCATGTGTCCTGAATAATGACCAGAGTCAAGCAAATGACCTTATCTGCCCTTCACAGAGCTGTCTCTGTGGGGGGAGGGGGACGACACACATTCTGTACCTGTCTGTGCTCTCATCAAACTTTAAAGCAAATTCATCATAGTCACACTGGGCTACAAGCCATGGGTGCTTATCCGTACACCTAACTGAAGCCGTGTGTGCACCCCTGGAGACACAGCAAGGCGGAGAGATGACAGCAAAGGTGTTGCACACCTGGTATCTCCTAAGGAGCTAATCCTGAATGCGTATGGTCAATTACTCAATAGTAACACGTAAGGTCTTTTCCTTCCTTCCTTTCTTTCTTTCTTTCTTTCTTTCTTTCTTTCTTTCTTTCTTTTTTTAGTTTTTTTTTTTTATTTTATAATTAATTTAATTTTACATATCAGCCACGGATTCCCCTGTCCTCCCTCCTCCCATCCCCCAGCCTTCTCCCGCAATCCTCCCCCGATTCCCACCTCCTCCAAGGCAAGGTCTCCCCTGGGCATTCAGCTCGGCCTGGTAGATTCAGTTGAGGCAGGTCCAGTCCCCTCCTCCCTGCAGCAAGGCTGAGCAAAATGTCTCAGCATAGGCCCTAGGTTCCAAAAAGCCAGTTCATGCACTATGGACAGGTCCCGGTCCCACTGCCTGGGGGCCTCCTAAATAGTTCAAGCTAATCAACTGTCTCACTTATCCAGTCTTTTTCAATAGCATCACAATGTGGTTTACTTAAGCAATTGGATCTTACATGTCCTCACCCCACACAAAGAAGTAACTGTGAGGTATAGATGTTTTAATGGCCTTAGCCAGTAATTAATTCACAATGTCTACTAAACCATTATGTTCTAGACCCCAAATAAATATGATTTTTAAATGGACAAGGGACATGAATGGCTGTAGGTACCTGGGAACGTGTTTAACGTCACTCATCATCACGGCTATGTCATCAGAATCTCAAAGAGCTTTCATATGCATAAGCCCACACACAGAGATAAAGTAAAAACAAGTCAGGAGTGGAGGTGCAGGCCTTTAATCCCAGCACCTGGGAGACAGAAGCAGGCCAAGCTCTGTCAAGTTGAAACCAGCTTGGTCTACTTATCAAGTATCAGACCATTCAAGACTATATGGTGAGATCCTGTCTAAAAAGGAAGGAAGGAAGGAAGGAAGGAAGGAAGGAAGGAAAGAAAGAAAGAAAGAAAGAAAGAAAGAAAGAAAGAAAGAAAGAAAGAAAGAAAGCGTCTATTCTGGAGGTGAAATGTGCAGCAACTACAACGACACATTCACTAAAGGGTTTCGTGGGAGACTCTATGTATGGGAACAGTCAGTGAGGCTGTAGATAGACTGCAAGTATGCAACCTAAAGAAATAAAGAAAATGCTGAACAAAGGAAGTAAACTGAGACTTAGTACAATGAAAGACACCATTAAACACATCAACACGTGCAACACAACAAGTTGTCACATATGAGGAAAGCTGAAGGAGGCTGGCAGCCAGAAGACAGATAAGAAAACATGGAAATGTTTACCACCCAATTTGATCACTACACACTGTCCTCATGAGTCAAATCATCACACTAGACCACACACATTTGTATAACTAAAATAATAATTAACTTTAAAACAGAACAGTAATAACTTTTTTCTTGGGCTGGCAAGTAGCTCATCAGATAAAAGCACCTGCTGCAAGGCTGAGAAGCTTGAGTTTGATTCCCAGGACCCACATGGTGGAAAGGAGAGCACAGACTTCTGGACATTGTCCTCTAATTGCTGTTTGAATCTTAGATGGTCTTTTGATAAAAAAAAAATTTAAAAAAAAAAAACAGATATCAAGGTGAAAGCTGAAAGATCAGAGGAGCAGAGCAGCCAGCCACTAGTTCTTACCTCTATGAAATCCTCAGCCTAAAGAGAGTGAGTTCCTGTTTCCTCATGCCTTATATACCTTTCTCTACCTTGCCATATTACTTCCTGGGATTAAAGGTGTGTGTGCTTGCCAAGCAAAGGAGTGAGATCTCAAGTGATGGGATTAAAGGTGTGTGCCACCACTGCATAACCTCTATGTCTAATCTAGTGGTTAGCTCTGTCCTCTGATCCTCAGACAAGTTTGTTAGGTACACAATATATCACCACATCTGATCTACACATTTTACACACACACACACACAGAGGTACTTTATATTTTTAGTTCTTAAACTTTTTTATCAAAACAAAATTAAATGTGATAGATCATCTAGAGTCCTTCTGTCTCTGTCTGTGTAACTGCCTAACCTGTTATAACCTAACCTGGGCAGGGGCAGTGAGCTATGGATTTCATGGGGAAAGGACAAGCCATCCTTGCCCTCTTTACAGCAACCTGCTCTGTGACTTTTCCCAGAGAGATGTGAACAAATGACTGCTCACCCCATATGGGGCACCCAGGCCAGACCAAGGAACCATTCACCCAGTTGTATCTTGGGGAAACAATGAGTTTAGTGGGTTATTCACAGGAGCATGAATGGCTCACCAAAGCCTGCATCCCTAAAGAGCCCATCACAGTATGAGAAGGCTGCATCCCTTAAAAGCCCATCACAGTTCAGGTAACTATTTCCAAGCTGCACCCCTGGAGCCCTCTCCTCCAGCAACTGTACATGTTAGTTGTTGATGTTGTTTTGTTTTTTTAAGATTTGTTTATTTATTATGTATACAGTGTTCTGTTTGCATGTATCCCTGCAAGCCAGAAAGAGGAGCCAGATCTCATTACAGATGGTTGTGAGCCACCATATGGGTGCTGGAAATTGAACTCAGGACCTCTGGAAGAACAGCCAGTGTTCTTAACCTCTGAGCCATCTCTCCAGCCCCCACATGTTAGTTTTATACTGTGTACCTGATTGTTGGGAGGGGACTTGCGAACTGTCTAAGATGTCTTAGCTTCCTGATTTAGGAGTCTCCCCTACCCCTCCTTCCAGGAGGAAATCTTCCAATTAAATGGAAATAACCACACAACAGAATGAAAGCAGAAATCTTTGAAAAACGCTACATCGCAGCATTCAAATAAAGGCAATTTGCATGAAATGATGCTGACCCTGAAAGACACTTTAGACATCCTACTGGTAGGGATTCTGAGGTTTTTGGGCGAGTTCTGCAAATTTCCTCCTGGATCTGTTTTCTCGTGATATCCAGGAGGAATTCTGTTGTGAGGACTAAGTGCAACATCTGGAAACAACCATGCAACCTGGAAAAGTGGTCCACGAGGAAAGGCTTGTCTAGGAATTTAAGCAACTTTAAGGAAACACAGGACATTAAGAATCCATCTTGACAGAGCCAGGAGGATCTCTGTGAGCTCGAGGCCAGCCTGGGCTACCAAGTGAGTTCTAGGAGAGGCGCAAAGCTACACAGAGAAACCCTGTCTCGAAAAACCAAAAAAAAAAAAAAAAAAAAAAAGAATCCATCTTGAGCTGGGTGGTGGTGGCTCTTTGTGAGTTCGAGGCCAGCCTGGTCTACAGAGCGAGATCCAGGAAAGACACAAAGCTACACAGAGAAACTCTGTCTCTGGAAAGAAAAAAAAAGAATCCATCTTAGCCAGGCAGCAGTGGTGCACACCGTTAATCCCAGCACGCAGGATGCAGAGCCAGATGGATCTCTGTGAGTTCAAGGCCAGCCTGGTCTACAGAGTGAGATCCAGAACAGGCACCAAAACTATACAGAGAAACTCTGTCTTGAAAAACAAAACAAAAAAAAAAAAATATCCATCTTATGTTGACTAAAACAAATGTTAACAAAAAAAATAAATAAATCCTTTGGGCAAAAGAATGTTGCAAGGCTTTGAAAGGGTTTGTGGAAAACCTTTCTGATGCACCCAAGGTAGACAAACCACAGGAGGCCTTCGTATCAGCATCGCCTGCATCAGCACCAGCGTCAGCTGCATCAGGACCAGTCACTGCTCCCCCAGTCATAATTTAAAATTAGGGTCAGTGGAACTAGGAGCTGTCATGGAAGAGGGTGCCACCTTCCACCTCAACAGCTGCCAAGAGTAGGGCTGCACACATTCCTAGGACAGAGATTGACAGCCACAATTAACTGGGTGACTTAATTGGGCAACCTTTCAATTCCATCCTGGTTAGAAAGTGGCACTTCCTACTCCCATGCCCTACCAAGTGACTCAGAAACAACCTGGGTCTCTGATCTCTCAGAAGAGCTTCAAGTGCCAAACTCAATGTTCCGGACATCAGGTTCTAGCTAGCATCAGGTCATTCCACATCCTGTGTTTGTCTCTTGTCCCAGAGCTGTGCTGAGGGGCGCCTCAGACGTAATCAACTGTAGACACACCACAGAGGTGCCCGGGACCTCCATGTGGCAATCACACTCTCCAGCAGCCAGGGTGTGTGTGTGTGTGTGTGTGTGTGTGTGTGTGTGTGTGTGTGTGTGTTTGCACGGTGGTATACACAAGTGCACATGCACCTGTGTATGCAAGTATAAGGAGGCCAAAGGAAGTCTCCTCTATCACTCTCTACCTTTTTTGTTGCTGTTACTTTGTTTTTGGAGACAGGGTTTCTCTGTGTAGCCCTGGCTGTCCTGGAACTCACTCTGTAGAGCAGGCTAGCCTCAAGCTCAAAGATCAACCTGCCTCTGCCTCCTGAGTGCTGGAATTAAAGGCATCCGCCACCACCACCTGCTGTCTACCTTATTTTTTGAGACAAGGTCCCTCATTAAACCTGGAGCTGACCAATTCAGCTAGATCAGCTGGTCAACAAACCTCAAGAATTATACTGTCTTTAGTTCCCTAGTGCTGGGATCACAGGTGTGGGTAGTCAGGCCCATCCTTTTACATAGAAGCTTGGGATCTGAACTCAGGTCCTCACATTGGCATGGAAAGCATCTTCCTGGCTAAGCCATCTCCATAGCCCCTAGCCTCTGCTAACTAGTGCCAACCTAACAACCACAGAGACTTAGAGGGCGCCTGAGGACTAAGATTATCAATCAGGTAGTGCAGAGCACAGCACAGGAACAGGATGTTGTGCTAAACAGGCAGATTCAGGAGGCAGAGAAGAAAGGATGCTCCAAAAAGTGAACCGAGGAGGATCACATCAGATATTCTGAAAGAAGGACCCTTGGCCATGAGGATCAGGAATAAAGGTGAGGTCCGCTGAGGTTGAGCCATAGTTGTGGGAGGCATCCCTGTAGTATCCACTGAGTAAGGTGTCCGTGGCCTGGAAGCAGGGCTGTGGCCCTGACAGAGACTTTTGAGAGAGCCCTTGTCGGGCACATCACCTAGCTTTACGCACTTGAGTTACTCTGTTAGGATAGATGGAAGCCACTATACTTTGATTCTGATGGCTCTGGCACTGTTCATTCTGATGTTCGTGGGCAGATCAACAGATCGCTAACTGTACAGAGATGGGAACTGTCCCTCACACGTCCAGACCCAACCATCCATGTGGAGGAATGGGAAGGATGCGCTAGACAACCAATCCTCTCAGAAAAGAAGCAGCTGGGCTGCTGCTTCCAATACATTATGGGATGGAGGGCATCCCCTCAAAGAGCTATGCTGCAGGCTGGAGAGATGGCTCAGCTGTTGAGAGCACCGGCTGCTCTGCTAGAGGTCATGAGTTCAATTCCCAGCAGCCACATGGTGGCTCACGACCGTCTCTAACTAACTGTAACCCTCTTCTGACGTGCAGAGGTACATGCAGACCCAACCATACATTTAAAATGCGTACATAATCAGAAGGCTATGCTGAAGTCTCACTCTAGAACCTGGGATAGAAGCGTACTTAGAAAGAGTGTCTTGGCAGCAGCAATCCAGTCAAGATAAGGTCAGTAGGGTGGGCCTGATCCATTAAATGGTGTTTGTATAAAAAGAGGAAATGTGCCCGGCAGTGGTGGTGCACACCTTTAATCCCAGCACTCGGGAGGCAGAGGCAGGTGGATCTCTGTGAGTTCGAGGCCAGCCTGGTCTACAGAGTGAGATTCAGGGCAGGCACCAAAACTATACTGGGAAACCCAGTCTCGAAAAACCAACAAAAAAAAAAAGGGAGGGGGGTTGTAGACACAGAAACAGTTACAGATACACACACAGGCCATGTGAGAGGAAATCACCCAGAAAAAGATGCCCGTGTAAGAGGAGGGCAGAGGCTGGAATGATACAGCAGCAGCGGCGGCAGCAGCTAGGCTACCAGAACTGAGACGGGTGGGAAGGCTCCTCCCTGGGACCTCCAGGAAGCACAAGCGAGGCCCACACTTGCTTTTGGATCTCTGAGAGGAATTTTCACCCAACTTGTGATCCTATATTTTAAAAGTCATAGGACACTAATTTAGTATCATAAACAAAACTCGAGCTGATTAAACAAAGAGCAGGAGCTGGAGAGATGGTTAAGAGTACTTACTGCTCTTGCAAAGGACCCTGGTTCAAGTCCCAGCACCCACATAGCACCTCACAATCATCTGTAACTCACGTTCCAGGGAATCTGATGCCTTCTTCTGGCCTCCATAGGCAATTTATGATGTGGTGCACAAACAAACATGGAGACAAAACACTTAGACATGTGAAATAAAAATAAATAAATCTTTTCTAAATGAAGCCTGAGTTCTGAGATATGACCCATCAATTCAACTGCTTGATATGGCTCAACACCAAAACCTAGCAATGCCCATACAAAAATCAGTCCTTGCAGACTCGTGGCAGCATTACTGACAGCAGGAAGGACTGGTGAGGTGGCTCAGTGGGTAAAGGCAAGAGCTGCCAGGCCTGACAACCTGAGTTTGAAGCCTGGGACCCATATTAGAAGGCAAGAATCAACTCCTAATAGTTGTCCTCTGCCCTCCACGTGTCATGGCATTTTCTTATACAAGTGTGTGTGTTTCATATATATTCCTTCCCTGCAATATAAAACGTGCGCGCATGCACACACGCACACACACACACACACACACACACACACACACACACACACACACCTTGAGACAAATAGCCCATCACACACTGCTTGGGGATGAGAGATTAGAGCTCAGGATTCACTGTGAACCTCACCTACTCTGCAGCCACATCTGTCTGTCTTGTGCTGGGTGCTAGGCTGCCCATCTGCTCTCAGACTGGCAGCTGACAGGGGTCAAATCAGAAACTAGTGAGTGCTTGTCTAGCATGCACAAAGTGCCACACAAACCGGGTGTAGTGGTACATACCTGTCAGCCCAGCACTTAGGAATAGATTCTGGAGTTTCAGAAGTTCAAGGTCATCTTCAGCTATATATTGACTTTAAAGCCAATACTGAATACATGACTTGTTTTTTTGTTTGTTTGTTTTTTTGTTTGTTTGTTTTTTTGTTTTTGTTTTTTTTTTTGAGACAGGGTTTCTCTGTAGCTTTGGAGCCTGTCCTGGACTAGCTCTGTAGACCAGCTGGCCTTGAACTCACAGAGATCCACCTGCCTCTGCCTCCCGAGAGCTGGGATTACAGGCGTGCGCCACCACTGCCCGGCGACTTTGTTTTTTTAAAAGGCAAGCAAGAAAGAAGAGCAGGAAAGGAACAGAGACCCTTCTGGAAAGGGCCGCCATCTATATGTGATTGTTCCATTGGCTTCCTACTTCTCAGTGACCTGCTGGCCCCACTTCCTCCCTCCTTGTCATTGAGGAGTGTGGCCTGTCCCTGTCACATATAAGGCAGCTGACAAGGGTCCTCACAGTACCTACATGGCACCACCTTGGTCTCCAAACTGAATGTCTGAGCCCTGAAACAAACCAGGCCATAGAGGCACCAGAGACTGAGCCTGGTGCCTGGCCAGCCAGGGCTAGAGGGACCCAAGAGGAAGCTCTGAAGCTGTACCCATGTGGCACAGCCGGGTTGGCTCTGCCCCATTGCCCCACTCATCTTCCCCATGGAGGAATTTGGCAAAGAACCCATGGGGAGGCTGCTTACCCCACAGCTCCTTGTGAGTAGGAGCTGAGGTAATAATGGGGCACCCTGGGGAAGGGTGCCAGGACCTCCCACCTCTCAGAGCATAAACAATGGTGACTGTTGGAAAGGGCTGACCCTCTAGCTTTTCTTCAACACTTGATGTTTTCTGTTTTCCTTTCTCCTCCTTCACTGTCATGGGGTCAACCCAACTCAGGACAAGGAGCTGGGGTTGGGGGACTTGAGAGGGATAAGAGGACCCTCCTGACTCCAAGAACCCACTTTTGCTGCGTGGTGGTGGTGAACACCTTTAATCCCAGCACTCAGGAGGCAGAGCCAGGCTGATCTCTGTGAGTTCAAGGCCAGCCTGGTCTACAGAGCAAGATCCAGGACAGGTACCAAAACTACAGAGAAACCCAATCTCAAGAAAAACAAAAAACAAAAACAAAAAAAAAAAATCAAGAACCCACTTTCAACAAGCTTCAACAGCATATAGCACTTGACAATTTACCGATATAATTTACATCCCTGCCGGTGTCTTCTGCTTCTGGAATTGCCCTCACGTTGCAGGGTGCTGTATTCCAGTCTTGTCTGCTCCCTAGCTCTCATCCTCCTGTCTTCTCTGTGCTCGAGGATGATCATTCTTGAGGCTCAGTGGTCCCCAGCTCCCGATCCTCCAAAAAACATGCTCAAAGACTTCCATATAGGCAGGGCATTTTTTTTTTTTTCCAGTCAGGGTCTGTGTAGCCCTTGCTGGCCTTGAATTCTGATCCTCCTGCCTCAGCCTCCAGTGTGCCAGAGTCCCAGGCATGTGCTTGACATATCCCACTTTTCCATTAGAACTTCTCTGTTTACAAATGTCCTTGTTCCGTTCAGTGGTCCCCCTTGCTCTCCCACGTTTTCGTTTTTCTTTTGTTTTTGTTTTTCAAGACAGGGTTTCTCTGTGTAACTCACATTTTATTTTTAACCTGGCAGCTAATTATCAAGTGTCTTTAAGGGCCCAGTGTGATGGTGCATGTATTTGTCTCGAGATGATCCCAGGATGGCTGGGTTACACCATCACACACAGTTGCCATTTCTTTGTGATGAGAACATTCACAACGCTCTTCCAGCTATTTTGAATGATATGACCAGTGTCATTGTCTGGTCACCCTTCTGTGTAAAAGAAGAGAATGTGCTTGTCTCAGCTGCCGTGACCTTGTACCTGTGAACGGATTTCTCCCCACCCCCACCTCATTCTCTGCTAACGAACAGGCCCTCTCCTGTTCTTCCTCAAATGTAAATCCTTTACATCTTAATATATTCCACACGTTTATCTTATATAAGCCTGGTGACTCCGTCTTAAAACTTGTAGACTTGTCTTTCTGCTGGCCCTTCCTCAGAGGATTCTATTAAGCATGTGTGGTATTTTCCCTGTATACTGTGAGGTTCTGGCATTGGAGCCTTCCCTGGCTGGGAAGAGCCTGCTCTTCCCGAGCTAGTCAGCTCCTAGTCTGGCTGGGTTCAGTTCTGAGCTTGCCCTCACCCTCTTGACAAGCAGGCCTCAACCTCTTCCTGGGGAGCAAGGTGCCCAGTGATTGGGTACCACCCCTACAGCTTGAGCCCCCTAAAGTCACTAAAATCACCTGTGCCCTCACACTGCGTGGTCCTGGCACGGGTAAATTTACCCCTGCTCCTTCCTGCCTTCTGGCCTTACAGGTTCCAGGGGCCTTTCCAAAGCCACTCCTGACTACTACCTTACCAGAGAACAGAGCAGACAGCTAGTTACCTTGGAATGTGGTGTCAAAAGTTTGGGGACCCTGTATCCTAGAAATGCATTCCCCAAAGCCTGATTTGGAGAAGCTTTTCAAAAAACAAGAACAAGCCTGGCTTCGTGGCATACACCTTTAATCCCAGCACTTGGGGATCTCTGTGAGTTCTAGGCCAGCTTGGTCGACAGAGTGAGTTCCAGGACAATTAGAGCTATACAGAGAGACCTTGACTCAAGAAAGAAAAAATAAACTAAACCAGAATAACAGCTGCACCTTTTCCTCTTAATCAGTTTATTTTTCACAGCTTTGTGCTTTTTACAAAATACACTGAAAAGCAGTTAACGGTTTTCAAGTGTCTATACTAGGGTCCGTGCAGACCCCTGTGAGGATGTGAAGACCAAACGCACGCCTGGATCACTAAGAGTGGCCCTGAGGTCCCTGGAGGCCAGCCCAATGCACAGGTGACTCCACCTATTAGCATTTCTACTGTGTGGGGCTGCTACTCTAAACTTCTGAGACGGATTGTAAGAGTCCAACATCAGGTAGCGGGCGAGCACTCATGAGGCAGTGCCTCAGCCCAAAGCAGCATCCGCCTCTTTGGGGACTTGCCCTTTCTTTACCCAAGGGGACTTAGAACCTTTCTGGCCTCCTTTTGAAAGCCGGAATGTGTGAGGGACAAGGCCCAGAGGCACCAATCCCTGTACGGACAGCTCCCCATCAGGTTTGAGAGGGCAAAAGCCAATCACATGACTGCACACCAATTTATGTCATGTCAGTTAAAAAAGCTGCCAGGTGGGTCAGCAGGAGCCCAGCAGTCACAGACTTCCAGAGCACAGTTGATTTCATTTTTTACCTCAACATTCAACACAACTGCAGTATTGCTCCTGAGTGGACAGGCAGTCACAGGGCACAAGGCAGTCGTAGACCAGGACAGGTGGGGTCTGCCAGCCGTGCTGGGACCTGCACAGCCTATGTGTGCACCCCAAGTGTTGTGGTTTGAATGTGCAGTGTCCTCCACAGGCTCACATTTGACCTCATGGTGGTCCTCAGCTGGTGGCGCTGCTTGGGAGGCGGTGTAACCTGTGGAGTGTGAGGTCTGTCCTGTTCTGAAGGGTATTCTCGGCTTCCTACTTCCCCTACCATGTGAGGGACTCTGCCACACCCCCACGGCCATGAGCTCCACTATGAACTGCAACCCCCTAAACTCGTGACCCAAAGTAATCCATCCTTCAAGTTGTGTCTGCCAGGTCCCTGTCCCCTACACTGACCACCCATTCAGTACCATGAGGAGTGAGGTCATTCAGGGTGCCCCCATCACATCCTGCCTAAGAGGGAGGCCACCCCCAACTCACCAGTCTACTCAGGGGGCACCAAGCTGCTGCAAACTGCACTTGAGTTCAGAGTGCGCCCAGAACCCTAGCCTAGGTAGCCTCCAAAGTCACAGTTCTTAGGACTCCCCACTGTCCCTGGCTCCAGAATAACTACCTCGGCTACTCCTCACCCCAGCCCTCTGTGGTCTCACCTTGAGGGCAACTGCAGAAAACAGTGCAGAGCTATCCACCCTAACCCTGAAGCCTGGGCGTCCACTCCCTGTGCCAGACTCAGAGGCCACCCCACTTCCTGCCAGCCCAGCATGGCCCATAGAACTCTGCTAAAAAAAAATGTATTGGGTCTGGAGCAATGGCTCAGCGGTTAAGAACACTTGCTGCTCTTGTAGAAGATCCAAATTCAGTTCCCATCATGCACGTCCAGCAGCTCAGAACCTCTTGTTACTCTAATTCCAGTGTATCTGATACCCACTTTTGTCCTTCATAGGCACCCAGATATACATCCATATGCATACGTAGACACACATATCTAGACATAAAAACAAAATACATCTTTTGAAAGAGAGAGACATAGGTGTATCTTGTAAAACACAGCAGTGCATGCCTGTCAATCTAGCTAGCACTCATGAAGCCAAGGCAGGAGAATCTCAAGTTTAAGACCAACCAGAGCTAGATAGCTACAACAATGGGACACTTTGATCTGGTGTGCTCATGATCTCCAGGGACAGCCATGTCATGGGTCTGTTCTACCAGACCTGCCCGAAATGAAGCCAAAGTTCCCAAGGGGCTGTTTACAGATCACACTTTACTGGTCCTTAGGCTTTGTGGCAAGACCCCAGTTCACATTACAAAGGTTAGAAAAAGTGGTTCTGGGGAGAACGCACCCCAACAGCAAGTCACTCCCCACTGACAGCATATATATAAAATGACATCCCAAACCAGCAAAAAGGTTAGCCACACAGAAGCTCCTCCCAGATGGACCTGAGCCCAGGGCTCCTGCCTCCTGAGCTTGCTGGGGAGTGTGAAGAGACAGCAGCTCACTTTGAGAAGTGAGAAGAACCCTTGGGACAGTGGCCATGCAGTCCCTGTGGCTCACAGAACACAGGTCCCAGTCCAAGGGACTCAACCTCCCCACCGTGCACACAACCAAACAATTCCTGCCCTGAGATGTGTTTCAAGAGAACACAAAGCCTGCATTCCTGGCCCAGTAATTTTGCAGACACAGAGTACCTTCCTCCAAGGGAAACAAGGTTAGGGAGCTGACACTGGACGGAGGCTTCACTCTTGCCTTGGCCCATGGACTGTATCAAATCCCATTCAGAATCTGCTCCAAAAGGGAGCTCAGACCCTTCCCTCTCCCGGAATCAGGATGGCGACTCTGTTCTCTGTCACACACTTGAGAGAGGAGAGTTCACAAGAGTAGGACCCTCTGCAGGAAGCAGCAGGCAATCAGTAGCCTGGAGCACACGGAACTTCCCCAGTGGGTGTGTCCAGGAAGCCACCACAGGAGAAGGAACTCATACCCAACGGGGCACAGCACACATCGTGGAAGACCTTGGGCAGCAGCTCAGAGGCACCTGGTAACTCTAAGGCCGGTGAAACTCCAGGGCATCCAGCTACTTGGCAGCCGTGGGCCACCAGTCCGGCACCGAGGCAGTCACGGCAACCTGTTGGCTCTCGGAGGTCTTTATGTGGAGAGGACCCTTGATGGTCTCTGACCGCAGCAAAGCCAGGCCCACATGTCCCTGGCCGGCCCTGAACTTGCCTGCTGCCTGTCCTGTTGCAGTCACCGTCACTGAGGTGCCGGGGCTGATGCCATTGGCAGGCAGGGGACCTTCGAGCCTCACAGGGAAGAGACGCTTACGAATGATGCCTGTGTGGTGGGTGCGGGCCGTCAGCTCCTGCCCAATGTAGCAGCCCTTGGTGAAGCTCACTCCATTCATGAAGGCCAGGTTGGACTCCAGGGGTAGGGCTGTCCCTGGGGGCAGGTCACAGACCCCCTCAGGGATGCCTGTGGGGTTCAAAAACAAAGAAAATGAGGATAGCATGCCCAGCAGCAAGTGCAGGCCTGCCGTTTGTGAAGTCCAGTCCTACAGGCCAAGTCCACCCAACCCTTCTACCCCTTACGGGGTCCACCTTGCATCTCCCCGCCCCTCCCCAACACCAGCCCAGCATATTATCCTACTGGCATACATACCTTGCTGGTACCGGTGTGTATGATAATCTCGGAGGTCCCCAAGCTGTCCCCTGGGCACCAAGGCTGGGCCGTCATCCTGAGTGAGAAGCCGCCACCCCATACGTACAGTCCGGGGGTCACGGGTGAGGATGGTGGTGGCTTCCGCCCTCTCTTCTAGTGGTACAGCCTCGGGGACCTGAGGGGCACAGGGTAGCACAGCCCACACCTGGAGCTCTGGACATGGCTCCACAGCGACCTTCCGCCGGATCTTATATACGGCCAGGTACTTCTGTAAGGTGCCCAGCACAGAGCTGTCAGACTCTAGGAGAAAGCCTGGTGCCTCCTCGGTGCTCTCGGGGAGTCTGTAGGAGACAGACATGGGCTTAGGGCTGGCAGGAGTCCCTGCCCACTGCCGACTCACCAACTTGAGAGCTGCTGGTAGCAAAAGGCCACACAGCCCGTGATAACTAGTGTTCAGATGGTCAACCTATCAGAATCAAGGGTTCTGTTGGAGGAAACCATCACGCAGGCATTTTGGAATTACTGCCTTTTGAATGAATTGGCTATTTCTTGTTGTAGACTTTTTGTGTAGTAACAGCTATGACTTTCCCCATTACAAAGGGAAAAAGGGGGCTGGAGAGATGGCTCAGAGGTTAAGAGCACTGACTATTCTTTTAGAGGTCCTGAGTTCAATTCCCTGCACCCACGTGGAGGCTCACAACCATCTGTAATTAGATCTGGCACCCTCTTCTGTATACATAATAAATAAATCTTTTAAAAAAAGGGGGGGGGGTAGGTTGGGGATTTGGCTTAGTGGTAGAGTGCTTGCCTGGCAAGCACAAGGCCCTGGGTTCGATCCTCAGCTCTAAAAAAAAAAAGGCAGTTTTCTTTTACTCGTGACTTATACTGACACAGACTCCTAACTTTTTTTGTTTGTTTGTTTTGTTTTGTTTTTCAAGACAGGGTTTCTCTGTGTAGTTTTGGTGCCTGTCCTGGATCTCACTCTGTAGCCCACGCTGGCCTCAAACTCACAGAGATCCACCTGCCTCTGCCTCCCTAGTGCTGGAATTAAAGGCATGTGCCACCACCACCAGGCTGGACTCCTAACCTTTTACCTAGCCATTTCTTTTTGTTTGTTTTGTTTTTTGTTTTTCGAGACAGGGTTTCTCTGTGTAGCTTTGCGCCTTTCCTGGAACTCACACTATAGACCAGGCTGGCCTCGAACGCACAGAGATCTGCTTACCTATGCCTCCTGAGTGCTGGGATTACAGGCGTGTGCCAACACTGCCTGGTTACCTAGCCATTTCTAAGATTAAAGTCTGAGCATATAAATTCCTTTTTTAGATCCCCTAATTGATTCTAACTCTTCATTGACCCTGTCTCCATAGTCACTCTCCCTTCCTTCCCTGAGCAAAAGGACTGTCAAATAGGGAGCCAGGCTACCCTCTGCCAGCAGCTCCCCCCCAACAGCACAACTGTCACCAGGGTTGTTAAAGCAGTTTTTAATCAGACTTTTGGCCATCACAAGTCTCAATGAACTCCTGATGATATTGCAACCACTTCTAACCTAGGCCAGATAGACAGCATCTTCTGATACCTAGAAGAAGGACTCTGTTAACTATCGCTAAAGACACAGGGTGATTGGTGACTGTCCAAAACACAATCCTCAGTCATGGTGAAGGTGCCAACAGGCAAGTCTGTGACCGGCCCCAACACGTCTCTGAGGCTACACAAACAGGCTGTGCAGGCTCACTTAATGAGTCTGTGGGGAGACTCTCCTGAACTTCACCCCTAGAGTGAGAGCACCAGCCCCAACAAGAAGCCTCTCTCAGCCTCTTTTCTTGCCCACTTTTAGTTGTGGAGGGTGGGCTGGTAACAGAGATAGTAGCAGCAGCAACAGTAGAGGGCGGTGGAGGCAGCGGAACAACGGTGGGGGCCGCAACTACGCGGCTGACAAGCCAGGCTGCAAAGAGGACAAGACTGCAGCTGTCTGGCTGCTGGAGCAACCACTGAGCGGTTCAACAATAGCCAGGGCAGGGAGAAAGGCAGCAACAGTGGAAAGACAGACGGCGAGAGGGCGGAGAGCTGAGGCTGGAAGAGGGTAAAAGGTTGCAAAGAGCCAGAGAAGAGAAACTGCGGGCCCAGGTCACTGAAGAGCTCCAGAGAGCTGTTAATCAAACCTTTGGAGCCAAGGGTCTACGAGCTGGCCAGAGGAAAGCTGTGACATTGGCTGGTGTTAACAGCTAAGGAATCCCATACAGGAGCTGGAATACTGGGCGCTGCCAAGAGGAGAGCCACAAGAGCGGTAAACACTTGCAGGGCCAAGGCTGCAGACTCAGGGTCTTCAACACTAGAGGGCACCCGCATGCTCCTGCTTCCAGAGGCAAATGCCACCACACGCCAACCCCTGCCAACCACCATGAGGAACGAAAGGCACCAAAGACTGGCACTTGAATAGCTTCTCCTTGCTGGCCCAGGCCACCCAGCAGCCTATTGGTAACACACAGAGATGGTGACATCCTGGAAATGTGGTCAGATCCAAGCCTCCAGAGTAGGGCCCATGCGTGTTTTCTACAAAGGGCAGAGACTGGTTCAGGCTTGAGGGCCTGAGCCACCACAGCCCTAACACTGCCTGGAAGACAATGTCCCAGGCTGAGGGGAGGAAAATGGGTGTGCCGGGATTCTCAGAGAACTCTACACATCAAAGCATCATACTGGGTCTGGCCCAAGGGTTGTCATTTGCTGACACAGTTCTAGATTCAGAGAGTCCACTAAGCGATGTAATACAGAAAAAAAAAAAAAAGAATCTCTAGAAGGCTCATCACTGTGGCTTTTTAGCACCTGGAGATAGATGCTCTAGGTTTCCCCACAGAATGCAGACAACTACTGGATAATGATGTCATGGCTGCCAAATCGCAGTGACTACTTTAGCCTGGAATGGCCATCCTCAAGGGTTCAGCAAAGACCCTCCAGACATGCGGAGTCTCGACATAGTCTTACTCTGAGACCCTAGGTGGCTACTGAAGATGCTTACCAAAACCCAACTTAGAAAGACACCAGGCAGCCCAGCCGGACCTTGACTCCGGTAGGAGTCAAGGAGGGACAGCCCGGGTTGTGGGACGGGGCGGGGCACTTCTGACTTAACCGGTAGGGAGCAGAGGCACAAGGCTCCGCGCAAGTAACTAGCCGACCCCTTCTCTAAGTCCAGATCATCCTCCTTTGGAAGCCTTTTCCGGAGACATCTAATTCGGCCTCTTCTCAGCGGTGTCTAGCCAGCATCCCCCTGGAATCTTATCCGGACGTCCCTCCTTGGATGCGTCTACCCACTCCTCCAGCCGCGGATGCTCCTTTGCCGGCTCCCCCCGCGCTCCATCACGCCTATCGCCCCGCCCTGCCGCCCAGGCTCCTCACCCATACAGGATGACGTCATACAGCGTGCGTCCCTGCACATTCAGGAAGTGGGCATACGCCGCACGCGGAGAGGGCTGAGCCGCGCCGGTTGGAGGACCCGAAAACGGCAGCTCATTGGTCAATAGTCCCAACAGGAAGGGCGCAGCGTCCGGGCCGCGCACGCGCAGTAAGGCGCGCTCGTCTAGCCGGAAGCAGGTCCAGGCCACGCTGTCCTCCGGGTTGCCGCGGAGGCCGGAGCCACGGGCCAAGCAGCGCCTCGGGATCCAGTTGGGCTGCCAGAGCCAGGCCGGGCTTCGGCGCCCCGCAGCCGCGCCCCGGAGCAGCAACGCGGCTGCCATCTTGGGCGCGAGTGAAGGCAGGAGCCACAGCGGCCCCTGTCGGCGGCGGGCAACGCGCGTGCGTGGGGGGAGAAGTGGGCGGGGCCTCGACCTGTCGATGGGTGCGCAAGCCCAGATTAGACGCCGAGGCTGGAAGCATCTGATGCCCTTTCCCCTACTTGGCTGCTGTTCAAGCCGGTTGTGGTTGTGGTTAAATACATAAACGTGAAATTTGACATCTTATACCGGACCTAGTGTGCAATCCCAGCCTCGGGAGGCAGAGGCAGGAGGATGCCAGTTCAAGACCTGTTTGGGCAACTTAAAATCCTGTCTCCAATAAAAAGCAAGAAGAGCGTTGAAGATAGCTCAGTAGTAGAGCACTTTCTAGCAGCAGAAAGCCTTGGTTTCCTTCCCCAGTACTGCCCTGAAGAAAGCAGGAGGGGAGGCGTTTCTTTGTTCACAGTGGTTAAATATAGACAGTATAAGATTAACCATCGTTGCCACTGTCTTACTTTTATTGCTGTAAGAAACATACCCAAAAGCAACTTGGAGAGGAAAGGCTTTATTTCATCTGAAAACTCTCAGGTCACACCCATAGCTGAAAGAACCCTGGGCAGATACAGAAGCAGAAGCCGCGGAAGATGCTGCTTACTGGCTTATGCTTCTTAGGGGGATTCTCCAGCCTGCTTTCTGATACAACCCAGGAGCACCTACCCACAGTGAGCTGGGCCCTCTCATAACAGTATCTCCAGAGACTTGCCTACAGCCCAATCTTATGGAGGCATTTTCTCAAGATTCCCTCTTCCCAGATATGTCTGGGTTGGTGTCAAATTGATGAAAACCAGGCAGCAAGGCCACCTTCAATACATTCAGGTCAGCATTCTTCATACTGCTGCACAGCCCTCACAACCATCCAACTGCAGAACTTTCCCATCTCCATATTGACTCCCCCAGAAACACACATCCAGGCCCTGGCACCCACGGTTTACTTTCTGTCCCTGTGGTTGGACACTCCGGTGCTTTTCCTCTTGGGCCTGGCTCTTTCCATGTAGCCTTCATCCATGTATCACGTGTTAGAATTCCCTTCCCTTTTTGAAGGTTATGTTCCATTCCATGAATGCCCACATTACCCTTATGCATTCAGCTGTCAATGGGCCCTCAGGAGGTGTCCACGTTTTGAATGCTGGGAGTAATGTTGCTATGAAAACGACCGCGCGCGGATGTCTCTTTTGAGACCCTGGTCTTGGTTCTGGAGTTCCCTGTTGTAGGTCTGTAGTCTTATTAACAAAAGATTTTAGAAATGGACTTGGAAGCTTGAGAGCAATTTTATTAGCAGTTGAGAGAAAAACAATAGAGTAGGTGCACTGAACAGTTTTATGTCAGCTTGACACAAACTAGAGTCATCAGAGAAGAGGGAACCTCAATTAAGAAATTGCCTCCATAAGATCTGGCTGTAAGGCATTTTCTCAAGTAGTGATCAATGGGGGAGGGACCAGCCCGTTGTGGGTGGGGCCATCCCTGGCCTGGTGGTCCTGGGTTCTATAAGAAAGCAGGCTGAGCAAGCCATGGAGAGCAAGCCAGTAAGCAGCACCCCTCCATGGCCTCTGCATCGGTTCCTGCCTCCAGGTTCCCACCTGGTTGAGTTCCTGTCCCAACTTCCTCTGGTGATGAACAGCGATGAGGAAGTGTAAGCCAAATAAACCTGTCCTCCCCAACTTGCATTTTGGTCACGGTGTTTGGTCACAGCAGTAGAAACCCTGATAGAAACAGAAAGTCTGTAGGTAAACTGGAAATGCTACAGCTGCTTGGAGAACAAAGCCCTTTGCGTTTAAATGAAGGTCACAGAAACAGAAAGCCCAGAGTAGTAGGGGAAGCGAAAGCATGCTTACTAGGCTTTGGGCCAGAATCCAGAGATAAAGAGAAAGAAAGGGAGAAAATGTGCTTAGTGTTGGGCCCCAATCTAAGTTCAGAATGTTAACAGCTCAGGCCTGAGTTCAAAGGGCACTTGATTCCAGGCCCTTGGATCCTAATGTTGTAAGATTATGAGGGGTTGGAGATTTAGCTCAGTGGTAGAGCGCTCACCTAGCAAGCACATAGGCCCTGGGTTCAATCCTCAGCTCAAAAAAAAAAAAAAAAAAAAAAAGATTATGAACAAAGAGACAGGACACCAGGACTTTAAGAAAACAGTTTTTGATTACTCCAGCAGTCTCAGTGAAACTCTTGCTTAAAAAAAAAAAAAAAAAAAAGTGACAATGAGACTTTTTTATGTGGCCTTTGGTTCCTTGTCTTCCATATATGGCAACTTATAATTTCATTGGATATTTTACAACCTTAAAGTGGGATTCTAAAGATGGCCTAGATATGGAGAAAAGGAGGGCCACTCAGGGAATGTAGCAAGGTCTCACATAAGCTTGGCAAAAGTTAAACCATATGATGGCCTTCCTGCCCTTCCTTCAAGGTCTCTGGAGACACTAAGCAAAGATGGGGTGAAGGAGAAATGTAATCATTTCTATATATATTCAAGGGCATTACTCAGCCCGAGTGGCAATTTTCTGTTTTTCTTTCCCATGGCTTTCAGAGGTCCCTACCACACCAGGGCAAAGGATTACACCCAAGACACAAGGTGAGAAATAGGCAGTTTATACCATTTTTTAGATTTCTTTATTATTTTGTATGTATGTTCATGTCTAGTGCCACTGAGGTCAGAAAACTGTGTTTGGATCCCCTAGGATTGGCACTAACAGATGGTTGTGAGCCACCACATAGTGCTGGGAACTGAACTCAGATCCTTTGAAAGAACAATCTTAACCTCTGAGTCAACTCTCCATCCCTCTTCTAGAGACAGTTTATTAAGAAAGAAAAAGCAGGTAGAGAGTGGTGGTACATACCTTAAATCAGCACTCAGGAGGCAGAGGCAGGTGGATCACTGTGATTTTGAAGCCAGCCTGATCTTCTCCATAGAAAAGTTCCAGGCAGGCCAAAGCTACATAGTGAGACCCTTGTCTTAAAAAAAAAAAAAAAAAAAAAAGATAGGGGTCTGTGCTGTGTCAGCAATTTCTGTACTACTAGCAGACTCCATTTAAGATAAATATCAAGTCATTGGAAATAAATGCGTCTTACCCCGTACACTGCAAAACCTGGTTATCCTGAATCAGCTTGGATTAGGACCAAAGGGCTGACAGTTCACCACAAGCCTTTGGACATGAAGGATGCCTAGGCTGGTAGTCCAGATGGAGTAGAAACATTCAGCCATGGCATGTGTGTTCCCAGCCTTACACTAACATTTCAACCCGAAGAGACTGTGTTGGGATGATAAGCAAGCTGCTAATCACCTCCATTTGCCAAGTGTCCACACACCGCTGCTTTGCCTAAGCCATCCAGCTCTGCCAATTTTATTGTTGCTGCTGATGGTGTTTTCTGCACAACCATGGGGACATGAGCAGCTCAAGTGTCTCCTGGGGACAAGGACAGATCTCATTCTTTTGTTCTATCCCTGTAACAAGCCTAGACATGATTTTGAGTCCTCTAGGAGCTGCTGTGTCGGCTCCTCGTGGATGAACTCAAGTGGATAAATGTGGTGGGAACTGCACCTCACGGAGCTGTAGCCACTGGACTACATACATCTCCCAAGAGTGATAGCCCTGAGCCCTGATCAGAAGCTGCACCCTCAACAAGTGGCTTCTTTGCTGGAAGGCCACTTCCCTTGCTATGGGTCACCCCACTTCAGGGTGGCTCCAGCAATCTTCTGCAAGAAACCTGCTCAAGTCAGTCCCATGCTGTCAGCCTCCAGGGGCCCAACTTGTTTCTCTTCTGTGCTCCGCTCCTTACACAACACATCAAAGACCTGAAAATGTGCTTGTTTATAGCTCTGAGCTCCAGGCTGGTGGGACTTTCATGTTAAACGAAAAACAGGTTTTCTGACAGGGTTTCGCTGTGTAACCCTGGGTGGCCTGAAACTCCATATGTGGAACAGGCTTTCCCCAACGTCCCAGAGACATTGTCTCTGTGTCTGCCTCCCTAGTGCTGAGAGTAAAGGTGAGTGCCATCATGTCCAGTCTAAAGCAAATACTCCTTATGGTAGTTGCTAACAGGGTGTTAAAGAAGCTGCTGTTGGGGCTGGAGAGATGCTCTGTGATTCAGAGCACTGGTTACATAATCATGAGGACCAGAGTTTGGATCCCAGCACCCATGTAACAGACATGCTGCAAACATGTAACTCCAGCTTGGAGTGATCTGACACCCTCTTCTGGGCTCTGAATGCACACACATATATGCATGCACATGCACATGCACATGCATGCACACACAAATAAGTCTTTTTTTTTTTTTTTTTTAAAGCTAATACTGAGACCATGCTGATAGGTGCAGTGAGGGTTGTGATTATAGGGGCCAAAACCACAACAGCAGGGCACTGCAGTGAGGGAGAGGTCAGGCTCTGCCCCCAAAACAACCTGGCTGTGGGAGCTTACAGGAGTAGGGCAGTTGGTGCCTGGAGAGGAACCAAGAGGAGACTTCTGCTGAAGGGGACTCGCCCAGCCCACCCAACAGGTTCCTGCTGGGAGTGTGCCAGGTGTGCACACAGCACTTCGGACTGGAAGGTAAGGAGCTGGTCACAGAACCATGCAGCTGAGTGTTCAGAGTGGAGAATCCCACTAAACTGCTGTAGCAGGGTTCTTGCTAAAGCTTGGCTTTTTGAGGCCGAGCACAGTCAGAGACCACTATCTAGCCAAGCAGAGAACCTTCATGCAGCTCACTGACTGATCCCTAAATCTAGGGCAGCAGCTCGGTCGTCGCTGGGTAAAACAAAATTTGTGGTCCCAGGTAGAAGAGCCTGAACAAGCAGGGTATGGCATGCATGCCTCTAATCCCACCACTTGGGAGGCACAAGTGGAAGGATCCAGAGTTCAAAGGCATCCTCGTCTATATGTATAGTGATATTTTATTTGTACTGAAATGTGTTTCTATTTGTATATTAATAAAGTTGCCTTGGGATCAGAGCAAGCCATAGCAGAAGTTCAAGCCAACCTGTGCTATATGAGACCCCAGTCTCAAAAAGAATGGACGGGCGAGAGCTGAACACGTAACATCCCCCCTCCCCCCTCCCTCACCCCCACCCCGCTAAGATCAGGGCTCAGGCCCTATGCTTGAACTTCAAGGTCTTCCTGTAAGGCCCTAGGATCACTGGTGGGCCCGGCCTGTGTTGGGACACCCACCTTTTAACACCAACCATCACCTTCACTACCGTGAGTAATATTTTGTGATTGATGTCTTCCCCATTGATGTCTTCCAACCCCCAGCTCCCCTCAGGCTGCAGGCTTCCTGATTTACCCTCCCTGCAGCTGGAATGTGTGCCCCTGGAAGATCACAACTTCCTCTTCCCTAGGCCTGAGGGTGACCTAGCCACCCCTGCCAGCCTGGGGGAGAACATTAGGGAAGCCATAACAGGACAACACTGGCTGGGGGCAACACCCACAGGGTCGGGGGGTCACATTCCTCAGGCCTCACATCAATTTGTCCCTGGCCAGCACAGGAGGAATGGGCTTCCCACCCATGCAGGGAGGGCAGGAAGGGCAAGCAAGAAATCTACCCAGCACCCCAGTGCCCAAGCTAGAGTCACTCAGAATACATCAGAAAGCTCCCTCCATATCTGCCCTGGCTGGCAGCCATGGTCAGTGCCATGTAAATGATTCCAATGAAACTAAATGGAATTTGTCTGCTGAGATGTGTTGGTGATGGCTGCAGCCTCTGTCCAGGGAACTTTCTGGACTCTTCCTCAAAATGCTAGGTCCATGCTCAGTAAACTCCACAAGACTGGCACCTGGACTGCTGCCCAATTCCCTGAGGAGCGGACCATGGACCGGCCCCTGAAAGCTCCAGGGAACTGAGGCGCCTATGCGGTCCTCATAGCCCAGCTACAACTAGCGCCATCACCAACATCCCTCTTAGGCTCAGGTCCTGCCACCATCAGGAGGGGTGGGACAGCTGGAAAATCAGCCAGGTGGGGTCCCAGGTCCCACTTCCCAGGATGGAGGTAGTTTCCTGTTTTTCTCTCCTTAGGCTTCCTCCCTTCCCAGAGGAAGAAGTGTGCAGCCCTATTCTGGGGGTGTCTCTGAACATGCCCCTCTCCGCCCTGGCCCTCCACAAACTCTCATGAGCCGCAGCCAGTTGGCTAAGGCTGTGGAAACGGATGGCCATGAGACAGGCAGCTCCCATTGATCCTGCGCCAGCAAGGCATGGCCACCATACAGTGTGGAATAAGGGTGGGCCCTCCAGCCAGGCCACAGGGCTGCTCAGAGGTCAAAAGGTGGGGAGTGAAGAGGATGAGGGTGGGTTTGGTCAGGAGTGTCCAGTGGAGCCTGTGCTTATCCCAGGGAGATGGGGAAACTGAGGCATGAAGCTAAGTGGCTACTAATACGTGCTAGATTAGTGGTTGGGTGACTTCAGCCTCAGGAAATTAAAGAGAGTTGAGTATCTTAGATTTCACAAAACAGTGGGAGGCCACAGCCCAGCCTGGGGCTCAGGGCTCACGCATGTGTTGTTTAGCTGTTTCTCCCAAGTAGGACACGACAATGCTATCTTGAACCTGAGCAATAGTCATCACCCACTTACTCGGGACCCTCATGAGATCAAACCATTAAGATTCCCTCATGGGTGGAGCAAAAGAGGCTCTTGGGGCTCACAGGGTTTTCAAGAGCTCTTCACTAGGTCCAACCCTTCCCAAGGTTGTAAGGAGGTGGAAGGATCCTGGGGAATTTGAGAAGACTCTTCAATCTCATAGCTACTTGCCAGTCACCCAGGGGGCTCCCCAATGGTGCAGTTTTTTCATGAGCCATCCATACTGCATGTAGGTTCTCCCAATGGTTTGATGTCCATAAATTGCCCAGGGGACTTCATGGCAATATAGCTGCTTATAGAGTTTACCCATGTTCCTAAAATAACTCTAATACACTCATTGTTTCACCAACCTGGACTTGCACAGACTCTGTCCTTTAGTTTGTTGCTACCCTCCCTACCTGGAGTCACACAGGGGACTGTGATGATGTCCACATTGTCAAGGAGCTGGTCTTAGAGGTAGGACTCAGAGATGGCATGGAGGCTGGGACTTAGCCAGCACAGTCCAGGGACAGCCAGGGACACTCTATGAGGATGGAACAGTACCTAAGTCATCACTGTTAAGAGTTTCTCCCTCCATGGACACAGAACATTCAGCTGGCAAGTACCTCTTGAGATGGGAAAAATTGTATGCTGACATCCTAAACTCTGTGAACTCAGATTGCATTTGGAGATAGGCCTCAAAAATTATTAAGGGCGAGGCAGTAGTGGCCTTTAATCCAACACTCGGGATGCAGAGGCAGTTGGATCTCTATGAATTCGAGGCCAACCTGGTCTACAGAAGGAGTTCCAGGACAGCCAAGGCTATACAAAGAAACCTTGTCTTGAAAAAGAAAAGAAATTATCAAGGAACTGGGTGTGGTGGTACACACTGGGAGACTGAGTCGGAGGTTCAGGAGTTTGAGGGTAGCCTGAGCTACAGTGAAATCCTGTCTCAAACAGTTTCACCCACCAAAGATGTGCTTAAGGTAAATGAGGTCACCAGAGTGGCCCTAATCCAGGCACTGTGAGGACACAGTGGGAAGATGATGCCTATAAGCCAAGAAGAGGGGTCTCAGGAGCGGCCAGCCCTACGGTAACTCTGGTCCTTGGCTTGCAGCACCCATGCCTGTGGGAGACCACAACTCTATATACAAGGTACCCATTGTGGAGCAATGGACCCACCTGCAAAATTGAGCTTTGTGCACTTCCAGGCCCAGCTCTTAGCCAGAAGTCTCCAGAGAAACAGATCTCACAGGAGCTGCAGTTACATGCTGCATACTGCATTCTCTATCTAGCTGATTAAAATGGTTTCCCCCAAACAGAAGCTATTCTCCCTCCAGACTCTCCACACTGAGAACTCTATGTGTCCGCTAGTGTTATAGGAGTCTTTGAATGTGACAAAGCCTATTTCTTGACTTGAGTGGGCTTGACCCAAGGAACTGGGGCTCGAGGAATTCAATGGCCTCCTAAGTCATTCTGAGCTAGTGGCTCCCAGGTGAATTGTCTCAAAACTGATCTAAATAAATAAATAAATAACCTCAAGGACAGCAGAAGGACAAGCAGAGCTTTATTGAGGTAGAGAAGTGGCTCCCTATAAGGAAGGGAACTCAAAAGTGAGTTTCCGGTTGACATGGACTTGGCTAGGCTATTTCCATACCCAGTACTTGGGTCTGGTTGGCTCAGGCCTGTATGTAAACGAGGAACTGCATGGAGAGGTTTCTGTTCAGCTGAATTGAATGGGTGTGGGAACTTTGTTTGGGTGGAAGATAAAGTAGAGGAGTGAGGGCTCAGGAAAAGCCCACCGGGACAATTCAAGGGAAGGAAGAACAGGAAGTGAGGAGAGCAAGAGCATGTATTCAGGCATCTTTGAAAACCCGGCTCCTAAGCTACACTTAACAGGGAAGGAGCTTGGTTACAGTGGCAGTGTGCTCACAAGGCCCAGTCCAGTATTCATGCGAAGGAGGGCTTTTGAGCTAAGTTTTCAGCTTGTAACTAATTTCATTTGGTCTTTTGTTTGTTTGTTTGTTTGTTTGTTTTCTGGATCCAGCTTCCGCATTCACTGTCTCCACATCCTTGGTAAACCTGCTACTCTGCCAATGTCTCCTTGTGAACCTCGAGGCCTCTGCATAGAGCCCACAGAGAAACTGGCTCTGCCTGTCTGTAAAGGTTTTTATCTCAGGGCCTCTTGTCCTCCTCTGTCTAAAAAGGAAACTGTCTTACTCTATCTCTTTCACTGGGCTGGACCACAGGGCTTAGATACCTGGCCAACTAGTACGTTGTAATTTACAATAGTTCACATACTTCCTTTAAAAAAGTAGCAGAGTGGGATGGAGAGATGTCTCAGCTGCCGCCGGGTGGTGGTAGCACACACCTTTAATCCCAGCACTTGGGAGGCAGAGCCAGAGGATCTCTGTGAGTTCAAGGCCAGCCTGGTCTACAGAGTAAGAGATCTAGGACAGGCACCAAAACCACACAGAGAAACCCTGTCTTGAGGGAAAAAAAAAAAAAAAAGAGCACTGGCTGCTCTTTCAGAAGACCCAGTTCAATTCCCAGCACCCACATGGTTGCTCACAACTGTCTGCAACTCCAGTTCCAGGGGATCTGACACCTAACACATAAAATAAATAAGTTAAATACATTTTTAAAAAAAAATAAAAATAAGGAGTAGCGAAGAAGAGCCTGAAGGCTCCAATACCCCCCCAAAAAAAAAATTATAAAATGATAAATCTTTAGCAACAGACATACCATTAGCCTGCTCTGACTGTTACACGCTGTAGACACCTACCCAGTTATCAGACTCTATACAGTTACCAGTGTCAGTTAGGAATGACTGGTTAAAAATGATGTCTTGGGCGTGTCTGGGAGTTTCTCTGTGAGATAAATGGCATTTGAATCAGTAGACCGGGAAAGCCAGGGAGGCCTTGTCCAATCAGGTAAAGACCTTACGAGAACAAACCGGATAGAAGGGGGGTAAGAGCTGTACTTGGTTTAGGAGCAAATTTGACTCTATGCCCTTCCCCCCAGCACAGAGTCCCTGCCCCCACTCTATGATGACACCCCAACAGCACAGCCCCAAATTCACAATGCCTTGTAACAGGGATGCTTTCTTAGCAGAGACGCCATCAGCGTCTCCACTGGACCCCACTAGACCCCATTTGGAGAGACATTACTTTGGGTTGGATTTACCTTCCTTCCTGAAGCTCCACTCCCAGCATGGTCTTCTGTGATTTCCTAGGGATGAAGCTCACTCAGCTTGGAGCCGAAGCTTACCTGGAGCTGAGGTTGAGCTGAGGCTAGTCAGAGCTTCCTGAAACAGGTTCTCCTGGAGGCCAACTGAGGACTAGGTTCACCTAGGTTCACAATAAGGTGGGGTTCACCTGAAGGCAGGGTTCACTGGGAGTGGGGCACAGCTGGAGTAAGGGCTCTCTTGAGACTTGGGACCAGGTATGTGGGCTCCAGAAGGAAAGGGACTCAGCCTGCTCTATCTGACTCCAATCATGGTGAGGTCAGGCTGAGGCTGGGCTGAGCCTGGCTCGGGGACTCCAGGAAGGGATGTGCAGCTGGGAAGTGCAGCGCCATCCTGGCCATCACAGGAGGCAGCTGGAGTCTGCTCTGAGCTTGCTCCTGGCCAGGAGTGGCTTGTGTTTCCCTATCCTCTGCCTTCCTCCCTCATCTCTCCAAAGTCAACACCACTGTCCTGGCCAGCACTACATACCTCCAGCCCAAGATGGACTGCCTCTGTCTCCCGAGCTGCAGGCTGACCTTCTGCCTGACTGTTCTTTGTTTCTGACATCTGTGTGTTCCACCAAGCCCTACCACCCGACCCTGACACGCTGCCTGGCACCAAGTGGCACCATCATAGGTCTGATGACCTCCAGGGTTTGGTCTCCGGCTTTATTCTCAAGCCTGTCCCTGAGAAGGGGTCTCCTCTCCCAGCCTCCCTGCAGTTAAGCTGTCTCCCTGCAATGGACTGCCGTGAATACATTTCTGAATGCTCAGACACAGACCCACAATACATGGTTACACACACACACATACCGGTGCACAGCGACCAATGTGCAATGTGGGCTCAGACATAGAAGCACACATACACACTTGGGTGTAAACAAAAAGTTAGTTTTATTTTCTTCATTTGTTCCGGAAGTTGGCTTTAAAATGGGGAGAAGGGCACAAAAGATGGGGACAGGTTCCCCAGAGCTCTAATTTTCCAACATGGCCAAAAACCACAGCCCTGGACCACAGCCTTATGGATCTAAGCAGCAAGGCATGACAGAACTTCCAGGATGTCCTAGAAACGGCCCATGCCAGGCTACCTCAGCTCAGGGAGTGGAGGCTGTACTCAGCCCAGGCCTCCTTGGGGTCTTACTCAGTTGCCTCAAGCAGGGAGCCAAGAGCTGGGAGTAGACCAAGGCTATCTGCTTGTCCCGGACCTGGGAGTTCCCTGGCTCTGTAAGGGCTGAGGGGGCTGAAGAGGAACCTATATGCTCCTGCAGTGAGGGTAAGCACAGTCCCCAAAAGGTTCATGCCAGACACCTCCATCCTATGAGGAAGCTGCAGGACAGCCTAAAAGGAAGGCTGGCAGACCCAGCAGAGGAGTCATCTGCTTGACAGCCTGGAGGGGCAGTCAGTTCCTGGGACACAGCTCTGCCCCCTCCTCCCTCCCCCCTCCCCAGGGGCCACGGACAAGACCCTGGTGGCTCCCCTTCCCATCCTGCAGGGAGATACCTGAACCAGCGCCTCTTAAAGGTCTTCAGCTTCCTCTTTGAAAAGCCCTGAGGGGGTCTGTCAGCGGTCACCGGTTGAAGACAGAAAGATTTCCATTGACCCCTCAAGCCAGGCCCTCCCTGAGCTCTCTCCCCAGTGCCCTCAGATCCACACTGTGGCCTTACCGTCCCTACTGCCTGTACTGCCCTTCTCAGAGCCAGCCCTGGGCTTAGTGGTCAGCTGTTCCTGAGCTCCCGGCCGGCCCTGCTCCCCAACGGTGCCCCCAGACGTGGCGCTACCGGTTCCGGAAGCCGGGCCACCGGCCCTGGGTGGCCCCCGAGAGGCTGCATTGAGCCCTGAGCATGGCGGGCTGTCCCGATCCGCGACCACCGCTGCCGCCGCCGCCCCATCGCGCAGTGCCTGCAGGGCCAGGTTAGCCAAGTTCTGGTCGTGCGCCCGCGCCCGCTCAGCCGCGCGCACCACCAGGCTGTATTCGGGAGGGCAAGCCAGCCCCGCGGTGGCGGCGGATGGGAAAGCGCAGGGCGGCGGGCGCGGCGCGGGGCCAGGACCCGGCGCTGAGGCTCCCCGACGGCCGCGTACAGCGTCCTGAGCACTGCCGAGGCCCAGGTGCGCCATCTCACAGAGGTTGAGCAACAGACATAGGCAGCTAACCACATACATGACCAGCAGGAAGACCGTCTTCTCGGTTGGCCGCGACACGAAGCAGTCCACCACGTGTGGGCAAGGCTGGCGGCTACAGGCAAAGAAGGGTGGCACCTCGAAGCCGTACAGCAGGTACTGGCCCACCAGAAAGGCCACCTCGAAGGCCGCCCTTACCACCAGCTGGGCCACGTACACGCGCATCAGGCCCTCCCTCTGGATGCGCCGTCGCCCGTCGTGCTGCCCGGCCGGGCCAGGAGTGACCACCGTTTTGCCGTCACCTCCGCCCCCCTTGGCAGCTACATCCTCTGCGCGCTCCTCCTCCGTGTCTTCCCCGGGGCCCTCGGGCGCCCCTGGCTCCTCGTCCTCCTCCTCCTCCAGCGCCAGTATGGGCTCCGCCTCACCCAGATCCGTGGTGTCCGGCCAGCCAGGAGGCGGCGGTGGCAGCTGCGCCCGGGGCACGCGCCGGGGGCCGGGGCGACGACGGAGGGCGCGTCTGCGCTCCTGCTCTGAGGCGCGCGCCAGGCGATGGACTGCATAGCCCAGGTACATGACAGAAGGCGTGGAGATGACCACGATTTGAAAGACCCAAAAGCGCACGTGCGACAGCGGCGCGAAGGCGTCATAGCAGACATTGTCACAGCCCGGCTGCCGAGTGTTGCAGGTGAACTTGGATTGCTCATCCGAATAGATGGACTCGCCACCCACAGCCGTTAGCACAATTCGGAAGACCACTAGCACAGTGAGCCACACTTTGCCCACGAAGGTGGAATGATTGTGGATCTCCTCCAGCAGCCGCGTCAGGAAGCTCCAGCTCATGTTGGTCATGGGAGCGAGCAGGTGGGACCTACAGGCATGTATGACTGGTGGTCAGCAGGTGACAACTAGAAACTGCTGGGGCCCAGAGTTGAGGTGCCTGCAAGCTCGTCCAGCAACTGTGTTCTACTTACACACCCCAAGTGACCTTGAGCTCACTACTTTGCAGAAATGGTCTTCCTCGTCTGCATCCTCACACTATGTGCTAAGGATAGGACAGAGCATCTCCCACTGACCCCTGCTCCCATCCTTCCTGTCTTCTCTCTCCCAAAGCTCCCCAAGAAAGCTCCAACTTGTGAGAAAGGCACCTCTGTCCCAGGCCCATAGAGCCATAGAGCTCCAGTCCAGCTCAGCCCCAGATTGGATGCCACTCTCCTAGGACTTAGCCCAGGCCTCCCAGTCACTCAGGCCTTCACAACCTCTGCTGCTTCCCAGCCCTTGTAGTCAGAACAGTCCCCCATAGTCCTGAAGCTCCATCATTCCCCAGCCCCAAACCATACATACCTTTTGGCCCCCAGCCCTCCCTAAATGCTTTCGCTTCTAACCCTCCAGTATCCCCAGCTTTTCTCCTTCCACACCCTGCAAGCAGCTCTGGAAGTCCCTTCCATAAAAGACCCTCATTCTCCCCAAGCCCTTTGCTAGTCCTGCAGCACTTAGCCTGTCAGCTACCCCTCCCACTGCTCAGAGACCATCCAGGGTTTTTTATCCTGCCCCAGGTCCCAATCCCCTGGCCAATCCCAGATCTGTCCAGGCAGGACCATGTCTGGTGAGGCTACAGACTGATACACAGCCATACTCAGGCACCTGGTGAGCCTCAGAGATGGCAACATCCAGACCAACTCAGCCTAGAACAGACATGTATCAGAGAAGGGCTCTGTGGTTCCCTGATGCCCACCCTTCCTCCTCACAGCTACCGCAGAGTTAGTACCTGCTCCTGGAAAGGTTTAGGGCACGAGTCTCCCAAGCATTCAACACTGACACTTCAGGCTCCCTCCCCCGGCAGGGCCTAGGAGGTAGCAGCAGGTATGGACCAGCATCAGGAGTGGTGGCTCTAGGCCTCTTTATGAAGCTAGGGCCTCTCCCCTCAGGGCAGGAAGAGGGGGCAGCCAGCAGGACAGCAGGGGTTCCTGAGGAAATGCCCCCACATCCTCACATCTGTGAATCCCCTCTTGGGACCACATGCATGCAATCAGAGACACACACCCTCATGTGCATACAGGCATGCACACAAAAGTACGTGTGTCTATGTGTCTTATATATGCAAACATTCACATATACATACAATATAGTTACCTTCATATGCACACAGGTGTACATCCACAGACACAGTGGATATTCATATGCATGCACATGCATTCAGATACAAATGTATACACAAAGATGTGTACATTCATAAATACACATGTGCACACACATACTGGCGCATACACATATTCATACACACCAGCACTCATATACACTTGTTCACCAACTCAACCACACATGTAAAAAATCAAAACTTACATATCCAAGTACTCATTCATAAAGAAGAGTGAGCTTGGGCACACGTGATCACTTACATATGCACACAAAGGAACCCATGCATACTCCCACAGCAACAATGAACACATCCACACATGCACATTCACAGGCTGTGACACCTTCAGGGTCCACCCTTTCTACTTCTCTGCTTCAGACATGGGCATACAGTGGGGCCACCTGGTACCCTCTCAGGAGCAGAGTCAACTCTCCTAACCTCAGCTTTGGTCTTAGCCCCTACCTGAGACCCCAATCAAAAGAGCCTGAGGCTTACCAGCAGGATCTGGAACCAGGAGTTCCTGAGTAGACCTGTTTAGCCATGTGTGGTATTTAACAACTGGATCTCTGGTAAAGCCTTGATTGGCAGCTTGCCATTTTTCTGGTATACCTACTCCTGCCATCATAAGATTATGTCCAGGCAACAACAGAGACGCCGTAACTTAGCTGTGGGCGACTTTGGCCCTGGACAGACAATGGGACTTTGCTTTGGAAGGACCTGTCACTCAATGCATTCATTCACAGAAATGGCTATTCACTCTTGAGCGCAGCACTAAGAAGTGCTATGGTTGTAGAGTTGAAATGGAAAAACCAGGACCCTGCACTCAGGCCATATACAGGGAGACTTCCAGACTTGAACCTCTAGCCTGTAACTCTTTCCTGCCCTGGCCCTGGCCCTGGCCCACCAGCAGGCTCCTCAAACTAGAGGGTCAGACCCACATGTCAATGTCTCCTCCAAAGTGACCTCTCCAGCCTAGGATTACTTACCTGAGTTGCTGTGTCCTGCACATCTTGTGTCCATCAGTAAACCCTGAACCCATGTGCACTTGCCGCATGTACCGCTTGAGACCAGGCCCTCTAGGCTCCAGCTCCAAACCCACTGGAGTACCTTAGAATGCACACCGACCAGATTACCCCTGCTGCCCTCCAGTGGCATTTTTAAATGTTTTTGTATTTAAATATATTTATTAAATTTTTTTTTTCATTTTACATACCAACCCCAGTTCCCCCTCCCTCCCCTTCTCCTGCCTCCTCACCTCCCTCCCACTCTACCCGCATCCACTCCTCAGAGTGAGTAAGGCCTCCCATGGTAGTCAACAAAGCCTGGCATACCAAGTTGAAGGAGAGCCTAGCCCCTCCCCTCCAATGGCTTTTTCTAAAGACAAGGTTTCATGTGGCACAAGTGGACTTCAGACTCCTTATGTATTGATTTGTAAGAGTTACGATGAACTCTTCATCCTCCTCCCATACCTGCCAAGTGCTGGGACTTTTTAGGCATGTATCATGCTCAGCTCCTCCGTGACTTCTGACTAGGGCACATTCTATCAGGGTCTCACCTCGCTACTGCACCAAGTGCTCTGCCCATTCCTCAGTTGGCTCCTGCTACACTCTCTGCTGTGCTGGAGTCCACACCTGCTGTCTTTCTCTGGCTGCACTAACACAAGCACGATCACCTGGCCATTCAAGTTTTATAAACACACACACACACACACACACACACACACACACACACACACACACACACAGAGAGAGAGAGAGAGAGAGAGAGAGAGAGAGAGAGAGAATTGCATCTATGCACACTCATTACTCTAGGCTGCCTATCAGATGCTTCCCAGTCACTATAAAGGTTAATTTTCTGATACCATCTATGTGCTGGAGATTCTAGGATGCATCTGTGTTTAGTGTGGTAGAGGCAGGCTCTCACAGAGAATGTTACAGATACACCATGGAAACCTGCGGTGTGCGTATGTGCTCATGTTGTGTCCTCTGAAGGGCGCTGACTGCAGAAATACTTGAGTAAGAGCATTTTCTGAGATGGGTATGTTCATGCTGCCTATAATTCTAGTGCTTGGGAGGTAGAGGTAGGGAGGAAGAACAGGGTTTCAGGGTCATCCTCTGCTACATGGTAAGTTTGATGCCAGCCTGGACTACACTGAACCTCTTTCTCAAACCGCAATCACAAAAGAAAGAACGTATCTAGGTCCTGAGCTCTGGTTTCTATCTTCTTGTCCAGTAAGGAAAACTGGGAATCCCTGGGGGAAGTGGCTGATCAGATGGCTGGGTAGGGGAAGCAAGAGCATGGGGCGAGCTCAAAGAGGAAGACCATGTTTATACACTCATGAACATTGATATGTGGATTGGTCACACTGAAGTTGTAACAATTTAACCAATAGACTAAGCAGGATTACAGACTGCAACTCTAGCTACAGATACCCTAGATGATAGCAACTGCAACACAATAATAGCTGGGCTGAGAAGCCTCCCCTGCCTCCTGCAGAGAACTGCCAACCTCTCTCAGAGTCTACATTAGAGTAGGAAGCACACCCCCACTCCAGTGGCTGCATGTGGGTAGCAGCAGCATTATCAGAGGACAGCGTGAAAAAGGGACTTTCACCTTTGCAGTGACACCTGAGCCTGTGACTCAGGGCATCATGGACCTAAGTCCTGTTGATACCGTCCATAAAGATGGTTCATCACTCTTGCAGTATTCTTCCTGAAACCCTCAACAAAGCAAAAGAAAAAACAAAACAACCAAAAAAAAAAAAAAAAAAAAAAGTCAATTTCTGAGAGGGGCACCCTACAAAATACCAGGGTGGTATTGAAGTAGCCATGGGCAGCTAAGACAAAGAGACTATCTTCCAAGAGGTGCCCTGGTGTCAGGAGGGGCCAAGTGAATGTAGGAAACACCTGGATTGTAGCCTTCAGCTAATACAGAGGCAGTTTATTATGGTGATGTTTCATGTTAATGGGGCCTGGGGTATGAGGTCCTCTGGAAACTTTTCTGTACTATGTTATCCATTCTGTTGTGAATTTAAATATGTTGAAGATACAGCCACCACAGAGATTGGCGCCATTCCCAGCATCCACAGCTTATTGAAGGGGTTCTTCATTGAAGGAACTCCTGCCCCAAAGCAGCCCCTACACCTTGGTCCAGAATTAGGTTCTGTGGCTGTGATGATGGTGTGCTTCAGTTTGGCCAGGGGGTGCCCCCCCACAATATACACAGCCCATCAGCCCTTGCCTCCCTTGGAAAGCCTCTTCAGGTATAGGAGTACTACTGTAATTAGTCCATTCACACATCCAGCTAGGCCCTGAACTGACCAGAGCTCTTCAGATAGCATGGTGTGTGGCCCAGTGTGTCAGTAAACACATGGCCATTAACTTAAGCTTGGTATATGTGTGTGTACATGTGTGTTGAGGGAGGTCCTCAACTGTTCTCCAGGACTATCAGGAGGTTCAAGTGAGGGGTGAAGAGACAGTTACTGTGGTCAACAAGCATTAGGACTTGGCACACCAGGTCTCAAGCTCTGGGGACCCAGTAGAAACTACCCACCTCCCACTATGACCTGTAGGGTCTCGCCTACCACCTTTCCTCACTGGCACCCAATCCGCCCTCCTGAGAGCTCAAGCAGACAGAACTATCTAGGTGATGCCCGGCTGTAGGGACCAGAAACGGAGATGAGCCAGCCTCGGCCTGCTGAGAGTCACAGCCCTGAGTCTGAATAACCCCACAGGTAAAGAGCTGCCTTCAGCTAAACTGCATTCCAGCAACAGATGCTGGCCTGGGTTGGCACCACCACAATCTACACGCCTTCCTTTGGAATTGCCCGGGGAGCACACCTGTGCCCAATGCCTTGTAGAAAGTCTACACTCACCCTGACCCTTGTCCTTCCTCAGTCTCCCTGCCACATCCAGCAGCCCCTCCCACAGCTGAGCCAGGGTCCCCTGCCCACCTCTAGAACTTCTTTCTCTATCTGGTCCACAGAGGTTTCCCAGTACAACAGCAACTCCAGCCAGCAGGCAGGAGGCCCTCCTAGGTAGGACCCCGGCCCCATCTTTGGACATAGTACCTCCTCTTTGGGCTACCCATCCTCACATCTCCCTCTTTGCAGTCCCTGGACACAGCAGGCAGGTGGGGAAACACTTAGAAGCAGCTTCTGTGCCAGTCACAGGGCCATACAGACCCATAAGCAGTTATGTAGGTCCAGCTGCTGAGAGGGTCTGCTGGACAGCAGGCAAGTGGATAACGAAGTTTGTACAGTTTGAGTAGAGGCCTGGTGCCCATTCTGACCCCCTGGACATACTACAACTGGCTGGGGTGGACTGGCCCATCTTACAACAGCCTGGGGTGGGGGTCTCAGCTGCTGGGGGAGGTACTGAGTGCACCCTAGGCTCACTAGTTAGTTCCCATCTCCCCCCATGGGTCTAGTTACCCAAAAAGAGCTCAGAAGCCAGCTGGACCCAAGCTGATGGGCACCCCAAGGATCCATTAATACAGTGGGACAAGGTCTAGCCAGAGCTCCAGTGAGTTTCCCAGGTTAGCACTGCCTGTGACACACACATCCCCACAGAACCTGAAAGGCCAGCAAGGACACAGGAGCCTGGAAAACTCCACATAGCCATCAGAGTACAGGCCAGCCAAGGCTCTGCCTATCTGCAACCCCAGTGGTGCCCTCCCTACCTTTTCCAGGCTGGAAATGCAAGCCTCTCGCTGAGGCCTTCCACCTGCCGGCTGGATGCTGGTCCTCTCTAAGGGCATACTGCTGGGCAAGGGCTAGGGCCACCTCTCGCCACCAAGCACAATGGGGGATGGAGGAGGGGCCCTCAAGGGCTCCATTGTTCCCCCCAGGGTCTGAATCCATGATTGTCCCTGGGGGTGGAGCAGCGAGGAGCTGGACAGGCCTGCTGGGGGCCCAGGCAGGTCCTGGCTCTCTCTTCCCCAGCCTCCACTTGAGGTCCAGAAAGTTCTGGCTCACCCTTCTTGAGAAACATCTGTACTTTTGGAGGCAGCCCAGAGCTCCCCGGTCTCTCTGGCTACTTCTGCTTGGGCACCTGCCTGTCCTCTTCACACCCACATCCACCTCATCTGCCCAAGTCCTGTCCCAGGGGCGGCCTCACCTGGAGATGCACAAGGGAGAGCTGTGGCTGACCACCGGGTGGGGGAAGCTGGCAACAACCACTACCCTCACTGCAGGGATTGCTCTCTTGGGTGGAGCCAGGCAGCCTGGGCTGAGAGCCCAGAGGAAGAGGGGAGGACAGCAGGACTCAGACACTCAGAACGTCTCATCTTGGGCAGGAGGGGAGGGATAGTCACCCGGAACCTAAACTTCTCCCTCAGGAATGATGCACCCCACTACAAGCTCTAGAGCTCAGAATCTAGAACCTCTACAAAGGTCCCAGGCTCTGCCCCTCTACTAGCCCAGACAGTTCACTGGCCCTTCCTTGGGGCTTGCTGGCTCTACACAAGGACAGGCACACACAGCACCCATGGGTTCCAGGGCCAGCTTTAGGACTCTTCATGCTTTTCCCCTGTGGCTGGGCACTTTCCTTCCTGGCCAGTGGTGCCTGCCGCTCTGAGTCCCAAAATAGCTCCGAGACAGCTCAAAAAGGCGACAGTACAGGTTCTCCAGGGCTGAGCCCCATTCCAACCCATGCCGGCTATCCCAGTTGACTGGCTCCTAGGGGAAGAAGTGATCACAATCAACTCTAGTTAGCATTCTGATGACCGGTGGACCCTGGATATGAGCAGCAACCAGACACCTATGCAGAACCCCCTTGGCAGCCTTCATATGGGCTCACCAGATAGGGGTGGGCAGCCAGCGGTCATAGCCCAGTGTGGAAGGCCGTGACACTCTAGCCCAATAGTTACTTTATTAGAATGTCAGTCCTGCTCCAGCAGGGGGGACAGGGAGAGGGACAGGGAGATGGACAGGGACAGCCCAGGGAGAAAAGGTGTGGGTAGGTATCGTAGTCCTTTAGCCTCAGCAAGACAGTACAGGGTGAAGAGCCACCACGTGGCCAGACAAGGGGCAGCTCCTCCTACTCCACAGCGGAAGCCTATTACAAGTCCTTGGTGCCCTGGCAAAGATCACCCCCACCTCATAACCCAAGCATATTTGGGGTACAGGCATCACTCTGTGGAATGAAGCAGGCCCTCAGGCATGGCCGGTTCCCTGAGCTTTCTTGATTTCCTGCCAGAGAAGAAGGAAAACAGAAAGTCAGGAGAGGCAGGGAACCAGGGAGGGCTGGCTGGTCTCATACCCTGCCCTGGCCCCCAGGGACTCTTGGACTTTGCGCCTGTACTCAGAGCCTCAGCTGCTTAGAGTGCACAAAGGGGTGAGCCCTGGCCTCAGCAGGGTTTGCTGGACTCACGGGACAGCTTGTGCAGGGGACTGCCCCAAGACAGGACAGGTGGGGAGGGGCCCACCTCAGAGAGTGCCTGCTTCAGTGTTGCATAGGCTTTATCCAAGTTGTCATTGATGATCACCAGGTCAAACAAGCCAGGCTCCTTGCCTGGGAATGAGACAAGACAAGAGTCAGGAACACATGGAACTTGGCCCGTTCCGTGCCTACACCACTGCAACAACCTGCTACCTAGCTACAGCTACTCTTGCCTGCCACTGTGGGACAGCAGGGCTGGGTGAACTCTTCCTCCCCTCCTCTAGGGCACCTCAGCTGGGGCTTCTCCCATCAGGTTCTTAGTACTAGAGTATGGACCACTGCCCCCTCCCCAGGCCTCTCTTGAGAACTGGCACTGCCTGTGACAGGCTGCCATACGCACCCAGGGTTACAGCAAAAGGTCTTAATGACAGTGTCTGAGTGTGGGCCAAGCTCAGACCCAGAAGCAAGAGCACAGCTGCAAAAAGATGCCCGCAACACTCTCAAGTCAGGAAGAGAAATGTGGCCCTCCAAGGCTCTGCAGAGGGTCTGGAACTCCTCCATCTTTGGCCCTAGTTCTCCCTGTCTCCTGGTGAATGGCCTGGCCACATGCTCAGAGAGTGGTAAGTGGTCTGACTGCACTCACTGCTCTCCATGTCGGCCCGGGCAGCCACCAGCCGCTTTGCCAAACTCTCCTCGGTCTCAGTGTTGCGCAGGCGCAGTCGTTGCTCCTGAAATGCAGGCCTTTATTGGGTCAGTATTCTCCAGGTCTCAGGGCCTGCCTGCCCTGCGGGTCTCCCACACCAGGTACCCACCAGCACATCCAGCGAGGGGGGCTGTATAGAGATGTAGATGGGATGCAGATCAGTCTTCTTGATGCTGCGAACACCCTGTAGGTCAACGTCTAGCACGCAGATGCGGTTCACGGCCTGCACAGCCCGAACAGCCGCCTTGCTGGGAGCAGGGAAGGGTAGTGAGCAGATGTTCGGTGGGAGCCAAAGGAAGACCCTGGCCCTTAAGCCCACATGAGTTCTTGCCTGCTGGCCATCCTCAGGAACACATGCATTGGCTGAGAAACCTTGAACCTTGGTAGCCTCTTAAGGCTCAGTCCCCTCCTCCCTAAGGCCCATGCTGGGCCTGGCCTGGGTAGAGCAGAGGCTCCCGTGAACCCAGCATCCTCTGTATTTCCCAGAACATCCAAGCACACCCTGAGCTCTGTCAAGCCATGCACAGCTCTTTGAACCTGTCCTGCAGCCAAAAGCCAAAAAAGCTTGGGCTTATGATCAGGCCTGAGCTACCCATCACTGCCTACCTCTCCCACGTGAGGTTATTCATGTGGCTCCTGACACACAGGATGGCTTGAGGACAGATGAGCCTGGAACATGACTGGGCCTGCCTGTTCCCTGGAGCCTATTAGCTAAGCTCAGAGACTAGAGGGAAAGCAAGCCATCCCAGCCTAGGCAGGAGACTGAAAGGGTATCATAAGACAGAGAGGACAGGCTGGAGAGCTTCCTTCTGCCACAATTCTGGGATTACCCTGATCCATGACCCTGGGGCCACACCAAACTTAGCCCACCTTGTCCCGTACAGGTTCCCTGAGAACTCAGCATGCTCAATGAAGTCCCCTGCTGCAATATCACGCTGCATCATCTCCCTGGTCACAAAGTAGTAATCTGGAGAGGAAGAAGGCTTTTCAGAGGATACCCAAAACCCAGACCTGCCTGGCCTGGCCCCTCTCTCCATCCTACACAGGACTGCTTTGGCCAGATCCAGGCTGTCCTCGCTGAGGGACTGGAAATGGCTAGGTTCCACAGGGAAGGGGTATACCCCTGCCATATACCAGCAGGCAGAAGGTCCAGCCCTCACTCAGATGGTGCACAGACTCTAATCAAACCAATAACCCAAAGGCAAAAGATACTCTCCTGCTGGGGACTGAGCTCTGTTACAGCAAGGTACAGAGCAAACCCCCATACTTCCCCCCACACCCCACCCCCAGCTCATTATTGAGACCCTTGGGTTAGCAGGCCAGCTCACCTTTGCCATTTTCCTCACCAGGTCGTGGGGTCCTTGTAGTATCTAGGAAAAAGACCTATCACACACTGAAGGGATAGATGTCCAACCCTTCCATCCTACCCGGGGTCCCCCCCTTGCAGGCCTGCTCAGTCCTCTGGCTGTACAGCAGCAGGTGGTACCCACAGCCAGTGGAAAGCTCAGACCAGATCTCAAGAGGTCACTGGGGCCAAGATGCTTACTCTAGATGGAGGCCCTGGGAAGGGAGGGAGAGGGTGACGGGGTTGAGGAGAACATCTCCTAGGCTGGATGTGTGCATTTGGGAATTCTAGGTGTGGTCCAGTGCTGGGGTAGCCTCTGAGTCCCTTGCCCTTTGGGGTCCTGAGGCACTCACGGGATACACTGAAGCCAAAGATGCTGTCATGTTCCTGTAGCAACTTCTTGAGCAGGGTACTCTTTCCTGCCCCCGACGGCCCGCTCAGCACCACTGGCCTCGGTCCTGCCATGCCTGTGAGAGGAGGGGCATCAGAGACATGAGGGGGTTTGCCCTCACTGGTACCCTGGCACTGTTCTATATGAAGCAGTGGCAGAGGGGCTCCCAAGGGCAACATTCCTATGTAATGTGAACCCTCCTGAACAGCAGTCAGTTGGCAAGATGGTAAACACAGGCAGGAAGAGCGACAGGATTCCAACATCCAGCCTCACCCACACCCAACAGGATGTCCACGGGCCAAGTGACCCAGAAACAGACAATGCAGCACTCCCTGGTCCCACCCCATATAGGCTGCCCTCCAGAACCTGACCTCACACTGCAGCCTGGGCTTTGGTGCCCATAAATGGCACTGCCCACTGGGAGCTCCAATTCTGAAAACAGACATTTCCTGTTCCTACAAACATGGCATCCTCAAGTCTGTTCAATTCAAACCTGTTTGGGAAACTCCCCACTAGACATGCAACCATCTCTGACTTGTCTGCAAAGGACAAGCTGCAGCCAAGAGTTAGAACAGCGCCCCCTAGCCTCCCAAAGGGGAAAGTGAATACAGCTCAGGGATCTGGCAGGCAGGGGCTGCCAGGGAGGAGAAGCAGCTGTACTAGGTATGAAAGCACAGCAGAAACCTCTTCCATCAGTCTGACCTGAGACCTGAGCCTCCTTTCCTTAAGCTTTTCTGACATCACCCTAGGACCAGCTGATGTCACCCGCTCCCAAGCTCCTGCCTAAGCACCCAGCCCCACCTCATCCCCATTCCTCCTTCCAGCCTGGCCTCTGAGCAGGCCCTCATTTACACAGCCAGGACCCTGTCTATGAAGGCCCTCCTGCCTCCTCAGGATGGCACCAACCTACTTGATGTGCTGCAGCCTCCGTGGGTAGCCTGGGAAGAGTCAATGGCTGCTCTACACCGAGGAACTGGGGACTAATCTCTGCCAGGCACATACCCCGCCCTTCTGAACAATAAATCCCTGGGGCACCCACCCCTGCCTGCACTGGCTGCAAAGAGATAAGCCCTGTTCTCCCACTGTGCAAGAAGGAAAAGGAAGTTACTTGTCCTGCTCCTAAGACCTACACCTGTCCAAATAACCAGGGCAGCATCTGAACACCCTGAGAGATGGGGAAGAGCCATCCACAGGGGCTGAGACCTGAGCTGCTGCTCTCTTCTGAAGTCTAGGCAGAGGGAGACCAGGGAGGCTATTTGGGAGCTGGAAGGGCTGCCTGGCAACCCCAACACCTTTGGCCTAGAAGGGTGAGGCCCACAGAGCTTCTGGTCCAAAAGGCACAGGTTGCAGGAAGGGCATCAGCTTAGAGAAATCTTGTGTTCTTAATCCCCAATATAGGCCATGAGGTAATCTTACAAAAGCAGTGTTGCTGGCATTCTGTCACCTACAGGAGCACAAGTACTATGTGGTATATGGTCCATGCACATCACATGTGCATATTAAACACACACACACACACACACACACACACACACACACACACACACACACACGTCCCTGAGAAGTACACAGGACCATCTATCAAAAAGACACAGTAACCCAGAGAAACTCACTCATTACCATCAGTACTGCCTCTCAATAAAATTCTGCTCCCTTCTGGCTCTCCCCCAAATTCGCATGAGCCCAATCACACTGACCACTGTATGCCATTTCCTGTCTGGGCTCCAGGATTCCTCTGACCCACAACTCATCATCACCTTTTCACTGGTATCCTCTTCCCTAGTCACTGAGCCCTCCCTGCTGCTTCCATCACAGCCTGGCCTTAGAATGTGCACTACAGACCACACAACCCAGCTCCTGCGAAGCTGCCTTCCCTTCTGCCTGCTGTATCAGGCACTCAGGGTGAGAGCTCCTCAAGGTGCTGCACTGGTTCCAAACTCCCTGTGATGGCCACAGGTTGTCACCTGCAGCTGCCAATATGGGTTCTATATCTGCACGCTCCAAATGGCCCGTTTCTGGAGCTCTTGGTTCCCTTGAACTTAAAAGGGGCTCAAGGCAGTGCTCACCGTAGGGCTGAGTAGGCTCACTGCACAGGTGTATTCCAGAGACTGAGATCGTAAAAGCTGAGACTCAAAGAAGAACAAGTACCATGACAACAGAGAAGAACCAAAGCTAAGAGAGATGCTCCAAAGTGCATGAGATAAGAAAGCTTCTGAGAAAAGGATTCCAGGTCTGAGAGCCTGAGTGAGGGATAAGCGTGGGTGAAACAATGATCTGCCATCCCATTAGACAACGGAGCAGCCTGCACTCATCCCTCACTCTACACCCTGCTTCCAATTCTAGGTAATGATAAGCTAGTTATCACCCAGATTCCAGCCTCAAATCCTCATTTCTGCCTCAGTGGGAGCCGTAACCTGACCTAAACCCTACACCTTGTAGGCCATGACCAGACAGGGGGAGGATAGCCACTGGTATGCACATGCAGACACATTTGACAGCTGAATCCTGCACTCCCTACTGCAGCCCTTACACAGCCAGGTGAGCCATCTAATCTCTCAAGCCCAGACTCTCAGGAGTCACAGTGTGTAACTTGTGTCCTCCTGGGGCTGAACCACAGGAGACAGGAAGACATAGGACACCAGCTCCACCCTGCTGGCACCTTGGTTCTGAAGAGTGCCAGTAGGTGTTATCTGGCACGTGTAGCTCATGGATCTTTGATAGGACTTGGTGACCCTCCATGACACTACACTTGCTTGGATCTACACAAACCACACCACATGACCCTGGCTAGCTAGCTATGTGGTACAGTGGCAGAGAGCAAGCCCAGTGGGGGCCTCGCAGGGGCAGTATGGAGGGGTTCTAGTCAGCAGCTAGGTGACCAGGCATTTACTACATTGCCACAGGGCTACGGCTAACGGCAGAAACTCAGATCTAGTCTTTGCCCTACTATTTACAGAAGTGTGTGCTGCTCAGAGGCAACTTCCTTTGGGGAGACCACTGAAGAACCTTTGGACCCCAATCTCTTTAGCTCTTCCAGTCCCAAACTTCAACTGCCTGACAAAGAGCCCCAAACCCTGACTGTAAGACAAGTCAAGATGCACGTGATTTCTACAGGAGCACTGGGAGGGACATGCTCTGCTGGAATATTCTCTAGACACAACTTCCTACACAGCCCCTTCCTGTCTTTACCTTAGGGTCACTAGGACTAGAAATCCGTCACAGCTACCACGTCCCTCCTGACAACCAAAGACACAAACAACATTAGGCAGATGTAAGTGACACATCCCAGCTCTGAAACCCCCAGGATTTAGGAGCCTCTTCCAACAGCAGCACCAAGAACAACCAAAGCATTTTCTTTCTGATTCCTCTACCTGAGCCAGATGGATGTACCACAGCCTCCCAAGGAAGTCTGGAGGAGTAGCAGCCAGCCATGAACAGGCTGCTGCACCTTCCTGGTACTACTCATCTCCAGCTGTGTCTCTTGAATCTTTTTCTTCCTTTCTTTCTTTTCTTTTCTTTTACTTTTTTGAGCTGAGGATCGAACCCAAGGCCTTGCACTTGCTAGGCAAGCGCTCTACCACTGAGCTAAATCCCCAACCCAAGCTGAATCTTGAACAGGGTCCTGGATGACATAATTACAAGGCAGAGTGAACATTAAAAAGGGGGGGGGGGCGTTCAGAACCCAAGGAGAGTAAAATAGAAAGACCTAGGATGTTTCAGGGTTTGTCTTCTGCTGGCTTGTGTAGAAGGGAAACTAAGGAAAGCAGGTCAGGGAAGTCTGAGGGGTGGATGAGGCCCACCCAGCAGGACCAGGGAGAATGGGGGTGGGGGCGGGTAGGTAGGGCAAAGGACACTAAGGCCCAGTACATGTAGGCAGGGGATGGGTATGGCAGGGCAGGGGAGACTGGGGACCAGCACAAGCAGAGTCAGGGAGGATGGGGAGATAGGGCAGAGGAGACTGAGGTCTACTGCAGGCAAGGCCGGGGGAAACTGAGGACCAGCATATTCAAGATCAGGGAGGATGGGACAGGGTGGGCAGGGAAGACTGAGACCCAACCAGAAGAGTCAGGGATGCTGCAAGAAGCCTTCCTCCTACAGCTGCCTTCCAAGAGCTCAACCTCCTTCTACCTTTCCTTTGTTGCCAGAGCTCTCTCTTCCCACACCTCCTGCCTCTTCTTCACGTTACCTCAACATGTTTTGTGGATATTTTGTATGTGTCAAGACAGAAGAGAAAGTTTAAGAGTGGCTGGACAGAATATACTGCCTCAAATTTACTACTCCAGAAAACTACTCGTCCCCCTCTACCCCTCCTAGACAAAGATCCAGCGCTGCACCAAAGAAGGTCAGGCAAACCGCAGCAATGGCTGATGTAGCATCCAATGGGGTGTAAAAGCCTAATATGTGAAGGCAGGGTAACATGGGTAGACAGGAGCTAAATAGCAGGAAATTCTGCTCCTTAGTGCCAAAACAGGAAACCACCCTAGTGGTAGCGCCCATAACTAACCTATGAACCCTGAAAGGTGAACTGGAGGAGCACCCACAGAAGTAAACCTCATTCTCCCTTCTCTCCTTGGACCCCAACCGAGACTGACCAGTCACTTATTTGCTTTCTCCCTCTCCCCTCAGGTACCACGTGGCTAACGTCACCTGCTCCTCCAGCCAGCCACTAACCTGAACGACCCTTCTCGCTCAGAGGCCGTTTCCCCGCCCACTTCCACGTTGGATAAAATGATGCCTGGGAATTTTAAGCCCAAAGGTGGCTTCAAAAACCCCGAATCCCAGTATTTACACCCAGGCGTCAGGAGGGCCTGCAGAGACACCGAAGTCCAGCACCGGCAACGGCGGAAGGGTAAAGCAGGTGCTTGAGCCTGCACAGGATGCCTGGTGCGCAGGGCGCCGAGGAAGCGTGCCGGCTGCGCGGGTCTGCTGGCGGCTGGGACTCCGCGTGCCTATCCCTGTCGTTCTGGGGACCCGGAAAACACGTTCACCAGGCGTCCCCACAAGAACAGGGGTCACTGGAGGCGGCGAGCAAGGGAAGCACGCTGCCGTCAGTCCCGCTCCTTCTGGGGCATCAGCAGCATAACGCACTCACCGTCCGCAGGGGCGCGACCTAGGGCGGCCACTGCCAGCCCGACCAGCGGGCGCCGCAGCATCAGGGACCGCCCGCACGACTACGTCACAGCGGTGCGCCGGCCCACTAGGGCAGACCGGAGGGCGGCACGGCTGCGCACACGGAGTGCGCAAAATCGCCAGCGCCCGCCACTTCCCACCTCTGCCCGCCGACAGTACGTCACCCTCTCCGGCCCCGCCCACTCCGTATCACGGCCGCAAGACTACGTCACAGCAACGCGTCGGCCTGCGAGGGCCTACGGGAGGGGGAGTACAGCACGGCTGCGCAGGCTTATTGCACGGTCCTCCCCCGCAGACCACGCCCACTTCGCCCATCGACATTGTGTCTCAGGCCCCGCCTCATTCTACACTAGCCTTTCTTTTTTTTTTTTCCTATGCTCAGACCCCGCCTACCCCAGAGTGGAGCGCAGAAAAATCAGCATCGAAGGGCTGGAGATGTCCCAGAGGTTAAGGGCAATGCACTTCTTCCAAAGGACCTGGGTTAAATTCCCAGCACCCACGTGGCGGCTCACAACGGTCTGTAACTCCAGTTCTAGGGGATTTGACATCCTCACACAAACATACATTCAGGCAAAACGCCGATGCACATACAATTAAAAAAAAAAAAAAAAATCAGCGAGTCTCCATTTAGTCCGTCTTCGTGTTAGCCGGTTACCCGTTACAGCATAAATCGTTTCAAGAGGAGGAGGCTGTTCTTCCTGAGTAACCAGATTCAGTTCAGTTCCCAGCAGTCATGTTGCACGATCTCATCTGCACTCACTCAGGCTCAAGCACATGCACATAATAGTGTCTTACTATGTAGTCCTGACTGGCTTGAAACACCTGCCTCTACCAAACCAAACGGTAGGATTAAAAAGGGGTGCACCGGGGTTGGGGAATTAGCTCAGTGGTAGGTAGAGCGCTTGCCTAGCAAGCGCAAGGCCCTGGGTTCGATCCTCAGCTTAAAAAAAAAAGGTGTGCACCACCAGGCGGTGGTGGCACATGACTTTAATTCCAGCACTTTGGAGGCAGAGGCGGGAGGATCTCAGTGAGTTCGAGGCCAGCCTGTTCTACAATGCCATTTCTAGGACAGCCAGGGCTACCAGGGCTACACAGAGAAACCCTGTCTGGAAAGAACCAAAGTAAATATCTAGATCAATAGATAGGTGTGCACCATTGTACCTTGCCAAAATACATATTTATTAAATTATTTCGCCAGGCGGTGGTGGTACAAAAGCACGCAGATCTCTTGAGTTCGAGGCCAGCCTGGTCTACAGAGTGAGTTCCGGGACAGCCAGAGAGATACCCTGTCTTGAAAACCAAATATAAATAATTAATTTTTTGTTGTTGTTGTTGTTGTTGTTTTTGTTTTTCGAGACAGGGTTTCTCTGTTTAGCTTTGTGCCTTTCCTGGATCTTGCTCTATAGACCAGGCTGGCCTCGAACTCACAAAGATCCTCCTGGCTCTGCCTCCTGAGTGCTGGGATTAAAGGCGTGTGCCACCACCGCCCGGCATTTTTTTTTTTAAGATTTATTTATTTATTATTATTATGTATACAGTATGTATGGCCAGAAAAGGGAACCAGATCTCATTACAGATGGTTGAGAGCCACCATGTGGTTGCTGGGAATTGAACTCAGGACCTCTGGAAAAACAGTCAGTGCTCTTAACCTCTGAGCCATCTCTCCAGCCCTAAATAAATAATTTTAAGAAATTGGATGCCAAAGATCTCAGATGGAGAACACTGAAGTTGTTAAGTGTCCTTAATACAAACAGAGATAAAAGAAAAATAAGATGGTGTGGTAATACACACCTTTAGTTCCAGTCCTGGGAGGCAGAGGCAAGCTGACCTTTGGGCATTCAAGACCAGCTCAGTCTACATAGTGAGTTCAAGGCCACACAGAATTTAAAGAATTGTGGTAACGTGGGCAGCACAGCTGAATTAAATATCAATTCCCTTACAAAGCTGTTTTGGAAAGAAATCCTGAGCTTTAAGAAGGTGATCTAGAGGGACAGTTGTTACACCATGTCTGCTGTGCACCATGAGGAAGGAGAGAGGCATCAGTGATGGGCCCATAAAACAGTGAAGTCTTTAATAAACCGCCATGTGAACAGGGTTGGTGATGGATCGGGGCTGCAGCACAAGGACTCCAGAGCCTTGCTTCTCCTGGCAGCCCAGAGCAGGGACTGAAGTGGGTTTTTGTTTTGTTTTGTTTGGGGGGTGTTGTTTTGTGTTTTGTTTTTCGAGACAGAATTTCACTGTGTAGCTTTGGAGCCTGTTCTGAAACTCTCTCTGTAGCCCAGGCTGGCCTCAAACTCATAGAACTCACGAACTCACAGCCTGTCTCTGCCTCACAAATGATGAGATGAAAGGCTTGCACAATCACGGGCTGGGGCTGAAGTGGGGTTTATAAGTCACAAAACCCACAAACACCTGTGCTAAGTTACAGTTACAACTTTCTCCAGTCAGGTTTGAAGATTAGAGGCTTTCCTTAAGTAGTTCATCATTGTCTCGACACTTAGAATGCCAGCTTTCCAGCTCAGCTAATCAGGTTCAGTTGTTCTTTTTGTTGTTAGGAACAGCCATAGTGTTTCTAGAGAATTAAAGATATATAACAGGCTGTTTCTATTGTTTAAGGAGGAGTGGGTCAGTTATTGGAAAGTCCCTGGCTCCCCCAGAGCTTGGGAACTTGAACTTTGTTTCATCCTGCCAGTAAAATCGAATCTGAAGTCAAAACAGCAGTATTTAGGACAAGGTGCTTTTGCCTGTTCCCAACACTGTGAAGGAATCGCAAGTGGAATCCTTAAGTAAAGATGCACTGACTTTATAATAAATATCTTTGTCTAATTTTACATTTTTGTTTCTTTTAGACAGGGTTTCTCTGTGCAGCCCTGGCTGTCCTGGAACTTGCTCTGCTGACCAAGCTGGCCTCCAGCTCACAAAGATTCACCTGGCTTTGCCTCCCAAATGTTGGGATTAAAGTCATGGCCCTAATTTTTACTCAAAAAATCCAAACAAAAACAAAAACAAAAACAAAACTTTACACAGGGGAAAGGAAGGGAGTGGGGGCAGGCAGGAGGGAGGAAGGGAATATTCTCTAGGAGGGTGGAATGGACCTGCTCTTGTGCCCTCACTGTAAAGAACAAGGCTGCCTTGAGATGGTGCCCTGGGGCCTTATGGAAGCCTGGATGGGGTGGCACACTGCAGAAGTGGTTCTGAAGGGCATTCAAGCCCTGGCTTGGTTGTTTTAATTGGTTTCTCTTTCTTTCTTTCTTTCTTTTTTTTTTTTAAGATTTATTTATTTATTATGTATATAGTATTCTGCCTGCATGTGTCCCTGCAGGCCAGAAGAGGGCGCCAGATCTCATTACAGATGGTTGTGAGCCACCTTGTGGGTGCTGGGAATTGAACTCAGGTCTTCTGGAAGAGCAGTCAGTGTTTTTGTTTGTTTGTTTGTTTGTTTGTTTGTTTTTTGGGTTTTTATTTTTTGAGACAGGATTTCTCTGTGTAGCTTTGCGCCTTTCCTGGAACTCACTCTGTAAACCAGGCTGGCCTCGAACTCAGAGATCTGCCTGGCTCTGCCTCCTGAGTGCTGGGATTAAAGGTGTGCACCACCACCGCCCAGCAAGTCAGTGTTTTTAACCTCTGAGCCATCTCTCCAGCCCATTAATTGGTTTCTCCTAGACTGAAAGATAAGAGGGGTTCTAAGGGATTTGGAAAGAGAAGGAAATTTCTAAGTCTGGGCAAGGAAAGAACAGAGATAAACATGGGTAAAAGGCACCGAGAGGTGTACATCAGGACAATGGAGACCAAGGCTGAGCATCACTTTCCATCATGTGGCTGCTTGCTGCCTTATCCCAAGTAGCAAGGTTCTTCACTGCTCTACTTCCTCCCTAGTCTCAGGTCCCAAAGAAACTCAGGACAAATGGCTAACTGTGGTGCCTATTAGCATACAAAGTGCATGCTAGCCTCACACTGTCTCAGCATCCCAAGTACCTATTACAGAGTCCCCAGTACTGGCACCCCGGCTTCTACCTGCTCCTCACTGTAGTGGATAGCCACCCCAGCATTGGCCTGGAAGTTCCAACCCCCATTGAAGCTTCGGTAATGGTCACGCCCACAAGGCAGGGCGGAGGAGGAAGCGGAAGACCAAGGATCAGGAAGAGGTCTCTCACTTGGTTCCCGGACTCTGGACGCTGGAGGTAGACCGAGCAGAGTTCTCCAGAGAACACGGCCGGACTGCACTATACCCTTGCCAGACCCTGTAACCTACCCCTTCATTTGTAAGTACCCCACAAAATAAACCTCCCTTTTAACTACGTGGAGTGGCCTTAATAATTTCACCAATATCTGGCGCCCAACGTGGGGCCAGAGTTTCCACCTAAGACCTGAGAAAAAAGATTCTAAGACGGAGCTAAAAACAGCTTCCTAATTGTCTCTCTCAAGTAAGCGGCAGCCTGCCGGTTTGAGCTACTATGGCGGGTTCCTGATGTGTGCGTCTGACCTGCCATGTGGCAGGAATGAGGAGTGTACAAGGGGCACTTTACTCTGCTGCGTGGTAGATTTAGCCTTTGCTAGTTTAAAAAAAGAAAAAAAGTTTCTGGGCTATGCACTGCTTTGATAGAACTGCTTCTGATAGTTGATGGTACACATGGCTCCAGACACAGAGCTGGTGGTAAACTGTACCACCACCATGTTGGAAAGCTGAGGTGGGCGGAGCCAGCAGCCACAGTGGCGTTTCAGTCTTACAAAGATGGAGATTACACAGAGAATCTGGTTTGTGTTGTCTTTGGGATTCTTAACTGCAGAAAAAGATTTGATCATAAAAGCTGTTGAGTTAAATAAATATGTAAATTTTAAAGGTACCTTGACTTCAAAATTTGGATATAAGGATGTGTTGCTTTGGAAAAGAGTCTCTGCTTTTGTTTCCACAGAAAGCCAGAGACTGTGGGTTTGTTCCAGATTAAGATACATCAGGTTTGATCAGCCAAGACCACCTGAAAGGTCTCCGATGATACCATGGCCCAGATGATCCAACATTCAGAATGGTTTCAAGGCAACTGGCTCAGAGGTTCACCCTAATGGACTACTCCATAATCCTAAAATTTTCTTTGTGTCCCCATAAGATACAGTGCCCCCCTTCAGCAGGAAGTAGTAAGAGAAACTACGCCCAATTTCCCAAAATTATCAAGCTTGCTTTGGAGATAGAATTGGCTCACTCCTTCTCTAAACCCAAACATATTGCTAAAAAAAAAGGTTAAGAGATTTTTGTGTCCTAAATCAGAAGAACCCTCTGGTGTGGGACAGAAAAAAAACAGTACTTTTATTTAAAACAGGTTGATTATAAATGTGATCTCTTTCTAAAGAAGAAAAGGAGATATGATATAGATACAATAGGAAAAAAGGGTAGATTAAGAAACTTACTTCTAAAGAGCAACAACTTGTTTAAAATGTTTTACATTGGTATAGACTTTAGTCTATTGATACAAACTTAAAGTTAATTTTGTTATACTGTGTGCATATTTCTACTCATGTTTAAGGTATTATGTTTGTATAGCTCATTTAAATTGTAATGGATAATTAAAAATAGATAATCATACTCATAGCCATGTTAGTTAAGTCTTCTAGGTATACATAGAGATATTTCAGATAGATAGGTAATCTTCAAATACTTCAAAGACCTACAGAATATGGCATTTAAAATATTTTTAAAATTTAGACTTTCTGGACAGTGAGACATGTCTGCTCCTGGCAACACCGATTTACTTCAGAGAGGAGAATGGGCATTGAAGACACTTCATATCTTATCTTCACCTTGGCAAAAATAGTCATTTGGGCAAGAAACTGTTCTTGCCTGGACTGCTTGATCGACTGGACATGCAGGACCAATAGAAAGGTGATCACTAAACTTTGCTTGACAAAATGGTCCTTCAGGTTCCTGCTTCGCAGAGGAAACTGCCAGACATTCTACAGGACACTGAGAGAAGTGATCGAGAGACTCTAGCCCTGTGGGCTAAAGACAAATGTCCCCAACTTTACAAAGGAACATTAGGTGACTGTCCAGGCTGCCAGCTGTCTCTGTCTATCCTGCAAGACTCCCAAAAGTTACTTGCATCCTTCTCCCATTTCTCAGGTAATAATATATCCTTCTGAAGTCTTTGATGTGATTGAAGACTAGATAGTTGTAATTTCCTCAGTTATGATACAAGATAAGTTAGATATAAAACCTTAGACTCACAAATATAAGATAGGGTATCTTCTTTAATATTGTAACTATAATTCTTGCTAGATAATTGTTTTGTGATATGTAATTATACTATGTAAAAGTTAAAACCTTCCTTAAAAAAAGAAAAGGGGAAGTGCTGTGGATATCGCTCTGTGTAAATAAAGTTCTGATTGGCCAGTGGCCAGGCAGGAAGTATAGGAGGGACAAGAGAGAAGAGAATTCTGGGAAGTAGAAGGGTGGAGAGAGACACCGCCAGCCGCTGCCATAAGAAGCAACATGTAAAGACACTGGTAAGCCACAAGCCATGTGGCAAAGTATAGAATAACAGAAATGGGTTAATTTAAGATAGAAGAAGTAGATAACAAGAAGCCTGCCACAGCCATACAGTTTCTAAACAATGTAAGTTTCTGTGTGCTTACTTGGTTGGGTCTGAGCGACTGTGGGACTGGCGGGTGAGAGAGATTTGTCCTGACTGTGGGCCAGGCAGGAAAACTCTAACTACAAATGGCACCCTTCCCGCTACCTTAAACCTCTCCAGCCCAGGGGCTTCCCTTCCCTTCCTCAGTTCTCTGTCCCATAAAAACCTGCCATTTTGGCCATGCACTCTCTCGGTCCTCTGCTCTTGGCTCCTGGTCCTCTCTCTTGTCCCTCTCTTTTCTCTTATTCCCTACCCCACCCCCACCACACCCTTCTCATGGCCCAGTTCAGTCTGCTGAACATGTTCAGTCTTCCTTGCCCCCTGCTCTGGAATCTTCCAGATGCCTCTGGCTGTATCCTCTTCCTCATATCTACATAAAACCCTTCCCCTCAACCTTACCTTGGAACAGTCACGTCGTCATTTTCTTTCACCAGGACACTGAAAGTTACACCTTGCCTGCCCTGGGAATTCCTTTGCCACTAATGAATTGTCCTTGAGCTTCTGTTTGAGGCCATCCTTTGTCTTTGAGCTTCTGTTTGTGTTAGTTCTCAGCTTCCTTTATTAATAAAAATAAGAACTTCAACAGGGCACACTGATTTCCCAGGTACCCTATGATGGCTCTCCTAACTTGATATTTCCAGTAACACATCTTTTCGGCCTTTTAATTCTTTTTAAAATTATTTATGTATATGAGTGTTCTGCCTGCATGTGTGTGCCTGGTGCCCTTGGATGCCCTGGGACTGGAGTTATAAATAGTAGTGAGCCATCATATGGGTGCCAGGAATTGAACCTGGTTCCTCTGGCAGGCGATGCTCTTAACAACTAAGTCGTTTCTCTGGGCCCCACCCCTGCCTTTTAGTTCTTTGATTGTCAGAGGAAATTAACCTGTTCCTGAACCCCTAGATGGCATCAAAGCTGTAAAGTAGGGGCGCAGCTAAGATCCCAGAAAAGTAGGGCCAACATTAATGTGAGTGACACCAGCCATGGTCCCACAACTGGTCACACTGTATGGGGAGGGTAGCCTAGGGCTACTCCCACCCTGGTGTACACATGGTGCCACATCCAGAGGATTTAGCAGTTGCCTGATGCACCTCGGGCTGTCCTTGGGACAAAGCATTCTTCCTGTCTGGTGTGGAAATGTTTAACTTGGGCCTACCTCACTGTTGTATCTTGGAGGTATGTAACTTGTTTACAGGAGCCTTTAACTTAGGGAGAGAATTTGGACTTGGACTTTTGAAAAATGGCTTAGGCAGGGTCAGTATTACTATGATGAAATGGCATGACCAAAAGATGGATGGGTTAGAAAGGGTTTATTTGGGTTACATTTCCACACTGTCGTCCATCATTGAAGGAAGTCAAAACAGGGCCAGAACCTGGGGGCAAGAGCTGATGCAGAGACCATGGTGGGGTGGGATGGGGAGTGGTGGTGCTGCTTACTGGCTTGTTCCTCATGGCTTGCTCAGCCTGCTTACTAAAAGAACCCAGGACCACCAGCACAGGGATGGTACCACCTACTATGGACTCGGCCCTCTCTCATTGATCACTACTTGAGAAAATGCCTTACAGCTGGATCTCATGGAGGCATTTCCTCAACTGAGGCTCCTTCCTCCTTGATGACTCTAGCTTGTGTCAAGTCGACACAAAACCAGCCAATACAGCAACCCTCATTGTAACTCACCACTGGTTTAAAGACAAGAGGAGAAGCCAATTTTCACACTAGAGTCCCTAAGAAGAGGTCCTTAACCTGGCACATCTTGCAACTTGGAGTTCCTGTTTTAGCCCTGATCAACCTCTCAAACAAAAAGAACCTTGTGTGTCCCTTATGGAAATGAGGCATGAAGGCAGGATGCTGCCTTTACAAGTGTGCCCTTCCTGGGCACTAATTTTGCTTGGTGGAAGGCCCCTGCCTCAGTTGTCCTACCCACCAACAGGGGCTTTGGTTGCATGAGCATTTTCTTGAAACCAGTTGGCCCATTGCAGTGATTGTGCCTATCATTCACTTACCTTTCTGTAGGACACTCATTTGGAAAAAGATACTCACCTTCTCCTTCCCTAATGTCCCTCTCTGAGTGAGTGTGTTCTCACACACCCATGTCTATTTTTATGTAAGTCACAGATCAGTATCAAGTGTGTCTTCCTCTATCCATCTCCTCTATTTTATCCTTTGAGACAGAATCACTGAATCTGAAGCTTCAGGTGCTGTGTGGTACTACCTCAAGGCCATAAATATTCCCAGGCACTGACAAAGCTGTTAAGGTTTCGTCCAAAGCATGGAAAAGAAGTGACCCAGGCCCAAGCCACATTATCATTCAATCCTCATATAAACTCCACATTCTGACTTCCTCTCTCAATATACTGCATTCCTGTTGCTTGCTTGCTTGTGATCTCCCTGGAAGCACACAACACTCCGGTAAGCTCCAGTAGGCTGGATCAGCCTGGGGCAGGTTTTGAGATTGCAGTTGACCAGCAAGGAAGCTCAGGTAGTAGTGTGGGTGGAGTAGGACAGGTCCACAGGGTTGAAGAAATTGGCTCAAACCAGTTGCTAAGGCATGCACACAATTTACTTCCTTATGAGCCAACCTGGAGATTGCCTGAGGGCCTAGTAACAGGCGCTGTCAGAGTTCCTGATTGTGCCCAGCTAATGAGGGATGACCACGAAATGCCACCAGATTGGAACACAACTTGGGTGCTGGGAGGAGGGTATATAAGGCTTTCCCCGTTACTGAATAAACGAGTTTGTTGTTTGCCTTCAACTGACTCCTGGTGTCTGTGCATTTGTTGAAGCCACGCCTTCTCATCCCCTACCCCCTAGGGAGCCATTAGGATCCAGTGACAGCAGGTCTTGTCTACTGTGGGCAAGATGTTCAAGTTAGAGGCAAAAACACAGCTGTGAAGAGGCAATCTGTTAATTTCCAATGTGGAAGGACACTAGTCCCTGAAGAGAAGGGTTTTGGTTTTGATTTTTAGATTACACTGTGTTTATTTATTCTGTGTGTGTCTGGGGGCGGGTGCCCGTGTAACATGATGCACGTATGGATTTCAGAGGATATCTGCAGCAGTGAGCTCTCTCCTATCACCCGCGTTTCTGGGATGGAAATCAGGTAGTCAAGCCTGGCAGCAGGCACCTATATCACTTTGAGGAATATTCTTGGCTCCTTAATTTTTATTTGTTTATTTGGGATTTTATTGTTTTGTTTTTCTTCAGACAGGTTCTCTCTATGTAGCCTTGGCTGGCTGCTCTGGAACTTGCTATAGACCAAGCTAGACTGGAACTCACTAATTTAGCCTATTTTAGCCTTGTCCTCCTGAGGATATTCCTGCCTCAGGTTCTTGAGTGCTGGAACTATAGGTGTGAGCCACCAAGTCTTGCTCATAAAGAAAAATCTTGCTACTTCTTGGCTGGTTCTTTTGAAAAGTGGGCTGTGACATGGCCTTGATAGGTGAAGTTCAGCACAAAGAAAACAATGAAGAGCAGAGGACTTTCTCCCTCCTCTTCCTCCTCTTTGTCTGGTTTAAAGTTGTGAGTTAAAAATATGGCCTTATGAGGGCTGGAGAGATGGCTCAGTGGTTAAGAGCACTGGCTGCTCTTCCAGAGGTCCTGAGTTCAATTCCCAGCAACCACATGGTGGCTCACAACCATCTATAATAAGAGACCTGGTGCCCTCTTGTGAAGTGCAGGGACACATGCAGGCAGAATACTGTATACAGTATAAATAAACAAACTTTAAAAAATGGCCTTATATACTGGACCTGGTGGCTCATACCTTTAATCCCAACACACAGGAGGCACAAGCAGGTGGAGCTCTGTGAGTTCAAGGTCAGTATGGTCTACAGAGTGAGTTCCAGGACAGCCAGGACTACATAGTGAGATCCTGTCACAAAAAGCAAAAATAAGTAAATAAACAGATAAACAAACAGCCTTATTCTTTTTCCCCTCCACTCTCTGGCCTGTAACATATTTAAGACATATCCATATTCTCTTTATTATCACTGTATTCAAAGCAATTTTGGGTTCCCTAGTCGGGAAAATAGACAGTGAAAATGAGTCTCAGGATTTGGAGAATGGAAGACAAATATAAGATCTCAGAGCCTCATAAACTCAAAGCAAGCTGGGCAGTGGTGGCACACGCCTTTGATCCCAGCACTCGGGAAGCAGAGGCAGATTGATCTCTGTGAGTTTGAGGCCAGCCTGGTCTACAGAGTGAGTTCCAGGAAAGGCACAAAGCTATACAGAGAAATCTTGTCTCAAAAAACAAAAACAAAAAAGCAAAACAAAAAAACAACAAAACCCTCAAAGCAAGCCTGTCACCAGGTGTGTGATGCCCTCATCACCTGCCCCCCAGACTTAGCTATAGCCAAGCTTCGGATTGCCAGCTCCTGAATAATGACACCGAGACTTATTAATTATGAGAATATGGCTTTAGCTTAGGCTTGTTCCCAAGTAGCTTTTAAAACTTAAATTAAGCCAGGCGGTGGTGGCCCACGCCTTTTAATCCCAGCACTCAGGAGGCAGAGGCAGTCGGATGTCTATCTTCCAGACCTGGGTCCACCACGAGCCCCCTTACAAGCTGTGTACTTGCTGAGAAAAAGGGGCGACCATCGCATCCAGAACAAACCTGGAAAACAACCAGGTGTGGAAACTTAGATACCTGCAGGGCGTTTACCCACCAACCCCACAGCTCCCCAGAGTTTTCTTGAGTGTGAGCAGCAGGAAATATTAGATAGAAGGATTTAGATTGTGGAGATAAACAGAAAATACAGAGCAGCCTCCAGAGGGCCTGGAACCTATTCCAACCCGCCCTGACTGTCTCTGCCTCAGGGTATTTATAGAAATGCCAAGGGGTGGGCAAAAGACTTCCCCCCCCACCCCCCACCCCCAGCACAGACAAGTGCAGACCATCTCAGACACCTGCACTCAGGCCCGTGGTCATAATCATCCTCTCTATGCAGACCTGCTCAGTAAAGCCTCGAGGAACCTGAAAACGGGCTCCCACAGATACCAAGGTCGCACAGGGGCCTGTAGCAAGGCTGTCCTGCTTCTTTCTATCCACTCACTGCACAGCGCGTGCAGCCTGCACCCCGGAAAGTCAGAGAGTCCCGACCGCCTCCCGCCCACACTGGGTCTCGCCAGGGTAGTGCGCTGGTCTTGCCTACTCAGGTTTGACCACCCGCAGCAACAGTCCCGTTCAGGGAACTTGGACAACTAACCAGGCTTCGGTCAGCCTTAACCACGCCCACCTGGTCTTACCCCGCCCTTAACGGAGGGCCGCAGCCCGGCGTCGCGTGACGTCATCGCCGCGCGACGCGGCGCCTACGGGAGACCTGGGTCACGGTGTCTCCGGAGACGGGTTCCTGCGTGGCCCGGCCTCAGTTTACCACCTACTGAGTAAAGTTCTGCACGGCGGTCTACGAGGTCCCTGCAACGCTGAGGTGGCGGCCGCAGGTTGGAGTCTCTTGAGCGCCGGCACCTACCGGCCCCACCACTGTGGAGGGAAAGGGAGGGCGAGTGGCACCGTGGTGTGGGGAGGATGGGAGGGGGCTCTTCCACACACTAACCCGGGCCTCGTCGTCGTGGCTGGAGAAGAGGAGGTCCCGGACTTGGGGTACTGACCGGCGGGGTCGTCTCTTTCGAGAGGCAGCGGGCCCCTCCTTTCGGCTCCCTTCCCGACGTGGGACCCTCCTAATCACTCTCCCACTGGTTTAATGTTGCTGAGTGTAGGACACTCGACTTCCGCCTGCGCAGACCACTCTGGGAGTTTGTGGCATTGGAGAAAGTAGCCCTAGCTTCTTTTCCCGTCTGTAACCTCGCGGTATTGTTATAAAAACTAAAACGATGTTTAAAAGAAAGTGAACCAAGCAACACCAACACGCTCCCGCACAGGGGGAGGTTCTGACTCCATAACCTTCAGGAATGGGTGGGCCTCAGTCCTGCTGAAGACTGACCCAGTCTTGGGAGGGGAGGACCCTGGTAACTGCTTTTGTAAAAAGCCTCCACGAGCTATTCTAATTCGAGGCTAGAGGGCTAGTACGATAGACTGGCAAGTGACTGAGCGCACACCTGGTCTTCTGTAACCGAGAATTCAAGCCACAGATTGAAGATAACTTTTTTGTTTGTTTGTTTTTCGAGACAGGGTTTCTCTGTGTAGCTTTTGCGCCTTTCCTGGAACTCACTCTGTAGACCAGGCTGGCCTCGAACTCACAGAGATCCGACTGGCTCTGCCTCCTGAGTGCTGGGATTAAAGGCAGAAGATAACTTTTTTTTTAGTCTACATTGAACATAGGGTTTTTTGTTTTGTTTTGTAAACAAAATCGTTTAATAACTGTTATATGGCTATTGTATAATCTCAGGTTGTTTGCTTAAGTTTTTTGACACAGGGTCTCAAGTAACAACACAGCCTGACCTTTAGTTCCCTGTGTAACCGGATAACTTGAACTCCTGATCTACCTGCCTCTGCCTCCAGAGTGTTGGAAATACAGACATGCACTTCCATAGCTGGTTTTGTATTCTTTTAGGTGTTCTAAGTGATTTAAGGCACATGGGAACCAGTGCACAGATCAAATGCAAATGCTATGCCATTGTACAGCAAAAAGCTGACAGTCTGTCAATTTGATTATCTATATGGGACTCTGGGAACCAATTCTCCATGAATACCAAGGGACAACTGGATATGCTGCTAGAGACGCACCTGCGTCTGACTTAGCTCCAGGCCAGGATTTTAGGACAATAATCAAGTACAAGAATCAGATTTTTTTTTCCTTGCCTAGCAGGTCCTACATCTGGGCCAGTGACTGTTTTCTTGTGCCATCAGAGCTCGAAGGAAAAACAATGCCTTTGGGCAGCCTGCTTGGGTAAGCATGGAATTCCAGTTCCCTAAGGTACATCCCAAGACACCCTGTCCTCTCCAGGAAGGAGTTGTTATCCCCTGTCCTCAGTGCTGGAAGGCTTGCTGTACCCTGAGTCACCCACTATAGACTGCTTTGACTATGCTAATAACTCAACAGAGGTCCCTAAATGGGACTCATCAATCTTTGCTAGTGTCTGGTTGCTGGGCAGTTCTCAGTCATACCCTGAGAGTGGCTGGCAGGCTTGGCATGAGGTGCCTTCTGGCTCACCCCCGTCCACCAACCATTGTTTGCATGTCTGCCTGTAGCCTGCTGAGGCACTGTGCTGTGAGGGCAGCCTCTCCCGCACCCTGCCACCTCCACACATCCTCTTGGAGAGCTGACAGCAGCAGAGCTTCACTCAGTCGCCTGCGCCGCCAGGCCTATGCTCGCCTCTACCCTGTGCTGTTGGTCAAGCAGGACGGTTCCACTATCCATATCCGATACCGGGAGCCACGGCGCATGCTAGTGGTAAGCGTCCTTCAGCAGGTACCTGCTGAGCCGTAGTAGTGTTGGGGCGAAGTGCCAGAACTTGGGGCTGGAGTTGCATATGTAGCTAGAGTCACTATACTACAATGGAGGAGGAGGGCAACAGGTTGTTGGAGGAATTTACGCCAAAAGCTCCAACCATCAAAATTAGAACAAAAAATTATTTCTTTTTTGGGTTTTGTTTTTGTTTTATTGGTACAGGGTCTTATGAAAACAGGCTGGCTTTGATCTTACATACTGAGGCTCACCTTGACCTCCTAAACTTCCTGCCTCTTTAAGTGTTGAAATTATAAGCCTGTGTTACCACGCCAGGCTTAACAAGTCTGTTTAAAAACAACAAGGGAATGGAGAGATGGCTCAGTGGTTAAGGGCACTGACTGCTCTCCCAGAGGGCATGGGTTCAAGTCCCAGTACCCTCATGGCAGCTCACAACTGTCTATAACTCCAAGATCTGACACCCTCACACAGTCTATATGCATGCAGCAAAACACCAATGCAAATAAAATAAAATAAATTATATTTTAAAAAATAGAAGGAAAAAAAAAACAACAAAAACAAAACCTGCCAAATCTGGACTGGAGTGTGTTCTAGTTGGTAGAGTGCTTTTCTAAGAGGTACAAAGCTATTGTTTTTTATTCTTTACTCTCTGTTTTTGGGGGCCCGCCACCCAGCTCCTAAATAGATAGATACATGGAGGCTTATTCTTTCTTATGAATGCCCGGCCTTAGCTTGGCTTGTTTCTAACCAGCTTTTCTTCATTTAAATTCTCCTGTCTACCTTTTGCCTCTGGGCTTTTTGTCCTTCTCTATCCTATATCCCTTTCTTTACTTCTTACTCTGCCTGACTGTGTAGCTGGGTGGCTGGCCCCTGGCATCCTCTCCTTCTCCTTTTCTCACTCCTAGATCTCTTCCCAGATTTCTCCTATTTTTCTCTCTGCCCGCTAGCCTCGCTTATCCTTTCTCCCACCTAGTTATTGACCATTCAGTTCTTTATTAAACCATCAGGTGTCTTACACAAGGCACAGTGACACAGCTTCACAGAGTTCAACAAATGCAACATAAAAGAATGCAACACATCTTTGCATCATTAAACAAATGTTCCATATCATAAACAAATGTAACACATCTTCAACTAATATTCCACAGCACAAAGCCTTTGGTTCAAGGACCACATAAAACCAGGCATGATAGTACACATCTATAATCGTAGCACATTGGAGGCTGAGGATGATTATTGTGAGTTCAAGGCTTTCTTAGACTACTTAAAACTTTGTCTTAAACATACACTACGTAGAAAAACTACCGTTTTGAAGGGAAAGCAAGGCCAACCAAATCTGTAACCAGCAGGCCAGCACAGGATAGAAGGCACAGGTAGAAGAGGCCCAGCTGTCTTCCCACTCATTCTCGGACTCTCCCCAGTGGCGTGTACATACCTTTACTTCTCCCCATGCAGATGCCCCTAGACCTGGATTCCCTATCTCCAGAAGAGCGCCGGGCCCGATTCCGAAAACGTGAGGCTCAGCTCTTGCAGAAGAGGGAGGAGGAGGAGCCAGAGATGATTGACAATTTTGACACTGAACGATACAAACGGTTTTGGACCAAGACCAAGAAGTAACTATGTCAGGGAGTCACACCAGAGACATTTTGTAGGATGGAGAGGCATCTGCCTGAAAACTACATTCTTGAAACCGCAGCCTCCTGTCCTTGTCTTTGATGTGGAAGTCCCGGCCTGAAACTCATCATTTCTGGAAAGTATGTGCCAGTTCAAAGCCAGATTGAAAGACTGGAGTTAAAACAGATCAGAGGGTTTAAGGCCCATTTAGGTCAAACCTGTGGGTTTTTGTTTATTTGTTGGTTTGGTTTGGTTTGGGCTTTTTTTGGTTTTTTGAGACAGGGTTTCTGTGTGTAGCTTTGGAGCCCTTCCTGGAATGCTCTGCAGGTGAGGATATCTTTGAACTCACAGAGATCCTCGTGCCTCTGCCTCCCAAGTGCTGGAATTAAAGGCTTGTGCCACTACCACCTGGCTATTTGGGTTTTGTTTTTTGTTTTTGTTTTTAAAGACAAAGTCTTACCCTGGTTGGTCTATAACTCATTAGGTAGACCAGCCCTGATGCTTCCTTGTGAGTACTGGGATTAAAGGGATGTGCCATCACACTCAGCTTCAAACCTCTGGGTTTTTGGTTTGTTTTTTTTTTCCTCTAATTTTTTAATTTTTTTTTATTTTTTTGGAGCTGAGGACTGAACCCAGGCCCTTGTGCTTGCTAGGCAAGCACTCCACCTATCACTGAGCTAAATCCTCAACCCCAAACCTCTGGGTTTTAAATACTGCTTCAAGGTTAGTTGTGAAGTATGTAGACAGTGGGCAAGAAGCACCCAGCAACTAACAGCTCTACCTGCCTCCCCCTAGGAACCTCCAAGTTAAATTCCTAGGTCACACATAGCCTGCAGGGGTCTTTCTCACCGCCTCCCTTTATTGGTCCTTCCCTAAAAGGCTACTCAGGGTCAAACACTTTCCCGCCCTTGGGGACCCAGGAGTGTGGCCAAGCTGTGTGTCATTTTGTTTGTTTTCGAGACCGGGTTTCTCTGTACAGCCCTGGCTGTCCTGGCTCGTGCTGTAGACCAGGCTGACCTTGAACTTAGATCCACCTGCCCCTGCCTCCTGGATTAAAGGCATGCACCACCATCTGGCCAGGCTGTGTCTTGAACTCCTAGTCTACTCCAGTCTGCAGAGTAAGTGGCCACACAAACCAAAGCCAATAAACAGCTGCCTAAACCTTTGTACATCTTTATGTTGGCGTGATCCCAATGGCTTCCTCCAGATGCAAGGGTGCACATAGTACCTAACTTCATGAGTACCCAACCCTTCATGGCTGTAGTCAGTTGCTGCAGATTCTGGGTCTCACTGAAATAGGCAGCTCCTCAGGGCTGCACAGGCTTGGAACCGGTCTGGACACTTGTCCCACATCCTCCCAGCCCCATAGCCATGCTCCCCTTAGCTTCACCTAGTAAGCAATCTGGTCAGACAGTGCAGCTCAGCTTTCTACATCCTTAGAACCAGGTTAATGGTGAGGGCCCCAGAAGCTGCTGTCTTGCTTTCTGGAGATCTTCCCTGGGAGGTGGTGGGTTACTCCTCTTTCACTGTGGACCACATGACTGCTGCTCCCTTACTGTACAGCTCCCCTTGGGTCCATCCGTGCCATACATCCATCTCTAGTGTGATCTTGTCCTGACGGATATGGTTCCAGCTGTGTCTTCCAAAGCCAGGACATGAACTCAGGGCTTATACCAGGTGCCTCACAAGCTGTTGGCAGGTACTCGGCCTGTGTTCAGAACAAAGACATCAACAAAAGTGGGGCTGTTTTCGTCTATTTTGGATGCCAGAGAGCGCCAGGTTGGGTAATGTTTCAGACTAGGTATGGAACTCAAGACCTATCATTAAGATATAGCTGTCTGTCTGTCTGTCTCGCGCGCGCTCGCTCGCGCTCTCTCTCTCTCTTTTTTTTTTTTTTCCTGTTTTCAAAGACAAGGTTTCTCTATTAACAATCCTGGCTGTTTTGGAACTCTGTAGACTAGGCTGGCCTCGAGCTTAGAGATCTGCCTGCCTCTGCCTTCCAAGTGTTGGGACTAAGGGCTTGCACCACCACTGCCTGGCTCCATTTCTCTTTTATGTTGAGGCAGGGCCGTGCTAAATCGCTCAGAATCGCTTTCAAATCTCTTTGTAAGCCTAGGCAGCCCTTGAACTTCCAACCTTCCTGCTTCGGCCTCCTGGGGATCTGGATTACAGACTTTTGCCACCAGGCCTAGCACAGACTGGGTCCTTTAATTATCAGGGTGACGTACACACTGTGGTGTGCATGTTGTCAGAGGACACATTGTGGAAGTTGATTCTCTCCAACAAGTGGATCCTGGTGCTTAAACTTGCTTCAGGCCAGGCGGTGGTGCAGGCCTTAATCCCAGCACCTGGGAGGCAGAGGCAGGTGGATCTCTGTGAGTTTGAGGCCAGCCTGGTGTACAGAGTGAGTTCCAGGATAGCCAGGATTATTTCACTGAGAGAGACTGTCTCAGAAAACCACCACCACCACCAAAAAACGAAAACAAAACAAAAACTTGCTTCACCAGGCTTGGCAGCAAGAGCTACCCACTAAACCATCTCACCAGCTTGGGTACTTTATAAATAGTAATTTATTCTCAGAGTTGCAGATTTTATACATGTTTTGTAGAATTATGTGAAGTTTCCCCGAAAGCAGTGACAGAAGAGTTCTTACAAGAGAGTGATCCAACTGCTCTTAAGATAGGTCCCTAAAATACTACGGCGAGGTGTGGTGGTTCACATGCACCTTTAGGCCCAGCACTTGGGAGGCATAGGCAGGTAGATTTCTGTGTGGCCAGCCAGGGCTACATAGTGAAACCCTATTACAGAAACAAACTGGGAGAGGTTGGCCAAGTTGCCTCTCCTGAATAACACCGGAAAAACTGGAAACCAGGGGGCTTAAGGCAGCCAAGCACTTGAGTGCAGTCTGCATGACAAGACTTGTTTTTTTTTTTTTTATTTTTCACCTCCTTTGATAACAAGAGTTATGAATTTGCAGTTCAGCAGAGGAGCCTGCTTCAGAGGCCAGCATGTTCAAGGTTATATGAATCACAACTATGTTTGTCTTCAGAAAAACATCTGAGGAATAGGAACATCATTTACCCTATTCTGTAGAAGCTGAGGAAGGTCCCAGGCATTCTTATGTTCCTTGTCACATTGGTTGACATCCCAGTTTCCCTTTTTGAGAAATATCAACATGAGATGTTCCTATCTTCACATCAAATTCATTATATCCTCACATAACCTTAATTCAAACCCCCAACACAAGAAGAATCTCACCACCTCCCAAAATCATCCGGATGCCAGCACTGTTGAGTTTGAACAAAGGATCTGTTCTGGGTTCTAGTCAGCCAATATCTCATTTTTACATTCAAGTGACAGAAGGCAAGAGAGTTCTCCAGGATTCTCTTCATAGAGGCATTAATCTATGAGGCTCTACCTCATTACCTCAAAGGCCCAGCCTTCAAGAACAACCCTAGTGGAAGATTTAAACATGACAATGGGGGTGTGTTTTGCCACACATCTATTATAGGCAGGGCTGAGACTATAATACAGAAAACTTGCACTCATCATTTAAGCTTTAGCCCAGACACCGACTCGATCATTCCTTGGCTGCCAGGTACAACTAATGATTCTTTTCAGGGCTGGCCAAATGACAGTGCTAAACCTATCTTCAAAGAACTTTAGTTATCCTTGACTTTCTTCTTGGTCATGCCCAATCAGAACAAAATGCAGTTAACTCTGTTCTTCGTACTTCTTAGGTCAGTAAAGTCTCACCTACACAGAATATAGATCACTGTGGTTTAGGGATGGTTGGGCTTTGTGGCCTTTATCTCACTTTCGTGCCACAATCTGCCTCCCAGTGCACAGAAGAGTTGATCTGTGGTTTTGGTTGGCTGGTTGGTTGGTTGGTTTTTTGAGACAGGGTTTCTCTGTGTAGCTTTGGAGCCTGTCCTGGAACACACTCTAGCCAAGGCTGGCCTGGAACTCACAGAGATCTGCCTGCCTCTGCCTCCCGAGTGCTGGGATTAAAGGTCACTACCGCCTGGCCTTATCTGTGTTTCTTTGGCGACTTTGTCAGCCCCTCAGTGTTCCCAGGAGTTTTGCCACTATTTGACTGCGTTTCAGCACTGACCTGGGACCTCAGTCCTTTGGAGTTAGCACGCCTGGCTTTCCAGGAGGCACGGCGTCAAGCACAAGCCCTGCGGCGCCCTCCTGGTGTCACCAAAGTTCGTGGGCATCCCAGTCCACCGAGGATCCTAACAAGCGTGACACGTGAGGTGGCACAGAGCCGGTTTTTTTTTTTTCCAAGGTGCTAGTGCGCAGGCGCACGTGGTAATGGGCTGAAGGATGCGCCTGTGGGTCTAGTACTGACTGAACACCGGGTGCAAAGAGGGACCTCGGCTGAGGCTGCCCGAGCCACGCACTGCGCAGGCGCGCGGACACCTTCGTGAGAGGCGCAGGCGCACGAGTGACGTCACGGCGAGCGTCCGGAGGCCGGGTGGTGCGGGAGTGCGACGCTCGGGGCTGCGGGTACTGGAGATTGTGCAGGGTCTCCGACGCCATGTTCGGCTCCAGCCGCGGCGGCGTGCGTGGCGGGCAGGACCAGTTCAACTGGGAGGACGTGAAGACCGACAAGCAGAGGGAGAACTACCTAGGCAACTCGCTGATGGCGCCAGTGGGCCGCTGGCAGAAGGGCCGCGACCTCACCTGGTACGCGAAGGACCGTGCGCCGTGTGCCGGCCCGAGCCGTGAGGAAGAGCTGGCGGCTGTGCGCGAGGCGGAGCGCGAGGCGCTGCTGGCCGCACTGTGAGTGCCGGGGCGGCGGGGCGACTGCCAGCCCCGGGGATGGGATCCGGGTGGCTCCGGGGCGGGGCTAGATGTGGGCAGGGCAGGGAGGAAGGCCCCTGGGGCGCATGCCCCCTTGACGTGCACCCCCGACCCTCGCAGCGGTTACAAGAACGTGAGGAAACAGCCCACCGGCCTGAGCAAGGAGGTGAGTCCGGGATGCGGGTTGGGGGTCCGCAGGGCGGGAGGGGATCTATCTGTACGGGTCTAGAACCTCCTGCCCCCCCCCCCCCGGCCCCGCGTTCCTAGGACTTCGTGGAGATCTGCAAACGGGAAGGAGGCGACCCTGAGGAGAAGGGCGTGGACCGGCTGCTGGGCCTGGGCAGTGCCAGGTGCGGCGGGTTGGGGAGAAGCGGGCAGGACTGGGTGGTGGTCCAGAACTGTCCTCAATGCTCTGTCCTCTGCAGTGGCTCCGCAGGCCGTGTGGCACTATCCCGGGAAGACAAAGAGGCTGCCAAGCTTGGGCTGTCAGTGTTCACGGTAAAACTTGTCAACCCCATTGCTCAGGATCTTGGGCTTGGGGGTGTCTGGGAAGACGTGGGGCGGGACTCCCTGGGTGTCCCTCCCCACAGCTGAATTTCTCATATAGCACCACCGCGTGGACAGCGCAGGCCCAAGCACCGCCCCGTCGGCTGCCAGGAAGAAGCCCCGTGCTGAGGACAAGGCCGAGCAGGAGTAAGTTGAGTCTGAGTCCCTATTCTGCCTACTCATATTCGTCAGTGAGTCTCTTGCTGGCCTCCTATGTGAACTATGCCAGGCGTGGGCGTGAGGACACTGCACTAAGAGTGTATTCACATGAGAGACTGGATGTCTAGGATCATAGGTGGTATACTGGGAGGTTGAATGCCAGGTCTTTTTTTTTGAAGGACCCAAGCACTGCCTTAGCTCTTTTGGGCCTCCACCTCCAGGCTGGATGTGCCTACCCATCCGGAAGCCCAGGAGCCTGGAAGTGGAATGGAGTTTCAGAAGCTGCCACTGGTGACCCAGCAGGGCCAGTTTGATGAGAGGTGGAGCAGTTAAAGTATGAGGCTAGGAGCGGTGGCACTTGCCTTTCTTTATTCCTAGCACTTGGTAGACGGGCTGATCTCTGAGAGTTCCCGCCAGCTGGTTTCCAGGCCTTGGGATTTAGCAGTGCTTGTCTGTCTGGTTACTTCTGTGTCAACTCAACTTTGTACTTCAGTAAAATAGTGAGTTCCAGGCTACACAAGCCTGCGTAGTGAGAAGCTGGCTCCCCCACTACCCCACAAAAGGAGGCACCCAGGTTAGCAGCATTCCAGAGGGAAGCTTAGCCTTGTGGAGCGGATGAGGAGCATAAATTAAGCTCACTTACAAATATAAACTCACAGCATGTAGACATTACCTATGCTCAGTGCCATGGTATGGACCCTGCCCTAGTGGGACTACCCCACTGCTTTCAGCTGGCAGACTCCAGTCCTTCACACTTAGACCCTTTATATTCTCTCTTGCAGTACAGAGAGCTCTAAGAAAAGCAAGAAAGAAAAGAAACACAAGAAGAAGAAACACAAGAAACACAAGAAGAAAGACAAGGAATACAAAAGGGATACTGACAGCTGCCCATCATCTCCCTCCCCTGCTAGGTAAGCTAGGTCTACCCTCAGGGGCACAAGGAAGTGGGGGGCAGAGCTGGCCAGACCTGTTGGGATCCTTGGTAGGGTGAGAGACCCCTTCAAGTGTCTGGTTGTCCTTGTCTTCCTAGGCCCAGACACCAGAGACATGATTCTGACTTCTCCCCCTGCTCTAAGAGGAAGCGGGGACATAGCCAGGACAGTGGAAGGAGCCCATCCCGCAAACGACAAGACAGAGGTTTTGATGACTGAGAAATTGGCTAGACCAAAGGACACCAGAGCCCTGGTTGCCCTTTGCTGGGACCCTGGCCACCAGCCCCCTCCCTACTTGCTCAAACCAACCATTCCATCCCTATCTGGGATAAGGCAGGTGGTAGGATTCTGAACCAAGCTTGTTGGACCTTGGGATCTATCTCACCATTTGGAGGCAACTTATGTGGCAACCACTCCAGGCAGCTGAGGAGTGGGTCCTAGGTGACCAGAGACTAGTGATTCTGTGAGGGTGTATATAGTGCCCTTGTCTTGCCTCCATGCCAAGGAAGATACAGTTGCTCAGAAGCCTAAGGCCAGACTCCTGTTTCTGCTACTTCTGCTGCTACAGGCCCTTGAGGTTTAGGGGTATGTGTGTTTGTTTGGATATCTGGTTACTTCTTTTTGTATCAACCCACTTTGTACGTAAGTAAATGTATTTTAAAAGTAGAGTGTATCATCTCACTGAGGGCAGGTTAGGCTGGGATCCTGTGGCCCCAGCATGGGGCATCCATCCAGCATATCTGAAGGCACTTGGTCTAGGGACCAGAATCCTATCCTTGAGGCTGCCTTAAGACCACACAAATGACGAAGGAGTTGGAAGAACAAACTTTTGTGGATATGAATGCATCTGCTGCCTGCCCAAGAGGTCCAGTCTAGTTCCTGCCTAGACAGAAGCAGTGGTTCAGCAGACCAATAACAGCAATTTTAGGGCCTGTGTGCACGCATGGGCAGACAGTAGAAATCAAGCCAGAGTCTATATAGCAAGTTGTTCTCTTCTGACTGTAAAGCTGTGTCTGCTGGGTGGGTGTACTTCCTGTGACTCAAGCTGTAGCTTGCACGCTGACCTGTGCCCTGCAGGTGGCCACCTAAGCATGAGTGAAGATTAGTTATCTAGAACACCACCTCAAGGGAGTGAAGGTCTGTCCACTTAGGCAGGGGTCCACTCAGGACTTTGGATCTCCTAGTGGCCACACCCACCCAGAGACATGTACCATCCCAAGGCTGGCCACCTACTGAAAGGATAGAAGGCAACATACCTGAGTTGTCACAAAAGCACTGAGGCTGGTAGTGACCCTGAAACGTAATGGGAGCCAACAAGACACCCAGGTCTCACCAACTTGTACCAGGGCTTGGAGGGTACCTGTTTTCTCTTGAATTAAAAGGGCTCTCTTAGGAAGCAGCCTGGCAGTGGTGACACTAACACACAAGCCCATCAAATAGTTAAGAGACTTTATTCTAACAGCTATAATTACAGTGCTTGTCGAAATGAAAACTGAAAACAAGTATACAAAACAGTTGATTACTAATTGTGTATTGAAAGCAGTAAGAGGTTCCACGACACCAAATAAACCAGTTCTGAGATTTCCCCAAGATAAATTTAACAGCTCCAGCTTCTTCAGTGTTTATCAAAATACAAAAGAAAAAAGTAGAGGTCGTCTTTCGATGGCAAATCGGACCCTTGCAGGCTGAGGGAGAAAGCTACTTCACACATGGAGATGGGGGTGCTCCAGGATGTGGGTCTGGAATGGATCGACCCTCCCAGCTTGCACACGCTCCTGCTGGTGAGACCCAGGCCTCCTGCCAGCGCGTCCAAGTGGGCCCAAGAGTAAGCTGGGTATGTAGGCTGCCATCTGGCCCGGCCACACACCAAAAACAAGCCGGGCCCTGCACCCCACAATGGCTCCCAGCCCACCCCTAGGTGACCATGTGAGCACAAGTACAAGCACAATGCTATGGAATGCAGGTGACCCAAAGACAGGCGAGTCACGGGGCTCTACTGTGACCATGCAGCGGATGGTGGTTTGTCACCTTCTCTCCTGTCCCCATGGGAACAGGTGATCCGATGGACTAGCATTCAGGCCATTACTGCAAAACCTACACTAGGCATAGTCTCCGTTCTGTGTGTTCAAGTGTTCTTGTCCTGTATTTTTAACTATTTTAAAAAATGCACTGAGTTTGGGTTAAAAACCAACCACCAAATGGATACTGACACCAGTCTACAGCCCAATGGCTCCTGGAGGCCAGGTGCCCCTACACCCAAATCCCTTCTCAGTACTGACAGTGAGTTGATTCTCTTTTTACAATAAAAAAGCTAAGTAATATTGCATAGGAGTACCAGAAACTGCCTCAGTGGAAACAGAAACTATTTACATTAAATAAAAACCTGGCTGCAGGCTGCGTCTGCACATGTACAGCACGGTGCGATGCACACTGTGACCAACCCATGGAGACAGCTTCTGGCACTCAGGACCACAGAGTCGCACGTTTGCCACATGAGAGGAAAGCGGAGGGCGGAGAAGAGGAAGTGAGGGGGAGGGAGGGGTCTGGTTCACTTCTGGTTCCGGAGCTGATTGGACAGCCAGTCTAGTCCTTCATACAGCCCGTCCCCGCTGGTCGCACAGGTGGCCTGGATGTACCAATTGCGGTGGCGCAGGGAATGCAGGCCCAGCTTGTCTGTGATTTCAGCAGCATTCATGGCATTGGGGAGGTCCTGAGGGAAAGGAGGAATTAGTGGCAGGGACCAGCAGCAGCCAGGCACCCGGGGCAGCTTCTCACCCACCCTCTCTCTTCCCTGACACAGGTTCTCCATCAGGGAAGGAACTTGCTGGTACCTACCTGCTTGTTGGCAAACACCAAGAGAACGGCATCCCGTAGCTCATCTTCAGCTAGCATCCTCATGAGCTCTTCACGGGCCTCATTCACGCGTTCTCTGTCATTGCTGTCCACCACGAAGATCAAGCCTGCAACACAGCCACATTACTGCACATACTGAACTCTCCCCACCTGATCTACCCACAGGCTCTAGATCCAGTCCTCCCACTCGCCATGATGCTTTGTGTGGCTTTATGACCTGATACTGGCAAGGCCATCATCAGGCTCAGTGAGCAAGTCCATCCCTTTGGGGCAGACAAGAGGAATCCAGGACAAGGATTGGCCCCTCACCTTGGGTGTTCTGGAAGTAGTGGCGCCACAGCGGCCGGATCTTGTCCTGGCCGCCCACATCCCACACAGTGAAGCTGATATTCTTGTACTCAACTGTCTCCACGTTGAAACCTGGGGGCAGGGTTACAGCTGAGTTTCCTCTGTACTCCAGAACCCCAAACCCAACCTCCACCCCGGTCCTGACCCAGCTTCTCACCAATGGTGGGAATGGTGGTCACAATTTCACCCAGCTTCAGTTTGTATAGAATTGTTGTCTTCCCTGCAGCATCCAGGCCCACCATGAGAATGCGCATTTCTTTTTTGCCAAAAAGGCCCTTGAAGAGGTTTGCAAAGATATTCCCCATGCTTGTGGACAGGTGGAAGCGATACTGGCCAGAGACCTGGGGAAGCAAGTTGTTCCAGTCCTGTTATGTGCTGCCAGTTTAGGCCCTGAGGCAGGTCAGAGACATACCTACCTAGGAGTCCCTGGCCCCAAGCGTTCTCCCATCCTTCCTGAAATCTTATGGATGGGGGGGGGGGGGGGGGGATAATTCAACCCCAGGTCCCAGGTGGCAGAAAACCCTGTCCACCAGACTCACTAGGCATCTAAAGGCCACACACTAATCAAGGAAGGCACAGATACCAAAAAAACCCCCCCTTGTTTCCCAAGTCTATTCACCTATCGGGACATCTAACTACAGCCTTGCACACTCACACTTGGGAGCTGTCATGTTTACTCTCTAAATGAGAGAGACATGAGGCCTTTTACAGCCTAACAAGAGTTCTTTACAAAATCAGAGAGAACCATCTTACATCTCTATCCTTACTTCGAAGTGTCAAAGTACCACAAATTACAACTAGAGGGCTGGTCACACTCTAGGCTCAGTACTACAGGCCAAATGTTCCATCACCTCCTGGTGACAGCAGGACAAGCCCAAAAAGAACTGTGGTGTCACCTCTCCAGGCATTTCTGTCATCCAGGTCATGAGATTGTTAAGGCAATATCTCATCCATCTCAAGCAGCCCGAGAAGGTAGAGACCCAAAGAGTAAACCGATGGCAACATATTCCCTTGAAGACCTATACAAAAGGCTGCTCCTATGAGTACATTACGTGAGGATGTGTTCCTCCAAGGACATGTACACACACTCAGAAGGGCCCACTGGCAGAACAGAAATGCTAGAGGTGCCAATCAACTAAGCTGGCACCAAGCTGGCACTAAGCTGGCCTATCAGATGTTAAGGGCTTCTAGAAAGGATAGTAAGGCTTCCAGGGCTCTGGTCTCATCATCTAGTGGCCACTTTTATTCATCACTTGTTTTTCATCCAAATGGATTTTACTGCTTTCTTAAATGCTGATTGTTAGCTCCTAATAATAAGAGCAAATAGAAGGCCATAGAGCCTTCAGAAAGAGAGGTAACTGTGTACTATAAAAGGCTGCTGGAAAATGAACAAGCATGGTGTGAGACAGGATGACAAAGTTTCCCTACATATTGTCCCTCTGTGCTACTACAACAGAACACCACAAACTGGGCAAAACAACAGATGAGTTAGACATCCCAAAACATTGTCTGATTAGGTTAGATTTTTGGCTCTAAGATGTGGCCTTCAGTTGTATCCTCCAGAGAGGAATGCCATGATATCATGTGGTGAGTGTGAACCTACTTTCAAAGTCCTTCTCAAGATGGCCCTCATCCATTCTTGAGGGTGGAACCTTCAGACCCATAACACCTGCCCAACATTATTGCACTCAATAATTTCCTATATATAAACTTAGGGAATACATTCAGACCATAGTCAGTATATTCAAAATGAAGGCTCCCAAAAAGCAGAATAAGAAAAATATAAACACAAGAGGATGGCTGTAATTCGAATATTTGGGAGGCAGAGGCTGGAACACATACTGAGATTATCAAAGAAAAAGAAGAAAGAAATCTGGGCATGTTGAGTCATGCCTGTAATCCCAGCACAAGGGAGGCTGAGGTTGGCAGACCTCCTCAAGTTTGATGCCAGCCTGAACTAGTGCGAGACCTTTCTTTAGAAAAACTAAAAAACAAAACCAATGGCCAAAAGGTGGTGGTGGAAAGAAGTAAGAAGAAAAGAAAGACAGGTGGACAGGACAGATTGACAAAACTAGAGAAGAGACTCTTATCTAGGCAGGAGGAGCACATGCCTTAAGAGCTGAGGCCTGCTGCCAAAACAGTGACAATGCAGCGCTGGTGGGAGAAGGACTGTCAATACTTTAAAAGTTCTGAGATTATGGCTCTCAACCTTTAACTCCTACCTACCACAGATAGAGAAGAACAACTCACTTCAACATGGCAAGTCATCCTCTGAGGATCCAAACCAGGCAAAAAGAAGTGAGTCCCTAGTTGCCATAGAGTAGGGCGCACACCACTTAGCTGTTTGAGTTTTGGTGATGTCGGGAATTAGGAGAGTGTACAAGTACAGGCAAAAATCCAAAGAGGCAACACACAATTTAAGCAAAAAAGCCCAACAGAAGCAGATGGATATCTGATCAACAATCAGTTGTCCATGCAAAAAATTCCACGTTGTAGCCAGATGGTGGTTGCGCATGCCTCTAATCCCAACAGATCTCTGCGAGTTCCAGGACAGACAGACAGGGCTGTTATACAGAAAAACCCCATCTCAAACAACAACTACAAAAAATTCCACCTTCCTTCCAAATCACAAGTGGCTTGGTTATCAATGAAGAAACAGTGGTAAGCAGGGTGGGTATACATGGAAGGCTGGTGAGGCAGAGGGGGTATAAGACAGCTCTTTATGCTCAGGTAATGTGTAGAAACCAGTAATACCTGCTATATGTGGTAGTGCTCACCTATGATCCCAGCATATGTAAGGTTGAAACAGAGTTCAAGAATAATCAATCCTTGGTAATAAATAGTGGGCTAGTCAAGGCCAATCTGAACTACATGAGACCCTGTCTCAAAAAGAAAAGTACCTCCCCAAACCACCACCACCACCAAAAACCACAAGAGCACAGAGAGAGGGGAAGGGGTACTTGCACCCTAACAGGTCCCTACAGTAGCAGGCAGTCCACCCTGAATAACTGTCCTGAGTAATAGTGGTGGGGATCTCAGCCAAGTTTGACTGCACAGCTGCATGGCTGCCTCACTGTCCATGACTAATGGCCATCCAGTGCTGCATTGCATGTGATTGGGCATGGCCCACAGCTGAGTGTGCTGGGCCTAAGCTACCTTCTCTACAGAAGGGCTATGAAAACCACAGTGATCATTTTCCTCCTCCTCCTCCTCCTCTTTTTTTGGTTTTTCCAGACAGGGTTTCTCTGCTTATTTTGGTGCCTGTCCTGGATCTCACACTGTAGACCAGGCTGCCCTCAAACTCACAGAGATCTGCCTGCATCTGCCTCCCAAGTGCTGGAATTAAAGGCGTGCGCCACCACCACCGCCCAGCTCCTTTCTTTTTAACAAGAATCACCAAAATGAACATCAGTCATAGAATTAAATGAGGTGAGCTCTAGATTTAAGACACTCAACAATCTAAATTTAAGATACTCAATCCCCTGCTCACACAGGCAGATGTAATCAGCACTTCTGCATTGACATTCTTAGTGTCCTCATGACGCTACATCTACTGCTTTTAGAACAGGCTCAAACCCAAGAATGTCTCCACAGAGAAAAGCCCAGTAGCTACATGGACTCCTAATCACCACCAGGGGCTCTGGGCACAGGCCCTGACTGCACGATGCCCAGTCAGGGTGCTGTCACCTTCCCTCTACAATCCCCACGTACAAGCCAAACCTGCTTTTCAGGTTCCTCTGCATTACTCCCTTAGCAGGCAGTGAAAACAGACTTCCCAGAGAGCTCTTGCTGCTTTATTCTGCCTCCCAAGCCACCAGAGGGAATGCCTTAGGAAGGACTGCCAACAATGACCAAGTTGGAATGGGGTCAAGAAAGTTCATTCTTTGGAGAGGTAGGATAAAGGTTGAAGCAGCTTCCCCTTTGGCAACCACCCTCCCCACACTGGCCTCTTGAGTAAAGGTGAGAAAACACAGCTGAGTCCACACCTACTCCACGATGAATGAATGAATGCAACCAGTCTGGTTTAGCAGCTGAACAGGAGCCTGATGGGCAGCCCGGGGGAGGGGGTCCACCAGACTCAAGGACACCCAAGCACATGTCAGACAACCTTCTCTAAATCAGACTGTGTAGGTTTGCCATTTCTCGCCAACTGTTGATACTATTTTGAAAGAATCCCAGTAGGAAGAGAGGTTTTCTGCTGAAGAATGTTCTTTCCTGAAAAGGGCTCAACTTTACTACATGAATAAAAAGTTGGTGATATTTTAAGAGTTAGTTCCTTTCAGGGGGCTAGAGAGATGGCTCAGTGGGTAAAAGCACTTGCTACTTTTGCAGAGGACATTAGTCCCATTCTCAGCACCCACATGGCAGTTTACAACCATCCTTAGCTCTAGTTCCAAGAGATGTGGAGCCCTCTTCTGGCCTCTGAGGGCACTGCATGATACACGCAGGCAAAACATGTATTTTTAAAAATTTTTTAAATCTTTAAAAACATGTTTTTTTTCTTTTTTTATTTTTAAGAAAAAGCCAAGATCTCTCACTGACCCTGGAGCATACTAATTCAGATGGAATGGCTTAGTCAGAAAGTCCTTGTGCAATAAGTATTATTACTGACTGAGCCAACTCTTTAGTTTCTCCCTTCTGCTTTAAGACAAATCCACTGCAGTATAAATTACATATATTAGCCAGGTGGTGTTGGCGCACACCTTTAATCCCAGCACTTGGGAGGGAGAAACAGGCAGACCTCTGTGGGTTCAAGGCCAGCTTGGTCGACAGAGTGAGTTCCAGGACAGGCTCCAAAGCTACAGAGAAAACCCTGTCTTGAAAACCCAAAGTGTGTGTGTGTGTGTGTGTGGGGATTATGTATATATTTAGTCAGGCACAGTGGCATGCACCTTTAATCTCAGCACTTGGAATCAGAGGCAAAAGGATCTCTGTGAGTTCAAGGCTAGCCTGGTTTACATAGTGAGTTCCAGGGCAGCCAGTGCTACACAGTAAGATCCTGTCTCAAAATTAATTAATTAATTACATGTTCAACCACCCAGATCAATAGTGTATACTCTCAGCTGTTATATTTGAGGAAAAATACCAAATATGAAACTTTTCTGAAAGAATCTTAACACAATATAGAACATTTTTTAGCTAATTCCCAACAATGACACAATCAGATACATGAAACCCTGAACCATCCCCCAACAGGATGCCTGTAACTTAAAAAGGAGGCTTCTTTAGTGTCATGTGTAACACGCTCACATGGTGACCTCTGCACATAGTGCTCTCTGTACATCAACAGGAACTGAGTATGTCTGTTCCTAAAGCCTTAGGTCTTCACGTGCACCTCAGTGGAATATTCTAGGTTTGGTCTGGTCACACAATCCAATGCTGCTCTCCATGTGTCATTATTTCACAAAATCTGCTAAGGGTAAACTGAAGGGGGGGGGTAGGACAGGCAGGCACTCCTGTGAGGGCAGAACTGTGACTCAGTCAGCAGGGTCCAGGCTGGGAGCTGGAACCCAACCAAGCCTGCTCTGCACACCGCCTCCTCTCCCTCAGTTCTTGTCTTCTGAGTTGAGGGAATGGGAGACTCACTAGGTCTGATGTGAGTAGGTGGGATGATGAGTGAAAATGAAGCTATGAATTATGAATATCTGATATGCAGAGTCTCTGATAAAAGACCCCCAAAGGGACAGATTCTTTGCAAACTTAAGATGAATGTTCTCCCCCCTCCCCAAAATCAGTGTGTAACGCTCTCTCAGCTGAGTTCTTGAACTATGGTAACAAGAATGCTGAACCTTGTCTTTATGTTGTTTCTCCCTTTATTCTACTTTTAAGCATTGCCTTTCTTAACATAACTACCTTCAAAATATGTCACCAAACACATTCACGGTCACATTAACTCTATACATTAGCAGCTCTAAGCAAATACTGACTGGGCTACCACATGGCCTGTAACTAGAGCTACAATAAGGAATTCATGAAACACAATTTTTGAGACTTGTAAAGGCTCCAATGGAGAAGCATCTTGTCATGTGTGTCATCTTCCTCTCAGCAACAGAATCTTGACTTGTAACTGGGAGTCAGGGCTTCCAGAATAAAATCCACATTTTCTGGAGTTTCTTCCAGCATTGTATGCTCAGGGCACCTACCCAGGGGCAACAGAACCCACATCCCAACATAGCAGTTCTCAACCAGTGGGTCAAGACACATTTAGGGTCCTCCCCCCTCCCACACAGGGTTTCTCTGTGTAACAATCTTGGCTGTCCCTTTGGGGGTCTTATATCAGAGACTCTGCATTATCAGATATTCATAATTCATAACAATAGCAAAATTATATAATTTTAAATTATATATTATATATAATTGGGGGCAATCACCACAACATGAGGAACTGTATTAAAGGGTCCAGTATTAGGAAGGTTGAGAACCACTGCCCTAACATGTACTGCTACCATATTTCTACTTTGGCAGGAGGTACTTATCCCACTGGAAAAACTCCAAAACCACAATCTGGAACTGGAAACAGCTCAGCAGCGAAGCATTAGGTTTGCTCCCCCAAACCACAGACAAAACAAAGCAAGGAACACAAACATTCATCAACCCAGAAACACATCTAAAATGGTGGAAAGCACAGTAACAGGACAACACGAGATGCAAATGAAAAACCACCATGACTGAAATCAGAAGGCCCGGCTCAGCCCTGCCCTCCCTAGTGACCCTGTAGCCACTGTTCTGACTAGCATTCTTCATACCTTAGCCCACTCAACATGGCTACAAGACCACCAGCCTGGGACCAGTCTGGTGCTTCCAAGGAAGACCCCACCCTGACTCCTTATAAGCCCCAGGTTAGCTGTGCCCCCCCAGACCCTAGCCCTTTACTCCTTCCTCATCCTTCTTGAGCACGTGGATGGAGCATGCAATTGTGTAGAGGAGACAATACCAGTTGGCTATAGACAGGTGCGGCTTGTTTTTGTTGTAGACTGGAACTGAGGGGAAATGACCCAAGATCATACCCTGATCTCTCCTACCTTGAGATCCACAGAGCGCTTGATTGCTAACATGCATGTTCTCAAACCACCCAGGGCTCCTGCTGAAGCAATGAGGCTGAGTCTCAGGGTGGCTGTGGCCTCTTCATGGCACCTTGCTCCACTGTTCCTTACTGAGGGCAGAGTAGGCACAAAGCCAAGCCAAGTATCACACACCCAAATTAATCACCACCATCCCTAAGAACAGGAGAAGCAGAAGGACCCGGAGGAGCTGGTAACCAAGGACTCTTAATTTCTGTTGCAAGGCAAATCAAAGTAATGCAGCTTTACCAGCTTACCCCTTTCTTTTTTCTTTGTTTAGAGTTTTAGTCCATTATCATCATAGCAGGAAGCATGGCAGCATGCAGGCAAACACCTTTTTCTTTCTTTTTTTTTTTTCTTTTCTTTTTTTTCCAGACAGGGTTTCTCTGTGGCTTTTGGAGCCTTTCCTGGACTAGCTCTGTAGACCAGGCTGGCCTCGAACTCACGGAGGTCCACCTGCCTCTGCCTCCCGAGTGCTGGGATTACAGGCGTGTGCCCCTGCCTCCGCCACCACTGCCCGGCACCCCTTTCTTTATGAGCTCCCTACCTCCAACACTGACGCGCGCGCGCGCGCGCGCGCGCACACACACACACACACACACACACACACACACACACACACACACACACACGGGTGGGGCCAATGAAGCTGGACATGGCATCCCAGAGGCCCTTTCCGCACCGAAGAAAAGGGGAACTGGAACAGCCAACAGCTAGTTCATTGTGGTTTCATAAAATAAGTTCTTCCTCAAACCAGCCTTAGTGAGCAGGGCGCTCTTCTTCTAAAACTCAACTTTAATCCTAGGTCCAGCCCTACTTCAGACAAAGAGGCTGGTAGCTACTGGGGTACTTATTGAGTAAGTCAATCTTCAAAACTTGACTTTTGACACAATAGCTCAAATCTGTAATTCTAGCACTCTGGAGACTGAGGCAGGATTGCCCTGAGTTCAGGGCCAGCCTGGGCTATAGTTTGAAATAGTCTCATGACAACAAAAAACGAAGGGCTACAGATGGCTCAACTGTTAAATATTACTATTGCAGAGGGCCAGAGTTCAATTCCCAGCACTTATGTCAGGCTGCTTACAACTGTCTGTAATACAGCTCCAGGAGGATCTGACACACTTCATACAGGATCTTGAACACTGCACTCACTTACATAACCACATGCAGACACACACAATTTAAAAATTAAAAAAATTATATATATTAAAAACCAAAAACCTTTGTTTTTACCTTCAGGGAACTTTCATTTGGAGGGTAAAGAGTGCCCTGCCCCTTCTTTTGAATACTTGCTCTTCAGGAGGAAACAAGAATAAAGTGTACAGGAAGGCTGAGCTGTCACTAGGCTCCCTCAACTTTGCTGCAGTCTTGCCCCACCCTGCTGGAGTGAGACACACACACAAAGACCACACCCCCCAAGTCCACTGTCCACACTTAGCCAGGCACTGCTGACCACACACTACTCAATCCTATTTCCCCATTTTCCCAATGTCAGAAAACTTGACGCCTTGCCTTAGTTTTTAGAGGCCTCCCCTCAGGTGACCAGCACTCAAGGCATTCTCTAGCAACTAGCCCCATTCTCTGAGTAAGGAACCTCCATGTTTCCATATTCAGCTTTTCCACCAAAACTGCCCCCTTCCCATTTTTCCACCCAGTTCTTCAGACTTAAACCATGGAGACTTGCTGCTACCACCTCCCGCTATATCCCCACAACTGATAATCAGGTGCAAAGTGACACCTGTGATGTTAGAACCCTCACATACAGTAGCCATGGGACTACCTGGTGCCCACCACACCCTTTAATCCACTGTCATCTGTCATCTGGTAAAGAAGCCAATAGACAACCTAACATCTGCACAAGAGAAGATCCCCATGAGTCTGCCCCAACGATGACATCACAGGGACAAAAAGGGAAGTAACTTCTAGTGAAACTCTACTTTAATACTAGGCCCAGCCATTTCCATACACAGGACAAAGGGAGGTGGCTAGTTACTGAGGCACTAAACGCCGACCACAGCAATCTCAAGGGCATGCCACCTCCAAAATTAACTTTTTTCCTGAAAACAGAGAACAACCTTTTGTAAGGCACTGAAGAAAACAAAATGCACTGCCCTTGACTTACAAGGCGGTTAAAGCTGGGTTCCTGGAAGACTTGGAACATCTGTTAATATTATGCCAAAGAAAAGCTTTATCTTTCTGTGATCAAGCTTAGGCTATCACAGAGGGATTTTCTACCTACATGAAAACCACACAAGTGGCTAAATGCCAGAGGGTGTTGCTTCCCTACCTGAGAGAACCAAAGGGTTCCTACAGATTTCAAAATATCCTTTCTGAGGACTACAAAGCTGCTCCAGGGACCAGGAGCACCCTCTCTCTAGTCCTACCCTCCCACACTGCTCCTGGCTGGTTTCCATACTCAGAGTATACTTACCCAGCTCACAGCCCTTGTGTCCTGGGCTAAGAAGCCTCTGGTTCCTTCCCCAAACCTGCCAATCTTTTCCTATCAGATCTCTGCATAAATGTCACCTGCGAGGTGACATTTCTGCCTCCTTGGATAGGCCCCAGTGCCTGCCTACATAACTCAAGGAGGGTCAGGACAAACACTCTAAAAGCAGGCATGGACAAGTAGCTTTTGTGTCCAATGCTAAGTAAGGCTGCAGCCTCCACCTTTTTCCACTAGGCCCCTCACAGGTGACTCCTTATTAGAGAAGAGAAAGCATGTCATTTTTAAAAAAAAGGTTTATCAAGGCCTCTGGGATTAAAACAAAGATCATACACCGGCGGAGAGGCTAATCCTAATGACTGTCTGGGAAACTACAGGGCCAATAAGCAAGACTGCACTATTTTAAACTATGCACAAGTGTGTTGTGTGAACATTCCTACACCAGTTACATCTAGAGACTCAGGTGTGCACATACCTGGGAACTGAAGGTAAAGCTGTTGAGGAAGCAAGGTATGCATCAAACCTACCCCAAGAAATGCTAGCTCTAAGCATACATTTCAGTTGAATACCTTGGTATGTCCAAAGTCAGATGAGACTTTAACAGAAGAGAAATGTTAAAAAATGAAACTAATGCCAACCAAAATTACACCACCGAAGTCACTAGGAGACAGTATTTTAAATATAAGCTGTTGGAGTCAAACAAGGAAGAACAGAGGAAAACACACTTCAGGTCATCTAGCTCTGCCTTCATTCTCATTCTTCAGCAATGAGTCTCACAAAATCTAGAAACCCCTTCCATGGCCACAAGCACCTAAATCATACCAACAGAATTAAAAAAAAAAAAAAAAAAAAGAGGAGGAAGAAAGAAAAACTTGTCAGAGGACACCTAGAGAACCTGGGCCACAAACTTCCCTGTTTCAGTATATGCCATTGTAAAAATATTTTGACAATTGATACCAACAAAAAGTTATTGTTTAACGTACAGTCATCAAGCACAAAGAACCTTTTGGAAAGAGTTCTAGTTTGCTAGCATCCCTTTAACAGGTATATTTACCTGTATAGATAGTGATTAAGAAGGTTTTGTTTTTTATCACATAATTCTTGCTTCCTGAAATTTGCAGTGATAATAACCAAGCCCCACTCACTCATACTATACGGCAGCAATTCTCAGATCCTCAGAAATATGGGGAGCTGTCTGCCGCATAAACTTAATCACCTCTAACTACTGTCTGTAAAAATATGCCTGCCTAGCATGGGAGCACACACCTGTAATCCCAGCAGGTCGGAATCTCAGGGGCTAAGGCAGGAGGATTGAGTTTAGAGCAAACCTGTACAACACAGTGAACTTCTTCCCTATGAACAACACCAATAAAATATAGGTCTATCTTCCTATTCTGTCAATTCCCTGTATCACTTAAACCTTCCCTATTATCGGGGCCTGCAGGGAGTACTACTATTCCTAGTATATTGGCTGCTGAGAGGCAGCAAGCCCTGTTACCAATTTGAGTAAAAAAATCAGGAAACAGGACCAGGTAAGAATGTTGTGGAGGTTGGGCCCTAATCAGTCTCCCAATTCTTTATATCTGTAGCAGGACAGGGGAGTGAACACCTAAAAGGTCCTCCTGAAAATAAAGATCTTGGATGTGCCCATACTAACAAGTTTTCCAGCAAGGCCACTTGACCCACCTGAGAGGGCCGAGTTACCTTACAGGACATTGACAAGCAACACCACAAGCTATTACCTGGAATTTGTATCACAATCAATATTGGACACAAACCTCATTGTGTAGTAAGGAATCCCAATGTACTCACACACACCCCAGCTATCCTGTACTTCTCAGCATGCAGTATCAAACCCTTTTCAATAGTAGATAGAGCATGCGTGCGTGCGCGCGTGTACACACACACAAATGCTCTAAATGTCAGATCTCAACACAAAGAAATTTTCATGTTTCTCTCACCATCTCTGTCAATTTCATGAAGATCAAAAACCAAAGGGATTCATGAGAGGCACAGGGACAGATCATGAATGGCATAGCAACCTAGAGCAGGCTGAGTCTGATGGGCTCCTGAATGCAAATGACATATATAACCAGGCAGTGGTGGCTTAGGCCTTTAATCCCAGTACTAGAGAGTCAGAGGCAGACAGATCTCTGAGTTTGAGGCCAGCCTGGTTTACAGAGTGAGTCCCAAGACAGCCAGGACTGTTTCACAGAGAAACTCTGTCTTAAAAAACAAACAAACAAAAACCCTGCACATTAATGTAACATTTAATTCAAAGAATCTGAAAAACATTGACCCAACACCCTCAAACCACTGTTAACAAAGCTATTGCATGAACCTGCACAACAAGTTTTTCTCTTGGTTAGGATGCCTGACACTGGGTCACCACAATGCTGGTCTAATTTACCTTTACCTAAAAAAAAAAAAAAAAAGGTTGTAGTTTGAAGCCTGTCTGGTCCTGGGCAGAGGTAGCAACCCAGCAGATCGAAGATTTTGAACATCCCCTCCACAAGATACTATTGTGCAAGAGGCATAATGGACATCTTAGCTACATGATTTACAATCAGAAGCGTGTGTGAGGAGCACAGAACTAGTTATTGTTACTTTCCTTCCAGGATGAGTAGACTGAGTATGAGTCAGCTGTTATTCACAGTTAAACCGTGTTATGTGTGCAGTGCTGGAGATCCAAACTGAGACTTCACACAGCTAGGAAAAGCACTCTACCTCTAGTTCTTAAACCCTTTTGAAGTAGCAATTCTGTACATCTGCCTCACAAGCAAGACAGCAGTGGGTGATCCAGTGACTCAGACTTATTTTCAACAAGATGCTTCAGGATAAGTGACAGGCATCCCACTAAGAGAAACCTTTATGCCACAGAGGCAATGTAGTTCCACCAGGGTAGCTCACACACCTGTGGGCCCTTACACCACACAACTCTCAACTCTGAGAAACAGAGAAACCAGGTAGTGACAGTTCATCAAATCTCACGGACCAGGCTATTTGTGACAGTGCTGCTGAAAGCTCAAAGGTGAGGGCACTACGGTCGCCGCGTCACTGTAGACACTGGTGAAGACCGAGGAGGGACGTGGAGCCGGCACACAAAGCGCCACGGCCTCTCACTAGCCTTCTGTCTGACACACACTGCAGAAACCACCAGAAGCAGCCTGCAGGAAAAACTGCTGACCACTAGTTGTGAAACAAGAACTACACCGGACTACTCCAGCATCGGTTGGGGCATCGACTACTACTGGGCTGGCTCTCCAGCGACTTCTGGGACTAAAGAGTACCTGCCCCTTCCTTTTCGGGCAAAACAGCCCCTTTCTGGACGGCAGAACTGTTCCTTGATGAGAGCAGATTCCCTAGCACTTAGGTACCATACAACAGTTCAGCTACATACAGTTCAACATGGCAGGACCACCACCCTGACTGGACAGGCAGAACTGTGTACTGGATCTGGTCTGTTACCCGCAGATGACTCAGAGACTGGGAGCAGGTTGTTCCAGAGACCAGGTTAAAAATTCCCAAGTCAGAAGGGCCCTTCTAATCCACACCCCCCCCCCAAAAAAAAAGAGCATCAAGGAAGTCAGTCCAGAGGTGAAACAAGACCCAACTCCTCCAGAGGCCACCGGGCCCTTGAGTGTAAACCTCAATGAAGATCTCACCGGAGAAGTGTGGGGCCCAAATTACGGTTCACTGGGGATCAGAGTGGGCACTCTGGGGTCCCCCGAGATCAGCATATGCTCTTCTTAAATCCCAGCACCCGGATCAGCAGTCCCCAGCCCCAATCCCCCTGTCCCATCCCTTCCCCTCCTACAGCTCTGATTCTCTGGGCCGACAGGAACCGGACTCGAGAAACAGAGGAAGATCTCGCCACCTGAGTGACCTTGACGCCGTCTCAGGGCCACCCAAGCCTCAGTTTCCCCTGCCCCAAGGCCCGTACCGTATCTGAAGCTGTCGGCTAACCCTTCTAGAAGGGAGATCCCGTGCTCCCCGAGCCCTGCTCCCCGCTCCCGGGTTCCCGGGCTCCCGGGCCGTGGAGCCTGGGAGAGGCGCAGAGAGGAACAGCAGGAAATCTGGCTTCCTGGAGAGGAGCCGGCGTCCCGGCCGGACTTCCGGGCTGCGGCCCGCGGCGGGAGGCCAGGCGTAAGGGCCGCCGAGTGGGGGAGGGCCAAGCGGCCGTGGGCGACGCGGGACTCGGGGAGCCCGGATCCTCTGCCCGGCCTGCCGCTAGGTCCGCTGGACACAGATCCCGGCCCGCCCGACCAGACTTGGCCCTTAGCAGCCTGAATCGAGCACCCCTCGACGCCCACGATGACCCGCCCGTGGCCTCCCCAGCTTCGGCCCCAGCGCGCCCCGCACCTCACCTCCGCGGCGGCTGCTCCCAGCCAGGCGTTGGTTTCGCTCCCACAAGATGGCGGCGCTGACGGCAGCCACGTCAGCGCCTGCCGCGGGGCACGCCGGGGGAAGAGGGCGGGCACGCCTGATGCCCCGCCCCTAGAGAAATGGCGCTTGCGCGTCTGCACCAAGTAGCCTTCACGGGGTGGAGCCAAAGTCGCTATGCTTCCGGATCGCGGCCCGGGCTAGCACACGGGCTCCCCGGACTGGAACGCGCAAGGGTGTGGTGTGTGAATTTCCGTGTCCATCGACGCGTGCGCACGCGCGCCTTCCTGCGGAATTCCAGCCCATTCCGCGGATGCGGGGGTTGAGGACAGTAAGCGATCTAGAGCGCCAAGGTCAGAGTGGGAAGGTCGTGTCAGCACTGGGGGTGAGATGTCCCTCTCAGAGGTCTCCAGAGTCTCTGATATCCCAGCTGGCCCTGGGCACTGAAGATAATGATGTGACTGACAGGTGACCGCAGCGGGAAGAGGCGCAGGCCAAGTGTCAGATACGCACCACGCCTCTACACTGGCCTTGGACCTGTGTGCACTCTTAGAGCTGACCCAGAGAACCAGAGATTTGCGTGGGGATCGCACTGCCTGAGCGGGTACTCTGGGTTGCCTCGGTGTGTGTTGGGGGGGGGGGAGCGCTAATGAAGGATGCAGGTGAGGAAGAACCTGTTACATCTCCCTGGGAAGCCTTCCCTGACCGATCAGAAGCAGCAGCAATCTTGCGTGCCCCCTTTCCCAAGTAAGCGGGAATCAGATCCAGGCACTGTCCAGCCTGTCTAATTCTTCCACCCCATCTTTGTGAGGAATCCCACAGGCAAGAGATGTTCAGGGACCTAGGACATTTTTTTCTTTAACCTGGAGCCCTATTTGTTGAGTTGGTAAGAGGCAGTTCTGTTACCTGGGCCTAGATCAGTCACTCTGTGTCCAGGCACAAGGTGCAGGGCAGACTCACTGTGTTTAGGGGCTGAGATCTCTGCATAGCCCTGGCTGTCCTGGAGCTCACTCTGTAGACCAGGCTGGCCTTGAACTCAGAGATCTGCCTGCCTCTGCCTCCCAAGTGCTGGAATTAAAGACCTGCACCACCACCACTACCACCACCACCACCACCACCACTACCACCAGGTTTCAGGGCTCCAGTTTTAAGTGCCACTTCTGTAAATTGCTATGGGGGTACCTGCCCATTCCCTCCCACCCTCAACACACAGTAAGTATTCATGCAAAGCCTTGGGTGCTGGCTCTTCTTGGGTCCCAGAGTCCTGTGATCCCAGCCATATAAGAAGCCTGTCACAGACACTTTACAGATGAGAAAGCAAAGAGACAGTGTCCAGGAAAACCACAGATTACCAATCAGGAACCAAACTCTTTGTGTTCCTAAAAAGACAAAATTGTGGCAAAATAGAGACAGAGTGGTAGTCCACAGTTCATCCTAACCTGACCACTGTACATTCTAGTCATGACCAAAAACTCACTGTGTATCCCATAAATAATTATTTGTATCAGTTAAAAATGTAAATAACCATTGTAGATACCTCGCAATGGATGATAAATCTGAAGTAGACCCTACTACTAAAACCTAGATCGGCTTTCACTATCTTCCCAGGTCAGGTTAAACCTCCAGTGAAATTTTCATGTTGTATATAAACTCTGAGTGTTGAATTGTAGATTCACTTAAGTGTATATATCTTTTTCAAGATTTATTTATTTTATATATGTACATGACTGCCTGCAAATATATATGTATAACACATGGGTGCCTTGTGCCCAAGGATGCCAGAAGAGGGGGTCAGATCCATTGGAACTGGAATTACAGGTGTTTATGAGTTGCCATTCGGTGCTGGGAAGCAAACAAGGCCTCTACAAGAGCATCAAGTAGTCTTATGCACAGAGCCGTCTCTACAGCCCCAAGTATATATTAAAAAGGAAACTGGACAACTGAACTGAAGAGATGGCTCAGCCCTTAAGAGTACATACTGCTCTCACAGAAGACCCAAGTTCTGTTCCCAGAGCTCAACCCGAGTTCTGAGGGGTCTAATGTCTACGGCCTCCACAAGGGCGTGTGTGTGCGCTCTCTCTCTCTCTCTCTCTCTCTCTCTCTCTCTCTCTCACACACACACACACACACACACACACACACACACACACACAGTTAAAAAGTTATTTTTTAAAAAAGATTTTAAGGGACTGGAGAGATGTCTCCGTGGTTAAGAGCACTGACTGCTCTCCCTTCTAGAGGACCCAGATTCAATTCCTAGCAACCAACCCACATGGCAGTTCATAACTGTCTGTAACCCTAAGATCTGACACCCTCACACAGACACACATGCAGGCAAAACACCAATGCTCATAAAATAAAAACATAATTTTTTTTTTTAAGTTAGACAGAGGCAGGTGGATCTCTGTGAGTTCGAGGCCAGCTTGGGTTACACAGAGTGAGTTCCAGTACTGTCAGGACTGTTTCACAGAGAAACCCTATCTCAAAAAAAAAAAAAAGAAAAAAAATTAATAAAATCTTTACTTTAAAAAATAATTTTTTTTTAAAGAAATAGAAAACCAAAGAAACTTTATTTTGGGGGGAAGAGTTTAGCAAAATGAAAAAAAAATGAAGAGACAGAATGGGGCTTATGTAAGATACAGTTTTGAAAATGATAAAACAGATTGCTGTATGCCCACTCCCAAGTTAAGAAACAGGCTTTATTTGTCTGTGCTTCTGTTTGGGGCCCTGTCCTGGTGGGCGGGGGAGGGGGAGCAGATCCGGCTTACATGTCTGTGGGAGCCCTAAGTGGGCATGTCTGAGGACAGACCCTACCAGGAAACGTCAATTGCTTGGGTAAACTGAGGCTAACTGCTCCGCAAGATTGCTTAGAGACAAGGAGTGCCTTTTCCTCTCTGAAGTCCCTGCATGGACCAGCTCTGGCCAGGAGGGGGCGAGGTAAGCTGACTGAAGGTGTTCCTGTGGAGGTCCAGGATCCTCAGCTACCTGTACTAGGAAGCTAGGAGTGCCTATGGCGCCTCACCTCCCCTTCAGTTGATCATACACCAGGGCAAAGTACAAGCCCTTTCCTTTAGATCAGCCTACTCCTGAGGACCTAGTCAGAGGCATGGATGCCAAGTGTCCTGGCTTCTTGTTCTCCAGGTTGCTAGAGAGAGAACCTTTCCTAGAGTAAGGGACCAGAGACAGGAATGCCCCCAGAAGGCAAGACCCAGTAGGAGGTAAAAGGACCTCTGTGCGTTGAGGACTACCTCCTGTCCCCCAGACAGTTTGTACAGCCCCTGTGTGTAAGATGGGTGGCATTCATGTCAGGCTACTATTGCCTAGAGATGTTGAAGTCTTACTTCCATATATATACACCACATACATACATACACATGTATACACACTGATAGACTGAGATGGAGCCCACTGAAATGGAGTTTAATGTCCACATTTGACTGTTTCCAGCCCTGTGGCTCTTTTCTTGGCCCCTTAGGCCCAGTACTTTGGTTCTTTTACAGACTACAGTGTTCTCTGGGATTCCTATGGGATCCTACCATAGGATTTCCAGGGAGCTCACCACTGCACCAGAGAATCTAGCCTGTTGGGACTCCATGATCTACTCTGCTTGCCCTCAAGTCTCAAAAGCCCTTTGCAGCAGGGGTCTCTGAGCAGTCTAACTGGCTGAAAAAATAACTTCACAGTGCCTTAGGGAAATTCAGTGCAGCACTGAATCTTATTTGAATTCCACTTGGTGTTTTGTCTGATGTTCAACATGCTCATACAATCAAAACTCTGGATCTCTAGTACCTGGTTGCAAGAGGAACTCTTTATACCCTTATTGACTTCCCCAGGGGGAGGGATACAGGGAGAGCCCTGCCCTTCTCTAATTCTTTTTTGTTTTGTTTTTGTGAGACAGGGTTTCTTTGTTTAGCTCTGGCTGGCCTCGAACTCACAGAGACCCACCTGTCTCTGCCTCCTAAGTGCTAGGACTAAAGGCGTATGCCACCACCGCCTGGCCTTTCCCCTAATTCTTATCCCATTCCTTTCTCCAGGCCTTGGAGACTGAGAACAAAAATTCTGTTTTCTAGAATACAGTTCCTAAAATCCTGGGAATCTGGAAGCAAAGTGTATTCCATGTGCTGATAAACCCTCTGCTGGCCAGCAGCCCCTGGATAGCTCCTGGTGGGGCTGGTCACTGAAAGACCAGGGCTGGGTCAGAGGGTGGGGACCCTCAGCCTCATCTCAGCACCCACAAAAGGAAGAAGGGCTTAAGGTTGGTGGCCAGTGGTTTCATTAATCACCCCATGTAATGAAGCGTCTATAAAACCCCTAGAAACAAGTTCAGAGCTTCTCAGGAGCTGGATGTGTGGAGGTCCTGGGGGGTGGTGCCCAGGGAGAACATGGAAGCCCTGCCTCTTCCACATACCTGACCTCTTACATATTTTCATCTGTGTCCTTGGTAATTATTCTCATGGTAAAGCAGTCAACACAAGTTCTGTGAGCTGCTTGATCAGTGTAACCCAAGGAAGGGTAGAGGGAGCCCAGTTTATAACTATTGGTCATCAGAAGGAAAGGTAATGAACCATGGGCCTACTTCAACACCAAAGTGGGGATACCTCAGAGACTAATCCCCTAACTGCAGGGTCTGATGCTACAGGCAGACAGCCCCAGGGCTGAACTAAATCAGAAGATAACCTGCTGGTGTCCACTACTGAGGAACAAACTGTTTTCCGGTAAGCAACCGTCTCCACACGTTTCAGGATCCCAGAAGTCTCCTGTGTTGGCTGTGACATGAGACTGCAAGAGAAACTGACCCTTCTCCAGAGCTTCCTACTGCCTGCTGCTCCAGGTGCACGCCTGTAATCCCAGTACTTAGAAGGCAGGGGCAGGTGGATCTCTGTGTTTGAGGCCAACCTGGTCTGCAGAGCAAGTTCCAGGCTAGCCAGGGCTACACAGAGAAACCCTGTCTCGAAAAACCAAAAAGGAAAAAGGAAAAAGAACATTTACAGCTTCATTGACTCCATTTGGGATAATAGAATACCTTTCATCCCACAAGCAATGTGCAGCATGTGTGCAGGTATTTTGCAATGGCATCTGTTTGGTTTTTTGTTTTTCCATGATGTATATGTATCTTAGGCCCTTAGCAAGACCTCATGGGCTAGCTGGAGAGGTTCTTGCTGTGTGCAGACAAGCTTCAATCCTGCTGTGAATACAGACAGTGGCCAACAACAGGCTACCTGCCAGGGGTGTGATTCTGATCTTCAGGTGCTGTGTGGTGTGTGTTCCAGCTTCAGTCTGGAGCTGGTCTGACCCAGGCAATCCAGGCTCTTGAAACTCTGGGCCTCAAACTGGAGCTTCCTGTTCATCAGATCAGGAACCTGCATTTCTAGCTATTCTGGGGGTGATCAGGATGTTGCCCGCTCCAGGGAACATTCTTGGTGTATAACCTGTGGCTAGTGGCTGTCTTGCAGATCTGACACCTAGCATTCCAGTGTCTGGCCAGAGAGGAACCAAGTGCTGAGGGGAGTGAAACTGTGGACCTGAGGAGTATACACAGGTGACACTATACTCCCACAGGTCTACACTCTGGGAGCAGGGCAGACTACTGTGAAGTACCCATTAACATCTGAGTCTGGGCTCACTGGTACCCAGCTCAGATTTGCTTCCACAAGAGGCAGCATGGCCTCCACTCTGGATAGCTAGCTCTCTGCCCATAGAGAGTAGCCTTCACCTGTAGCTCAGCCACTGTCCTCAGCCTAGGCCTCTAGGGGTGCATCCTCTGGGAAAGTCATATGCTAACAGTCTCAGTGCTCCCCTCTAGAACAGGAGCAATCCCTCCTAATTCCTGTCCAGTTGGGGATAGTCCATCTTCCTAGAGCCCTAGGGCCAACTCCCTCCTAAAGGAGGGGACTGAGGGCAGAGAACAAAGGAAGCTGATTCTGTAAGCAGAGTCCCCACGAGGGGGTTCTTTTATAACGGGAGGGACGACGTGCTCACGTCCTCATAAGGAAACGCATGTGTGTACACATGATATATGCGTTACTGTACTTCAAGTGTGAGAAACTGTGAAATATGTATATATATATATATATATATATATATATATATATATATATATGTATATATATATCTCCATATCCCATTGGACCCAAAAAGTATTTAAGACACCTCTTAAACTCCACTCTGCACCTTAGGACCTGTCCTCCAAGCCTCAGTCTTAGATCTGTTGTCTACAAGGGTACCTTTCCCATCCCTGAATTACTTATCAGAGGCAGCTGATTCTGGTTCTTTCCCATGATCCCCAAACTGTCCTTTTACCTGCAGTAATCCAATTTGTTTAAGATGGTCTCATGTAACCCAGGCTAGCCCAGCGCTTACTATGTAGCCAAGGATGACCTTGAATTCCTGGGTCCTCCTGTCTCCACCTCCAAGTGAGGAGATTACAGACATGTGACATCACCTCCAGCTGTGTATATCTGATTTTCCTTCTGGGTAGACCAGGGCTAACCAATCTAGACTTCTGGGATTTCAGGAGCCTAGGGTGAAAAAGGACCCTGAAGCGTGAATCTAGTAGTTTAACAATAAAAACCTGGAGTCAGCCAGGCAGTGGTGGCACACGCCTTTAATCTCAGCACTTGGGAGGCAGAGCCAGGCAAATCTCTGGTAAGTTCAAGGCCAGCCTGGGCTACGGAGTGAGTTCCAGGAAAGGTGCCAAAACTACACAGAAAAATTCTGTCTCGGGGTGGGGGTGGGTGGGGGGTGGTGGGGGGGTGGGAAGCTGGAGTCAGATATTGAGGATGAAAGCTGAAAGATCTGAGAAGCAGAGCAGCCAGCCACCAGAGACTTCTTACCTCTGTTACTTATTTGTTGGCGTTATTTACTGGGCGCAAGAAAACACGAGGTACGATGGAACCCACTATAAGAGTTTTTATTAGGGAAGGGAAAGGGTAGAGGTGGGTAGACCTACCAAAAAGAAAGGTGCGGGTTGGAGGGGAGAGAGAGAAAGGGAGAGAGAGGTGCATGTTACCTCTGGCAAGAGGGAGACAGAGCAGGGAGCAGGTAGAGCCTGCTTTTATAGGTCACCTCGCACATGCGTATATGGGTTTACATAGCTACACCACACATGCACGTAGGTTATGTGATCACACTGTGCAGATTATGTGACCATGCTGCTCACAGATTACATAGGACATAAGGCCCTGGAGTGACTAAGCATTTTGCTGACAGTGCATACATGGTGATGTGACTCCAGAAGTGGCTAGGAATAATAACATTCCACCCTTTTTGTTATAAATGTAAGGGGTTAGGGGTGAACAGGAATGAGGGCATCATGCCTCTCTGAACTGCTTCCTGCTGACTTGGTGGGCATTGGTTAACTTTTGGGGGGTTGGGGAGAGGCTTTTCTTGAGGTACTTTGATGTTCTGAGGAAGCTGATTGGATTGTCTTTGTTGCTGTTTTGAGCCCTGTGGAATCATCCAGCACTGCTTGGATCTGACAGCTGTGACCTGACAAACTGAAGTGGATCTGACCTGTCCTGGTGGGTCCAAGCTGATTACCTGGAGCTCAGAAGAATTTTTAAGTTTATGAAGGGGACAAATTTTAGACATATTAAGAAGCAACCAGCCTGGCGGTGGTGGTGCACGCCTTTAATACCAGCACTTGGGAGGCAGAGCTAGGCAGATCTCTGTGATGAGGGCAGCCTGGTCTACAGAGTGAGATCCAGGAAAGGTGTAAAGCTACACAGAGAAAGCCTGTCTCGAAAAACAAAAAACAAACAAAAAAGAAGCAACCAAAGGGAATTTAAAATCCTGAGCTAGTAGCTATGATATTATAGTGTTTAATACTCTGCTATCAGAATTTTATTGATTAATGTTAAAATTATGGAGTAATATAGCGATCGAGAAAGAGAGAGAGAGAGAGAGAGAGAGAGAGAGAGAGAGAGAGAGAGAGAAATCTGGAACATGCTTTCTTTTTTCTTTTTCTTTTGTTTGGTTTTTCGAGACAGGGTTTCTCTGTGTAGCTTTGCACCTTTCCTGGAACTCGCTTTGGAGACCAGGCTGGCCTTGAACTCACAGAGATCTGCCTGGCTCTGCCCCCCAAGTGCTGGGATTAAAGGTGTACGCCACCACCGCCCGGCTCTCTTTTTTTTATTATTATCAATTAGGCTTTCTATCTTCATCTGAGACAAACTTTAAGGCACCTATTTCTTTTCATTATCTCTGTATCACTTCAGCATCCAGGAGACACAGGTGATTGATTGCTGAGTGCATTTAACAGTAATAAACTGTTATATTAAAGTCTGTTTTTGCAGAGTCCAGACCCTCTTGATTCTGGGGGTGTGAATCCCTCTGGAGTGTAACTGTTTCTTACCACCTGGGTATATTATTTGATGCTCCTTGCGCCTCCAGCTCTATGGCTGATGGTGGTCCTGTAACAGTAGCTGAGTAGTTAGTTAATTAGAAATTTGAATATGTCATTAGAGACACAGAGGGAAACTGGTGAAGCAGAATGTGGTTGGTAGAAAGAGGAGAATACGGAGGGGGAATCAGGAAGAAAAACATATGGGGTTCACAATCCAGTGGGATTGAGTATGGTTGTGGGATGAAACCTCATTCTTCTGGAATTGGATACAAGGCAGTTGATCCCGGTGTCCTCTGGAACTTAAGAGAACAGGGCCCTGTTTGTGTCACTGTGTATGAGGAGGAAGTCCCCTGGGTCGGGGTTAGGTAAAAGGCTAGGAGGAAGAGAGGAGCTGCTGTCGAGTCTGGGGTCAGGTGAATGGGAGCAAACGAAATGGAAGCTCCTACCTTGGCTAAAAAATTTCTTTCCACACAGGGACATAGGGCAAGTTGGAGGACCAAAAATGTCTGGGTAAGAGGGATACCCCTGAAAATGAAATTAGGTGGTGGGATCTGATGAGGTAGGTAATGCTGTCCCCTACCCCAGTAATAGGGAGACAGGAGAGGAGGGTCCCCCAAACTCCTTCAGGATTGAGTAAGTGGCCCCAGTGTCCACAAGGAAGGAAATGGATTGATTGCCTTGATACTGTAATGGCTCCCTGAGGCTCCCTGTGGGAGATGACAGTTGTCAGGCCAGAGCCTGGGCACCTTCAATCATCCATGACCAAGCCTAGAAGGTTGGCTGGAGGGTGGTCTATGTTTGATGTCCCTATGCCACGAGATCCATGGGGGCAGTCAACTAACCAATGTCCCTCTTGGTGATACTTCGGACGTGGCCCTGGTGGCCCATGTGGGGCAGGGCAAGTACAATCCCAATGGCCTTCTTGACCACATTTGAAACAAGGACCTGGGGGCCTTTGTGTGGCCAGTCAGATGGCCTTGGCCAGCATTTGGTATTCCTGTTTACGAGCTTTCTCATCTCTCCCATGGTAAACCTTAAATGCCAGCACTAAGACCTCTGCCTGTGGGGTCAGGGTCCCTCTCTCCAGATGCTTAAGTTTGGCCCTAATGTCAGGGAAGCTCTGCAAAAAGAAGTGGGTCATAAGGAGCTGTCTGCCCTCTAGGCTCTCAGGATCTTGATTAGTATACTGTAAGAGGGCCTTTGTAAGTCGTTCTAGAAATTGAGATGGATTCTCTTGTCTGTCCTGAACTATGTCTTGCAACTTTTCATAGTTTACTGGTTTGAGGGCAGCCTTATGAAGAACTGCCAGGAGGCAGGTCATAAACTGATCCCTAGCTAGAGAGCCACCTGGGATGTTATAATCCCACTGTGATCCGGGACTGCCTCAGCTCCAGGGGCATGTGCTATGTTAGTGTGGTGGACCTTGCCTACATGTATCCTAGCCTGTTCCCAGACTTACCTGCACTCCTCAGGAAGTAGGTTGTTAGTGAGGATCATGTATGTATCATGAAAAGTGTAGGATTGGGTGATATATTGGAATTGTTTAATAAAAGAAGTAGAGTTGGATGTATAAGAACCCAGTTTCTTTTCTGTCTGAGAGAGTTCTGCCAGTGAGAAAGGGACATGAACCTTAACCAGTCCATCCACCCCAGCTACTTCTCGCAAAGCAAGGATGGCCACCATGTTGGTCTGACTGGGGTGGGGTTCCTTAGCAGCTGAGAACTGACCGAAGGAGTAAAGGTGGCAGTTGGGTGGCCCGGTGCTGGAGAGGAGGCAGGGGCTGGAGGAGCTGAGGGAACAGTCACTAGAGGAGAGGGAGCAGGAGCTCACAAAGGCAGGGGTTCACTAGCAGGGTCTAGAGTGGTGGTTAAAGGTTCCTCAGGTTTGAGTTGCATAGCTAGGAGCATGGGGGCAGGTGAGTAGGACTCAAGGAGAGAGGGTTTAGAGCTGAGGTAGGAAAAAGCTTGGATATAGGGTAACTCCATTTGCCCGTTCACTGACAGAAGTTAGATAACTCCCATAAAATATCGAGGTCAAACCAGCCATTAGGTGGCCATTATTTTTTCGTTATCTAAGGGATATTTAGGCCATGTTTTGGTGCAGAGGTGGATCCCAAAGGAGATACAGGGCTTATGGGATTGGAGGTCTTATTTCCCATGATTGCGGCAGAAAGAAAAAAAATTTAAAAAATAAAAATGTAAACGATATCCAATGGCTATAATAACTCAGGCATCCCAGAGATTAAGCAAGGATCGATAATGGCACAAGTCCCTCCACGTTCTGTCAAGCAAAAGTGAGGGTCAGGGCAGTAGCCCAAGGACGAGGGTCCAAGAGATGAGAAACAAATGAAAATGAGGTCTCAGACCACAGTTGTGGGGAATGGCGGGGGGGGGGGGGGTGATAGCAATGGGGGCTGACCATAGCCACTAAAGACCGTGGATGGGAGCACCCCTAATTCTAAGGACACCAGAGGGATGCTGGAAGATTGACAGTCGTTCCCACAGGTCCAGGGGACTGTTTACACTGACTGGTTAAGGGAAAACTCACCAATCGAAGTAGCCAGTGTTGTGGAAGTGATTCGGCAGTCGGGCGGATGGAAAGTGGGCAGTTGCAGATGAACCTTGGTTCAGGATCCAGGCACAGGGTGCCGGGAGGGCCTGTTTGATCATGGCACCAATGTTTTTATTTGTCGGCATTATTTACTGGGCACAAGAAAACACAAGATATAATGAAACCCACTGTAAGAGTTTTTATTAGGGAAGGGAAAGGGTGGAGGTGGGTAGGCCTACTGAAAAGAAAGGGGTGGGGGTGGGGGTGGGGGGAGGAGAGGGGGGAGAGAGAGAGAGAGAGAGAGAGAGAGAGAGAGAGAGAGAGAGAGAGATGCACCACCTCTGGTGATAGGGAGAGAGAACAGGGAGCGAGTAGAGCCTGCTTTTATAGCTTACCTTGCACATGCATATATGGGTTTGTGTAGCCACACCACATGTGCATAGATTATGTGATCATGCTACGCACAGATTATGTAGGAAGTAAGCATTTGCCTGACAGCTGACAGCTCATGTGTGGTCATGTGACTCTAGAAGTGGCTAGGAATAATAACAACCTCAGACCGAAACGGGGGAGATCCTGTCTCTACCAATCCTCAGACTGAATGGCTAACATCCTGTCTCCACCTCCCTAATGCTGGGATTAAAGGCGAGTACCACCACCACCACCACCACCAGGCTCTGTTTCTTTTAGACTGGTTCAATCTTATGTAGCCCAGGGTGGCCTTGAACTCTTGATCTTCTTGCTTCCTCCTCCTAAGTGCTCGGATTAAAGATGTGTGCCACCATTGCCTGCCCTCTATGGTTAACTAGTGGCTAGCTCTGCCCTCTGATCTCCAGGCAAGCTTTATTTGTCAGAACACAAACAAAACACACAACAGGATCTCCTAGTCTTTTTCTAAGGCAGGTGTCTACTAGCCAGGACCTTCAGAAGTCAGAACACTCCTTCAGATTCCATAAAGACAGCAACTTAATACAGAGCCTGAAGTTCCTCAACCACCTGCCGGGTAGCCAAGGAACACAGAGCAAGTAAACCCAGGCCTCTCTCTTCCTCTCCTGATAAAGCAGCTCACACTGTCATGGGTCCCCATCCTCATGACCTCTCCTGACCCAAATTACCTTCCCCACCCACTGCCTTCAAACACTACCGATATATGATTTGAGGAGGTAGGTTTCCAGCACACTTCCAAACCAAAGCCACTCTTGTCTGAGTCCCACTGCTTACTGACAGGTAGGTACCTGCAAACCTCAGGGCTTCAAATGACAAGTATGCTGGCGCCCCCCACCCTGCCCCCGATATCCTGTCTTTGGAGTCAAGGCCTTGGGGTGTCTCAGTAGCATACTTCTTGCTTTTCCATGTGTCCCCTACCCGCAGTAGACACAGAGTAGCAGATTGCTCACAGATAGCCATGTGGCCGGCTCATCTGGGCGTTACCCATTAACTGGGCAGCTGGGAGCTCCATTTTGAATGTGCGCCTTTGCTTTAGTGACTAGTACAGGGGCCAAGGCAGATTTCTGCTGGGGAACTCCTACCTAGAACCTTGGCTAAACCAAAGAAACATCACCTGGCACAGGCCTTTTTGGTGACTGTACTTGGGCACTCGGGGTTTGGCGGGGCCTGAGGGAGCCTGAGTCTCTCTGGCAGGTGCGAGGGGCTCACAGTGGCCCTGGAGAAGCGCCCCCACATTCCACACCCCTCATTCATCACTCCCAAAGTCCCGTGTCTGGAGGAAGCCAGGCGTGGAGAATGCTGGCCCGTGGCTGCGGTTATTCGAAGCTGTTGGAAGAAGTATGGGAGGCTGTGGGGCGGACACGCGTACCTACCTGGCAGCCCCCCCCACACGCCTGAGAGTGCTCTCAGAGGCATGGTTATGGTCAATGGCATCAGGGACCTGTGCTTGGGCCAAGGTCCTGGGGGACTTCCTGTCTTCCTAGCCAGTGAGATTTTGAGGGGGTCAGATGCCTAGCAAATGTTTCTCCTTGCAAGAAACCCCATGAAACCCATGTTCCTCAGAGTGAAGCTCATAAGTCCTTATTCTCCCTGGTGTTTCTCTCTCTGTCTCTGTTTCTGTCTCTGTCTCTCTCTGTCTCTCTGTCTCTCTCTCTCTCTGTGTATGTGTGTGTGTGTGTGTGTGTGTGTGTGTGTGTGCGCGCGCGCGCGCACGCGCGCACGCAGTGCAGTAAAATACCTATAACAAAATTTTTATGTCAGCTTTTTTTTTTTTTTTTTCATAAAAGGAATGATGGGACAGGTCTTCTTTAGGACCATTGTAATAGGTGAGATAACAGCTACCTGGAATTTGCAGCAGGAAGGAGGCTGGAACTTACCTTTCACCTCAGCACCCGATTTTGTTGTTGCTGCTGTGGCTTTGAACCAAAATCTCATGTAGCTCAGGCAGGCCCCAAATCCCATGTAGCTGAGGATAATTTTGAACTTCTTTTTTGGTTTTTCAAGACAGGATTTCTCTGTGTAGTTTTGGTGCCTGTCCTGGCTCTTGCTCTGTAGCCCAGGCTGGCCTCGAACTCACAGAGATCTGCCTGGCTCCGCCTCCCGAGTGCTGGGATTGAAAGTGTGTGCCACCACCGCCTAGCTAACCTTGAACTTCTAGTGTTCCTGCTTCCACTTTCAAGTGCTGGGATCACAGGCATGTGCAACCATCCCCTGCTGCTTTACTGGTGTATCAGGCATCCTAGGACGCAAGGGATGGTGTCTTGTCACTTTTAATTTTTATTCCATTGGTTGCTTGATTGACTGTGTGCACGTGTGTATAAGCGTGGACAAGCACTTTGTGTGCAGAAATCAGAGGATAACTCATTCTGTGGGTTCCAGGTTTTCAGGCTTGCTGGCGAAGCATCTCTTTACCTGCGGAGCTAACTCACCGGCGCTCTCCCGGGCTTTGTCCTCACGTTTCCGGGAGAGCTGATTATGTTGAGAGTGAGCCGGCTTCTTCTGGCCATTCGGAGGAAAGCCTGGCTTTCCCTTTTACTCTTGCAGATGCCGGCCTTGCTGGTACCTCAGCGACTCAGCCCTGCTCTACATTTTACCAGGCTCTTCCCTCTCCAGGGGCGCTCCTTCCCCTTCCTGCTGCTCCTTTACAAGGCTGAACAGCTCTCCCTGCTGTCCTCCGCCCCTCCCCGTCTCGCCATGCACATTTGATGTAATTATTTGTTTTATTCTTTTTTGCTGCTTCTGAAGTAGACATACCACAGATGCTTATTATACCAGGGACCTGCTTATTGAACAGGTAGCAGATAGTTATTCCAGGTCAGGTGACGAATGAGAAGAAGTCAGAGGGGACAAGGTGGCTCAGAGAGGGCCTGCCTGCTAGTGGCCACACAGGCTAGACAAGGCAGCCCTTGGTTCTGTTGTTATCTAGTGGGATCTCGGCCAGACGAGTCTGCTGAGTTCTCTGTCATCTATCTGTCACGTGACTGCCTTTGAGCCGAGCAGGACCTGTTGAGGAGGCGGTCAGGCGGGGGCGCTCCTGCCCAGGCCACTGCACTTTAATTAAAACCAGCTCCTCTCTTTGACCCCACTATGCCATTGCATTCTGCACTTAATTGGGGCCCTTCTGAGCAGCCAGCAGAGGTTAATTAAAAAGCCCAGCTGAGGCATCTGCACCCAGCACTCCCGCCAACGTGAGCCCCACCCCTAACACCTGTGCCCCAGGCTGGGTCTGTGGTAAAGTCTGGACTGTGCCCAGGGGCTGGCCCTTCCATGTCTCCTCAGGTGGTCTCCAGAGCCTGGAGCTGTCCGGTAGCCTTGATAGTGACATCATGCTCACACGTTGGGGGTCTTGAGGAAGCTCTTGTCCTAAGATCCTCTGATGTTCTAATTGCCTCAGTATCCCCACTAGGGCTTACAGGTCTGGCTCTGGGGACACCAGACAGACGGGTCCTGACTCTCACCATTAGAGTCCAGATGCTGGGTGTGGCTTTGGGGTCAACACTACTCTGCCCTCCACCTTCGGGCTCAACTGAGCCCCCACTCCCATCGTCGTCGTTGTCTATTATGAGAGGGGTTTCCAGCGTTTACTTGGGTTGGCCACTGTGTCCCAGCCCTCACTGGTTAGGGCTGTCAGAGAGGCCTTAGCCAGAGCCTCCCAGAGGGTATTGCAGAGGCAGGGATGGACAGCCGGATGGAAGGGAAAGGGGGAGGCTGTGTTCCCCACACAGTGCTGCAGGCCAAGGGCCTGAGGGGCCCATGATCCCCTGAGTTTGCCTGCAGTGAGGGAAACAAGATGGGAGGAAAAGGAGGCAGAGGGAAAGACACGGGCCAGCAGAGACTTCGGCTGACAGAGGAGACAGCAGAGGACTCTGCTAGAATCTGCAGGATGCCTGCCCGCCCGCCCAGAGCCAACACATCGGTCTAGACAGTCTGTGGGCTGCCGCTCAGGCCAGCACCCCCCGGCAGAGCTGGGTTGTGAAATAGGGGTAAGGTAGGTAGAGCAGAAGGGTGGGTTGTGTGAGAAGGCCTACTGATACCTGCACCTCCCTCAAGGTTACTTCTGTCCCTTGAAGAAGACGGGAAAGATCCCCACGTGACAGAAGCTGGAGGATGGACCACACTGTAGCTGGAACGGATGTTTGCCAGCTGAGCTTGTGGTGTTGCTCCGTGTCAAGCTCCAGCTGACTGGGACTTCAGTGGGCTCATGGAGGACACCCGACCCCAGGCAATGTTAGGGTGCACTAGGGTTGTGGGGTTCAGAAGCCCCTCCAGCCAGAGTTACTCAAGTATCACAGACCTTTGGCTCTGAACCAGCTGGCTCATGGAACAGGTTCAAATGGACAATGGCCTTTCTGCTCTGGCCTCAGCGGTTCAGCTGGGTGCAGGGTTGGACAGGGTGCACAAGACTTGCCTGTGGTTAAAGCACAGAAGCACTAGAGACGGGGTGCAGACTTGTTCCTTTGCATTGATGACTTCCAGAAAGGGAGGGCCAGGTGACCAAAAGCATGTGCTTCCAGTACCCTCCCTGTACATTCCAGTGTGCATTGTCTCCCAGAGACCCTGGTCGGGCTCACTGTTCTGTGAGCTCAGCTCACCACCTGCCCAGTGACATATACAGGGTCCTCCCTGCACCATCCTCATCCTCACCTTCTCCACCTGCACTTCCTCTACTTGAACATTTTAACTTGCACCTTCCTCACCTGCGCCATCTGCACCTTCCATTATGTGATAGCAAGGACCTGGCAGGGCCTTCGTTTTGAGGCAGCCCTTTCCTAACCTCAGGGGTGCGGGCTCCTCTGGCAGATGGGTCACTTGGAAATGCAGGCCCTGGGTTCAGTGTGTATGTTTCAAAGCCCCTAGGAATGAGCAAAGTTGCAATGACATTAGAATCCCCCCTCCACCTTATTGTCACACAGGTCCCTGAGGTCAAGCTGGTACTTAGGGTGTTCCCAGGGACAGTGATGGGCTCCCAGATGTGGGAAGAGGAGGATCAAGAAGCTGGAATCAGTTCCAGAGTCAGTTAGGAGCCATTGAAAATTTAGGATCCAGGGAAGAAAAGGCTAAGAGACCTTCTTTCAGAGGTGGTGAGAAGACCAGTACAGAGGTCAGGGAGCATCTGAGGGGTTGAAGTATATATGTGGGGGTCAACTGAAGTTAGAAGAGTGATGTGTTTAACAGTTCCTGGGTAGGACAGTCTCTCACTCCATAGGTCAATGACTCATTTAAAGAACCAGACTGTGAGGTGCTGAGGAGTTTAATTTCATCTGGTGGACACTAGGGAGCCATGGAATATCCTTGAGCAGAGGACACATGGGATCAGGGCCACGGCATATGGAATGCTGCCTGGGTCATGACACCCACAAGATTAGCCCCTGGTCCCCGAGGTGCAAGCTGGCACTTCACTTTATTGCTGCAACCCAGACCTGGACAATAAAAACAGTCGGGGGAGAAGCATGTGCAATCCCCAGGGTCTACTCCAAACTACAGACGTCAAATGGCCTTCTTAGAGTTTCGGGACTCACCCTTCCAGAGCTGTGTATCTGGTGGACTGGTCAAGAGTCAGCTTGCTTTATAAAGACTGGTACTGTGGGGAAGCACAGTGTCTCAAGTCTGTGCCAGGGATGGGGATGGGACGGAGGGCAGCTGCAGCAGAGGGAGCTGAGGAGCTCGGGGTGAAGGGAGCCTGCTGAACCACCATTGCCAAGGAGCCTGAGGGTTCTGCACAGGCCTGCCTGCTCTCCACAGTGAGAGGTGAACAACAGGGGAAGTCCCCTTCTCCCAAGAAGCCCTCCCAGCCATCTGCTCAGGCTTGGAATTCCTCTGGCACCTGCCTTCCACACCCTGCACCCCACAAGCACCATACAGAAGCCATACATTCCTGTCTCAAATCTGTGAGGCCACTGGGTAAGAAGGGCCTATGTGTATGGATTCCCACCCCCACCGTGTGTGTGTGTGTGTGTGTGTGTGTGTGTGTGTGTGTGTGTGTGTGTGTGTTTCTCCCTCCTTCCCTCCCTCCATCTCTCCCCTTCTGTCCTTTGGTGCCTCCTGCATGCTAAACATGGGCTCTGCCCCAGTTCCTGCAACTTCCAGTCTCCCCACTATAAGGAGCCTCTTCCTGGAAGCTCCCCTGGATCAACCAGCCAGGCTGGGCCTGGATATGGCATTAAGGGTGCCTAGTCTCCCACAGGACCCAAGCCTCCTTTGCTCTCTCCTCCCTCCTTACTGGCCTGTGTTTGGGTGGACTAGCCCTGGGTCCTCCTCATCTTCACACCATAAACACCAATTTGCAGGGCTCTGAGAGGCAAATGACTATTTACCATGAGTTCTAGACGCTCAAATAAAAAAGAGAGAGAGGGTGGAAAAAAGACCAGAGCAAGGAGCTGGCTCAGGGCTAAACAGCAATTAGCACCTTCTGACAGCGTGCAGCTCCATCCCAGCTGCCTGGCCAGGCAGAGCAGGGCAGGGCAGGAAGAGTAGGGAGTGCCCAGGCTCCTGGAGTCGGGGCCCTTTCCAGGGCTTCTTTGCTGCTCTGGCCACTACTTGTCTTGGCATCTTTGTGGCATCTCAGAATTAAAGACCATCAGGGGGCAGAAACAGCATCTTGCTGGGCTCTTCTTGGAAGCCTTCCCACATGGCCCAAGAGTAACAATGAGAGTATAGTCCAATTCAACTCTAGAGACACTAGCCAACTGGGCTATGTGGGACTCATACCTCTCTCTAGTACTGGACTCCAGTAGGGTGGTATGCTGGTCCCCTAGGGCTTCCGGGGCAGTAAGTGGGTGTACCTTGTTTCTACTCTGGCTCTGGAAATCGAAGGTCATTGAAGAGCTGATGACCCTAAAAAGGCTCTGGTATCAGAGTGTGTTGTTCTTGGGTACCTCATGGAGAGAGTTTCTGAAAGGAAAATGGAGGACTCCTGAAGGGACCAGGCTGTGAGAAAAGGTGAATGACTGGTCAGGGGAGGTGGGACCCGGGGCCTATGGCATGCTGCCAGGGTACAGCCAGAGGGAGAAGAATCTGTTCCAAGCCACTAGCTGGACTCCAGGGAATTACTATGTCCCAAAGTTCCCTCTGGGAAGATCCTTATGACTGGGGCAGGCTTAGCAGGACTCAGAATTGATCCAGCTATAAGAATCCATCACCACAGCCACACAGCAGCAGCGCATCACAGACATCAGGTCAACTGGGACTCATAGAGCAAGCCAGGCTTGGCATCATCAGTGAGAGGGGTTCCTAGGGCTGGGGTACCCCTACATCTTAGTTTTCTCTCACCCCTATCAATGGATGGTTCACTTTCAGGAAGGCCCTAGGGACTTCCCAGTATTTCTTCCTGGCTGCCTGTTTGTTCCCAGGTGTTCCCTGGAGGAAACTATACCAGACCCTACAGCCAAGACTGCCTGGGTTGAGGACTCCAGCTTCTTGCCATACACTTGCCTATACCATCACCAATTATTCATGGAAAGCTAGTCCTCAGGTCCATTTTCTCAGTCCCAAGCCCAGGTGTGGGAACCATAGCTGGCTGCACCCCAGCTGTCCTGAGAGCAGGTTGTCTTGGAGGTCAGGCCATGGTGACAGCCTCCAGTCTGTCTCTGAAGAGAGGAAACTGAGCCCCAGGACCCAGAAAGTGGGCGTCCAGGGGAGGGGGTGACAGAAAGAGGGAGGGTCAGTGGGGCCTCAAGGTGGGGGCTGGCCACACCCTTTCCAGTACTTCAAAGCTACTGGGTGTGAGATTTGCAAGGGGATGGCCAAGCTTGTCCTGGCTGGGTGGGGCCCCCAGCCTCCGGCCCTTTTATATGGTTATTCGGGGGCTGTCTCAACTACCTGTGAACAAGCCCCCAGCTCATTTCCTCCTTCTCGGGGCAGCGGGAGGGGCTGTAAATTCACCAGAGAGGCAGCTTCTGAGGCCCACAGCTGCAAGCTTGGATCTGAGTGGGGCCTAGGACTTCCCACCCCTAGGCCTGGAGGTTGTAGTTCATCCCATTTCCTTCTGCAAGAAGGGAAACTGAGGCCCAGAGAGGAGTGGAGCTTGCTTTTGCCAGGCAACGAGTTCAGGGTTTCACCTTCTAGCTCCCCATGGCCAAGCCATTATCTGGGGTCTGTCTCATGTTCCCATGGGCTGTGGATGCTCTTATTCATGGGCTCTCTCCCTTTCTTCTTACACTGTAGCCATGAGGACCACAGCCTACTGTCTCCTCTAGACAGCCAAGACCATCTTCATGGTAGTCTGAGAGATACTGGGCCTGGGGGGCTGCTGCTCAGAAACTGGCACCTAGATGCCAGTGCCCACCTGGGTCCCTGGCATGCCCTCAGGCCAATGCTGTTGGGTGCTCCAAGCTTCCCAGACTTCTATCTCTAGGTATGTGGGCACCTTTTTTCGAGATAGGGTTTCTCTGTGTAGCTTTGCGCTTTTCCTGGAACTTGCTCTGTAGACCAGGCTGGCCTGGAACTCACAGAGATCCGCCTGGCTCTGCCTCCCGAGTGCTGGGATTAAAGGCATGTGCACCACCGCCGCCGCCTGGCTGGTATGTGGGCTCTTTAACCCTCTAAAGTGCTCTGTCTTCTGCATGGGCACATGGGTTCTGCATCCCCAAAAGCTGTGTGGCAACTGGACCCTGCTAGGGTCTTGGGACAGTTGTCCTCCCAATACCCACTGGACTCTGACTTCTCAGGCCCCAGTGACCTGTTGCTTGTGCCACTGCCCTGCCGCCTCCCAGTCGAGTCTGTCCCTTTCATCTGAGCACTAGGGTGGCAGGTACCAATTAGGGTGGCTCCTGCCCGGGGTGCCAACCAGAGGAGCTACTCATCTGTCGGACAGGCTTAACTGAGGACTCTCATCTCTGCCCTCGGGACTGATGGCTTTATTATTGTTAGCACCCAAGAAGGCCCAGCAGGCTGAGTGGACTCTTCCGGAACCTGCCCCCTCGCCCGCTAGTGACTCACTCCCCTGAGGGGAGAATGGGCGCCTGCAGCTGGCTGGCCCCACTGACCCTTGCCCTTACTGGGAATTCCTAGGTAGCCCTGCCAATAGTAGGTCAGGGCCTGGTGTACACCTGCAGCCCTGAGAGTGGGTGGCCTGCCTGGAATGCACCCAGAGGGGTACAGAAGGCCCCGAGGCTGAGGAGAGAGAGCTGTGTGTAGGCATAAATGACATTAGGGTGCCGACTGCCAAGATGCAGAGAATCAGAAGGCTAAAGAAGGGCTACTGACAATTCAGAACCTGGGCCTACACCCTGGGCCTACACCCTGTTCCTCCACAAGCCCTGAACAGACCTGGCCAGTTCTCCGGGGGCCAGAGAGCTCCCACACAGTGTGCCTTCCCTGAGACCACTCAGCTGCCAGTGCCTCTCAGAGCCTGTGATTTTTTCCCCCAGTGCTGTGGTGGTGTTCAGGGCTTCACACATGTTAGAAAAAGCATTCTGCCACTGAGGTACATCTCAGCCCTTTATTTGCACTTTGAGACAGGGTCTTACTAAATTACTTTAACTGGTCTTGACCTTGTTCTGTATCCCAGCCAGTCCTGAATTTGTGATCCTTAGCTTCTGTGGCAGCTGGGATCATAGGCCTATGCCGTCAGGCCAGGCTGGCTCTTCCTTTTGTACCCTACTAGGTCTCTGGTTACCTTGATGTTTGAGTATGACAATGTGACCAAGGAGGGCCTGTATATTGAGGTGGTGGACTGAGCCGTCTCAGGCCATGGATTGGCAGCCCACGGGTTGAATCTGTGCCCTGGAAGGGGTGAGTGAGTGCTCAGTGTGTCATAAGGCTTAGCCAGCAGGCTAGGTGGACAAGATGTACCTGGGGCATTCAGTGGGAGCTATGTACAGACCAGGCACATGTCTGGTCCCATCTTTAGGCCCTAAGACATGGGGGCTCCCTCCCGGTATACTTCTTTGAGGGTACAGGGGAGTCTAGTAGGGTCTTAGGACAGCTTATGACTGCTTTGAAGGTTTAAGGACCTCCTTTAATGGCCCTGCCACAAAGCCAGTAGCAGGCTGCTCTGATAAATGGCATTCAGAGTGTAGTGTCGGCCAATGTGACATAATGTTGGGCTACTAGGCCTATGGGCAAGTTCATGTGGCATGCAGACAGCAGCCTTGGCTTTTAGCAGTCACATGGACCAACGTCACAGATTCAACACAATGATGGATCAAATGGGCCCTGAAGGTCCTGCCTGTGTCTTCCGTCATCCCACTCCCTCTTTTCCCAGGTGTTTTTTTTTTGGGGGGGGTGAGCTTAAGGGAGTTGAGACAGGATTTCTCTGTGTAACCACCCTGGCTGTCCTGGAACTCACTCTGTAGCCCAGGCTGGCCTTGAACTCACAGAGATCCACCTGCCTCTGCCTCCTGAGTGCTGGGATTAAAGGTGCAGGCCACCATGCCAGGCCAACTTGGGTTTTTGAGAGGTGGGACCTGCTGCTCCCAGCTTCCTCAGGACACTCATTGCTCTGGTATCTGGACATCCAGGACAGGACCCCGAGGTGGGGACAGTATAGGGATGGACCTGGGGAGCAGGGGAAGGAGCAGAGACATGGTAGAACTTGCTTAGTCAGAGTTGTGGCCTTGAGAGAAGTATGGCTTTGAGAGAGGCCTTCAGCCTCACTTCCATGGTGCCCCTAAAACCCACCCGATCACTTGGTTCACTGACAGGATGGTTAATCCTACCTGGCTCAGCTGAGGCCTTGGGCCCCTTGTGAAGGCAAATGGGAGTATGGTGGCTCCTGAACAAAGACCATGCCCATCCAGAGCTTCCTTTGGGTGGGAATCTCAGACACTTCTGGTGTCCAGCCCCATTTGAGGACTTGAGTGTGCTCCTCAGATGCAGTTGACCCTACACTTAAAGGCCACCAGCAGCAAACCAGACCACTGTCCTCAAATGCCAAGGGCTGCCTTACCCTAAATACAGTGATCTTGGACTGTCAGCTGTGTGACTATGGATTAATGGGGAGATGTTTTGTTCCATGTTTCTCCTGCATCACGAATGTGTGAGGGGTCAAGCTGCTTCTCCAGTGGCCCAGGCTCCTTTCCTGTTCACCGGGGCTACCAAAGTATCCTAATTACTGTCTGGCTCCCCCGCTCTCTTACTTACTTAAAACTTCATCCACACCCCTCTATCCAAACTGTTCTATACCAGATTTTGCTACAGCTAACTAGCTCTTTTCCTACTCTTTCTTCTTGGAATTCTGGGCCCACAGACTTCCCTGGAAGCTTGTTGATGGTCTCTACTTGGTTCTGAGACCCAGCCCCTGAGCTGGTATCTTCAGGTCCCCAGCATAGTGCAGACACACCACAAATGATAGAGACAGGAAAATGTGAATTACCCTCAGGGGATCAGCACAGGATGCCATACCAAACTCCATCAGTATGTGCAACTAATACATATTAATAAAAGGGAGACTCTAGTACAAATCACAGGGTTTTGTTTTTCTCTCTTCTTTTTTTTTTACTTCTCCCATTATTTGAAACAAACATACTATAAACTAAAATAATTTCTTTCATAGAAAGAAAAGAAAAAAGAAAAAAGTCACGTTTCTCTAATTCCAGTGATGGTGGATATAGCAGCATTGGAAATAAAATTACAACCCCAAACACAAAGTTCCAGGCAAAAGACAGTCACCATGTAGAGCCTTTCTTCGGCGCTCTTGGGGCACACTCCTATGTGGCCACATCCCCTCCCCTGCTTGGAGGTGGGGACAATTCACAGTGGCATTGATTCAGAAGCTCTTATGGCAGATGACCTGCAGCATCTCACTTCCAGACAGACGCAAGAGAAGCTTGGAGACAGGCTGGTGGCCAACAGATGTGGTGACCATTGCCTCAACAGCAGGCTCTGAGTGTTGATCCTGAAGCGGGGCAGGGAGCAGCTCCAGGAGACATCTTGTCTCTGCAGCCTGACTGTGCCCTAACATCCCTGAAGTTCATACAACTCAAAGTGAGATCAAAGTCTCTGAGCACCTCTGGGGCCTGGGCATCACTGCCAGATGAACTGGGAAGGTTTCCTGGGAGGAGATCTGAGTGTTAGGTGTCAGGGCAGAGAGAGATAGGCTATGGTGGTAAGATGCCAGGCCCCAGGATCCTTCTTAGCAGATCCCATCCCCTAAGTACCCTCTCTACTCAGGATAGAGCTCTGTTCCTTGCTTGGTCACTTTAACTCTGGGAGATTGCAAATCTCCCCCACAAGAGATTTGGTAAGGAGGGTAGGAACGCCCAGGCAGAAGGGGTGCAGAGCTTGGAAAGGAGTCCCCAGGCATGGGGGTGAGATCTGGCGTCACCCCTGAGTTCTCCATGGCTCATTTTATCAGGAGATCCTGCTATGTACAGATGAGGCTTGCAGTTGGAACGGTCCAGGGGGACTGAAAAGGAGCCATATAGTAGCTGAATTGCCCGCTCAGAGCCTAGGTTTCCTTAGGAGCTCCTCCCTCCCTGGAGTTTGTCCCATGAGTCCTTGGTGAAGCCTTGCTTCACCCCAATGGAAGGGGGTCTCCTTCTTTTCTTCGTGCTCAGAAGTTCTAACCACTCAGGGTGAAGCCCCGCCCCCACTGGATTCCCAAGCCCAGTAGGGCCCACCCTGAAGCATCCTCTCAATCTATCTAGAGCAGCGCCTCTGGGAGGAGGGACCCCAATCCCTCCCGCCCATCCACGAACCCCAACTAGTTGAGGGAGTTGCTCATCTGTACGGGTTTGAGCCCTGTCGGGTCAAGAGAGAAGTCCAACCCATATGGGGCAGGACCCCCGTCCCAGGTTGGAATTCCATCCTTAGGTGGAGCCCCACCCTCGGTAGAAACCCAGGTAGTATCCCAGGCAGGAGCCTCCCGGCTAAAAAGGAACCCAGACCCCAAGAAGGAGCTCCGGCTGAAGGCAGAAACCGGGTCCCTAGGTAGGAAGGAGCCTCTCCCAAGTAGGATCCCTGCCCTCAAGTAGGAACTGGATCCTCAGGTATGAGACCCCTCCAAGTAGGAACCCTGGCCCCAGGTAAGACCCCTGCCCCTAAGTAGGAACCCTGCGCCCTCCGTTAGGAGCCCTCCTACTTGCAGGTGTGCACGTCATAGACGCGTGTGCACTCCTGGCAGCTGACGTAGCAGCACCAGTGGAAAACACAGTGGCACTTCTCCCTTCGTCGCTCAGTGCGCGCGTTATGGCCGCGCCCGCAGCACAGCAGGTCACAGCCGTCTATGCCGTGCGAGCTCACGTTGCAGGTGCGGTCGCGCGTCCCAAAGGAGCCGGTTTCAGGGTTCGGCTCACAGAAGTTGGGCGAGGCCTCGTAGTAGACCAGGTCGCGCTCGGTGGGCACCTTGAAGTACGTGTAACGTGGTCTCAGGGTCTCCACCCAGCCGCGAGACTCGCGGTGTTTCTCCACCACCATCTCCGAGGCGCTGTCGTACTTGTCCTTGAGGAAATCCCCGACAGTGCGGAAGTCCGGCTGCGACCACCAGCAGGTCTTCACTTCGCAGCTGCCCGAGAGTCCGTGGCATTTGCATTTGAGGTGCATGTGACTGGCGATGGCCTGAGGAGGCAAGCACAGAAGCCGGTGTCTGCCCCTGGTGTGACTCAATCAGGGGGGTCCGCTCTTTGCTTGCAGCCCACCTACTCCAGAAAGCCCCCGAGACTCCGCTCTGTGGACACTTAGTGCCGTTACCTTCCCTAGGGTAACCTGGGTCTTCCCTGCCAGATCCAAGGCCTCAGGGGCCTGGGAGCGCCTTTCTCCGAGTAGGTCCCACTAATTCTCTTTCCAGGGGTGTTTAGGATAGAGTGCAGGAAGTAGGGAGCTTCAGGGGGATAGTGTGGAGATGCTGGAGGGAAGATGTGGGGTGTTGTCTGGAGCAGATGCTATGGGCTTGTTGTAAAGACTAGGAGCACCGAGCAGGGGCACTTAGAGTGGTCCCTAAATTCACTGGGTCCTGGATGAACAGAAGCTTTCCCTATGGACAATGGAGACCTTGCTCCTTCTTTAGGGGAAGGAGCAGAGTTGCTTCAAGAAGGGAATCCTGCCTCCCTTTCTTTAGGGAAAGGAGTGAGGACAAGGGGGCGTACAACCACCAGAACTGTCTAGAGTGGCCCTGTCCATTGTCCTCAGTTTCCAAGCCCTCCCTACCACATACTCCAGCCTTCCCACCCAGCCCATAAACATCTGCTCTGGACACCTCCTTGCGTCTTTCCCTTTACATTCCAAGAAGCACTATCTGCAAAACATATACTGAGTCTTTAAGCCTCATTGTAAGAAAAGCATTCGGGATGTTGCATTCATAATTTCAACATCCACTGCTATTATGGATAAATAACAAGCTGGCCATGGGGGTAGCTACTGTTTAGATCTGGCTCTGGTCGAGGTTCTCATGCTGGATGCCTGGTCCCAAGTATGGTGATGCTAAGAACTTGAAGAGGTCTTCATTGGAAGGGAAGAATGTATCCCCTTGATAGTCTATAGCACAAAGTGACCACCACAGTAGACAAAGAGCCGCTGCAAATGACAAGTGGAAAGTTTTGAATGTTCAAACAGAAAAAAAAAATTCTTTTCATTTTGAGACATGTTCTCACTATGTGGTTGCTAGCTGGTCTGGAACTCAGTACATAGCCCAGAACTTGTGGCGATTCTGCCTGTGCCTCCAAGTGCTGGGATTGTAGATATGCACCATCATGCTCAGTTAAAATAAATTTTCAGGTGATAGGCATGCTCCCTACCCTGATCTGGTCATGATGTTTTATAGTCGCATATTGAAAGGCCTCATTATAGCCGGGTGGGTGGTGGCGCATGCCTTTAATCCCAGCACTCGGGAGGCAGAGCCAGGCAGATCTCTGTGAGTTTGAGGCCAGCCTGGGCTACCAAGTGAGTTCCAGGAAAGGCGCAAAGCTAAACAGAGAAACCCTGTCTCGAAAAACAAAACAAACAAAAAAGCCTCATTGCACCCCGTAAGTAGGTTCAATTACGATGGCAGTTAAAATAGTTTACATGGAGGCAGGGAGCTGTTAGATTGTTAGGAGCTTCCCTCTCAAGGACCTTGCCTGCTGCTCACCTGCTGCCCACTTGCTCTGTAAAACTACCAGGAGTCTGAGACACAGGCCATCTTCATGTGTCCCTTGGCCCCCTACCTTGCCTAGAGTGACAGTTCACCAGTCAGACCCCAGGAGTCAAGAGTCTAGAGTGGGGTTGGGGATTTATCTCAGTGGTAGAGTGCTTGCCTAGCAAGCACTAGGCCCTGGGTTCGATCCTGAGTTTAAAAAAACAAAAAACAAAAAACAAAAAACAAAAAACAAAAAACAAAAAACAAAAAACAGAGAGTCTAGAGTCTGGGACTCTCTCTCTCTCTCTCTCCGTCGTTCCCCTTGTTCATTCTGTATGCAGTCTTGGATGGGAGGAAGGAGGAGAGAGCGTTGTGACAAAAGAGGAGGACCAGTCCATCATGATGGCACAAGACTATAAGTGGATGCTGAGGCTGGGGGATTGAGAGTAGGAGGCTAGTCTGTAACTGGGTATTCAAAAATAGAGCTACCTGAAAGCTAAACTACCCAGCAGCTCTGGCTGCGGCTTGCAAGGATTTGCGTTGGAAAGCATCAGTTTACGTCCTCGATCATTCTGAGTTCAGTCTGTTTGCATCTCCTCCAACTCTCATCTGCTTCTTCACCCTTCCTGTCGAACTGGCCTGAGAGCATGGTAGAATAACACCATGCCCGCTGCTCCAGCCTGTCTAACACCCACATTCCTGTCTTTCGCAGCCAGGCTTTCTGAGAGAGACTTTTTCCATCTCTCCTTTCTCAGTCTCTCTTGTTTTGTTTCACTTGGTCAAAGATCTCAATAGCAGCTGAGACCTGCTGGTTAAAGCAGGGATCCTGGCTAGTCCTCTAAACCAGTCAACCTTCCCAATGCTGTGACCCTTTAATACAGTTCCTCATGTTGTGGAGACCTCCCCTCCCCAGCTATAACATTATTTTCATTGCTACTTCATAACTGTAATTTTGCCACTGTTATGAATCATAATGTAAATATCTGGTATGCAGTGGTCTTAGGTGACCCCTGTGAAAAGGGTCATCCCACCCCAAGGGATCGCAACCCACATGTTGAGAACTATGTATGCTCTAAAAAGTGCATCAAGGGCTCTTGATCCCTGAGCCCTCTCTGTCTTTCCCCATCCTTGCAGTAGGGCCTGGGTCTTTGCTAGCATACTCTTCATGCCCTCCCTTCTCTCCCGTGAACATACCCCACAAAACTCTTGATGAAATGTTTGCTCTTGTTTTTTTACATTATTATTATTATTGTTATTTGGTTTTTGATTTTTTGAGACAGAGTGTAACAGTGTCACAGTCCTGGCTATCCTAGAACTTGCTGGCCTTAAACTCACAGGGATCCCCCTGCCTCTGCCTCCCAAGTGCAGGGATTAAAGGCATGCACCACCACCCAGCAAATTTTTTTAAAGTACTTAAGGCCAGGCATGGTGGCACATACCTTAAATCCCTGAACTTGGGAGGCAGAAGCAGGTGGATCTCTGTGAGTTTAAGGTCAGCCTGGTTTACAGAGTGAGTTTCAGGACCACCAGGATTACAGAGAGAGACCCTGTGTCAAAAACAAACAAACAAAACCTCTGCCATTTGTTCATTTCTTATGTCCATATGTAAATGCACACATGCATGTCACAGAGTGTGAAGGTCAGAGGTCAATTTGCAGGAGAAATGTGTTCTTCCTTCTGCTTTGTGGGTTGTGGTGATCCAACTCAGGTTGGCAGCCTTGGAGGCAAGTGCATTTATCCCATGTGCCGTCTTGTAGGCCCCATATTTTTAATTTCTAAGAGCTCTTCTTTTTCACTTCTTTAAAAAATTAACATATTGTTCCAATGTCACAAGGATAGTGTTTGATCTCTTTGGGAAGACTGATAGTTTTTGTGAAGTTTTTTTTCTTTTCTTACAGTGTCTATTTTATGCAAATTCTGTTTTTTTAAATAAAAGGATTTTTTTTTTTTTTTCCGAGACAAGGTCTCACTATGTAACCCAATCTGGCCTCAAACTCACAATATAGCCCAGGCTCAAACTCATAACCCTCCTGCCTCAACCTCCCAAGTGCTGGGATTGCTGGCCTGAACCATCACACCTAGTTGAACTTTTGTTTTTTGTTTGTTTTATTGTGTGCTTCCTGGAAAATATGTTTTATGTGTTTTTGTTTTTTGTTTTTTTTGTTTTTGTTTTTGTTTTTTTTTTTTTTTGGTGGGGTTGGGGTCAGGGTCCCAGATGCCTGGAACTCTCTATGTAGGCCAGGCTGGCCTCAGATATACAGAGATCCAGTTACGTCTGCCTCCCTAGTGCTAAGATTAAAGACTTGCACCAACACTCACTATAAAGTGATCCCACTGCCGTGTTTGAGAAACCCCCTCCATTCATTCTGGGAGAGCTGGGTTCCCCAGAGGAGAATATCCTATCCTTTGTCTGAAGGATAAGTGGATTGGAGCTAGTGTTGAGCTTTAGGAAGAGGTGGAAGGTCTGAGGGTCTGAAGTTACTGATGTACAGAGGTAAATTTCACTGTGATAACTTGTCATCAGGCATGCTTGGCATCTCCAAATGTCTGCTACAGTGAAGGACAGGCAGGTGCCTGGCCACAGGAGCTGTGCAGAGGAGCCAGCAGTTATGAAATGCTTCCTTGCTGACTTACTTGCTTTTGGAGACAGGGTCTCATGTACAAGGCAGGCCTTAAACCTTATGCAATAGAAGCTGCTGTTGAACATCTAATCCTCCTGCCTTGCCTCCACTGAGTGTTGGGATTACAGGCCTGAACCACCATACCCAGTTTAAAACGCCTGTAAACTACACTTTCAAGAAATGTCTCTGTTTTCACCTCCGTGACAGACATTCCTGGGTGGTGTGAGGTCCCTCTTCAGTCGATGACTCAGTTCTTGGCTCTGCTATACCACTGAGCACTACCTATCTGGACACTCGTGCTCTGAGAAGGGAAGCAGGGCTGTGTGTGAGGGACACTAAACATATTGAGGATAAGCAGCTTCAGTGAAACTTATCTATGTATGTAAGTTCAGACCTTCCCCTTCTCCTGAAATCTCAGCATCAGCCCCTGAAGTCCAGGGATACCCAGAAGAAGGTAAATAAAAGGCTATATATACCCAGGTATAGTCAGAGGAAGGGAGGACCTTCAACAATGCTCTGTTACCATGTTTCCCTGTTCCGGTCCTGATTATCACATTCCTTTGATAACATATTCTCGTTCTCTCTCTCTCTCTCTCTCTCTCTCTCTCTCTCTCTCTCTCTCTCTCTCTTCCTATCTCCCTCATCTTTCTAAATAATCAATAACCTGTATCACCTCTGCACTATAATTCTCTATCTCAATTCAATCTCTATCTACTATACCAATCCATCCATTCATCTGCTTTTCCCCTCTCTATTTTTTCCCTTTCTCTCTCTCTCTCTCTCTCTCTCTCTCTCTCTCTCTCTCTCTCTCTCTCTCTTTTTCTTTCCAGAGCTGAGGACCAAACCCAGGGCCTTACGCTTGCTAGGCAAGTGCTCTACCACTGAGCTAAACCCCCAACCCCTATTTTTTCCCTTTCATGTCTTGTCCTTTTATGTATGTAGAACCCTCGGACAGTACATGTCCTGTGGCTGCCTCCCTTCACTGTCTCCTTCCCAGGGACCCTAAGTCCACAGGTGAGCTTGGCATCCTCTGGGAACACAGTGGACACTTGAGGTACAGCTGAGTAGTGTCACAGGGTCCCTTGATAGAAGGAAAGCAGACCTGCAGCCTGGTCACCAAAAGCAGCCCTCCTCCACCCTGCTCTGCCCCTCTGGGCATCCCAATGAAAAAGCAGCTCTTGCTTTGGAACCCTGGGGTTCTGTGTACATACCTGGCGCCCAGCCTCATTGTTGTGACGGTTCATGGCAGAGCGGGCATCTGGCCGGTTCTCCCTGGCATCAGCAAACTCCCGAGACACCATTCCGCCAAATTCAATGTCCTCGCTACAGCCGCCCCACTTCCAGCCCTCGCCTGGGGAGCCCTGGAGGCGGCTACTGCACCCACAGATGGCGGCTGAGCCCTCTGCACAGGAGCGTGTCACTGCAAAGGCCACTCCGGCAGAGGCAATGGCATGGACAAAGGCTGACTCCCGGGTGGCTGCAGAGGAAAGAGATAAGGGTTATGGAGGCCAGGTGAGGAAGGCTGCCATCCAAAAGCCAGAAATTCAAAAACCAGGGCTGAGAAAGGAGAACTCAGTACACACAGGATCCTACCATTGTGCTTCTAGGGGTCTTTTCTGAAGAATATTGGCCCTGACCACCAATGTCCCAAATGTTTTCCCTAAGTGCATGCATCTCTCTCTCTGTCTCTCTGTCTCTCTGTCTCTCTGTCTCTGTCTCTGTCTCTGTCTCTCTCTGTGTCTCCTCTCTGTCTCTCTGTCTCTCTGTCTCTGTCTCTCTGTCTCTGTGTGTGTGTGTGTGTGCGCGCGCGCGCGTGCGCTTGTGCATGTGCCAGGGTTTTGTTAAGGTAGGGTTTTACTATAGAGCTTTGGCCGGCCTGGAATGCTCTAAGTAGACTAGACTGGCCTGGAACTCACAGAGATATGCTTGCCTCTGCTTTCTAAATGCTGGGGTTAAAGGCATCAAAGGCATCATCGTCAGGCCCAGCCCTTAGGTTTTTGGTTTGTTTTGGTTTGTTTTGGTTTTTGTTTGTTGGTTGGTTTGGTTTGGTTTTTGTTTGTTTGTTGGTTTGGTTTGTTTTTGTTTGTTGGTTACTTACAGTAGTTTCAGGGCTTACACTGGGTTGGTGTCTGTGTGGAGAAGGTAGCGGGTCTGGCTCCATTCTTCCATGAGTGGATATTGATATCCACTTTCCTAGCACCACTTATCAAAGGGACTGTTCTTTCTTGAATGTATGTTCTTCATACATTATGCTGCAAACTAATTTGGTGTAAATACGTGGATTTATTCCTTGTGTCTGTTGTTGTATGGTTTTGGTTAGGATGGCTTACGATAGCCCCACAGTGTGTACCATGAGATATTGTGTAGTCGCAAATAAGAATGAGATTCTGCCACCTGCAACAAGACTGACAAACCCAGAGAACACTGTGAAGTGAATGAGCAGACGCAGAGGGACAGGTGTGGGGTCTTCCTGATAGCAGGAAGTAGAGTGGGCTAGCTAGCAGAGGCCAGGGCGAGGAGAGGTTGATCACGGGTCCAAATCCCAGATAAAAAGGAGAAAAGGTTCTGGTATACTACTGAACAGTAGTATGAGGATAGTGGAAAATGGATTGTATTTTAAATTTATAGCTTAAAAAGGATTCTGAACATTCTCAGCATGCTAAGAACCCTGATTGGATCATTTTTAATATAATCCTATACTGAAATATCACACAGCACCTTAAATACATAATAAAATGTAATAAAAATAAATAGGAGCTGGGGGTGTAGCTCAGTTGGTAGAGTGCTTGCTTAGCATGCACGGAGCCTTAGGATCTTATCTCTGGTACCACACAAACTGGGAATAGTTGTACACTCTGTAATTCTAGCATCAGGGAAGGGGAAGCAGGAAGATTAAAAAATTCAAGGTTATAGAGCCTAGGCTTGGGCTACATGAGACTCTCAAAAAAAAAAACCAGATAAATAAAATAAAATAAAATATAATAATGTGCTACAGATGTAGGTCAGTGGGTAGAGAACCAGGTTGGCATGCCAAAGGACCCTGGGATCAAGCCCCAGCTCTGCCTGGAAGGAGATGGTGAAGGTGCACAGGCCTATAATAGAATCCCGATCACTCCAGAGGTGGAAACCAAGGAGCAGAAGCTTCAGGTTCAGCCTTAACCTCAGACAGTTCAAGGCTAGCCTGGGCTACATGAGGCCCTGTCTCAGCACAAGAAAAAATAGATCTTTAACACTATAAATTAATATTGAAAATAAACAAATAAAAGGTAATAAAAAAATTTTTTAAACCAGAACTCATTACACACTTGTAATGCCTGTACTTAGAAGACTGAGGCAGGAGGATTGCTTTGAGTTCAAGACCAACCAGGACAGCTCTTCTTGGTTATCAACTTGACTATATCTGGAATTAACTAAAGCTGAATCTGCTGGATACACCTGTGAGGGAATATTTTGATTTGTTTTTCAAGTCAGGGTTCCTCTATGTACTCCTGGCTGCCTGCCCTGGAATTTGCTCTGTACAGCAGGCTGGCCTTGAACTCAGAGATCTATCTACCTGCCTCTGCCTCCTGAGTGCTATGATAAAAGGTATGCATCACCACTGCCTGGCTTTTTTTTTTTTTTTTAATAAAGATAAGGTCTCTCTACATAGCCCTGGTTGTCCTGGAACTCACTGTGTAGACCAAACTGTCCTAGAATGCACAGAAACCTGCCTGCCTCTGCCTCCTGAGTGATGAGATTAATGGTGTGTTCCACCATGGCCTGGGATTTTTCTTGATTGGATCATTTAAGGTCAGAAAACACACCTAAATCTGGGCTGCACCTGGTGGCAGCCTATATAAAGGACACAGAAGAAATCTTCGCCTTTTGCTTGCTTGCTCCCTCGCTGGCAAGTTTATTCCTTCACTGGGGTTAAAGCCTACTTCTTTGGGATTCTTATGTATACTGAAGACCCGCTGAGACATGCCGCCAACTACTGGATTCTTGCACTTTCTGTTGGAATACAGTCATTGTACCAGCCAGACCATAGCCTGTAAGCCACTCTAATAAATCCCGTTTTAAAATATAGAGAGATTCACTCTGTCACTTGTGTTTTTCTAGAGAATCCTGGGTAATACACTAGGGTTCCAGAAGTACACAGCCTGGTGCTCAGTACCACGTCTTAGAGTGCAATGCACACCAATAAGGTGCTATCTCATGCAAGCACAGGACCAGTCAGCAGAGTGAAGAAAACACAGCCTTGCACAGGAGGAGGGTGGAAGGAAAATATCCATCATGTGAGAGTCAGTTTGGCAATACAGGGCCTTATCAGAGGCTTCAGTTACCCATAGCTTGTCACAATTTGAAAACGTTAAATGGAACAGTTGGAGGCCTAGAGAGAGAGCCAGTGGAAGACTGCTTGGTGAGCATTCGAGAGGCCGTGGTTCCCAACCCCAGCACCACATACACAAGGAAAATTCCACACACAAAAAAGCTTTTAAATTGCATATTGTTCTGAGCAGTGTGGTGAAGTCTCACGCTGTCTTGTGCTGTTCCTTACTAAGACATACCTAACCATTGTGCAGAGTGTCCATGTTTATATATATATATATATATATATATATATATATATATATATATATATATATATATATATAAAACTCACAGAATAGTCTCTCAGTGGTTGCCTGGGGATCAGACAGACAGTTGCCAGGTTCAACGTCACAATGCTTGTGGCTAAAGTCACTCTTGTTTTACCTAATGGTGGCTCTGAAATTGAGTGGTGAAACTGGCAGTCTGGATATTCCCGAGGAAAGCCACAGAGTGAGAGAAAATTCTCAACTTGATAAAAGGGAAGAGCAATCACATGCTGAAGTTGTAAAGACTGGTAAGAACAAATCCATGATGGAACTCAGGAGGAGAGAAGAAACTCACACTAGCTTTGTTATCACCCAGCTATGAAAACATGTAGCCCAACAGCTCACAAAGAAAACTTGTCAATGAGAGAGATGTAAAGCACCGCAGCTATGTTAGAACTGTTCTGTTTGGGTTGGCCATTAAATCTTACTGTGTCTAACGTATATGAAGCTTTATCATAGGTGTACAGACACAGGAAAAACAACAGTCTAGAGTTTGATGTTATCCCTGACTGCAGGCATCCGCTGCAGGTCCGGACCGGGGGCTCAGACTGAGAGGGCAAATCACATGAATGGATCTTGAAATGATCAGTTGGATCATATTGACTAAAAAGGCAGAAAACACAACAGAAAACAGAGGTGAATAGTATTCCATTTTCTATATACACACAAAAATTTCATTATCCATTCATCTGTTGATAGACAACTAGGTTAATAATTCTTTGCTATAGTGATTAAGCAGCAATAAACATCTGGGGTGCAAATATCCTTCATGGTAGAGTTTGGAGTTCTCTGGGTATATATATATATCCATGAGTGAAACAGTGAAGTCATATGGTAGTTCTAGTTTTAATGTTCTGAGAATCCCCAAACAGATTTCTATAATGGCTGTATTAATTTGCACCTCCCCCAACGGTGAATAAGAGTTCCTTACTGAGAGAAGGCATTCTCTCCTCTACTTGCCACCAGATATAGGTGTGCTTGCTATATGATAAACATGGTTCTCTGACCAAGAGGGACATGCATCTGACACATTGACTAGCAGAGATTTTACAAACCTCTCTAGAAATCATTCCAGACTGAAAGCCCCACAGGCCTGCAGGGGGAGCTACACACAGGCTCTCTTGGACTGGGGACCCTCTATTAGAAGTGGGGTGGTGTCACTCAGCTCCTGGGTAGAAACTCCCAATCACCTCTTGAGATTATGAGACTCTTCACAGAGAGCTGTCCTCAAGTCCTCCTCCATACACAGGGAACTGTCATTCTGGGAGACAAGCGGGTAACGACTTCTCATGCTTCCACAAGCCATAGCTGAGAGGCTAAACTCATGGAGCTCTGTGTGTCCTCAAGCCCAAATAGGCAGGGACAGAGGAACTGTGAACAACTACACACACACTCAGACTTGCCCACCAAGTTGAGCATGCATCACACGGAGATCGAAGAACTCACATTTCCTTTCATGCTAAGGACACAGTGTGAGCTGTGGTTACCTCTAGCTGGCTGGCCAAGACCTCTTGGAGCCATTGGCTTTCTCTGTGGGCTTGCACCTCTGCCTAGATGGCCCTCTGCAGACTCCAGCTGCTCTGCTCCTAACCTGGGGCACTGTCAGACCCTGGACAGCTACTGCAGCTACCTAGGAGCCCAGCCTCTTGCCACCACTTCCCACAGGAAGCTGGCTGGCCAGAAACAGCCACCCTGGACACTGAGTCCATCTCGTACCAGAACCACAGAGAAGCTCCCAAATGGACTGCCACTCAGCCTTCAGCTGCCTCCACTAGTCGTGCACACAGCTGCCCAGCTCCGTGCCCTGTGCCAGTGTGATGTAGGGCCCCCCGAAAGTTACTTAAAGCTCCCTCGCTGCTGGCCTTGTGTTCCTTTTCTCAGCCACTCGCTGGTCTCTAGCCATAGTCAGTCTCCTTCTTCCCTGGACGAAAGCTGCCCCTGTTCTGCTCTGCAGCATGGCAGCCAAGGGCCCGGGCACTGTCCACCCAACGTGGTCTCTGGCTCCCTGAAATGCCAGCTCCGGCTATTCCTCCAGAGGAGTTCAGTCTGCTAGAATTAATTTCCAGCCCAGATCCTTCCCAAAGGGCAGGGTCTGTATCTTGTCCACTGTTTATTTCCATTCCAGAACACAAGCTACCCCTTCCATATCTGTGGTATCAGGGGAAAGAGCAGAGGTCCTGGGCTGGGGCAGTGAGTCTACCCTGGGGAGGCAGAGCCCAGCTGAGACTCTTCTGCGCTGTGTGTTCTTTGTTTGTTTGTTTGTTTTCTGTTTTTTTTTCGAGACAGGGTTTCTCTGTGTAGCTTTGCACCTTTCCTGGAACTCGCTTTGGAGACCAGGCTGGCCTCAAACTCACAGAGATCCGCCTGCCTCTGCCTCCCGAGTGCTGGGATTAAAGGCGTGCACCGCCATCACCGCCCGGCTGCGCTGTGTGTTCTTGAATGGAACCAGAACAGACACTCCACTCTTTCCCAACATTTTCTTTGGGCAGGGGTGGAGTGGGGTGGTGGGGTGAGTGTGTGGCTTTTGAGACAAGGTTTCTTTGTGCAACAGCTCTGACTGTCCTGGAACTCACTTTGTAGACTGGGCTGGCCTCGGAACTCTCAGAGATCCACCTGCCTCTGCCTCCCAAGTCTTGGGATTAAAGTCATGCGCCACCACCGCCCCAACCCTAGCATTCTAGAAAAGCCCTCCACCCTGTTTTCCTCTCCAAGTACAAATGTTCAGTGCAGGGATAGCCTGGAGCTGAGGTGCCTGAGAGTAAACATGAGCCTCACTAGACACACCCACTTAGCCTCCTGCCCTCCACTTAGCCCTATCCTTATTTTTTTCTATTTCTTTTTTTAGGCAGGGACTTGCTTGCCTGCAGCTTACTGTGTAGCCTAGGATGACCCTGAACTCCACAGGTGCTAGGATTACAGCTGTGTGCTACCACACCTAGTTTTAAGTAGTGCTGGAATTGGAACCGGGGGATTTGTCCCTGCTAGGCAAAGACCCTACCACCTGGGCTACATCTCCAGTGCCTATTTTGTCTTTGAAGGAGCCAAGCCACTCCTGGTGCCTCAAAGGCTTTAGCTCCCTCTGTCTTTCTGCACAGAACCTGAGTCTGGGGCCAGGGGCCTTGAGCTTACCTTCTCTTGGGTGCAACTCAGAATTCTACTTCTCTGTCTGCACCCTCACATTCCAAGTCTCGAGGCAGCCCTGGGTTACCTTATCCAGCTCAAGTGTCACCCCAGTGCCCCTCCCCCTCCCTTCTTGGCTCTAAAAGATAAGGGACCAGCACTCTGGGCCTTGCCCTGGCCCTGCCCAGAACAAGGGCTTCAGGCTCCCTTGCTTATCAGGACCCAAGCAAACAGCCTGGAGCTGGTAGACACACTTGAGGGGAAGGGAGCTCAGGAGAAGGAGAGAGCCACACAGAGCTTCAACTTGAAGTGGACAATAGTTCATTCTTGCTCAGCTCCGTCACCAGCAAGCTAGAAAGTGCCCCCTTTCCACCGAGCCTCAGTTTTCCCTAGTGTCACATGAGGAGGTCAGGGAGGCTGCTGATCAAGTCAGGGCAGGACCTTGGTTTTTCGAGACAGGGTTTCTCTGTGTAACTTTGTGCCTTTCCTGGAACTCACTTTGTAGACCAGGCTGGCCTCGAACTCACAGAGATCTACCTGCCTCTGCCTCTTGAGTGCTGGGATTAAAGGCGTGTGCCAGCATGCCTGGCAAGATCACAGTGTTGATGAATACAGTATGCCCATAATTTCAAGGATCTTGGGAACAGACAGGTTTTCTCAGAGAGGAAATCTATTACTTTCATTGGATTCCTACAGGTGAATGAACCACCGCTCCAGAGCTATCTCCGTTGTAGAGTGAATGGGAACAGGGCTCTCCCAAGATCCCTGGGGAAGACACAGTAGTCCAGTCCTCACAGCAGAGTTCTCTCCACAGCAGTGCCCCTGTCAGGTTTCAGTTTCTGTTGACTCAGCAGAGGTGGCCTGCATAAAGGTAAAGGCTTCCAGGTGAGGGAAGTGTACCTCACTCCTGAAAACAAGTGAATCTGTTCAGGCAGTAGCCAGATGAAGAGGTGGGTGCCCACGGGCTACTGAGCCAGGACTCTTACAGACAAGTGTGGCCGATTTGGGGGGAGTCATCTGGGGCAGAAGTGAAATGCGCTTTGGGGGCTAGAGATTCCTACTGTCTTCAGACCCTGAAAGAATTGTTCTACAAGAGAAGCAAATTCCAAGCCGGGTGTCACGGGTCATGCCTGTAATTCCAGTATCAGGAAGGCTGAGGTGGGAGGGTCAGGGATTGAGGTCAGTGCCTCTTCAGCCATATCCCAATTCTCCTCGAAGAAACAATCTCAGAGACTAGCTTTGCAGTGGTCTTACTGGGTTTAAGCAAAGTATCACTTATCTAGGCTTCCTTCATTTCCATTCATCTATTTCATTATTTATCATCCATCCATCCTCCACCAAATAATTCAGTTATCTGCCTACTATCCACCTATCATCTACTCATTATCCACCCACCATCCACCCATCCATTATCCTCTATTCCTCCAGCCACCTACCACCCATCTGCCCAGCCACCCAACTATCCAGAATATGAGAGTCCATAATGAGCACTCACTAAGCTCAGAACTAGAAATGCAAGATGAGTCATATGCAAGGTGTCTGTCTCAAGAGCCAGGCATGAGCTGAACATGGTGGTGCATTTTTTTTTATTTTACTTATTTTAGTTTTATGTGCATTGGTGTTTGGACTGCATATGAGGGTGTTGGCCTCCCTGGAAATGGAGTTACCGACAATTGTGAGTTGCCACTTGGGTGCTGGACATTGAACCCGAGTCCTCTGGAAGAGCAATCGCTGTTCTTAGCCACTGAGCCATCTGGTGGTGCATTCTTAATCCCAGCAGTTGGAAGGGAGAAACAGGAGGATCAGTTAAAAGTCATCCTGTGTCACAGTGGTGAGTGTGTGTGTGCCAGTGTGTGAGTGTTTACTGAAAGCACCTACTATTAATAGGTTGATGTTAGTCTGTGTCTCCAAATCCAGCAGTACATTTTTTTAAAAAATGAAATTGGGAGCACTGAAGTTTGGTGCATATATGTTTAGGATAGTATGTTATACTATGTATGTGTTTAGGGCCAGCTATCCCTGTTGAAGCTACCCTGCACAAGGCTAGAACCAGAGAATCCCAGGAGACAGAGGGGTACCCTCACCTATGCCACACTGCACAGTACACACTCCTCCAAAGACACAGAAGGATTAGGATTACCAGCCTGGCCTGAGTGTGTCAGGCACCTCCCTCCAGATGGTGCCCTGTCCCCCTAATTTCCAGACTCCAAATGAGAGCTCACTCCCCTGCCCACTGGTGGGAAGAAGGAAGAACAGGGCCAGTCCCCTTAAAGCCCAACTATGGCACAGTCATAATTGCTCCGACTGGCCAGAGCCTGCTTGCCGTGGGAGCACCAACTCTCTAGGGAGCTTCAATCTCCTGTCACCCTGAGGAAGGACAAACCATCCTTCCCATTCCCATCCTGATGTCTGAAAGTGCTTCCAGAACATTCAGTGGGTGGGCACCCCTTCCCCCTCCAGCGTTCAGCACGGCAGGCTGAGGGCAGACAGGGGGATCCGTGCAGCCCCAGGCCCCGCCCTGGCGCCTCCCCTCCGAGGTTGCCCACCGTCCCTCCTTCCCCAGGCCCTTTTCCTGGCCTCGAGGAGCCGGGCGGCCCGGAGGGGGTGTCGCGGTGGCATTTGGTAATCACACGGCGGCACAAAAGGCCCCGGAGCCACCTGAGAGCGGAATGCGCCGGTGCCCCACCGTGGCCGCGGCCCCTGACACCGCCCGGGCCCGCGCGGCCGGGCGCCTGGCTGACCTGCTGGGGCTGATGAATCCGGCTTTGTGCGACACTGTCACGCCGCGTTAGCCCCACAATGGCCAGCGATATTTTATATGAATTTCCCCCTGGCCGGTGATTAGGCGATCGCCGGCCAGTCATAGCAACCTGGAAGTATGCGCTGCCCGCCGCGCCGTCGGGCGCGAGGGGAAATCCTCTTTCAGACGCTTTAATTCAACACCCCGAAGGGCGTGTGAATCGCCAACAGCATTTTCACTTTTCCCTTGTGCTTAATCTTGTCGTCCTCGCAGGGACATTGTGCTCCGAGCCGAGCTCAGTGGGATGTCGGCCGGGGTCCCCCCTCCCACAGCGGAGAGTTAATGATATACCGGAGAGGCCCCCAGAGCCAGGGGAGCCCCCACCCCCAACGCATCGTAAATGGTAACACTTTCGGATGGGGGGGTCAGGGGTCGCAACCTGGATTTGGGGACTCTGCTTCCCTAAAAAGCTGCCCTTTCTGTCCCTCCAGAGCCCTAGGCTCCGGTTGTCTCGCGGGCTGGCCCCATTGGAGCTAGCCCTTCCATAGGCTGAGCACACACAGAGAGGTGGAGGACCACCCCCCGAGGGGCCACGATGCTGAGGCCAGTCATCAGGAAGGGGGCTTGCCTGGGGGAGGGGAGGAAGCCAGGCTGCTGTTCCCTGCTCAGACCCCAAGTAGAGCAGGGAGTAAGTTGGGAAGAAAGTAAGTTCCTCCTTGGGTTGGCCAAGGGCAAGGATCTCAGTACTCAGCAGACTCTGAGAGTCTAATGTCCGTGAGCGCCCACCTCTGCCACCTGTTGTGACTCCAGAGGTCTTGGGGACCCAATAGAAGTCCAGTCATTATGTGCTGTGAGTGTGGCTGGCCTGGAGGTGTCTCAGGAGGGAGGGGTGGACCACACCCAACACAAGGTAAGAGGTCAGTGTGATCCAAATGAAGACTTCACAGTGAATAGGGGTTGCCCTTAGGGACCAGTGGAGACCACTTCCACTAGGGGTGCAGAGATACAACCATGGGTAGATTGGGCCCTTCCTTCACAGGGAAGCCATCTAGGCCCAGGAACTTCCGAGGACCCCTAGGCATAGCCTCAGTATGCAGACAGGTAGAGACCCCAGTTTTCGTGGCTGTGGGCTCCAGCGTCCAGGCCATGATCCTTTATGTTCTAGATGCAAAAGTCTCACTCAGCCAAGAGTCTGTCCTCTTACAAGGCCACATGTTTCAGAGCCTGCTTCCCGGACTCTGGGCCCCCACGTCCTCTGCACCACCCACTAGCCTTTTAGCCCAACCAGATGTTTTGTTGACCTTCATCCTGTGAACCCTGACTCTGGAAAGGCTGGCCCTGGCCGATTTTTGCCTGCTTACAACTATCCCACCCATTTCACCTTGCCAGAGGTCAAGGTAGGCAAGTCACCTAGCGCCTGCCCCTGGGGACATATAAACTGCTCATAATCATCCTGTACTCAAAATTCTTCAAATGCTTCCTGACTCAAGGCAGGTAGCTCCCTGCTACCTTTAGGTGCAGAGCAATCTAGACTCCAGCTCAGCTTCGGGGGCTGGAGCTTCCTCAGGCTCAATGTAGGACCTGGGTCTCAGGCCAGGCAGATACAGTGTGGATGGTACTGGGTCAGATGTGAGCACACTCATTGCCATGTGTACCCACAAGCCCCCATTCACACATGAGTGCTCAGTGCACACACATATGCACATACATGTGTACAGTGTACATGAAGAGACATTTGGGTACCCACATGTGCATATACAAAGCATGGGAGCACACACATACGTATATTTGTAGCTCCCATTCACACATCTACATACATATATGCAATACACATGAATGTACACACAGGTGCACAAATGTACATGCACAATGGCACATACTCATGCCTGCACACATTTATACACAGCACACACATGCATCTAGTTACACACATACCCATGTAAGTAAGGTACAGCTACACAGATACATTCTGACACATGCCCATGCACAGCCCACATGCAGACATAGTAACTAACATGCTCACTAAACACATTCACAAGTGCACATGCCCACCTAAGACACTCATGCACACGTGCATATATAAAACACATGCACACACATTTGTATATAACACATGGGTGGGTGCACAATCTCACATACATGCATACATCCATTCAAAAGGCTGGCTCCTTTCCTCACGGCTGGCTGGTAGATGTTAAACTCTGTTCAACAGAGGCCACCTCGGCAGGGGTGGCCAGGCACCCCTGTGGTCCCTGCCACAAAGCCTAGGGTAACCTTTGACATGATTAGGGTTGCCCTGACCCTAATCCAATCAGATTGATTACTTTGAGGCCAGCGGGCAGGCAGGGGGTGGGGGGCACAGGGCTTCTGGAGCCAGCCCTTCTGGGGGCACATGGAGGGTTTCTTCCTCCCCTGGCCACCAGAAGAGAAGGAGAACAAGAACCAAGGAGGGGGCATGGGAGGGGGGGGACATGAGAGAGGAGAACAGGGAGGGGGCATGAGAGGGGGGAACAGGGAGGGGGTCATGGGGAGGGGGACATGGGAGGTGGAGGATGGGGGCTTTTGGGGAATGGAGGGCACAGAGAGAAAGGAGAAAGCAGCAAACTGAGAAAGGCTAAGACACGTTTGCAAAGAGGGCAGTGCCGGGGTGCAGCAGTGCAGGGGTGCAGCAGTGCAGGGGTGCAGCGGTGCAGGGGTGCAGCCTGCGCTCCAGCAGGAAATCCTCCAGTGCTGCCAGGGGAAAGTAGATGGGATCCTGAAGACAGACAGCCTGGGCTCTATCCTGAAGGCTGCTTCTAGGAGGTGAGGTTAGGCAGAGGAAGGCGGCAGGTGCAGCCCTAGGCCCCAATGCTGACATGACTATCTGCTCTCTAGGGCAGAACCACCTACCTGCACCAGCTGCTTGTCCCTAGACAGCCTGGTGTGTTTGTTCAAGAGCCTCCTGGGGACACCCTCAACACCCTGCAGCTCTCCTACCCTCACCCAACAATATGAGTGTGATGGGCTGATAGCCTGTCTCCTTCCTCCACCCTGTATCTACTCTCCTCATAGGCTCCTGCCATACTAGAAACGGTTTAATTATACTGGTGAGCCCTGCAGTCTTCCTGTCCCTTCCCCTCTCACCCCTGGGCCTCCCCAGGGTGATCACACCACTGTCTGCCTGGAGAGTTTGGAACCAGGCTGGTGAGCGCCTCTCTTGCCCCACTTTCCTGACTTGTAAAACACATGCACCACAATGGTGGCCTCAGGTAAGTCTTAGGAGTCAACCGGCTATGTATACTGAATTCTCAAACAGCTCCTGGGAACTACTGTCTATGCACGCTTAAAGAAAGAGAGAAAAGGAGCAAGTTCCTCATGGTCCAGACTAAGTGCCATCTTCCCAGGGAAGCCCTCCAAGATACCCTCGGGCCCCAGCTCCTTGTCTTGCAGTCAATCATCCAACACACTCATAGGCTAGAGCACACCTGGGTGTGCCCATAGGATGCTGGTCACATGCACACGGGCTGTGTGCGCCGGCAGTGTGCCATGAGTGGTTACTACCATATACTACACACACTGGAGAACCTCTCGTGTCCCAGCTCTGGTTCTGGAAGACTTCTGGGTCTTTCTAGAATGTGTTCAGCCCTGGAGAATTTGCCCTAGAAATCAAGAAAAGAGCACTGCCACTAGCTCCAGCCCCTGTGAAACTCCGGTTTCTTCCAGCTCTGTTTTCCACAAAGCGTAAGGAGGGAAGATGAATGGGTGGCTCATGCCTGTAGCCTCAGCTACTTGGAAGGTTGAGGCAGGAGGATTGCCTGAATTGGGGCATTCAAGAAGAGCCTGGGCAACATAGTAAGGTGATATCTCAAGTTAATTAAAAATGAAATTGAGTCGTGTGCTCATGAATTTAGAAAACTTTTTTTTTTTTTTTTTAAGACAGGCTCTCACAATGTAGCTCTGGCTGGCCTGGAACTTGCTATGTAGACCAGGCTGGCCCCGAACTCACAAAGATCCACCTGCTTCTGCCTCCCAAGTACTGGGATTAAAGATGTGTATCACCATGCCCTGTCTAAAAACCTTTTCATAATAGAGTGTCATAGAATTTTTGGCATAATTCCAAAAGATTGAAAGAATGGATTATTTAATACAAACAAATTTCTCTTAGGACTGGAAAGATGGGTCAGCAGGTAAGAGTATGTACTGCTCTTGCAGAGGATCCAACACCCACATGGCAGCTCACAACCGTCTGTAACTCCAGCTCCAGCTGATCCAATGACCTCTTTTGGCCTTCACAGACACTTGTACACATGTGGACATGTTTGTGCATGCGCGCACATGAACACACACACACAAATAACATATTTATACACACACACACACACACACACACACACACACACACACACACACACACACACACACATATTAAAAGACCTTTTAGGAGCTTGAGAGATGTCTCAGCCATTAAGAGCACTGGCTGTTCTTCCAGAGGCCTCAAATTCTGTTCCCAGCACCCACATGGTGGCTCACAACCATCTGTAACACTAGCTCCATGAATACAACACCCTCTTCTGGCCACTGCAGGCTCTGCATGAATGTGATACATAGACATACGTGCAAGCAAAATATCCATATGCATACAATAAAAATAAAATATTTTTTAAAAACTGTTTTATCTACTTATCTTTGTATAAAGGTTTCTTACTCCTGAGTCTACAAAATTAAAAAATTGGATAGATCCACAATTATTACTGTCTATGGTAATGGGCTGAAAGCAGTCCCTCTAAGGTTAAGAAAATGGGACGCTCACTCTGGACATCAGAGCAAGGAAGCAAGCATCTGGAGTGGGAGGAAATGGTGAAATCATCCCGTGTGTAGAGCAGTCTAAGGAATCAATAGGAAAAACACCTGCCAGAGCCTATGAACAACTTCAACCAGGTCATGGAACAGCTGGTCAATTGTACAGCATGCAGCTCTATGCTGCCCCAGTAACCAACAGTTCAAACACAATAGCAGACAAGTAAGCAAACAATGGTGAGCTGGGGCTCTTGGATGAGAGGCATGCGGATCTCTGTGAGTTAGAAGCCTGGTCTACAGAGCAAGAAAAGCAAGATGGGGCTGAGAGACAGTTAAGAGCACTTGTTGCTCTTGAAGAGGACCCAGGTCCAATTCCCATCACCCACATGGCAGTTCACAACTGTCTGTAATCTGGTTCCAGGGGATTTGATGCCCTCTTGGGACCTCCCTGGCACCAGGCATGATTGTGGTGCATAGACATGAGTAAGCAAAACACTCACACACATAAAATTAATTAATTTTAAGAAAGAGAAGAAAGAGCTAGCCAGTGATGGTACACATCTTTTTTCCTATCTATTTTATTTATAAATTTATTTATTTCTATTTTATGTACATTGGTGTTTTGCCATGGGTGTCAGGTCCACTGAAACTGGAGTTATAGACAGTTGTGAGCTGCTATGTGGGTACTGGGAACTGAACCCAAGTCCTCTGGAAGAGCAGTCAGTGTTCTTAACCATACATGGAGCCATCTCTCCAGCCCCGTTGGCATATATTAATTCCAGCACTCAGGAGGCAGAGGCTGGTGGATCTCTGTGAGTGTGGGTTGGTCTACAAAGCAAGTTCCAGGACAGCCAGGGCTCTGTTCCACAGAGAAATCCTGTCTTGAAAAACCAAACCAAAATCAAAAGCACAAAAACAAACAACAACAACAAAAAAAAAAAAAAGGAAAGAAAAGAATGTTGTTTACAATAGAATAAAGATGGAAGAAATGCTTAGGAACAATTTTAAAGGCAATGTACAAGACTTAGAGATGGAAACTATCACGTGTCACTGAAGGGACAGGACCGTGAAGGTATCCCATGTTCATGGATCAGGAGACTTAACACTGTTAGTGTGGCAGTATTGCTCCTCCTCCAGGCCCTACACAATCCCTAACATCCCTAAGCATCTTTACACATGGGAGCCGGAGAGATGGCTTAGCAGTTAAGAGAACTGGCTGTTCTTTCAGAAGCTCTCTGTTCGGTTCTCAGCATCACACGGCAGCTCCCAGCTGTCTATAATTCTAGTTCTAGTGGATTCGATGCTCTCTTTTCTGTGGGCACCAAAACCACAACATGATACACACACATGCATACAGGCAAAATATTCATACACAAAAATAATGAATAAATCTAAAAAACTGTTACAAGTGGATCCCAACATGCACTTGAAATATAAATGGCCTCAAATAACCAAAACAATCTTGAGTAAAAAACAAAACAAAACACTGCCAATCTATAGACATGGAAACAGCGTGGTGCTAGTATGAAGATGGTCATACAGACCAAAGGAACAGAGTAGACAATTTATACATAAATGCATGCACATAAGGCCAGTTGATTTTTGATGAATGAACCAAGACCACGAGGGAACAACGTTCTCTGCAGCAAATGCTGTTTGAATAACTTCATTTCCACACGGAAAAGAATGAAGTTGGATTCCATTCTCACACAATAAATAAAAATAATTAACTCAAAAAATACCAAATAGTGCTGGAGAGATGGTTCAGTGTTCATGAACACTGGCTGCTCTCCCAGAGGACCTGGGATCAATTTCCAGCCTCTACATGACAGCTCACAACCATCTGTAAGTCCAGGGAATCTTTTGGCCTCTGTGAGTACCAGGAGTGTGGTACACAAATATACATGCACGCAGAATACCCATGCACATAAAATAAATAATTTAAAAAAATTAAAACGAAATCATAGACCTAAATGTCGGAGTTCAAGCTATAGAACTCTACCTTTTTTTTTTTTTTTAAATATAGAATCTCACTGCGTAGCCCTGACTGGCCTGGAACTCACTATATAAGTAAGGCTGTTCCTGAACTTACAGAGATCACTGCCTTCCAAGTTCTGGGAATAAAGCCACATGCCATCACATCTACCTTGAAGCTATAAGACTCTTAGAAGAATATGTAGTAAAAGCAAGCTTCTGTAGCCAACATAGTGGTGGCGCACACCTTTAATCCCAGCACTCAGGAGGCTGAGGCAGGTGGATCTCTGTGAGTTCCAGGCCAGCCTGGTCTACATAGTGAGTTCCAGGACAGCCAGAGCTACACAGAGAAATCTTCTCTCAAAAAACAAAACAAAACAAAAAAACAAAAAAACAAATTAAATAGATAAACAAAAAAAGCAAACACCTGTGGCCTCAGGTTCAGCAGTTTTCTTAGAGATCAAAGCCAAAGAAAGAGCTGGGGAATTGTCATCAAAGTTAAAGACTCTTGTAGGAGGATGGAGAGACAGCTCAGCAGTTGACAGCATGTATTGTTCTTACAGAGGACCCAAGTCCAGTTCCTAGCACCCATACTGGGCAGCCCACAACTGCCAGTAACTCAAGCTCAGGGAGATCTGAATGCTGTTCTGGCCTCTAAGGGCACCCTCCCACAGGTTCACAAACCCATACACAGACACACATGTTACACACTAAAATACACTTTGAAAAATTTTTAAAATGTTCTATCTGTGTGTGTTTTGTCTTCATGTTTAGAGGCTGGAAAAGAGAGTGGGGTTCCATAAGATTGAAGTGACTGATGGTTGTGACTCTCCATGTGGGTTCTAGGAATTGAGCCCAAGTTCTCTGGAAGAGCAACCAGTGCTCTCAACAACTGGGCCATCTCCCCAGACCCCCAAAATTGATATTAAAAAAAACTTCTGTGCCTCAAAAGATACCTTCAAGAGAGTTGAAAATGAAGCCAAACATGGGCACATATATTTATTAATCTCCACTCAAGAAGTAGAGGCAAGAATATTAGGAACTTAAGGCCAGCCTAGGCTGCATGAGACCCAGTGCCAAGGATAGAGAAAAAGTCCACAGAATGAGAGAAAATATTCACAAGTTATATAATGGATGAGGGGCTTGCAATGAAGTGTTGCCTGCTGAAAGGCTGTTGAAAGGTGATTGGTGATTATATAGTATATGTATATATATACATGAATGTATCAGTCCTGTATATTATATATTATATATGTATTTCTATTATATATAAAGGACTCTTAAAACTAAATAACTAGAGTCAACAAGATGGTTCAGTGGGTAAAGGAGCTTGTCACTAAGCCTAATGATCTGAGTTCAATTCCTAGGACCCACATCATAGGAAGAGAGAGCAGATCTCTTTTCTGACTTCCACATATGCGCTAAGGTATAAATATTAACACACACACACACACACACACACACACACACACACACACACACACACAAACACACAGAGAAAGCAAAACTGTGTTTTGAAAAAACCCTACAAATAACCAAAACCCAAACCAAATACAAATGACTCTACTAAAACACAAATAAAAGAACTGACGAGATATTTCTCAAAAGGGGACACACATAACTGCAAAGTTCTAGAAAAGACGCTCGCACCCAGCAAGGAGGCTACAAGAAAAAAAAATGCTGTCGAGCTGGGAACCTGAATCCTCGACCCCATCTGCCCACGATGGGACCGTAAACGTTCATCGCTTCCTCAGTGTTAACAAGGTTGGTGGGTCACGTGAGTCCCCTCCTTGCTCCTGTGAGAGACACACCTCAGCATCATGGGGCTGGAGGCAGATGTTGTGGTGACCAGCCCAAGGTCTCACATGGACTGATCTTAACAAGATGTTTTAGTTACTATCTCTGTGATAAGATGCCCAACCGAAAAGAATGTTTTTGGAATCCTCCGGCTCAGGATTCCAGCTGCTTCGGTCCATCCCAGAAAGGCAGGAAGGTGAGAGGCTCTGTCTGTGGTAATGGAAGCCAGGCTTGTTCGCTGCAGCACAGACTACAGACTGGAACCCTCAAAGGCCAGCCTCTCTCATCTGCTCCTGCCAGCCAAGACCCCAGGTTCTAAAGGCTCCAGAGCCTTCAAAATAAGGTCACAAGCTGGGGACTAAGTGTTCAAAATATAAGCCTGTGGAAGACACTTCAGATTCCAACCATGGATATTAGAAAATGTTGGGCATCTCATCCACTCAACACAGCCATCCTTGCTTCAAGTGGGACAGGCTTCCCCCTTCTCCCCAAAGTCCCTTCTGCTTTCTTATCTGGAAGAGCAAGGTCCTGAGAACCCCCATGCTGGGCTTGGAGTCCCCTGTATGTGATACACATGTCTCCTGCCTGGGCACCATGGCCATGACAAGGCATGGAGACCCATGTAAGAATGTTCTGCATTCACACTGAACATCCACACGTGCATGCCCCACATACGTACATGCACCAAACCCCAGACGCCACTAAGTGCAGCCACACATGGATTCACAGGTGAGTGTAGCACCATCCTGAAGCCACGTGGGCACATGCATGTACACACCACTGCCACAATACTGTGATGCTTTGAAATAAAGTGTTGCCTGCTGAAGAGCTAATGAGAGGTGATCAGATCCTCGGCTGGGAACTAGTGAACAGACTGGACAGAGTCATAATATCATGGTGTTTTTAAGAGACGCAGCCTAATTGGGGGCAGAGGGTAGAAGCATACTGGGGGCATGTCCCGGAAAGATATCCTCATCCCTGGGCCCTTTCTGTTGCTTTCTCTGCTTCCTGGCTACAGGGAAGTAAGAAGCCGTTTGTAACACATTCCAACCACCTCATGACTGCCCTGCCTGAGGCAACCGAGCCACGTAACCATGGGCTGAACTCTTTGAAACCATGAGCCAAAATAGATCTTCCCTCTTCAAATTGTTTGTACCAGGAACACTGTCACAACAAAACAAAAACAAGCAAAAAATAACAAAATACACCCATGCGGCTTGTACACAGTCATGTAGGAAGACATGTGTACACACTAGCGTTTGTATTGTGGCACGTACATAGAATACACAGGATGGACCACACGTACACATACTATAAGCCATTTTCGGGAAACCGTATCACTCTTGGGACCCTAACTTCCCCTGTCTACAGCAGTGGCTGTTCCTGTGGGGAGTAACTGTGTAATTAGCCTGACTCGAAGCTCTGAAGTTGCAGGCTGCAATTACTTTCCCATTTTATAGATAGGGACACTGACACTCCTGGGCGTGATGGATGTCATCAGGAAAGGAAACCAATGGTGGGTCATGATGTCGGGTAAAAGGGGGTCAGAGGAACCATAGGGTCAGGGCTGCTGGCATGACATCATTCTATGAGGCAAACAGCTGGCTTGAGAATGGAGGCTGATGGAACTGGGCAGAGCCACACTAACAGCAGATTGCTGGCAGTGAAAGGCAGGGGATCAGAGTAAACGCACCCCAAAGGCTCCTGGCACTGTCTTCTGCTTTGTCCTGACTGGAAGAAAGACTTTAAACACCTTCAAGGTCACAAGGAGATGGCCGCAGGTGCCCAGCCCCATCCCCTCTCTGCAACACTGTTCTCCTTGAGGACCGTGTCCAGTGAGCTTGCTTCCAAGCCAGACTCGCAAAGCCCTGGTTGCTGTTCCATTCTGTACCTCAAATGTGGGAGCATCGAGCAGATAGGTGCACAGGGTGGGGACAGGGGCAGGGGCTCACAAAGGGGCTGAGTGCATTTTGGCCTCTGCAGCAAGCACCTGAGGCTGGGTGGCTCAGGAACCACAGACATCCATTGCTCACAGTTTTGGCCTACCCACTCCACTTTGCTCCCACAGGGGAATGATGTCCTGGGCAGCAGAATTAGGTCAGGTCAAAATACATTCTATATGTGTTTAAAAATGTCCTCTTAAAACCCAGTACAATGAATATATGCCTACAGAACAAGAGAAAAGGAAATGAAATTCACAGATGGCATCATCCTATACACATACATTTTTACATACAAATTTCTAAGGTGCACACACACACACACACACACACACACACACACACACACACTCTCCATGTAATGGAATAGTATTCGGCCATTAAAAAGGAATGAAGCATTGATGTGTGTGGCAACATAGACGAACTTTGTAAATCTCACACTCAGTGAAAGGAGCCAGCTACAAAGGGCCATAGAGAGCATAATTACACAGAAAGGAAATGTCCAGAACAAGAAAACCACAGGGGTAGGAAGCAAACCAGTGGTTGCCAGGGGCACTGCGTAATGGGCTTGGGGTTTCCTTTTGAGATGATGGAAATATTTTGGAATTAGAAGTGGTAGTGTCGCAATTCTGTGGGTGTGCTAAGTGTGCTGAGATTGTATGTTCTAAAGTGGTTTTAATTATATGATTTTCCTTTCTTTTTATTTTTTTAAGGCATGAAAGCTTTCATTTGGTGTGTGTTCTCTCTCCTTCTGTCTTGTTTCTTATTCTCTCTGTCTCTCTGATTCTGCCTCTGTCTCCCTCCTGAGTCCCAGAAGCCACAGAAAGAAGTCTGTGCCCCAGTCAGCACCCTCTCTTGCACCTGGTGCTGAGCCAGCCTCACGTGGACCTACACGTGGATGGGATGCACCAGGAAGCACAGCCAGCCCAACCCCTGACCCCCAGCAGCTGGAGGTCAACACATGGTAATTATTGCCTTAACCACTACACTTTAGGATAATTTGCTCTTTGCCAGAAGCTAACCAACACCCAGCCCTCCTGCCGTTTTCTCCTTTCCAAACCAGCCCAGGGGCCCCAAGCCCTGCTGGCTGGCATACCTCCCCAACACACTCCAAGCTTCTCTCACCCTGTGGGCTTCTGGTCACCCCCACACCCCGTTCCCCAGAGGCTCTCCTGAAGCATTGGTTGGGAGGAGGAGGGAGGAAGCCCAGCCAGGTGGCGTTTGGAAGGTCTTGTGGTGCCCACATAGAGGTGACCCTCACCGCCCAGGGTACCTTTGTCCAGAACAGGGCCAAAGATTGCCAGGCTGTTGCTGACGGTGGTACAGTTCCAACGCCGGCCTCGGAACTGGTGCTGGCACTCCTGGATGCCAGCCTTGACACCTTCAGCCACACTGGGCATGATCTCCACGTAGTTCCTGCAGAAGCGAAGCTGCTTGGGCACCAGACCTGGGATGCTGGCGCAGAGGATGGGCTGAGTGCTCAGGGAGGAGTGCTGGGGCCCCACAGCCAAGGACCTGGTGGGAGGACAAGACAGTTAGTGAAACCAGCTCTGGAAACAGACACTTTGCTATGGACATGTGCTGGGCCTGATGCTGCTTCTGCCATGAGGGATACCTAGAGACAGGATGCTGTGGACCATGTACCTAAGATGAGGATCAGATGTCAAGCTGTCACAATCAGCTGTGTGCAAAAATCAGTCCAGCATTCCTGCTCTGTAGAGGTCCCTCAGGCTGTGGCTCAGGCTTCTGAAGGCACTGGAGGAGGATACAGAAACTGATGGAGAGCACAGGACGAGAATGGTTGCTAAGGGGTCTCAATGGATCTCAGAGCAGATGGTACTGGTCTTCCCTGAGGAGGGGGTACAGTCAGATCTGGGGGAGGGGGAAACACCAGCTTCCAAAGCAGGGCATAAAATTTGTACTAAATTAATTCCTTCCCACTTTGGACTATTCACCCTGAGATACAAAAGCAGATGTCCTCAAAGTGTGAGGAGGGCGTGGGGAAAAGGTTGTTGGTAAAGTGCCTGCCAGGCAAGCATGAGGTCCTGAGGTAGGATCCTTAGCACCCACGTAAATAGCACCCATGTAAAAACCAGGTTGGCATACACCTGTAACCATAGAACTGAGGGTGAGTGGGCATAGAGGCAGCCAGTCTAGACAGTGAGCTCTGGGTTCAGTGACAGACCCTGTCCTCAAAACGAAGGTGGAGAGTGACAGAGGAAGACACCCAGCATCAATCTTTGGCCTACACACACACACACACACACACACACACACACACGCATATGCACACGCACACCGGCACATACATATACACAGCAGATATTAAGCTCTTTTGTATGAAATAGCATGGTATTTGCACAGTCTGCATACCCTTCCGTATACACCAAACCTAGAAGATAGTGATGCTAACACAGTGGAGTGTCACACTATACCGCACAGAACGCTGAAGCAAGAAGTCCACACATGTTCAGTACACATGCAGTCATTTTTCCAGATATTTTCTCTTTTTTTCCCCCGTTCATTCATTCATTCATTCATTTATTTATTTATTTTTTAGAGCAGGGTTTCTCTGTGTAGCCCTGGCTGTCCTAGAACTCACTCTGTAGCCCAGGCTGGCCTCGAACTCACAGAAATCCACCTGCCTCTGCCTCCCGAGTGCTGGGATTAAAACTGGGCCACCACACCTGGTTATCACCATTGTTTTCAGAAACACTCACTATTAGGACTCATTCTGTAGCTGAGGCTAGCCTGGGACTGGCTATATAGTCCAGGCTGGAACTTAATGATCCTTAGACTCCTACTGCTGGGATTATGGGCATTACCACAGCCAACTTTTCTGAACCACAACTTAAAAGAAAGACTGGCTAGGTCTCTTTGGGAACTGATCATGAGGGAAGAAGAGAGTTTTCTCATGGCCACGGCAGCCCCAAGTGATGCTTACATCCCATCAAGTGTACCTCCAGTCCCAACTCATGGTTTGTGGGTTCCCAACACATATATGACCCTGGGATCTACTCCCCAGAGAGCTGGTCTTTCCTGGTCTCCTGAACACACTCAGGAAACCTGTGTTACACACCACCACATGACACCTTAGTTCAGTCTGTGTCCCTGTGCGCACCCCATGAGGGGAGGGCCTGCCCTTTGCTCCTTCATCCTTTCTCTCTTTGGTATGGATAAGGCCTGTGGGCTGGGTGGGCAGATTTCTTACATCCACACCTGCTTATGATAGGCCCCAGGTACACAGGAAGGCCAGGCCTGGTGCAGGCTGGGGATTGCTCTCAGAAGCTGTGAGCTTTTCCTCTCCGGGCCCCTGACCTGTTTAGTCTGGCTCAGAGGTGCCCCCTTCCTTGCCTGCAGTGGGAATCAGCTTATATTCTTCTCCAGGTGCAGACCACCATGGCTGTCTGTGTGCCCCTGCTGGCACTAGATGGACTGACTGTATGGGCACCTTTGAGTATGGGGTGAGCAGACACTTGGCAGAGAGAGAGAGAGAGAGAGAGAGAGAGAGAGAGAGAGAGAGAGAGAGAGAGAGCACGAGATCACTGTCCAAGGTACTGGCCTGAGGGCCAAGATGTGGGCATGTGGATTGGGATCTGTGCTCTTTACCCTCAAGAATGGCCAAGAGAAAGGGCCTGGTCAGGTTCCCCAGAGTAGAGAGAGACTAGACCAAGGAAGAAAACCACTGCTGTGCCTTGTCACTTTTGGCTGACCATCTTAAAACCAGAAGGCCCCAACGTGTCTCATCAGGCTTTCCTCCTGTGATAGTGGATCAGGAAGAACTTTGTCTCTCCTTCTGCCATTCCTCAGCTCTCCTCTGCACCCCCACCCCCACTGCACCCACCACACTCACCATTCCTCAGCTCTCCTCTGCACCCCCCACTGCACCCACACACTCACCCACCATTCCTCAGCTTTCCTCCACTGTGCCCACACTCACCCTGAGACTCTCCCACCTGTGGGAAAGCAAAATTTCCTCTAGGCCTGGGCGATGCTTTTCTTCCTTCTTTCTTTGGTTGTTGAGACAGGGTCTCTCTACATATCCCTGGAACTCACTATGTAGACCAGGCTGGCCTAAAACTCATGGAGATCCTCCTGCCTCTGACTCTTTCTTTTTAAAAACATTTATTTATTTATTTATTTATTTATTTATTTATTTATTTATTTTATGGTATGGGTGTTTTGCCTGTGTGTTTGTGCAACACCACACTTGTTTCTGCAGTGCTGGGGATCAAACATACTAGGCAATCATTCTACCCACTGAGTTACATCCATGGCTCCCAGAGAAGGAGTAAGGGCATTTACCTATCCATCCAAAGGAGGGATAATCTTCACTCCCAAATGCAGTTAACTGGGAGACTTGGAGTAAGAGTTTCTTAAATAGCAGAAAATGAGAACCTGACCATGTCTGTCTTCACCATAGGAATTGCCCAGGGCCAGTGGCCAGTTCCCAAGTGTGGGTGGTCTCTGCTGTGAAATGCCAGAAGCTAGGGCTCATTCTGGGTGCTGATGATGTGGGGTTAGGAGATGAGCTAAAGGAAAGGTAGCTGAGAAGCTGCTGCAGGCGGCATGGAGCTGTCAGACTTCATCTGCTTTCTCACCTTGTGGGAGTGGCCCAAGGGAAGGCAGAGAGGGGACTTCCCAGGTTCATGGCTACTCCCAGCCCCCTTCCTGGGGATGCTGAGTCAGCCTGCTCTGCCTCCCCTCCTCTGGGCAGGTCCCTGCTCGCCACCTCCCCTAGGAGGCCAGGGTGTGGGCAGCTCCAGCAGGATCCTCTTGGCTCTCCCTTGTGGATTTAGGGAGGTAGAAGAGCCTTCTCCGGATCCAAGGACCCCTTAAGTCCCCTGAATCACACCCTGGATCATTTCTCATTCCCTGGGAGCTGGACCATCAGCCTTGTGGGAAGAATGCTGAGGGCTGAGTAAAGGGTTCCTGTTGTATGACGGAGAAGCAGGGCAGGGTCAAGGAGGTTCATTAAGCATCTGGATTTCAACTGGGCTGTGATGGTCAATCTAGTTTTAGTTTGTTTAGTTACTTCTTTTTATTTACTTATTTATTTTTTTCTGGTTTTGTTTTCTAAGATAGGGTCTCATGTATCTCAGGCTAACTCCAATTTGTTAAGTTGCTAAGGATGACTTTGAAAGCTTCATCCTCCTGCGTCTACCTCCTGAGTGCTGAGATCTCAGGTGTGCACTTCGTGTATACTAACAAGCACTCCGCTAACTAAACTACATCCTGGAACTCATTCTGTAGCCCAGGCTGGCCTCGAACTCACAGAGATCCGCCTGCCTCTGCCTCCTGAGTGCTGGGATTAGGGATAGCTAGCTGCACAAAGTTAAACATCGATTTACTGATTTATTTTTCTTTGTTTTTGAGTCAGGGTCTCACGTATCCCAGACTGGTCTCTAACTCTACATGCGCCAAGGATGACCTTGGTGACATTTGGCTAGCTTACCGTTTCCTGAGTGTCTCTCTCCTCCTTCCCCTTCTCGGCTAGTGAGACTTGCCCTTGTCAAGTAACCACTACTGAGCAACAAGCTCTTGCTAGGTAGCCCAGGCTAGACTCAAACTCATGATTCTCTAGGCTCAGCCTCCCTAATCTGGGACCCCAAGTGTGTACCACACCTGGTTTACTCTTTCTCAACACTAGCATGAGGGTAAACTGGCTGCAGCCTAAGTCCTACAGGCTCTTTGCACTGTTGTCAAGACACATTCCAAGAGACATTTCAGTGGCTAACAGTGCCTATTGCCAAGTCTGACAAACTTCAGTTGGATCCTTAGAATCCACACCATGGAAACCGAACAGATTCATAAAGACTACCCTACCCCCATAAGCATGCTGTGGCATGTGCACAAGTACAAGTAGACACATAATAAATAAATTAAATTAAATTAAAAATTTTAAAAATCGGGCTGGAGAGATGGTTCAGAGGTTAAGAGCACTGACTGTTCTTCCAGAGGTCCTGAGTTCAATTCCCAGCACCCACATGGTGGCTCAAAAAAACCATCTGTAATGAGATCTGGTGCCCTCATCTGACCTGCAGTCACATATGCTGTATACATAATAAATAAATAAATCTTTTTTTAAAAAAAATTTAAAAATCTAAAAGAAATAGCCCAGAAGGAAAGTGGAGACAATTCAGCCACGAGGAACCAAACCAACTGAGTTACAGGAAGGAGAGGAGGTTTGTATTTTGTAGGGTTCAGGCTATGGTGTACTCGAGACTTGTACATACTGTATACAGCCACAGCGCCTGTAATTTCTTCTCCAACTGTCATCCCCACGGTGGAGGTATCTACCTTCCTTCTGGGATGTTAGCAACTGTGGCTGCAACAGCAGTGTGTTGCCTCCTTTCATCATTGAGTAGAGCTGGGAAGGAGAATTCCATTTCTCATCCCATTTGGAACATGGGCATGGGAACTCCACATAGTATCCAAAGGATGCACTGGACTATGACTCCTGGGTTCGAATGTCCACCAAATCTCTCCTGCTGTAGGCTGAGAGGCTGAACCACTCTCCACCCAGAAGGAGGCAGCTAGCTGCTCACTAGGACAAAAACAGCTTCTTTCTTCAGTCCTCTATCTTCAGAACCTCTCCAAGCCCAGAATCTGGCAGCACTCCAAACTCTGAGGTGTTCCCATAGTTCTGAGGTCCAGAACTATGCCCAGAAACTCCTATCAGGACTTTGGAGGCATACACTGAAGTCTGGAGCACTAAGTTTGCCTAACCATGTGTGCATGCAGAAGTTGGATCTGGCTGGGTGGTGGTGGCGGTGGCGCACGCCTTTAATCCCAGCACTTGGGAGGCAGAGGCAGGTGTATCTCTGTGAGTTCAAGGTCAGCCTGGTCTACAAAGTGAGTTCCAGGAAAGGCGCAAAGCTACACAGAGAAACCCTGTCTCAAAAAACCAAAAAAAAAGAAGAAGAAGAAGGAGAAGGAGAAGAAGGAGGAGAAGGAGGAGGAGAAGGAGGAGGAGAAGGAGGAGGAGGAGAAGGAGAAGGAGAAGGAGAAGGAGAAGGAGAAGGAGAAGGAGGAGAAGGAGAAGGAGAAGGAGAAGGAGAAGTTGGATCTGAAGCGTGGGGTTTGTCTCAAAGTTTCTGGCTCTGAGACCAAGGAGTCATGTTCCAAGACCAGAGAGGGACTGTCAGGAGCTACCCCAAGCCAGCCAGCCAGTCCTGGAGAGCTCAGTACTACAAACACAGAAAATGACCCTCAACAATGTAAGTGAGGTTAGAAGTGTCTTCCCCAATCTGACTGACACCTGTGAGCTACAATATTTCCGTAATCCTGTGGGTATCTGTTCCACTTTGACAAGAACTCAAGAGCACATCACTGTCCTTCTCATTTGTACCAGATGTTCCTACCCTCCCCTGAATTCTAGCAACCAGACCAAAAGAAAAAAAAAAAAAAAGAGCGTCTCTGAGAGATGCCACCTTCTAGGGCTCTGGGAGCACATGCCACTACCCCATTGGCTTTGCCTGTGGACAGCTGTCCCTTTCTGCTTCTTCTCAGGGACCTTTCTTTCCACGGATCACCTCACACTGTGTTTGTTCCTTTAAACATCTCTTCATTATCCCTGCCCTGTATCTTCCTGCCCTCCGCTCCAGTTCCCCTGGGACCACTGGGTGGAACTCATGGATGATACCTTCATAGACCCTGTGTGTGACTCCCTCCAGCTAGACAAACTAGGACAGATGCAACCCAAGGCCACCTGGGACAAGAAACCGAGGCTTGGTGAGTAGAACCTGTGCCAAGAGTTCAGGTTAATATGGCAAAAATGGCAGTTCCTTTACGCTGGCTCCCAAGGGCACACCTTCATGCATTCGCGTTCAGATGTGTACACATGCGTCAGAGGTCAGGGGTCAATTTTGTGTGTTCCTTGGGAGCTATGTGCCTTGTATTTTGTTACAAGGTCTCTCATTGGAACTTCTGGCTCACTGATTAGGCTGGCTGGCTAGTCAGTGAGTCCCAGGGGTCTGCCTGTCTCTACCTCCTCAACACTGGTATTTCAAAACTATGCCACTATATTCTGCTTTCTGTGTGTCCTAAGGATCGAACACAGGTCCTCATGGTTGTACAGCAGGCACTTCTTATACTGTTTCTGAGCCATATCTTGGCCCTGATACACTATGACACTCTTAAAATGTGTTAAGCTCCAGTCCAAACAAAATAACAGTTACAAATGAATCCAACATCCAGAGAGGCATCAAGCAGAGCCCATGTATAGCCACCATGTCACAATGACACAGAATTTTAAAGGTGTCCTGCTTCCCCCATAGCACCACTTCCATCAAGGGAGAGCCGTCAAGACGGACGAGGGTGGTGACCACAACCATTAGGTCTCATCTCATTCATTGTGCTAGTCTATCCTGGCCTGCCCTTTGAAACTCCTGGGGCCTCCATTTCCATGGCTGAACAGGAGGTGACTGGGTTAGACCATGGTGGGCCCAGTGCCAGAAACATGCTTTTGTTTGTTTGGGTTTTTTTGAAACAGGGTTTCTCTGTGTAGCCCTGGCTGTCTTGGAACTCACTCTGTAGACCAGGCTGGCCAGGAACTCACAGAGATCCACCTGCCTCTGCCTCCCGAGTGCTGGGATTAAAGATGTGCACCTCCACCGCCCTGCCAGAAACATATGGTTTTTAAACTACTGATCTGAGGCTTCTTTCAGCTTGATGTTCTACAACTCTAATGACACTCCATAGATAAGGAATTGTCTAAGGCTTGAGTTCAAGTGCAAAGTATCTGACCATCTTCATGGGGTCTGAAGGGCCTTTCCCACTGCTCTTCTGCTTTTGTGACACCATTCTCCCAGGAGTTAGTCACGGACATAATTTCTCCTAGACATCTGGAATTCCACTGACCTCTCTGGAGCCATTGATCCTCCTTGAAGGCCAAGACATATCAGGTCTAAACCCCCAAGAGATACCAGGGGATGAAGAAGAGACAGGAAGCAGTGGAACCTGAGCCCTGGCAGCAAGACAGTCACCCTTGCCTGCTTACAAGACCCCCAAGAGATGGCCACAAGCCAAACAGATAAACTGGTGGCCTTCTTCCTGTCCAGCATGAACCTAGTCTTTACTAAGCCCCTAGTGCCCACCCTGGCACATAGATGCTTCTGGCATGTGCCGACCAGTGTCCAGACAAAGACAGACAGCCTCATTTGAGGCTTCTCAAGAGACCCTTTGTCCCCATCTTTTGCCCAGGAGAGTATTGAAACTTAGAGATGCTGTCATCAGTCACTCCCAATCCGTATCCAGCTCCACCGGCTGGGAGGTCACTGTAAGGTCTGAACCCTGCCTTGGGGTGATGGAAACAGCTAGGCAGGAGGGCCCTGCCTGGGCCTGGGGAGAAGTTGGGAGGCCGGCACGCCCTCACTGCACCCATTTCTCTGCACCTGGCCTTTGTGATTCACTACAGGAGGAATTCATTCCATTTCCCCTCTCTCTGCCAACCAGGGTGGAGGACAGCCTCTCGGGAGAAGCCTATACTCTCTACTTCTAGCTAGGATTGTAACTGTCCAACTGGATGTCACATTGCGATGTCCTCTGGACACCCACACCCTTCAAGTTAGAGAGTTCCCTCCAACTCCTCTGAGAGGCCTGGCCGTCGCACCCTGGGTCCCAGCAGAAGGACTGGCAGTTAAAGTTAGGCAGCAGACGGTGGCCTCTGAGCACTACAGACCCCATTTAACTGCCAAGGCCACCATCAAAAAGTTCCCCAAATGCAGATGTTTAAACCAAGCCTTAGAAAGCAGGTCTGAAACTTTTGAACCTTACAAAAGCGTGTATCTGTGGGTCAAACAAGAACAACCCACACCAATGAAAATACCTGTGTCATGCCAATCAGATCACAGACTCCGCTTGCCTTCACTTTCATTAATGCTGTTAATTTTTTATTATTACTTAATCATAGTTTGTTTTGAAAGGAGTAGGCATCGCCTTCAACTTAGAGCACGCAGAACACTGTTTTGGAATACAGCCCCATCCCTAGACTCAGGGTTTCATCCTGTGGCTGCAGCCACGTGAGCCGCGTCTGCAGCCGGCAAACACTAATGGTTTTTCTCCCCCCTCCTTCCCTTGCTCCTGTTGAAAGGCCGGGCACCTGGCCAGGGATATAGCAGAGACGCTGGCTGTGACATGCAGGGGAGGAAGGAGGCTGGTCCAGGACTGTGAGATGGGCAGCAGGCCAGCCTAGCCTGGGCCAGCACTGGCCTCCCTTGGCCAAGGGCCTCCAGCTTCTATTTGGTCTCAAGTGAATTTTCCCACCCTTGTGTCATGGCTCTGGTTCCATGTTAGCTAGTGTTGAGCCTGCAGGAGCAAGCAGGGGACCCACTGCCATTTTTGATGGACGCTCGTGGGCAGACAGAGAGGGGGCCATGTGAGGAGGTAAATCAGCAGGGGTGCTGAGGCTGGTTGCATTTGGACAGGCATAGGTGAGGGACCCAGGCTGCAGTGCTTACAATTCACTTGCTTAATGTGACACCCTTCCCTGTCCTAGGCCTTGGTTTCCCCATTGTCTGATGAGGTGGTCAGACTTTATTCTAACCGAGGCTTTAAAATAGGAGTGGGGCATATAAGCTGTCTACTCCAAAGTCTCCATTGCTTTTCTGACTACAGAGGGGCTGAGCCACATCCTGTGGACAGAGCCTCTGGGGCCTTTCTCCCGGGGAAGCTCTGTACACTGGTGGCCCTGTTACCTGCCTATCTAGGACTGTCTACCTCTCCTTACATCTGTATCTGGTGCAGGGGGTGCCTTGTTTGCCTGACTTCTCTCATCCTCTGCTGGAAGGGAATCAGGCACAGTAAACACTAGGTTGGATCCTGGCAAGTGGGATTCCCAAGGCTCTGCCCAGGCTCAGAGGGAACAAGGAGGATCATCGGTAGAGGTCTCTGCTGTTAAGGGTCCTGGGCCAGTGTGTTGCAGGTTGATGGAGTATCCATGCCTTTCTCTCTGGAGTACTGGGTCTCTCAGTGGCAACACCAGGCTTCCACTTTCATACCTGAGACCCAAGGCATGGGGCTCTCTCTCTCATGGACAACCAAAGCACACTCTCCTGTCTTGAATGGGACTGCCCAGGAACCAACCAGATGAAAAGCTGTGTTCCTGAGATCCCCAAAGATCAGCTGTTTTCCCCCAAATAGACAGCATCCTCAGGAAGTAGAAGCCCTCTTTGAGATTCCAGTGCTTTCTGAGGTGGGGAGGGGTCCCAAGTCCTCACTCCAGGCTGCACAGGGCCCTGCCTGAAGCCTTCCCAGCCAGCGCCTGTCCTGCCCCGCCGGGCCAGCAGGATTACTGACACATACTTTGAGCGAGTCCTGGCAGGCGGGAGGCTCCCGCGCCGGCGGCCATGTGTTTGCCAGCCTCCCTGGGCGGCAGCGGCACGTTCTGCTGGTGAAGGAATGTGGAAGCGCCAATGTATCAGACACCTCCAGGGTGTCACCTGAGGAGCCCCGAGGGAGACCTAGGCAGAGGCAGAGGCCAGGTACCCCTAGGTCTCAGGGCTAGAAAGCTGTCATGTGGTGGGATGGGGGTAGGTATTAGAAATATTAAAACATGTCCCTATGTCCTCTGAGCTCAGGTGCAGCATCCGATTTTCACAGGAAGGGCTCTGTCCATTCAACACAACCTTACTGATTGGCTGAAGAGGGCAAAAAGCAAGGCCAGGAAGAAGAAAGGAAGCCATCCTGACAGCTTGACCAGTGAGTCTGCTTGATGGAGTCACAGCCTTGATGGTAGGTGCAGGGAGTGTGTCATTTCCAAAGGAAGAGGATGCTCCTGTGAACAGGTGGCCCACATGGCTGAGACCTCTCTGGCCCTTGGCCTGAGCCTCTCTGAGATTAGTCCCAGAATGCTCTACAAAGACAGTGTGTATCTATCAGCTCACTGTGAGGACATATTTCTTTCAGGTGCACATGATGGAATTGGGGACTTTGTCGACTCCAAGGAGGGCTGCGCTGTTAACAGCCTCCTGGACAGTTCAGCCTTTGGATGTGAAGGGGAGTGGCCAGCCCCCTTCCTCAGCCTTGGATTTTGCAGCTCATCATCTCCCAGACTGCAAGACTGGTACCAGGTCGGACCTTTCCCACCATGAGCCCATGTCAGTCTCTTTTCAGTTAGCTACCCCCTCGGCTGCAGCCTCCTTCTCCAGAGAACTGTCCGATATCCCGATGATCCTCCCTGAAGCCTCTCAGTCCAAATGCCTAATTCTTGAGCTCCCCAGAAAAGAAGCAAATGCAGACATTCCCAAGGCTGGGCTGGCAGTCCTCACACCTGGGTCCCGGGGTATAGGTGGGGGAAGAACTCTGCTCAGGAGTGATTTCAGGCTGCCACACAGGCTTAGATGCCTCCTCACCAACCAGAGGAGAATCCGACTTGTCAGGCAGCTATCTTCAAGCTTCTGTGACATCCCCAACCTCTCCCTCCACCACACACACACACACACACACACACACACACACACACACACACACACACACACACATGAATGCACGAGAGTGCATGCTTTCATTTCAGATTGTATTTCTTCACAGACAAGTGGCTGATCTTTCACAGATGGGATCTGGTCACACACCAAGAAGCACTGATCATATTCTGAGGACCAAGGTGACAAATCTGAGTCCTGTTTCCTGAATTCTGGACCATACCAAAAAGAAGGATGGTAGAGTTGCCAAGGAACTGAAATTTTCTGACCCTCCAGGCCAAAGGTTTGTACAAGGGACCAAATGTCTGTGTATGTGGGGGATGTTACCAGTCCATTAATGATCACCTAAAAGTATACTCACTGCTACTATATTGACTGACCCTCTGCTCTGGACACAAAGGGGTCTGGGAAGCTTTATGCAAATGAGATAGAAAATCTTTTTAAGGGGGCCTGAAGCCGGAGAAAGAAAGATACCCAGCCTTGGAGACATCCCCCCCATAGCATCTGTAGGTGTCAGCACCAAAGTCTGGAGGAGCTGGACAAGCTGGGCTCTGGAAAGGGCTGGCTTTGACTGTTCCTTTGGTGGTTAATGAAGAACGTTAGGTGACTGGCAGTTCTGGAGCAGCAACGCCCTGCCCAGAGCCCGAGCAGCTTCAGTACTACTTGTAGTGGTGATTTGCTTCATGTCTTGCTTTCTCTTGCTTTGTGAGTTGTATGTTAGTTACTGACCAAGAGAAGTGAGAGAAGGGAAGAAGGAGGAAAGGGAAGGGGGAGGGAGGGAACAGAAAGATGGTGAACTGAGACAGAGCTGGGCAGAGGAGGAAGGAGCAAGAAGATCCTCATGTACCCACCACCACCCCCAAGGGCCACACTGCTGTGTTCCCACCCTCCCTGGGGGTGAGAATGGAGGCCATGCTTTTGTGGGCTGGACTGGGATGAGGCTCATAAAGGTCAGCTCTGGGAGTGGGGACTGCAGACCTGCCTGTAACAAGCCAAGAAATTTAGCTTGACTCTTCCTCAGTCTACCTGTCTCTGCCCAGCTTACCTTTTTCATCTGCTTGTCTGCACCACACAGCAGCCTACTCACTGTGGCTACCTGATGATTCTACATGTACTACCCACCTCATCTGTAACCTCTCTACCTTATCCCCACTCCCAGGGTCACAGTGCCCCCCCCCCATATTCTCTCTCTCTCTCTCACCTTCTCTGTGTGTCCCACCAGGAGACTTTGTCCCCACTGTGGGGCTTACTGCTGACAGTCATCACCGGGCCACAAGAGGATAGGAAGTGGGCTAAGGACACTGGCTTCTAGGCGCTCTCTGTGCCCAGCAGCACATGGGGGCATGGCTGCAGAACTGTTAGAAGCCAGAGGGACCTCTATACAGAGAAGAGGAACTAGAGTTGGTCTTAAAGAAATGGGACACAGCACACAGTCTCAGGGGTACCGGGGAGAACCCCAGGAAGGAGATTGTTAGAAGCTACTGAGGGGCTGTGAGAGAGCTGGGCACTGGCCCCACCTGCTCTGCACTGTGGCTTCATACTCAGGAGCCCATGGTCCAACAGGAACTTGTCCACAGGAGAGGAGCCCAGATGAAAAAGGGAGACCCCGGCTGGGACCCCGGCTCTTCCACCAGCAAAGGAGCAGGGAAGCAGCCACCTAAACAGGAAATTCAGAGGGCAGTGAGGGCATGGGGTAAGTGTGGGTTGAGAATGAGGCTAGCCGTGGCCAGGGAGGGTGGGAACACAGCAGTGCAGTGTGGCCCATGGGGTGGTGACGAGCACAAAGGAATTTGTAAATTTGAATAAAGTCAATTCCCCTGCCATGAGATTAGCTCAGAGTCTGGAGAGAAGGGGGGGGCACAAGGCTGACCCCTGGGACAGGAGATAAGAAGAAGGCAGGAGGAAGAGGGGTCAGGGAGAGCAGCACATCTTAGATTTCTTCCAGCATCCATAGGGACGTCCTCTAAAGGAATCCACATTCTTTGAGCCTTATGAACCTCTCCCCTTCCCCTGGGCTCTTTGCAATCAGTTCTAATTCTGTGAGAAGAGAAACTGGAAAGAGGAGTGGGGAAGGCGAACAGCACCCCCCCCCGGGGGGGTGCTTGGTCTGGTCCACTTGCCTGCCCCTTGCCCCAGCTCTTAAAGATCCCAGAAGAGACACTCTTGGAGGTCGTACCTTGACAGACCTGTCTCTGTGTGGTATCACGACTGGCACTGGGGCTGGACACACCATCCCTCAGAGTAGGTCCTGGGGAGGTGGTGGACATTCGTAGTCACCCAAGGAGCAGAGCACAGCTAACTTTCTCCTCTCCCCCTCGTTCCCCCTGAGAGCCACACCAACTTCAAAAGCCTGATTACTCCTGATTGGAGATTTCCTGGTTTTGTTCCTCCAGGTGAGGTTTTCTGCCATTCACTTTCACTTTCATAGGTGAAGGGAGTTGGGGACCAGAAAGGGGAAGGGAGGCACAGGCCCGGTAGAAGGTGAAGTAACAATTTGCGCAGGCTGAGCATAAATGTAACAAATCATAGGGGAAAAAAGAGAAAGGTTCCCAAGTCCTCTGCTTTGCCTCCGTGTGGAGCTCACAAGTAGCCCACCCAGCAGTGGCCATGATGTCGTTCCCCGCCCCACCCCCCACTTCTGGGACTATGTCTCATCTAGACTCGAGTGTGGGCAGGAGAAAAGAGGAGACACTTGAAGCTTGGAGAGGTAGAAAATGCAAAGCAACCTTTATTAACGAGCCAGCTACCACGCTGTATAAAGTGCCCCCCCCCCCCCCCCCCCCGCAGCCGTTGCTACTCTTTTTAGGGGACTCCTCTCCATAGCCAGCTGACACTTTGAGCCTGCCAGGGTGGAGAGGAACTCGGTCTTGTCCCCAGGAAGCCAGCATCCCAGAGTGAGGGGGGGCTGCTTCTCAGGAAGCAGAATTGTTAAGTGTGAGAATCCTACAGAGAACAAAGTGGGAGTAGGGGGTGGGCGGAGAGGTGACTCTTGTCACCCACCCCTATGAATACCAGGTGGACTTCCGTATCACTTTCTGAGGCCAAAGGGCTGCCCCAGTCCTTTGATGGGCGGGGTGGGGAGGCTAGGGGGCCTCACTTTTTTCACACCCCTCCCCTCTCACCTGGAGAATGCCGGGTGACACCCGAGGGGGTCTAACAGCCCAGGTGAAAAGGAAGCTATACTTCTGTTGGGCTGGGTGGACCCGGCTAGAGATCCCCACCCACCCACCCCACGACCTTAGGGACAAAAAAATCCCAGGGCGCGGGGTAGCTAGGAGGCTGGCGACAAGGCCCTTCTTTATGGGAGTAGAGCGGGGGCGAAGGCGCTTCCTCTTGAGCCCAGGAATTCAGCGGCGGCGGGTTCTAATTAGAAGCCTGGCGCAGGAGCGGGCAGCCCTCGGGGCTCTCTCGGACGCGCTGCCCCTGGCTCCCAGCGACCCGTAGGACGCGCCTCAATGTGTCCGCGCTACTAGACGTGCGGGTCGCAGCCCCGCGCTCCCGGAGGCCACAGGGCTCCGCAGGTGCCGCTCCAGGTCGTAAAAACTCACGTGAGCCGAGGCTCAGCTAGGTCCCTGTAGAGCGCGTCCGCTGCCCCAGCAGCCTCTCCAGCCCCTAGCAGACTCCCCGCTGCTCACCCTCCATCCCTGCAGCGGCGCGGGCCCTGCATCCCCACCCCAGGCTCCTCTCCTGAAGCATCTCGAAGAGAAAAATGATTATCGGATTAGATGTACTTCAGCTCGCTGGGTCCCCCCTTCCCCTCGGCATAATTATTATAATTCCAGGCAAGCTGTCGGAGAGTGATCCTGGTGTGTGTGTGTGTGTGTGTGTGTGTGTGTGTGTGTGTGTGTGCATGTATGTGGGGAGGCTTCTGTCCAACTGAGTCTCCACCAGCGGCCCGCCCCGGCCCCTTGGCGCCCGCATTCCTCTCGCTTGTGTTCAAGAGATCTGCGCATCTGATCGTGGCCTTAAGTCTGAGCTCTATGTAGGGAGGGGGGTTGTCACACCCCCGAAGAAGGGGCTCCCCAATTTCCCCTCTTCTCAGGGTACGTGCGGAGGACGTGGGGCCTGAGAACTAGGACCTTTCCTTTCCTTAACCTCACTCCATCCTCAGGCTGAGAAGGGTCTCCTCATAGTGTGCCCTGTCTGGAGAGGAGGATGCTGTCCAGCCTCTCCAGGACTGGGTCTCCGAAGCCTCTCACTCTGGGAAACTCAAACCCCTCACTTTACCTATTGCTCATCCCTCCCTGTATCAGCGTTTCCTTGTCAGGCAGATATAGGCTGTGGACAGCAGATCGACCCCTACACCCCGACAGCCACGAAGAAGCGACAGCGACAGCGTTGGGGAAGCGCGCAGGGCTCCCCGGCTGGCCCCGGTGCGCCTTGCCGCAGGCTCCGCGCCACTCCCCGCCCGGTCTCGGACTGTCTTTACGTAACTGCGCTGCCCCGAGCTGTTCGGTCTTGTCTCGCCGACTTTGTTTTAAAGTGTGTGTGTGTGTGTGTGTGTGTGTGTGTGTGTGTGTGTGTGTGTGTGTGTGTGTAAGATACGTTCCCCAAGAAGAGTCTCCCTCTTCCTTGCGCTGCTTCCCTTTTACACACTCTCTTTCCTCGACCGTCGCCTCGGCGTTAGTGTCATGTGCTGACCCGCTCCCTGCCATTCTTGTTCGACGCCAGGGACAGCATGGACCTTCACTGCCCTCCCTCCCCGCCTGCCAGGGGAATCAATGTCCCCGGAAGCTCCGCCACCCGCGTCCCAGCTGCGGCCCGAACAGGTCCAAGTGGCAGCCAAGGAAAACAACCCGCCTGCAGCCAGTGCGCAGAGCAACGGTGGGGCCCCTGCCCCGAGGGGCGGCTGCCCTAGGGTGGCACAGGGGCCGGAGCGAACGCAAGAAGACTCACTCACCACCAGATCGGGTAGCTGCCCAGAGCCTGCTTCAGGCTGCAGAGCACTAGGAGGTATCCGAGAGGAGCCATTGCGGGCTTGAGCGCGCAGGGCGGGGAGTCCGCCCGGAGAGCGCGGGCGCCGGGGCTGGCCCGGCCCTGGGAAGTGGCGCGGCTGCAGAGGCGCTGGGCCCTCTGTGGCAGCGGGGTGCGCGGGGTTCCCGGGTGTGCACCGGTACGCGGGCTCCGAGGGCGGCGCTGCACCAGGTGGGCCGGCGGCCGGGCGGCGGGCCGAGGCCCTGGGCGGCGCGGGGCGGCGGGGGCGGGGCAGCGCCGCGGGGGGCGCCCGCCGGGGCTGGGGCTGGGGCGGGGCGGGCGGGGGGCGGGCGGGGCCCTGGGGGTTTGGAGCCTCGCGGCGCTGGCCCCTCCCGCAGCCGTGGGTGCGCAGGGTGCTAGGGTGAATGAGAACGCGCCCGGGACTGAGGTGTTGAAGGTGTGTGCAGCAGCGCGCTGGAGTATGTCGGTGTTCATAGAGGGGTGCTAGGGTGCGCGCGGGGTGCTGGGGCACTGCAGGTACGTGCCGGTGTACAATGCGCGCCGGGGTGCACAGGGTGTTAGATCTGCCCAGGTGTGCATGGGGTGTTCTTGTGCATGGGGTTAGTGGCCTTCCAGGGCCGCGCTGTGCCAGCGGGGAATTGCACCACTGCGTAGTCCTCCGGCTCGGTCTTGGTTCTTCCTGGATCTCAACCCATCAGAATCACTGTGCCAGGCCCTGGATCTCCAGCTCTGGGCTCCCTGAGCTGAGGGCAAGAAAGACACACAGCCTCAACTCCAGCGCTTTTTTTTTTTTTTTTTTAAATATTCTGCCACATCCTGTCTCTTGCTCTTGGCAGCGTGGAAGTTCCTCTGGTGCATCAACTTACTTCAGGAGTCTGTCTGTAGCCACACCCCCGCCCGGAGCAGGGACCACTGCAAACCCTCTGGACAGGTAGCAGTTGGGGACTCTGAGCCCAAGAACTGATTCCCTCTACTCTCTCCCTCATATCCAACCAGGGAAGAAAACACAGAAGTCCATTGGAGGGGATTTGCAGTTATTGGGCTCAGGCTCTGGAACGGCTTCTAGTTCTGCTCAAGGCAATAGATCTAGTTCTGCTCAAGACAGTAGCAGTCTATTCAGGAAAACCACCACCACCACCACCACCACCACCAAAACCAAACTGTCCATTTTTGCAAATCTTACTATGTTGCTGATTGGACAGACAAAGAGAATTTTCCAAAGTCACACACACTGATTCCTCCTGACTGAGGCCATTTGCAGAATTTTGTACCCCAAGGAAAGACCCTAGGGAGTTCTGTAATGTGAGGATAAGGTACAAGTTTGGATGCGCCCCAGCTTCTCCCTGGGGCGCCTAAAGGCATAACAGGTAAGAGACACCTCCCACCAGGGAGTGGTCCTCAGCACTTGAGGCTGTAAGGGAAGCTCAGCAGGAATTTTGCAGCATTTTTGATTGAATAAAGAGCCACCAAGGCAGAGCAAGTTTCAGGCGTGTTAATGGTGCAGTGCCCGTTTCTAGAGCCCTTGGTCTTAAGCTATGACTCACGTGGTGACTTGGGGATAGGAGCATAGAGTGGTCTCTGGTGGAGGTGGTGTATGGTGGGGGGTACCCTGTTCAGGCCTGCTTCTCAAAGCAGGAGATGGCCAACTGTTTCTGTAAGTTTAGTATAGACTGAAGAAGAAACACAGTCAGGCTGCTCCCTGTAGCCTGCCTCCTCCCACCCAATGTCTGTATTTGGTTACCATCAGTAAAGGAAGTTCATGATGTAGAGGATGCCATCCATGGTTCATAGACCCTGGCTCCAGGAGTCACCTGAAGATAGCGTCAGGAGACCCGAGTTTGGAGTGAAAACCATCCTTTTTCTTGTGCACCACCATCGTGAGGCCGCTTAGTCAAAGTGAGTGTGGCCTTTGTCTGCCCTTCCTAGTCTGTGTCACTACTGGGCCAAAGTCACGGGGAAGGAGGGAAGAACTCTGGAATGAGGCAGGCAGTGAGGAGAGCTGGCTCATCAGTACTTTGGACTCGGTCTCTCTCTCTTTCTCTCTCTCTCTCTCTCTCTCTCTCTCTCTCTCTCTCTCAGTGAAAATCCCACCCAGTTACCAATTGCTGGGAGAACCTGGACTAAGGATGATGAAGGAACCTGAGCCCAGCAGGAAGGCTCCCAGCTCCTTCACCTCCCCGTGCTGTGGTCTGGGGATTAGAGCATTGGTGAGCAGCACTCCAGGGGCCGCTGGCTCTCCAGACACAAAGGAGGGTGACCCTGAGTACCCACCAGCAGGGTGCATCCTTGTTCTCCACAGAACTTTTTTTAGATTCCACTGAATGAGGCATGTAGGTACTGATACATCAGGCCGCTCTCCTGTTCTCTCTCTCTCTCTCTCTCTCTCTCTCTCTCTCTCTCTCTCTCCCTCCCTCCCTCCCTCCCTCCCTTCCTCTCTCTGTCTACCAGGGTTTCTCTGATCTCATCGTTCCTTCCATCTGCTCTAAGAGGCCACCTGTATTCCACCTGTGGGTGGTGGGCACCAAAGGGCCAGCACCCCACCCTCCTGTCGGTCAAGAGGAGCCAGAATGGAGAGCCCATGTGAGAACTGAGCTCTGCCCCTTGCAGGTGGGGCTCTGTCCTGCAGAGCTTTCACTGGAGACTTGATCACACCACCGTGCCTTCAGGACAGTGGAGCAAAGCGAGCCATGGAGGGTGGGAGTTGCTTTGGGGCTGGGGGCATCCAGGACAGTGCAGGAAGAGGCTCTGTTTCAACTCCCTGCAGTAATGTTGGCCCCTACACAACCTGTCAGAGGGAGGAGAGAACAGAGAGGAGAGGAGCCAAAGCACCTTGGTTCCCCAGGTGTTGGGGGAGGAGAGTCAGGGAGAAGTTTGAGGAATCCCTAGCCCTCCAAGGACCTTGTGCTGGGTTTGCTCAGAGTTTATATGCAACCACCAAGCTACGAGAGGCCCTGACCTTTTCTGGATCTCATCTCTAGGCAGAGTAGCAGCCTCCATGGAGCCTGGAGATGGCTTGTCACTTGGTGTGGACCATTGCAGTAGAGGAGTTTTCTACCCCACCAGAACCTCTGGGATTCTCTCTTCTACCCCCCCTCCTCCCCACCTCCTGTTTGTATTTCTCCTTCCCTGGCTCACCACTTCCCTTTCCCTTTTCCTTCCTTCCTGCCTACCTTCTCTCTTGGGCCCGGACTTCACTCTCTAGTTCAGTCTGACCTTGGACTTGTTACCCGCTTGCCTCAGCCTCTATTTTGCAGGTGTTTCTTTCTTGCTCTCTGACGAGCAGTCTGGCTGTGGAGGGCTGTGCGGTCCACAACACACCTGCATTTTGTCTCTCTTACTGAGACGCTGGCATTGCCTGTGGTTTCCTTCTTGTCGGGGGATCAGGAGGTTTCCAGGAGCGCCCTCTGCTGTCCCTTACCAGCCAGTGTGCTGCCAAACCACCTATGTGGGGGATAGAACATCTGTAGCCTGCTCACAAGGGTGGGCACTTGGTGAATACACTATGGTGGATGCTGGAAGGTGAGACCAAGTCTCGTTAACCATAGACCTCCTCATAGGGCACAGCTGAGAGAGCTGAACTAGGGCGGGACAGAGACATGGGTGAGGGCTCTGAGCCAGCATTGCAAATGGTTTGTGGTGACCTAGGGCCTTTGAGGTTTTTCTATGGGAACCACTTTGGAGCTGAGCCTCAAGGGACTGACTGTGGCTTTTCCTGGAGGAAAAATCATTTTTGTCCCAACAGTTGGATTAGTGAGCAGGCCGTGTGGGATTCCAAGGGCAGAAGAGGCAACCCCTTCCATCTCTACCCCGCAACCTGTTAGGTGCTCAGTTCCTTCCAGAACTTCCCTCACTGATCCTATGGGGTCCTTCTCTCACGACCTTTTCACAGGAGTGGGTCCTCTAAGCTCAAAGATAGAAAGTTGTAGCTTTTTTCTGTATCCAGGCTAAAAGAAATACCTAATGGTACCAGGCGGTGGTGGTGCATACCTTTAATCCCAGCACTTGGGAGGCAGAGCCTCCAATTTACATACCAACCCCAGTTCCCCCTCCTTCCCCTTCTCCCACCTCCTCACCTCCCTCCCATCTACCCCCATCCACTCCTCAGAGTGGGTAAGGCCTCCCATGGTAGTCAACAAAGTCTGGCATACATAGCAAGTTGAAGGAGAGCCTAGCCCCTCCCCATTGTATCAAGGCTGAGCAAGGTATCCCACCACAGGGAATGGGCTCCAAAAAGCCAGTTCATGCATCTGGGATAAGTCCTGGTCCTGCTGCCAGGGACCCCACAAACAGATCGAGTCACATAGCTGTCACCCACATTCAGCGGGCCTAATTCGGTCCCATGTAGGTTCCTAAGCTGTCAGTCTAGATTCAGTGAGCTCCAACTAGCACTGGTCAGCAGCTGTCGATGTGGTTTTCCCCATTATGTTCTTGACCCCTTCTTCTTCTTCTTCTTCTTCTTCTTCTTCTTCTTCTTCTTCTTCTTCTTCTTCTTCTTCTTCTTCTTCTTCTTCTTCTTCTTCTTCTTCTTCTTCTTCTTCTTCTTCTTCTTCTTCTTCTTTTGGAATGTCGAACATCATTTATTGAAGGAGGGAGGAGGTCTTAAATACAGACTTACAGCACAATGGGGGAACCCTGGTTGACAGAAGTTCGCTTCTGATGTTTTTTTGTTTTTTGTTTTTGTTTTTTGTTTTTTGTTTTTTGTTTTTTAAGCTGAGGATTGAACCCCAGACCTTGCGCTTGCTAGGCAAGGGCTCTGCCATTGAGCTAAATCCACACCCTCGCTCTTGATATTTTACAATCTTGCATCTAAGCAGTCAATGCCCAATATGCTGGATAAACAGACAAGGAACTTCCCTTAAGCATGCAGGAGGGAGGAATCTTGCAGGGAATTAGCTCAGGGAGGATATCAAGGCCAAGGTCAGTAAGCAATGCAACAGTTACCCAAAACGGGGCCAGGGCCCTACAGGTCCCCTCCTATTACTAAAAAATGAGCTTCTGACTTAGGTTGCATGGGACATCAGCAAGTCACCTTACCCATCATGGAGACACCTGTCCAGGACACACAGGCACTCTGTCTTAGGTTGGTGAGCACCCCCCAGGCATTACCCGTCTCTGAATACTCATTATCATACAGGCTCAATTGTGTGAGAGCTACAGAGTTAACTGTTGCCAAAGATCTCTAAGTGGTGCTGGGCTTGCAATCTGTGTGTTTGACACAGAAAAGACCAACAGAAGTCCTAACCCACACATAGCCAGTAGGCTAAAGGCAGCTGAGCCATTCCCTTCCTTAATGAGCCTTACTGCAAATTGGAGTCCTTGTAAGATGGTATCCCGAGAGCAAATGGAACTTGAGTTTGTAAATTTATAACTTTCAAAACCAATTGAAATGTATATAACTATTGATTTAAATTTGTCATGCCTAATGGAATGAAAGATTAATTAACTGTGGTAGCTACTTTTGCTGCCAGGGTCTCCACTGTGCTAGCTGTAGTACCCAATTATGAAATGGCAATCCCAGAAACAGTAGCAGCGGTAGTTGTCACTGTTGTAACAGCAACAATGGCAGCAGTGATGTCAAATTCTCTTCTGGAATGTGGGCATCTACTGGCATGGACACAACTCCAGGAACACGATCCGCCAAGGCCCATTATTCTTGATCCCAGCACGACTTAAGCTGGCAGCTCTGCAAAAGAACAACTAAGAACCATAAAGAAAAAAACAGGCAGTTCACAAGGAACAGAACTGATGGTCTCATAATGGCTACATTCAGGCTTACAAATTTTAAGGTATCTTCAAAGGGGGCTAACTGAATTTCAGGAGGCCAAAAAATGTTGACCAGAGCCACTCCTGAGAAGTAGGTACTGCTCCAGCTTGAATAGGATTGTGAGAATGAAAATGCTTAGCTGGCATGCTACTGTTAATAAATGGAGGTCAGTGATCTTCAGTGTTATCCTTAATCTCCAAGGTGTCTGGGTAACACGTTCTCAAACATACTTGAAAAAGCAGTTACCATACATTACCTTCTGGAGATTTCAACCACATGGCTGCAGTTCCTAGGCTTACGTTAATGCTTGCCAAAGCTGGCCATATTGGGCTTTCAATCCCCAATGGCATCGGAAGGGGAGAGTTTTTCACGCCCAATAGATCTCTGCCCTGTTGGGTTTCAGCTGCAGCCACAGGGCACACACAATGCTCAGAAACCCAATGAGGAATCTCATTGTCCTGAGGAAAGACATAAGCAGAACCCCAGGCCCACACCAACACCAGATCGGGTCCCCTCTACGTGTCAGTAGAAAGATTCTTCTATTGTTCCAGAGGGTGATATGCCACAGGAGCTCTCCAGTGCTTATCTGCAGTGGATACTCCACCAAGGCTGATCTTGATGTAGTTGTGGATGACTTGACCATGATGCCTCTGCGTCTGAGTACCTTTTTTTCTTAGTTTATAGTAATACTTACAGTCACCTTGCCCCAACCTTTATTCAAGTTTTACTTTCTGTGGTTTCAGTCACCTTCAGTTAACAACAGTTCAGAAACACCGCGGGGAAACTCCAAAAATAAACCATTTGTGAACTTTGAATTTTACTCCATGTGTGCTTGGTGATGAAATCTGATTCTGTCTCATGTGGAGTGGGCATCACCTCATTACCCCATTGCCCAACATCCCCGAACTGTGGACTCTATCCGCTCCTTAAGTCTGTTACAAGATGGACAGTGGCCACACCAATGTGCCTCCATTTAAGTGACCCTTTCTTTCCTCAATAGCCCAAAAGAGTAGTGATTCTGGAATTCAAGCATGTAAAAGAGAAGCTAGAAAGTGTTTCCTTTAATTAAAATAGTAAAAGTTTTCAATAAGAGAAGAGAAAACATAATATTCTGAGGTTGCTAAGAGCCACATAAGACCGAGTCTTCTGTTTTCTGAACGGTGAGGAGGGAAACAGTTCTGTTCATTCTGAGTTTGGTTGTTTAGCTCCTAGTACGCCCGCATTGTAAATTCAACTCCATCACAGGTATGTGAGGGAGAATTAATACATGTAGGATTTGGTTGTTGATGTTATTGGTTTCACATGTTCATGTTTTTTTTTGGGGGGGGGTTGTTTGTTTGTTTGTTTCTTAAAGTGTTTATTCCCTCCTCTAGTTCCCACCCCATGTTCTCTTGGTTCTTGGGGAAATTCTTAGCACAATACAGGTTTCCAGTGAGAAGGTTTCTCCAAGGCCCTGGAGGTATGAGAACAGCAACCACACTCTGTCTAGGCTCCGTGGTCACGGGGCACCAACTCTCTGAGTCCCTGGGGGTTGTCCCCATCTCTCTGGAACTCAGGCTGTTTGAGGGTTACACCCCATCTCTCTAAGGTGGGCATGGAGACCTCAGAAGATGAGCTGTCTTCTGGGCTGCATGGTGGATCACGTGTCTGTGAGGTTTCTCTGGTGAGGAGAAGCTGCTGTGATGGTTAGGTTGACTGGACAGGAGCTAGCGTCAGCACAAACTCTGTGAGGGAGTTTCTAGGTTAGACTGGCTGAGGTAGGAAGAAGCCCCTCTTCAAATGTGAGCAGTGCGGCCTAGACTGCCTCGAAAGGAGACACTGAGCTGAGCGTTCCCTCCTTGCTTCCTGGCTGATCCCGCTCTGGGAGCAGCTGCCTCGAGCTCTTGCCATCATGCCGTCCCTGCCACCATGGACCAAAACCCCGAACCAAACCGTGAGCCAAGCAGTGAGAACGGGAGCTAACACAGACAGCCGAGGAGCTGATGTGAGCCCACACCATGCATGGCTGTTTGGAGTTGACCCCTGACACATGTATTTCCAAATAATGATGGTAGAGGCAGTGCTCAGCGGCTGGTCTCTCCCTGCTCTTCCTGGAGAGACTGTAGAGGAACATGAAGCTTCTCTCTCTTAGTTTTCACCTCAACATGGGCTGTCTCCTCTCATGCGCACATCTCCGATATGGTCCCTGTGGAATACCATTTTAGCCTTATCAGCTTAGACCCTGTGTTGCTCTGTTTTTTGTTATAACATGGTAACATTGGCTGGGTAATTTTGAAAGAAAAAAAAAGCTTATAAAGGGATCATGATTCTGGAGGTTTGCAGCTGAAAGGTACCTCTGGTAATCATTTATTCATTTATTATCTATCTATCTATCTATCTATCTATCTATCTATCTATCTATTCATTGAATTTGTCTCTTCAAGCCTCTCTCCCTGTTCCTATAAATTCACTGAAATTTCATCATAGCGCCCGCTTGGACCTTATCTAGCCATAATCACCCCCCAAAGGCTCCACCTCTGAACATCTCAGTCAATTAGATTTCTACTCTCTTAGGACCCCACAATGAGGATTAAATTTCAAGCCTGGTGAAACACCCTCAAATCATACTGAAGATATATCAGACATCATGGAAGTTACCAAAAGCTCAGGCCAGCACCTTCTCATGTAGGGAAATCAGGCTTACCATGAAGTGGTATCGTAAGGAGAAATAGTCTAGATCCGAATCTGGGTGTCCCTACCACAAGGACTGATCTGGGCTTTACACACGCTTCCGTCTATCTGCTGGACATCTGGGTGTTTTGCTGCCTTCTTCTCTGTATTTAGGGCTGAGTATCTGAGAGCAAGCCTTGCTGTGAGTTGCCTGGACCCGCCCTGCAGATGTGTGGCATTGTGGATCTCCAAAGAAGAGAACACCAGATGGAATCTCAGTGCTACGGGTGTAGGACACCAGCCTCCGGCTTGTCTGTGAAGTTGGCATCAAATCCCTTGTCATGGGTGGGATGAGCTGTGAGATCCCGTGGCCCATGCAGCTGGGTAGATGGAACCCTTGAATCCTGGAATGTTATGATTATCGAAACAAAGAGCCATAGTTGGAGCACTGCAGAATGATTTTTAAAAAATGGAACTTGGGGGTGGGGGTGGGGATTTAGCTCAGTGGTAGAGCGCTTGCTTAGCAAGCACAAGGCCCTGGGTTCGGTCCTCAGCTACCCGCTCCCCCCCCCCAAAAAAAAAAATGGAACTTGGAATTAAAAAAATCACAACACCAAGCCTTCGTAGAATCCTAGACTTCTATCACAGCAGGTCAGAATCTGTATTCTGTAGTCTCAGGTCTGGAGCTCTGGTCCCCAGGCTTCAGCAGGAAGATGAAGACATTAGACCACTCAGCCTCTCTTAGTGACAGGGTTCTGCTTCTCAGCCAATACTGCCACCACGTGGAGATGCTCAGCTTGGAAAGGATGCACAGCTTCCCTTTGCATGGATTCCACCCCTTTAGCTATGGATGGATTTGGTGGGGTCCCCTCTTTGTACTCTCAACATTCCCATGGCCCGAGTCAGGTTTTGCACTGTGTGGATGATACAACTCGTGACAGTGGTGACCAAAACTCCTCCCTGCTGTGTGCCAGGCTAGTGTGAACCAGATTAGTCCCCTTGGTAGATATAGGTGTCACCACCCCGGAGTGTAAGTCAGCTGACATTCCTGCCCTAGACTAGCTATGTATGTATGTGCAAACAAAATGGAGCCAATCTGCCAAAGAGGTGTCAGCAGGCTCATGTTCACCACAGCACCATTTGCAGTGGCCAAGAAACAGAAGCAACCCACATGGCCATGACTGATGAACGGATAAGAAAAATGTGGTACTATATACCCCATCTGTCGGCCATAAAAATGGGTGTCTTTTGTGATATGAATTGGATTAGAGGGTGGTGTATAGAGGAGTTAAGCCAGGCACGGAAAGTCAACTGCTGCATACCTTACACTATGTTGGGAAATTACAAATGTTTCTCTTAAAGCAGAAGTGAACAGCACTGGAAAAGTCCCCCTTACACTCTGACTTTCTCCTAGCCCCATGATTAATAGGCCAGACCTGCCTCAAGGGGCACAGCGTAGTCATCGGAACCTGAGGCCGAGGTTCTCCCATGCAGGTAGATTATGTGGACCCTGGTCCTAGAGAACAGAAGTGTGGGGCCAGGGGCAGACAGGAGAAGAGGAAGAATCATTGGATAATTGACTTATCCGTGGGCTACCATCTTGATTGAGGGAGACTGAGGTATCACGACCTTAGCTCTCCATTTTCAGCCTGTGGACCAGCCATTCAAGAGCAGGAAGAAAGCTAGACATGCCTTTACAGTGTGAGCTCAGCTTTGAGATCCTTCTGCCTCCATGGCCTGGAAGTTGTGGACCCAGCTTGTTTGGCCAGAACAAAAAACAAATGGGGGCCTCCTCACCTGGCCAAGGTCAGCTTTGTCAGGGGCAGGCACCAGCTAGGACCTGCAGGGGGCAGTGTTGTCTCCTGGGGGCAGTAGGAACATTTCTAGCCCAGAGCTAAATAAACCCAGGGAGAAGATCAAGACACCAGGGTCAGGGATCAACATGGCACAACATTCATATCTGCAGAAGGTAGGGCAGTGCCGTCCGTGTGTTAGAAACTTCCCAAATACCTCACCGTTAATGCTTGCTGTGTGCACACTACATCCCAGAAAAAGGCTCCCATCTTGCCTACCAATGTAGCCTCCATCTGACCCCACCCCACACATACACACACACACACACACACCCCGCCGCTGCCACCCCTCCCCCTGACCCTCCTCCCACACAGTGTGTTCTGAACTTGAGCCCTTGGCACCTCCAGATCCATCACTCCGTCTCCTCCCCTTCTGCCCCAGCTCTCTGCAATCTGTTTCTGGTGGTTTATGCCTCCTCCACCTTTCCCTTCCCTCTTGAATTAACCCATCTTTCTATAGAGAACGCTAAAGGAAATAGTTTCGGAGGCTGAAAGTCCAGCATCCAGTGGCCTGTCTGGCCTCTGGAGAGGGAAGTTGAAATCATGACAGGAGTGTGGATAAGGCAGAAGAGATCTTGTTGAAAGCAGGAGGCCAGAGAGATTTAAAAACCAACTAGGACCATAAACATCTCTACCATTTTGAAGTACCAGTGAATCAGTCACTTTCTACTTGGCATCACCATTCAAAAAGGAAAAAAGTTATTTATTTATTTATTTAGGTTTTTTGAGACAGGGGTTTCCTTGTGTGGTTTTGGTGCCTGTCCTGGATCTCACTCTGTAGACCAGGCTGGCCTCAAACTCACAGAGATCTGCCTGGCTCTGCCTCCTGAGTATTGGGATTAAAGATGTGTGCTACCACCACCTGGCTTATTTTAGTTTATTTTAGACAGGGTCTCATCGTGTAGCCCTGCTGGCCTGGAACTCACTATGTAGACGAGACTGAGTTTGCCTCCTGAGGGCTGGATTAAAAGCTTGTACCACCAGTACTAACAAAACACAACAAAATCATTTTTTGAGATGGGGGGTCTCATTCTGTAGCCCAGGCTGGCCCCAAATTTGCAATCTTCCTGCTCTGATCTTCTGAATACTGTAATTATAGGAATGTTTCCCAGCCAACACTTTTTATTTCTCATTTTATGTCAAGGTGGTCAGAAAAGATGCATGTTATATGCTGGTATTGCAAGAGTGACCCTCTAAGCTGGGTTAGGTATCCTTTCTTTCTTTTTCTTCTTAGATGTATTTATTTTATAGATTTATTTATTTTTAAATGTCTGCACACCATATTTGTGCAGTGCCCTCAGAGGCCAGAAGAGGGCATTAAGTCTCCTGGAAGTGGAGTTAAAGGCAGCTAGAGCTGCTAGAAGCCCAAACTGGGTCCTCTGCAAGAGCAACAAATGCTCTTAACAGCATGCTGAGCCATCTCTCCAGCCCCTAGGCACCATTTCCTGATGGTCTCCAGTAACGCTACATAGAGGCCCAAGCTCCCCACACATGAACTTGGGGACACAACTCGTATCCGATTCAGCACATCTTTCCAAGGGCCTTCCCTCTCCTCATATGCCTCATGGACTTCCCAGAGAAGACAAAACAACCAAGAGAGGGTTTGGGGAGCTAGCTCAGTTGTGAAGTACCTGCTGTGCAGGCATGGGGACCAAAGAGCAGCATTCACACCAACAGGTGGTACTATTAATAATCCGGGAGCCGGGGAGACACTAGAGACAGGGACAGGCAGATTGCTAGAACAAAAGATGGATGGTTGGTCTGGAGAGATGGTCAGCCATAAAGAAGGCTTTTTGCTTTTGTAAAGAACACAGGTTTGGCTCTCAGCGCCTACCTGCAGTTTATGGCAGTCTGTAACTCCAGTTCCAGGGCATTTGGTCCCTCCTCTAGCCTCCAATGACATCAAACACACACATGCAGCCAAAGACTTATACCTGGGAAGTCAAAATAAATAAGTCTTTGTTGGGGGTGGGCGTGCTCCCGAGGGATGACAACCGAGGGGAGGGTGACCTTGGTCCTCTGCAACAGCCAGATCAGCCAGACCAACCCTGGCAGTGGAAAGGGGACAGATGCGACTGCCAGGCCGACCTCACATCATGGTGTCTGTCGTCTTTTCTGTTTGTCTCTGTGTTTTCATGCCCGCACTGGCAGTTTGTTGAATTTTTTATTTTTAAAATTAAAAGAAGTTACTCTTTATCTTCCGAATGTTTGCCTGTACATATGACTGTGCACGAGGTGTGCGCCAGGTGTCCAAGGAGAACAAAAGAGGGTCAGATCCCCTGGGACTAGAGTTAAAGAGGATTGTGAGCTGCCCTGTGTGTACTGGAAGTCCAACCAGGGTTCCTGGAAGAGAACCAGCGTGCTCTTCACCACGGAGCCCTCTCAGTAAACCCACCTGTGTGTTTGCTTTGGTGTTTGTTTGTTTGTTTGTTTGTTTGTTTTGTTTTGTTTTTTGAGAAAAAGTTTCTATGTCAACCTGACTGCCCTGGAACTCACTCTGTAGACCAGGCTGGCCTCGAACTCAGAGATCCACCTGCCTCTGCCTCCAGAATGCTGGGATTAAAGGCGTGCGCCGCTGCCACCACCACCCCCATGGTGAGAAACTCCTGGGATGAAGCTGATTAAAATGGTGCAAAGCTGTAGTCTCCAAATTTGAGGTGGAGGCAGGAGGTTCAGGAGTTCAAGGACAACCTGGGATATACAAGACCCCGTTTTTTTTTAAAAAACAAACAACAACAAAGGTAGAGAAAGAAAGAGATGGGGGCTCAAGGGGATATAGGAATTCATTGGCAGAGTGCTTGCCCAGCCTTGGACTCAGTACCTAGTTCTGCATAAATTTGCATGATGCCCAACTAATTTCAGCATTTGTGAAGAGTCAGGAAGATGGAAAGTGTAAGGCCATCCTTAGCTACATAGTGAGCTCAAGGCCAGCAAAGCAATAACAACAGAAAGGAAGGAAGAGAGGGAGGGAGGGAGGGAGGGAGGGAGGGAGGGAGGGAGGGAGGGTGGAAGGAAAGAAAGCGCATGGAAGGGTTTTTCTGGGTTATGGTGTTCTGTGGTTCACCAAAGAGGGCAGAGTCAGGAGCTTTGAGGTTAGGGTAAGGGGGACACCGAGGACAGAGGTCATGAAGTTTGTGGGTAGGCTGGCGATCCACGATGGAGATCAGATCCTGTCAACACTGCTATCAGCGTGTGTTCAGCCAGTGCTGGTCATCCTTCCCTGGAATGCGCCACGCAAGGCTGAGAAGCTCCTGCCTGGCAACCCAGCATTATGGAACCCAGCAATGAGATCCCCACTTCACAACGGAAGAGTCGGAAGCCACTTTCTGTGCCCTTGCCAGAAACACAGCAAAACAGGGCCTGGGAGTTGTGTCTGGAGTCTGAACATTGCTTTGAAAACACAATTTAATAAAAGTCTTGCACAAAGGGGAAAAAAACAACTAATTTCTCACACTCATCTCCCAGAGGATATAGGGTGTGGATGAATGTTTTTCTCGACAAGTCTGCCTTTTGCCTGGCATCTATCCCAAGTCAGGTCTTTGGCTGGGTGCTGCCCAAGTAGGTATGCACATGCTGGCTGGGATGGTACCCAGGACACTGGCTGGGGCACTGGCCATTCTCTCACTGATCGGCAGAGGGCAGCCTGGCCTTGCACTTCAGCTTCTCACTCTTGGCTCTCTCTCTCTCTCTCTCTCTCTCTCTCTCTCTCTCTCTCTCTCACACACACACACACACACACACACACACACACACACACACACACACCATCACCACCACCACCACCACCACACACTATCACAGCCATGAGCTCATTCTGTTCCTGTCTGGCAATCTGGGTGGGTTCCTTTCTCCTCACACTCTGTCCAGCTTCATTTCAAATGACTCATGCATGGTTTTGCCTTCTCCCCCAGGGAGACCCCTGCCCAACCTTCTCAATTAGGCAGTGTTTCCTGATAAGTGGCCCCTTGCCCCACTCCTCCCAGACCACCCGAGATGGGCTCCCCTGGTTCCAAACGCCAAGTGAGTGTACAGGACGGGCACAAATCTGACTATTTTAACCTCTTCCTGCTTGCCGTGGGGCCTGCTGGTGACTGCTCACATTATGCAGCCCTGGTCTGGAGAAACAGCAGCAGGATGTCCTTGGGGTCCACAGAACCCTCTGTGAAGTGGGGTTGTCACTTGCCCCTCTCAAGCCTGTATTCTCAGTGGAGGACCCTGGGAATCCATAGGGGTCCAGAAACTGAGCCCAGGAATCTCGAAACGATCTGGTCATTCCCTTCCCCTTCGGGGATCGTCACCTTGGAAAAGAGCTAGAGGCAGGCTGGGCAACTCGCAGGGTCCTTCCTCAAGGGGACCTGATCGTCCCTTAACTTGGGGGTTCTGCACCTGTAAGTGGGTTCAAGCCCGAGGACCCATCAAAGAGCTGTGACTCAGCTTAGAACTCCAGCTAGATCTCTGCTCTCAACTGTGAACACAGTGGCCTCTGGCCCCTGGCATCTGGATGGCTGCACAGGACTAGGTAGTCACTACGGGAGATGGCAAGGAGCCTTCTAGCCCTGAAACCAGAGGGCCACTTGGCCACCCGCCAGAGCACGGTATTTGGAAGGAGACTGGCCTTTCCCGGTAGGCTGCCCTTCCCACACTCTGCAAAGCCAAGAGATCGTCTCCACTGAAGGAAGGGAAGGGTGGGAAAGAGAGTGGAGAGGGAGGGAAGAGGGAAAGGAGGAGGGGTTTCCCTTCCTACCCTGCAGCATGTCCTCAGGTGAGTGCTGCCAAACTCAGTGGGCTCAGTTTCCTACCCAGTGCTTATCAAGAGCTTGTCTATAGGGATTCGATGTCTACCTGCTTCATGGCTCCGTCAGGCATTGCATTTTGACCAGCACCAGAAAACCGCTAGAATCTTCTGTTTCCGGGATCTTTTCACTCGGTTCCTTGGTGGCCTCTCCACTGAGCTTCTCCCCGTCCTCAGCAGAGACACTGACATGTGGGGTGGAACCTCCATAGGGCAGGTACTCTCTCCACCCCGGTGCTGGGCTGGCTGGTGGCAGTTTGGGCAGATGGAGGGGACTGGCAGGCTGGGGTGCTCCTTTGGGAGAGTGTGGCAGGGTACAGCCCCATATAAAGAAGCACCTCAGAGATCTGCGAGGAACAGAGAGGAGCCAGCCACCTAGCTCTGGTGCCTATGCTATGGAGCAAGCCTGCCCTAACCCTGGGTGAGGCTGCACGCAGGTAAGAGTGTGCCGGGGGCACATGTGTCCTGAAGTCCCGCTGAAGGTAGGACGGCAGTGGTATCTCCACCGTCCACTGCCATCTATGGGAATGGAAGGCTGAGGTAGCCCTCAGATTCAGAGCTGGCATTATTTTACGCCGGGCATGCATGCATCCTACCACCCACATGCTATGGTCCCCTAGAGGTGGGCCAGAGCTCTGAGTTTGACAAGTCATTCAGATATAGGCTACCTCTACCTCTCATTGTCATGATCAGACCCACCCAAAAGCAAAGAAAGCAGAACCCTCGCCAGTATTTAAAAGGTAAGTCATCCTTATTAGCACCCCGTCTCCACAGATGGCCAGGGCTGAAACCAGGCCTCTCTGTGCCTGGGCTGCCCAGCAGCTGCCTCCTCCCTCAGCACTTGCTGGGTGGCCGAGGTGCCAGCTCCACTCTCAGAGTCTGTATCGCCTGCCGTGCCTGGCGACACTCGTTTACAATCTCACACATCATTTTTCTTGGAAGCAATCTCATGCCTTTAAATATGTCATCGCTCAGGGTCTCCAGTCTCCTGCCTCTTCCCAGGAGCAGGAGCCAGGCCTCCAGGTGGAAGTCTCCCCGATGCTGAGGCCTCCAAAGCTGGGGTGGCTGGGGCTGCCTTCTGGGTTCACTTGGCTGCAGAAGCACCATTGGATGGCTAAGTGGGGTGGAGAAGGGTTCCCGGGGAATAGGAGCAATGTGAGTCCGCCACACCCATTAGGAAGGCGGATCCTAGACTACAACATGATATCACACGTTAAAGACACTGCTCACTGGAGTTAAGTGGGCCTTCGACGGGGAAACCAAGGCTCGGAGAGGAAGTGATGGGCTGGCCCCACCCCTCACCCAGCCACACACCCACCACATCTGGAAGCTCTTCTGTCAGGACACGGCATATTCACTTGGGTGGTCCACGCCCACAGGAGTAACCTGCTTGGCTCTGACCACTCTGAAGGCTGATGTGATTTTTTTTTTCCTCTCTCTCTCTCATTTCCTCTTCTGCTTTCCTTTGGAGCAACCTTCTTGTGACAGGTGGCCGAGCAGTTGTTGTGTGCACAGTTAGACAGCCCAGCCTCCCAGAGGAGCTCCCATCCTTAGACTTGGAAGTCTCTGATCCAGAATCAGCCCCCTTTAAGTTCAGAAGGTTCTAGCCTGTAAGGAGGACCTTACAGGAGTGGAGCTTGATCCTGCGAACCCAGGCCAGGGAGGCTCCTAGTGTTAGCGGCCCCTGAGTTTTGTCAGCCTGGCTCTGGTGTGTGTGGGGTCACTGTCTTGCACAGAAGTGCATATCTGGCATGGAAGGCTGACACATAGTAGGCACCTATATAGGCACATAGTAGGACCCAACCTGTGCTCCCAGCACTTTGTATGTCCCTGCATAAGCCCTACCACCCCCTTCCAGGGAACTTGTAAGTAGTCTCCTGGGTGCCCTGGGCACTTGTATTTCCCTGCATCTTAGTTCAGGTCTGATTTATCAGACAATGCAGTCCATGAAGATGAGTCACACCTCTGGGCTTTCACACACACACCAGTCACCATCCTGGCCAGCAGTCCCTCATCTTCCACCCTGTTTGGGGCATGAAGTCCCTAGGTGTCGGTGAAATCTGCAGCTGGTAGTCAGAGGGCCCCTAAGGACCATATCGCCCCATTCTCTGTTCCAAGTTATTCACAGCGCCCGCTCTGCAGAAATGCCTTTTTGGTCTTCCTTCGAGGGATCTCTTTTCCATTCCTCCAGCCACAGCACCCCAGCTTTTTAACAGTGGCTCCCTCTTGGCAACATCTCCGGGGAGTGGATTCACGCCCCAACGCTGTAATCCGGTGGCTAACATCGCCCCCAAGACATCCAGTCACCACCCCTCAAGTACAGCCGTCCAAGTTTCCCCGGCTCTCGGATGCCTTTCCCGGCGGCCAATAGCCAGCCCCAACTGTCGGGAGCCTCCAGGGAGCTTCCCGGGAGCTCGCACTTGTGTCCCGGCTGCAGACCCTTAGCACCGGGGTGTCTACCCTTGCTCGGTCGCCCGGTCCCCGCCCTGCCGCTCCTTCTGGCCCCGTTACTCGGCCCGGGTTCCCACCGCGCCACGTGCCCAGCCCTCCCCACGGCGCGCCCCAGGCCCGCCCCGCGAGCCGAGCCGCTCCGCGGCGGTGGCGGCGGCTGCGGCGGGCGCGCGGCTCGGGTTTCGGCCCGCCCCCGGCGCCGGCGTGACCCCTCCTCCGGGGCGCGGGCGGGCCAGGCCCAGCTGGCCGGCGCCCCGCCCCGCGGCCGCGGCTGCGGACGCTATAAGAGGGCGGCGGTCGCGGCGCGCCCTGCGCGGAGCTCGGAGCGCGATGGTCAGCCGCCGCGGCGCGGCAAGATGCTGGATGGGTCCCTTCTGGCGCGCTGGCTGGCCGCGGCCTTCGGGCTGACGCTGCTGCTCGCCGCGCTGCGCCCTTCGGCCGCCTACTTCGGGTAGGTGCCCGCGGCGGGCGGCCGCGCGAGGGCGGGCGAGGGCGGCGGGGCCGGACGGGGGCATCGAGCCCGGGGCAGCACCCGCCAGGTGCTCGGCGGGGTACACGGGTGGCTTGGAGTTGTTAGTTGGCAGCGAGCGCGCCTCTCGGTCCGCAGGTCGTTGCCCGCCGTGCGCCCTAGAGGTGGAGGGGCCGGTGTCCCCGACGGGCTTGTGCGGGGCCGCGGTCCACGGTGACTCCCGAGTCGCCGCCGCCGCCTTAGGCCGCTGTGTTCCTGCCAAAAGGCTGGAGCCTCCCTGGCCCCTGCCCACTACCCCCCTTCTCTCCTGGAAAAGTTAATTTAACAACAACAAAAAAACACGTACAAAATCCAGATGTTCCTTGCACTGAGCCCCAAAGGGGAGAAAAAAACCCTCCAAGCTGGAGAAATTTATTTTTCTTGCACTTTCTTCTGGCGCCCGCCCGAGCCCGGCCCCGACCTCGGCCCTCGGGAACACGTCTGGGAGACCTGGTCCGGGGGTGAACGCCGCCGCTGTCCCGCGGGGTCGCCGCCGGCACTCGCTTGTCTGTGCGCTGGCAGTTTTGCCGCGTTGTTGAGCGCGTTTCTTCGCCTTTAGTTCCTTTCGCCCTTCCTTTCTACTCCCTTTCCCAGGTCTGGGATGCCTGAACCCAGCGATCTTTAGAGGGACACCCTCTGCACTTTTGAGTTCGCCGAGGTCCTGGGTGGCACCATGAGAGGCAGCGTCCCAGCTTTCTCCGCTCTCCCTGCTTCTCACCCCCGCATTGGCCCCCTGGGAGCCCTGGTTGGCCCCTCGGGTCGCAGTCCTGGTCTTGGGTGCCCTGGACTGCTCTTGGGCCGCCGCCCTTCGCCGGTCACCTGTTCCCCTCGCCCCTGGCTGCGGTGTCCGCTCGTAGCGGTGTGGCCGGCAGAGGGCCCCGTTGGTCCAGGAATCTGGCACCCGCCAGGGCAGGGAGAGGCGGCTGGGCCGAGGAGCCCTGCAGGTGTATCCTGTTCTCAAAGAAAATAAAATATTTTCATGGGAAAATTTTCCCTTTGTGTTTTTCTTTCTCCTCCTTTCTCCTCATCTGTCCATTTCTTCTGGGTCGTCTTCCAGGGTCAGTTCCATGTCTCAGTTCCCAGGGTCTTCCCCCACCCTGGCTCCCCTGGCTTCCACTGTGGGTCCAGCCTCTGGGCCTTGGCCTGGCACGCCCCTGCACACCATCTGTGCAGCCCTAAGCCTCACCCGCGGGCAAGAGGGAGGGCTGAGGATGGCCGTCTGGCCACAGGTCCGCGGTGAGTCACAGCAGCCCATCAGCCAGCTGTGCCTTCCTCTCTTCTGGCTCAGTTAGGCTTCTGACACGCCCTGGGCGGCCACTTCGCTCCTTCTGGGATATCTGCTGCTAGCCTTGTGGCCCCAAGATTCAGAACTTACAGATGATGGGGTTAGGATATTAGCTGCACTGTCGTTCATCGGTCTCTCTCACCCTCTCTTTGCTGTCTCTGTACTTGCATCTTGGGAAAGTCCTCTAGCTTGGCTACTGTAGGGGTGTTGACACCCTTTGATTCTATGGCAGGGTTTAAGCTCAGGACAGGGGGCTCCCGAGCAGGTACTGAAGACGTCAATATTGCCTATGACTTGGGTCAAGTTCTTCCTAGCTCTCTGCCCTTAAGAGCCCCTCAAGGAAAGCTGAGCTTGCCTGTGAGTGCTCCCTTCCTGCAGCTGCAGAGACCCACTTCCTTGGTTTGGAGGAAGAACTCTTAATAGACCAAAGATGGGCAGAATGGATACCTGTTGAACCCAGAGCCAGGGGGAAACTGGGAGGGCAGGCTAGCTGACTTGGGTCTCTCTCGAGTTGATTGCTGAGGAGTAGGTATGTATGTTGTTGCTGGATGTATGTGTATTGGGGGCACAAGATGTGTCCTAGGCTGTTCTGTGTGCAGAGGTCCTACCTCTACTTCAACCAAGGGAGGAAATGAGTCTGGAAACCCTGAAAGGCCTAGCAGGCCTGGAACTGGAGGGGGAGCCTGAGGGTGTGCCCGTGAGAATGTGGTGTGCTTCCCAACCAGAGAGTAGGGAGAAGGAGTTGGAATCTGGGGCTCTCCTCTCCCTTCCCCCTCTCCAAAGCTCTGCCTGGCACGGAGGCTCCCAAGCAGGAACACGGCTCCAGTTACAGCCCAGGAACCCAGAGCGGAGTGGCTGGCCCGGGGGAGGGTCACGTGGCTACAGGAGCCCTCCCCACCCCCTCCCTGAGCTGCAACCCAACCCTACAGCTCTGGCTGCCCTTCCCTTCTAGAGGCCTCTGGCCACCCTGCTGCTGGACCCCTCCAGGCTGGCCACCAGCCATGGGCAAGGGGCTCCCTTCTCTTCTTCCCTTGGCTCGGCTTCGCATCCCAGTCGGTTCAGCAGATCAGCAGGTGGCAATTCCATTAGTTTCTTCTGGAGCTGCTGCCTGCTGCTCCTGAGGCCAGTGGGAGGTCACATGTGGGTTGGGGACACAGACACAGACCCTCTGGAGGGAGGCCTTGCTTCTGTCTCTCACTGCCCCTCTCTGGGCATTGACAGGTGAGAGGACTGGTGTGGGGTGCAGAAGTCTGGAACAGACCTGTGACTCTATTTCCCTGCTAGGTTGCAGGGGCATCTGGAAAGGAGGCCCCTGACTTAAGTGGGGGAAGGGATTAAGAACTGCAGCAGTGAGCTAGCTCTCCAGCAGAGGCCTTTGGGAGCTCGGAGGCTTTCACCCTGTTGTCTTTTAAAGAACTAGGAAGGTGCCTTATAAACCTTGCAGCTGGCTTTCAGTTCTCGATTCTGGCATCCGATTTCTCCCAGGGAATGCCTCTGTGGCCCCATCTGAGAGGCACCCTCACTTGAGAGCACTGTGGACTGTTTGGGGCTGAGTGGTATCAGGACCTACCAAGGCCCTCTTTTTGTTGTTGAATCTAACTCACATCCCGAGAAACTCCCCCAGCTCTGCGGTTTGGGGTATATTCACAAAACTGTCAGCCATCACCGCTGTCTAATTCCAGAACATTTTCCTCACCCCAGAAACCTCATACCCACTCAGCAGTCACTCCCCGCTCCCTCCCTGCAGCCCCTGGCAACCAGTAATCTTTCTGTCTCTATGGATTTTCCTATTCTGGACTCCTTGTCGAAGAGGGACCTTCCGCTCTGTGGCCTTTTGTGTCTGGATTCTCTCATTCTGTGCCCCCGTGTTTTTGGAGCCTCATCTGCGTTTAGCCTGAATCAGTGTTTCACTTCTTTTTATGACTGAATTGATTATACAACAGTTTTAAAGCAAACAAACAACAAAAATCTGTCTGTCAGTTGATGGCTGCTTGGGTCGTCTCCACCATTTGATTATTTCTAGTAATGCAGCTGTGGATGTCAGTGTGTCGTCCCCGTCCCCCCCACGGCCGCCCCCATATCTGTATTTTCGGTTCTTGGGGAGTACCTATCTAGAAGTGGGACTGCCAGGCCCTCAGGCAATTCTACTTTACACTTCTTGAGGAACTGCCAAAATGTTTTCCCAAGTAGTTACAATATTTTATATCCCTCCCATAAAAGTACAGGGGTCCAATTTCTCCATGTCATCACCAAACACATTCTGTTTTTTTCATTGTTGTTTTTAATTCTAGTCATCCCAGTGGGTGTGAAGCATGTCTCCTTGTGGGTTTGGAGGCTGATGACATTGGTTGCCTTTCATAGGCTTCTTGTTAGGTTGGTTGGGTCTTCGTTGTGATTTTTTTCCCTTTGAGACAGGAGTGCCAAGGTGAAAGGGATTCCAGGCCATGGCCTTTGCAGGCTTCTTGACCATTTGCACACCTCCTTTGGAGAACATCTGTTCAGTTCTTTTGCCCTTTTACAAGTTGTTATTTGGTTTGTTGTTGTGTGTGAGAACTCTTTACATATTCTGGATCTCTCCTAGAGAGAGTTTTATTTCTTGACTGGAGAACATACCCAGAGGTGGTGGCAATCCTTGGCTGCCTTTCTTGTGCCTGCCCCAGCCTGACTGTAAGAGTGGAGGGAACATCCTTTATTTATGAGAATTCTGGGTATTAGGGAAACTAGAGGAGGATCCCCTAGGGTCAAAAGGGAGGAGACTGTCCCATCCTTCATTCTTACTCTGGAGCCTGGATGGGAATACCCTGTGGCCATTTGCCCAAGTCTGATGGCTGTTTGGACAAGGGGCGCCCAGGTAGCTCCTAGAGTCAGAGAAGGCTGGGAAGGGTTCCAGGCAGGATGCTGGGTCTGAGAGCACAGATTCTTCAAGCTATATGGAGCCTTCACTGTATGTGTTGGGGGGCAAAGAGAGGTTACAAGGAAGTCAGGGGTCTGAATCCAGCCAGGAGCTGAGTAGGCATGAGCTGGGGAATCCGTGGAGGCTTAGGGACAGACTGGAAGGTCAGGCCTAGGTCAGGAGTGGAGGTTGTAGTTGGGGTCAGGTGTATCCACAGAGCTGCTGGGCTCAGAACACCCGGGAATGCTCACAGGCCTTTGGAAGGTCAGCAAAGTATGGCACCCAGGCAGTGGGGCTTTGCAGAGCCGCGATGGGAGAAGACAGACTGGTCTTGGAGGCCTCCGCCAAGGGGCTCTGTGAGACCTTTTGGCAGAGGATTAGGAGAAACCAAGAGGTAGGGGAGGGGAGGAGAGCTCCCTGGGGCCTGCTGAGATGGAGGTGGAGCCAGCATTCCTTTGCGGCCCCCGAACAACCCCCACCCGCAAGTGACCGACTGAAGTTGGAGTTGCCTGGCTTCCCAGCTAGGCTATGTGGCAGATGTGGCATTAGCCCAGGTAGGCGCTACTTGCCTTCACTCTGCATTAGCAACCCCTGACCCCTTACACCCTCCACTCCAGCTGCCCTTCAGTCTCCATCTGCAAGTTCCTGGAATTGGGGGGACTTTTCCCTGGACCCCCACACGCACACTGGTTAAGCCCAGACCCCCAGACTAGGGTGCACAGTGTCCCTCATGTGCCTTGAGGGAATGGGAAGTCGTGTTTAGCAGCAGTGTGGTGGGATTTAAGGTGAGGCCAGCCTGGGGCCACCTGGCCCCCTCAGCTGTGTGAGCAGATGTCCTCCTCACAGCCGACAGCCGTCTGGACGGGGAGACAGCTGGCCTAATCTTGCTCCTCTCCTCCCCATACGCTCTGCTTCCTGCCTTTGTGGCTCAGGGTGCCTGTCCTGGGCAGGACCTGGTAAGTGCCAGGCAGCATCTAGGTGGCCTAAGGCCCCAGGCACCTTCTACCTGTGCCTCTGCCTCTCAGCCAACTCCCAGGTTTGGCCATCATCGGTAAGGTGTGCAGGTAATTTGTACCCTAGGAAGGAATGTACAAGGATAGATTCCTCCTGGGGAGGCCCTGAACCCTGGAGGGTGATGAGCTGATAAGGGGTAGGTGGAGGGGGGCAGCCAGGCCTGCCTGGCTCCTTGCTGGAAAGACGACACCTGTTGACAGGCTTCCTGCACTTGCCCTCCAGTCCAGCCTGCCGGGCACCCGCTGCCTGCCTTTGTGTATTGTGCCGTGTGGCGGGTGCCCTGCTGGTGCCCGGCTGGCTGCAGCAGGCTCTGGACAAGGCACAGTTGTCTGTGTAGTCTGGGAAGCTTCTGGTATGAGCCTTAGGTGCCTGTGGATGAAGCCAGGCCCCCTGGCTGCATAAGTGGGCTGTATTGGGGGCATTCTTGCTGGGAAGTGGGAGGTGAAATCAGCATCTGCCTGGCTTACTGCCTCCATAACAGCCCAGATGTGTCAATCTTTCCTAATTCAATCCTGAGGCTCAGGAGGGTCTTCTATGAGTCTCTTCTTAACTGTGCACTGTGTCCCCTAGTTCGAGGCTGCTACCAGCCATTGGAGGACCCTCTGTTCCCCTGGGGGGCGGTATCTGCATTTCTTATTGATCTCATTGTCTAGCCTGGTCTACTACCCTGACTGGAGTCCTGACTTCACCTACTAGATACATCTTAGAAGAGGTGTGGCCGCCTGCTCCGAGCTCACGGCTCCCTAGCTGGCGTGCCATCCTACCTTCTGGCATGTCTGAGATCATTATGAGGAAGGGGCCTGCGCATGAGGATGAACACTCATGGGCAGCCATGAAGTGTGAGCCCAGCTGGGTAAATCAGAAAGTCCACCTATGGCTGACTGCCCCATGGCAGGTGCCTGGGGACAGGCTCACCACCATACTTGCCGATCTGGGTGGCTCCAGACTGCCCTGCCCCTGTGACCCACAGGCCTGGCCCCTCTGGCAAGGTCCCTGCTGGCCCTATGCCCCTACCCACAGGAGGAAACCCAGCTGCCCAGCTGGCAGCCTAAGTACCTTGGGTCAGGCAGCCGGACGAGGCGATGGAAAAGACAGGCCGCAAGCTGCGTTTGTTTTTCATCTCAATACCTGAGGTCGGAGCAGCTCGGGGAAGTGGGCTGGAGATCTGGCCCAGGACAAGATGCTTGCTGGGAGCTCCCAGAGCCTGAGGACATTGGGGCCATCTGCATCTTGGCAGATGGGGATATGGAGATGGGAGCCCCCTAGTCAGAAGGCTGGGTAGCTAGGGGTTAGTCCTCTAGGGAGGACTGCTGTGCAGGGTCGTGCTGGAGGCTGCTGAGGGTCCCCCAGATCTGCCTGCTTCTAGTGTCAAAGACCTATGGCTGGCCTTTTGTGAAGACTGTTGCTGGACACAGAGGTGGCTGTGCTGGAAAGTTCTGCTCCCATCTTCTTCCCAGGGGTCCAGTGCAGCACTGTGGCACCACAGCATGCTTGCCTGTGGTAGATGGGGTCTGCTGGAGAGCACCTTGGATCCTGGGGTGGTAGCTGGATAGTGCTCGTCTATCCCACAGTCCCCAGGAGCTTGGCTCCTCCAGGGCAGTGGGCAGCGAGAGAGGGAGACTGGATGGCTGCCCACTTGTAGCCTTTGACCAGTGTCTCTGTGGAAAACATCCCTGGCCTTGTCCTGGGCATATTGCCACCCCTAGGGACACGGAGGCACTCGGGTTGGAAGCTGGACTGCGGGAGGGCAGAGGGTTAATCTCAGTTCCGTCTCTCAGTGCTGGAATTTGTTTTGATTTTGTTTCACACAGAAATTAAATGCTGTCTGGCGGAGCTGAGGTTTCCTCGGCTGGGCTCTGTGGCTTCTGGAACTGCACCCTTGGCTCCCTCCACCCTGGCCCAGGGGAGAGCTGGTTCCCTGGCAGGGTGGCCGGGGGTGGCCTAACTTACTGGTGGGATGGAGGATTGTGGGAGCAACTCTGGGGGCTGGCTGTCATAAGGGCTGCCCATCTGCCTGCTCTGTGTGGGGGACAACATGGGCTGCAGGATTGGGGTATACTTCCATCTTGAGCAATCCTCAGCTCTTGATCACCTAGCTAGTACACCAGGGAGGCGCCTGGGTCCTTAACAGTCACAGCCTGAGGCCTGTCCTGGACTGAGGAGCAGTCACCAGTCACCAGCTCTGATCTCTCTAAAGGGCTAAAAGGGTCTCTGCTAAGTTCTGGCAGATCAGTGAGGGGCTGGGGTTCCCAGTGGACCATCTCTCAGCATCCTAGGGGGTCAGCAGTCTTAAGTCAGTTCTACTCTGTGGGACTTTGGGGTTTGGAACAGCATTTCTGTCACGTGTGGTTCCGTGTGCCACAGATTTCTTCCTTCTTTCCAGCTGGTCTTACATCTTCTGGAGTGGTTGCTGCTTGAATGATGGAGAAGGTATGAGAGCCAGCTTGGGATGGCTTGGGTGACTGGGGGTGTGTGGGCATCCCCTGGAGACTATGTTGGGCTTCTTGTCAATCTTAAGTCAGGCTTGCTTGTGGGCTGAGTTGGGGCTGCTATTGGATTCTGGTCTTATCTGGCTTCTCCTTCTAGACTGTGCAGTCTTGGCCACATTATGTTAGCCTCTGGCCTTTAGAGTCCTCCTTGTGTGTGTAGCGAAAACACCCACCAAGCCATCAAAATGAGAACATCTGCGGTGTAAGGACCTTAGTTGCAGTAATGATGACCCATGTCGTCATCATGCCGGAAACAGTTGAAGGTGTGCGTGTGCGTGTGCGTGTGTGTGTGTGTGTGTGTGTGTGTGTATGTGCGCACATGTGCATGTACACATGCACATACATTCACATCTGTGGGCATGTGTGAAAGTTTGCAAGCATGTGTGTCTGTGTAAATGTGTTTGTGTTGTATGTGTCTTGGCATGTGTGTGAATGCACCTGTGTGCTTGTTTCTGTAGGGGTTGCCCGTGGATTATGGGTGTGTATGAGGATAGTTAACGTTGAAACTGTCAAAGGCCAATAAAGTGAAGCCCATAGATATAGACCCATAGAGACAACAGTGTTGCCTTGGAGCCTCTCCCAGGAGAAAGGACAGCAGAGGCCAGTGCCTGCTATAGCAAGGAACACTCAGTGGAGACTTTCCAACAACCATCAGGGCCCCAAAGCTTGTAGGACACCTGATGGCCAGAGTCTCCAGCACAGTCCAGGGTCCAGCCTTGCTTGGACTTAACTTATTCAGAGTTTGGGGCTATCATGGCTACAGCAGCCTGACTACTTGACATGGGGCTATCATGGCTACAGCAGCCTGACTACTTGACATGGGAACTACTTTTCTGTGGCCTAGGTGGGGGGCTGTTGTTGGATCCTGGTCTGTACAAGTGACTACACACCAGCGTTGTGTGTTATTGCAGCCAGAACTTGTTCTCTGTCAATTCTGGAGTCTGGAAGTCTGAGTTCAAGTATTAGCTCTTCCTGAAGGCTCGTGTGCAAATCCTTCCTGTCCCCTCAACTCCTGAGACCCTCACTGCTTTCTTTCTCATGGTGTGTCTTTGCACGTGTGCACACAGAAGTGCATGTATACGTGTGAATGTGCATGTAGAGGCAGATGTCCACAGCAGACGTCCTCTTTCACATTATGTTTTGAGACAGGGGCTCTTGTTGAGCCTGAAAGTCACCGGTTAAGCCGGATTGGCCGTCAGGACTAGGGATCCACCTACCTCGGCCGTACCTGCTCAACACTGGCATTGAAGGTGCACACACCACGCCAGGCGTTTACATGGGTGCTGAAGTCCTGAACTTAGGTCCTCATGCTTTGTTGAGTCAGCCTTTGACCCACTGAGTCTCCAACGCCGCCTCTTTTTTTTTTCTTACAAGGACACCCTCTGCTGGTTTCAGGGGCCTGGACTTCAAGACTTTGACCTTCATGTTACCTGTAAAGATTCTAGATGACTCCTTCTTGAGGCTCTGGGTCGATGTCTATCTAGTGGAGTCACCATGTACCCCCACCTCCATCTTTTATACTGTATTTCAACTGGTTCACATCAAAGACAGCAACCAGCACACAGTCTGGGGTGAGCAGGCATGCATGGAAAAGCAGCCCCAGCCCCAGCAGGCTCTAGAGCAGCATACTCACGCTCGCTGTGCTTTAAGTGGAGGGTGGGGGAGTTCCGATGAAAGCAGATAGGCTAGGAATCTCTGTACAGAGAGAACCCACAAAAAAACTGACCCAGCAGTTTGGAAACACCAAACAACCAGGGGGAAAAGTGCCAGTGACAGATGGGTTGAGAAGCAGATTCAAAACAGCTGAAGGGAATTAGCACATTGGGAGCCGGTCAGAAGAAATTACCCAGAGCTGGTGGAGAGGCAGACAGATGTGGGACAGGGGCGCTGCCTCCCTACTGGGAAGGTCCAGAGCAGGGGAGGAGCAGACAGGGCTGATGTTCTGAAGGAAGGGCAAGGACTTTCCAAAGTAGAGCTATACAGAAGAGTCAAGAAACAGTGGATGGGTATAGCTCAGACAGAGAATAAGTGAATTTCACAGGAATTTGTTCAATTATGGCACATCTGTGAATACTGAAGACAGATGCAGGAGGAGCCAGAGAGAACAAGACACAGATGACATGAGCCAAGGGGCTGATACTCACTCTGGCAGCTTGCCTACCCCATGCCTAGAAGTACAGAGAGAATGGCCTCTGGGAAGTGACAGTTGAGATGATGCTGACTGTGGCATGATGCTTCCTTGGCCCTGAGCTGGACCTAAAGTACATAAGAGCATGTCAGTAGTGGCAAGAGTGTGAACAGGTGACCTACACTTGCATTGGGCTTCGGTGAGTGAGAAAATGGGAGAGGGTGTTATTAACTACTAAACTGTAAATGAGTAGAGAGGAAACTGGGGGAGGATCCCTAAAATGAAATAAAGAGGTTTAAAATGGGCAGGTATGGTCCACAAACTGGATGGAAAAAAAAAAAAAAAAACACCAAAAAACAGCAAGTCAAGACCTTTGACCTTAGAGGGTCAACACTTCATGGCAAGGCTGAGCAAAGAGCCAGTGATCCTGTGCAGTGTGATGAAGGCTCCTGGTGAGACACCCATCAAAACATGTGGATGTGGGAGTTGAGAGCATGAGAGAAAAAATACCAAGTCAGGCACAGACAGTGGGGGACAGCAGAGAGACAGTGAGGCCTGGGTTCTGATGTAAGCTCAGCCAGTTGATGAAGTTGGAGATCAGATTCTATATGAAAACCCGAGACGGTGACTCAGGCTCTGTATAGTTTTCTGAAGCCATGACTTAGGCTCTGTAGGATGAACTCAGGTTGTGAGTTGGATTCTGTGTTGATCTATGTATGCTTCTGACTCAGACCCTGTCTGATGCTCTAAGGCTGTGTCTCAGGCTCTGTGTGTCTGCCTGGACCTGGGGATGAAGCTGCAGGTTAGCAGTGACTAGGATGGTGGTGGTTGATGCCTTCTGTGCCTAAGTTTGAGGTGGAGCGAGGCTTGGAAGCACTGAGCAGAATTCCCTCAGAAGGAATGAAAGCCTTTTAAGCCAAATACAAAGGCGGTCATGGGGAGACAGGCGACAATGGCCGTGTCATATACCTAGTCGGTGCACTGCACCTTGATGGAGGGCCAGGAAAACTCAGAACCCCTGCCTGGTGATGTAAAGCGGGGCAGCTGCTGTGGAGAACACGCTGACAGTTCCTGGAAGGTCCCTGACCCAGCAATTCCCATCCCAGGGGCACACCCACAAGAAACAAAACAGGTCCACATGATCTCTGAAAGTCAGAAACAATCCAAGTGCCCATCCATCAATGAGTAAACAAGCAAAATATCCTTCCACACCAGGGCGTGTTTCCAGCTAAAGGCAAGGGCTCTTCATATTCTTTACGTGCATGAGCCAGGAGAGTGTGACCTAGGGAAATAAACAGTCACAAAGGACAGCTGTCGCCTGGCTCCATTCATAGGAAACACGCAGAGTGGCTCAGTTGGTAAAGTGCTCACTCTGCAGTCACAGGAGCCTGGACACCCGAGGACCCATGGAAAAATACAGATGTGAAGGTGTGAAGGTATGATGCATGCCTGTAACCCCAGGGTTGGGGTTATAGAGACTGGGAGGTCCCTAGGGCTTTCTGGCTAGGCAGCGTCCTCGTTGGCAAGCTCTAGATTCAGTGAGAGGCCCTGTCTCAAAACATAAGGTGGAGGGGCTGTTAAGATGGCTCGTCAGGGAAGGGTGCTTGCTGCCAAGCCTAGTGGACTGAGTTCGAAGCCCAAGATCCCCCATGTAGTGGAAAGAAAAACATTGACTTCTGCATGTTGTCCTCTGACCTCTACATATGCACCATGGTACACAGACATCACCACCGCCTACACACACACACACACACACACACACACACACACACAAAGAAATTAAAATTTTTTATTTTTTATTTTGTTTTTCAAGACAAGGTTTCTCTGTGTAGCTTTGAGCCTTTCTTGGAACTCACTCTGTAGCCCAGGCTGGCCTCAAACTCACAGAGATCCACCTGGCTCTGCATCCCGAGTGCTGTGATTAAAGGCATGCACCACCACCGCCTGACGAAATTAAAATTTTTAATTTATTTTCATTTTATGTGTATTACTGTTTTGCCTGCATGCATATATATGTACCACATACATAAAAGTGCCCATGGAAGCCAGAAGAGGGTGTCCCAAAACTGGAGTTACAGACAGTTGTGAGCTGCCATGCAGGTACTGGGAACTGAACCTGGGTTATGTGTAAGAACAATAAATGCTTTTTAACAACTGAGCCATCTCTCCAGCCCCTAGATAAGTGTTTCCGTCTGTCTGTCTGTCTGTCTGTTTTGAGACAGGGTTTCACTGTGTAACCCTGTCTGTCCCGGCACTAGATCTATATAGATCAGGTTAGTCTTGAACTCAAAGATCTGCCTACCTCTGGCTCCCAAACCCTAGTGTGCACCACCACACCCAGCTATGGAGGAAATCCTGAATTTGATGCTGATGATTGTTACATATGTCTCTGAAGCATGCATCAACAGTCTTTAAATGTTGTGACGTTGATTTACCAGTGGGTGATTTATATCCCAATCAGAGTGTTACAGTGACAAGAGGTGGCAGAGTGGGGTGAGAACTCTCCCAAAGGCTTGGCTCAGGACGATCTTAAATTCTTCCAGCGGATGTTAGATCTTCCAGGGAAGACCAGCAGAAGGCTCACTCTAAACTGAGGCTCAATAGGAAGAGCAAAGGGCACACAGGTGAGACCCCCAGTCAGAGCCCAGACATGCGGAAGGCAGAGCCACCCTGACCAAGGCAAGTTCTCAGGACTTTGCTCCAGAATAGAGGTTCTACCAAAGCTGTGGGTTTCTGTGTCTCCCCTCTGCAGGCAGATGCTCACTCCCCCAGAGATGCAAGCAAAATTTGACTAGGGGTGGCTTCCACTGAGAGTCTGAAAGGAGTCCCAGAGTGCTGTTCTACCCTGTTCAGTGTGTCCAGCTCTCGTCATGAATGGTGTGATATCAAGAGTTGGCCTTTGATGTGCCAGAGTGACACAGAATGCCTGGCCCAGCCCGTATAGACTGAGAAGATGCTAGCTGCCCCTGGTTTCCCTCATGTAGTAGTCCAAAGTCTGGCACGTGTGTGGGTACCTGTCTCAGCTCTTGCCTTTCTGTCCTCTCTTGTCTTTGGGGGCATTCTTGTGCCAGGCTGGCTGCATCTGGACGAACAAAGTTGTGACGTTGATTTGACTGTATTTCTGTCAGCTATTAGGAGGCTTGGCTGTGTGTTTTTATACCTGCTGCAGGGGCCCAGGTCAGCTCTTTGCTAGCCAAAGGCTGCAGTAACGTGGGCCAGGGAGGCTGAGTGTGGGATACAGTCAGCGGATGCCATGACACTGCTGAGGGCTGTCCCTGAAATAAGGAAGCAAAGAAAAATACGGCATTGGGGTGGAAAAGGGATTCTTGCACCATTAGTGAGAGCATAAAATAGTTAGGCCATTCCTGAGGAAGTTAAAAGTAGAACCAGCCATCCCCTTCTGGATGTTTCAAAGGAAGTGAATCAATGTGTTCAAGAGCCTGTGTTCCCACACACTTTCTGTGGGCGCTGTCCAGCTCTCTGTCCTGTGCTGACCTCACTGGCTATGTGCAGACTGTTCCATTGAGATTTTGTATCTTTTTACCAACTTCCTCCCCAGCACACCTGGTGACCACTGTCCACTTCTTCTGAGTTGAGCTTTCTCACCCTGCTCTTATGAGTGGACTTGTCTTTCTGTGCTTGACTAACTCACCTAACATAGTGATCTCTAGTTCCTCATGAATAACCATAAAGATGTGAACTCCTCTGTGATGTGGATGTGCTGTGATGTTGTTATCTATATAAAGTTGATGGACACCGAGGATGCTTCCATTTGTCTATTCTTGTGACAGTGCAGTAGTCACAGAGATGCAGGTGTCTCTTACATAGTGACCTCATTTCCTCTAGATATATGCCCAGGAGTGTGGTCACCGGAGTGGTGCTTTGAATGAGAATGGCCCTTTAGGCTCATTTGTCTGAATAGTCAGTCCCCAATTGGACCTGTTTGGGAAGGATTAGGAGGTGTGGTCTTGTTGGAAGTGTAGGTGTGTTACTGGGGGTGGGCTCTCTGGTTAGCTCTCTACCTCATGGTTGTCTCAGCTCCTGCTCCAACACCATGCCTGCCTGCCTGCTGCCATGCTCCCTGCCATTAATGATCATGGAGTCACCCTCCGGGACTGTGAGCCTTCAATACACTGGTCTGTAAATTGCCTTGGTCATGGTGTTTTACCATAGCAATAGAAAAGTATTAAGATGGTGGATCTCTGATAGTTCTAGTTTTGTTTTTGTCTTTGAGATCCCCCCCCCCACTTTCTTCCACAATGGCTGTATTAATTTCCATCCTTTCCAGTGGTGATCAGAGCTCCACATGCTGTGGTGAGGTGATACCTTAGTGAGTTTTTGATTGGCATTTCCCTAGTGATTCGGAGTCATCTCCTTGGTTAGTTGCTGTTGTGTTTGTTTGTTCATTTTGGTTTTTTTGTTTGTTTGTTTTTAACAAATGTGTACTGTTGTTTTGCCTGCAAGTATGTTTGTGGACCATGTGCATGCAGTGTCCACAGAGGCCAGAAGAGATCATTGGATCCCTTGAGATGAGTTCCAGACTGCTGTGAGCTGCCATGTGGGTGCTGGGAATTGAAACCGGGTCCTCTGGATGAGCAGAGTGCTCTTAATCACTGAGCCATCTCTCCAGCCCGCCTTGGCTGGTTTTCAAGGGGTTATTGTTTGCTACTGAATTGGACACTGACCCCTTCTCAGAGTGCTTCCTCTTCCTCTGCAAGGGTCTCTTTCTCTGTTGATTGCTTCCCTGTCCTGGAGAAGCATCTTACCTCGGTACAGTCCTGTTCTCTGTTTTTACTTCCATTCAATGTGCTTTTAGGGTCATTTTAAAACGACAAACAAAACTGCCAAGATCAGTCATTTCCCCTGTATTTTTAGTAGTGAGTTTAGACTAAGGTTGAGGTCATTGTAATTCACTTTTGGTCATTGTCTTCTTCATATATTTATTTTATCTTATATGATGAGTGTTTTGTCTGATGAGGGTATGTGTACCACACACATGTCTAATGCCCATTGATGTCAGAAAAGGGTGTCAGATTCCCAGGATTTATGGATGATTGTAAGTCACCATATACATTCTGGGAGTTGAATCCCAGTCCCCTGCAAGAGCAACATGTGCTCTAAACCCTTGAACCATCTCTTTTGAGAAAGGGTCTCATGTCGCTCAGACTGGCCTCAGTCTCACTATGTAGCCAAGGGTGACCTTGAGTTCTGATCCTCCTGCCTCTACTGCCCACATGCTGGAATTACAGGTGTGTGCTATCATGCCCGGTTTATAGAACCCAGGGTTTTGAGCATGCCAGACAGGTACTCTGCCAATGGAACTTCATCCTTGGCCCCCTGTTTAATCCACTGTAGTGTGTGTGTGTGTTTGTGTGTGTGTGTGTGTGTGTGTGTGTGTGTGTTTGTGTGTGAAAATGAGGGACCTATGTGTAGATAGATACAGAATCAGAGAGAAATAGATATGGTATGTGATTGAGTTACGGACTTTGGTTACCCAGAAGACCATGTAGAGTGCATGAGGCCCCTGGCCTCAAGAGAAACCCACACCCCTGCCTGGAAAGATGTGTGTGCCCAGCTGGGTGGCTGGACTGAGCTGTGCAGCTGGCTCTGTCTGCCATGTTAGGCCAGACACCACCACGGCTGGGCAGCAGCTGCGTTGAGCCTGGCAGCAGGTGCTCTGTGTGTGGCAGGCAGCTGGTCCAGTGGGCAGGGCCTGTGCCATGCCAGGACAGGATACAGGGGATGCTGTCTGGGCTGCAGGGCCACAACCTCTGGGTAGAGAGTCACATAGGCAGGCACTTACCATGTGTTCTTGAAGAAGCCATCTGTGCCCAGGGATGCACACAGCTGTGCAGAAAAGAATGTGCTCACCCGTCCCCAGGTGGCCTGTCCTGAGTGTTTCCCTCTGTCTCCAAGTCTGTCTGCAGGCTGCTGGGCATGCTATCTGTGGGGTGTTGGGTGGGCTGCGTGTTGGCACAGGGCTGCTGCTCACTCCAGAGCACAGTAGATCAGGCAGATCCAGCCCTTCTCTACTTCTTTCTTGAACACTCACCAGCACTACATTCTACCATAAGTGAGGGCCATGTGGCACAATGCACCTTGACTTAAGATAGGTTATGTCCTGAGAAACCTATGGCATATTATAAGCCAAAAATACATGGAACATCCCCCCCCCTCCATCCAACATCCCAGCTCTGGCCAGGCCAGTTCACACACTCAGAACACGGAGCCTGGCGTAGAGTGGGGTAGAGTCAACACCAAGCCTGTTTGATCGTCAGCTGACCGCCTGTGTCACTTCTGAGCAGCGGTGTTTCTCTTAGGACCCCAGGGCCAGCTGCAAGGAGCTTTGTGCTGCATAATGCCTGCCCAGGAAAGAGCAGACAGCAACCCCACAGCCCTATCTCTCCTGGATTCCTGTCACTTTTGTGCCATTGTAAAGTCAGACTTTTGTAAATGGGGACATTGTCATGGGCACGGCTACTGTTGCTGTGATGGAACACCATGACCAAAGCAACTTGGGAAGAAGAGGGCTTATTGGGATCACACTTCATCCATCAGGACATCAGGGCAGGATCCTGGAGGCAGGAGCTGATGCAGAGGCCATGGAGGGGTGCTGCTCACTGGCTTGCTCCTCATGGCCTGCTCAGCTTGCTCTGTTACAGATCTCAGGACCAGCAGCACAGGGGTGGCACCACCATGGGTTGGGCCCTCCCCCATCAATAACTAACTAAGAAAACGCCCTTCAGTTTTGCCTATAGGGATCTTATGGAGGCATTTTCTCAATTGCGGTCCCTCCTCTCCAGTGACGCTAGCTTGTGTCAGGCTGACCTAAAACTAGCCAGCTCAGACCTTCTGTAGCTCAAAACGCTCCTCACCTCTTTTCTTCTCTCATCTCCTCCTTCCCCTCTTTCTGCTTTTCTGACTGGATCTCGCTTTTTGGCCCAGGATGACAATGAACTCATAACCTTCCTTCCTGAGTGACTGGGATGACATGCCTGTGCCATCACGTGTGTGTGTGTGTGTGTGTGTGTGTGTGTGTGTGTGTGTGTGTGTGTGTTTTCAGTGAAGATGAGCACCTGAGTTTAGTTACATTTTCTTTTTTAAAAAGTGTCTGTGTGTTGGGGGTTGGAGATGGGGAGTATGCATGTGTGTCACAGAATGCATGTGGATGTTGTCACATGACAGCTTTCAGGAATTGGTTCTCTCCTTCCATGTGGGTTCTGGCTCAGACTTAGATTAGCAGTCTTGGCTGCAGGCCCCTTAACCTGCTGAGCCATCTCGTTGACCCTTGCACTAGTCCTCTCTTGGAAATTGTGGGTTTTTTTGTTTTGTTTTGTTGACAGTGTTCCTCTATGTAGTCCTGGCTGTCCTGGAACTCACTCTATAGACCAGACTAGCCGTGAACTTACAGAGATCTGCCTGTCTTTGCCTCCTGTGTGCTGGGATTAAAGGCATGCGCCACCACTCCCTGGTTATTTTCTTCATTTTTTAACTGATACATAAAAAAAAATTGTGCATACTAAGAGGGAGTCAGCAATGTTTTCATATGTGCAGGTGTTTTTGGTTTTGAGTTAGAGTAAACACGGTCTTCTAAAATACTTCAGTTCTTCAATTTTCAAAATCTTTCTAGCTGTTTGGGATGCATAGCACGTTACTGTCATCTATTATGTTAGTGGCTTTTACATACCAATAACTAAAATAAAGAGCTGAGCAGAGCCATCTAAGGCCCACCCCTGTGGCCTACCTCTACCAGCCATGCCACACTTCTTGGGGAAGGCTCCCAAAATAATGCCGCTGCTGGAGAGCAAAGCATGAGCCCCAGGAAGACCTTTGAGGTCAGAAGCACAGCATGATGTGTCGCTCTCTGACCATGCCACACGAGAATCTCTTACCCCATCTACTTCTTGTGGCCATTCATGTAGAAAGGTATGTATGTCCACAGTCACACATGCACACACACTCACACACACACACACACACACACACACACACACTCATACTGTTGGGTTTATTGTGGGAAATAAGTTGCAAACAGCTTCCAAGATGGTCTACTGCCTTATCTCTGTGCCCCCTGCAATGCCCCAAAGGCTTGTAGTCTTTTAGCTATTCAGATAATTCACCCCAACCACCTGCACTCAGTCACGAGGAAGGACACACTTCATCCTAGAGCGATCTTAGGACCCTTCACCTTTTCTTCCAGCACTTCCATGGGCTACTTTTACACTTGATGCTGGTCTCCTGGGAACCTTGCCCTGACTAGGTGGTCCCCACCCCCTTCCAAGTCCTCTCAATCAGGCACTCAAGCCCCCAAATCCTTGTCCTGTTCCTGTGGCCCCGAATGTTGTCATTCTGATGACATGCCTTCCAGATATCTGCACTGAGTCCATCCAGAGTCAAAAAGGGTTCTGAGACAAAGTCAGCCCCAGAGGACAGTAGAGGGACAGGCTGGCCCACACAGGGACCCTGGTCGCTTCAAGGCCCTGTTTACATGGTGATACATGTTTGGCCAAGAATTCAGGGGCACCCTGCCTTCCGTCCCCTCAGGCAGAGCGTGAACTGATGTTGTCTGGACATGTCCAGGCATCAGCGGACGCTGCACAGTCTCTTTCAACATTCCCATTTCTTCCTCCTTCCTTTTTTCCTGCTCAGTCCTTGTTCCCCTCTACCTGTCCAGATCTCCAGTTGCATGTCACACTTAGTCCCCAGTCCCCTCCTCAGGGTCTTGACGTTGTTGCCTTGGATGGGGTACCCTGGTGATGTAAAGATTGGCAGCTGAGGCCTTTCTGTGCTCCGTTCTGAGCATAGTGATGGCATTCCCGTCCGAGGTCAGAGGTCGCCGCTCAGAGCTTTCTTGGTTTTTGCAGTGCTGGGCGTCACTGGCTCTTCCCCTGATCCTGAGTTTTTGGTGGAAGCACCTGAGGCTTCTGGTGTCTGAGAGGCTGAGGCTTGGAGCTGTCTGTGTAAGCAGAGTTGGTGGGAAGGCTTGTATTTTATCATAAAGCTCCCTGAGAGATGCTCTGCTCAGCTCCTTTGGAGGACCCCAAAGGTTTTGTGTTCAACATCTAGCTCTGATGATTCAAGGCTTCCATGACTGGGTCTTCTTGCCTCTTAGCTTCCTCCTAACCCAGGAGGTCTCTCTCCAACCTCTGGAGATGATAACTTCTATTTCTCTAAGGCCCTGCCCCTCCCTTATGTTACCCCCAAGACCTGACCCCCCTTAAGTACCCCCAGGCCCTGTCCCTCATCTCTACTCCTAGTAGACCCTACACAGTCAGGTAGATGCTGCCCTGGCCTGTGAATGGGAATGTGGTGAACAGCGCTTGCTTCTCCAGGGGCCAGTGTGCCCACAGTCCTGAGGCCGAGAGACTATCACAGCCAGACCACATGGCATCCAGACAGGCTTCAGGGGGTCAGGGAGAAGAAGCGAGCTTAGGACACTCCTGGCTGGTGATAGCACAGGGATGGGTCTCCAGGCTGGGGAGGAGGATGGTATGGACATCGCCTGGGTCCTGGCCCTGGCCCTTTGCCCACTGTAGTCCTACATTTCCTGCTGTATTCCTAAACTGCTATGTTCTTGAGAGTATGACTGGGCACTGGTGTTTATCCATCAGTGCTGGTATCAACTGGGTCTGTCGGGACAGCTACATAGCTGTTAGAGGCCAGGCCTGGGCAGCTGTGAGGGCCTTGGGCTACATGGGGGTCCCTCTGTATTCTGTAGGGAACAGGGCAGTGCTGATAAATGTGAAGGGGGAAGGTCTTTATGTACTGCCCGATTCTTTCTGGGGTCTTCCCATTCCTGTCCTCCACCATGGCTTAGTGCGCTGGTTCCTCTGTCCCCAGGGAGGCTCTCAGACACTTGGGAGCAGACGGTTCTCCCCACCCGATGACAGGGCCTCACTCTCTCCGCTCTGTCCTCAGGCTAACAGGCAGTGAACCCCTGACTGTCCTCCCTCTGACCCTGGAGACTGAGGCGGCAGCCCAAGCACACTACAAGGCCTGTGACAGGCTGAAGCTGGAGCGCAAGCAGAGACGCATGTGCCGCAGGGACCCCGGTGTGGCCGAGACACTGGTGGAGGCTGTGAGCATGAGCGCGCTGGAGTGCCAGTACCAGTTCCGCTTCGAGCGCTGGAACTGCACTCTGGAGGGCCGCTACCGAGCTAGCTTGCTCAAGCGAGGTGAGTCCTCGCTGGCCTCCTGCAGCCGTACCCTTCAGTCTCCCCCTCTCATGTGTGCCCAGGTGGCAGCATACCATCAACTTGGACGGAAACCCTCAGGCCCAGGCCCAAATACTCTTTGCCCCTCCTTCCACTGGGCACAGGGGCTCATGGGAGTCTCTTCATAACCTTAAAACCTGAAGACCTGAGGGAATAGTGATTAATTCAGTGGTAGAGTACTTTGCAGTATTTGTGCATAGATAAATGATCGATGATTGATAATAAATAGTTGATATAGAGACATGGATCGATAATAGGAAATATACAGATAAATGATTGATAGGTAGATGATGATGATGTTAGATAGATAGATAGATAGATAGATAGATAGATAGATAATACACAAGTTAGTAGAGGACCTGAGGTCTAAGGCTGGATTCGTCAAGGACCCCAGGGACAGGCCAAGACATTGGGGACCTGGATGAGATCTGTGACTACCAGGCTAGAGGTACCACAGTAGGCTCTCAAGCCTTAACCACTCCCCAGCCTGTCCTACACTACTGAAACCTTGGCATCTCTCTCCAGGTGCCTGCCAAAGGTCCTCAAAGGCCCAGTACCCCACCCCCTACCTAGCTGGCACACATGTGAGATTGGTAGGTGGCTTGTGAAGTTACAGTGCCTGGCTGTCCACTGGGCCTCACTAACTCTGCTGCTGTCCCCAGGCTTCAAGGAGACTGCCTTCCTCTACGCCATCTCTTCTGCGGGCCTGACACACGCACTGGCCAAGGCGTGCAGCGCAGGACGCATGGAGCGCTGTACCTGTGACGAGGCGCCTGACCTGGAAAACCGTGAGGCCTGGCAGTGGGGTGGCTGTGGAGATAATCTCAAGTACAGCAGCAAGTTTGTCAAGGAGTTCCTGGGCCGGCGGTCTAGCAAGGATCTACGAGCCAGAGTAGACTTCCACAACAACCTCGTGGGTGTGAAGGCAAGCTGGGTGGGGCACAGGGCAGGGTGGCGCGGGGGTCGTGTGTCAGAGAGGAGCTGGGCCTCAGTGAGTGTTTTAGGGCTGGGCACCGAGTAGACCTATACAGGGCAGGTGAGAGAAGCTGGGTACAAGGAGGCTGGGGCCGGGCATGGAGAGGATGGAGGAAGAGTGAATAGTTGGAGGAGGGCCGTGTGCGTGGTTGGCACCCAAGAAGAAAAGGGTTGGGAGGAGTCAGGAGCTGCCTGTACTAGCCATGCGGTTCCAGCCAGGACCTGGAATCCTGCTTAGACATGACAGATGGGGTCCCTGGTCATGGAGGTGCCTCATGGCAGTCCAGGGAAGGGTCTTCTTCCTTTCTGCACCTGTTCCCGGCAAGTCAAGGACCTGGGGGTAGATAGTCTCTCTGGACAGTCACCACAGAGGCTGGCAGTTTGTATCCGACGTGCCAAAGTGACCTGCGGAGTCACCACAGAGGTAGAGAGCAGCCACAGTAGAGTAGATGGGAGGTTCCAAGGAAGAGCACGAGGTCCAGGACCAGTTGGCCCAGGCTGCCCAGTGTTGTCTGCGGCTAAGACTCTGTTCTGGAGGACAGAGACCCAACTCTAAAAACAAACAAAAAGGGCATGTATTAGCTCTCTAGTAGGCCTGTGGGGAGCTGTGGGCTGCAGGCATGGCCAACCTCTGGAGTTGCCTGACCTCTTGAATGTCTTGGATGTCACTTACAACTCTGAAGCTCCTGGCTTACCTGTTGCCGAATGGGATCAAGATAGAACCCTGTGCACATCCCCCTCCCCGCCCCCCACCTCATCTTTGAATGACCCAAATTCCACACTCTAGCCTGGGGCTTGGGAAAGCAGGGTCCATCCCTCCCTCAGGAGCTGGGGGCCTTTCCTCCTCCCCTTGCTTGGCTCTACATCTCCAGTCTGGGGAGGACAGCAAGGTAATTAGAGCCCGTCCTGCCCTGAGCTCCTTGTTATTGAGTAATCGGAGTTCTGAATCCCCCACTTATTAAAGGATTGGTCTGCCTTCTTTCCAACCAGTGCCTTCCCAGGCCGAGGCTAGTGGGGAGGGACGCCAGGGAGGGCAGATTCAATCTTCAAGGCCAGGGTCTGTTCTTTTCTTTCCTGCTGGACCCTCCCTCCCCACCTTACCCTTTTGAGCTATTAATGAAAAGTCAGAATGTGTGAACGTGCTCCATCAGCTTACTGCTCCCAGGCAGCCGCGCTTTAATTAAATCTGTCCTGGTTTCTCAGGAAAGCGTGGTTAAGTGGGACTCTGGTTGCTTGGCAGGAGAGTGAGGAAGTAGCTACACTTCTTAATCCCTCTCCACTGGACGCTCCTGGGGGCCAGCTTGGGAGCTCAGCAGTGGCTTAGGGCCCACCTGGGAAGTGGTCCCCCCTCCCTGACATTCTTCCATCCCACAACTCTCTAAGATTTGAAACAGCATTTGGAGGGACCTGAGGCATGAGAGGTCAGGCAGAAGATCCCTCAGGCGGAACCCTAAATCCCGAGAAGAGAAAGGCCTGGCCAGGGTTCCCTGGAGGCTTACCAGACTTGGCATTTTGGTGCTGGGCCATGCCTGCTCTGACCTGTGGCCATGGGGTGAGGGTGCAGCTCTCCTAGGCGCAGCATTTGCTTAAGAAGTTACCTTTACTGAAGCTTACTTCCCACCTTTCTCTGCATCTGCAGCCACTCCCTCACAGGCCGACCCTTAAGTGGGTGGGGCTTGAGTTTGCTATGTCCACATGGAGCTCGGTACTCAGGAGGGGTGTGGTCAGCCTGCGCAGAGAGCACCAGGGGATCCTTGTCTTCATCCGCCCAATGAGCAGTGTGCTAAGATCAGTAGGAGAGACCCTGGCAAGGCTGTAATTGTTGATGGCAGGGCAGGGATGGTTATAAGGTTAGGCAGGAAGTGTCTCAAAGCGGGTGTGGGCTCAGCCAGTGTCAAAGAGGTGCAGAGGTCTGTCCTGGAAGTCAAGGTGCTGGCCTTAGGGCCTCTGTCCCCTGGCAGTCCTGACTAGGAGGGGGAAGAGCCAGACTATGAGCCTGGTTGCTGGGCTTCCTGTGTGCTGCACAGTGCTGACCCCTGCTGGCCAGGCTCTGGTCTTGGTCTCAGCGAGGCCTGCACAGTGGGCAAGAAGGGTGGGCTAAGGTGCCAGCCTCTGATGTTTCTGGGCCTTCCTGGCATGCTCCTCATGCTCCCTCTCCCCGCTGCAGGTGATAAAGGCCGGAGTAGAGACCACCTGCAAGTGCCATGGTGTGTCTGGCTCCTGCACGGTGCGGACCTGTTGGCGGCAGCTCGCACCCTTCCACGAGGTGGGCAAGCACCTGAAACACAAATATGAGACCGCGCTCAAGGTGGGCAGCACGACCAATGAAGCCACCGGCGAGGCTGGTGCCATCTCCCCACCGAGGGGCCGGGCCTCTGGGTCAGGAGGTGGTGACCCACTGCCCCGAACACCAGAGCTGGTGCACCTGGATGACTCTCCCAGCTTCTGCCTAGCTGGCCGCTTTTCCCCTGGCACTGCAGGCCGCAGGTGCCACCGTGAGAAGAACTGTGAGAGTATCTGTTGTGGCCGTGGCCACAACACACAGAGCCGTGTGGTGACAAGGCCCTGCCAATGCCAGGTACGCTGGTGCTGCTACGTGGAATGCAGGCAGTGTACACAGCGAGAGGAGGTCTACACCTGCAAGGGCTGACCCGAGGCCCTGTGGCCCTGCCAGAAAGGGTGTGGGCTTTGCACACAGTACCAGAAGAATTCTACACCCGCAGGAGCTGACCTCTGGGCTCTGCCAGCCCTTCTGCAGGGAGGGGTGCAGGCGTCGCACATCGTGCAAGGGGTCTTAACCTGCACAGAGCGAGCCCTGCAGGTCCAGCCCGTCCTGCTGTGTGGGGCGCAGGTGTCACAAACAACACAAAAGGTCTGCAAGGAAGGAGAGGTGCCCCTAGCACACTTGGGCCCTGGTATGTGGGCAGCTGTTTGGCTGTCTCCCTTCTCAAAGGCCCAGAGGGCGGGGCTGGCCCCTGTCTGGCCTCCTCAACCCTCTCGCTTATGCCTTGGGCCCGAGCTTCCTCCCCCCGACCCGAGAGCATTGCAGTAATGCTTTCTCAGTTGCCTCCGTCCCTGACACATCAGTCCCTAGAGTGTAGCCCTCATCAGGGACCAGTGTGTTGACTGGTCCTCCCTGCCTCTTGGCTTCCTGGGAGGCTTGGAGGACAGGTGCACCTTCATAATCACATGGCTGCCCTTCTGGCCCAGCAGCCTGATGCCAGCACTGTCTTCAGAGAGCCAAACCACTAGGAGAGATCAGCCACTCCGTCTCCAGGGCCCAGCCTCTGGCCCTCTGACCCTGAGCACTTCCTCGGAGTATCAGTGACTTTTAAATTATTATTATTTAACTAATATAGTAATTATTATTTTCTCTATCCCCTTGCCTCCTGATCTGTGGCTTTCTTTTTTCCCTGTGACCTGCCCCAGGCCCAGCCAAGCCAATCTGGGAGGCCCCACCTTCCTGTTCCTCTGTCTCTTTCCCTGCTTGCTCTAGTTTGAAACCACTAAGTCAAGGTCATGGATGGAAAGAAATGAAGCAATGGAGCCTAGCCATGGCCCTCAGGACTTCTGGGAACCCACCTCTCATTCTACCTTACCTGGGGCTCAGAGGCCTTGGTGTGGCCCTTGCTCTGTACCCTGCAGGTGTAGTGACCAGGTTGCTGGATGTGGATTGTGGGGTCTAGGGTGCTGGAGGCATGGGCATGGTGACAGAGACAGGACTAACTTTTCCAACGTCCATCTCAGGAAGCCATGCTTGCTCTGTGTCGCCAAGGGAGGGGTGGGGGCAGACACACTTGCTGTCACCAGGTCTTGCTGATGTCTTTGCAGGGGAAAGGTGGCTACACTGAGCTGGTGTTGAGTGTGTGTGCATGGGTTGTATGAGTGTGTGAGTGTATGTACTCTGAGCTGTCATGGTCAGCATCCTATGCCCCTCTGCAATATGGTGACTCTTTGGCTCCCGGAAAGCACAGCCTTAGGTTTGTGTGGGAATCCCGTGGCTGTGTGGGCTGGCGTGTGAGCAGGTGGCAGGCGTGGAGGGAGGAACTACTGAGAAAGGAGCTCCAGGAGTCCCGAATGCCCAAGCCTGGGCTGGTGGTAAGACTGTGTCTGCAGAGGAAACCTATTTATGTGGATGCGGGCCTCCAGTCCCTCTTGGGTGCGTAAATAGCAAAGTTTATTCTCCTGGGGTTCATGATAGCCCACCAATGAATGCCACGTTCCCAGGATGAGGGTGTGAGTGGCAGAATACAGTGGCTGGGGGCGGGGTGCAGCCCGCACTTCCCAGATGTCTGTACCCAGTCACACTGTCACCACAGACTGGAGCTTCATCTCTCGTCAGATCTGGGGAAGGGAGCCTACCAGTTCAGAGGAAGAATATTTTTATCGAGTACCACATTTAGCTCTATGTCCTCAATATTCAGAAAAGTATTTTTTAAAACAAGGCAGAATGAAAATGTCTGCCGGCTGGTTTGTTTCTGTATAAATATATCCTAGGATGTCTTTCTGGATGAAGCAACTCCCACAGGCCAGAGCTCTTTGATCTTCTTCTTCTCTCCTATGGGCAGGAGAGTGAGCGGCCGCCCTGCTCCAGCCGGCCACCCAGGGTATGCTGGCTCTGAGGCTCACTGCGGGGCCCGGCTGGCAGAGGACACACAAGGGAGCCCTGTCTTTGTGTGGAGTCTTGTGTAGCCTGTGATTTCTCTACCTCATCTGTGTGGCGAGTAGGTGTGAACCTGAGTGACTGCAGAGAATGTATTTATTTAACAGCCTTGTGTAACAAAACCAGAAACAAATGGAAACACTAAATAAATGTATTTTAAATTATAGACAACCCAAGTCTGCTGCCTTCATAGAGGTTGTGGGGAACCTGAAAGGATAGGGAGGGAGGAGATGTGGGAGAGGCCTGGGGCGGGGGGTGGGGGGGGGGGGGGGAGGACCTGGAGATGGGGAGGAGGATTCAGGCTGAAAGAGAACGTGAGGAGAGAGGAAGAGGAAAAGGTATCTGGGGAGCGGGGAGAACAGGAGGCTCCTTTCGGAGGACCCGGGTGAGGAGACTTGCTAGCCCTGGAGGGCTGATGACCCCATTGCTGTGCTGTGTCCCAGACCCCTCCCTGCTCTCTGTCTGCCTCCGGTGCTGAGGCTGAGTGGAAGTTGAGGCACTTCAAAGAAGCCTTCTCTAATCATGTGACCTAGGAAGGGACCCTCCTGTCAAATCCTGCACCAGAGTTCCTACCAATCCTCCCCGGCTTGGTTCCTGCAGCCTTTTCTGTCTGTTCTATGGCAGGGGACCTCCTGCCCTATGTCTGGGGTGCCCTGGAGCTAGCCCCCCAGCCTTCAGCCCTCCCCAACCTCTCCCCAGCTACTGTGACCTGCCTTGCTTGGATCCCTAGTGGCTTCTCTAGCACCTGTCTATGTTCTGCTCCCCACCCTGCCCCAGGGCTTACACCAGTAAACACCAGGGGAGGGGCGGCCCACTGAGGACTGTGGAGCATCTGCTCCACTGATCGAGATGTCCAGATCTATAACCCTGCCTCCAAGAAGATGCCCATGCTGGACTTTCACTGAGCCTCCGATCACAGAGCTGTACTCTCCCTTCAGCTCTCCAGGATCCTGTGATTGACAAATGGCAGGGTGTCGGGGGCATCATGGTTCCTTCCTGAGGTTATGGGGGGCTTTGTGGGACCATTCTCCTGTGTGAGTACTGTGAGTACTGGCTTAATCCCATCTGTACAAAGTTGCTGGACAGGCAGGATCAGCCAGTGTGTCAATCTGATCTGTGTCCACCTGGGTGCATAGACTGCCCCCCGCCCCTGCCCCAGGAGGATGGTCCTGGTCATTCTCCTAGGGTCTTGGCTGCCATCTCTATAGGCCATATCCTTTATGCATGATGTCTTTTAGGATCTATGAGCGTGACCCTGTGAGTAAGAGTATGCTTATGTGTGTATGCCTAAGTCTGTGTGCCCACAGATGTCTATACATGTTCAGAGGGGCTCTATCTATCTGTCTGTGTGTGTTTGTGCATGTACACATGTGAGCCATGTCCTGTGTCTGTGTCCACATATCTCTGTATCTTGTGATTGCACATGGCTGCATCCATAGGTTTGTCTCTTCATGCATGTATGTGTGGTACATTGTATCTGCATGTGTGGCATGTCTGCTTGTGTGCATATGGGTACGGAAGGGCACAGTGCTGGCTGTAGCTCACCTCCTAGCCCCTACACGGTCTTTGCCTGGCACAGTCATCCACCATGGTAAGGTCTAGATCCACCTCTATCTGATTTTCTCAGTGGATGGGCTCCCATTGGCCACTGAGGCAGGAAGAAAGACCTCTTCCATTGAGTTACTTCCTCTAGTGGACAAGACACCCTTGATCCTGAAAGGTGCTTCCTACTCTTGGTTGGAGAAGAGGTTCTCCAGCAACTTTAGAGGGCAGAGTATCCAACCAATGAGGGCTGGCAGGTGAGCACAGACAAGGGGTGGGTCCCAGGAGACAGGGATTCTTCATAGGTAGGGACACAGGCCAAGAACATGCAGGTGCTAGGGGCCAGCCAGAGACCAACCAGGCAGTTCCCTGAGCTAGGACTGGGGCCGGGGCAGGCATCTGGCTCTCCTCCCAGCGGGGCTGGCTGGTGTGGGAGATGGCTGGGGGATTAGGTAAGAAGGCACTTAGGTAATGTCTCAGAAAGGCTTGAATGTGCAGCAGTGGGAAGGTATTGGGTTGGATCCCGCCTTGCCTGTGAGGCTGACTTCAGACACCAAGGATGAAGGTAGAGAGGAGGAGGGACTGAGGGGAAGAAATGGCAGAGGAGGGGAGAGAGAAAGGGAAGATGTGAGGAGGAAGAGAGAGGGAGGAGGAAAGGGGGGAGGGGAAGGGAGGATGTAGGACAGACTGGGAGAAGGAAAAGGAGAGGCTGGACCTTGGAACCTGTATAACCTGCAGCAAGCCCTTGGCTACCCTGGATGTGTTGAGGAGCATAAGGACCCCAGGAGGTGTCCTGATGTCCTGACTGTCCCCAGTTCCTGCCCAGGTTGCTCATGGTAAGCTCCCATGGGGTGTCAGGGTTGGGGAGGTTGGGGTGGGGGTACTGAGAGTAGGAAGTTGTGAAAGGTTGGGTTGGAGCCCAGGTCTAGCCTGCCTGCATATGCACATACACGAGCCTTGTGTGGCCCCCTGAGCTTACTGGAAACTGAGTTGACCTAGTCTGACCTGGGAGAGCCCCAGGGACTCAAAGGGACTTGCTACTGACTTTGAGGGACTGGGGCACACATACAGGGGCACACATACAGGGGTGAGGGGCCTGCTGGTGCCCTAGACCCTGGAGCTGCTTGGAGACTAGCCACACTCGGCCACAGCTCTGCCCCATCCTTCATCCACTGCCTGCCAGGGATGGCTGGGCTCTGTTCCTGGAAGGTTGGAGCTGACTCCAACCTGTTGCCCCAGGGAGGTGCTGTCACCCAGGGACAGCAGGTGGAGCTTCAGGCCGGTCCTCAGCCCCGGGCAGGGACGGTCTTGCTTCCATCTTCCAAACTCTACCTCCGGAAGTGAGGTTAAGGGTCACGGGCCCTTCCTAGCAGCTCAGAATTATGGCCTGGGGTCTCAGCACCGCAAGGTCTGGCCTGGAAAAGGGCAGTGGTCCTATCGGCAGCCTTGCTGGACTGCTCAGGGATGGGAGTGGGGGAGGGGTCCAGCAAGTTGCCAGGGAAACAAGAGCAAACAAACACTTCCTCCCCTCACAGGCCTGCTGGCCTGCTGGGGGGCCTGTGGCGATGACCTCATCTGCCCACCCAACCCTACTCCCAAGGCCAGGCTGAAGGTGGGGGGTCCTGGGCTGTTTGTATTGGGCCCAGATCCATGGAAACGGCTGGGCTAGGGGTGCAGGGCTGTTCCTGCTGCAGTCTGTCAGTAGGTGGCGGGAATACCAACAAGAGAGGGAAGGAAAATAAGAGGGTAAAGAGGAGAGGAAGAGCCCGGAGAGAGGGGAGGGGAGCAGGGGGAGGAGGGTGTCCCAGGGAGGAGCGCAGAGAGGTCAGGCCTGGGGTGTGGAGAGCCCCTGAGCTTGTAGGGGGGTGCAGAGAGGGCCCCTGGAAGACATGCCCTGGGGTATAAGAAGAGCCCTGTGGGAGCTGAGGGAGTGAGGCAAGAGTGTGGGACAGGACCTTGGGGTATGTAACTGGCATAGAGAGGCAACCCTCTCAGGAGAGCCTCCCCCAACTTCCATTTATTTATCTATTTATCTATCTATCTATTTTATTATTTATTTATTTATTCATTCATTCATTTATTTATTTGTTTGTTTGTTTGTTTTTCAAGACAGGGTTTTTCTGTGTAGCTTTGGAGGCTGTCCTGGAACTCACTCTGTAGACCAGGCTGGCCTCGAACTCACAGAGATCTGCCTGCCTCTGCCTCCCGAGTGTTGGGATTAAAGGCGTACGCCAACACTGCCCAGCTCCTCCAACTTGGTCAACCAAGATCCTCCCTGGGGGAGAAGACAACAAAATGATTGCAACACTCAGTGGAGGACCTACCTTTCCAGGACCAAATCCTCCATGCTGGGTCCAGGGTGGGCTCGTCTCTGCTCTCAGAACACACACGTATCTATTGTCTTTCTGTCCATCTAAAAGAAGCTGGAGATCTAGGCACTTTGTCCCTGCTTGCTCCTCTTCCTATGTGCCAGAAGCACACTGGCAGGATGCTAACTGCCATATTCCCTGTGTTCTTCTCGGGCTGTGTGATGGAGGACCTGATACGGAAGCCCCTCTCCTCTGGGGCCTCCTGCTCTGGTAAAGGTTATGCATTACCTTAGTAAGCCCAATTCTGTCATCTCCAGGACCAGATGCTGTTGTTCCAGGACTCTGTGTGTTCGTGTTTTGTAATGTCACTCATTCATTATGCTGCACAGATGAGCTCTTCTCACCTGGAGAGCTTGGGACCAAAGGTGTATTCAGAGGTTCGACAAGTTTGGGACTAGAGGACATTTGACAGATGGAGTAAACATCCCTATTCTGAAATTTTCAGACCCTGAAATCCTGAGGTGCTCCCATAGCTGAAACTTTTGAACATCCTATAGCCTTCTAGAAAGTTTCAGACCCCAAGACGGCTCAGCAAGTAGCGCTTGTCTCCGAGCATGGTCTAAATTTAATCCCCAAGAACCCACAAGGTGGACAGGGGAGAGCCAATTTCCCCAAGTTGTTCTTTGGCATCTATGCATGTCATACACACACACACACACACACACACACACACACACACACACACACAAAGATAAAAGCCCAAGAAATCAAATGAAAAACAACTAGATCAGCTCCTCTTGGCTACCTGCCATCCTCAGTGACCACGGGACACCTTCGTGATGGAGGGAATGACAAGTCCCTCCTCTAAGGCACAGACAAAGACCAGATGCTGAGAGGTCGCTCTTCGGCTGAGCACTTCACCCTTCACCCACTTTCTGTCTGGAACACGAGATCTGGTGGCAAAGTCACAGCAGCTATCTTGAGCTCACGCGTAGGGGAGCCACACACGGAAGCTGATGGAGGAACACTCGAGAAAGCTTGGGCTCCAGCGCTGCCTTTTGTTTCTGTCGCATGTGTGACAAGTGAACACTGGCTGGGGGTGTGGCTCGTGGTATAACGTGCTTAGTTAGCATGGGCAAGACTATCTCCTACCCTAAAATAAGTAAGCAGACAATTAAAATTTTAAAAAGATTATCTGTTTGAGTAGATTTAGTTGAGGGAAAAAAACAAAAACCACATTTTTCTGGGATGGCCGCATGAAGCTCTGGGTGTCATCAGGCAGGTTGTATAAATTAAATCGCAGCTGCAGCTAAGCCTGAAGCCAGGTTGATGGCGCAGGCCTGTGGTCCCAGCTACTACAGAGGCAGGAAGATCAAGAGTTCAAGGCTGACCTGGGCAATGTAGTGAGACCTTGTCTCAAAATAAAAAATAAAAATAAAAAATTTTAAAGAGGGAGGGCTGAGATGTAGCTCAGTTGTACAGTGCTTGCCTAGCGTGTGTGAGGCTCTGGATTCAACCCCCCATATCAAAACACCATCAAACCTAGTTAATTCAAGGGACAGCCATTTCCACCCCAGATGTCCATACCTACCAAGATAGCTTTTAAAAAAAAATAATAATGTATTTAAATTTATTTTATGTACATTGGTGTGAAGGTGTCAGATCCCCTGGCACTAGAGTTACAGACAGTTGTGAGCTGCCATGTGGGTGCTGGGAACTGAACCCAGGTCCTCTGGAAGAGCACTCAGTGCTCTTAACTGCTGAGCCATCTCTCCAGCCCCCCAAGAAAGCTTTTTATCAAACAGAAAACAACATATATTGATGGGTACAAAGTACACATATTCATAGGGTACCGTGCGATGCTCTTGCTATACAAGCATTGCATAATACTCAAGTCAGGGTGAGCAAAGCTGTTTCCCCAGTGTCGATCTCTGGCTTCCACATGGACATGCACACATATGTATGAGCACTACCATACTTGTGTTCTGTATGTGAGAACACACACACATGTCACGTACACACATACATGGAAAAACAGATGTGAGTTGTGAACAGAAGGCAGGTGAATCTGGGAGCCTCAGGCCATTTAAGTGCAGAGCGGACCCATCTGAGGTTGGGGAGCCGGGGCAGATGGTGGCTGTGTTCTTGCTGATCCTCTTCCTAGAGATGTCTGGGGTTCAGCAACTGAAATCCCTGTGCCCAGGAGACACTCTCGCTTCTCCATCTCACTTTCCTTTTTCTCTCCTTGTATTTTTCCCTCTGTTCCATTTTTCCCTCTTTCTCCTTTTCCTTGTTTAAAATTTATTTGTATTTTATACGTATGAGTGCTTTGCCTGCATGGATGTGTATGTGCCACGTGTGTGCCCGTGGAGGGCGGATGAGAGCGTCTGGAGTTACAGACAGTCGTGAGTCACTATGTGAATGTTGGGAATTGAAACGGAATCCTCTGCAAGAGCAGCAAGTGTCCTTGGGCATTTAGCAATCACTCTACCCCCTTCTCCTTTTAAATATGCTTTTATTTTATGTGGACGAATGTCTGCACTATATGTGTGCCTGGTGCTTGCAGAAGCAGAAGAAAGAACTGGATTCCCTAGAACCGGAGTGACAGCTGGTTGTGAGTTACCATGTGGGTACTGGCAATCAAACCTGGGTGCTCTGCAAGAACAACAAGTACCCTTAAACACTGAGTCGTCTCCCAGCCCTTCTCCCTCGTTTTCATTTGAGGGGTAGACCCCCCAAAGTGTATGTGGGTGCTGCATATCTGTGCACAGATGTGGTTGTCCATGCATAGTGTGTGGAGACCAGAGGTCAGTGTCTTTTTCCATTGTTCTCCACTCCCACTTTTTTGAGACAGGGTCTTTTGGTGAACCTGGAGCTCTGATTCAGCTAGGCTGACTGGCCAATCAGCAAGTGCTGGTGACTTGAGCCACCCCCCCCCCCCCCCCCCCCCCCCCCCCGCCAGCCTTCTTTTTCTCTTTCTTCCTTTTCTACTTTTTAAAAATATGCCTCTCTTTTTCTTCTTTCTCTATTTTTTCTTACTTTCCCCTCTTCTTTTCAATTTACTTCTCTTTCTCTTTGTATTTTTCCTTCTTTTCTCTCCATCCACCCACTAACCCATCCATCCAGTAAGTACTTAGCAAGAGCCTTACACATTCTCCTCCTGCAAATCCTGAGATTGAGGATGTCAGTATTAGCACTGAGAATGCACTTCATGGAGGGAAGTGCATTCCACAGGAGGAACGCTGGTCTCTAAACTCCTTCACACAAGCCACTTGGTAAAGGAGGCTTACTGACCTAGAGCTCATCAGCACATTGACATGAAGAGCAGAGATTCTGTGAGCCTGACACATGGGACCCCTGCCATGGCAGGGAGACACACTGAGTCATGGACATGTCAGAGTGACAGATCATGGGTCAGCTCAGAATGGCACAGGACTGGGAAGATGCTGATAGAGAGAATGGATACTAGGTATGAACTGCTGTATTGGCCAAGCTTGGCAAGCATGAGATCCTGAGTGGTTGTAGAGTAACTAGTATGAGAAGGGTCCATTCCAACACAGTGTTTGGCTTCAACAAACTGAGATCCCATGAAAACATCCCTAATTCATTCCAAGGGCAGTACCCCAGTGACTCAACTACTTTCCACTGGGATCATCAAGGTCCTACCTCTTAACATCAGGTTCCCGAGGAATCGGCTTCTTGGTGGACAAGTCATAATAAAGCACAGTAAACCAGAGATACTATCCACTGCAGAGCCCCCCAGAAGGCAACAAGAGAGCAACAATGAGATGCTTCCACTGCCTATAAACCAGATCCAGGCAGGTGGCGGAGGCGCACGCCTGTAATCCCAGAACTTGAATTTCTGAGTTCGAGGCCAACCTGATCTACAGAGTGAGTTCCAGGACAGCCAGGGCTACATGGAGAAATCCTGTCTTGAAAAACAAAACAAACACAGAAAAATAAACCATGTCCAAGGTAAGTAAGAAAAAGAGAGTAAGAGGCGACAACTGAGGGCATAAGCCGTCTACCTGGAGGAGAGCCATCTGGGGCCACAAGGACAGAGAGAAGGAGGCCACTCTTGCTGCAGGGGTTCCTGGTGTGGAGGCAGTGGGGCTGAGAGGCATGATAGGGATGGGAAGAGGCTGGCAGGAGACAAGGATCTGTTGTGGGGAAGTATGGTCTCCTGATGCAGTGACAGGATTTCCTAGCTAAGAGCCCAGTTGTGGTGAGGTTTGGCTCAGGGAACTCCGGCCAGAACATTTAAGGTTGTGGCCATGTGTATAATACAGCTGAGGAGCCACTGGCTGGCCAAGGAGGAGAAGGAAGATGTGGTGCTGGTTGGCTGTGGGAGGCCAGAGCCTCGTGTTAAGAGGGGTTCATCGCAGGGAGGACTCTCAGAGGTTCCTGTTCCTCCCACTGGTGGGGTCTGTATCTGGAGATAAGCTCAGCCCCAGAGGAACACCCCTGCATCTAAGAGACAAACTGGGGAACAGGGATTTACAAGCATGGGTCTGCAGGGAAGCTGGCTGGGATATGGCCTCTGGACTCCCATGGAAGCGTGTCTGAGCACATGTTAGCCTCCTGTCTACTGACAGCCATGTGAACGTCACACGGCCTGTGCAATTGGCCAGGGTGACCTTCAAACCACACCAATGGCTCAAAGGGAGGACTATGTGTCTATTATGCCTGCAATAAGCCTCTGGCCCTGTAAGTGCCACCTGCCTCTCAATCAAGGGACTGGAGCCAGGCAGTTGGGAGTGTGAGCTGCTAGGATGCACAGTCTGGACCCCGGCAGGGAGATAGGCAGAAGTAATGTGGAGGGAGCTGGGCAGATGCATACAGCTGCTTACCGAGGAGAGATGGGGAGCCCAGGCAGGCCAGGAGTCTAGCTCCCAGGAGGAAGTGAAGACTGGTAGAGTGTGTGCTGAATGCCTAAGTTTAGCCAGAGGCATCCTGAGGTGTGCTGAGTAGGGCCCAGGAGCTTCCAGGATTTGGACTGAGAACTTCCCTTCTGTGCTATCTACTCTGCCCTAGGTGCCCCGGGGGTGGGACTATGAGGGCTGGTCTGGCCAGTAGCAGACTTTGCTCCACAGGGAAGGGACTGTGGTTCTGGTGAGCTCCGTGGTTGTCTGGGACTTGTTTCTGCAGAGCCCAGATCCATAGTGACCCAGCATCCACATAGATCTGTATTCCTCTGTGGTGTCTGGGCTCAGGCCAAGGTGGCTGAAACCCCATGTGGGGGTGAAGGGAGTTGGCAAGGCCAGCCCAGAGATGGTTAGAACTTCATGAAGGTTCACAGCAAGAGGGGCGGAGGGATGAGTTGTCCCCACCCAGACCCCAGTTGGCCCCAGTACTGAGCTGTGGACTGGGTGGCCAGCTCTGGATGTTGGTAACTGTCATTGATAGCATCTACTGCTGATGACATTTATGGTGCCCTTGGGGACATTTTCTATGCCAAATAACTCAGCAGGGCTCACACATGGAGAGTGAATGTGTGAAATCCAGGAAGGCAGAGGGGGTTGTAAAGGTTTATTGTGGGGCCCTGGCCACATGGTCCATGGGACAGGGAGCTTCTCAGGCCTCCCCATCAGTTACCTGCCCACTGCAGCCAAGTATGTGACTCCCTGTTTGCTGTGCTGAGGACAGTGGGGCAGACTTGGCATCGTCCTGTGTTTGACTACTGGGACATAGTGGTGTTCAATGCATTCTTGTATGTCAAATAGACACAAAGAAGACAGGGGGCCCTGTCCATCCTGTTGACAGTAGCTGTGAAAATTGACTCATTCTGAGACCTGTGAGACATGGCCCACCTGAGGTCTGGGTAGACACTGCCTTGCCAAGTGCCCTGGACATGTAACCTTAGAACCTGCAGGCCCAGCCACCTTATCCTCCCTTCTAAGAATGAGGATTCTTACTTACCCTGACAGACATTTCTCTTTGAGTCTATCCCACCATGTAGGAGGTGTCCAGAATGAAACTGGAGCCAGGGCTCCCCCATTCCACCTAAGCTACCCCAGAGGCATGGGAGAGGGTCAGTTCAGGCAGCCAGGGTCAGGTGAGGCCAGTTGGGAGTTCAAGAGATATCAGCCAGGTGACTCGGGTCAACCAGACTTTCAAGTGAGAGAGCCAGCCAGAGAATCAGCTCTGTGACCCAGAGGTCAGCCAGGAACATAGCCAGTGTGGCAGCTAGGGGCCAGCTAAAAGAAGACAGGTTTCATGGCTCCTCCAGGCGACCACTGTTCTTAGCAAAGCTGAGCAGAGGACAGGAGGGGCTGAGCATGCCTGCTAGAGAGCCACTTGGGCACATTGATAGGGTCTAAATAGATGGGCAACTTGCTGCTGGGTAAAGCCACACCCAGGGAGGATGGGAGGATGACAGGTCTCGGAGTCCAAGAGTCCAGTTTAGAGCTGCCTTTCCCAGGAGTGTTCAGGGCCCAAAGCTGAAATCTTTCAGGATGGTGGTAGTGGGGATTCAAGCCACCTCCTGACCTGGAGGGTCGTGCCTACCTCTCTGATTGCCGCAGCCTTGTCTCAGTGTCTTGGCACAGACCTATGAGCCACAAGACAAGACTCCTTCCTGCAAGAAGTGGGGGGAGGAGGGTGGGCTCAACTCAGCTGCTGCTACATCACTTTTCAAGATGAGTCTGCGCTCTCCTCACCCCATCCCCACCTGCACTAGTGTAGGGCCTTGGGCTGGGGCTGTGCCCATCTCAGGTCATAGTGGGAGAGTGGAGCACGGTGGAGCACCTGTCCAGGGGCCTGCAGGACCAATGTTCTCAAAGACAACACTTACTTCATTGACTGGGAGTGGCAGTCAGGCCTGGGGGCTGGAGCCAGCCTCTTCCTAGCCCCAGGCTGGCCAGCCTCCCTTTGTCCTCCCACTCCACCTGCCCAGACACTTCTTGGCTTCCTTAAGCCTGCAGGCTGACCCAGAGACACAGAGAAATGGAGAGAGATAGTGAGAGTCAGGGAGAGTCGAGACAGATGGGGAGCTAAAGATGGAGAAATAGCTAGCAGAGATGGAGAGAGAGGCAGAAACACAGCGACAGAGATGGACAGACAGATAATGGGATTCAGAGAGATGGAGAAACAGTAAAAGAAAGATAGAGTCAGAGAGATGAGAGAGACTAAACAAAGACAGCTGGAGAACAGAGACAGCTAGAAAGAGAGACAGAGATAAAGACAGACAGTGAAAGACAGACAGGGAGATGGAGATAAGCAGGGGCAGAGGGGGAGAGAGAGAAGACAGAGACAGAGAGAGACAGAGATGGAAAGGGAAGAGGGAGGAGTAGGGAAGAGAGACGGGGGAGATCCTGGGGATAGAGACCCAGAAGTGAACCGGTCCTGCCCCATCCAGTGACTTCTCTTCCCCACACGGTCTCCCCTTTCATTTCTAGGAAGGAGCGAGGCTTCAGCCTGCTCAGTCTAGAAGATGGGGTGGCACTGTGCATCTGTGCATCTGTGCCTGGAGGCTCATCCCATCTTCCCACCCCATCAAGCCTTCTCCCTGAAGCCCCAGTCCAGAAACGTGGGGCTTCAGTCTCAATGGCTCCGCCTGTGCTCCGTTCCTCTGGACAGCTGCTGGACCTTCCTGAGGCCCAAGAACCATGTCCTGGCCCTCCAGGTCTTCTTGTTCTCTTGTCCAATTCCCCAGACTCCAGTGTGCTACCTACAGGTAGCCTCAGTCAGGACCCAGGGGTGGGATTCTGTCTTCGGTGTTCTAGAGGAGGCTGCTTACAGGGAAAGGGTCCCTGGACACAGAGGGAAGCTTCATGCATCCTTTTTGCAGGCTGAGAGAGAGACAATGGGAAGGGCTTGCTGCCAAGAGCCGAAGAGGAACCTAGGAGTCGGCAGAGGGAGGCCTGGCCTCACAGGGCTCAGACCTTTCTTTGTGCCTGGTTATGGGGGGCAGGGCACACAAGGACTATTTATGTAAATGCCATACGCTGTTGGATTCTCCCAAGATGAAATCACACTGCTTGGCTCAGGGTCTGGGGAGCTGGCCAGGAGGACTGAGTTGGCCTGGGGCTGCACCAGGGCCTCAGTGAGAGAACTAAGCAAGGAGAGGCATCGGAGCCCCGCAGCTGCAGGGACTGCAGGGGTACAAACATCTCTGGAGCTGCAGAGGGAACAGCTGGGGGATTCCCTGCTAGGGTTCAGAGAGCTTAGGGTACATTTAGACTTCTTGTTCCAGGGCCCATAGAAAGAAGGGTCAGGGTCCTATTGTCCAGGGACCATCCTGAACCAATGTGGATTCATTCCAACGGACTGAGATGTGGAAGAGACGGGGTGCTTCAACTGTGCCAGGCCCTAGGGCAGCTCTATGGCTGACTTAGCTTCCAGAATGTCAACTCCGGGAAACCAGAGAGCTAGCAAGAGACCTTGAAGCCAGCAAAGACACTAGCATTACATAACCCACTCACTGAGGGCTGTGTGCAGACCAGGCTTACCCAGATGGCCAGGCTCTTGACGGTTTACCTTGCATGAATATCTATGGAAGTATGGACACTTAGAGAGTATGCAGGGTCACCTCAGAGTGTGAGGGACAGGACACTAGAAGGACTTGTGAGATCACAGAACATGTGATACAGGGCATCAAGAAGACATGTTGAGTCACCTCAGAGGATGAGTGTATTAGTGACTTCTTTGTTCTGTGATAAAATTCCATAACCAAGGCAATTTATAGAGAGAAGCATTTATTTTGGCATGTGGTTCCAGAGGGATAGGAGTCTATCATGCAGGGTTAGAGAACTCACATCTTTTTATTTATTTATGTATTTATTTATTTATTTATCTGTTATCAGCTTGATACAGTATAAATTCTTATCCCAATAGTGAAATGTTTCATTGAGGCTTGCCCAGTAATTGAGTAAAACCAAAATTTATTATAAGCCACAGTCATCCTAGGGTCTCCCCTGCTATATAGCCTCCCTGGTTCTGTGGTTTGAAGTCTAATTGTTCTTTGCTTTATATCTAGAGTCCACTTATGAGTGAGTACATACCATGTTTGTCCTTCTGGGTTTGGGTTACCTCACTCAGGATGACTTTTTCTAGTTCCATCCATTTGCCTGCAAATTTCATGCTGTCATTGTTTTTCTCTGCTGAGTAGTACTCCATTGAGTATATGTACCACATTTTCTTAATCCATTCTTCATTTGATGGGCATCTAGGTTGTTTCCAGTAGAACTCACATCTTGACTCATAAGCAGGAAGCAGAGAAAACGAACTGGAAATTGCATGGAGTCTTTAAATTCCCAAGCATGCCTTCAGGGACACCTTCTCCAACAAGGCTGTACCTCCTAACTGTCCCCAAGCAGTGCCACCAGCTGGAGACAAGTGTTCAATCATCTGAGCCTATGAGGGACTTCCCATTCAAACCACCACAGTGAGGGACAGACATCAAGAGGACACTGAGTCACCTCAAAGAATGAGGAATGGGACACCAAAGGACACACAGGGTCATCTCAGATCCTGAGGGACAGGACCCTGAGAGGTGCCTGTGGGGTCATTGAAGGATGGGACGGGATAGGTCTGGGCTGAGCTTCTGGTGAGTGCTGAGGCTAACCGTACTGCATCAGCTGGCACTGGGCAGTCCGCTGCACTGGCTGCTGTGTCTGTGGTAGAGCTGGCAGATTACTGGCAGACTGCTCCCCGGGGCTATGCTCCAACCCTAGCTCTCAGTCTCTCTGGGCAGGGATGGCTTACCTGTGCAGTAAGAGGAGGGTGTGAGGTCACGGAGGCTACATCCAAGACGGGGGCCATGTTGTCTCTCACAGGTACTGTGGGATTGGGTACCTCTTGCCACCTATCTGAAGGTCATCTCCTCCTGGTAGCGCCCCTGATGGGCAGCACAGGTATGAACTCCCCTCTGCTTTGCAATCTCAGATTCCTGGCCAGAGATGAAGGCAGCTTCTCAACAGCAGGGCTGCCGATGAAGCCCCCCCCCCCCCCCAGGCCAGAGGACATCTGGGAACCAGCAGGGAGGGAAGCATGGGGTGACAGAGACAGGAGACATGCATAAAGACAGAGATGAGAAATTGGGACAAACAGGGAGGTGGGGATATCAAGCAACAGGGAGGGAGACAGCGGAAGGTTCAGATGGGGGTAGGGGGAAGAGACAAAAGGAAGCACAGGGAGAGGGAGACAGAGAGACAGGGACAGAGAGGGTGGGAGATGGCCAGCAAGACACAGAGGAACGCTGGGAGACGAGAGTGAGTTACAGTCAGGGTCAGGAGAGATGTCGGGGTGCACAGAGAGACAGTGAAGAAGGAGACGGGACAGAGGGCACAGATGGCTCACACCTGCCACTCCCATACTGGAGAGGCTGAGGGAGAAGAAGCCTGGCATACCCTGATGTGAGGACCAGAGGAGGGGGGACAACAGAGGAGACACAGGGCCACAGGGAAGCAGGTCAGAGGGAGACAGACACAGTAGGAGAGTCACAGAGACGGGCTGTGAGGACTGTGAGAACAAGCAAAAAGGAGATTGAGGCAGAAACAGGACAGTGGATCCTGACCTTGCCACAGCAGCAGCCTGGGGCCAAGGATGTGACAGGGAGAGTCCCACTGCACAGCTGGTGGTCAGGGACAGGGCTGCTGCTCTGCTGGGGGATGGGGGTAGCTAAAGGACTTCCTGTGCCCCTTAGGTTCCGCTTGCCTCAAGTCCCCAGGCTCCTCACTGTCCTGGGACCAGGGAAGAGAGAGTCTTCCTTTTTTCCATTAGCAACTGTGGGTCCCTGGATCAACCTCTCTTTCCCCAGCTTAGGCCAGGCCAGCTGCCACATATGTTAGTGGTACCCCATGACCTTGACGTTTGCTGGATGGAGGCAGCAAGGCTGTATAGCGAGGTGACAGATGCCATATGTCACAACTCTTGGCTTGGGAGGGGGGAGGGCACCTTGGACATTGAGTGAGAGGATTCAAGGGTTCAGGTTCGGATCCTGAGCTCTGGGGTGGAGAATTTGAGGTCTGACATTCTGGTCAGTGTTCTGGGGAGGAGACTGGGGCTTCGTTCATGTGCCCTGTGAAGGCCCTGCCCTCAGTCAAGAGACAGTTTGATCCACCAGGGCCAGGCCCGGTGGGCGTTCCTCTAGAATAGCATAGAACTTTCTGCCTAGCCCTCGGCACACTCGAGGAAGCTTAGGTGGGCGTATCCACTTCTGCTCTTCAGGGGTCACTGTTTCTATACACAGGTGTATATACTCCAGGAGGGCCAGAGCCTGCTCCCATGCCCTGGAATCCCCTGGTATGGCTGCCTCAGCCATGGGTTCCCGGGACCACAGGCCACTGAGGGCCACTCTCCTCAGACCTCCAGCCCTCTGGCTTCCTAGCCCAAGTATTGAGCAGGGTTTGTCGGCTTCAGCACGCACTGCAAAGAACATCTGTAAGACCTCTTCACCTCAGAATACCTCCTTCGATAGCACTTCCTGGAAGGACACCTGGACGCTCACGCCCAGATGCCTCTCCATCCTGGGCCCCCACAGTGCTCCCCACTTGTGCCTGCTCTGTGTGCTCACCTCACTAGACTCAGGGGTCTTTTAAAAGTGTATTTATTTGTATTTTTATATGTATATGTGTGTGCTCTCATGAGTTTGTGTGCACCCCCACGTACATAAGAGGAGGCCAGAAGCGGTGTTTAGATCACTTGGAACTGGAGTTATAGTGTGGATCCTGGGCTCTTAACTGCTAAGCCATCTATTCAGCCCCAGCCCAGGGGGCTTGCCCAAGACCAAATGGTCACTCAGTAAAAAGGAAGATGGGGCAGATGGGTGGCAAGAGGACAGAGAAAGAAAACTGAGGCCCGAGAGAGCTGGCCACAGCTATATCCGACCCAGAAGCCCAGAGGGGCCAGGTAGTCAAAGTCTGTTCCTTCCCCTAACTTCCTCATCTCTGCCCACCTGAGAACAAGCAGCCCTCTGTCCCCTGGCTTACTCTGGTGGGCAGCCGAGATCTAGCTTCTAGGAGATAGTCCCTGACCAAGGGGATTCCCAGAGGGGCGTCATCTAGGCAGTCCTGAGGAACTGGCTCTGAATAGATGTCACCAGAATCCCAAACACCACAGGGAGTTGCTCTCTGTTCTGTACTCCTGAGTTGACAATCACAGGGCCATGAGACTGGCAGCCTCCATGGTCTCTCCACAAGCTAGGAGCCCCTCCTGGGCCAGTGGGAAAGAGAAGTGGAGCCTGGGAAAGTTTGGACTCAGGAGTCTGGGCCAATTGCTGCTTAGCTCAGGACACCCAGCCTGTGGGATCTGGTGGTGAAGAGGCATGCTGAGGTGGCCATGGTACTCAGGTCCTTTGAGAACTCTGTTTGGAGCTCAGGTTTTCTGTCACTACATATATATTTGCATATCTGATTTATTGAGAGCCTACTGAGGCAGCTCGGAGGGAAGCCCCGCCCTGGATATCTGGTATCCTGGATGCATGACTGGCTTCTTGAACCCTGGTCTCAGATGTTGTCTGTTCACCAAGCTGGTTCTTAGTAGGACCCTGTCAGATGAGCTGGGCCAGGATCTCTTACCTGACATTTCCTCCTGGTTGGTCATTCTCCAGCCACTCACCTCCCCTGCTCCTGAATATAATTGCTACCTAACCATGTTCAGGGTACCCTTGATCTTTTCTCCTACTGTGAGCCCATATTGGGAAGCCCTATACCCACTGGGATACACACACCCTCTAAGTATGTCTTTAACAAGTGTCAAGAGTATATTTTCATTACCAGAGAGCATGGTAGCAAGCCCAGGCAGTGTTCCAGATCCCCATGGGCCCATCAGATGGAAATGAGGACCCTGTTGTCTATATGGACATCATGAATGGCCTCCATGATACACTAGACAGCCACTAGGCTTTGGGATTCCAGGAGAGATGATTCCCACTCTGGGGAGAAGGTCATCTTCCTCCCTGAAAATACCCAAGTCTTTCCTGCTCTAAGCTTCCAGATCCTTCTCTGAAGTTGCTGGTGTGTACACCAGCTGCTGCATGTGAGAGTAGGTGTTGCTCCCGGCTTGGGACAGAGCCATGAGAAGGCACTCATGGGCAGTTGCTGGTGGTCAGGGTCAGGGCCAGGGTCAGATGTTTGCAGTTCTTGGCCTTTTATCCAAATAATTGAAAATTAGGGTTCATAGAGACTTGCAAACATAGCAAGACAACTATTCAAAAGCAAAGTAGTAGTACAGATTTGAAAAAGGCACACTATCAGTACGGCAAGGCCCTTGAATGGGGATGGCCAAGTTCTCGATTAGTCTTGGTGAGTCCTTGTGTGGGATTCAAGGGAAGGGGAGTTCGGTTACTAAGGGGCATAGTGAGGGTGGTTCTCTATTTTGACCGACAGATTAGGTCATATAATCATTTCTATTGCACACATCCCGTCTCATAATGCATCTAATTTTAATCATATGCATAAGCAGAAAATGTTACCTAGGAAATTCTCCTTAAAAGCATACTTTTGTTTTTCTTCCTTTTTTTTTTTTTTTTTTCACTTTGTAGTCCTAGCCTAGAACTTGCCTCTCTCTTCTGATTTAAAGGAACACAGCACCACACCTGGCTCACTCTGTGGATTTTGTTGCTTAATTTTATTAACCTGGTGTGTGTGTGTGTGTGTGTGTGTGTGTGTGTGTGTGTGTGTGTGTGTGTGCATAATCACAAATGAATATAGGGGCCAGAGGACAACTCATGGCATTGGTTTTCCCTTCCACTGTTGTGGGTCCTACAGATTTGAACTCAGCACAGTGAGTTCAATGCTGCTGAGCCACATTGCTAGTCCTGAAAAGTCACTTTAGAGGACCCTGTTTGCCTTATTTTTCATGCACTCCAAGTCAGTGCAGGCCAGATCAGCTTTTCCATTCTTAGTACCTGGATACACCGGGAATACATTTGAATAGAAACTAAATTTGATAGTTATTAGGGGCCAAGAAACTTACACTATTATTGAGAGAGGGAGATACATGTAGCCTGATGGAAGTGAGGGTCTGATGGGGTTTTGAGGTTGCTAGATGCATTGTTCAGAGAGAGATGTGTGTATGCAGTACACACAGATAAAGGAACTAGGCTGCCAAGTGTGTTGTTAGAAGGAAGGTGTGCACAGCCCAAAGCAGATAGAGTCTTGAGCTCCTAAACTATCTATTCCCCATGTTGCGCCTACCTCATCCACCTAGCTTCAGACTCTGCCAGCAATTCAAGAAGGCACTGTGAAACCCAGGATCACAGATGGACACCTTGTGTATTGGGTGTACATCTGCAGACACTGGGCATGATGGTGCAAACTTGTGTGTAGAAATCTAACCTCATAAACACCTCACATTAAGGGTCGATGCATGGGATTTTCATATGTCATGTAAGTGCTATGTACCTGGGACACCATATGCCCTGGGTGCAAGCTTGTGGGTCTTGTGTATTTCCGTATGGGATAGACACTCACTCTGTGTGCAGAATCATGAGCTGTGGATGCCCCCATCTACATATATCTGTGCATCTGTGTGTACACCCTCTGCCATACCCCAGGGCTGTGGCTTCTCTGCCTGGCTTATTCTCCTTCTCCAGTGGGGGGAAAAATCTGTTATAATCCAAGAAATTGCACCCAACTATTTCTCACTCCCCGGATCATGTGTGGCCCCTCAGCTGTCTGGAAGCCTGAGAGGTTCAGGGTGGCCCAAGGGTGGTGTGTGGATGAACCCAAAGACTGAAATGGGGGTGGTATGTAGTTACTAGCCAGGGTGGTGGTAGGTTGTCATGGCATTTCTCTAGGTCTCCTGATTCTACTAGAGCCCAGCAGAAGAAACAGTTGTTTCTGAAGCTGGCTTACCCTGAGCCTCAGTGTCTCCTTCTGCACCTGGGGCTATGTGTAGGTTTCCTTAAAAGGCCTGTTGACCCCATCTCTAAGAATTTTTCCCCACTCACCTCCTGGTCCTTCACCCATTGGTAGCATCTTCAGCCTCAATGGCACCTCAGGCTCATTTTCATCAGGCCACATTCCTGGCCTATGGAATTGAAGCCAAGATGCCATCCTTGCAGATGCCTTTGTGATATGTGGGGATGGGGGAATGGGAGGGGTGGGGGATGGGAGGGGTGGGGATAGGAGGGGTGGGGGATGGCGAGCACCTTTAGGTGGAGTCTCAGATTGAACTCTCTATGGTTCTGAGGTCAATGAGCTGCTGGAGAGGATGTGACATTCATCTCACTCCTGTCTCTTCTTCGCTGTTCCCAAGAGAAACTGAATGTCGAGAGGGATGAGGAGAGGCGACTGGAGCAGACCCACTTCAACCCGCACATGGGAAGGGATCTTACCGCCCTTTGGGTACCTGGCCCATTTGGTATCTGAGCCCCATACCTCCCCCTGGGAGGGGAGCCCCCATTTACCTTTGATACTCTCAGACCAGGGGCAGAGCTGGGACTGTGTCAACGAGCCCAGGCTAGGGCTGTGACCCAGAGAGCAGAGGACAGGGCCTTGAAACCAGCCTGAGGTGGCTGCAGTTGTGAGGGTCTAGAGTGTGTCCAGCATGGAGAAAATGGCCTTTTGGGGGACCATCAGTCATTATGGTCTCTGCTGATCTGAGATATAACAGTTTTGTCAGCCTTAGAAAGCTGGAGGAAGAGAGAGATCCCAGCCCCTCCTGCAGGCATCTGTTGCCTGCCTTGGCAACTCTCCCCCTCCCTCCTAACAAATTCCCGGAATTCCTTCCCAATCCCCTTGCTGGGCTGGGTGAGATGCAGGCAGCTGTATTTCTCCCAGTGTCTGTTGGCCTATGGCCTCCAGGTTGGATCCAGGCCTGGCCTCTCAGGGCTTCCCAGCCCTCAGAACTCCACCAGGACTCTAAGATCCCAGCCCACACTCCTGGGTCTTGATGAGAAAAGAACTGATGGAAGGCTGCTTTGGAAGGCAAACTGGAAACCCGATGCTCTCCACCTACTCACAGGAGGACCCATTAGACTGGCCAAACTTCCGGGTGTCTAATCCTGAGCACCAGGGTTCCTGAGAAAACTGCTCTGGGTCTAGAGTGGACAGAGAGAGAGAGAGAGAGAGAGAGAGAGAGAGAGAGAGAGAGAGAGAGAGAGAGAATGGGATGGGATGGGATGGGTACAGAACCACAGACATGGAGCTAAGGAAGACAGAAATAAAGAGACACAGAAAAAGTAAAGATAGAGAGGAATGAGGACAAAAGACAAAGATAAAAAGCTAGGAAAAGAGACAGAGTGAGGGAGAGATGAAAGAGACAAAGAGAGACCCAAGGACACAGAATCAGAGAGACAGACTAGGTGAGATATGGAGAAACAGAGAGATTAGAGAAGACAGAGAAACAGGCCCTGAGACAAAGTGAAATCAAAGGAGAGAGACAGAGACAGAGAGAGGGGGAAGGGAGAGAGAGCATAAGAGGTTGGGAGCCATGTGAGGAAAAGGAGACAGAGGTACATCAGGAGGGTGAAAGCCAGAGTGAGTGGAGCCTGTGCCTACGACGGGACCAAGAAGTATTGAAGCCCCACCCAGCCCACTATGTCCAGAGGTTGTGGGGTGTTCTGGAACAGCTGATGACACTGTTCTGGAACAGTAGCTGTGAGAGCAGATCCCACAGGACCCTAAATCTGTCTTGTCATGCCCGGCTGGTTCCACAGGGCTCAGAGTGGCAACAGTGTGGATCTCACCCAACTATTTCTCACTCCCCGGATCATGTGTGGCCCCTCAGCTGTCTGGAAGCCTGAAAGGTTCAGGGTGGCCTAAGGGTGGTGTGTGGATGAACCCAAAGACTGAAATGGGGGTGGTATGTGGTTCCTAGCCAGGGTGGTGGTAGGTTGTCATGGCATCTCTCTAGGTCTCCTGATTCTACTAGAGCCCAGCAGAAGAAACAATTGTTTCTGAAGCTGGCTTATCCTGAGCCTCAGTGTCTCCTTCTGCTCCTGGGGCTGTGTGTAGGTTTCCTTAAAAGGCCTGTTGACCCCATCTCTAAGAATTTTTCCCCACTCACCTCCTGGTCCTTCACCCATTGGTAGCATCTTCAGCCTCAATGGCACCTCAGGCTCATTTTCATCAGGCCACATTCCTGGCCTATGGAATTGAAGCCAAGATGCCATCTTTGCAGATGCCTTTGTGATATGTGGGGATGGGGGAATGGGAGGGGTGGGGGATGGGAGGGGTGGGAGTTGGGAGGGGTGGGGGATGGCTAGCAGAAGACAGCCCAGAGCTGCTGCCAGCAGCAGCCTGAGGAATTCTCATATCCTTCAGGGAACTCCACTCTGGTAAAGACAAATTCTTTTTGTTATTTTAAGTTTTGTATTTGCATATATTAATTATACAGAATAACAGGTTTCATTAGGACATTTTCTTTTTTCTTTTTTTTTTTTTTTTTTTTTTGGTTTTTCAAGACAGGGTCTCTCTGTGTAGCTTTGCACCTTTCCTGGAACTCGCTTTGGAGACCAGGCTGGCCTCGAACTCACAGAAATCTGCTTCTGCCTCCCGGATTAAAGGCGTCTGCCACCACCACCCGGCCATTAGGACATTTTCATACATGTATATAAAGTATTTTGATTATACTCACCCTGTGCTGGCTAGTTTTATGTCAACTTGACACAAGCTAGAGTCATCAGAGAGGAAGGAGCCTCAGTTGAGAAGATGCCTCCATAAGATTAGGTTGTAGGCAAGCCAGGAGGGCATTTTCTTAATTAGTGATTGACGTAGGAGAGCTTAGCCCATTGTGGGTGGTACCATCCCTGGGCTGGCTGAGCAAGCCATGGGGAGCAAGCCAGTAAGCAGCACCCCTCCATGGCCTCTGCATCAGCTCCTGCCTCCAGGTTCATGCCTTGCTTGAATTCCTGCTCTGACTTCCTTCAATGATGAGCGGTGATATGGAGGTGTAAGCCAAACAAACCCTTTCCTCCCCAAGTTGCTTTGGTCATGGTGTTTCACTACAGCAATAGAAACTGTAACTAAGACACCCTCTCTTGTCCCCCTTCCATTCTCCCTGATCTCTTCCCTCTTCCCTTCTACTCTCTGTGTCTTTTATTTTTGTAACCCATTTAGTTCAATTAGAGTTGCTTACATGCTCACGGGTAAGGGATTATTTACAGGAACACGGGTAACTTACCAGTGGCTACACAGCACTGGAAAAAATATCCTTCTCCCATCGACTGGGAATGGTTTAGGCCTCATGAGCTAATCCCCTTTCTGTGACAGGGTTAATGGGTCCAATCTTGCGTAAGCAATTATAGCTGCTGTATGAGTGTGATGGCCACATCGTGCTCAGAAGACACTGTCCACAGTTCCACAGCACTCTACCCTCTCTCTGGCTCTTACATTCTTTCCATCTCTTCTTCCATGATGTTCCTGAAGCCTTGGAGTGGGTGGCAGAGCTGGATTACTGACCTTGCCACAAAAAAATAATATCAGGATGAAGCAATATGAAAGAGAGTTGGAATTTATTGAGAAGAAAGTTCAAAGTAGATTTTATGCACAGGGATTAATAAAAAGACAGGCACTCAGAAGAATGATGAGGCAAATCCAGGAGCGTGGGCATGGCTCTCTCAAAGAGAATTTTAATTTTCTTCACAATTGTCTTTCATATGTATTGGTTTGGGTGGCATCCGAAGCCACAGTTCCAAGGTTGCTAAGGAACCCAAGTGAGATCATAGGGCTGTTTCTATGCATTGTGTCAGGTTGTAGTCCATAAGATGAAACATTACTAGGTCACAAGAGTTGCTGGGGAAGTTAAGACATTTATATTATTAACAAAATAAAACAAACAAAAATAGTTTAGTATTGTTTTTAAGATTCCCCAGAGGGTTGGAGACATGCATCAGTGGTTAAGAGCACTGTCTGAAGCAGCATTTGGCTGGCTAAGCATTCAGGCTTTCGAGCAGCAGTTCAGCTGAGAGCCATTGGGATGAGGACACAGAAGCTTGCAGTCTGAGGAAACAAGACCAGCTGAGGAACTGGCGAGGTGAGGAAACTGTGGCTTGTTCTGCTTCTCTGATCTTTCAGCGTTCACCCCAATAACTGGCCTCGGATTTTATTTTATTAATAAGACATTTTAAGACTCATGCTACACTAAGCAGACAGAATAGGCCAGCCTGGGTCACATTAAAAGACCCTGTCAAAACAAAAAGGGAAACACACACACACACACACACACACACACAAAAAAAAAAAAAAAAAAAAAAAAAAAAAAAAAAGCACTGTCTGCTCTTCCAGAGGGCCAGGGTTCAATTCCCAGTGTCCACATGGCAAATTACAAATGTCTGTAATCCCAGTTCCAGGGGATCCAAGGTATACACATACATGTAGGCCAAACATACATACTAAAAAAAAAAATCATTAAAGATTTTAAAATAAATAAATAGTAAAGTTTCAAGCCAGGTGCAGTGGCACATGCCTTTAATTCCAGCACTCGAGAGGCAGAAGCAGATGGATCTCTGAGTTTGAGGCCAGCCTAGTTTACAGAGTGAGTTCCAGGTAAGATCCTACCTCAAAACCAAACAACAACAAAAAGATTCCCCAGAAGATATGTGGGAAAGAGTAAGGTTATGTTTGAAGGTCCTACAACTTAGGCCTCAGCATGGAGTCATTGCTATTTAACATAAAACATCTCTATACAAAAGTAATGTTATTTCTGTGGCACCAGCCTTCATAGCAAATGACTGTGCTGGAATTCTTGATTCTCAGCTGTTGAAAAGCTTCAGCCAGACTCTTTCCCTTCTGTGATGCCCATAGGAGAACCATGTGGGCAGCATGTGGCTCCACTGCCTGAGAGAAGGTGTTTCCAGAACCTGCCCAAGCTGACCTGGCTCCTGTTTCCCATCTCTCCCTGTGGGTTTCTGAGGACAAGAGGTCAGGACTGTTCCTCCGGTTAGTCCAGGCCCAGTTGGCTGACTCTGAGCCGCAGGTAGGAAGGGGCTGCAGGCCTAGTGAGTGACATCCTGCCCTGCCTCTCAGATGGGGAAACCAAAGCTGGCGATGTAGCACCTGCTTTGGAGAGAGGTAAGTTCTGGGTGGGGCTGATACCTCAGGCTTCCCTCTCACTGGAATGGTCTATGGTCCTGTCTGGGAGAGAGGTCACCACACTGCTGAGGAACCCAGGCCGGCTTCCTCCCACCTCATCCATGCACCCCTAGTTTCACCCTGTGAGGACAACCAAGGGAATGCCTCCTTCCTTCCTGGGTCAGCAAGGCTGCTTCCACTAAACTTCTCTGCCTGGGGTACAAGGTGACTGTCCCTTACTGCTGAGACAGCCCTGGTAATAGGCCCAACATCATACACCCTTCGTGAAATAGGAAAGCCACCCAGGAGGTCTCTGTGGAGGGGCCTTACAGGAACATAAAAGAAGAGCTTGTGGCAATGATTCAGAAGGTAGTCTCAGCCAGTAATCCAAGCACCTTGGGGTACCCCACAGTAGGCTTAATGGACAGGGAACGAGAGGAGACTAAGGACTGTGCCTAGCCAGAAGCCCCCAAGTCCCACCTGGACTGAGGGTAGAGATGTCCTCTTGTCAAACCAATGAGCCTGAGCTTCTCTTTGTGTCCCTGAAAACCAAGTCCCCAGCCACAGAAGACTCTAGCTACTGCCGACTATTCTTCAGGCTCCAGATTTATCCAGTCTATGTGGCGCGCGCGCAGAGGGGGGGGGGTGTCAACTGAGAAAGCCCTATCCCACCTATTTCCCAGCATTCCAAAGGATGGTACTTGGGTTGTTTTGTTTTGTGTTTTTGGTTTTTCGAGACAAGGTTTCTCTGTAGCTTTGGAGCCTGTTCTGGACTAGCTCTGTAGACCAGGCTGGCCTTGAACTCACAGAGATCCACCTGCCTCTGCCTCCCCAGTGCTGGGATTACAGGCATGTGCCACCACGGCCCAGCCTTGTTTTGTTTTTGAGACAGGGTCTCAATAGGTAGCTTTGGCTAACTTGGAACTTGCTATCTAGACTATTCTGGCCTCAAACTCTCAAACTTAGATTCTTGTCTCTGCATCCCAGTGTTGGTACAGATGTATACCACCATACCGGCTTTGCATCCTCATGATGTCCCTCCAACAGAGGCCTTTGTCTTGTAGAAGATTCCAGTTTCCCTGTGGTAGTTTGAATGTAATTGCTCCCATAAGCTCAGAGGGAGTGGCACTATTAGGAGGTGTGGCTTTGTTGGAGTGGGTGTGGCCTTGTTGGAGGAAGTGTGTTGTGTGTTACTGTGGAGGTGGGCTTTGAGATCTCATATATGCTCAAGCCAGTGTCTCAGACTACTTCCTGTTGCCTGCCAGTCAACACAGAGGACTCTAGGCTCCTTCTCCAGCACCATGTCTGCCTGCATGCTGCCATGTCCCACCATGATGATAATGGACTAAACCTCTGAAAATGGAAGCCACCCAATTAAATGTTTTTCCTTTATAAGCATTTCCGTGGTCATGGTGTCTCTTCACAGCAATAGAAACCCTAACTAAGACATTCCCTATCTATGGAAAGAGAGATCCTGTTTCCCACTGTGAAGACAGAAGCAAGAACACACTCTGAATGAAGGAGCTAGGCATGAGGGCAGATGTTAGCCACACAGCAATAGTCGGTGGGTGATGTGTTCTCACAGGCATCACATGCAGGGGACATCTGTAGCTTCTCCATGACCACCTTCACCTGCCTTCCACATTGTAGCCTGAGGCTGTCACCAATTCCTCCTTTGCATCCTCTGTGACCTAACACCTGGAGAGACTCAGTCTCCTGCCGCCTGCCCTGGGACAGATATCAAGGAAGTGCACCATGAACAGGAAGGGATGTGCAGAGACCTCTCTGGGCATCCTCTTTCAGGACAGCGTTCCCTCCGAGCTTCAGAAGCTCTCTCGACAGCATCCAGGAATAGTTTACTTCCTCATGGTGCTACAGCATCCAACTGACTGGGCTTCTACAAGAGCCCGGCCCAGATGAAGACTTCTCTGCTGCCCAGGCTCCATGCCTGCACCCGGTGCGGCTGGAACCACTGAAACGTGTGTTATTTCACCTGCTAGATTCCGGCATTCCAGGGCAGGGCTGGGGAAGGTCATAAAAACGTTGTGGTAACCTATATATTATTTTTATGCCAGTGCTTAACACAGCATGTTTGACACATGTGCAGGAGCCCATCATAAATCAAGCCTGGGGTCCACCCTTGCGTCCACGCAGGGGGTCGCCTGGCCTCTCACACGTGTACACAGGCCCCAGCGGCTGTCCTCCTGGGAGCCAAGCTTCAGGCTGCTCTGAGGTCCAGCTGCTGGCTGCTGCCCCTCGCCTCCTGCAAAGCTTCCCTGAGCCAGGGAAAGGGAGGGAGGCCAGACTGGGAAGGCTTGGAGCAGAAATGCTAAGGCAAAATGCATTTTGGAGTGAGAAACCCTGATGCGTGTTTGTGCCTACATGAGTGTGCCCACACGTGCATGTGTGAGAGTACCTATGTGTGCACAAGAATATGCATTGTGTATGTATGTGTTTTTATATGAGAAAGTACACTCTGTGTTTAAGTGTGTGCTTTCATATGTGTGCCCAAGTAGGCTTTTGTGTCTAGGTATGTGCTCATGTGTTGTGTGTGTGTGTGTGTGTGTGTGTGTATGTGTGTGTGTGTTTGTGTGTATCATCATGACTGGTTTTATGTGTGTGCATGAGGGGACCCCTGTGTGTGTTCATATGTGTGCGTATGTTTGCTTGTGTACATAAAAACAGGCTTGTATGTACAGATATGTGCTTATGTGTATGTGCATGAGTATGCTCATTTGTGTGCATGAAGTGTGCTCATATGTGTGACTGAGGGGGATCCTGTGTGTAGATATGTGCTTATGTGCATATATATGTATGCTTTTGTGCACGAGCAGGTTTGTGTGTGCACACGTGTGCTGTTTATGTGCATGAATATGCACCTGTACTCTCAAACACACTGGTGCAGGTCAGTGTGCTCGTGGACGCACTGTTCTCTGGGGCGCACTCTCCCTGCCTGGTGCCTGCTGGGTCAGGACTTTTCTTCACCTGCCTTACCTGGCCCTGGCCTTTTGTCTCCTGGGGGCTGAGATCTTTCTCCCTGGTCAGACAAGTAGGTGGCATCATTCAAAGTTCCAGGAATGTCTTTCCTATTGCTGTGAAGAGACACCACAACCAAGGCAACTTATAAAAGAAAGCATCCAATTGGGGGCTTCCTTACAGTTTCAGAGGGTCGGTCCATGACTGCCATGCCCGGGAACAAGGCAGCAGCTGTAGCTGAGAGTTTGCATCTGACCCACAAATTGGAGGCAGAGAGAGAGAGACTGGGCTCGTGTGATCTTTTGAAACCTCAAAGCCCATTCCCAGGGACTCACCTCCTCCAACAAGACCACACCTCCTGATCCTTCCTAAACAGTCCTCTACTAGGGACCAAGCATTCAAGTATATGACCTTTTGGGGGCCATTCTCAAACATCCACAAGGAGGATCTCTACCCAAGAACTGAGGGAGCAAATGGAGCTGGGGCTCTCCTTGCTGGCTCTCAGTGCCCATCTGCACACAGGGGCCATCTCTGCTGTTTGGTGGGCTCAGTCACAGATAAGCTGGAGGTTGGGGGAAGAGTAATGACCTCTCCAGTTACCTAGAAGGGGTGGATTGGTGTCCCTGGACTTGCAGCCTCCCCAGGACAGGCCCTATGGGGACAAGGGACCTTTTATGAAGTGGGCCAGGGCTCACTAGCTTTCCTGACTTCTCCTACCTACAGAAACAATGCAGTTGGCCTCTGGGTCCTGCTTCTCTGGCCTGAGACCCCTGGTTAGGGCTCACATGGTACCACAGGTAGGATCACAGAGACTCCTGACATTGGTTCAAGGCCAGGTCCTGATCCTCTCTACAGTGAAAACAATGACCTTGCATCCTGGCTCAGGAACAAGTTCAGTCAGAATCTAATGGGGTCCCACATGTGAAACTCTGGAACTCAGAGACAGCAAGGCTGCCATCTATCCTTTGTAGCCACACATGTGCACATCTGCCTAGACACACATGTGCACATCTGCCACACAGGTCTGGGACAACTCACTATGGAAAGGCTTATCGGTCTGCTGAGAATCCTTCCCCAGAACCCCTTAAGAATATGTATTCTGTTGCATCATGACCCCATGAACCTGAGAGGTTCAACCCAACACTGCATACTCATTACTCCACAATCACAAGCCATTGCTTCTCCCATGATCCTCATGGGCAAGGGTTCAGGGATGACTAGCTGTTTGACCAAGTCAGCAAACCTCTAAGAGTCAGATGGAACTGGAAGAACTGTCTTGGGGAGAAGACCATGGCTGATGACTATCTATGGAGGCAAGGTGCGTCTGTCTAGGTGTCTTTCTGCATGGGGTCTCTCTACACTACAATAGTTGGTTATTCACAAGAAGAAGCTGAGTGCAAGAGCCATATGTCAATTCTGCCTCCCTCTGTGGATTCCACAGGCCACCCCTGCCTCCAGGCAACTCAAAGTTTCCAAAGATAAAACTTCTTTGCTTCTAAGTCTGGTCCTGATCTCAGGCAGGACACAGTGGCGAGGAGGATGGGGACCTCTCCTGCCAAGGACATCTTGCATAGCCTGGAAGCCGAACTCGGGGCCACAAGGATCGCTTAGGCCAAGGGCTGTGGGGAGTATTAGTGCACCAGCTGTAGAGTGGGACACAGGTGGTCTCCCCACTAACTTTCCCCTCTCTTGTCCCCTTCTCTCTCTTCCCTTCCATCTCCAAGTTACTGACCTCCAGGATTCCAGCTTGCCACACCAGCCTTCCCAGATGCTGCCTCTGCTGAAGATGTCACTACAGGAGTAACCCTCATCCCAGTCCCCCTGCCTCTGCTTTCTCTCTCTCTCTCTCTCTCTCTCTCTCTCTCTCTCTCTCTCTCTCTGTGTGTGTGTGTGTGTGTATGTGGGTGTGTAACAGCCTCTTCAGAGATGCTAAAGGAGGGGCCTACAAGAGGGGAGGGATGAAGTATAGAAGGTGCTTTATAGGCTGCCATTCCCAGAATGCTCTGCTTCCCTACCTGTATGCTGCTTACACAGAGCACAGGCCCAGGAAAGGGCACAGTCTGAGAGTGAGTGAGGAGGAAAGGATCTCACTGAGAGCAACACCACATTTCTGTATGGAGTATGTGAGGGAGATTGGGAGGGGAAGCCAGCTGGAAGCTTACACTAGGCAGGCGCCATCTTGAGCCTAGGACATCTAGGCCCTGTGCTGATGTCTGCCTAATTTGGTGCCACACAGCCTTGGTGGCAGGGAGTAGGGAGCAGTGAGGAGAGGGTACCCAAGGGCCTGGGGAGAGGCTAGGCAGAGCCTGCTCACAGGGGTTTTGTAGAGGTTGTGTCTGTGTGGTCAGTGTGGGGTGTGTGGCAGAGATAAACTCTTTTAGGAAAGCAAAATAATGTGATGGAACACAGAGGAAGGGCAGAGTCTTCTAGAAGCCAGACAACAGGGAGGACTCAAACCTGAAGCTGCCCACCGTCCTCAAGACTGAGCTTGTTTGGGCTCTGGGTCTGGCCCCTGTCTCTACTCTGTCCTCAGAGACATAGTTACACAGGGATGTGGGGTTGTAGTGTAGTGTGGTGGACACTGGTGTAGGTGGACACTGGTGTAGGTGAACTACCTGTTATTGCCTGAAGCAAGCCATGAACACATGCACTTACACACACACACACACACACACACACACACACACACACACACACACAGAGGCACACACATTTTTTAAGGACACTGCATGGAGGTGGTGTCTGGCTTCTGCTCCGACGCATTTTATTAAAAAGGAAAGGGGGGGTAGAAAAAAAAGAAAGAAAAATAAATGAGAGTCTCCCACAAGGACCACACACGGTGGCCTGGTGTAGCCGCAGGGCCGGCTGAGCCCCAGCTGGCACACTGCACCATCACTGCCACCTCCAAACCGGACCCCCGTGGCAGTAGAAGCCTTAGAACCGGGCTAGATAGCCACAACCATGAGTTCTGCACACGGTTGCTCCCTGAGGCTGCCCTAGGTCCGGGAACCGGGGTCTGGAGTGCTTTGGGGGACTTAGCAAGGCCTTGTCCTCTTGGTAGGATGTCATTTGCTATCTCTTTCCTCTAGAAGTCCTGGCATATGGTGCTTAATACAGTTAGGGACCCCTCTTGGCTCCCATTCTTCCAATCCAAATACCGCCCCAGACATTCACTGTGCACGCACATGTTGGTGTGCTCTTACCCTCCCAGGGAGACCACCAATCCAGGCTCTGAGCAGGGGTTGGGGGGGGCTGTTCCCAGGCACAGTGGGAAAAGGCCACAGTCCAGTTCCCACTCCATGGGAAAGGTGGGGCCCTCTCTGGTGCTCCACACAAGCAGTTCCTGCAAGGCCGTGCACCTGTGGACCTTGCATCAGGAAGCCCCTCTGTGGAGACGGGGGCCATTGAAACCTTTGTGAGGAAGGGACGGTGAATGAAGAATCTGGCCTAAGGCTCCCACTGTGGGGAAGGACTTGGCTTCTACTTCTGGGGAGGGATCAGATTGTCACCAGTTGAGGGGGTGGGCCTGGGCAGTAGCAGCAACCCAGAGTCCCACTCCAAGTGTGTCTGTCCCCCAAGCTGGTTCTGAAGGAGACAATCACTGTGGACCTCACTGGAAAAAATGTTCTCATTGTGAACATAAACAGGCGGCTTGGCCTCTGCCAGACATGCCTGGAAAATGTTTAGGGCCCTGGTCAACATATGAAATTTCCATCAAACTTTTATTAATCAGGAGGCGTTTGTTGTAAACCAACCCTGTCTGATCCCCCTGGATGTCCAGGGAAAGGTCTGGGCCTGCTGGGGCCTGTCCAGTGCCTGGTCTCCTGCCTACTCACTCTGCCCCAGCAGAGGAAAGCTCGGGGCCCAGAGACCAATGAGGAATAAGACAAGGCCAAACAGGTCCCTCAGCAGCCAGGGCCACTGTAGTCTGAAGGATGAGTATCTATTTCACGCTCTGAGACAGCCTTCTTCCACTGTGCCCTCCCTAGGCCCGGCTTGCAAAGCTGCGGCTGGCTCAGCTGCTTCCAGAGGTTCTGGGCTGCTCAGCTGTGATCTCTTTTATGGGGTGGGAGACTCATAAAGGACCAAGAGCCCCACTTAGGAGCTGAGAGGCTTGGCGGGCCCCACAGCCTAGGAAGGAGGGGTTGAGGCTTGGGAGGAGAGTGCGAGGGAGGGAGGGCTGGAGGGGTGGTTGGGCTAGGGAGGGAAATGCTGAGGAGCAAAGATGTGGGGGGAGGTTGTGTGGGAGAAAGCCGGGGCAGAGTGGGGAAAAGGGGGGGCTGGAGAGGGAGCCTCAGCCCACTTAGAAGTATATAATCTGTTCCAGTGACTGGGGTGACATCCTATGAAATAGGGGTGATCCTGCCCTGCCCAGTGGCCTCCTGGGCTTTTCTTCACTCCCATCCAGTGTCCTCAAGTGACTGTGTAGATTGGTCACACAGAAAGTCAGGTACCTGTTCATCCCTGACACTTCCCATATGAGTCTCCTGTTTTCCTTTTCTGGATTGTCGGCTACCCCGACTCATGCACTCAGTCTCCCCTTCCAGCTAGGGAGAGTGGAGGAAAAACCCATCCTGCCGAGAGCCCAGCATTGGGACTAGGCTGTTTGGGTTTCCCAAACACAGCCTCCACCCAATCCTGGGGCCCTAAGTCCCTCTCCCCCCACCTCCGCTTTTACCCCATGCCAGCCCACCTTCTCCTATCAGAATCCTTCAGGCAGTGAGACCTCCCATTGAAGACCAACAAGCCTGTCTTGCTTGGCAATAAGGCCCCTTTCTTACAGGGCAGGCAGGGCACAAGGTGTGTGATGAGGGGGCGCTATCTATTTCTTCATCTCTCTGAAGCTAGGGATTTTCTCTGGCCATCCTGAAGGTCCCAGTAACCTTCATCCCCAGAGAGCACTAAGGACCAATGGTATACAGTGCTGATTGGAAGCAGAATGCAGACTTGGAGCCGCAGACTTAACTGAGCCTAGCTCACTATCCTCCTGCGTGCTTTCCTGGCTGCTCAAGACCTTCCAGACTCGGCCCGTGGTTGCTCAGCCATGTGTACCAGGAAGCAGGCCAGAAATGTGGGCTTGACTCTGTGGCCTTGACACCATGGCTTTGATTCTGTGGGTGGGCCCTGGGCACTTGTCCTGGACCTGTATCTGGTGTTCTGTATTTCCTTTTTGGGCTGTTGAAGGCTAATGTTTATAAGTGTGATTGATTTTTGTGTGTGGGTTTTGTATCTTATAACTTTTTGAGGTGCGTGCGCCGGCTTGCTCTGGCTAGCACTCACTCTCAGTAGGATGCTCGGTGCTGTGGGGGAATCTCACATTCTTGTATTGTTGATCTCAGGGAAAAGTTGTCTGTTTTCCCTTTAAGCATGGAACCAGCTGTGGGCTTTCCAAACATACCCTTTATTGTGGTGAATATGTTCTATTTACTCCCAGTCCATTAAATGCTTTTTTCTTTTCATTAGAAAAGGATGCTGGCTTTTGTCCAATGGCACACGCCTTTTATCCCAACACTCAGGTAGCAGAGGCAGGTGGATCTCTGTGAGTTCGAGGCCAGCCTGGTCTACAAAGCAAGTTCCAGGACAGGCAGGGCTACATAGAGAAATGTTGTCTGGAAACACCCCCCCAAAGATGTCAATGCCCCCTTAATTCTAATAATATGGCATTTCATGGTACTTGTATTTTATTTCTTGAATCACTCTTGGATTCCTGAGGGGTTGGAGCTGGGGAGATTTCAAAATGGCAGTGGGATTGGGGAAGATGGGCCCTTCTGGCTCTTAAACCTTCACTCAATGATCCATGCACCAGGATCCACCCCCAGTTTCCCACTACCAATCTTTACACCCCAAGTCAGGCATCACAGCTACTTCTCCCAAGAGTAGGTCCATGATCCACATGCACCCTTTTGGACAGTGGAGGAGAGAAAGCAGAACACAAGCCAGGCTGGTGTGTGAAGTGGCTCACGGCATCTCCAGCATGGACGGTCCTGTGACCCTGGGGTCTGGGCCTTCGGGACACCCGTTCTCACTCTGCAATGCTCAGAACAAATGAGATGCTGATGAGTGCCTGGTTACAATCTGCCATCTCCACCAGCAACCTCAGCAGCCCAAGCGAGGCATCACAACTGTGCCTCCTTCTGAGTAGGTCCCTGCTACAAACATTCTGGGGTGGGGTTGGAGGAGCCCTCGCAGGAGCCACTTCATATGGCCTAGGGTCCAGGGCAGTCCCGCTCTTGGGTGCCAGAGAACTGCCCCCTTGTGGCAGGAGATGTCAGGATGCCAGGAAACAGCAGGCTCTGGTGTCTTAGGAGGAAAACCACAAATTGGGAGCTACAAATGAGGAGGCATGTTCAGTAGCTTGGAAAATGCATGCATCAGCAGCCCTAATGTGCCATGAGGGTTTTCATGTACAAACACAACAGGCTGAGGGATAGGAGAAGGAAGGTGGGAGCCCACCCGGTTTGAGGGAAAGGAGATACATGCTCAATTTGCTCAGGGGTCTGCATGACTGAAACAGCACATTGGATTCAAAAGTGTGTCATATTATGACAACTGGGAAATTAAATATATATATATATATATATATATATATATATATATATATATATATAAATTGGATCTCTAAAACAGTACATAAGCTGGAAGGCAATTTAACAAACAAACAAACAAAAAATCCCAAAGGTTTGGGAAATGGCTCAGTCAGTAAAGTACTTGCAAAAAAGAATGAGGACCTGTGTTGGATCTCCAGGACCATGTAAAATAAGCCAGCATGCCAGCATGTGCTTGAATCCCAGCTCTGGGGAGACAGAAACAGAAGGATCCCTGGAGATGGCCGGCAAGCTAGACTAGCTGACTGAGTGAGTTCCAGGCCAGTGAAAGATCCTGTGCTGTGGAGCTGGAGAGATGGCTCCTTGACTGGGAGCACTGGCTGCTCTTTCAGAGGACCTGGGTTCCATCCCTACTACTCACAGCCATCCTTGACTCCAGTCACAGAGGCTCTGATGCCCTCTTCTGGCCTCTGCAGTCACCAGGCTTGCACGTGGTGCACAAACATACATGTGGGCCAAACACTCATACACATTACAAACTAACAAACAAAAGCAAAAGGACCAAGTGTTTAGTTCCTGTGGTGTGATCCTTGAGGTTGTTTTGTGCCCAGCACATGCATGTGCACATATGAACACCTCCTCACAAACATGAACACACGCACACACATACACCAAAATGATCGCCCATAATATGCATTTTAAACATTCACTCCATTATCCTGCATGATGGTCACGGACTTGGTGTGGGAACCTTCTTTGTCCCTTAAATATTACCATTTCAGGCAAGCCGGTATGAATGACTGCAGAAATTCTGTGTGTGGTTTCACTAGAAACTACAAACTTAGGGACGGCAGCAGAGTCCTAACTGGATTGCTTAGAGCATGCATCTGCCTCAGCCCTTCATCTCCTGGAGAGGCCTGATACATAAAGAGTTCTGGCTAGCTGGGCAGTGGTGGCACACACCTTTAATCCCAGCACTCGGGAGGCAGGCAGAGGCAGGCGGATCTCTGTGAGTTCGAGGCCAGCCTGGTCAACAGAGTGAGTTCCAGGAAAGGCGCAAAGCTACACAGAGAAACCCTGTCTCGAAAAAACTAAAAAAAAAAAAAAAAAAAAAAAGGAGTTCTGGCTCTGTCATTACATCCAGACAGGGATGGGTGAGCAAGTGTCCACCATGCACACACTACATGGGTCAGCACCATACTGGGCAGGCTCTCACTGTGACTGCTGAGCACTCCCATAGTCCCTCGCCCTGAGTTGGAACCTGTGTGGTTCCTGCTGGACCTGAATTTGGAAGGATAGTCTCGGAAAAGAAACCCAACGTGCTCACAGTTGGTCTTAAACAACTGCTGCCAGAACAAATGTAAATTTTATAGATTGAAATGATACAAACACTGCTGAGACCACAGTGGAACTTCCTTGCCGTTTTGTGCCAGGATGAGAGACCTGGGGCAACAGAAGCCAGACATCCTATTTAATTCTTATCTTTCCAGTGTGACTACCTGGCATGTGGCAATTTTCTGAAAGCTTTGACAGCATTTATGAATTTTGTTCTCTTTAAAAGGATATTATAACATAACCCAAGTTTACCTCAAACTCATGATCCTTCTGCCTCAGCCTTCCGAGTGATGGGAGTGTAAGCTTATACCACCATGCTCATTTTTATTTACATACTGAAGTAATGCGCTTCCGGCTCCATCCTCTCAGGCTTTGGTCTGTTCTTGGACAGACCTGAATTATGCACCTTTTGTGGCCTGTTGATTGCAGGGTGTGTCTGCACCACTGGCCTACCACTGCACCACTACCATAGACCTATTGAATTTATTTTGAGCACATTTGCTTACTTGTGATTTGATGTAAGCATTGATATCAGCTTGTCTAGGTCCAAAAACACAAAAGAAATCCCACATTACTTCATGCTGCCCTGGCTGAGAATATAAACTATATATTATCACCTATTAAAACCTACTTTTTTTTTTTTTGGTTTTTCGAGACAGGGTTTCTCTGTTTTGTTTTTGTTGCCTTTCCTGGAACTCATTCTGTAGACCTGGTGCCTGGCCTCGAACTCACAGAGATTTGCCTGGCTTTGCCTCCCAAGTGTTGGGATTAAAAGTGCTCATCACCACTGCCCGGCAGAACCCAAATTTTATTTTATTTTTTGAAACAATACCTGTGTCAAAAAAATTTAAGCCACGGGTGACCTTGAACTCCTGACCCTTCTGTCTCCATCTTCCAAGTACTGAGGTCCCAGGTATATGGCACCACACTTGATTTACATGGTGCTGTGGATCCAGCCCTAGGCTTCATACAAGTCAGGCAGGTATATAGGCAACTACACTCATAGCCTCAAGCCTAATTTTTCTTTGCTTCTTTGCTGTTTTTAGGGGTGCTGTGGCTTGGCTATGACCTCCACACCCACGTGTCCAACAGTGAATCCCTAAGCCATGTCAGTTACATGTAGAGGTGCCCGGATGCTGAGGAACTGGTCTCATGGTAGATTAATGACTCGTGAACTTCTAGATTTGTGGGCTAAGGAGGGGGTGACTGATGGGCAGCAACGTCTGGTATGCTGCCGTGCTGTGATGGGGGTGGGGATCCACCATGGTACGGTACGAACACCGTGCTCTAGACTGTGAGCCAAAGAAACACATATTCATCTGTAGCGGCGTTTAAGAGATTCCTCTCTGTTTCCACGTGCTGGGCTAGGACTCCAGGCATGGAGTCTTGATCTGGTCTTTCCTGCCAGCGTGTGCTTTCTATGGAGGCACAGTCACTTCTGAAGTGTTTCTCTTCACATGTGGCTGGTGCCCATGGTAAACTCTGTCTTTCCTACAAAAGATGACTCACACCGTCCCTTCTGTTTCCTGGGATGAGTCCTCTGTGTGGCTGTGGTGACAGACTCAGGAGCAGAATGGGGACCGCTCCAGCCTCCCCGTATTTCAGGCCTTAGGGCGTTGAGACTGAGGGATCCAAGCACACATCTTCCTATCCATGTAATCCTGCCTGCTTTTAAAACTGGAAATGGCTTTTGAATTTGTCAAAAGGTTTTCCATTGAAAGTCTCCATAGCAGAACAGTTGATATGGTGATTTTTAGCTATGTGTTTCCTAACATTTTTTTTTTTTCCAAGACAGGGTTTCTCTGTATAGCCCTGGCTGTCCTAAAACTAGCTCTGTAGACTAAGCTGGCCTTGAATTCACAAAGATCCTTCTGCCTCAGCCTCCTGAGTGCTGGAATTAAAGGCATGTGCCACCACTGCCTGGCCTAACATTTAATCAATCTCATATGATAGATTACGTCCTATTTGACTGTAGTGCACTGTTTTGAAAAGTAAAGTAGGGGTCTATTTGTTAATCTTGCCATAGGGCTTTTATTTCTTTTTTATTACATTTTGTGTGTGTGTGTGTGTGTGTGTGTGTGTGTGTGTGTGTGTGTGTGTGTGTGTGTGTGTGTGTGTGTGCGTGCGCGTGCGCGCGCGCGCTAAATGGCACACGTAGAGGTTAAAAGAGACCTTGTGGGAGTCAGTTTGCTCTACCCTGAAGGTCCCTGGGATTGAACTCAGGTCTTTAGGCTTGGTGGCAAGCACCTTTCCTCACTGAACCATCTCCCCTGCCCCTCAGTAGGGTTTTTTGTCTATACATTGGATTATGTTAGTGTATCTTCATCCAAAGCTGCTCCTGGCAGCAAGTGGGATGCTGCTCTCTTACCTGAGTCTAAGCGGTGCGGAGCATCTCCATATTGAAGGTTAGGACATCTCAGGAAATCTGTTCCCAGGGACTTCTACTAAGCGGGGGTGGGGGGTGGAGGGTGGAGGGGTGTCACTTTCTTAAATAGATCCATTTGTTTATGGAATCTGGTCTGTTTTAACCCTCTTTCTCTGCTGGGGCTAGGTTTTTGTTTTTGTTTTTTTAAGATTTATTTATTTATTATATACATACAGTGTTCTTTCTGCATGTATATCTGCAAGCCAGAAGAGGGCACCAGATCTCACTACAGGTGGTTGTGAGCCACCATGTGGTTGCTGGGAATTGAACTCAGGACCTTTGGAATAGCAGCCAGTGAGTGCTCTTAACCACTGAGCCATCTCTCCAGCCTCCTGTGCCTCTCTCTCTTTTCACACAGTGGGAGACTGCCTGATAGTGTCTGAGTGGCCTACTTTCTATGTGTGGACGCCTACCCATTGCGGTGAAGGGGTCTGTAATGAGGCTGGATAGGAAGGCGAGGACAGCGGTTGTTTCACAAATGTTTAATAAGTTTGACTCTTGGCTCACCCCAGCTGTCCCCCAACTCCCGCTCCTGGTCCATCTCTGACCCTTTCCATTACTTCTGCTCAGCCTTTTACAGACTTAGAGTCTGGGACAAGTGTCCAGGCTTCAGGGCACAAGGTGCATCGGGGAGGGGTTGGAGAGTTACAGAGGACAGGATCTGGTTATGAGGCAGCCCCCACGGGTGGGTGTCTCAGTCCTCACAACACTAACAGGCTGGCCAGCATGTTCACAAACATGCTATGGATGGCTCTTGGTGATGAAGAGAAGGAGGGATGCAGCTGAGGAGGAGTGGGTGTGTTCTCCACGTGATAACGGATCCAATTCAAGAAATAGGAGACATTGGCATACACCCCTGGGTACAGGGGGTTGATGCATCCGCGGCCCCAGCTCACTATTCCAATCTGCAGCCAGGTCTGGTCCAGCTTACATACCAGTGGGCCGCCGGAGTCACCCTGTGAAGGAAGAGAGGCTTTCTGTGATCTACCCTCAGGTGTAGGTGGAGTGAGTGGCCCGCAACCCCCCTCCCTGCAACACACACATACAGTCCCCTCTCTGGCTGCTACAGAGCCCAGAGCCTCAGCACTGAGGTCTGACACAAGTGTGTGAGTGTGTGTGGTGGTCACACACTCTCTGCCTGGATACAGCCACCCCAGCAGTCCCCCACCTACACCAGAGGCCAACTCTGATCCAGAAGAATGAGACACACCTCACACACATTCTTCACATTCTTGATGTCCCCAGCACAGAACATTTCTGGCAGGAAGTAAGATGTAAATCCATAGAGCAGCTGGCACTGGAACTTGGGGATCAGTGGTAACTGGACTTCCTGAAGCTGTTTTACATTGTCACCTGTGAGGAGAAGAGACAGGAACTGCCAGGTGAAGGTGCCTGTCTGAGTCCAGCAAAGTCTTGGGTTCTTGGTCAGTGAAGGACAAATCTGAAAGGACTCTCCACTCCAAGAGGAGTCCTATCCACGTACAAGAGCCACCCAACACCCAAGAGAGGCCTGGCCTACCCAGGGAAGCCCTACCCGTGAGGAAGCCCCATCCACAGAGGGAAGGCCAGTCCACAGAGGGAAGGCCAGTCCACAGAGGGAAGGCCAGTCCACACAGGGAAGGCCAGTCCACAGAGGGAAGGCCAGTCCACACACTCCTGGGAGTTTCTTTTTCATATCATTCTGTTCCCCTTTCACACATATTTTGTTGCCGCTGTTTCAATATAGATCATTTCTCTTTAATCTATCTCCAAGGTCACTGATATTCTCCCTCAAGTCTGCCATAAACTCCATCATGGAATTTCCATCTCTGGTAGCTGTTTGTTTGTTTGTTTGTTTTTTATGTGCAGTGGACTATTTCCTTAGAGTCTGCATCTTTTGATTCAAGCTCTTCCCCTATGTCAGGGACACCCATTCTATGCTTGACTTCCATGAGATCATGTTTAGCTCATACCTTCCTGGGTAGCCAGTCCCCATCCAGTAGTCCAGCAAGACAAATTGTTGAGGTTCAGGTTGGAAGGTGGCAAGCAAATTGGGAGCACGGCATCAGAGAATATGATGGGGCTCTTCAGCTGCACTAGGGCCACGTCCCCTCCAGCAGGGTGAAACAATGCATGGGTGGGGTGCATGATCACCCGGTTAAGCTCAAACCACTGGGTATATCTGGTGGCCACGTCGAGATTGTTGATGCCCACGTATACGTCAAAGGTCTCAATCCTCTTCTCCCTGCCGACCAGAATAGAGGCCAACTGCCTGCAGCCCCTGTATCATCAGCCCACAGATGGGCGTCTGCCAGGTTGAAAAGCCCAGGCCTGCCTGCAGCCCAGTGCAGATCTATCTGGCTGTCTGACCTCAAAGAGGTCCTGACTTGAGCTGATAGAGACTTGGGGATCATCAGGAGTTTGTGCCTTTTAGAGCCAGATAGCCATGCACATGGACCCCTCTCTTGCCTCCTCCTGAAAAACTGATGAGCCCCTATACCCCCCAGCCCCCAGCTGTGGGCCTGATGGGATGAGGCTCAGGAAACAGGGCCATCTGCCCAGAGAAAGCTTTGTACTCACTGTGGAGAACGCTGCCTCTAGTGTGGGGAACCTTGTTGGATAAGGGTAAACCTGGGGTGAGGGCAGTAAATAGGGACCAGTGTCCCAGGGATGTAGGGATGTAGCCTAGTCTGTGGAGAAGGGCTATACCGAAGAGGACAGGCCTTGGTACTGGCCTCGTCACTAGCCAGGGTGGATACATCTATGCTTGTCCATGGGAAGCAGCTTGGAGCTTGGGGTCAGGGGAATGAATGTATCAGGCAGCCATGGTGGATAAGGCTTGATGTACGAAGAAAGAACTGGATGCAGCCGTCCAAGCCCCGGGCACAAGGTCTCCTTCCCTGTGTCCCTGCGCCGTTACCCCTAAGAGCTCCAGCACTTCTCACCTGTTAAAGCAGTGTGCTGCTGTCAGCACCCAGTAGGCATTGAGGATGGAGCCACCGCAGATGTGTAGGCCAGAGTAATGCAGGCTGACCTGCCACGGCCATTTCTGAAAGGGGGCTGGCATTCCACCCGCGATCTTGCCCTGCAGAACTGGCTGTCCACAGGCTGAGGAGAGAAACAAATGCAGAGTGGGCGCAAGGCCACACCACGGGAGGGACGGGCCACGGATGGGAGAGAGGATAACGTGTAGGTGAGTGGGAGGGGCCAGGCCGGGTCTTTGGGCCCAGGTTCCACCGGGGAAGAAAGGACCACCACTCAGACTCTGGGATGGGGACCTACCCACGTCACTGCTCAATGAATTTTCCTGGCTTTTAGCGTGTGGGTGACCGATCAATGCGACCCAAGTTGGGGTAGCCAGCAGGAGTAGAAGCAGCAGGGATGCCAAGGGGCCTGGGCCGGAAGTGGGGGCGGCCATGAAGCCCGAGGCGCAGCCCAGCAGGAGAGGGTGGGGCAGCTGACTAGGAAATGTGACATTGCCCCTCCTCCCCGTGAGGCCACAAGCTGGACACGTGACGACTAGGTTCTGCGTGCGTTGGTGGCGCCCCCAGCAGGTGACTTCGAGCTAGTGAGAGGTGGCTGCAGACAGAGAGCCTGAGCCTATGGAGGCTGACTTTGAAGACCGCCGAATGACCCACTGCCAGCAGCGGTCCAGGATGCCTGACCTCACCTCAGGCACAGGCAACAGTACCTTGGCCTGTGTATTTGATGATGTCCTCAGCAGCTGAAGGGACCTATCCACTGACGGCATGTAGGATGGACCCGTGAAAGCCCCACCCCCAGCACACACGCACTGTGGTCAGACCTGGATATACAGGTTCTGTTTGAGAATTCTGTGTTACACACCCCAGTGCTTTTCGCTCTCTCCATGGCAGACTCAGATCTGTCAAATTATTACTCTTTACACATGTACCATCTGCTATCAAAACCTTTTTCTAAGAAATTAAATCTTTGTTCATATATAGTAAAACCTACTTCAAATTTTGACAAAGTACATCCAGTCCCTTCACTCTCAAGGGAGGATTCCAGCTGATCATGGTGGTGCATGCCTTTAATCCCAGCACTGGGGAAGCAGGTGAGTTCAAGGCCAGGGCTGCAGAATTTAATTTGTTTAAGACCCTGTCTTAAAACAAAAGAAAAGAAACAACAAAAAACTATATTTGGGGCTGGTGAGATGTCTCCGTGGTTAAAAGGCTGTATTTGTATTGCTCTTGTAGAGGACCAGGGTTTAATTCCCAGCACCCACACTGGACAGTTCATAACCACCTGTAACTCCAGCTCCAGGGATCTGTCTGTCACCTATGGCCTTAGAGGGTACCTGCACTCATGTGCACATGACTTCACTCACCCACATAGATACACATAATTAAAAAATATATTTTAAGGAGAGGATTCTATAAGGCTATATAATAATGGATGAGAAAAATTACAAAACTTTATGAGAGATGTCAAAGTCAGAGGGATGGAGCCATCCTGTGCACTTGGATATGAAGGTTAATGTCATAAGTACAGCTGTTTCTAATCACACTAGATCACGGAAAGCTAAACAAGAAGAATAAGGCTGTGGTAATTAAAATATCAGTAAGATATAGCCTAGAACAAAAATTAACAGAGAGTGGGGGAGAAAGATAATGGAATTGTCTTCATCAATTCAGACTGTTAAAAACAAAACGCCAGGGTTAGAGATGGTTCTATGATTAAGACCTAATGCTACAGCTGGGAGGTGGTGGCGCACGCCTTTAATCCCAGCACTCCGGAGGCAGAGCCAGGCAGATCTCTGTGAGTTTAAGGCCAGCCTGGTCTACAGAGTGAGTTCCAGGAGAGCCAAAGCTACACAAAGAAACCCTATTTCAAAATAATGATAATAATAAAAATAAAAATAAAAACAAAAACAAACCAAACAAACAAACAAAAAGACCTAATGCTGCTCTTCCAGGGGACCTGGGTTCAATTCTCAGAACCCATGTTGTGGCTCACAACCATCTGCAACTTCAGTTCTGGGGGATCCAATGCTGTCTTCTGGCCTCCTCAAGCACTAACCACATATGGTGCACAGGCATACTTATAGGCAAAACATCCATAAACATAAAGAAAAGAACATTAAAATAAAACAAACCCCAAACTCCATAGGCATGATGGCTTGTGAAAACAGAAGGTAGTCTTTGCAGTTCTGGGGCTGGGGGTCTGCGATGAGAGGGCCAGCATTGTATCTGCCAGGCTCCTCTTGGTTTACAGACTGGCATCTGCTGGCCCTGTCCTCACAAAATGCAAGGACGAGAGAACTGGTAGAGCCCTTTTTGTAAGGGCTCATTCGTGAGCCCCGCCCACCACAACATCCCAAGGGCTCCACTTCTGAATATCACTCTCTTTGGAGTCAAGATTCCCACTGCTGAAGGGGAAGGAGGCAAGCTTTAGGCTATTGGAAAAATGAATCCCAGACGTAGGGCTTTATAGATACAGAGCTTTGACACATGACTCAAGAGGCATGGACTGTCAGTGGGAATTCTAGTGGACACAGGTTCTGCAGAGAGGAAAAAATAAGATCTCACCACACCCTTTATACAGAACTGAACTTAAGTGACCACGGAAAGTCGTTTAAAACTTTAGATTAAAATGCAGACAAGTTTCCGGTGATGGTGAGCAATGCAGCAGGGACCAGCCCTCCTAATAAGGACAAGGAAAAACTCACCACAGAACACAAATGCCATCTCCATAGAAGCAGGAAATATCTAAAGCATGGTGATGACTCTCCAGAGTAAGCTAGGCTAGCGAGGAGATCCTGGCACCCAGGCTATCCTGCCCTTTCAGGAAGGGCCAGGAAGGGACTCTGTCATTTTTGGCATCTTTCTGGGTTAAGGAAACAAATAGGAGTCCAGGACCCATCAAGGGTGTGGATCACACTCAACCACACCTTCTTTTGACTGAAAACAAAGAGGGGTACACCCAAAGGGTGAGGGGATGGGCAGAGGCAAGTCAGCCTTCTGATGGCCAGCAGCCCAGCTTAGAATCATCTGGGCAGCTCAGGCCCTAAATTGGGGAAGTGTCAAGTTCTAAAGCCCTCAAGCTCGGTGTAAGGGCAGGTGGCTGGGGTATCTGTGTGCCCAGCAAATGTAAACACAATCTTTGTGGAACAGTGAAAACATTACCTTCCCTGTTGCTTATTTCTGCAAATAACATTTAGATACTTCTCCAGCCCAGGAGCAAAGATGGCAGAAACCTGAGAGGAGATATGAGGAGTGGGAAGCAGCCCAAAACAGATGGAAGAAGTTCAGACACCTGAACTGGCAGCCGGAGCCCATAAAGTACATGGTTTGTTGTGTTAAAGTCAGGGAGAAGAATCTGAGCTGAGCCTCTAAGTTTCTATTTCCTCAACAACTGGACAGTATACATTTAAGTTTGTTTGTTTGTTTGTTTGTTTGTTTTTAAAAAAGAAACACCATGGAACTTCTAGAAATTAAAAACCCGAAACCTGAAATTCAGAGCTAACTGAATGGCATTAGCAAGAGTTTAGACACAGCTAAAGGGAGAGTCTATGAAGTAGAGAGCAAGTTACTCACAGTAGGAAAAAAAAGGGGGGGATACTCAGAAAGAAGTGTGAGGGTGCTTCAGTGTTCTCTGCATTTTCTCCTCCTCCCCGACTCCCCTCCTCCTTTTTCCTTCTCCCTCTCCCTCCTTCTCTCCCTCCTCCCCTTTCTCACTTCTCCTTCTCCTCTTCCCCATCCCTTCCTCCTCCTCCTCCTCCTCTTTGTTTCTGTAAAGCACAATGTTTTTCTTTCTTTTTTCTCCAGTTTCTGATTGTTTGAGATGGGGGTCTCACACTGTAGTCCTGGCTGGCCCCTGAGGCTGGCTTCAGTGATCCTCTGCCTTCCGTGCTGAGATCACAGTCACATACTACCACCCCCAGCTGCTTCTTAACTTTCTCATTTTCCTTCTGTTTTTTGCTCTTTGCCCTTCTGCTCTTCACTATGTTTGACTGGCTTACTTATTTGAGTCAAAATTATGAAGATACACAGTAGAATGGTGATTGCTGGGACACTGGTAGTTGCTGTTGGGTGGGTATATTTTCGTTTTACACATGGGAAGAGGGGTCAGGCAGCCTTGGTGTTTGTGCAAACTTACGAATGTATTAATACCATTCAATTATACACTGAAAAGTGGTCATGATGGTAAATTTTATGTGTATATTTTTGTGGTACTGAGGATTGAATTTAGAACCTTGTATATGCCAGGCAAGTACTCTACCACTGATCTACACTCCCGGCCTTTGTTTCTTTCAATAAGTGCTTATTAATTATACAAAGTAATGTGTAGTTAGAGTTTTCCTGCCTGGCCCAGTCAGGACAAATCTCTCTTACCCGCCAGTCCCACAGTCGCTCAGACCCAACCAAGAAAGCACACAGAAACTCACATTGTTTACAAACAGTATGGCCGTGGCAGGCTTCTTGTTATCTGCTTCTTCTATCTTAAATTAACCCATTTCTGTTAGTCTATACTTTGCCACATGGCTTGTGGCTTACCAGTGTCTTTACACTTACACGTTGCTTTTCATGGCGGTGGTTGGTGGTATCTCTCTCCAACCTTCCTACTTCCCAGAATTCTCTTCTCTCTTGTCCCACCTATACTTCCTGCCTGGCCACTGGCCAATCAGAACTTTATTTACATAGAGAATGGATTTGTATAATGACATTGCCAAGCATGCACATGATGTCTTTTAATAGTATTTTCCCCACTATTAACTCTGTGCTGGTTAATTTCTTGATACAAACTAGGGTCATCTGGGAAGAGGGAACTCCACTTGAGAAAATGCCTCCATCAGATTGGCCTATAGACAAGTCTATGGGGGCATTTTCTTGACTAATGATTGATGTGAGAGGGCCCAGCCTCCTGGGCAAGTGGTCCTGGGAGGTCTAAGAATGGGAGCATAGAGAGAAAGCCAGTAAGCAGTGATCCTCCACGCCCTCTGCTTCAGTTCCTGCCTCTAGATTCCTGCCTCAGGTTTCTGTTCTGACTTTACTTCATGATGGACTGTAAGCTGAAAAGATGAAACAGACCCTTTCCTCTCCAACTTGCTTTTGGTCGTGTTTATCACAGTCCCAGAAAAAGCAAAGTAGGACACTGTGCTGGCTTAAATATGAAAGGCCCCCATAGGCTCATATTTGAATGCTTAGTCACCAGGGAGTGGCCCTGTTTGAGAGGATTAGGGGGTGTGGCCTTATTGGAGGATTTGCCACTGAGGGTGGGCTTTGAGGTTTTAAAAGCCCATGCCACGCCCAGAGTCTCTCTCTCAGCCTAAGAATCAGGATGCTGTTCTTAGCTACTGCTCCAGCATCTGCCTGAGTGCCACCACACTCCATACCATGATGATAATGGACTAAAACTGTAAGCAAGCCCCCAATTAAATGCTTTCTCTTATAAGAGTTGCCTTCATCATGGTGTCTCTTCACAGCAATGGAACACAGACTAAAACAGACACCCCTTTCATCCTCTCTTTCTCCAAATTTTTTTCCTCTTCTTTAGCAACCCCGTCCTTATTTCATGTCTTTCCCCCCTCAAGAATCTATAAATGAGAGGAAATACATGCTGTTTGTCTTTCTGAGCCTGATTTATTTTTCTTAACACGATGAGCTCCAGTTCCACCCATTTTCCTGCAAATGGGACAATTTCATTCTTTGTGGCTGAATAAAATTGCATTGTGGATCTGTATCACCTGTTCTTTATCCATTATTTCAGAGGCTGGCTCTATAACCTCGTTATTGTAAATAGTGACACAGTAAACATGGTATGCTGAGCTTGAATCCTCTTAGTGTCTGCCTGGCAATAGTGTAGCTAGATGATGCGGTAGCTGCAGCTTTAGTATTTTAGGAACTCCATACTGACTTCAATATGGCTACACTAATGTACATTTCCACCCACAGTGTGTAAGGATCCCCCACTCTTTGCTGTATATTTTCAGTACCATCACTTTTTTTTTCTCTCTTGGTGAGAGCCATTATAACTAGGGTGGAACAGAATCTCAACATTGTTTTGATTTGCATTTTCCTAATGGTTAGGAAGTTGAACGTTTTTTCATGTGTCAATTATCCATTTGTACTTTTTCTTTAGAAAGGTGTCTACTTGGTTAATTTGCCCTTTTATTGAATATATTCTTCACTCTTTCGGTGTTTATACTTGAGTTCTTTGTATATTCTGGATATTAATCTTCTGTAGGATGAATAGCTGGCAAGATTTTTTTCTCCCATTCTATAGGATGGCTCTTGGTGCTGTTGTTTTGTTGTGTGGAAACATTTATTTGATGCAGTCCCATTTGTCAACTCTTTTTCTTTTTTTCAAAAGATTTATTTTATTTATATGTGTGTGTATGTAAGTGTGTGTGTGTGTGTGTGTGTGTGTGTGTGTGTGTGTGTGTGCCTGTGAAGATAAGAAAGGGATATCAGATACCTTGGAACAGCAGTTAACAGGTGTTTATGAGCCACCCAACATGGGTGCTGGATTCAAACTCAGGTCATCTATTCCTATAGCCCCTATTTGTCAGTTCATTTTCTTTTTAAGACAGGGTCTCAGTGTGTAGCTCTGGCTATTCTGGAACTTGCTATATAGACCAGGCTGGTTCCAAGCTCACAAAAATCCTCCTGCCTCTGCCTCCTGAGTGCTGGAATGAAAGGTGTGTTCCACTATGCCGAATCGGCTAGCTCTTTAAGGGCCTGGTAGAGTTCATCAGTGAGTCTGTATAGTTTTGGGCTTTTGTCAGGGAGATGATTACCACTTCTGATCATCGATTGCTATTGCTTTGTTTAGGCTCAGTATTGGTAGGTCATATATGTTGAGAGATAAATCTGTTTCTTACAGTTTTCTGATTTATTAGGATAGAAACTTTCCAATGTGCCCTAATGACCTCAGACTCAGTGGAATCTACTCTGACATACTCCCTTCCCCTCATTTGTTATTTGAGCCTTTCTTTCTCTTTCTGTTAGTTTGGCTGAGGGTTTGTCAATCTTGTTCATCTTTTTGGAAGAACCAATTTCTCGTCCCGTTGATTTGTAGTTTTGCCTCCCTGTCATTATTCTCAGCTCTGGTCATTATTATTTCTGTTATTCTGCTGCTTGGGGCTCCACGAGTCTTGTGCTAAGCGCGTGAGTGCCAATGCTCGGTGGCTTGCCCGGTCTCTGATTTTTCAGTGCAGGAGCTCCTTTCTATGACCATCCTCAGAACCAACGGCCTTCCCTGGAAGTTCTGGAAGTTGTGATCGAGTTCATTTAGTTCTAGGAATCTCGCATTTCCTCCCAGACTTCCTCAGTGACCACTCAAAGTGCACTGTCCAGTGCTCACAACTTTGCACGCTTTTTCTTGGTTTCTGGTTTTATTCCATGTTGATCAGAAAAGGTTCTAAAATTATTTCTTTTTCTCTATTTATTAAGACTTGCTTCATGGCCTAAAATCTGATCTTGTTTGGAGAAAGTCCCATGGGCTGCTTAGAAGAATTCATATACCAAGCTACTGGGTGAGCCAACTCTGCTGGTGTCCTTGAAGTCCTGTTGCTGTATGGTGGAGTTGACTCTGAAGTTCTTTGTTGGATTTCTGTCTGGGGGATCTACCCATGGTGAGGAGAAGGAGGTGGGAAATCTCCCACTAGAGTTGTATCTGTATTGACCTGTTCCTTTATATCCATTTATAAAACCTAGAATACCAATGTTAGCAGTGTGCAAATTTACAGCCCCCACCCCACCCCCAGTTTAATGTAGCCCAGGCTGGCCTTGGGCAATGCTTGGGAGGTACTCAGAACATTATGCACCCTAGGAAGGCACTCTATCAATTGAGTTGAATCCCCAACCCTTATATCCTCTCTTGAGAAAAGTTTTCACACACCTTCCAGCAGGAGACTGGAGAGGGGTTGGTGAGCAGTATCCACTTGGGACCATGGACTGGTCTCCAAGGGCTATGTCATCAGTAAGCACTAACCAGGATTATCTGATTGGATGGAGGAAGGTAGACAGAGGTGGAGGCCAGGTATCACTATCACTGTGCCCAGGGGCACCTGGCCAGGTCTCATCAGAGCTGAGGCGCAGAGGGGCTGATATCTGAAGGTGGTGCCTAAGCTGGAACTGTTGGATATTTAAATGCTAGGCAGAGTAGAGGGCTGAGCCAACTGTCCTTGGCCAAACCTTGTAACTCAGGGGTCGGGAGAGACTCCCTTCAGCAGGTTTTGAAGCAGGAAAATTGTATGCTGGGAAATTTTATCGTCTGTTTGGTTAGGGTTACTATTGCTGTGATGAAACACCATGAACAAAGGCAACTTGGGGAGGAAAGGGCTTGTTTCACTCACAGTTCCATGTAACAGTTCATCATCAAAAGCTGTGAGGGCAGGAACTCAAGCAGGGCAGGAACCTGGAGGCAGGAGCTGATGCAGATGCCATGGGGGGGGGGCAGGGGTGCTGCATTTCTCTTAACATCTTTATCTTCCAGCTTGGTCCCTTTGGACAAGAGGATGAGAAAGAAGGAGATGTGACCAGGTAGGCCTGGGCCTCACTCTAGGAGGAGGCCATTAGATAGCTGGGTTCACCTGGCCCAGAACTTTCGGAGCAGGTAACAAGGGTGTATGTCTTTCATTGCCTCTTACAGAATTTCCACCAAATTCACGTGAGGTTTGCTGCTGAGACACTTGCATCTGGAGTTCTAGTTCAGTCCCCTCCACCCATGTTCCTCACACAGAATGTGCCTGGACATTGTGGCTTCTTTAGCTTTCTCTATCTTCTAGACCCTGACTTACAGATCTGCACTCCAGCAAGGCTTCTCATTCCCTAAGCCCATCAAAGCATACCAGGATTCCTCTGGGCAATGAGATAGGAATCAGGATGAGAATAGGAGACCTATATTCAGGAGGGCAGAGGACTTCGTGTCAATATGTAGAATAGGTGAGGTGAGCTCCCACTTAGGGCAGGGTCTACCCCCAGAATTTAAGCAGCTATCAGCACCAGCCCGCCATAGTCCAAGCAGTGTATACTGTGTGTTACCATGTAGCGTGAGCACTCTGCACTGTGTGACATGCATGGTACACTAGGCACTATGCAATGTATGTATAGGGATGACCTCAGGATAGTAGGCTGTAAAGATTCCTGTTCCATACTCCATGAAACACACCGTATGTCATCCTTGCAGCCTGGCAGGGGCTTCAGCCAGTCCTGGCAATGATGGGCTTCAAAGTAGTTAAAAGACCATTTATGACAGGATGCAATGCCCAGGAGTTGGGGACCAGAGCCTAGCCCACATGGGGGTGTGAGGCTCATGCCTACCTGTTTGTAGTGCTGATGGGTAGGCATGCTGCAGCAGAGATACTGAATATTTGGGTTGGGGACACCCAGACATCACAAAGATAGCACCTCTTAATGCCACTGGCATGCCCACCAGTGTCCACAGCCATGTAGGGGGCTGTTCTCCTTAGGTCCTCACACACACACACACACACACACACACACACACACACACACACACACGCATGCACGCACACGCACACAGGCTGCTGTCCAGAAGATGTGGGCAGTCCACCACAGCCTTTCTCTTGCCTTTCTTCCCAGCTTTGAAGCCCGCTGGACCTTGATCTCTCCCCTGTGTCCATCATGGCTCTGGAGGACCTGGTACCCACATGTGAACCCTTAATAAACACCCTACATTAGATAGGAAAGTCCTGCAGCAGCCGAGAATCTTGAGTAACTGGCTAGCACGAGATACAGAAGGTCCACTTGTAGACTACGGAATTCCCTGAAGGTCACTGCCATTCTCTGTCCAGCTGAGATGCTCTGAGAGCTCTGTCCCAGCCTCTAGAGCTGAAGTCCCGACGGAGCTGAGTACACCGCAGTGCAGTTCAGACACAAGCCCCGCTGACCCTTGTATAAGCTGGAGCTACTATTCAGCCCAGGAGAATGTGCCCAGCCCTGCAAAGGGCTTGCAGACCGTCTGGCATCCAAAGACCATTGCACCTCTCCCGAGGGTCAGAGTCCTGGCTGTTCAGGGTCAGAGTCCTGGCTGTCTGCCCACCCAGCCCTCACATGGCTTCAATCAGAGCTGGGCTGGGTCAAGGCTGGGCCAGAGGGCCACACCTCCTCCCCTTCAGGCCAGCTTGTCCAGACAGACAACACACCCAACTGCAGGCTAGCCACCCTGCTTCTGCCTGCCAGCTGTCTGCCTTTGAACTTAGGGGAAACAGGAGGCAGATGCCTGCGGTTGGGAAAGTGTGTGCAGGTGGCCCACCATCCTCCAAGTCGGCTTGAGATAGGCAGAGGGGCTGAGCTGCCTGTGCTGACCTCCTTGGCCTCTTCAGTGTGCCTGTTCATTGTCAGAGGCATGGGCAACCACCCTTGGGTGAGGCAGCAGAGACAGCCAAGTGTTTTAGCGACCTCCTCAAGGGTCATGTTATGGTAGTGCAGCAGCAGACTGCACGGGGGGGGGGGGGGGGGCTCCCTGGACTCTGATTCTCAGCTCAAAGAGGGGCCATAGAGAGGACATTGTTCCTTTTGCCCCCTCCTTCGTTGCTCAGGAAAGCTACCAGTGATGGCTGTCCCACTGGGGCTGCATGGTAATGCCACCCCAACCCAGAGGGGACTCCCCACAATAGCATGAACATCAGAAGGGAGGCTCTGATGGCCTTACTGAACTCTGCTGCCACGTAGGAGTCTGGGGGGGTGGGCAGAGGAACATCCTTCTGGTGCAGGGTCAGCCAGGGGCCTCCGGAGGCACCACCCACCAGGCGGAGCCAGTCTTCAGCTCGGCATGCCTGGAATGCTCCCCATCATCCGGCCTCACCCCAAGCCCCATGCCCTAAGTTCTACCTCTCTCATCGGGGAAACATGGTCAGGGCCAGGTTTGCTCTCCTTCTGTGCTGTGTTAAGATTCCCTTGTCTTTCCCAGAGCAGGCAGTGATGAGACAATAAGAAATGTGACAGGGAGATGCCCCTTGGCCCAGGTGACATGCTTGGGTGCTCTGAATAGATTCAAGTTGGAATCCCTATGAACAAGCTGAACTGGAGCTTATGGAAGAGACAGCGATGAGCCTGCAGATATGGGTTCCTGATGAGCAAGCTAGAAACACTGATTCCCCCCTACACACACACACACACACACACACACACACACACACACACACACACACACACCACTGAGGTAGGCTAAGCATTCCTAATCTGAAAATCTGGAATCTAAAAAGATCTGAAATGCGAAACTTCTGGGAGCTGTTGTGATATCACAATAGGTAGGTGCCACCCACGACCTCGGGTGACAGGTCGTTCTCAAAGAGCATGTGCACTTAAGCTATGTATGAAACCCTTTCTGGACTACAAGCCTAAGGTGAACAGGAAATGTGTAGAAATCTTGGGAAAAAAATGTCTCATGCCCTCAGATTGGTTTTGTAAAATGTGTGTAAATATTCCAAGATCTGAAAACAAAACAAAACAAACAAAGAAATCAAACATATTTCTGGCCCCAAGCATTTGGGTGACAGACACCGAATCTCCGAATCTCTTTTATTTCCCCCTGGTGTCTGTTAGTATGGGTCGTGTGTGTGTGTGTGTGTGTGTGTGTGTGTGTGTGTGTGTGGTGTGTGTGTGTGTGTATGTGTGTGGTGTGTGTATGTGTGGTGTGTGTATGTGTGGTGTGTGTGGGGGGGTGTGGGGTGTGTGTATGTGTATGTGTGGTGTGTGTGTGTGTGTGTGTGTGTGTGTGGTGTGTGTGTGTGTGTGTGTGTGGTGTGTGTGTGTGTGTATGTGTGTGGTGTGTGTGTGTGTGTATGTGTGTGGTGTGTGTATGTGTGGTGTGTGTGTGGGGGGGGTGTGGGGGGTGTGTATGTGTATGTGTGGTGTGTGTGTGTGTGGTGTGTGTGTGGTGTGTGTGTGGTGTGTGTGTGGTGTGTGTGTGTGTGTGTGTGTGTGTGTGTGTGTGTGTGTGTGTGGTGCTGTCTGGCTTAGGGTCTCCTGCATGCTGAGACTCTACTGCCTTCCCGGTCTAGTTAACCAGCTTCTGATGCCTGAATCCTGAGGCGTTTTCACAATGAAACATTTGTGTCCACGCACCCTTCTCCAGCAGTAGAGAGGTTTTCAGTGGTCTTTGCTGCAACAGGTGACACAGGATGACCGACAACACCCTGCCAAGCTGCCCTAAAAATTAATATGAAAGGGAACTACCAACAATATGAGTGAGTGGGACACAGTGAAAGCGATGGACGGGATTTATAAAATGACAGCAAGTTACAAAGCCCCATCAGCAATGCTGGGAAGCTCTGGGTGCATTCAATAATGTTTAAAAGGGCATTGACTGCCGGGCATGGCGGCACACACCTTTAATCCCAGCACTCGGGAGGCAGAGGCTGGCGGATCTCTGGTTCAAGGCCAACCTGGGCTACAGACAGAGTTCTAGGACAGCCTGGGCTACACTGAGAAACCCTGCCTCTAAAAGTAAACAATGAACGAACAGCTAGACAAGCTTCCAGCCTGGGGTCCAGGGCCCCACCCCTTCACCCCTGCCCACCCTGCACCACTCCCCTCCCTTAGAGTCTTCCCTGTCCCCCCTCCCTTTGCACCACGTCCACGTACTCCTCCTCTTCCCCCTTCACTGTGGCCGTGCTCCACTCCTCCAAACCTGTGCTCACGCTCCTCTTCCCTCCTCCCACCCCCTACATTATGTCCACCAGTCTGTGGACTTTGGAGACAGGAATTCTTTCCAGTCAATTTCACTCCTTGTGGGAAATCTGTCACACAGCTGAGTCTTTGTTGTGTCCTTGGTTCAAGCAGTGAGCAATGGCCTTTAAGGCCTCCATGTATGTGACTGTCCTGAGGTTTTGGACACTGGACTAGAATCCCTTTTCAAAGCCTCCACTTAACACTCACGTGAGCAGTTAGACTTGCAGGACCTGTGGGCCCGTCTTAAGGTGTCGTGCCTCAACCTGTCTCCAGGCTAGTGTGTTGTCCCTTAGTCCCCAGTTGTGATGGCTAATCCTGGTTGTCAACTTGACATACACTGGAATTTCCTCCATCGGCTTGGCATTTTCTTGATTATTAACTGATAGAGGAAGGCTTAGCATACTGTGGGTGGTACCACCCCTGGGCAGGTGGTCCTTGAGCCTGCAAGCAAGCTAGTAAACCTGGTTCCTCCATGGCTCCTGCTTCAAGCTCCTTCCCTCGATGACGGGCTTGCATCTGTAAGCCAAATCAACCCTTTCCTCCGCAAATTTCTTTGGATCATGGAATCTTAACATAGCAACAGACATCCAGGACACCAGCTGGTAAATTGCTGACTTCATAATCAGATAACCTACTGGTGACTTCACAGCTGAGGAGGCCATCAAGAGTGGGGCCCTGACTGGAGGAGGACCACTGGGCACAAACCTCTGAGGGCTATGACTTTCTGTATCTTGTCCCCAGCTCCTTTCTGTATCTGCCTCTCTCCACCACTAGGCTAGCTGCTTTGCATACACGCTCCTGCCATAATGCTCAATTGCAACCCCCCTCACACATACCCCCACCTCCCACATAGGCTTGAAACACAGAAGCCAGAAGAAGGTAGACAGAACCCTTGAAAACCATGAACCATGACACACTTCTCAGTTGTTCTTGTCAGATACCTTGTCACAGTCACAGAAGCCTGACACGTGCCATCTGTCCACAGGACCCATCACAGCTCTTTCTGGGGCTTAATGCCAGCCGATGCTTGGAGTCCAATGTGTGGAGTCCTGCTTCCTGGTCCCAGGAGCCAGATCCACTCATAAACAGCGTGGGGGAAGGGCTGAGATGCTGTAGTGGTATGGACTCCTGATCAGAATTTTTGGTCTCGTTTCCTGACTATAAACTGATAGGTTTCAGAAAGTATTCCCTGAGGAAATGGGACCAGGCAGTTCTGTTCAGGCAGACACGGCCACCACACCCCCAGCATCCCAGCCTGAGGCACAGCTGGTTCTGATTATGGGGGCTCAGTTCCCCTTAGTGAAGTGAGCATGTCAGGCAGAGATGGAAACTTAAACCCAGCCCCTCCCTCATCCCACACTCCAGCCCCAGGAGGAGCCAAGAGGAATCCCCCCAACTGATCCTTGCCTCCTGGGGTGAAGTTCCCAGGAAGTGGACCTGGGGGAGCTCCCACCAGGAGGGCTACGGGCTGCCCCTCTCCTAGCTCCCCTCCCAGCCCGGCTCCTCTTCTCTCTGCTTGGCCTGGGTCTTCTAGCCATTGGCTTTTGACTCAACCCTGTGCCCTGTGTGGTCACACAGAAACACACACACAGACACACACACAGACACACACACACACACACACACACACACACACACACACACACACGTTCAGGAGTACCAGAAACCTGCCTCACAGGGTTCTGGGGAATGCTGAAACGTACCTGGTTCTCAAACTCCAGCATGATCAGTCAGCTTCCCCTGGTGGCCACAAAACTTGGCCCTGCAAGAGATACCCTCTCCTATGGACTTGGCTGCCACCTTCTTGGGCCATCTGCTTCTCCTCAGGTCTGAGTGGTTTTGGTCAAGGCCAGGGAAAGGTCTTGGTGGTCCACAGTTGGTCCACTTGGGCAGGAAGTGGCCCCAGAAATAACAAGAGTCCCGGACTTCCTGCTCTGCCTGCCCTGTGCTGGTAAAAGGTAGAGAGACACAAGACCCTGTGCTCAGGGAGGCTGATGCTAGGGTGTGCCCTGAGATGTAGTGAAACAGAGGCTGAGGTGTGCAAGTGTGTGCCTTGCAGACACTGCAAAGGGACCGGCCTGGCCCTAAAGGGGACAAGGCTGATCCAGGCACTTAACCTGTGAGCCTGGAGGTCACACATTTAAGGCTTCTGCCTGGCTCTTTTTTTTTTTTTCCCTGAGACAGGGTTTCTTTTTTTTTTTTTTCTTTTTTTCTTTTTCTTCTTCTTCTTTTTTTTTTTTTTTTTTTTTTTTTTGTGGTTTTTCAAGACAGGGTTTCTCTGTGTAGCTTTGGAGCCTGTCCTGGAACGCGCTCTGTAGACCAGGCTGGCCTTGAACTCATAGAGATCCACCTGCCTCTGCCTCCCAAGTGCTGTGATTAAAGGTGTGCACCACCACCACCTGTAACAGCCCTGACTATCCTGGAACTCATTTTGTAGACCAGGCTGGCTTCAAACTCATAGAGATCCTCTCACTTTGTAGATCTGCCTGCCTCTGCCTAGTTCTTGGAGAGTGGACCTCACCCTGATCAGACATACTGCTCTAACATGTGCAACAGGCTACCTTGGGGGGCTGTCTGGGCTCCGCAGTATCTCAACAGACCCAGTGGACAGAGAGGGGACAGACCGGATGCCCAAGCTCCTAACAAGGCCAGGCCACTTCTGCTGAAGGCCCAGTCTTCCCAGAGCCCTTCACTGTGTGACTTTGGGGATAGCAAGGTCACAATTCAGCTTCTTTGAAGAAGGTGCTCAGCTGGTGCTTCTGGGAAGGTCGGGCACTTACTGCCTCCCTGGACCCTGAACCCTCAAGGTCGGAGGCACAACGACCCAGCTGAGGAGAGAAAGACAAGAGTTCTGCAGTGTGTTTGGGTGACACACACCAGAGAGAATGCCAACACGGCCACCCCTGAGAGGCTGTCAAAGGCCTATGCTCTGGCCCCAGGAAAGACGTGAACAGCAAAAGTCACCTGTTGGGGGAGGGGCAGGAAGGGGAAACACAGGCTGGAGGTGACGTCTATCTATCAAAGACACCCGGTTAGCAGCCTTCTCTTGGGGTGGAGCTCACCTCTAGTCAGGCTCTTTCGGTCTCAATCATGAGGCACTGGCCCTGGTGCCCACCTGCTTCACGGACTCCAGAGGATGGTGGTGTGCCCCTCTGCTCCCATCTCGAGTGTGGCTCCTTCCTCTGATGGGCTCCTGTGCCCTGGTTTGTATCTCCAGGGATAGAGACACCACTGTCTTTGCCAACCCTGGTTGCTTGTGCACAGCCTGAGTGGTTGTCCTATAGACTGGGATTTAAAAAAAAAACTAAACCATTCTTTAAACAGGGGCATGAGTTTTGGAAAAGCTGTTGTCACAATCTCCTGGGGTGATGAGGTGGGCTCTCTTTTTATTTTTATTCTTTGTTTATTTTTGAAGTTATACTTTAATTACATTTCTCCCTTTCCTGCCTCCAAACCCTCCCATGTACCCCATATATACCTCTCCTTCAAATTCATGGCCCTTTTTCATTAATTGTTACTGCATGCTTTTTTGTATTTGTTATATACATATATATTCCCAAATATAACCTGTTGGGTCCATATAACGTTACTTGTATGTGTGTATTTAGGGCTGACCATTTGGCACTGGAAAACCCATTGGGATCCTCTTCCCCGGGGAGGACCTTCTCTTCTGCTCCGGGCTTTACTCAGTCGCCTGTAGTTCTTTGTTAGGATTGGGGCCTCAACATAGGCTTTTCCCCTGTGCATTGGCAGGCTCATTGATGTCCTTGTTCAGTTCACATGTGGAGATCATGCTGGTGAGACTTTATGGGCATATCTTCTGATGTTGCTAGGAGACACCATCTCACAGCAAAGCCCCTGGACTTCGGGCTCTTACGATCTTTATGCCCTCCTCCACAGTGTTCCCTGAGCCTTCGGTGTGGGAGTGTTTTGTAGATGTATCCATTGGGAATGGGCTCCACAACTCTGCATATTGATTGGTTATGGTTTTCTGTAGTGGTCTCTGTCTCTTGCAGAGAAGTTTCCTTGATGAGGGGGTGAGGACTACATTTGTCTGTGGGCATAAGGACAAGTGTTTATAGATTGCTGTTGGGAAATACATTGTTTTAGTGACTTAGTGGTTGTCGATTCTCCTCCAATAACCATGATTTCACCAGCACTGAGTAGTTGTTTCTAGTATCCTGTATCCAGGCATGGCATCACTCTTGTTGGGAGGGTCTTAAGCCCAATTAGAGCAGTTAGTTATCACCAGGGTATGTGTGCTGTGTGCTTGTCGATGTGATTCATGGGTATTGTAGCTGGGTAGGTCTGTGGTAGCCTCCCTCCGTTGGAAGCTTGCATGATGCCTTCTGGTACTATGGAAGCTAGTCCCCAGGGAAGGGGCACGGCAATCTCTCTTAAGACTCAGGGCACTGACCAATTTCTTTCCTGTACATAGTGAGGCCACACTTGGGCACATAAGCCCCATCCTCAGCACTGATGATTAATAGCCAGCATCCAAGGCTTGGAGGAGCAGAGGTGTAGGAAATTGTCTCTCTGAAAGCTATACCACTGTTGATGCCCCAGATCTGGTGCTTTAGGTTATTCAAGTCCTTCCACAGTGCCTACCATTCTGCCACAGAAGCCTGAAGCTGAGGCCCCTCCTCCGCTGGCTCTTTAAAAAAAAAAATTATTTATTCTTTGAATTTTTCATATATTTATACAATGTATTTTGTTCATATCAACTGGCTTGTTTATATCAGCTGACTTTTTGGTAGAGTGTGAACATTGGAAGAGGTGGTGTGGGAACAGTCATTAGAGTTGTGGGCTCGGAACTGCTGGCAGGCGGGCCCTCTGCAGGAACTCCCATTGCACTAGTCATGGGACTGTGCCCTGCCCATGTAGAGCTCATGCACAGGGAATGCATATTTTCTTAAAAGGAGATGCCTACATTTGCTTCAAAACCAACAGCTTCAGTTAAACTAGCTTTCTTGTGTATGTAGAGGCCAGCCAATGCAGTTGGGGTGTCCTGCCAAGTCCTGAGAAAGGGAGTGAGAGGCTACTCTACATCATCTGTGCCAGAACGTCCTTGCTGGCAAGCTCAGGTGGGGTGTTCCAAGCCCATTAACTAATTAATGAATGCCTAAGTCTACATGGCTGCACTACTGGAACAGGTCTCTTGGCCACCTTCTTTTCTCAACACAGGGTAGAAATAGTGACCCAAGAAATGTCCTGCTATGTCAACATACCTTCCAGACCCCCAAACTTACTTGACTCTGGGCAGTCAGCCCCCAATGTTCCAGAGAGAATTGTCATACTGTTGAAGCCACAACCTTCATCTATGCCACGAGGGACAGCAGGCACAGGGAAGGAGCAGAGAGCACTGGGGGTGGGGAGAAATCTGGGAATAGCAGAAGACCCCCCAGAGCCAGGTCTAGACACTTGAGTTGATGTGTGTTCCTGTGCCTGGTCTGAGTGTTATCTGACGGCTTGTTCGTGTGTCAAAACCTACATAGCAAAGTGTTTCTCCAAAGTCAGGCAACACATGAGCTTGAAATGCAATCAAGCGGAATCCTGAGAGACACACCTGAATGCCACCACCCCAAGCTAAAATCCCCAAAGACCAAAAGCCCTCAAGTCTGAAGTTCCAGCCACAGCTCTGAAGGCTAAAGAGCCTGGATGTCACCAATCTGAAAGCAGAACTCTCCTAAGCACCCAGGTCTCTTGGTACCTCTGCGATTGTGTGTGTCAGTGTCCATTTGTGCACCGTTAGGGGGGCACACCTCAGCTAACGTCCCCAAGGCACACTTCAGTGAGAGACCAGGTGGCTACTTTTACATTTAATTTAAATTTGTATGTTATTTATTATTTTTATTTGTGTATGTATGAGAGAAGAGAGAGAGGGGGGGGAGAGAGAGAGAGAGAGAGAGAGAGAGAGAGAGAGAGAGAGAGGAGAGAGAGAGGGGAGAGAGAGAGAGAGAGAGAGAGAGAGAAAGAGAGAGAGGAGAGAGAGAGGGGAGAGAGAGAGAGAGAGAGAGGAGAGAGGAGAGAGAGAGGGGGGAGAGAGAGAGAGGGGGGGGAGAGAGAGAGAGAGAGAGAGAGAGGAGAGAGAGAGGGGAGAGAGAGAGAGAGGAGAGAGAGAGAGAGAGAGAGAGAGAGAGAGAGAGGAGAGAGAGAGAGAGAGAGAGAGAGAGGGGAGAGAGAGAGAGAGAGGAGAGAGAGAGAGAGAGGAGAGAGAGAGAGAGAGAGAGAGAGAGAGAGAGAGAGAGGAGAGAGAGAGGGGAGAGAGAGAGAGAGAGAGAGAGAGAGAGAGAGAGAGAGGAGAGAGAGAGAGAGGGGAGAGAGAGAGAGAGAGAGGAGAGAGAGAGGGGAGAGAGAGAGAGGGGGGGGAGAGAGAGAGAGGAGAGAGAGAGAGAGAGAGAGAGAGAGGAGAGAGAGAGAGAGAGAGAGAGAGAGGAGAGAGAGAGGGGAGAGAGAGAGAGAGAGAGAGGAGAGAGAGAGGAGAGAGAGAGAGAGAGAGAGAGAGAGAGAGCGAGCATTCGGAAGCTATTTCTCTCCTTCCACCATGGTTCTGGGAATCAAACTAAAGCCATTCAGTTTTCAGGGCAAATGCAAATGCTTTTTGCCTCCTGAATAGCCCAGAGTGGGTATGTGTATTTATAACAGTGAAGACCCCCCTCACTCATGTGTCAATTTCATACAAGTCAGTTTTCTGTTTTACAGCCTGAGATTCATCTTCTTGGGTTTCTCTTTGATGCTTGAGTCCAGCTTTTCCTCTGCTCTGCACAGCACCCTGAGGACAGGTCTTTCTCCACTGGGTCCTTAGCTACACTCTCTGATAGATACCATACAGATGAATGGGAATAATCCATTGTTTATAAATACCAGTGGTAACTGGATTTTTAGGGGAACATTGTCTGGGCTCTCTCTTAAAGCTAGGTTTGGCTACCGGTCCTCAATACTCTAATTAAAGAGAGAGATTTACTCAGATGACACATTGGAAAGGACTAACAGGAACCTGCCTGCCTGATGTCCCCACCCAAGTATTCTGAAGCACACTGTCTTTTGTTCTGTGGCTGTAAAATTCAGAGATTCAGGGCAACCTGAGTCTGTGTCGCCAGGCCATGGTCACTCTTATTTGGCTTAGAATAATTATCTCTTACTCACTTTGAACTGAGAGCCACATTCGCCAACATTTATTTATCTGCAAAGTGGCCTATGGTGTGTTATGTTGTATTGTCATATTTCTCAAATAAATCTGCTTCTTGAAATATTAATTAGCCAGTCTTGGTGACCTGTAATCCCAGCACTTAGGAAGGCAAGGCAGGAGGATGGCCTTGAGTTTGAGGCTAGTCTCAGGTATGAAATAATACTGTCTCAAAAAATTGCAAATTAGGGGCTGGAGAGATGGTTCAGAGGTTAAGAGCACTGGCTGCTCTTCCAGAGGTCCTGAGTTCAATTCCCAGCAACCACATGGTGGTGGCTCACAACCATCTGTAATGAGATCTGGTGCCCTTTTCTGACCTGCAGGCATACATATATAATAAATGAATGAATTAATGAATGAATGAATGAATGAATGAATAAACAAACAAATAAATTGCAAATTAGCTGGGCGGAGGCAGAGGCAAGTGGATCTCTGTGAGTTCGAGGCCAGCCTGGTCTACAGAGTGAGTTCCAGGACAGGTTCCAAAGCTACACAGAGAAACCTTGTCTGGAAAAAAAAAAAACAACCCAAAAAATGAAAATTAGGGAGCTGATAAGAGGGTTCAGGGTGTAAAGGCACCTGTTGCCAAACCTGACAACCTGGGTTCAATCCCCGGGCCCCATATGGTGGAAGAAGACCCAACTCCTGCAGGTTGTCCTCTGACCTCTGCACAGGCGTGACACTAGCACCCCACAAATACATTTAATAATAACAATAAATATATAGTAAATAAATAATAATAAAAATGTTCAGTGGAAATTTTCAAGATTTTGAGTTTTTTTCAGAATTCTATTTTTGAAATTTTGCTGTTTCAGAATTTGGGATTTTGGAAGACTCGATGGTAGGGATAACTCTGTTTGAGAATGTCACTTTGGTTCAGGGTCCAAACCCAGCCCTGAAAGCTCATCTCAGCTCTGGGACTGGGCTCAATCCCAGCACACACTCCAAGGCTGCGGGTCTGAGGAGTTCTTTCTTCCTTCATGTCGATTTAAAAAACATGACAGGGTGAGGCACAGAGCCCATGCCTCAATCCCTGCACTTGGGAGGCTGAGGCAGGAGGAGCATCGTGAGTTCGAGGCCAGCCTGGCAACACAGTGAGACCCTGTGTCAAAAGACAACCAACAAAACAAAACCCAAACAAGAAGGAAACTCCTGCTTGGCGCCATGTCCCTTCTTCTCACAGGAGCATCAGCTGCCAGATTTGGAAATGTGGACCCAGGTGTGACACACAAGATGAGCTCTGGAGGAGACTTGACATGTGAGAATACTTCTCAGAGAAAACAGAAAGCCGTTCATTCTTAAAGCCAACGACAGTAAACTAAGGTTTGTATGTGAACCCCATCAGGGAAAAGGGCCAGCCACGGAGGTCAGGGATTTCAGAATTCCAGCAAGGAAACAAATGAAATCCATATGCATGTGTTCCTGTAAGCCTCAACGCATGACGTTTGTAAGGCAGTGACGAGGACGAATTGGCTTCAACCCCACAAATATATGAAATCTGAGATTAGGAGTCTCAGTTACAATGCATTCTATTTGTTAAGTAGTAAATTCTCCTTCTCTTGTTTCTCTGGGTTTTTTTTGTTGTTGTTGTTTGTTTGTTTTGTTTGTTTGTTTGTTTGTTTGTTTTTTGAGACAGGGTTTCTCAGTGTAAGCCTGGCCATCCTGGAACTCACTCTGTAAACCAGGCTGGGCTCAAACTCACAGTAATCCACCTGGCTCTGCCTCTCGAGAACTGGGACTAAAGGCGTGTGCCACCACTGCCTGGCCATAGACCAGGCTTTAAAAAAACAAAACAAAACAAAACAAAAAACAGCTGTGGTGGCGCATGCCTTTAAGCATTTGGAAGGCAGAGGCAGGAGGATCTCTGAGTTCAAGGCCAGCCTGGTCTACAGAGTGAGTTCCAAGACAGCCAGGACTACACAGAGAAACCCTGTCTCGGAAAAATTAAATAGATAGATAGATAGATAGATAGATAGATAGATAGATGGATGGATGGATGGATGGATGGATGGGTGGGTGGGTGGGTGGGTGGGTGGGTGGGTGGGTAAGTAAGTAAGTAAGTAAGTAAGTAAGTAAGTAAGTAAGTAAATAAGTAAACTAGGCTTGCCTTAAACTCACAGAGATCTTCCCCCTTCATGCTTGGATTGAAGGTGTGTACTACCATGTCCTGCCTCTCAGTCACTTTCTGTTGCGTACCACAAAGTACCCCAGCTTGGAGGAATTATCGACGGGAATGATTTCAGCATGCTTCCCAGGTTTCAGGACAAGGTCAAGGTTTTGCCCCCAGAGATGCTATTGACAAAGTCTTGTAGGTATCAATGTGGCAAAAGCAAGGGCACTCACTGCGTCTTCATATCTCCTGTCTCCTTAGCATGCTACCGGGCCTCACCCAGGGACTGTATCTAGTCCTGATCACCTCCCAGAGCTCTCCCCTCTTCATCCCTGACAGTGAAGATCACAACTCAAGTCTTGGGGGACACTCAGACCATTTCCGAACAGCAGCAGACCCCATTCTTGAGGGCTGAATGCTGCTGCTGACAGCATTGTAGTCCTGGTCACACACAATCTCTGGGAACCAGAGAACTGCTGGCTGGCTGAGCCTGTAGTGATCACCCCAAGGGTGTTGGGCCCAGCCTCCTGCTGGGGCTGAGTGTAAGCAGGGTGTCCACCCAGGAGAGTTCTGGAGCACAGCAGAGGTAAGAGGTTCCCTCTCCTACTGGTACAGACAGCCTATTGTGTAATCCCTGGACTGTACAAAGCCCAGCTGTGCCCAGGAGCGGGGACTGCTGTGAGATTTGGGTATGAGGACCATTTCTCACTGGGAGGAGCAGCAGGCCCTGGTCAGGGTCTTTTGTGGTTTTGAGCCCACCTAGATGGGAGGTTCAAGAGGAGGACCAAGGCTAGGCTTCAGAGAGACAGCCACTCTGACCATCTAGAACCTTCCAGGAGACGGCAGTGGGGCAGTGGGTTGGTGGCTATGGGAACTGCGGTGGCTGGAACTGCCCTGTGATCAGTGCAGGAAGACACTCTTGATCTCTGTCATTGCTCCCAGCTGGATTACAGGGTTCCTTGAAGGTAAGATTTGGGAAAAATGGTCCTGGGTGGCCAAGGACTGTCATTATTTTAGTGCCAAAGTTCCCAGGAAGTGAAAGTGTTTAGGAAACCATGTAAAGACAAGGATTCCCTCACCAGAGGCGGAAGAAAGGCAGCATCCAGTGATACAGTGTATGCAGGTCCTCATACATGAGTGTGCACCTCCCGCCCAAAAGCACACAGTGCCAATGTCAGAACACTCACACCCTGGTAGACACCTAAGAACATTAACAGATAAACACATCCAAGTACACAGGCTTGATAACACACACACACACACACACACACACACACACACACACACACACACGCGATAACCCACCCCAGCACACAAATCTGATTACACACAAAGGATAATACATCAAGTACACACTTGAGACAAAGATAACCCACCCTAGCACACATATCTGAGAATACACACAGGATAACACAGCCAATCCTGCACATCTGAGTACACATCCAGACACACACATCTGAGAACACAAACATATAAATACACTACTGCACACCTTGAAACACGGAATTCCTGGAGAAAGGAGCCTGGTGTTTATCCACATCTGCCTAGAGGCCTGTGTCCCCTTCCCCAGGCACAGACCTGCCTTGAGGCCTGGATGTTGGGTTTAACCAATGACCTTCCTGCAGTGACCCCAGAGCAGCTGTTGGGGAGGATTCCTTCCTTGCCTGGCTGGCTGTCCTGGGTTGGCCTAGCTCTGGTAGCCAGAAGGCTGGGGACATACCTGCACTCATTCTCAGGCTCCATAGGGATAGGCAGCAAGAGCCACAAGAACTGTCTCCAGATCTGAGTCTGGGCTTTATAAAGAGGTGTGCCTTACTCCACACCACCAGTACCAATGCTGCCCTCTGCTTCTACACTCAAAGATGCCAACTCCCTCCCTGCCTAGCTGGGAACACTTAGGCCTTCACTGCCAGACCAGCCTGCAGCCTCACTGTCTCTGTCTTGGACATCCTGCTCTCAGGCCCCCTATTTCCCACCATTCCTACCTTTGTTCTACCCTCCTACCCGGGCCCCATCCCTATGACATTATGTTCCCTAGGGCCTCTGTCTCCCCACCCTACCCTTCCCTGGCCACCTCTGATCACCAGGACCCAAACTCCCCACTTCCTCTGATGATTTCCTTTCAGTGGGCCCTTATCTCCCCACCCCTGCAGGTTTTCTGTTTCCTAGGAACCCTTTCCTCCAGTCTATCCACCCCCCCTCCCCTGCACAGCCTGCTCCCTGCCTTCACAAGTGCCCCTCACCCCTCAATGGCCTCACTCCCACTGTCAGGGTTTGAGGGTGTTACCCTCTCTCTGTCCCTGGCCCCCAACACGGCCCAACCCTGTCTGGGTGCTCCTGAGCAAGGGCTGCTGCACCAGCTCCTTCCCAGGCACTGCCCACAAACGACCCTGGGAACTTTTTCTGGGAACCTTTTCCCATCATACACGTAGCACCATGGGACTGTGTTCAAAGGAGCCTGTTTTTATCAGGCTCCAGACATAAGGAAAGAATTAAGCTTCTTAGGAGGTATGATTCCAAATCTAAAGAGTCTTGTTTTGGAAGCCTCTCCTTTGAAAAGCTGGGAACGGCGATGCGGCCCCTCTTTCTTCTGAACCTGTGGTCATTCCTTTATTTGTTCAGGCTGCATGCAGCAACAGGGATCCAGAGACGAACATCTGCTTTTGGTGAGAGGTGGAGCCCTGGTCCAGAGTGCAGTCAGTTTACCCACCTACCAGGGCATCTGCCTGGCTACTCACCAGCAAACACGGTGCAGAATGAAATCACCCAGCCACCCAGCCCAGTTCCCTCACCCAGGTCTGATGTCTAACTTTAGGCAACCACAATCTAAAGACATTAATAAAAATTTCCCCAAAAATGGTTCTTTAGTCTGAATTGACCCACCCTCTGGGCAGTGTGGTAAAATGTCATGGCCTTGGGTTCAGTATATGAGTGTGAATTGCCCCTCTGTCTAGCTTTTTATATTATCCACCCCATAGTGACCTGATAGCCATCTCCATGATTGGACCAATTGTCACTATATACCAAAGACCAGCCATGAAAATACTTCCTCCAGGTGAAAAGGTGAAATTCACTGTGTAATAAACAAATTAAAAACTAGGTTGTAGGGACTGGAGAGATGGTTCAGCAGTTGAGAGCACTGACTGTTCTTTCAGAGGACCTGGGTTCAATTCCCAGCACTCACATGGCAGCCTACAACTACCTGTAACTCTACCTCCAGGGGATCCAACACCTTCACACAGTCATACATGCAGACAAAACACCAATGCACATAAAATACAAATTAATAATAATAATAATAATAATAATAATAATAATAATAAAAACACGTTGTAGTGCTTGTAAAAATTGAGGTAAGGGTGTTTGGAAGGGGGTGGGGTGGGGAGTGGCCATAAACTCTTACCAACCCTCTTGCTTCAGCCTCCTAAGTGCAGGAATTACAAAGGTGCGCCACCTTGCTAAGCTAGCTGCTGTTAATTTCTTGCCATGGCTGAATTTTAGCTTATAAAATCATAGACAAAACAAGTCAAGCTAGATACTGTGTGAAGTTCAGGCAACCACTGGGTTCTTACAACACATTCCCTATGGACTCCCACATCCCACATTCCCTTGTCAACTCTATCAAATCTCACACACACACACACACACACACACACACACACACACACACACACACGCATGCACGCACACGCGCACATCTTAGGACAGTACTTCCTTTCCCCAGCCACCTGCCCTCTCCCAGACAGACCCGGGGACCTGACATTTTCTGCTGACTCGATTTGTTTCTTCTCCCTTGGGCTCCAGTGTCCAGGAAGCCCTCTCCTTCTCCTTCCCTGGGATCAGGGGCTGAATTGTGTGCCACAGCTAGGAGTACTAGGTCCATGACCCCCAGCCCCTCTGTCTCTTGGTTTTTCCTCCTTTGTACTGCTATGCCCCTCAGGTGACCTATACCCATGACCATCAGCCACACATGATATCCTCTCTCAGACCAGCCTGTGTGCCAAGCAAGATTTCTGGGCCCATAGCACTTTCATCTCTCACTGACTTCACTGCTGTAAACAGCATCCACCATGATATAAACCATTAAATTAAAAACACATCTCACATGTGGAACAAATCCCAACAGCTCCGTGAACGGGCTAGGCCTGCACCCAGCCCTTTCACTGTAAGTCAACAAAACAAGAACAAAAACCACCTTCCATGCCCCGCTGGGTGTGGCAGCCACGGCGACTGTCTCACCCAGGCCCTCACTGGGTTTCCGAGCTTGCTGCCAAGCAGCCACTACCCTGCTCAGATGCTCCTGGTGAGAGAAGCCCATGGGGGTGACAGGTGCAGGTTATCTTGTGGGAAGGACTGGAGACCAGAGCAGTCTCTCTCCATGGCATCACTGTGTCCTTTCTGCCTGTTGGATTACACGGAACTGGAGTCCCTGGACACCGGCAGGGATAGGAGCTGACAGCAGGTGCTCCTATCTGATGAGGACAGGGAGGGTAGCGGGAAGAACTGCAGGGAGTTCGAGGCTGCACACACCGGGGCTGGGTCAAGGGTCTTACCTGGCTGGGAAGCTGCACTCCATCACCGTACATAGGAAATAGGGATAGTTCCACATTATAAACAGGGAAATAAAGGCTCAGAGACTTCCTGGTCCTGCACGGAGTGAAACACAGGCAATACTGAAGAGGATGTTGCCAGGGCATGCTCAGTGGGCTTGGGAAGTTTTGGGGAATGTTTTATCGGCGGAAAGCCTGCCAGCTTGGACCGCGGGCCCTAGAGACTGGACAAGTAAAGGGGGGTTGTTGAATTTCTGTTCTAGTCTCCTTTCTGGACCTGTGATACAGCACTCTGATCAAAAGCAGCTTGGGGAGAAGAGGTTTATTTGGTTTGCATTCCCAGCTCACAACCCATGATGGAGGGAACTAGAATCAGAAGCCATGGATGAGCACTGCTTGCTGGCTTGCCCTCTGGCTAGCTCACAGGCTCACAGGCAGCTAGATTTCTTAGACAGCCCAAGACCACCTCATTAGGTATGATGCTGCCCACAGCTGGTTGGGCCTCCCCCTCAGTCATCAGTCAAAAACAGTCCCTTACAGACATGGCCACAAGCCAATCTGATTAAGGCAGTGCTTCAACTGCGGTTCCCTCTTCCCAAGTGACTATAGGTTATGTCATGTTGACAATAAAAACTAACCAAGACAGTTTCCAGATTTCACTGAGTCAGAAGTGAGGGCCAGACAATGGCTTTGTGGATGAAGGAAAAAGAAAGGCAGATTCTTAGATGCCATACTATTTCAAGCCTGCTGTACACACAACTTTCTTAGTTATCTGAGCAAACACTACCGAGGTATTGGTAATTCTGTGCAGATGTAATCAAGATCTGGAATGAGTTGATTCTGAAACAGGGAGTGTGTTCGTTTGGGCCTGGCATCACCACTGGAGAAAACAAGCCCAGGAGACAGAGCTGGAGGATCTATGCGGCCACTAGTGTTGAGACAGAGGCCGTGGCATGAAGAGAATGACAAGAGTCTGGTGGCCAGAGAAGTAACAGTCCGGCTCACTGCCACAGACACTGAATTCTTCCACCGACCTGGCTGCACTAGAAGACCTCAGTTCAGCCCAGATGAGCGTACAGCCGTGGAAAGTCGTGGACTTTCAAATTCCAGCCTTGGAAAAACTGATATTGAGATTCTGTTGTTTGAAGCCATGTGGTTTGTGGCTCTTTGTTCTGGCATACCCAGAAAATGAAATAGATATTATTAGGAAGTAGATGCTGCTGTAGCAAAAACTCTAAATTTGTGCAAGCAGCTTTGGGATTCAGAAACGATCTCAAGCATGTGATAGAAAAAGCAGTCAGCCTTCCTATACACTAGTAAGAAACATTAAAAATGTCAGGGAAAGAACAGCATTCATAAAAGCCTCAAAAAAAAAAAAAAAACTGTGGTGGTAGTGTTCCCCGACATATTGTGTGTTCCCCGAAATAAACTTATCTGGGGTCAGAGAACAGGACGGCCACAATATTAAACATGAGGATAGGCAGTGGCTTTAATCCTAGCATTTCAGAGACAGAAATACCTCTGGATCTCTGAGTTCAAGGCCACATTGGAAACAGCCAGGCATGGTGACACACGCCTTTAATCCCAGGAAGTGACGGCAGAAAGTAGAAAGATATATAAGGCGTGAAGACCAGAAACTAGAAGCATTTAGCTGGTTAAGCATTTGGCTGGTTAAGCATTCAGGCTTTGGAGCAGCACAGTTCAGCTGAGAGCCATTGGGATGAGGACTCAGAGGCTTGCAGTCTGAGGAAACAAGACCCACTGAGGAACTGGCGAGGTGAGGTAGCTGTGGCTTGTTCTGTCTTTCTGATCTTCCAGCGTTCACCCCAATAACTGGCCTCGGAGTTTGATTTTATTAATAACCTTTAAGATTCATACTACAAAAACCCTTGAAATAGATTTAACCAAGTTGTGAAAGACTTCTATGAAATTCTATAGAAATGATTAAACTTCTGAAAAATTTAAAACACCAACGGAAAAAAAATTGAAGAAGACACTAGAAGGCAGAAAGGCCTCCCATGCTCATGGATTGGCAGGATTAGTATTGTGAAATGGCCATCCCTCCAAAAGCAGTCTATACACTCAAGGCAATTCCCATCAAAATGCCATCTTAATTCTTCACAGAAATTCGGGGAGGGGAGTCTTACTTGAAGGCACAAAAGACCTCAACCAAAAGAGCCCTGAGAAAATGAATATTGCTGGAGGTATCATCATACCTAATTTCAAGTTATCCAATAGAACCACAGTGATAGAAACAGCATTGTATTGACAGATACCCAGGTTAATAAAATAGAACTGGGGACCCAGACACAAGGCTATCCAACTACAGCCATCTAATTTTTTATAAAGATGCCAAAAATAAACATCAGAGAATAGGCGGTATTTTCAACAAATGGTATTGGGAAAACTAAATGTCTATATTTAGAAAGTTGAAGCTAGATTTGTAACTCTCACCCTGCACAAAAATCAACTCCAAATGGATCACGGGCCTCAACATAAGACCTGAAACTCTGCAACTGCTAGAGTTAAAAATAAGTATACTTTATATAGAGTCTTAGGTAAGGACTTTCTGAACAGGTCTCTGATCACCCTGGAAATAAGTCCAATAATAGACAAATGGGATCTTGTGACATTAAAAAAGCTTTTGTACTACAAAGGAAACTGTCCATCAAGTGATTAGGCAACCCATAGAACAGAAGAAATAAAACCCAACAGAGTTTTGCTTTCTAGAATATGCAAAGAACAAGAGAAACTATACACATCAAACAACCTAATCAAAAATGGACCTTGGAAGGGCTGGGGAGACGCTCACCAGTTAAAAGTATTTGCTGCTTTTGCACAGGACCCAGGTTAGAGTCCCAGCCTCCACATGATGGCTAGCAGCCATCCACAACTCCAGTTCCAAGAGATTTAACAGGCACACACATGGTGCACACAGTTAAATGTAAGCAAAATATTCATACACATAAAAGTAAAAAAAAAAAAATTGAAGAAATTTAAAAAAGAAGTATAAAAGGCTAATATTTTTAAAGTGTTTAATATCATTAGCCACTATGGAATTGCAAACTAAAATTACTTAAATCCACCTATTTTTACCTCACCACATCAAATGGCATCATCAAGAAAACAAACGTTGTTGGTGAGGCTATGGAAAAAGGGAAAAATGTACCCACTAATGGTGGGAGTATAAACCGGGGAAACATTATGGAAAACAGTGACCAGCATGTATACTTCTCAAAAGTTGAAAACAGAACTATATATAACCCAGCTATACCACTCTTGGGCATACACACAGAGGACTCTATTCCCAATAGCTAGGAAACGGACTCAACCTAGATGCCCATCAACTGATGAACAGCTAATGAAAATGTGATAAACAATGAAATTTTATTTAGCTATAAAGAAAAATGAAATTTGCAGAAAAATGGGCAGAACTGGAAAATATTATATAAAGTGAGATAGCCCAGGTCTGGGGGAGGGGTGGGCCTACTGCATAGGCTCTCCTCATATGCGGTTCCCGGCTTCAAATTTTTAGATTTGTGCGTTTAACGTGGAGTGTCTGTAGAGGTCAAGAAGATAGAAAGTGGCCATGGAAGGCAGGAAGGGGAGAGGTCTTCACTGGGGGTCAATGGGATACATTTGATACTAAAGCAGAGGGAACAGTGGGTTTAAGTTTGAGCAGCAAAGAGGACAGGGATAAGGCTGAGTTAACCAAAATGGAGGATGTGTGGAAAATTTTTTTGGAAACCTACTACTTTTTTTCCCCCAGTGCTTTTGAGACGGGGTTTCTCTGAGTAGTTTTGGTGCCTTTCTTGGATCTCGCTCTGTAGACCAGGCTGGCCTCAAACTCACAGACATCCGCCTGGCTCTGCCTCCCGAGTGCTGGGATCAAAGGTGTGCACCACCACCGCCCGGTGGGTTTGTTGTTTTTTGTTTTGTTTTGTTTTGTTTTAAACTATTATATATTTTGCCTGCATGTGTGTGAGGATACCAGATCCCCTGGACCTGGAGTTGCAGACAGTTGTGAGCTGCCGTGTGGGTGCTGGGAATTGAACATGGGTCCTCTGGAAGAGCAGCCAGTACTCTTAACCACTGAGCCATCTCTCCAGCACTCATAAATGCTTTTTTATCAGGGCATTTTATCACAGCAACAAAGGAAACCAGGGCAGCTGCCCACCATAACTAGAAGATAAAACCCTAATGCTGGAAACACCACACGCTTTGGCTGAAGGACACAGACAAATAAATCTGGAACTGACCAGAAAGTCTTCCCTACTAGCTAGTCTTCATTGTGCCAGAAGGTTCCTGGGCTGTTGAAGGTGAAAAAGAATCAATGGTCTTACCCAGCAATGAAGTACGCTATTGACCTGCAGACAAGATGTGCCCATTGGCGCATAGCCGTGTGATAGCCGGGGTTAGCCAGTCCAAAGCCCGTGGCTGGAGAGGTCACAGGCCCTAGGATGGGAACCCATTGCTGTTGTGTTAAATACTCATGTTGTCAAACTGCCTTCTAAATATTTATGTTTATATCTACAGATTAGTGCTGCTGTGGGCTGGAGCAGAGTTAATTAGTTAGTTAATACAGAGTCCTAACTGGTCAAAAATAAGTGACCTTGGGTACTCAACTACAAATGGGATGTCTGTGTCAACTCTCCATTCCCCAAGGCTCAGGGACCACTGCAGAAAAAGGGCCGAGAGGTTGTGAGAGCCATAGGTTAGAGACCGGTGAGGTGGACACCACATGGTCACGGGACTCATGTACTCAGAGCATCTATGGACGGACACCTGCACAAAATCAAGCCAGACAAACTCCAGCAGGAATGGTGAAGAGGCTTGTGAAGTCCACTCCTGAGAACTGCTGACAATTGATGGCTGCTAGGGAGGTCAATTTTCTTCAGGAGTATGGCTGTTAGTACGTTGTCCACACCCCAGTCAATCTCAATCTCAATCTCAATCTCTCTCTCTCTCATGCACACACACACACACACACACACACACACACACACACACACACGCACACACACACAACCATGAAGGTGGAAGACATGAAAGGTCTGGGGAGAAAAGGAGGAGGGAATATATATATATCAATATATATATGATATTGTCGAAGATTAAATAAATTATGAAAAAAATAATTACAAGCTGGATGTAGGACAAATTCTTTTAATTTCATCACTCAGAAGCCAAAGGCAGGTAGATCTCTGGGAATGCAAGAGCAGCATGTTATACATAGCAAGTTCCAGGCCAGTCACAGCTACACAGTGAGACCCTGTCTCAAAAATGGGGACAGGGAGACGGAGAGATGGCTCAGTAGTTAAGAGAATTGGCTGCTCTTCCAGAGGACCCAGGTTTGATTCTCAGTTCATAACTATTTGTAACTCCAGTCCCAGGGAATCCAACACCCCCCTCTGACATCTGTTGGCACCAGGCATGCACATGGTGCACAGACATACATGCATGCACGCAAACATTACACAAAAAATAAACAATTTTTTTAAAGATTTATTTATTTATTATGTATACAGCATGTATGACCAGAAGAGGGCACCAGATCTCATTATGGATGGTTGTGAGCCACCATGTGCTTGCTGGGAATTGAACTCAGGACCTCTAGAAGAGCAGTTGGTGCTCTTAACCTCTGAGCCATCTCTCCAGCCCAAAAAATAAACAAATTTTTAAAAATTACAAAAGATTTTAATTCCTTCTACCCATCTTTTGTACCACCATCATTTATTTATCTATGTATTCTATGTATCTTGACACACCACCGTCATTTATTTATCTATGTATTCTATGTATCTTCACACACACGCAGATATGGTAGATCATTTATTTTTGTAAACTTACCTGACAGTGTAACATGAAAAAAAAATTATTTCATTTACATTTATGCTTTCTCTGCCTTTTTTCTTTTTTTGGTAGAGTTTCTGACCTCTATCTCTGAGTGTGTCTGAGAACAAGGCGGGGCTATTGCTAATGACTACATTTTGTCTATCTGATGCTCTGGTGTGTATATAAAATGTCCTCTGTGGGCTCATGTGTTGGAAGACTTGGTTCTCACCCAGCGGCACTGTCCTGAGAGTTTGTTAGGAAGAAGAATCAGATAACCAGCTTCTGGAGACTTCAGTGAGGAGGGGTCAGGGACGGAGGAGAGCCCAGCCTGCAGTGTGGCTGGGAGAGGACAGTGGCAGGAAGAGCCGGCACCATCCTCACTTGGCTTTTGGCAAGGGATGAGAGTCACCCAGGAAGGTATGTGTCCTGCAGGCAGTGAGACGCCAGCAGGGCTGAACTCTCCATTCTGAGTCAGACGTCAAATGGGGTGTGGATGGACACGCAGGTGTTTCCCACTCACTGTGTGCTGTGTGCTGCTGACAGTGTGCTGCAGCTTCTGGCAGGGAGGGCGTTAGTTGATGGTGTCTCCTTGCAATCCAAGTTTGTTGTGTCTGGTAGTGTCCCCCACTCCAACAATCCCTGTGCCTTCCCCTGTGGAGAAGACTTTCCATCTTCCTACTCTGGAGTCAGCTTCTCCTTGTGTGCTCTGGGCCCTCGCTGCAGCCACTAGGTAGTGTATGTGTGGGGTACACTGACTGGAAAGACGGGGTACACAAGGTAATCCCACGTATCATATCTGAGTGTCTCCATCTCATGCTGGTAGTCTTGCCCTGCTCTGCACATAGGTTCCTCCTGGGTTGCCTATGGGTCTCACAGGTCTACAGGGAAGTGCCCTCAAGAAGATCCTGAAAGCTCTGGGGCCTGGTGAACATCTCTCCATCTTCTACCAAAAGCCGACAGTTGGTAGTAACACACCTGTGTTCCCAGCACTCACAAGAGTGAGGCAGAATTCTGAGTTTGGCCAGTCTGGGCTACATAAAGAGACCCTGTCTGGTGGAGGTCTCCGCAAGCACAATAAAGTATTGAACTAAGCCAGGCGTGGTGGCGCATGCCTTTAATCCCACCCAGTACTCAGGAGGCTGAGGCAGGAGGATCTCTATGAGTTAGAGGACAGCCTGGTCTACATGGTGAGTTCCAGGCCACTAGGGTCACACAGTGAGACCTAAGGAATTGAGACGCAAAAAGGAAGATTTTTTTTTTTTTTTAAAGCAAACAAAACAAGTATTACCACACTGTGTGATCTGGGTCTTCTTCAGAGCCCTTGAGGGGAGCCCTCCCCCATGCCACAGTTTCACCTGGGAGATCTTCCCACTGTGCAGGTTCCTGTAGATTCGGTATCTGCTCAAACACTGCCTCCCACAGGAGGCTTCCCTGGAACAGTCACCCACTCACTCCCCAGCAGAACCTGACCACTAATCTTCCTATCCCAAACCTTGTTAGTCTGTCCAGGAGCCCTGTGGTGGGGAGGAGGCTGAGAAGTCCTCTGGGTGGAGAGTGAGCAACGATGGCCTTTTCTGCTCAGAAGGCCAGGGGAAAGAACCTCCCCAGCAGAATCAGGTCTGAGGAGGCTCCTGGAGCTTAAGGACACACAGATGTGGAAATCCACAGCAACTACTGGAAGGTGCCTACGACCTAAGCATCCTTCCAGTGGTACCCACCTGCTCATCCAGCCTGTGGTAGGGACACCACCTCAGGCCTTCATGGAGGTCCCTTGTGGCCCTGGGCTTGGGCAATACTTCAATTTACAGACCATACAAATCTCAGCAACTGCTGTACAGGGATCAGTTTCTCAAAGTGTTAGAACATGTCTTAAGGAGCTGCCGGGCGGTGCTCTTTCCATTTGAAATGTGTGGCTGGGTGTGTGGCTGGGTGGATCCCCGAAGAAAACCTCTTATGAAAGCCACATGTCTCCACACATCACCATCTGAACTCTATCTTTTTTTTAATTTGTATTTATTTTTATTTTTCGTGTATGATGTTTTGTCTCAATGTATGTCTGTTCACTAAGTGTGTGTCTGGTGCCCACGGAGGTCAAAAGAAGATATCAGATCACTTGAACCTGGGATTACAGGAGGGTGTTAGCCATGACATGGGTGCTGGGAATCAAACCCATGTCTTCTGTAAGAACAGTCAGTGTTCTTAACTACCGACCTATTATTACTCCAGTCCCTCTGCCTTGTTTTTAATCAACACAGTAATTGTACCTACTTATAGGGTACAGTGTGATACCTTGGCACACGCCCACAGTGGGTAACTATCAGATCACATCCCTAGGCATATCCATATCCCTAGGTATCCATCAATCAAGAGGTGAGAACTCTCTTCCAGCTGTTCTGAAACAAGCCCATTGCTCACGCTAGTCTCTCTACATAAGAATACCAGAGCGTACTGCTTGTCTGACTTTAATTCTGTACCCACTTCGCTGCCCGCCTCTCTTATGCCCTGCCTCTAGTAATTACTATGCTTTTCTTTGCTTCAATGAGGTCAGCGTTTCCAGCTTCCATGTGAGTGAAGTCTTGTGGTATGAATGGATAAAGAAAATGTAGCAGGCGTTGGGTGTAGGACACAGGCCTATAATCCCAACACCCAAGAGGCAGAAGGCGGGAAGATCTCAAGTGAGAAGCCAGCTAGGGATACACAGTGAGACCTAGTCTCAAAAAGCCAAGGGCTAGGGATGAATCTCTGGAAAGTGCTTGCCTAACCTGTATAAGGTCCTGAGTTGGGATCTTGGCACTAACAGAAATACACACCATAAAATATAGAACACGCTCAGTACTCAGTGATGAAAAATGGAATTCTATCATTTGCAACAGCATGGATAAATGAAATGAGCAGGCACAGAAAGACAAGTCTCAAGGAGCACTGAGTGGAAGGAGAGGGAGAGCAGAGGGAGGAAGGATGGACAATGGGGGCCGAAGGACAGGTAGGCAGGAGGAGCATGCCCAATACTCCAGACACGTGGTGGGGGGGACTACAGTGCCTGGCAGTTCACTGTGTTCACATCCATGTGAAGGGAGGGCACAGAGGCTGCAACACACAGAACTAATACATGCTTGAGGTGGAAATGGTCCCTGCCTGATCTGACCACCACAGACTGCAGACAGACATCTCCACACACCAGTGACCTTGTGTTCACTAAATACGTGAGGGGGCCAGCTGAGGTGGCACATACCTATGATCCTGGCACTTGGAAGGCTGAGGCAGGAGGATTGCTCAAGTCTGAGGCCAGCTTGGACTAGAGTGAGAACCTGTCTCAAAAAAAAAACCAAAATATAACCCGACCCACAGGACATCCTCCTCCACACAAATAGACAAGCCCAAGCGTGAGTCCTAGTGGCCCATTGTGACGGGCTTGTGGAGGTGGCTGCTAGCAGAAAGTGAGAGCCCCACTGAAAACACACAAGATTGAGCAAAGGGAAAGAGATGACAGCCTGGGCCATTTCTAATACCAGCACCCGGTCACACTTCTGAGTAGCCTGGGTCAGAACCCTGGGAAATCGGCACTGTTTCCATTGTGGGTAGCAGCAGAGGCATCTGCTGTGCAGGCATTTGTGCCGGGGATGGCCTGCACTAAGGGCTTTAGCCAGGTACCACACACGTGGCGAGAAAAGGCTCTGCCAGGGCAAGGCCAGTAGACTGGTCCTGGTCATCAACTTACTAGATTAAGAGATGTCTAGGAGTGGTAAGACATGCCTGTGTGTCTGGTGGAGGGGAGTGTGCTTCCAGAGGGGCAGTGACTAGGGAAAGGGGGCTTCCCCGATTGTGTGCAGCCTAAATAGGAGGGGGAGGAAGCAGTGTGTGCTGAGTGTAGCCCCCCCCCCCCCCCCGCTCTCTGAGAGTACATGGCTGGGGCCCTCCTCCACTGACACCAGCCTCCATAATCTTTGACCTTTTAATGCAGAACCTATACCAGAGATTCAGGAGCTTCCAAGCCTTCAGCACTGGGGCTGCTGGGGTCCAGATTCTTGGCTTGGGCAGCCACAGTTGCCTGGACCCAGCCCCTACGATGTAAGCAACCCAATAAACACCCTGTTCTAATACACACATACAGCCACTAGGACTCACTCTATAGACCTCTAACTGATGACCACGAGAAGGTGCTGGGCTGGGGCCTACAGCAGCATCTTAACCAATGTCTGCAGCAAGTGAATGGTAGAGTTAGACCAGGTACTCATACCTCCCTCAGAATGACTGACATTTTCTTTACTGTTTGGCAAAAATGGTGAAAAGATGACAATATGATGTGACTTGTGCACGGTAACGTGGGTCATGGCCCCACAGTTGTAGCACAAAGCTGGGGTCTCAGTGAGGACAGGAAGGATGGCTATGCTGTGGTGGCCATCCTTACCTGAACAGGACTTGGCCCACATGCTGAGGGCACCTGGAAAACACATCACACTCATGCAGCCATGGCCTCTTGGTGGCCTATCCTAGCAAGGTGCAGTTCCCAGCACCAAGAATGGCCCCCCAGGTTCCAGTTGAAAGGACACAGGGCTATCAACAGCAGGATCAGGAGAGCCATGCCAGGGATGGCCGTTCTGAAGCTTGCCCCACTACATCAGCTTTCTCATACGCCGGTTATGCTTGTCCACAGTCAGGGTTGCCTGGTCCACAGCTACAGTGATGCCATCCAGAGCCTCGTCCTGGCGCTCGAGCTCGGCCTCTGTGTCCAACGCCAGTCCCTTCAGCTTGCTCAGGATCTGGGAGAAGCAGAAATGACAAGCATACACTGTTTCCATCCTTAGCACACTAGCAAAAGCCTGATGTAACCAAAGGGATACTGTTTTCTGAGTCAGGAGCACACAGCCTACAGACCTGCTGTCTGGGCTTGGCCTCAGCACTAGCCTTCACCCTGTGGTCCCAGGATGCAGCTGCCCACCATCGGTAAGTGTACGTGACCATCCCAGAAAGTGCTGAGTGAAACCATTGTGGACCTGGGCTAACAGAGTCACCAGGCTACATGGCTCACGCCACTAGACAAATATTGGAGTGAACCTTGAACTTGGTACAGCAGTGTGTTTGTCATGCTGCAGCAGCTGTGTGCAGCTGTGCTCACAACTCTCATACCAGCAAGGGACCCAAGCATTCAGACCTGGATAAGTCACCAGATGTTGGTGATGTTCAAGGCCCCTCACAAGGTTCCTCTGTAAATGCATCCTCATTATTAAGTGCCAAGTACCTATAATTTGTAGGCTATACAACACAAGGCCACTTCAAAACTACAAGGCTGGCCATCCTTACCTCAGGTAGGTGGTGCAGAGGACACTGATGGTCTAGGACAGGTATGCGTGCCCACAGGGCCACTGGAAAAAGCAACAGACCACTGCAGGCCAGACAGTTTGGGAGGCCCATCTCCCTTAGCTTCTGTCTACACTCACATCAGTGATCCACGTCATACTTCAGGCAGTTTTATTTTACTGCAGTTCTGAGCTCCTCACACCATGGTTGCTCTATGTTCTCGGGAAGCTGGGTCAAGCAGCTAATATTTCCAAGCTGACAGGAAAAGGGAAAACTTACTAAAGAAAACAACGCCCACCACTTGGGATGACTGTGAACACCTCCTTCCAGAGGAAGCCTCACATCACAGTGGGCCAAGGAAGAGGGACTGAGGAGGCCGAGTGGAGTGGATACCTCTCCACCTAGAACCTTTAAGTAGCAGCTCCTGGGGCATGGCCTCCAGGCTACCCTTAAGACCTGAGAGGCATGTAGGCTGCTCTCTCTCTTCTCTCCCTCTCCCTCCTGGGCTTGGATGGTGGGGACAGGACCTCAGCCTTCTAGGACCCTGTGACAATTCACCTATTCTGTTTAGTGAGTTGTCTTTTCCAATCTATGTCCTAATAAATTCATTCTACCCCTTAAGCAGACTCCCTTGGATTTCTCGCTAAACCTGAGTCATCAGGACATCTTGGACACAATCACTATCTCCCCACAGCTGCTTATGTCAGGGATGGGCTGAGTGGGGACTTAAGAGGCCCCCAAAGTCTATCTAGTGACTGCATTACATCCTAAGACCGACCCTGACCCCTACCTGAGGACACACATGAAAGTGTCCTCTGAGGGTCTGGCAGAGCCCCCCCCCCTACACCTCAGGTGGCCCAAACTGCTCTATCGGCACTAGCTGGTACCTCCGGTCACACACTAAGTGCTCAGTTCTAGTTCACAAAGGCACCTTTGCTCATAGGCTGGCATTTCCACCAGCTTGGAGACTGGGCCAAGAGCTGTGCATTTGACTATCAACACACAAGCAGGAGAAGCCAGGACAGCAAGGCCTAACTCCTTTCCCAGCAGCTAGAGTCATATAAGCCAACCACACAATAAACTGCAAACGACAAAGGCCCTGTACTGGGGTCACCGATGGGCCTCAGGAGCTCCTCTAAAGACAGGCTACTCCAAAGCATGCAGGGAGACTGTGACAGAGTGAGCCAGCCTGTGTCTCCCCGTGAACACTTCATCACAAGACTGAGCATGCTCTCTGCAGTTCTAGATCTGTTCCCCCAAAGCTGGCTCAAGCTCTGGAGATCATACTGTGGGTCAGTGAGCCCTGGAGATGGGCGATGACATTAGGCAGTAGGTCTTTTCCATCTCCTATACAACAAAGAAAAACAAGGAAATGAACCCCAACACCCCGTCCCACCCTCTCTCCAGGCCACATTCCACTCTCACCTGCCACCTACTTGTCTGTCACTCTGTCTGTCATCTGACAAGCCCCCCAGCCTTCACAGTCAGGCCATACACAAGCCCTGGCCATGCTTCTCTACAGTCTCCAGGCCTGTGTACACATGGGTCCCATACAAGCACATGTCTTTGCAGAGGGTGTAAATATACTGTGATAAGCTGATAATGTAATTCTCGGACAGCACCCTTGTCCTGCAGGTATACGTGCCATGGTCTGAAATAGAAATGTTTTAGACTGTGACCTCTTTGGAACCAGGATCCAGGTCCTGCCAGAACTTTGGGCACCCCAGCTTCCAGCCAGGCATGTGTGGATCCTGTAGCACACCGGCCATTGGTTTACTTAGGAGGTACAGTTTGTCTTGTTTGCGTCTAAGATGAACAGTGCTTGTGGGAAAGAAGAGAATTAAAGAAGAAAATGAAAGCTGACTGTGACTTAATCATTACTCATCACATTTGTGTGACAAGTTGGCATCCTTACCCCCAAAATTCCAAATCTGAGTCTTTCTGAGCTGATGTGACACTACCCTAAGGCCACCACATCTGAGCTCACATAGGCCACATCAAAATGCAGGCACACTAATCAGGCATGGAGGGGCACATCTGCAATCCCAGCACTTGGAAGGTGGAGGCAAGAATATCAGGAGTTCAAGGCCAGTCTCAGCGACATACAGAGTTTGTGTCCAGCCTTGATTACACAAAACCCTATCTCAAAACAACAAAAATAAAATATAAAACAAAACCTCCAAAATGCAGGTACACTGTAACTATTGTCTGAGATCTTCTTCAGGTATGTGTCCAAGGTACACATGAGACAGTGAATTTCATGTTTAGACTGGGTCCCAGTCTGAGGCTATCTCATGTCTGAGAAATATTTCAAACTCCTAAATAATCCCAAACCAGTAGGGTCCTGCGTGCTTCAGAAAAGGGATGTTCAGCCCATGTGAGCTGGATTTTATTACTACATCCACATGCTTGCATGAAAACTAAAAATATATGATTAAAGTACACTTTCAGTTTTGTTTCCTGTCCTTTACTTTTTCATTCTTGATGATCCTAAACAAAAGCTTGAGGTATGGGATCCCTTTCCAATGCAACGCATAGAACTTAATTTTAGGAACTGTTCTTTTTTTTTTTTTTTTTTAAATCTCAAACTCTTTTTAAATAAGGTCCAGAAAAGCTGAGCACTGACCATGAATTCTGGGGCTCAATGGATCCAGACTGAGCTAGCTTACAAGAGACATAACCACTAGCTTGGCATTAACTGCCACAGGGGGATGATTCAGTCACATCACCAGGGCACTGTGAGAAATCACATGTTCCTGAAAACCAAGCAAGGATCTCATCTGGGCCTGGAGGAGGCAGTCACTCCTGGATGCTGGTCTGCACAGCCTAAGCAGCCCTCCCAGCCCGGAGTGGCCAGAAAGCTGGAGTGCAGGAAGAAACATGCATTCTTTTTTCTTTTTTTTTTAGCTGAGGATTGAACCCAGGGCCTTGCACTTGCTAGGCAAGCGCTCTACCACTGAGCTAAATCCCCAACGAAACATGCATTCTTAAATGACCACATAGTGAGTGAAGAGTGAATACAGCCAGAATACACTTCAAAAAGAGAGTGAACAAAAGTCGAGACTGGTTAAGATAATACACACAATACAGAAGTCCTGGATGCCAGTGTGAATGTGAGGCTGGACAGACATCTCAGCCAGGACAAACATGAATACCAGCCGTAGGAAACAGGAGGAAGGGTCACAGGACCTTATGTCCACAAAGACCACCTCTATGACAGTCTGTGAGACTTACATTTCCACTGTCATCTTCCTGTAAAGCTAAGTCAATTGCTTCTGCCTTGTGCACAGTGAGAAGGAAAAGAAAGATTATGTGTGGGCTGAGGATGTAGCTCACCCCAGAATTATATAAACCGGCTGTGGTGGTGTCGGCCTGTAATCTCAGCACTTGGGAGGTGGAAGTCAGAAGACCAGAAATTCAAGGTCATCTTGACTAGGCCAGCCTCAACTACATGAGACCTTCCCAAAGCTGGGTGGGTGGGGGTGGGTGGGGGTAGGTGAGGGGTGTAGGCAAGACTGTGTATTCTGTGACCTTTGCCTAATAGTCAAAAGAATATTCACATATAATAATCTGTGGCCCAAACAGCTGATTGCCTATCCAAGTTTCAGCATTTTACTGTACAAATACTCAAAATAAAGGCTGGTTGCTATTTAATGTTTGATTTGGAAAAAGTCTCACCATTTTTTAAGTCTTAAAAATAGAACTCATTCCAAATAGCCCGCTAAGACCCCTTGGCCTGTCTGCCAAAATGCACTTGGAATTAATTAATACTGCCCATACTGAAAAGACATCCAACAGCTTCTAGGTCTGCAGACAAGGAAAGTCACAGAGCTAACCTTCCCAGCACTAATACCTTACAATATTGGTAGCCTTTTTTTTTTTTTTTTTTTTTTAAAAGAGAGGGATTGAAGTAATTAAATAGCACCACGCACATTCCATATAACAGGGGATGGAAAGAATGGAGCTCATGAAGTCTGGCCAAACCTTAAAAACAGTTGTTCCCTCTGTGGCCCAGGATGACAAGCTGTCTAGTCATCAGCACACAGTGCTGCCAGTCTCTGACGTACCCAGGGGGCCCCTTGATGAGCCCTCTCTGGCTATGAGTCAAAGACCAGCCTCAAATGGACGTTCCCACAAGTTCCTAATATGTAACAAACAACACAGTAACCAGGCGGCTTCACCTGTGCAGACTACCTAACTGCAAATGCTCAGCCCATGCTGGACAGGCAAGACACGTAAGTCTGTGCAGGCATGTGTCCAGGAAAGTCTGGAAAATTGAGGGCTCTTCTCTCAGGGAAGTCACGGATGCAACACAGCCATCAGCAGCAAGTGCCACTGTCCGTGAGTCACATCAGCTCCTCTCAGTGTCTATGGCAGGAGAAGGGAATGGAACAGTTCAGGTGGCTCAGGCAGGAACCAGACAGGAAGTAGAGAGGGACATATAAGATGAGGGGAAAAAGCCAACCCCCCCCCCACACACACACACACACACACACACACACACACACACACACTGTTCCTAGGACAATCACAAATGGGCCATTCCTAGGGACTCCTTGAGGAGGGCTCTCCACCTTGCTGGCCTGGAAAGCCCCATGGGTCCTCAAGGCTGCTCTGGACAAGGGCTCACAGCTCAGTGGTCCGTGATGACAGATGGTCTATCTGCACAAAGCTGCCTGGACTTGAGACAAGCACACCAACACAGTCCTGGCTGGCAGCAGTGTCATACAGAGAGACCTCAGCCTCCTTGCCATTCCTACCCTGTCCATAAAGACAGCACATTATGGAACCAGAGCTGATTGAGGCAGTTTAGATGCACTGGCTGTGCCCACACACACACTCTCAAGGGGTCTTGGCCTCGTGATGTGGAGCTGTGCTGTCAAGACAGCCTAGCTTGGGACACACTCTGTGTGCCCACACGTGTTGCAGCACACTGGCTGCTAGCTTCACATAGGATCTCGGAAAAGATGCTCTGCTCCGCCTTGTCATACGATTCTAGGGTCTGGGGTATGAATGTGAGCACCTACAGTTAGTATGAGCGAGGCTGGCTGCTCCCCACTCTTCTTACACTGACTCACCCAGAAACTGTGAATTTTCCTACAGTGAGAAATTAGCAACCATTTAAGAACAGAGCTGGGATAAATCAAGCTGTCTGCAACTCTGAGCAGTTCTTCCAGTTGAGCCATTAACATGCTGTGGAGAAGGTAAAGGGGGGAAAGTTGGCTTTCACAACAGGGAAGCCCTAGGGGCTACAGGAGCATGCTCTGCTGCAATCCATCACACACAAAGCCCACAGACCACCCTAGTCTCATGTCCCAGTGGCTGCATTCCGAGGGGCTCCTGGTGGTCTGGGGCTGGCAGGGAGGGTGGGTGGGAGGCTCCGGTCTCATGGTCTCCCCCATACCATGGTGCGCAGGCCTTGCTTGTGCCACTTCTGGGGCAACTGAGAGACAGCAGAGTGGCTGAGCTCAGGCCTTCAGGGATCTGTGGGCCTTGAACCACATCTGGCGGCTGGCTGCCAGTGACAAATAGCTGTTCTCACTTGAGGGCCAGCCATGATGCTTGAGTACACAGATCCAAGGCTGGCCCAGACCACTGCTACACAACTCAGTCATAGGTGACCTCCAAGTGAGTCAAATGTTGCAGAAAGAAGTATCTCCACTCCACAAAACAGGAGGCCTGGGGAAGATGTACTGAGGCATGGCTCCCCGGGTTCTCAGCAATGTGGATGCCTCACACTGCTCCTCAGGGCACCATCTGTTCTTATCCAAACTTTCTGGTACAGCCCTGCTGTATGACAGGACAGTGACAACCAGAATACCCAACACAATGAGTTATACGTCAAGGATGGAGTCATTACACTTCCCCATCTCTGCATGTGCTGCCTCCACACTGCACACAGATGGGAGGACAGACAGCCCTTAAGCTTGTTCATCTCTTATTCATCTGACGTGATTTAATGGCATCAAAACCCAAGACCTGCTTCCCGGCCAAGACCAAAGCTACTTCTCACCTGTTACCTACTGTGACAAATTAATTAAAAGGGGTCACTTGAGGGAATGCAGGGCTTCGGTGGACTATAACAACACCCCAGCCCGAGAGTCTGGGGAGGAGCAAGTCAGCCTCTCTGTACTAACAGCACCCCCTTAACACCGAGAGTCTGGGGACCTCTCCCCTTTGGCAAGCAGTCATTTCTCAGCAGTGTGTCCTCTAATTCAGCTCTGATATCTACTTCCTGGAGAGTGCCAGATGTAAACCTTCCCCTGATGACCAGGTGTGCCACCCTTCCTGATGACCAGAAGTTATGTCAGGGTTCCTGCAACCCCACACACCCCACACCCCCTTGGCTTGTACTAGTCTTCTCAGAACTTGAGAGAACACTAACTTATGTTGGCTGGCTCATCATGAGGATAATTACCAAGGATACAGACAAAGAAATGCAGAAGGTCAGGGTAGGGCTTCCATGCCCTCTGTGGGCACTCGCCCTTAGGTCCTCCAATTGTCCAGGAAGATGTCTATTGGAAAGATGTCTGAAAAGACCTCTGGGGATATTGTAGAGGCTTCATTATATGGGGTGATTAAACCACTGGCCACTGGTGATGCACTCAATCTTCAGCCCTTCTTTTGGGGTAAGGCTGAGGGTCCTCACATTCCAGCTTTGCCCTTTTCGGTAACCAGTCCCACCCTGAAGCTACTCTAGTGACTGTGGCTACTGGCCAGCAGAGGGCTAATTAGCATGGGAACAGAGTTCACTTCTGGATTCCCAGGATTTTCAGAACGAAGCAGAATACCCCATGCTTCAGTGACTTTCTCCAGCATACATCATATGCCAGGGAACGGATCTCATTAAATGTACAGTGACTGAAATAATAAGTTTCTTCTCTGACCACAGTGGAATCAAAGCAGAAATTTGGAAATCCATAACATTCATAGATATATACAAGTTAAACAGCAGCTCTGAAGCAACCAACGAGAGGAAATTAGTAAATTCTTAAAGACGACAGAAAACGAAAACACAGCCCAGGAAACAAACTGAATCCATATGGGAAGCTCGCAGAGACCAGGGGACTTGGTGTGAGGGAACCAATGACTTCCCACGTTAGTAGCATACTGCAAAGACCTTCCACTGACAAAGGAAGGGCATCAACAGAATCTGACATGCCCTCCCGATTCAATGTTCAGAAACAGAATAGAAGACCTTCCTCAAGAGAGCAACTGGGGTTCACAAGTAGCATCTACCAACAGAGTGCCCACATCCTGGAGGTCAAAATAGTGGAAAAGGGGGACTGAAGAGATGGTGCAGTGGTTAAGAGCACTAACTGTTCTTCCAGAGGACCCAGGTTCAATTCCCAGCACCCACAGATTGGCTCACAACTGTCTGTAATTCCAGTTCCAGGGGATCAGATGCCCTCTTCCGGCCTCTGCGGGAATGGAGCATGAACATGGTACCACAGACACATGTGGGCAAACATTCATATACAAAATAAAAATAAAAATTTCTAAATAGTGGAGCAGGAAAGGAAAAAAAATCGAACAGTTTTGGGAAGGACGCACAGAAAGACTCCAGTGTGTAGATGGTGTTTGTTATCTGACTGCAGAAAACCTAAGACTCAGCTCCAAACGTGAACAGGTCTGAGCAATGAGCTCAGCACAGGACCAACATGACACCAACCTGTAGCCCGCTAGAGCAGCAGCAAAGGACTGGAAAAGGAAGCTGAGGAAATCATTCTGCTTGTGACATTGTCCTAGAGAACGAAAGAGCAGCCTAGCAAAAGGGGCGACACATGCACAGGAAACGAGACGCTTTGCTGACTGAAGTTAGAGACCAAAACAAACAGGAAGATTCCCTAGGTGCTTGGCCAGAAGGTCTCAGGCCACAGAACCTCCTAAAGTGACCCAGAGTCAGTGCAAGCTGCAGTTCGTAAACCAAAAGGAAAGGCTAAACTTCACACCCTTATGGAAGGGACCTAGAACAGCCAAAGCAAATCTCACAGAGTAGGAGCTGGGTGTGTGGTATACATGTGCAATCCCAGCATTGGGAGGCTGGAGGCTCATGAGTTCAAGGCCAATACTGGCTACATACTGGGTTTGATGGCAGCCTGGGCTATATGAAACCCTACCTCAAAAACTAAAAATTAAACAAGAGAAATATGACACACTTAGCGATTTTAGAGCTTACTATGGAGCTATAGTAATCAAAACACTGACCAGTAGACTAGGTTAAAGAAGAAAAAGGTGAGAAGCCCCTACTTCTATGACTAATGGGCTTTGGACCGGGCTTGAAGGCAACTCAAAGTGGGAAAACAGTTCACTAACAATGTGGTAGCCATCTCATTTCACATGCAAAAATCAACTCAAAATGGATGGACAACTTAAGACATAAAAGGTGGAACTCGAAAGAGAAAACAAAGGGTAAGTCTTTAGGGCCTTGTTTTTAGCAATGCGTCCTTTAAACAGCAAAGCAGCACAGCACAAACAACAACAATAACAAAGCAGAAAAGTGTATAACATTAGGTAAGTTAGGTGGGGTGGTGCACACCTTTAGTCTCAGCCTTGAGAGGCAGATGCAGATGGATCCCTGTGAGTTCAAGGCCAGCCAGGGCTATACAGTGAGACCCTGTCTCAAATACTAAAGTGAGGGTACATGTTATACTCTGAATTCTTTGTACCTTTATTGTATTATAAAGAATTTGAAAGCTGGGTATGATGGTATACCTGGGAAGCGGAAACAGGAATGGGTCAAGAGTTTGAAGCCAGCTTGGTAACACAGGAAGTTCTAGGCTAGCTTGGATTACAAAGAGACGCTGTCTCTAAACAAACAAATAAGTAAATAACTAAATGCCAAGCCACAGATTTGACTAGCCTTTGTTCCTGGACCCTGGAAGCAACTAGATCTTTGGGACTTGTCAAGTAATGGAAATGTCTTTGTCTTTGTAACCAAGGAGACCCAGGCCTATACCCAAGTTTGTGGCGAGGCAAAGGCTAGCTGTGTGACTAGAGGGTGGGGGTGGTGGCCACTGGACCCCAATGTGACCTCCCAGAGAATGTGCGTTAGGTATGAGATTCTGGTCTGAGACTGGTGATTCCAGCATGACCCCCAGCAATGTAACCCCTAGAAAGACTTAACGGAGATCCTGCTTGGTGACACAAATGTGCTGGAGGGTAGCAGGCCAACTCCCTGAGAGAGGATGGGAAACTATGTTTGGGGCCTCTCTGATCCAGCTGTTTCTTCATCTGGCTGCTCTCACTTGTACTCTTTATATTAAAATGTTAGCTGTGAGTTGGTGAGATGGCTTGGTGGGTAGACGGCTCGCTGTGCAAATGTAAGCACCTGACCTGAGGTCAGGTCCCAGCACCTACATAAAAGTTGGGGCACTGACATGTGACACCATAATCCTAGAACTGTGGAACAGACGGGGGTTCCAGTGCTCACTGGTCAGTGAGTCTGGTCAGGTTAGGGTCTTTATCTCAAAAGCGAAGGTGAAGGAGAGATGGAGGAAAGGCATGCCTGGCCTCCACGTGTGTCAGGACACTCAACCTGTGTCTGAGGTGCGTGATTTAGCTCGGTGCTGCAATGGACTAGAATAAAGCTCTAGATAAGAAACATCACCCAGAAACCTCTCGATGAAGGTAGGAATGGACGATGATGTATCCACAGGAAAGTTCCAGTAAGTGTGAGGACACCTGAGCACAAACAAGGTGGCCAAAGCCAAATACACAGCGCCTCATCTCAGAGCAGCTGTTCAAGGGGCGGACCTTGAACTCAGGTTGGCAAGTGGGTCCTCCTGGGCGCTACCCTTAGAGGCTGTGCTGTCTGGTTGTGCAAACTGATGGGGAATTGTGTGTGGCCCTTGCCCATGGGGCTGAGGCCTGCAGCACATGCGTGGGGTCTTCACGGCGCATGCCACTGTGTGGAGAAGACCCAGGGTCTCAGTGTACGGATAGGGTGGGTGCAGAAGTCAAGTTGGTGATTCTCTGACCCTTGAGCCCTGTTTCAACTCAGGGATACTTGGGGAGTACAGTCATCTCATGCAGACAAGGTTCACTCAAAATGACTGACTGGAGTTTCCCTCTCCATCAGGGAGAGAGGAGAGTTTGAGGTAGGTTTAAATCTGGGGTACCAAGGAAAACAGGCCAAGGTGAGGGGTACTGAAAATGATGAGCCATGTTCTACATTTGCTCAAAAGGAATGAAAAGGCAGAGATAGCAGACATGAACTTTTTTACATCTTTTATTATATTTATTTATTTTTGTTTTGTTTTGTTTTGTGTATGTGGCGGTCAGAGGACCATTTGTTTGTTTGTTTTTGTTTTTGTTTTTTTCAAGACAGGGTTTCTCTGTGTAGTTTTGGTGCCTGTGATGGATCTTGAGCTGTAGACCAGGCTGGCCTCGAACTCACAGAGATCTGCCTGGCTCTGCTGGGATTAAAGGTGTGTGCCACTGCCACCTGGTCATTTGTTTTTATCTTATCATTTTTGTTATGTTTTGAGACAGTGTCTCACTGTGTAGCCCTGGTTGGTTTGTGTACACTAGTTTGTCCTCAACTCACAGAGGTTCTCCTGCCTCTGTCTCCTGATTTCTGCGGATTAAAAACATGTACCACCATGCCAGGCATAGATAACTTGTGAGACTTAGTTTTCTCCTGCCATGGAGGTCCCAAGGATCAAACTTAGGTCGTCAAGCTTGGTGGCAAGTGCCTTTGCCCACTGAGCCATTTCACCAGCCCACACATTACTTGAAGTAGGTTATATAACCAATAGAGAACCACCACATTGTTTCCAGAAAGCTACAGTTACATCTGGGCAGGTACAGGTTCATGTGGAGCTGGGGTATAGGGAGCATGCGGGAGATTCTAACATAAACATAAAGCTGCAAGACCAACACGCTGTGCAGTCCTCACCTGTGGAACCCCACCACACCCCCTGAGCATGACACTAGATCTTACACACAGGAGTAGCTTTCTCTGCCACAGTCTATTGTTAGGACCAAGTGTCTTTCTGCCTTCAATCCACCAGATCTGATTACCCTGGTCTCCAGCAGTAGCCTCCCAGTCAAAGGTAAAGTGGGAAGAATCTCTCAACTCAGGTCAGGACACAGAAACAGAGACAGGAAGAAGCCCCGTATGGCCCCTGGGAGCCTTGCTTTAGGAGAGCAAGCCCCATTTCCTTTACCACCAACAATGTGTGGCTCTGCGGATACCCTGGACCAAGCGCAGCCACAGTTCTGAGGAGGAGCAGACACTATGCCAATTGTCAGTTGAGGAGCTTTGCCAAATCTACCAGGGGATTGGTTTCCTTCTGGCCTCCTGGGCTCTTTCTCCCCCAGCCGCAGTGACGCGGCAGCTGGTGGCCACAGACCACGCACCCACTCCCACCCTTGTGTAATCCTGGCCACCTCGCCATTAGCATCCCCAACTGCAATTGAAATCCCCAGGACACATCTCAACATAATGGCTTTAATAGCATCTGCAGCCAACCACAGCTGACTGGAGCAGGGTTTCTTGCATTTTTGTTTTCCCCGGATTTAACTCATTCTTATTTGTGCTTGCACTTCAACTGTACAGCCAGGAATTCCTCCCTAAATATGAAACATGTGTTTCACCTTGAAAAGACCGCTTCATGTAAAGCTAGGCTGCACCCCTGACCAGTACAGAGTCCCCACCTCAGACCCAGTCGGGCACCACTGATCTCAGTGTCCCAACACTAAGACCTCTACACATAGTATCCAGTGTTGCCAACAGGGACCACTCCAGGACCTCTAGGTACTGCCACAGACAGGTGCTGTGGAGCCAGCCCTAAGCCGTTCTTGGCTTGGGCTATGTTCATCCTGACATCTTCACCTCTGGCCCTCAACTTTAAGATGAAGGCAGACAGATTTTTTTTTTTTTTTTTTTGGTTTTTCAGGACAGGGTTTCTCAATGTAGTCTTTGTGCCTGTCTTGGATCTCACTCTGTAGACCAGGCTGGCCTCTAACTCACAGAGATCTGCCTGGCTCTGCCTCCCGAGTGCTGGGATTAAAGGCATGTGCCACCGCTGCCTAGCAGCTGACAGAGATTTGATGCTCACAAACTAGAGATGCCTCTCAGACTACATGACCACCATTGCAATTAACAAGTAAAATTCTGCCTCAACACAACTGCAGGTTCAGACATCATTATAAAGGTAGGCATAAGGCACCTCATATGCAGACCAATGCACTGAGACCAATGCACTCTTGTCCAAACTCTCAGGAGGGTGCTCAGAGGAAACTGGGAGATGTGGGCCTTTGATACAGTAGGCTTCCTCAAAATCCCATACAAGTAAGACCACACTCAGAAGTCTTGAAGACAATGTGACTAGTGACCTGCAGAATATGCTGGTCACACCTGGCAGTGTGCCTGGGTCATGCTTCAACATAAACATTGGACCATGAAGAAAAAGGAACAGGGGTCTATGTTTAAAGAATCTCATAGAAAGGATAAATTTCCCCCCAAAGAGGAAACTGCTGAGATCAAGGAAGTTTGTGCCTATGCAGACACATAAACTGAGAACTCGCTTTTAAAAAACAGGTTTACTGAATGACTGTCCACATCCACCTCCCAGTGGAAACACACAGTGCTCTGCTTGAGGCATGCCTCCCCACCCCAGACAGAACCCTGTATTTACCAGCAACTCCCACAGATGAGGGGAGAGCAGTTACCATCTCTGAATGTGGCTGCAGGTCCTGGTTAGAACAGATAGGCTTCAAGGCAGGTCTGGGGCAACATGAACACTGACTTGGCATTTTAATTTTTAAATTAAATTTGTTTCTAAAAACTGTTTTTAAAAAAGATTTATTCAGTTTTACTTTATTGTGTGTGACTCTTTTGTCTGTCTGTCTGTATGTGCACTATGTGAATGCAGTGCCCACAGAAACCAGAAGAAGACATCCCGGATGGTTGTGAGCCACCCACACTGGAAACCATGCCCAGGCCTCTGTCTCTTCAGCCCCACTTTCATTTTCTAAATTAAGAATAGGATTACATTGACTCGGGCATGCATGTATTATGTATGTATGTATGTATGTATGTATGTATGAATGTATGTATGTATGTATGTATACACACAGGCAATTCATGATCCACTGCCTCATCCTCATCCTCCTGACTTATTAACAGCTCTTATCTGGCTGTTGCTTTTTAGGGAGTCTCTCTTCCATCAGGCTGGCCTTGAACCTATGGCAGTCTTGCCTCAGCTTCAGGGTGCTGTGACTGCAGAGAAAAGCCATCACATCCTACAAGAACTCTTATCTTCTAAGGACAGACACATTTCAATGTCTGAAAGTAAAACAACATGCTGATGAGTTCCTTCAAAACCCAGAAGAAAAGGCAGGCAACCTGTCCAGGGACACTATCGAAAGGTAAACGTCAAGTATTAGGGTGGAGTGTTTTAAGTTCAACTGTCTGAGGAAAAGTGGAGAACTTCTTTCAGAATCTAATGTTGACCATGAGAGGTCTGAGCAAGCTAATTTACCCTTAACTGTACAATACATGGCTGTAGAGGAGAACATGTGTTCACGAACAGCACACAGCAGACAGTTCCCACATACCATACAACACATGTACACAGAGCACATGCACACCACACAATCACATGTAAGTAGGCAGAGCATACACATACTGTACAGAACAGGGATGGCACTATGTAGCACATACACATACAGTCTACATACATGCACACATACATATACAATGGATGGAGGTGGCCACCAAGGCAATTGTATGTGCAGATGGTGTGCACACTGTGAGTTTGTATGCCATGAAACTAGAGAGCTGGGATGGGCAGCTGCATTCCTGTCCTCTCTCCAACCAAAAACACAGCAAAGCCTGGGACCAAGCAGCTCCTTCAGAGCACTGGTTCTCAACCTTCCCAATGCTGTGACCCTTTAATACAGTCCTGTGGTGAACCCCACCAGAACATGATTTCCGTTGCTTCTTCACAACTGTGACTTTGCTACTGTGATGAATTGTAATGTGAATATCTATGTTTTCCAATGGTCTCATGTGACCCCTGTGAAAGGGTCATTTAATCCCCCCAGAGGTGTTGAGACCCACAGCTTGAGAACCATTGTTTCAGTGAAAGGCATACATAAGCCAACAAGGGCCCGTCTTCAGGCAGGAGAGGGATGAGGCCCAGGTAGTGAGGGCAGAGATGCTTAAGTGGCCCACTGAGGCAGTGGGGACCCTCTACCTGTGTCAGCTCCTGGGCTTCCCCCTCGGAGAGTAGTGGCCAGTTCCTCTGCAGCTGCAGCTGCTCGCCTTCCTGGCCTCCGGTGGGCAGCTCGCGGTGTGTAGCGCAGCCCATCAGTCTGGACGCTGGAACGGAAAGCTGAGGTCAGCGGTGAAAACTTTCGGAAGGCGCAAACCACACACAAGCATTCAGCAGCTCACAGAGGGCCATTTAAGACTGCCACAGGCTTTGGCCTGAGGAGCACGTCCGAGTGTCCATATGGGCATGTATGGGCCTTGGTGCCTGGGTCTCTACTGAGCTGAATGCCCCACATCAAGGTGAGTTTTCAATGCTGTAAACATCCAGGGCTAATTCTGTAAGTATCTCTGGCGAGAAGGGCCTTTAATCCATGAATGTTCAATTTTTAAAGATGTGGCATATAAAACACAAGAACTGCTGAACCCTGGCAGAACATACATATAACACATCACCAGGAAATGTGGGGACAGTTGAGCTATTCCACAGAACACTGCGGTTCCAGAGAGAACAGGAAATGGCCAGCTCCTGGAGCCAAGTGGAGCTACATGCACAAGCCTGCCCTGCTCCAGCCCTAGTGAGTCAGAGCCACCCGTCCTGTGGTCAGCGAGGGCTCAGCTCAGTGGGGCAGCTCCACAGCTCGCACAGATTGACACACACCTGTGTGCTGGGTAATCTCTGCACCCAAGACGGGACAGCTGGCAGGAACGGTGTAACCGGGGAAATGCGGTGTGGCTCCTGGCGGCTGCCATGGGCCACCTGTTCTTTCTTTAGAGAGCAACTCAGGCCACAAACCCAGAACTTCCTAGGCCAGATAAGGTCTGAAATTGAGGTCTGATTTCTGCTCTTCCCTACAACGGGGGGCACCGTGGATACAGAGCATTTCCTAGGCTGGGAGGAAACAGAAGAGCTCGGAGTGTGACAAGCAGCCCCTCCAATGGCTTTTACACATCTCTTAGCTGGACAAGGTAGAGCAGCCTGGAGCTCACTGCTACACACCAGAAAAGGAAAGGGAAGGAGGCACACCCAGGGGAATGCTCCCTGCGCTTATCAGTCACTGAGACATGCCTGTCTTCCCCAGGAAAGAGACCAGGTGCTTCTAGGCCAGCAAAGTTCCCTTTGCTCTGTTATCTCTTCCAACTGTCTGAAAGGCAACCCTCCTGAAAGAGGCGGAGTAGCCAGGCGGTAGTGGTGCGTGCCTTTAATCCCAGCACTCGGGAGGCAGAGGCAGGCGGACCTCTGTGAGTTCGAGGCCAGCCTGGGCTACAGAGGGAGCTCAAGGACAGGCACCAAAACTACAGAGAGAAACCCTGTTTAGAAAAACCAAACAAACAAACGAAAAAGAGGCGGGAGTAGCTAAGAACTGGCTACACACCCTCAGGAGGAAGGCAGGCAGGGTGAGGACAGGCCCACAGGATTGGCAGATGAAGAGAGGTGAAGACTCTTCAGCTCATACACTCTGCATGCTTTAGTGCATATATCCAATCTACCAGGTAGCAGAGTTAGGACCCATCACTGGGACAGTGGTTTTCCTACTACACTCTAAAACAACAACAACAAAACAGACAAAACTGATTGCAAATGTGTATTTGCCGAGTGTCATGTGGTGGTGGTAGCTGAGAGCCTCCCGCACCCCCAGCTGCTGGGGCTCCCGTGAGCCTCCTCTGTCCATGGGAGTTGGCTGGTATAGTAAGCACTGCTTTGCAGCCAGTGAACACAGCTAGCTGGGTTGGAAGCTGGGAAGAGTAGAAAATGTGTGTGAGCAGTCATCAGCCTGAGGAGATGATGGTAGGTAGGCTTGGGGAGAGAGCCCAGTTCAAAGAGGGCTCTTCCAGGTGGGTGAGAGGGCAAAGAATACCCATTCATGGGCCCAAAGAACCCCACTGCCTGCAATTGGGGTCCCTCTGCCTTTCCCCAGAGCCTCTTGGGATCCTTAGCTGCAGCATGGACTCAGGAAGTGGGACTCGAGAGCACACTTCAAGCTACAGGAGACTCTGACAGAAGCTACAGACAGACTGACTGACTCAAGCTACAGACAGACTGAATGATTCAAGCTACAGACAGACTGACTGACTCAAGCTACAGGAGATAGCCACATTGGCAGACGCTTCCTGATTGAAACCTCAGGACTGATCCTGACTGACTGGACTTCAACAAACAGAAAATTAAAGCAAAACCCTCCTAATTGATGTCACTAGTGAGCCACAGGCACATGGAGTCTGGGATGTTTTCCGTGACTGTGGGGTCCATCTACGCCGCAGAACTCTGCCACCTCCAGGCTGGTTGCTGACTTGCTGATCCATGCTTTGAAACATCTGAGAATTACTGTGGCTCTGGGCAGGGTGGTTTCTATCTCTCTAGTCACTAACGATCTGTTTAGTAAGGCAGCAAAAATGGCCCTGGCTGCGAGGAAGGCTGCAGGGCATAAGATGGTCTCAGGGGCAGTCAGCTGGCAAAGGGGATGGACACTGGCCCCACAGACAGCCCTGACACACAGCTCTGAGGAAAGTACCAGGCCTGACCCCGGCAGACCCCTCCTGTGGGGCCGACCTAGCCTCACATTCCTTATCTGTACTTGGGGAGCAGCTCCTCTGGCAGGGGCTGCAGGCTGTCTGAGGCCTGAGAAGCTGGTACACGGGTCAGAAAACAAAATGCACATTCATCCATGGGGCGGGCAAAGGGAGGAAGGGGAAACAGAGGGAGATCATATTGTGTTTCCACAGACACCTATACTTTCACAGTGACTTTGTAGCACACTGAAGCATGGAGACTACAGGTGCCTGAGGGCCAAGCCATTCTCCCTAACCAGCCTCCTGGCCAACCCAGGGCAGCACTATGCAACACTGAAGACCCTGTCTTTGGACCCCAAGAGCACCATCACTCACAGTGCCACCCATGTCTGTATCCCCACAAACCCTGCCCTTGGGCCCAGAGATCTCCATCAGGCAAAATGTAGTACGTGTATCATCAGAACCCCTCGTGAGCTCAGCCAAACACACACAGCACAGGGCTGGCACACTTGAGGACCTCATCCTGGGGTGCTGTCCTGGCTAGTTTTTATGTCAACTGACCTGTGTACCAGGCTCTTGATACTGGCAGCCTCTGTGGTCTGCAGGAAGCACTCACTACACTAGTCTCTGGGGAGCTAGCTTCCCGGGGAAAGTTTATCTCCAGCAGCAGAAGCTCCCCATGCTTCAAGACTGCCCCTGTGTGGCCATGCGCACACAGCACACCTTCAAAAGAGGCTGGGGCCAGGGGCCTCAGGCAAGGTTTCCACCTACACTGCCTCCAGATTCCACCTCCCAGTGGTAAGATAGAAGCTGGCTGAGCACTGCAGCACATGAAGGTGTGGGCAAGGTGCCAACCCTCCCACCAAGCTGTGGGCAAGAAAACCACCAAGTTCCCACCTACTTGGAAGCCATCTCCCCCACTAAACCTCAGTACATGTGAGCTTCCTGCACAGACCAGCCAGCTGGGAGGCACACCCATCCACCAGAAATGAGGATAGCACTTCCCTCCAAGTACATTCAAAACACTTAAGGAAGTCCCCAGGGGACATAAAATAACACAGATTGTCACGCTCCTAGTGTTCCATTCATCCCCCACAAGAGTCCTCGTGCCCCTTGTGAAGGACAGGTCCCCAGTAACTCAATCAAATCCCAACAGGCTGTTGCTAAGAGTATGGTTACAAAGACACCCTTGAAGCCAGTGTCTGTAAGGGAGGCTGGCCTGCACCAGCTGGGAACTGCTCCCATCAGGAGCGGGGACAGGAAGTACACATAGGGGTCACCTAAAGACAATGCCATCTGGACAGTGAACACTGCAGCTTGTGTACAAGCCTAAACCGTCTGCTAACACTAGGTAGTTAGCGGAACTCCCACCAAACAAGACCCACTGGATGGATGCCCATCTTGCAGTAAACCTATGACTTCACGAGTTATAGAACCCACCAATCCAGAGAAGTTATGAAACCTCTTGAGGTTACCTTACTTTTAGACCAGTGACACCTCCTTAGTTCTCCCTCCATGGGGACAACTGCCACCTTCCTAAGATATAATGTCTCCCACCTGAAATCCCCCCAGGGGGGTATTCCCTCCCTCAGTCATCCATCTCCGGAGCAGCTACCACCCAGTCACAATGTCACAGGCCTCCTCCTCAACCCTTTACATGCTGGCTTTCATCAGCTCCTTACTCCTACCTCTACCAGGACAGACCCCACTTCTGGCTTCTCTGCTTCTACCTCACTAGACACTCTGGGACTTCTGTTTTCTTTTGGGATGGGTACTCTGTCTGCATGGATGCCTGCATGCCAGAAGAGGGCATCAGATCCCATTTTAGCTAGTGTGAGCCACCGTGTGGGTGCTGGGAATCAGGACCTCTGGAAGAGCAGCCAGTGCTCTAACCACTTAGCCATCTCTCCAGCCCCGGACACTCCAAGTCTGGAGAGCCTCTCTTGAAAGGGCTGAGCATAGAGTGCTGACAGATATCCAACTTCACACTGTAGCATCTCATCTGCTACACTTAGGTCCTCACCTTGCTAATCCTAATTCAGGGAAACTGAATACCATGGTGAATGCACATATATATCATGTCCAAATGCACTAGCCCTATCCTGGACCTTGGTGTTTGGTTCTGCTGCCCCACTTGGTCCAGTGCATAGCACCTGAACTTGAAAACTCAGCTCTGTGCCCAAGAATTCAAGGATACAGACCTTTACAATGCACATCTGGGCAGTGGTTGGAAAGACCCAACTTAATGCCAAAGGATAGTGGTAGGCTTATAGGGGACATGTCAGGATAGGTGTGGTTCACACCAGATTGTATCTGAGAGTGGCATTTCTTGAATTAGGCTGAGCAGAGACAAGGGCTCAGGACCTGAAGCTTCCTTTGCTTAACTTACCCAAACCCTTTGCTATTATTCAGATATGGTCTGAGGGCTCATCTGCTCATCTGCTAGTTGCTAAGTGATGTTGGGAAGTGGCACCTTTGAGAGGTAGAACCTGGGGGAGGTTATGAGGTCATAAGGATACTGTCTTTGGGAAGTCTTATGGGATCCATGTAAGTTTCTGAGAAAGATGTTGTAAAGGAGAAAGCCTGCCCCTTGAATCTCCTCAGCATCCTGTCTTGTCAAGCGCTCTCACCATGGGTATCTGCCATTTAACCCTCACCAGAGACCGAACAGAGCTGTCCAATCCGGGCTTTAAGCTTTCAGAATGGTAAGCTACCTAACCTTTTCAAAATGGACTGCTAATACCTCTGACTCCACTAGTCAGTTTTCTATACCACAAGGAAATACCCAAACAACCAGCAAGAGAAAAGATTTACTCTAACTCGGGGTTCTAGAGAGTGCCAGTCCAAGGTCAAGTGGCCCCTAATGCTTTGGACCTGCGGTGAGGCAGTCTATCACCACAGGAACAGAACTGCTCACTACCATCAGCATGCAGGAAGAGAGCTGGGAAGAGAGAGCAAGGCTCCTGTGATCTAAGGCCCCCCAAGGCCTGTCCTTCTAAAGGCCCCACTGTCTCTTAATAGTGCCACCCTGAGAGGTAAGCCTTTGGGAGACATTCAAGACCCAAGCTTTGGCACTGCCCTATTCTGAAACCCAATTATCTGTCAAGGACAGGTAGAAGTTGGCAGTCTGGAAGGGTTGTACAAGCCCATGACTGCCTGTGAGCTAGAGCCAGCAGCTGCTGACTGATGCACATGCTGAACACACTTCACAGCATGCTGAGTGAGGCTCTAATTTTGGAAGTCCATACACACACCACCCTGCTGGCCACTCACCTGCATGCCGAATGGAGCAACTCCCCTCTGCAGAGGAAGTCTGGGCCCTGCTCCTGAGGACTAGGGCATCTTCCAGGAGCTCAATCTTCTTGCTGAACTGCACTTCTAAAATGGGAATGACCTCTGGCATCTTGGCAGATATCAGCCGATAAGCCACGTCTGGCTTCCCAATGAACCGCTGGCGTATGCTGACCTCATAAGGAGAGTGAACCTTGATATCATCCACATCTTCCCTCTCAAACCTGTGCAAGAGCAATGATCTGGAGTCATGGATTTCCAAACCAGAAACCAGGACAGTGAGCTTTCCTGGCTTGGAATGAGACTCTGTTCTCTGAGAAACAATAGCAGGGACTCTGATCACTACCCCTTCCTTTCCAAAGGGCTCACAAGAGGCTACAGAGACACCTTCCTTGGTCTTGGCTTCTGCCGGTGTCTTCCAAAGCTTAGAGCTAAAAGGCCACCAGGAAGGAGACTCCAATTCTGTCAGCAATCTAAAAGAACAAAGAAAACATGGAAATTAGAGATGGTCAGTTTTGAGGTGTAAGGCCTTTTTTTTCTTCAGAAGACTGCTTTGATCTTTGTAGAGCATGTTACCATTTTATAGTCCATCTTCCCCAACAAGCACTCATGAAGCAGAAAGACAAAGGATGGGGACCTGAGGCTTGGGGCGGTAAGCTAACCAAAGATACAGCAAACATGTGCACATGACTCATGTTGTTCTTTCCACACCATGCCTTGACCTGGAGAGTTGACTCCGAAGCCATCCATGAATGCATCAACCCACCAAGCTCTCTAGAGCTGTCTGCTAAGCTTTCTGTAGCATGGGAAAGCCCTGTCGACACTGTCCCAGACAAATGGAGGCACATGTAGCTACCAAACACGTTATTTATGACCATGGCAACTAAGAACCTAATTCTTAATTCAATTAATTAATTGTTCATAGAGCTGGGGAATCAAATTCAGGGCTCTATGTCTAAGCCGCTTCCCAGCCTGATATAATTCAATTTTAGTATAGCTAGTGTCTACTAGACTGCACAGCACAACTGTAACACCAAGAAATATATCCAACGCTTCAAGTGGAGGCAGGAAAGAAAAAGCAGCTATCAGGGGCTGGAGAGATGGCTCAGCGGTTAAGAGCACTGGCTGCTCTTCCAGAGGTCCTGGGTTCAGTTCCCAGCAACCACACGGTGGCTCACAGCCATCTATAATAGGATCTGATGCCCTCTTCTGGGGTGCAGGTATATATGCAGAGCATTCACACATAAATACTAAAAAAATTTTAAAAAGTAACTATCAAAAAGAACAAACAGCAAGCATAAGGCAGAATTAAATGTGTTAAACTGAACCAGGACCAAGCGAAAAGACATTATCAGCTTGAAAGAAACAAGGGGCAGCTAAAGCTTGTTCACAAAAACACTGTAAAACATGAAAGAACAGATTCACAGAAAACACAGAATTGAAATGTACACATAATACACAGGATACTAGCAGCAAATGGACGCTACCAGAGGCTCTGTATGATAGAGAGGAAGACTTCACGCTAAACATCTAGGTACCAAATAACACCACTTCAAAATTCATTGCGCAAAAAAGTTGACAAAACAGACAACCATGGTTGTAGACTTCAACAGTTACATTTCTTTCAATGGCTGATAGGACAGAATGACACAAGTTAGTAAGAATTGGAATTTTGAACAGTATTGTGGCAGCTCAGCCTGACTGGTAGCAGAACAACTCAGCATCTGATGAATGCACGACGCTTTCAACTAGAAAAGCCAAAATATAAAGATCATAAAATTAGAAGCAGTTAAAAAAAAGGGTGGGGGGAGAAACTGGTCTGGGGAGATAGCTCAGTAGGTAAAGGAACTTGCCACCAAACCTAAGATTTGAGTTGGATAGCCAGGGAATGCAGCTAGATGCAAAGACACTATGTCCAAAAGACAAATACAAATGTGAAAATATTTGCAGATTAATGCACAATGAAGTGCATGTACCACAAATGCAAAAAGGAAATCAGAAAACATTTAAAGGGGATGGAGCAATGGCTCAGTGGTTAAGAGCACTTGCTGCTCTTGCAGAGGACCTGGGTTCCTTTCCCAGAACACACATGGTGGTTTACAACCATCTCTAACTCCAGTTCCAGGGGACCTGACACCTTCTGACCTCCAAGAGCACAAGTATGCATTGATACATACACAGACATAGATTCTGGCAAAACACTACATATAAAACAAATCTTAAGCCGAGTGGAGGTGGCGCACACCATTAATCCCAGCACTCGGGAGGCAGAGCCAAGCAGATCTCTGTGAGTTCAAGGCCAGCCTGGTCTACAGAGTGAGATCCAGAGCAGGCACCAAAATTGCACAGAGAAACCCTGTCTCAAAAGAAAAAGAAAAGAAAAGAACAAAACAAAGCAAATCTTTAAAAAAAAGAAAATATTTAAAGTGAATAACAATGGAAATACAATACATATGAGAAGCAAACATGATCCCATCTGAGAAAAGTGAGTTTCCAGTGTATATATGTGTATATTAGAAAGGTTGGAGTTGGGGATTTAGCTTAGTGGTAGAGTGCTTGCCTAGCAAGCGCAAAGCCCTGGGTCTGATCCTCAGCTCCACAAAAAAAAAAAAAAAAAAAAAAAAAAAAAAAGAAAGAAAGAAAGGTTTACAATTGGACGGTAGTAGCACACATGTTCAATTCCAACACTTGGGAGGCAGAAGCAGGAGGATCTCTGAGTATGAGGCCAGCCTGGTCTACAGAGTGAGTTCCAAGACAGCCATGGCTACACAAAGAAACACTGTCTCAAAAAACCCAGTAACAATGCCCTGGGTTGGATCCTCAGCTTAAAAAAAAAAAAACAAAACCAAAAACCCAATAAATAAATAAACAAACAAGCAAATAAATAAATGGTCTAAAATTAGTTATCTAAGTTTCTATTTCAAATTGGTTTAAAATGAAGATTAAAATATACACAAAGAAAGTAGAAAAGCCAAAATATAAAGATCAATAAAATTAGAAGCAGTTAAAAAAGGGGGGGGGGGACTGGTCTGGGGAGATAGCTCAGTAGGTAAAGGAACTTGCCACCAAGCCTAAGATTTGAGTTGGATCCTTTGAACTCACATGATGGAAGGAGAAAACTGATTCCAACTTTCCATACAAAGGCTGTGGCACATACGTGCCTGTACACACAGAGAAGATAAATAAAAATGAGTGGTCTGTGACATTAATCCCAGCATTCTGAAGACAGAGGCAACTAGATCTCTGTCAGTTAGAAGCCAGCCTGGTCTACAGAGTGAGTTCCAGGGTGAGCCAGGGCTGCATAGTGAGACTATGGAGAGAGAGAGAGAGAGGGAGAGAGGGAGGGAGGGAGGGAGGGAGGGAGGGAGGGAGGGAGGGAGGGAGGAGAGAAGTGAGTTTCTTAATGTGACTTAAATACAAAATACTAACAAAAAATGATCAAGGAAACTATAGAGAAAATATAAATTTTGGACACAGGACTGGGGATGGTCGAAAGTCTTATGGACATTATTCTCAGTGCCAATGAATCTAACAACTTATCTGAAATGTAAAACACTGGCCAGCCCAACCTCTGAAACCCAGGCAAGGGAAAAAAATCTGAATAGCTTGAGAAAGAAACTAAACATGTAACGATGACACCGTGGCCTGAGCAACTTCATTGGTGAATTCTGCCCAAGATGAGGATCAACCACTGTCTGTCACAGCCTTCCATCTCACAGGCCACCTGACTCACCAACAACGCCATAAGACATATGAATCCCAACACAGTACGATCCCTCTAAACCAGCAACTACACACGATGACATGAAAACTACTCGCCCACATGTAAGAAGTCTTCATCCCAGGAGGACCGGATAGCCTAACAACTAGAGCTTAACCAGTGTAACTCATCTCCACGACAGTGAAACAGGGAAGCTGTAAGCTCATCACAACAGCATCGAGCCTGAAGAATTCCATCACAGCAAGCAAACTTCCTCAGTCTGATAAAGGGCACCTACAAAAAACTTTAACAATATGACTTTTCCCCCCCCAGAATGAAAATAAAAAGCAAGAAGATTCCTGAAGGCGCCAAACTTTGCAGGCATTTCTCAAGTATGGCTTTCTGAAATAATTTGGTTCTTATCCTGTTTCTTAGGAATCTAGAAGCAAAGTGTAGTCCGTGTGCTGATGATAAACCTTCTGCTGGCCAGCAGCCCCTGGAGAGCTCCCAGGGGAAAGATCAGGGCTGGGTCAGAGGGCGGGGACCCTCAGCCTCATCTCAGCCCCCAGAGAAGGAAGAAGGGCTGAAGGTTGAGTGGGTCACTGATGGCCAGTGGTTTCATTAATCACCCCATGTAATGACGCATCTATAAAACCCTAGAGACAAGTTCAGAGCTTCCCAGGAGCTGGTCATGTGGAGGTGGGGGTGGTGGTGGTGGTGCGGTGCCCAGGGAAGACATGGAAGCCCCGCCCCTTCCACATACCTGACCTCTTACATCTCTTCACCTGTGTCCTTGGTAATTGTTCTCATGGTAAACCAGTTAACACAAGTTCTGTGGGCTGCAAATCAGTGCAACTCATGGGTCAAAGGAGCTAATGGACATCCGTTTGTGGTGGCCTCCCTCTGAATTTTTCAATTAGGCTGCTGCTTACTATGTTCTCCAACAGGAGTTCTAGGGGCTTCCTTTACTCTTTACCACCATAGAGGCTCTCTCAACACATGCCAGGGACCCAGCAGAGGGCTCTGCTCATCTGAGTATGTCCACTCTACTTATGTATTACAGAACTGGAGGAATAACAAGGTGGGCCTGGGGACCTACTGAGTCAGGCAGGAACCACAAACACATACAAGCCCTACTTCTTCAGATTTCCACAAATGAAAACATGCAGCATTTGTCTTTTTGTGCCTTAGATAATTGGCTATCACAACTCACAGGTTCATCTGTCTATATTGCTACATATAGCTAGAGTTTATTCTTTGTGGCTAAATAACATGCCATTGCATAGATATACCATATTTTCCTTATCCATGTATGTGTGCAGGACACTGGCTGCTCTGACTAGATCATTCTCTCTTCAGAGCCCAATATGTCACTGTGTCTTTGTGATTGTGTTCACCACAGCTCTCCATAGGAACAGGCTGTTAGATCTTGCTCTGGTCCCATCTATCCTTTCTATGTCTCATTTTCCCATCCTGGAATGGACATGCAAACAGCCTCAGGCTCCTACTGCTATTCTCCTGACAAGGGGATGGACCCTTTCTTGTCAGTTAAAATGCTCTCACGGGTTGCTCCTAGTTAGGTGTGGTCCCGATGACTAGAAAAGTAGCACTTCCTCACTGTCAACTCTTGTCCCTCCACCCTCCTCCCACTGGATCTCCTCCCTCTTCCAGAAAGTCCAACCACCACTTTCATGCCCCTCCCCATCTGTCTTCTGTATGTGAGAGAACATGCAGTATATTTCTTCTGAGTCTGCTGTTGACCACAGCACGCTATCTCCAATCCCTCCATTTTTCTGTAAATGATACACAATGTCACCCCTTTATTACCAAATAATATTCCACTGTGTGTGCACATGCGTGTGTGTGTGTGTGTGTGTGTGTGTGTGTGTGTGTATGAGAGAGAGAGAGAGAGAGAGAGAGAGAGAGAGAGAGAGAGAGATTTTCTTTATTTGTCCATCTACTGATAGACACTTGGCCTTCTTCCTAGTTTGGTTACTATAAATGATACCCCATCAACAAGTGGTTAACAAAAAACACAGAATACCAGGTCATGTTCTTCCTTTATCCCCAAGTCCACTCCCAGTGCGGAGCATTCCAGGCACCATGGTGGACAAGGAACCAAACATGCTCAGACCACAGAGTACTGCTCTCAGACATGGAAGGCATCTCTGTCTAGTCTACCATGGAACAGGCTCTGTGATACTGAAAAATAGACACACACTGAAAACACAAGAGGCCGACAGTTGGGGCCTCATATCAGGACATCTGCTCTAACACTCAAGGTGCAGAGGCTCTGGTTCTACTGAGGTGCCCATGAGAGCTGGGCTGGGCCACTGGCAGGAAGTATGAGAAGACAGTACAGGAAATAGCAGGTGGGCAGGTGGGAGGGGTGTGGCCTCTCCAACATGAGCTAGGGATGGAGAGGGCTCTTCAGGGGTTAGCTCTGTCAGGAGGAGTACTAACCGACATCAGGGAAGAGTCAAGCACTGAGCCAGCATCTACAGTGACCGGTCCTGTAACAGTAGGATCTCACTTCTCTCCAACTCATCTGCTGCATTTTCATGGAGAAGACAGGAGCTCAGATGTATCCAGTGTGTCCCAGCAGGAACCAAAAGCAAATAACAGGAACTCTAACATGGCAGACTATGAAATACACTGAACTATCCGGAGTTCCCGGAAAGTACAAATCCATGTGCACAGAGGCAGAAACAGGCTATGACAGGTCAACAGAAGAGAAGACGTAATGAAAAACCCATTCCTAGGACACAAGGGAGTTTACTCTCCACTTTATCCATTTCATCACATTTCATCCTGAGGGCAGAGAGAACAGAATTCCAACTCTGAACAGTCTGCAGGTGTTGCTGCCTCTGCTCCTGTAACAAGCCTGACACACGACGACCACCATGGCATGGTCGTACCAAAAGAATCTCTTTGGCTTGGTAAGAGGGGAGGATGTATCTTCAGCCCAGTCATAAGCTCTCTCTGAGCACATCTCTAACCAGGCGTGGACAATGGCAAAGGCCATCACGCCTATGAAGCTCTGAGAGAGCCTGGACATTCCACCACACAGCAGCTCAGGAGCACTACATGCCCTTTACACACACAGCCCTTCATCCACAGGGAACACATGTTCCCAGATCCTGAGGAATAACAGAAACAAAGGATAGTATTACACCCTATATAAGCTGAGTTTCTAATATACATACTTACAATATAGTTCTTTGCAGACCACACATACTATTACTACATTGTAGTAGGAATCATGTGAGTAATCTTCCTCTCCAAACATCTTCCCGTGTTCCGCTCGGCAGCCTCTCCTTGGCACATCCAATTGTGAGTGAGCACCACTATTCCTGCACACTAGGATCATTTAAGTAAAATACTTCCGAACACAGCACTAAGACACCTAAAAATCTGACAACCAAAGTGGCTGCTTGTGACTCACATGGCCGTGAACCGTGCAGACAGGCCAGACAAAGGGCTGATCCACATCCTGGGAGGCAAGGGCTCATGTCTGAGCTCTCACCAGGCTACTCAGAGTGGCACTGACACTCGAGGTGACCAAAGCGGTCCATTTCCTACCTACTCTTTGCAGGGGACTCTGGGATCACCAAAACAAGAGAGCAGAACTACACATAATAGGGTTATGATTGCAAATGTTAGAAAGAGTACATTTCCAAACTGATTTTTAAAAAAGAAGCATGGAAATGTAAAACAAGTTTGAACTTGGTGTGCTGAAGAGCACTCTCAAAGAGGGGCCTTAGGAAGAATGGCCAGGGAATGCCCTTCGAGGACTACAAGCTGAACACCTCCTCCCTAAGGACAGGGGAAGGCAGCCGAAAGAGTGTGGAGACTTTTCTATACACCAGTGGCAGGAGACGCTGAAAATCCAGGAACAAAGGTGGTACCAGCATCCTCTAAAAACTGGGATGGAATGGGGTCAGTGACAGAGCAGGCTGGCTTGGAGGAAGACACAGTGACCCTACACCCAACCTGGGCACTTGGGAGAAGACACTGTTCAGCAGTGTCTAATGGAGCAGGGGCAGAACGGAGAGCAGAGCTGGATCCTCCATGCCAAGGCAAGCAAGGTCTATGGGGCTCCTACTGCAGGAGAGAGGCAGGGACCCAAGATGAGGTTTTATTGAAAGTCTAGTCCTGGAAGTCCCCCTACACAGGGACCCTGGGACAAATGCTTCTGATTAAAGACAGAAAATAAAGAAATCCAGACAGAGAAAACTAGAAGAGGTGGGTCAACATAAAAGAAAAAAAGGCAGCTGGGCGGTGGTGGTGCACATCTTTAATCCCAGCACTCAGGAGGCAGAGGCAGACAGATCTCTGTGAGTTTGAGGCCAGCCTGGTCTGTAGAGTGAGCTCCAGGACAGGCAGGCTGTTACACAGAGAAACCCTGTCTTTAAAAACCAAAACCAAAGGGCAACTGAAATGCTAAGCTGAAACAGACAGGAAGCAATGCTGGAGTATGAGTCAAACAACATGTGCAGAGCAAAACTGATTCTTAGACATTAAAATCTAACAGAAATAAAAGAAAAACCCAAGAAACAGAAACCAGAACGAAAGCAAAAGGATAGAGCAAGATGAAGAGAAAAGAAAAGACACCCAATAAAGGACAACTAAAACCAGGAGCTCCGGACAGCTCACATTTTTAAAGTGATGTGAAAAAGTTACCAAAGAAATAATACAAACAAAATTTTTCAAAAGCCCATTCTGAAGGACAAACTCAGTGAGGGCATTTCAAAGTACAAACAAACAAACAAAACTATTTGTCCCCATGAAAGCGGATCACCACCAGGAGGGAGTATCCTACTCATGACCTGAGAACTGGGGGCATGACTAACCAGCACACAGGAACCACACACATTAACAGAGCAAGACACCTCTCTTGTGCGGCCCACCACAACATGAACCCTACTCTCTGTAAACCAACAGGATCCGGGTGGTGACAGGCAGAGGCTCTCTGGGCCAAGTCCCACACCGTCCACACAACAGGTGCACAGCCTTTGCTCTGAGTACTGGAACTGTCCTAACCACAAGATCATTGAGAGGACTCCCTGCCTTCTCCGTAGAAGCAGAGCAGACTTGGGGGGTGCCCACCTGTCAGCCACATCTAGATCTGACTCCATCTTCTCCAGGCCCCTCATGACGCTGTCTAGCTGCTCGCCCTGGTGATGAAGGACCTTTGATGTGTCTTCCATGCGTCTCTGGGAACTAGCCATCAGTCCCACCAGCTCCTGGCCCCTGGTCATGGGGGAGGGTGGGTTGGCAGCAGTGCCTGGCTGGGACAGGAGCAGCTCCCTCCAGAAGTGCTCGATGACATTGAAGACCACATTACGACTGGGCTGCAGTGAGCTGAACCAGTGCTTGGCCTGGCCCCTCTCCAGGACTGTGATGGCACTGAAGATGAAGAGAGAATTCTCCTTCCTGATCTCAGTGATGCTGCAGAGAGGCAGGCCCACGAGAACCTCTCCAGTTCTGTCCGCACTGAACTTCAGTGAATGAGGCGTCAAGGTCAGTTTCCCAGGAACCCATTGCTTCTCAAGGTTCAGGTAATAGGAGCAAGGCCAGGAGTGGACACGCACATCACTACTCATCTGTCCCTAGGTAGCTGGACCACACAGAGGCTGTCGTGTCTGTCTCTGAGGGAAAAGAAAGTGGGAGGGTGAGGTACTGACTGGGTAAGCAGACTTTCCCACCTCTCCCTGCCCATGTTTCTCTGTGTCTGTCTCTCTCAATTAGTCTTTGTGTGATATGACTTTACTTCTTAGGAACCATCTTAGCATGATCCCTCAAATACTGAACCCAGCTGTAGGCCACAGGGACAGTGCTATCAGTCACCAGGTCTGTAAGGTCCTGGTGTGTAAGTGACAGGATGGGCAGTAAGCATGCAAAAGGTAGCCCTGACAAGGCCCCTAGCTCCTGCGAAGTGGAGTCCACAGAGATTTCATTCATTCTCTCCCTGAGCCACCCTCTGCACAGCCAATCCTGGAGATAAATCACTGTCCTGAAGCACTCAGGTGGGAGCAGCCCCACAGAGGCGAGCCTGTGTCAAAATGAGGCCCGGTGAGCGGACTGCAGCCCTGTGATGGAGTCCCCCAAGGGTGGGTCTCCCTGAGTAGTCTGGGCTGCTACTTTGTCTTCAGTCCCATGTTTCACACAGTGTCAGGTGGAAGTCCTGAGGTGTGAGGACATCAACGATGCTGGAGGCTGAATGCTCCTAGAGTTTGTCAGGTGTCTGTGAATTCGGCGTCAGCAGTGGGTCCAGGAAACCTAAGAGGCTCTGGCCGCCAATCCTCTCTACTCCTGGTACACAGGGCCACCAGCTCCCCAGAGCAGACCTGGGTCTACACAAACCACCAGGTCGGGAACTAAGGTGAGAGCTAAATCCCTCAGGCTGTCCCCAGCAGGAGGGAGGCAGAGGTGGGTCTTCCAGAGCTGCAGAGGAAGACTGCGCTTGAGGAAAGTGGCCGAGGAGAGACCAAGTGTGCAGGGAAATGATGAGAAGGGCACACAGCAGAGCAGGAAGGAGCCCGCGGCAGGAACGCCATCTACGCTGCGGTCTACTCCAGCCCCTTCTCTAGGGGAACTGGGAAGAACCAGGGCCAGCCGCAGACCTACAGAGCAAACTGTGGGAGCCCATGCACTCAAGGGTTTCAAATCAAGTATGGAGCCCTCAGTGACTGCTCTGCTCCAACGAATTGACCCTCCCAGCCCTCAGAACCCAAGCTGCTCCAAAAGCCACTGACAGATGTCAATCTGTTGTAGGGGCCAGTAGCTACCAAAAGAAGCACCGAGCCTGTGTGCTCAGGCAGAGCACAGACTTCTTGGTATACTGTGGCTCCAACGCCACAACCATGGCCTTAGCTGCATTCACCTCCCCCATATATTAGATGTTTGAGATCCCAGCTACTGATACCCAAAGTGCCTCCATCACCTGTGGTTACTAGTATCACAGGTTATCACCCATGCTGCCTGCCCAGTGGGGCCTGGGGAAATACCACCAATGTCATGAACGCCAAGGCCATACCTACCTCTACTTGCCCCACAGCACCTAATGACAGCACCCTCCACACTCTGTAGCGTCAGAACTTCAACTGCCACCATTGTAAGCCCCAGGTCACTCACATCTGCGGGGCATAAGGAAACACACATCTGGACTCCATGTCCACTGCAAAGCTGTACATCTGCTCTCTCACACTGCTGCAGACTGGGCTATGAGGACTACACAGCAGTGGTGATGCTGACGGCAGTTAGAGAAACTGAGGCCATATGGCCATCTTCACCTATAAGCAAAGCCCAAACACTGACACCCTAGATCCTATCTAAATAAAAGTCTTTTCCCTATCAAAGCTACTCCACAAAACTGGAAAAGGCAACCATTATGCCAGATGTGAAGGCATCAATGAAGAAATTTTAAAATTGAGGATACACGACACCTCTAAAGGACACAGTAATTCTCTAGAAATAGAGCTCAATTCAAAGGAAATCCATAGGTTGCCTGAAAAATAATTCAACATAAAATCCTAAGGAAAAATCACTGAAATGCAAGGAAATACAGAAGACAAGGGAACAATTCATTATATAAATAAGAACTGTGACAAAGAACTAGAACACACACACACAATCAACAAATGAAATAAAATAGCTTCTATAATATACTAGGATAAACAGAATTTCTGAACTGAGCACAGTCTTTTGAAATAACCCATCAGACAATTTTTTTTATTTATTCTTTTTTTTTTTTTTTTTTTTACAAAATAAAACAGAAGGGTCTGGAGAGATGGCTCAGTAGCTAAGAACACTTACAAGGCCAGGTGGCGGTGGCAAAGGCAGGCAAGTCCCTGAGTTTGAGGCCAGCTGGACTACACAGTGAGTTCCAGGACAGCCAGACCTTCAGAGGGAAACCCTGTCTTGAAAAAACAAAAACAACAAACAAAAACCCACTTACTGTTCTTCCAGAGGACCAGAGTTCAATACCTAGCATCCATGTTGGAGGACCCAAATTCCTAGCTCATAACCATCTATAACTCCAACTTCAGGAGATCTAAACACCCCTGGCCTCAGCAGGTACTTTGTACTCACATGTGTACACACACACACACACACACACACAGAGAGAGAGAGAGAGAGAGAGAGAGAGAGAGAGAGAAAGAGAAACTAAAAATAATTGTAAAAAAGAAAAACCTGGAAGAAATTCTTTGAGACATATGGGAAATCATTAAGGAAACAGAGTTGCACTATGGGAATTCCAGAGAATAAAAGGTAAGACTCCAAACACATGTTTATTAAAATAACAACTGAAAACTCCTGAAGACTTCTGTCTCAGTCATTGCCCTATTGCTGTGAAGAGACACCATGACCAAGGCAACTCTTATAAAAGAAAGCATCTAACTGGGGGCTGGCTTATAGTTTCTGAGGTTTAGTCCATTGTCATGGCGCTGGAGAAGGAGCTGAGAGCTGTACTGCCTGATCCACAGAGCACACAGGGAGACACTGGGCCTGGTACAGGCTTTTGAAACCTCAAAGCCAGTGACACACTTCCTCCAACAAGACCACACCTCCTAATCTTTCTAATCTTTCAACAGTTCACTCCCTGGTGACCACATTGAAATATAAGGGCTGGGCTGGAGAGATGGCTCTGAGGTTAAGAGCAATGACTGCTATTCCAGAGGTCCTGAGTTCAATTCCCAGCAACCACATGGTGGCTCACAACCATCTAGAAGGAGATCTGGCGCCCTCTTCTGGACTTCAGGCATATATTCAGGCAGAACACTGTATACATGATAAATAAAATAAATCTTTAAAAAAAAAAAAGAAGAAAAGAAATGCAAGAGCCAATGGGAGCCACCCTCACTGAAGCCACCACACTTCCTTGCTTTTCTATGGTACAAAGGAATGAACACAGGATTTTAAATAATCTACCACAGAGCTATGTCCTCTGAAGCCTTCAATGAGATGTGGACATCCAGATCCAAGAAGCTCAAAGAATCAAAAAAAAAAAAAAAAAGGAGCTTCTTCAAGGAATATTAAAGTCAAAATGTCAAAAGTGCAAGATGAAGACAGAATTCTCAACTTCCCCACAGAAACGGACAAATGAACTCTCCTAGATAAGCAGAAACAGAAAGGACCTGTCACCACCAGACCCACCCTGTAAGAAATGCATCAGGGAGAAAGGATGAATACAGTGGTACCCAGGGAGGCTAAGGAGAAAGACTATGAGTTGGAGGCCAATTTGGGCTACACAGCAACAGTCTGGGATACATAGTAAGACCCAACCTCACCAAACAAACAAACAAACAAAATGGGGGAGGGGTGGGCTGGAAGGCAAAGAGCTAGAGAAATGACTGAGCAGCTAAGAGTGCCTGGTTCAGTTTCCAGCACCCTCATGGGAGCTCACAATCAAGCATAGTTCTTGTCAGGGTACCTAATATTCTCTTCTGACTTCTGTGGGCACCAGGCATTCATGCAGTGCACAGACATACATGCAAGGAAAATACTTATACATATAAAATTAAAAAAAATGAAATTACTTGGGCTGGAGAGATGGCTCAGCAGTTAAGAGTACTGACTGCTCTTCCAAAGGTCCTGAGTTCAATTCCCAGCAACCACATGGTGGCTCAAAGCCATCTGTAATGAGATCTGGTGCCCTCTTCTGTCCTGCAGCCATATATGCAGACAGAACACTGTATACATAATAAATAAATCATTTTTTAAAAAAATACTTAGAAAACATTAATAGCGTCAATTCTCCGATCAAAAGACATAGACTTGCTACATGGATTAAGAAACAAAAACACCCTCTGCTGTCTTAAGAAACCCATCTTACCTTTAAAGATTGGCACCATGTTAAAGGGAAGATATGGAAAAAAAAATAAAGTATTCCAAGTAAATAGGCTGAGGGTGCAAGCAGGATTGCCATTCTGATACCTGACAAACTGGACTTCCAACTAGAACTAATCAGGAGACAGAGAAGGGTACTTCATTCTGACCAGGGCATTGATTAATCAAGAAAATGTTACAATACTAACCTAGATACACTAAACTCTGACACACTCAATTTCATTTTTTAAAAAAGTGTAAGTGGAATTAAAGACATGGGTTAACACGAACCAATAATAGTAGGTGACTCCAACACCTTACCTTCTCCAATAGATAAGTCGTCCACTAGACAAAAAATTAACAGAGAACCCTCAGACTTAATGACATCTTATATCAAATAGTCCTAACATATTTACAGAGTATTTTCATTTGACTCAGCAGCACACGGAAGCTTCTGTATGGTCACATGCTGGAACGCAAAACAAACTTTCACAAATGCAGAAAAATAGAAATAATCCCATGCATGCTATCCACCCATTATGCAATGAAACTTAAAATCAACAGCAAACAACCCTAGTAATGTATAAACTCATGGAGATTAAACAACTCATTACTGACTGAGTCAAAGAAGAAATCAAGAAAAAAATTAAAATATTCTAGAAACTAAATGAAAATTAAAACACAAGACAACAAAACCTCTGGGACGCAGTAAAGGCGTGCCTAAGCAGGAAGTTTACAGCCCTAAGTTCCTTCATTAAAAAATCAGAAAGGGCACTGGGTGGTGGTGGTGCACACCTTTACTCCCAGCATTGGGGTTGGGGTGGCCCACAGGCAGGTAAATCTCTGAGTTCAAAGCCAGACTGGTCTACAAAGCAAGTTCCAGGACAGCCAGGAGAAACCCTGTCTTGAAAAGAAAAAAAAAAAAAAATCAGAAAGAGCACAAATAAATAACTTAATGGTGCAACCCTGGCCTCTGTGGATTTAATATGGCATTCACATGGTACATGGACATATCAGACATACACTCAGGCAAAACACTCACATACATAAAATAAAAAATAAAATATTTTTAAAAAAACACCTAAAAATAAGAATTTGGAAAAACAAGAACAAATCAAATCCAAACCCAGTAGATGGCAAGAAATAATAAAATAGAAACAAACAAAACAATACAAAGAAACAATGGATCTAAGGGCGGGTTCTTTAAGAGGATGACCAAGACTGACAGACCCTTGCAAAAGAAAGAAAAAGATGACCCGAATTAAAAACCAGAAATGAAAAGGAAAACACTGCAACAGATACCAAAGAAATTAAAAATATTAAGGAAATTTTAAAAACTTAGACTTCAATAAGTTGGAAAATCAAAAAGAAATGGATGGATTTCTTGATTCAATCAAACTACCAAAGTGAAACCAACAAGCTAAAACAGACCTGTAACGAAGGAAGAGACTGAGCTAGTAATTAAAGACTTTCTGACTGAAAAAGCCCAGGTCCAGACTGACTGAAGAACTACAGCCAATACTCCTCTTTCCCTTTCCAAACTTTCTTTACTTGTATAGATGTTTCCCCTGCATGGATGTCTGTGCACCTTGTGCAGGTGCCCAAGGAGGCCAGAAGAGGGTGCTGGATGCCTTGAGATTGGAGTTACATTAGGAATTGCTACGTGGGTGCTGGGAACCGAACCCTGGTCCTAAGGAAGAGCAGCCAGTGCTCTTAGCCACTGAGCATCTCTCCAGTCTCACCGATACTACTCCTTTTTTTTTTTTCTCCCTGAGACAGCGTTTCTCTGTGTAGCCTTGGCTGTCCTGGAACTCGCTTTGTAGATTAAGCTGGCCTCGAACTCAGAGATTTGCACCAATATTTCTTAAATTATTCAAAAAAAGAATAATTTAAAAAAGGGAGAATTAGCATCTCCCAGATATGAACCTCTTGATTGGCAATCCAATCCAAGGTGGTTAGCTCTGGAACTATATACACACAAATAATAACAATGGATTCACAGGTTGTATTTTATATATTTGTGTGTGTATACATATATATATATATATATATATATATATATATGTACATATATGTAACAATAATAATCAAAGGAAAGAGGCTATCAATTTGAGATGGGTGGGAACAGGAAGGTTTGGAGGGAGGGGACATGGGAGGGACGGGAAGGAGGTAGGTGATGTAATTATATTTTAACGAAAAATGTGTAAAAAAAACTAAAAAAGAAGTCTGAGTGAATAAAGATGCTTTTCTCCAAGTCTAACTACCTGGATTCTATTTTCAGAACCCACAGGTAGGAGAAAATTGTCCTATAAATTGTCCTTTGACCGCCCCCCCCACACCCAAGCAATGGTACTCATACACTCACATACATACATACATGAATGCATGAATGTGCCATACATGTAAGTGCACGCATACACACGCATACAGGGAAGTATAAATATATAAAAAAAGGTTTAAGGAAGTCTTACACTAGAAACAAAAAGATGATGACCACCATTATGAAAACACAAATGTACACAACTCACAAGCTGCATCCATTAAATACTAAATAGAAAGAAGATACTAGCAAGTCAGAAAACTATCAAATCTCAATGATAAACAGTAACAGAGATGGAATGGGACAAAAAGCAGAAAAAACAATTAGAAAGCAGTACACCAGCAGGAAATCCATCCATGTCAACAATAACCTCAAATGTAAATGGACTAAAATCACCAGTCAAAAGACATACTGGCTGAATGGGTTAAATAAAAGACAGGAGCTGGGGGTTGGGGATTTAGCTCAATGGTAGAGCGCTTGCCTAGCAAGTGCAAGGCCCTGGGTTCAATCCTCAGCTTAAAAAAAAAAAAGGACAGGAGCTGATTATATGTTGTATACAAGAAACTTGCTTGGGACAGTGGCGGCACTTGCCTTTAATCCCAGCACTCAGGAGGCAGAGCCAGGTGGATCTCTGTGAGTTCGAGGCCAGCCTGGTCTACAGAACAAGATACAGGAAAGGCGCAAAGCTACACAGAGAAACCCTCTTGAAAAACAACAACAACAAAAAACGGAAAGAGAGAGAGAGAGAGAGAGAGAGAGAGAGAGAGAGAGAGAAAGGAAGGAAGGAAGGAAGGAAGGAAGGAAGGAAGGAAGGAAGGAAGGAAGGAACTTGCTCCACTGGTAAAAGCATACACTGAAAATTGAAGCATTTGAAAAAGATATGCCATATAAAAGGAGACCACAGCCGGACAGTGGTGTCGCACACCTTTAATCCCAGAACTCAGGAGGCAGAGCCAGGCGGATCTCTGTGAGTTCGAGGTTAGCCTGGTCTACAAAGCGAGATCCAGGAAAGGCACAAAGCTACACAGAGAAACCCTGTCTCAAAAAACCAAAAAAAAAAAAAAAAAAAAGAGAGAGAGAGAGACTACAATGAACAGAAGTAGCTGTACTCATGTTAGATAGAGCAGAAATAAAATGTAAATTTTCAAAGAAGGGTCACTGTATATTGATAAAGGATCAATTCAGCAGGAAGACAGTACTACTGTAAATATATATTCACCCAATGCTAGACCACCAAAATATATAAGCAGAAATCGTTAGCTCTATAGGAGAGGTAATTCCAGGAACACCAGCAATTGAGGACCTTGATATCCTTTCATCAATGAGCAGAAAACATACTCAGAAAAATCAATGAAGGAAATCTGAGTTGAACCATACTGGAGAGCAAAGAGACCCAGCCCGTATTTGCAGAATACAATAGTCAGCAGCTACAAAACACAGTCCTCTCATCTGCACACAGCACACTCTCCAAAACTACATCCACTGTTAGCACAAAGCAAGTCTTAAATTAAAAAGTCCTATCACGTCTACTCTCGGATGACAATGAACTAAAACTAGAGAGACACAAGAACAGTGGTGAATACATGGAGACGGGACAATATGCTCCCAAACAATCAATGAGTGTCTGAAAGAATCCACAAGTAAATTTTTCTTGAAATAAAGATGAAAACATCCTGTGTTAAAATTCATGAGATACAGCCGGGTGGTGGCAATGCACACCTTTAACTCGGCGTTTGGGAGACAGAGGCAGGTGGCTCTTTCTGAGTCCCACGCCAGCCTGGTCTACAGAGCTAGTTCCAGGACAGCCCAAGCTACACAGAGAAACTCTGTCTTGAGAAACCAAATGAAAACAACAACAACAACAACTCGTAGAATACAGGAAAAGCAACATTAAGAGGAGCTTCAAATAACATCCCAGTGCACCGCAAAGTCTCAGCAAAGAATACTCCAAACCCTGAGAAAACAAAGTGCACCACAGCAGAAATACATAAAACTACATTTTTAAAAATACAAAAGGGACAGTAAGATGGCTCCAAGCTGCACTTGTCTGGAAAACCTGGTGACCCAACTGAGTTCAATTCCCAGATCCTACAGCAGGAGAGACACAGTTCCCCAAAACCATCACCTGACCTTCACAGGCATACAGTAGCATGCATGCACATGTACATGTATACACATACTCGGATACACATACACACAGAGAGAGATGCATAATAATAATAAACTAAAATTTTAAAATAATAAAAATATGAAGAAAATGATAAAGGATTTTGTTTTCTGAACAGACAAAAATTAACAAATCTTTAGCTAGACTAACCAAAAAAAAAAAAAAAAAAACCTAAATAAATAAAGTCAGAGATGAAGCTGGGCATGGTGGTGCTTGCCTTTAATCCCAACACTCAGGAGGCAGAGGCAGGCAGATCTCGAGTTTGAGGCCAGCCTGGTCTACAGAGTGAGTTCCAAGAGAGTCAGGACCACACACAGAAACCCTGTCTGGAAAATCCAAAGGGAAAAAAGGGAAGAAAACAAACTACCGTGACAGACTAGAGAGACGGCTCAGGCTAACAGCACTTACTGCTCTCCCAGAACCGCCTGGCTCCCAGCACTCACACTGGGTGGTCCACACCCACCTGTAACTCCAGCTGTGGAGAATCTGATGCCCTCTGCTGGCCTCTGTGGTCACTGTTCTCAGGTGGCATACACACACACACACACACACACACACACACACACACACACACGCACATAAGTAAAAATAAAATAAAACTGCTCTTTAAAAAAGAAACTACAACAAAAAATTACATGGTTAACAAACTGAAAAAATCTAAAAGAAATGCACAATTTTTTAGACATATACAACCTACTCAGACTGAATAAAGAGAAAATCTAAATATACCAGTAATAAAAAATAAAATGGAAACCATAGTTAAAAGTCTCCCATAAACATAGCAAGCTCCAGGCCAGCCAAGGTTACATAGTGAGACCCTGTCTTTAAGGAAAAAAAAAAATTCAAGAGCATGATGACTTTTTTCTGCTGAATTCTACAAAGCATTTAGAGAACAAATAATCTAATTTTCAAAAATTTAAGAAACATTGAAAAAGAAAGAACATTGCTAAATCCTTTTTATGAGGTCAAGGACTATCAAAAACCACACAAAGATACAACAACAAAAGAAAACTGGACACCTATACCCTGATGAACAAGGACATAAAAACTTTCCAAAAAAATATGGTAAAACCTAGCCTGGTGCAGAGGCAAACACCTGCAATCCCAGGACTTGGGAAGTTGAGGCAGGAGGGTTGTGAGCCTGGTATACATAGAGAGAACTTGTTTCAAACAGTAACCAAAAATAAAACACACAGGAAAATCATTTTAATTTAAAAAAAGTGTGCAAAGCCACATGCATGAAAAAAAAATGTTCAACATCTTTAGCTACCGAGAAAATGCAAATCAAGCTGGGAGTGTAGGAGCAAACACACCTGTAACCCAAGCACTCAGGAGGTGGCAACCCAAGGATCAGAAGTTCAAGATCATCCTCAACTACCTACATGGTTTGAGGTCTTCCTGGACTACATGAATTGCTGACTAAAAAATAAGAAGAAGAGAAAAGGGGAGGGGAGGGGGGAGGGGAAAGGAGAAGGGGAGGGGAGGGGGGAGGGGAGGGGAGATGCAAATCAAATTACATTGAGATTCATCTCATCCTAGTCAAAATGACTGTCATCAAGAAAAAAAAGCACATTATATGAATATATGAAAACTTAACCATGAAGTTCAGTATTTTACACAATATATGCAATTTTTTATTGCTGTTTTGAGACAGGGTTTCCCTGTGTAGCCCTGGATGTCCTGGAACTTGCTTGATATACCAGGCTGGCCTTGAACTCACAGAGATTGGTCTGCCTCTGCTTCCTGAGTGCTGGGATTAAAGGTGTGTGCCACCACTGCCTGGAACAATGAATACAAAATTTTAAAAGATTAATATCCCTTAGAGCTAGAGAGATAGCTCTGTGGTTAAAAGCACTTGCTGCTCTTCCAGAGGCCCTGGGGTTTGATTCCCAGTACACATGGCAGCTCACAACTGTCTGTAACTCCATTCTTAGGGAATACGCACCCTCTTCTGGCCTTCTTGGGTACTACATGCACATGATGCAAATACACACATAGAAAATATTAATACACATAAACCAAATAAATAAGATTAATATCCAAAATAGATAATGAGCTTAAAAACACCAAAGCTGCAATTAACAAGGTTAAAATATGAGTGAATTTTTTCACAAATTATAGAAATGACCAAGCATGTGAAAACTTGCCCACTGATTGTATCATTCCAGTAAGAACGGCTATTCTCAAAAGAATAGGGGTTGGGGACTTAGTGCAGTGATGGAGCGCTTGCCTAGCAAGTGCAAGGCCCTGGGTTCGGTCCTCAGCTCCAGGAAAAAAAAAGACAAAATAAAATAATAAAGAGGTTCTAGAAACATCCCTCAAAGGTAGAGGGCATCCTCCAGGAGTAGAGCACTGCCTAGCACATGTGAGGCCTTGGGTTCAAGCCCTGGTATCATTTGTGGGGAGGGCTAAGGATGGTAAGTGCTGGCAGGCAGGGCAACAGAGAAACGGTAACCCTTACATACCATATTGCTGGTGGGAATGCCAATTAGTAGAGTCACTCTGGAGAACAGCACGGCTGAAGAGAGAACTACTGGATGAACCCGCTATCCCATTCGTGGGTATTGTCAACCAATTTCACTAGGACAGAACTCCATTTTATACAAACAAGCAAGCTAAGGGGCAGCAGCCTGAGGGAAACGTGAAAGCACACCACTGAGAACAAAGGGCAGTGAGTCACATCATGGCAGCTTCTGCCGAGAGTTCCCTCTGGAGTGCAAACGAGGTGAGGTCCGCAAGTGTCCTTAGTGTGACTGACAGTTAAATGAGAGATGCGACCCACCTGACTGCATTTGAATGCACACATGGCATGGCATGAATGGACAGAACAGGGACATCTTACAAGTCGGTTCTCCCCCTTCCACCATGAGATTCCTGGGGGAATTGATTCAGGTTGTCAGACTTAACCCTAAGGAGGTTTATCTGCTGACCCATCTCACTGGCCCATTTTTGCTTACTTTTCTTAGCGGAGTGACTGAGCTGGTAAAAGAGAGAGGGAAGTGGTAACCACGTCAAAGGCACCAGTAGGTTTCCATCGCTGGAAGAGAGGACGGAGCTGCCAAGCCTTAACAGCCGGGCATTCCAAATGCCAGGCATGAAAGTTGTGACACTGGCCTGTCAAGGCCCAAGCAAGGGTCCCAACACTCTATGCCTCAGAACTATAGTACAAAGTGCTGTTGGAGTATAGCATCTCAATACCTGAGGCCCATTCCAGAACTGTACAAGCAGCAGCAGCAGCAGCAGCAGCAGCCACGGACTACAGCAGCTGCCAAGTACAGGACCCACTGGTAAAGCTCAGAGCAACAAACTGTCAACTTGAGTATGTAAAGTCACACGTCTGGCTTCTCATAGGGAAACAGGCCCCTGTCCCAGAGCTTGGACTCAGAAGGCCCTGGATGTGCCCCGTAGTCCAGCCTTCAGCCCTTGGGCACTCAGGGCTCAGGGCGGCCAGCACCAGGACTTCTCACCTCGTCACAATTTCTGGATAAAGCAGAAGGACTCCAAATAGCTGACAAGGACACAGTATGACACATCTTGTTTGTTTGACTGAAAGCTCTTGGAGGACAACAGACTATATTTTATTCAAGGTTCTGGCTCAGCGACTTCCTTGTGATGGGTGTTCATTTTTCAGTTTTTGTTTAGCCGGGACACAGTGGGCATGGTGAAGGCCCATCCTGCTTGGGAGTCCTTCCTATTGATGGCAGCTTCCACCAAACAAACTGAACAGACCACAGTGACTTGGAAGCTCACCCATCGGGGATGGGAGGAGTCAACGCCTGTGTCTTGGATCCATCTTTCCTAGGACCTCTAGGGCAGTGGTTCTCAACCTGTGTATCAGATATTTATATTATGATTCATAACAGTAGCAAAACTACAGTTATAAAATAGCAAGGAAATAAGCTTATGGTCGGGGTCCCCACAACATGAGGAACTGTATTAAAGGGTCACAGCATGAGAAAAGTTGAGAACCTCTGCTCTAGGGGATCACCATACCAACCAAGCACCTGCTACCTGGCCTTGGCTTTAGTATCTGGTTAGACATATCATATGCACAGAAACAAGCAGACATACCAGGGAAGAAGAGCAGAAGAAGAAAGGACACCTTGTTCACAGCACCCTTCGTATATACAACAGGAAAACGCCAGGTAAAACAAAATGTCGATTTGACTTCTCTAATAAGCTGGCCCAAGTTCTTCACAAACATACTCTAGACCATTCCTCCATGACAGCTTCAAGAGCAGACCCAAATTTCCCTCTCAGCTCCACCAGCTCCAAGACCTGAAGCTAGGACATTCCCAGAAGAAAGTTGCCAAACCAGCTATGAGAATTTTGTCTTCATCACAAATAAAAGAAGATATGTAAAACTCATTTTTTGGAAAAGGATTTCATAGATGACTCCAAGTTGCAGAGGACAACCAGGTCCTATGTGGAGCCTGACAGGCCTCCTAAAAACCTGTCCTTGGCCTGACCAAGGGGAACCACCACATTAAAAACAAACAAAACACCTTGAACTCTTACATCAGGAAAGCTCCATGAGAAACAGCCAGGAAGTTTACAGGCTGACGTCACTGGAAAGTGAGGAGATTTTCTCAGCTGCAGGAGACACTTCCTTCTGTAGAGAAGGCTGCTTTGTCTTTTTCTGAGGGAGGTTTCAGCAGGCAAGCCTGCACTGAGACCCTCCCCAGCACACCAGGGCCACCCCAGTGGCAGTGTCTTCTACTTGGATAAGCCACACTGAGTCGTCGTGGGCAACAAGTCGCTGAACTAGGAAGCCCATGCCTGAGCCTTCTACCATAATGCCTGGAGATGCAGGGAGCAGGTACTGATACCTTCATGCCTCTACTCCAAGCCAGCATGTGACCTCTGAACCCTTCAAAGTCACTGGGGGATGGGCTGGAGCAATGGCTTAGCTGTTTAAGAACACTGGCTGCTCTTCCAGATGACCCAAGTTCGATTCTCCACACCTACATAGTGGCTCACAACTGTCTATTACTCCTGTCCAGGAGAGGGGAATCTGACGCCATCTTCTGGCCTTCAGGGGTACTGAATTCACATGATGTTTATACATGCAGGTAAAACACCCATAACACAAAATAATAGCTTTAAAGGGTACTGGCATGCACTTCTCAGAATTAGGGGAGCTACTTCAGCCCAGTCAGTCATGGTTTCCAAAGTAGGGAGCCACACAGAACACTGCTCAGCTTCTGAAGACAGCCTTGTCTAATTCCTGGCTGGAAGGGGTTTCCCACTGCTCAGCTATAACCAGATCTGCCTGAGAACAGTCAGGCTTGTTCAATGCCTGGGTCCATATAAGGAAAAACCCACACTCAGTCTCTCCTACATTACTATCACTTCTGCAAACACATATGCGTGTGATGTCTCCTTATACAGCACCCAGCAACTGGTTCCAAAGTGTACATTAGCTCGGTGTCTCCAGTCCACTTCCATGCAACCTCATCTTCTTGAAGACAGTCTGGACCTAAGATGGCCTTCACTTCAGACGCCAACCTCAAGCCCAAGCTACATCTGACCCACTACCCATATGTGGGGGATCACCATCTTCTCAGATTGGATTCATTTTCTCAAACAGCTCCGGAACTCAGAGAAACACTTATGTTTACTATTTGATTGTAAAGGCCATTAAAATGGATGCAGATGAAGGGACACACAGGGCTAGGTATGAAGATGGGGTAAGGTTTCCTTGCCCTCCCTGGAACTTCTGAGAGTTCAGCTACCAGGAAGCCTATCCATGGAGGCTTCATTACATGGGAGTGACTGATTCAACCACTAGCCATTGGTGATCTGCTCAACCTTGAGACCCTCTTCCTTCTTTGGGGCCTGGAACAAGACTGAAGTCCCCATCCCCTGATCCTGCCCTGGTCCTTCAACGACAGTTCTACCATGAATTACCTAGGGGCTGCTGGCTAGTACAAGACACTTCATTTCCCAGGATTCTAGGAGTCATATTCCAGGAAACAGGACAACACACTGCCACTTTGCTAGACACCACAAAAGGTTTGGATCAGCAATCACCTGCTCTACAAGGTTGTTCCTGTGCAGAGCATGAGTAGGCAATGAAATTTCCCAGAAAATCTCCAGGCCCAGCGGTAGGGCAGCAGAGGAAGCTTGCCTTGGTCCCAGCTGCAGCTCTTCCAGCTCCACCACAGCTTTACGACTTGGGAAAAGTTACCTCAGCTTCTGGACCTCTGTTTACCCTCTGGTAAAATAACTAGAAGACTGCAGGTCAACAGCAGCTCCAGGTCATTCTAAAATTCAAAGAGAAAAGGACAGAGAACCAAAAGCTAGGAAGAGAGCAAGCACTTGTCATTATGACATCATAGACAATGAGGATGAGAACTGTGCCCATGTTTGACAAATGCCAAAGGAGAAGCATATGGCTACAGCTTTCCTACCACAGATTTCCAGGATGTCTCTTCCAGAAAGCCAAAATCAACAGATATTAAGTGGAAGAGCAGAGAGGAGAAAGCTGTTCCCACCCATGCCGCAGAAGCTACCCATGTGTGGTTAGACCTCATGACCTTGCCTAGCCTGACATGCCCCCCAGAGTCCTCAAGAAGGGGCTCCTGCTCCCCTTGAAGCCAGTTCTTTCACAGGGTCCTCCACCCACCCTCTGCCCCTCAGAATCATCGATTTCACTCTTCCTCACACCAGGTCTACAACCCTGGTGTAGGACCACGTGCTGAGTACTTTAGGCTGAGAAGCCATGAGCCTTAGGCACGGTCACTGACCACCACAGCTGACACATCAACCAAGAGGTATGGCTGGTCCAGTAAACTTCATCTACACACTTCTGGCAACCGGACAGGGACTCCAGGTTGTGGCCAATCTCATTTGTCAACACAAGAAGCACAGCGCTCGCCTTGAATGGAATAACAGAGGTTTCTTCTGGAGGCACGCTGAGTGACCATGGCCCAGCAACACAGATGGAGGTCTCCCCCAATTCCATGGTCCAAAGTGCAAGCAGTTTCACCAAGTTTTATAGTTTTACAGAACAAAGAAAGTCATCAATCAAGCAAATGGAAAACACTTTGGTGGGTTCATCAGAGAGGTAGTTATGGCAAGATGGAGAAAACTGCTCTACAGGCCTCAGATGCTGTCCGTGGCATTCTTAGCTTTTGGACTGGTAGAAGCTAGTGGTTTGCTAAGGGACTAGATGCCAGAGGTTTTTAGTCTTAGGCACAGGATGTTACGGATACAGAGGTGGGCAAGGAATGGCTAGTCATGTGGCTAAAGTGGGCCTGAGATAAGGCAATTAGCTCCTGGCAACTTTCCAACCTCTCCACTCACTGTAGTTTGAATCAGACACAACTTCCCAGGACTTCTCCTTGACAACGTCATCAGTCCACAAACCTGTTAAAAATCTCCTAGTTAAGCTGGGCAGTGGTGGTGTACACACCTTTAGGGAGGCTGAGGCAGGAAGATCTCTGAGTTCAAGGCCAGCCTGGTCTACAGAGTGAGTTCCAGGGCAACACAGAGAAAAAACCCTGTCTTGAAAAACCAAAACCAACAATGAAAATCTCCAGGTTAAAACACACACCACCCTTCCTCCCTCCCTCAGACGCCATCACCCCCTCCAATTACTGCCCCCAGTATGACACAAAGGCGTAAGAGTACCGTGACAAGGCTGACTTCACCCAACCACATCTGACAGGCCCGTGAGCTCTCAAGGCTTCTACTCAGACTTCTGGCTGCCTGCTGGGCAGCTTTATGACCCGCCTAACAGGTGTCTCCAACCAGCCCAGCCCCATCACCACTCCTTGTTCCGTCATCTCTTGGGTACCGCATGCTGTACTAGGCCCTGGCTATGTGCTGCTTAGTCTCACAAAAGCTCTGTTGGAACCAAGAGTCTTTCTGGACCCCTTTCTTCCTCATCCCCCTAAACCCATACACAAATCCTAATGTGCTAGGCCTGGCAAAAGTGAAGATACTTTAAAGAGACACCTGTGTCTCTCATGCTGACTATCATCAGAATATTGAAATAACGGACCCCAAAGAGATGGGAATCTCCCCTGGAATCTCCAGCTGGGAGAAGGAAAAGGCACTAGTCATAGGGAACTTGTCTCCCAGAAAGAGATCTCACATGATTCTAACAACTTATTAGACCAACTTACAGGAGACAGAAGATCAAAGATGGGTCAATGGTGGGTGGGGCCACACCTGTACTGCTTAGATATGCAAATCTTTGGCCTTCTATTTAATCTCACTCCAGGACTTGGGGGTTCACTAGATCTCTTTGTCCCTCTTCCCAACGTGGCCACATTGAGTAAATCTCCCTTTTCTGCTTTCCACCTTTAATCTGGCTCTATTCAGACCTGGCTTAGGATACAGGCTGTGACCTCCACCTGGCAACACTGACAGCTCTCCATGATACCTTCTCGAGTGTGGTGTCATTCTTTATCAGTACAGCCCCCCCAGGACCTTCTCCTTTCATCCTGCCCCTTCAGTCAGGAAACAGCGTTAGGAAATGTCGTGCTTCCACAAAAACTCTTCTGAATATAGGCTCCCCGAGGGTAAAGCGCTTGCTTGGCATATGGGAGGCGCTGAGTTCTGGGAGAATGGGGGAGAGCAGAACAAATCATAGAAAACATACTGTCCAAAGTCCAACTCCGACCAGTCTACCGGGGCTCTGAGCTCATTCTGCGGCCCCTTCCTTCCCATCCCTAACTGAATTGCTCTCCACCTTGAAGCTTCTGCTTAAACGGCTCCTCTGCCCTTCCTAATGCCCACCACCAACCACAGCACTACCATATCTCAGAGAACTTTCCAAAGTTAACCGCTCTGTGCACCAAAGGGGACCTTCCCAGAAGCGAGCCTTGTGCACTCCATGGGCACCTGGTGCACACATACCGAATGGGCCCTCCAGAAATGTTCTGTTCCAGAATTCTTTGTTTGGTGTCTACCTTTGTTAGGTTGATTTGCCTACACCAACCAGTACAGGTAGAGTAGGAGCCCTGTGTGGACCCTGCATGTGAGAGACTGTGGGAAGTCATGGCAGGCAATCCCAGGGTGTCAAGCTAATTCACATAAATGACGTTCTTGGGGAATAGGCCCACGTCACTTGACTGTGACTCCGAACACACTGGGATTGGCATAATGGGTCTCTTTCAGCATTTCCATCACACATGTACCCTTGAGTAAAACTCAACAGCAAGGAGACAGCCTATTTTTAGTTAATTTCCAAAGTAACAGAACACGCAACATTTTGCACACCTTCCACTACAAGGCTGGGAGGGGAGAACAGTGGGGCAGTGTGTCCAAGCGGGGGTGGCAAGACTGGTTTTTTCCATTACCTGCCCTCCTGCTCTGTAGCAGACCCTCTTTCCACTCCCTCAGAAGTTCCCATCTCCACCCTGGGAGGCTCAGCCATGCTTCTGAGGATGTTTCAAACACCACAGCCTAGCTGCAGGGCATGCTCTAGATACTCAGAGAGAAATGAGACCATCCACTGTTTCCACCTCATCTCCTCTAGAGTGCCAACTCCAGTCCTTTCCTGTTTTCTTCTGGGGTGGCTCTGCCCAGGATGCGCAGTTTCCATAGGTCTGTGTGGGCAGAGGATATGCATCACTAGCAGCTGGGGGCAGGAGAGGCAACTTCGTGGACACACACCTGTGTTTCAGGCCTCTCTCCAGGCCTCACATATTTGACGATGTTACTAACACCCAGAGGCCACCATGTGAAGACCAGAATTACAGCATTAACTAAACAGGGCTGGGAGCTCATGTCTCAGTTACTGTGTCAGGGGCTATGTTGCCCCAGAGATCTTGACAGCATATATACCTGCTGGCCCTGACCTCTTCCTCAGGGACACCGGTCTTAGATACACAGGTAAAGAAGCAATTCCAACTTGGGTTTTTCATCTTTTATGGAAAAACAAACTGCTTATTTTACCTCTAGTTCCACATCATAGCACAGAATTCTGGAACCCTAAAAGAGTCAGCAGTGGACACCAGAAGAATGTCCTTTAATTCAGTTCAGCTCTGACAATGTCTGCCTGAAGATTGCATCAGATCCCAAGGTTGTGGACTCAATCTCCCAAGATGCCCCTACTTGAGTGCAGATGCAAGCCCAGGCCATGTCACCTCTTTTGCAGATGACCAGCACCTATAAATAGGGTCCCAGAGAGCCCTCCTTGAGTTGGATTTCCCCCAGAAGCTCACAGTACTCAGAGAAGCACTAACTTACATTTACTGTTTTATTATTAAGGACATTACATGGGTTATAACAAGATACAAGAGGTCAAGTATGAGAACACCCTGCCCACGCTCTCCCTAGGCACACTCTCCAGGATCCTCTAAATCGTCTAAGGATTTTCTAGACATTTCATTACATGGGCATGACTGATTAAACACTGGTCATTGATGACCTACTTAACCTTCAGCCCTAGAGGCTGAGGTCTGGGCTCAAAGTCCCCACCCTCTGATCCTGTTCAGGTTTTCAGTTATCAGCTCCACCTGGAATCTATTCTAGTGGATGTTGAATGGTGTTGGGCTCCTTAGCACGCAAAACGGCATTTATACCTTCAGATAGTCCAAGAATTTTAAGAACTGTATGCCAAGAAGCAGATTAAAGATCTAAAATGATGTTTCCAAATATAACATACTGCCAGTGTAGAACTCCAGGAGATGGAGGAGGGAACAGGAATAAAATATAAATTCATGTATGCCTAGGAACACAGACTTGATACCAGAAACTTTAACGATTTAATGAAATTTTTGGATGACTTGGGGTTTTATTGTTGTTACTGTATTCTGGCTTTTTTTTTTTTTTTTTTTTTTTTTGGAGACAAGTCTTCTTGGTTTGTGGTTCAAACTGTCCTAGAACCCTCGGGTCTTTCTACCTCAGCATCCCCAATGCTGAGATTAAGGCGTGCACCACGAGTCCTGGCATAAGGTTATGTGTTTCTCTCCCCTTGAATTTGTCTATAAGCTGTCATCTCCTACCATGACCTAGCTGCAATAGAGTTCCACACTTTGACCAAAGAGTCACAATGAGGTCCACAATGAGGTCCACAATGGGAGAATTAGATCAAACAATCCTCTGCCTCCTGTTTCTACCCTTGCCCTCTTCCTAATCAACACCTCTCTACCTGAACCTCAGAACCTCCTAAAACTCACTTTTCTCCTTTCTAACTTATCCCTACCTATTTCTAGGTAAACATCACAATCCTTGGAAAGGTCCCTCAACCCATCCCGGAGACTCAGGAGTCTCACCACGCCCCGCGGATCTTCACCCTCCGCTCCGCACCCCACCAGGACTCTGTCATCCCTTAAGGTTTGGGACTCATGTTCATCTGCAGTCTCAGTGGCGGGCTCGAGTACTGCCTAGCTGCGCGTTAGCAGTACCGCTCACCTGAGGCAAGAGGGGCGCGCGGAGGACGCTGTGGCAGGCGCCACTGGACCACCAAACACAGACGCCAGCAGCTAGGAAGCCGGTCCTCCACTGGGCGAGCGCTCGTGCGCCTGCGCGGGAGGGCGGGGCCGCGTGGGGCGCACGCGCACATGCTGGGAGCGCCAAGGCTTGAGTTCCTGCTGGAATGCTGCCCCTCCGGTATCTTGTTCCGGGCTCCTTTGCTGTGGTTTCTGAACCAAACTCGTCTTAGGAGGGTTCACGGCCTCCGCTCCCCATTTGGAGTGTAGTGAGGAGCAGAGCTGGGCCTCCGGGGTCAGGTTCCCCGGTGGATGGATCGAGAGACCCGCCTCTTTGCCGAGCGGCACTACCGGGGCCTCGGGGGCCGAGTCCCTGACTGCAGCGGGCCTGCACCCAGCAGTGTGACCTTCATTCAGGCGCCGGACGCCTTCTCCTACGCTGACTTCGTGAAGGGTTTCCTGCTGCCTAACCAGCCCTGCGTGTTTTCCAGCGCCTTCACCGAGGGCTGGGGCAGCCGGCGGCGCTGGGTGACGTCGGCGGGGAAGCCTGACTTCGAGTATCTGCTGCAGAAGTATGGTAGGGCGCTGGCGGACTGACCTGGGGAACTCGGAGCAGACGGGGGGCGTAGACCCCGGGATGGGAGGGTGGCCAGGACGAGTGGGACCTGGATAATTCGCCCAGAGGGTGGCCGGAACCCAAGGGGATGAAACTACAAGTATGACTCTGCCACTTCTGTGCCGACCCTCTCGCTGCAGGAGACGTGGTTGTACCGGTTGCCAACTGTGGAGTGCGGGAATACAATTCAAACCCCAAGGAGCACATGCCCTTCCGTGACTATATCGATTACTGGAAGGAGTACATCCAAGGAGGTTGCTCCTCCCCGCGGGGCTGCCTCTACCTCAAGGACTGGCACCTGTGCAGGTAATAGGGCAGGCCGGCGGATGGCTGCCGGGGACTTTCCCTAAGCAGCAAGTGCAGGCCTTCTTGGTAGAGCATTCCTACTGCACTCAGAGGGGTTACCTCTACAGTAGAGGGGTTACCTCTACAGTAGAGTTCTAGTCTGTCTCAAAACTGGTGGGAGGGTAGATCCCTGGGAGGGTCACCATACCAGCCCAGGTGGACTGTCATGAGGAAAATAAGTCTTGTGTAGATCTTGTACAGCCTCTTCTGTATAATGTTTGAGCAGGTTCCTCTCAGATCCTCTGGGACTGCCCTCTCCTGACCCCACTGAGGACAGGTTTGTTCCTTCCGCGGTTGTTCCGGGGATTCTTGCCGGCCACTGGCCCATTCTAGGCTCTCAAAAGGAGCAAGTGACCTTTCTACCCCACTTGGAAAATCCCGTTGTTTTTTTTGTTTGTTTGTTTGTTTTGGTTTTTTTGGTTTTTTTGGTTTTTCGAGATAGGGTTTCCTCTGTGTAGCTTAGCACCTTTCCTGGAACTCACTTTGTAGACCAGGCTGGCCTCGAACTCACAGAGATCCACCTGGCTCTGCCTCCCAAGTGCTGGGATTAAAGGCATGCGCCACCACCACCCGGCTAAAATCCCGTATTCTTTAAAGAGGCACTCAACACCCTCCCTCTTTTCTCACACATCAACTTGTGACAGCATTACTTAGGAGATTTTTGACTTTGCAAGAGTGCAGTGCATTCGGTAGAAACTACTTCAAGATTTGAATTTTGTTGTTTTCCCAGGCTAGCCGTGTGTGGTCCGTATCTTCCCCTTCCCTTTCCTCTATGTTGGACAGTGTCAAGAAGCCATACCCACTTCCAACCCATGGGTCTACTGAAATGATCGCACCTCTAGAGTATGCTGCATTGCTATGCTGAGCTACAGTGGTCATGCATTTAGGCACACTGCTGTCTTTTTCTTTTTGGAATGCTATGGTCTTGAGCATCTAAACACATGCTCAAGGCTCACTTCCCCTGTGGCCTCCTGATTATGTGACTCAAGTACATTTTAAAATTTATGATATTTCCAACTTGGACATGTCAATACATAAGCCCACTACAGCTGAGGAGTTTGGGCTGCACTTAAGACCTAGCCCATATGATGTTCACTTTGGGAAGAGCATCACTTCTTTCCATGGTGGCCCTGGGACTGGGTGCTTTCTCTGCCTTTCACAAGCACAGACCATTGTGCTCAGAACCCCAGCAGAAGGCACAGTGAACAGGTGAATTCCTGTATCCCTTGTGTGCAAAATAAGGCTCAGAACTGTAGAATTGGATGGAATTCAGGCCCCTGCAATTTCCACAACTGACCAGATACAAAAGAAACACCAGCCTCCATCTACCTTGTCATACTACTTCTAGTTTAGGCAGAAAACTGGTCTATGCAGGAGCTGGGTAAAGCGTGACCAGACACTGGTCCTGAATCTGTATAAAGCAGGTACAGATGGACTCACAGGCCTAAATACTGTCCTGTGTAGTAGTTTAAAGTTTTAGGTAAACATTTGAGTTGGATTGTTTTGTTTTTTGTCGCAGGGGGTAATGAATATTTCCCAAATATTACACTGGCACATTTATGCTAAAAATTGTTCATTGTATTTAAATCCAGTGTTTGATTATACTTTTGTGTGGAAGACCCTGAAACCAAAAGGACAGAAGGCATGGAGTCACATAATCAGGAGGCCACAGGGGAAGTGATGCCAAGCAGCGTCTAAGAGTTTGCTAAGTGTCAAAGGCATGCAGTCCTGATGTTTGGGGACCTACAGATAATTCATTGCTACTGGGGCTCTGCCTATCTCTGTCTCTTGTTGGGAGTTACAGGCTGCACGTGAGTCTAGCTTTTTCCAGCATGATGTTGATGGGAGTTGTGCCTTCTCTGAGGCTAGTGTTAATATGATCTAGTGTTTGGGGACCCAATGATGGGTTTTAAGGTTCTCACACCTGAGGCTGCAGCCTGGAGTTGCCAGGTAGTGTTCCACTCTCTAATATTGGTGAAGAAAAGAAGGTGATGCTCACCTTGTGTTTGGAGCCCCAGTGACCACTGCCTAAGTGGCATGGTTATGCCATGATGCCCCCAAAGTCATTTTATCTTCAGCATTCTGAACTGAGCAACTTAAGGTTCAGCTCAGGTCCTCAGGATCTGCAGCAGTCAAGTCCACTAGGACTGGATGATCTTAGGTGGCCCTATTTGATGTGGGTGGGCCTTCTCGGATGGGGCTCAGGGTAGATTAGTGCTATATGGCTCTGTGCTTTCCTCAGAGACTCCTTGGTTGATGACCTGGAAGATATATTCACCTTGCCTGTGTACTTCTCATCAGACTGGCTGAATGAGTTCTGGGACGTCCTCAATGTGGATGACTACCGCTTTGTCTACGCGGGGCCCAAGGGCACTTGGTAATGACAGAAGGGACTTGGGCACCTGGTGAAGATGAGATGGGAGGTGTTACCATCTAGGGCATCTGCCTAGAGGCCTATCAAAAAAACCAGGGTCCACATAGGATTCCACAACACAAACCTAAAGCCCTTGCTATAGGTCTCCCTTCCATGCGGATATCTTGCGCTCCTTCAGCTGGTCAGTGAACATCTGTGGGAGGAAGAAATGGTTGTTCTTCCCGCCAGGGCAGGAGGAGGCCCTTCGGGACTGCTACGGTAATCTGCCCTATGATGTGACTTCCGCCGAGCTCCTGGACACTCGCCTGTATCCCAGGATCCAGCACAGCAGCCTACCCCTTGAAGTCATACAGGAGGCTGGTGAGATGGTATTTGTGCCCAGCGGGTGGCACCATCAAGTGTACAACCTGGTAAGACAGTGCACGTGACCCTGCTTCTGCCAGACTCTCCCTCTACATCCCAACTGCCTGTGTAGAAAGAAGGCAGTATTATTCCCCTGCAGGGGCTGAAGGTAGGGTAGGGAAGCCAAAGTGAGACTACGGAGAACGTTATCCCCTAGCCCTGTTCTAGCTTGGTTCCTCTTTCTCTCATCCCAGTGTGTTAGCCCCATCATGAGATGGGGTCAGCATTTCTTGGCTGCCATGGCTGAGTGTCTGTTTTCTGCCTTTGCCCACTATTCTTTCATTTCTGTTGCTGTGACAAACTACTCTGACAAAAAGCAACTTAGAGGAGAAAGGGTTTATTCCAAATTACAGTTTATCATTGTGGGGAAGTCAAGGTGGGAACCTGAAATGACTAGTCACATCACATCCACAGTCAAGAACAGAGAAATGAATGCATATATGTTTATCCTTGCTTGGCTTGGTTTTTCTACTCTTACACAGTTCAGGACCCTCTGCTTAGTGAATGGTGGTGCTACACACAGTGAGCTAGGTCTCCCCCACATCACTTAAGACAGTCTCCCCACAGACATGACCACATGACCAATCCAGTGTAGACAATTCCTCGTTGAGATGATCTTCTCAAGTAATTCTAGATTGTGTCAAGTGGAAAACTTATCACATTCACCCAAAGCATCAAGCCTGGTGGGCATGGAATGGGATTTGATTTGCTTACCAAAGATGATGCCTGCTGTTGCCTCATGGAGCTTGTCCTCTGCCTTCCAGGACGACACCATCTCTATCAACCACAACTGGGTCAATGGCTGCAACCTGGCTAACATGTGGCACTTCTTGCAGCAAGAACTCCAGGCAGTGCAGCAGGAGGTCAGAGAATGGAAGGACTCCATGCCTGACTGGCACCACCACTGCCAGGTGGGAAGCAACCTGCCCATGTCGAGTCAGCTTTGGGTCCAGTACAGATGCTAGGGCCAGGCTTCGTGACTCAGACCCTCCTGGCCACTATCCTGGCTCTGTACCTTTGTCTCTGGGTCCCATCTTAACCCCTGACACCTGGGTGTGGAGGGATCTTTGCACACCAGAGCAGTCTGAGTCTGGATGTGACCCTAGGGCTTATTTACCCTTTCCTTTCGTCCCAGGTCATCATGAAGTCCTGCACAGGGATCAATTTTGAAGAATTTTACCATTTCCTCAAGGTCATCTCGGAGAAGAGGCTTCTTGTCCTGAAGCAAGGACTGAAGGGGGAGACAGGAGACAGCACAGGACTGAGGCTGGGCCTACAGCAGGCTGCATTTGATGTGGGACGCCTTGCAGATGTGCTGGCCTCTGTGGTTATACATCCTGACTTTGAGAGAGTGGACACCAGCGCGTTCTCACCTCAGCCAGAGGAGCTGCTTCAGCAGCTGGAGGATATCGTGGCTGCCACCAAGGCCCTTTAGCACGCTATAGCTCCCAGTATAGGAAGAGTTCTGGAGGGCAGCTTCTTGCCGCAGGGCCCTGCCCAGGCTACCCTTCCTTGAGGCCTAGGATGTACCTCAAGGCTGTGCAGGTGCAGTTCTTGCAGTGTGGGCAGACACAGTCTTGCCCATCTAGTGCTGTTTCTCAGTATCTAGGCCCTGGATCTTGAGGAAGATCCAGCCAAAATGGGAATTTAGCTCATGGGGGCTAGAGGGATATTCACCCATTTAGCCTACAGCAAGCCTGCCAAGAACTTGAATAGTGATCCTGAAACCGGGTTTCCTTGGAGCCTTCCAACCTCTCCTAGTGATCCGAGGACTTCTGAGTGATGGCTAGCCCATCTGCTTACCTTGGAGGTGACCCTGTGTGACCTGGGACATAGATAGAGATGCATATATGCAGTTGCTCTCCAAGCCTCTGTGTCCTCTAGTTCTGTCCTGGGAGCTCCAGCAGATGGAAAGCCTCTGTGTCCTCTAGTTCTGTCCTGGGAGCTCCAGCAGATGGACTAGGAAGAGTTAAACAGGGTATGGCAAGTGGCAAGGGACTGCTTAAGCTGGGTGTTGTTCCCCTGTGACTGGAGGCATGGTGCTAGGTAGCTAAAAAACCCCAAATACGATCTAGCCAAGTCCCCAGGATGGAGATGACGTGAGGACTAGGTGGAAGTAGCATTCTTCCCCTGCACTCCTTCAAGGCCTGGGCTCCTGCGCTAACGCTGTGCTAGCTCATCTGCCCGAGGGCATAGGGCTAAGTCCAGGGCAGAAGTATAGGGGCATCCTGTAGAGGAGACAGATACACCCATCTCAGGTTGGTGCTGGATAAGGCAGTGCCTCCTGTCGGCTGCACTCACTGCCTATGCTTCTTAGATGGAGACAAGTCATTGCTCAATGGCCTGCATGGCTCCATATAACAATATACTTCGGGCACCTGCACACCACCATGTTTGCTGTGCTGTTTCTAGGAAGAGAGGGGTTGTAGCTGAGGATATCAGTGCACAGCCTGCGTGAGAAACAACTGCTTACTCTGGGCCCCAGCATGAACCACCAAGATGAGGTACAGCTGTACATACAGTGTTGGACTTGTAGACATTTTTTGGAGACAGAGCTTTGCCTAAACTTACAGCCTTTGTGATCTGAGGTGGGGCCTCACAGACAGAAGGAAATTATAAACAGAATTAGCCACAGCCTTTGCAGAGATCCTATGCAGGACCTGGTGCCAGTAACACACCTTGTCATCCCCAGGAAAACCCTCTGGGTAGGGCCTCCTGGGGATGTTTTTGGAGGAGCCACTTGAGGCTTAGAGCACTGACTTTTCAAGGCACAGCCTGCAGAATGGCACTAATGCTAATTTATCCTGTGAGCTGGCGGTCCTACACAGACTAGGTAAGTAAGAATTTGGGTCGGGGCAGGGGCACCTGTATCTCTGCCCTGCCTAAAACACGGAGCAGGTCTCCTCTTGGTTGGGACTACTGGGGAGCTGCTGAAGCTCCGTGGCGAGGAGGGTATCTCTTGGTGTTAGATGTAGAATCAATGGGAAGAAAATTATTTATTAATACCTTCAAGCTCTTCGCCAGCTAAATAGTAACACCTCCTGTTTCAGAGCCTTTACCGGCAGCATTGTCCCAGGGAATCCTCAAACATGACCAGGCAGATAGCTGCCTTTGAGCTCCTGGCCAGGGATATAGTAACTGGGGCCATGGCTCCTTTCCGATGTGAACACACCTCACACAAGTGGCCCAGCAACTTAATGGGGCAATTTGCCTCCCTTACGCCAGATTTGCAAAATTAAGAAAAGTTAACACCCTAGGCCATATGTGACAGACATTAGCTACTATGTACTCCCATGACCATCCTAACTAGAAATAATAGTCAGTCCCCAATCAGATTAACAAGCCAGGAGGGGACCCCTGTTACACAGCTCAGCAGATAAAGGTGCTTGCTCTGCACATCTGTTGACCTGAGTTTGAACCCCAGAATCCATGTAAAGTAGAAGGAGGTGTAGGGGGAGGAGCCCCTTCTTCTACCTCAGACTGCCAAAACTCTTGCTTGCACAAAGGCAGCCACAGTTTGATGCTTATGTAAGGACCTCTGCTCACTAGTTGTCTATGCAGCCTCAGACTGTTGCCACTCTTGTTGCTGATCCTTGTAGCTAAAATTTAGTTTTTCATGATCTATAATCTCCTTACTTTGCCTTTGGGTATAGCCTTAGTTTACTGGCATGTGTTCCCGTTGTGAGATGGCTATTCAAAAGAAGTAATGTCTTTTGGAAAATTATTTAGATGGACAGTTAAATATCCTCCACCTAGTTATGCCAACACTTGTAAAGATGTAATGAAAGGAAAACATCCTAATCCCAAGAAGGGCTTCCTCTCTGCAATTTGATGTCCTGGGTCCAGCCTCAACTACTGACCAAGGTATTCAACCTCTATTTGCAGAAATGGAGATAAGCCCCCACTACTCAGGTCAGAATCTGACTAAGGGTGATGAGTGGGTTCCACAGCTGTGCTAAACAGTTGAGATGGAATAAGAAAAATGGGCACAATGCAAGCAAGATCACTAATGATTTAATATGAAGGAGAGCTATAACCTCCCCACCAGTCCAGCTTCCATTCCCCATTGTCAACATTATCCAACTGTGATCCAGAAGTACTAATTGAAGGAAAGCAGACATTTTGATCACATTCACACAACTTACTGTAGTATATTGTTACAGTTCTATTATGACTTCTTTTCTTACTATGCTTTATAAATGTGATAGGAGCCAGGTGGTGGTGGCACATACCTTTAATCCCAGCACTCAAGGCAAAGGCAGACAGATTTTTGAGTTTGAGGCCAGCCTGGTCTACAGAGTGAGTTCCAGGACAGCCAAAGCTGTTACAGAGAATAACCTTGTCTCAGGGGAAAAAAAAAGTTTTGCTTTTAGGTTGAATTTTTATTAATTTCATCCAGTCCTAGCTGAAATGAACATCTAAGAATTAACTCCTAAACTCATTTGAAACTAAAGGAAAAGGAATTGGGTGGAGTGAGCTCTAAATAAAAGCTTAGATCCTGATTTCACTCGAAAAGTTTGGTCCAGAGCTTCCCCATGATTAATTTAGCCTATGAACAGGTTACATTAACCTGCTGTATTTTGTCATAAATGTAATTAAGGTTTGTATGCTAGAGTACTTCATATAACTATATTGCTGTGTACTAGTTAGCTTTTATCAACTTGACACAAACCTATACACGTTTGAGAATAAAGAATCATAGTTAAGAAAATACCTAAGATTGGTACATGAGCAAATCTGTGGAGCATTTTCTTGATTAATGATTGAGGTGGGAAGGTACCACCCTGGGCAGGTAGGACTGCAGTATGTAAGAAAACAAACTAAGCAAGCTAGGAAGTGCAAGCAAGTGAACAGTGTTCCTCCATGGCTTCTGTTTCAGTTCCTGCCTCCAGATTCCTGCCCTGATTGAGTTCCTGCTACCTGGAAATGTAAAATGGAATAAACACACTCCTCCCTGTGTCGGTTTGAGTGAGAATGGACCCCACAGGCTTGTGTATTTGAATGCTTGGTCTCTAATTGGTACAACTATTCAGGAAGGATTAAGAAGTGTGGCTTTATTGGAGGAGGCGTGTCACTGGGGGTGGGTGACACACCCATCTCATTCGCAGTTAGCTCTCTTTGCCTCCTACTTTTTGTTGTTTTGTTTTGTTTTTCGAGACAGGGTTTCTCTGTGTAGCTTTGCGCTTTTTTCCTGGATCTCGCTCTGTAGCCCAGGCTGGCCTCAAACTCACAGAGATCCACCTGGCTCTGCCTCCTGAGTGCTGGGATTAAAGGCGTGCGCCACCACTGCCCGGAGCCTCCTGCTTTTTAAAAATATATATACTTTATTTATTTTATGTGCACATTTATCTGTGAGGGTGTTGGGTCCTCTGGAACTGGAGTTATAAACAGTTGTAAGCTGCCATGTGGGTGCTGGAAATTGAACCTGGGTCCTCTGGAATTCCAGAATAGCCAATGTTCCTAACCACAGAGCCATCTTGCCTCCTACTTTTGAGAAAGGATATAAGCCACAGCATCATGCCTGCCTGCCTGCTGCCACGACTCTAACTGTGATGCTTCTGGATTCTAATCCCTTGGAACTGTAAGCCCCAACAAATGCTTTCTTTCATAAGTTACCTTGGTCATGACATTTTATCACATCGCCGGGCAGTGGTGGCGCACGCCTGTAATCCCAGCATTTGGGAGGCAGAGCCAGGTGGATCTCTGAGTTCGAGGCCAGCCTGGGCTACCAAGTGAGTTCCAGGAAAAAGGCGCAAAGCTACAGAGAAACCCTGTCTCAAAACACACACACACACACACACACACACACACACACACATTTTGTCACATCAATAGAAAAGTAACTGAGACACTCCCCAAGTTGCTTTTGGAGAGTTTTATCACAACAATAGAAACTTAAGATATTCTATTATAGTTCTTGGTCAAATAAAAATAGAGATTTCATAGACATTAGCTTTCTTTTGGCACCAAAGCCATGCACCTTTCCTGCTAGTTATGGTTAGATTTTGGTGTCTTCATCACAGTGTCCTGGGTTCAGTTCCCAGTCAGACAACCATGGCAAGTTTTTAGCCTCCCATTTAAGAAGCTTTAGCTTACTACTGTGTAATCCTTTTTATGTCTTATCAAGAATGAATGCCTTTAACAGCTAAGCAGTGGTAGTGCACACCTTTAATCCCAGCACCCAGGAGGCAGAAGCAGGGTCTCTGAGTTCAAGGCCAGACTGATCTACAGAGTGAGTTCTAGGAATCCTTTCCTTTTCTTCTAAGAGCTTAAGATAAAATTAAATGCCTATTAATGGAGAATAAAGATGGGCTCACTTACTAGCCTCAAAAACATGTAAAAATCACTTACTTCCCTGAAACATTGAAACCACATAGATAGTGTTGATGTTGGGTGTCTTCCTCAATTGTTTCTCCCTTATTTTTTCAGACAGGGTGTCTCACTGAACTTGCAATTTACTGATTCAGCTACAGTTGTTAGCTACTAAGCTCTAGGGATCTGCCTTTCTCTATCTCTCTAGCACTGGATTACAGACATGCATTGCCATATCCAGCTTTTTACATGAGTGTTGGGTCTAAACTCAGGTCCTCATGCTTACATAACAAGCACTTTATGAACAACTATTTTCCCAGTCCCAAGAAAGCAACATCTAGGCAGGGGATGTAAAGCACCTCAGTTGGTAGAATGTTTGCCTAGCATGCATGAAGTTCTGGGTTTGATTCACAGTATTAAGTAGATCAAGCATGATGGTGTATATCTATAAACCGAGAAGTCTAAGGCCCATCTAGGCTACATGAGACCCCATCTCAAAGGAAAAAAACAAACAAACAATGGTCTGGCATGGTGGCTCATGCCCTTAATCCCAACACTCAGGAGGCAGAGGCAGGAGGATCTCTATGAGTTTGAGGCCAGCCTGGTCTACAGAGTGAATTTCAGGACAGCCAGGACTATGTAGGGAGACCCTGTCTGAAAACAACAACAACAACAACAAAACCCAACTGTTTGCTGCCTGTGAGAAACATACCTGATTGGTAGATTCATACAGGAAGAGCATGAGTGATGGAAAGAGCATGGAACAAATGCAAAACCAAGCACAGTGATAGAAAGTGACCATCATCAGGCATTGTCTCCCTCTTGCTGAGGTGACAAGGTGGGAAGGCTTCACTTTTTTCTCTTGCTTTTCAATGTTCACAAGGCATGACAGAGCGATGAGTCATTTTCCCTCAGATCTACAGGACAAAGTGTTGTATGGACCAGGTTCTGTCTTGTCAGCTGGTGCATGCAAGCTTAGACAATGACCTTTGTAGAGCTGAAATTATACATGTGATCTCTGTATGCAGGACTTGCAATGGGGAGAATATAGGGGCTGCCTTCCAGTCATAATGACTCACCCATAGACCACACCCAGCTAGCTGTTTCCTCACACAGGCATGATCTGCCAGTGCATGTGTGGGAAATTCCCAAGAAGTGGCTGCATTTCTACTAAATGCCTCTGAGGAGCTAAGACTGGAAAAAACAACCAAAACAATCTAAGAGGGAGCAGACACTGAGTGATCCTCCACACCCTGCCACACTAGTTCCTGTGCCCAGCTGCTACTCATCCATACACAGGTTGTCCAAATTTTTCTCCCAAGATTCCAACCAAAGATCCCAAGTAGAAGTCACTGTACTTCTCTCTGCAGCACATCCAGAGTTTCTCATCACATAGGTCTGAGTTTGGAAATCTGTCTTAGTCACAGCCAGATTTCTATACCCTTACTGGTTCTTAGGGTGGTTACTTAGCTGGTGAAGAGGAAAGAGCACTGAGACATGGAGAAATAAATATGCAAATGTCTATGATCCCCATAGCCATCAGATTTGATAAAGTTGTGGCAGAAGAGTAGCGTGGAACATATAAAGTATATGTTATATAAATTAGTATATAAAAGGAAACAGTGATAGAAACAACCCAGGGGAAAAATTTCAGGGAAACCCCATCCCCAACTGAAGCTTAAGTGTACTTACAAGAGCACACTGTATAAATAATATATTAAGATCCCGATATGTTGGTTAGCCTCTGATCTTTCTCCCTAGCTATGGCCCATCTCCCTTCTAGGAAGTACTCCAAACTTTCTCTGCTTGTAATTCTACCACATCCCTGTACAATTCCTTGTAGGGTGCCCTCTAGACTCCAATCTTAGCCTACAACTGAGCACAGCCTGTGTTTTCTTCATCTCTGCTTGTCAGCAGTGTCCATGAGTATCCCGATAGTCTAGACCACAACAGTTCATAAAATAGTTGTATAATTATGTAGTGAATACAGCCATCTAAAGGTGTGTGGATTCTCAGGCATCAAAGGCTGGAACAACGATAGATGTTCTGGTGGTAACTATCATTAGTTGTGCTACAGGATACTGAAAACTATACGAGCCTCACCTAAGGACAAACATAGGTGGTGCCACGGGCTGACACTTCACAGCCATGTGAAGACCTTCCTTGGAACCCAAGATAAATGCAGGAGATGCATGGGATTGTGGCACCACCAGCCAGTTTTGATGTCACAGGATGCCATGGAACCTTCACCAGGTCCTGTAAGATAAGGCTATGGTGTGTGACATGGTAATCCCAGAATCTAGGTTTTGAAACACAAAGGGTACCTACCTTAGGTGTGAGATGAAGTAGGTACTGGGACATGTAACATTCTTAACCATTTTTTGTGGACATGAGACCTAGATGAAACCTCTGGAAGCCTTATAGTATAAACCCAAGTAGTGCCCAGGGTTGGTTTGTTTGTTTCAGAATCTCTTTTAAGTCTTATTTGCTCTGAAAATCTTCCCTAAGCACTATGGGATATTGAAAGGTAACATTGGGATCATGATTCTGCTGTCTAATCTCTTCTAGGAGTAAAATACATCCTTTGAGTAGAGGAAAGATGATGCTAGGCCTTAAAACTTTGATATGTGTAATCCTACAGATGTGGATAGGGATGTCTGTAGATCATATATTGGTAGTTTTATAGGGACCTAGTCTAAAACTTTGATAGCCATATTCCCAGAGGTAAAGAGTAAGACCTTTCTATGCCGAGTGGTGGTAGTGCACATCTTTAATCCCAACACTAGGGAGACAGAGCCAGGCGAATCTCTGTGAGTTCAAGGCTAGCCAGCCTGGTCTACAGATCGAGATCCAGGACAGGCACCAAAACTACACAGAGAAACCCTGTCTTCAAAAACAAAAAAACAACAACAAAAAAAAAAAGGGTAAGACTTTCCTTAGTCTGCAGGGACAAGAATGGGTGATGCTGAAGTTTTTTTGTTTTTGTTTTTGTTTTTAATATCCCTCGCTGTCATGGAACTCATTGTGTAGACCAGGCTGGCCTCAAACTCAGAGACCCAGTTTGGGGATTAAAGGTGTGCACCACCACACCCAGTTGATGCTGAGGATTTCGATAACATCTAGAGTCTCAGGCCATGGGTTACTGATGCTAAATACTGGGGATCCTGGTAACCATGCTCCTGGAGCAAGAAGTAACTGGGGATGGGGAGTTGTGTGGGTAACTGAAATGCTTTATTCTATACATTGATAAGATTCCAATAGCATAACCAATGTATGCTACTATGTAGTAAAATAGCAGTTACATATATTTTAATTACATACCATATGAACTAGTTATATAATATATACTACTCATGTACAAACTATACGTATCCTACAGATACACATACACATGCATACACTGTATGTACTAAATAATACTATATTATATATTATACCAAGATACACAAATCTCTTTGAATACAATTGTAAAAAGTCTCAACAAAATACTACAAAATTGTATCTAATATAAAGACACATTCCATGCTTTAACCCCGAAAAGCAATGTTTGCACCTTGTAAAGTCAGTGTAATGCATGTCCATCTCCAGTGTGCATTATCACGTATCTTTCCATGAGAAATGAAGTCGGGAGACTTTCTGTGTCCCCAACAGTCTTTCCCTAAATGAGTTCTTTCATGTCTTTGAATGAAAATGGAAAGATTGAAGGTCTTCTGACATTTCTTACACTCAGCCTTTTCTCCAGAGTTCTTTCATGGTTTTCAAAAAGAACTATAAAAATTGAAAGCCTAACCACATTACTTAGAGCTACAGGCTTTTCCCCCCCTCTATTTAATGTCTTTAAAGAAAACTGAAAAATTGAATACTTCCCCCATAGTCCTATTTATTAGTGTTTTATCTGGTATGTATTATTTCATATAAACTAAAAGAACTGGGGCATCTGAAGCCTTAACCATTTTTCACACATATACAGGGTTATTATTCAGTGTCAATCTTTCTGTGTCCTTTAAAAGAATCAAGAAAACTATTTTTCTCATATTCCTTACAATCACTTTTTGATGACTTGTTGTCCAATGAATATTTTAATGTGATATTTACCATATTTATTTGTACTCAAAGGATGTTTCTCCAATACAAGTTCATTCATGTTTATAAAGAAAATTGTAATAGATGATTCTCCATTGCTTTCATTAGTAGGGAAACTCTCCAACATGAATTCTTTTATGGTTTTGAGATACCCAGAAGAACGGAAGGATTTTTACCACATTGTTTACATTCACTTTGTTTCTTTCCTGCATGAGTTATTTGATGTGCTCTAAATGTCCTGGGACCGTGAAAGGCTTTTACATACCTCACATTTAAAAGGTCCATTTCCAGTGTATTTATTCAAAAGCCTGTGAGAGAAATTGAGGGTTTTCCAGAATTTACATTCATAAGACTATTTAGTAATCAATTTCAACTGGAAGTGAAGGCTTTCCCACATGATATTCATAGGGTCTCTCCCCTGTATGAGTTTGTTCATGTTTTTGAATGGAAGTGGACCGACTGAATGCTCTACCACATTGTTTACATTTATAGGGCTTTTCTCCAGTATGAATTCTTTCATGTATTTGAAGAGAACTGGAAGCACTAAACCACTTGTCACATTGTTTACATGGATAGGATTTTTCCCCAGTATGAGTTCGTTCATGTTTTCGAATGTAACTGGGACAACTGAACGCTTTACCACATTGCTTACACACATAGGGTTTTTCCCCATTGTGAGTTCTCTCGTGTATTTGAAGTGACGTAGAAGAACTAAACCATTTACTACATTGTTTACATTCATAGGGCTTCTCTCCAGCATGAGATGTTTGATGTCTTCTAAATACACTAGAAAAAGGAAACACTTCCTCACATACATTGCATTTAAAAGGCCCATTGCCAGTGTGCTTTATCATGTGTGTTCGAACACTTGTGAGAGAAAAGAAGGCTTTACCACACTGTTTGCATTCATAGGGCTTCTCCCCAGTATGAGTTCGTTCATGCTTTCGAAAGGAACTGGAACAACTGAAGGCTTTACCACACTGTTTACATTCATAAGGCTTCTCTCCAGTATGAGTTCGTTCATGTTTTCGAAGGGAACTGGAACAACTGAATGTCTTATCACACTGTTTACATTCATAGGGCTTCTCTCCAGTGTGACTTCTTTCATGAATTTGAAGATAACTGGGACAATTGAAGGCTTTTCCACACAGTTTACATTCATAGGGCTTCTCTCCGGTATGAGTTCTTTCATGTTTTCGGATGGAACCAGAACAATTGAAAGCTTTCCCACACTGTTTACATACATAGGGCCTCTCTCCTGTATGAGTTCTCTCATGTTTTCTAAAGGAACTGGAATGACTGAAAGCTTTCCCACATTGTTTACATTCATAAGGTTTCTCTCCTGTATGAGTTCTTAGATGTATTCTAAATTCACTGGGGAAATGAAAGGCTTTCCCACATAACATACATTTATAAGGTTTACTTCCAGTGTCCATTGTCATATGTCTTTGAATACTCATAAGAGAAATGAAAGAGTTCCTATATTGTGTAAATTTATATGGCTTCTCTGAATATTCTTGATTTTCATATAGGTTGTATCCAGAGTCAGTTATGATGTGCCTATTAAGGAATGAACAATATATGAAGACTTTTCCAGACAAGTCATATTTACATGGTATTACGCAACTGTGAACTTTTTTTTTTTTTTTTTCCAGAATCTCAGCCAGGCAGTGGTAGCACACACTTGGGACGCAGAGGCAGGAGGATCTCTGAGTTTGAAGCTAGCCTGGTCTATAGCATGAGTCCCAGAACAGCCAGGACTACATAGTAAAACCCTGTCTCCAAATACAAAACAAACAAGATTTGGAATTCTCACTGAAAGTTTGCCCACACTGACTTTTACAATCTGTACTTTTACAGAATCTACCATATGCCTTCTGTACAAAAAGAGACAAGCACATTATTGATGGCTGGTTTATTACTGATTTTCTATTTAGTAATGTCTTAGACCTACATTATAACTAATATCAGAGGAAATCCAGGTGTCTTGGCATGTCTTAATTATTAGAAAATAAATGGAATAATTTCTCTGAAACAAGGCTTCCCCAAATCCATTATCAAAACAGTGATAGTCATATAGTTTCTTAGTACTATGCAGAAGTCAACTACCTTGAAAACATAAAACTCTGTAAAACAAGAGAGAGAAAGAAAGAGACAGAGAGCACACAAACAAGCTAGTAATAAATGCTTAAAGTTGTGCTAATTTGTTTAGTTTGTTTACCAAAGTTTACATGACATGCTAAAGTTCCCTCAAGGAACATCATACCCTTTTGTGAACACAAATTACCTTAGCTTTATCTCAGGATTTTTGTCCTCCTCAATGTTCTGGTCTTCCCACCCGTTCTCTAAAATATAGACCAAGGAAAGGCACTATTAATTATGAACTTCAAAAAATTAATAGCAGCTTTGAAGTTCACTGTACACTGAAAATAAACCCATTTATTCATTTAAAAAAAGTAGTCCCTTTCCACATTTCAAATTGATAAAAAATTCCTAGAGTGTTTTTTTTTTTAATTAAGTAAAGAAATGTTATCATTCTTACCTATATAATTCAGGTTCCTAAAGACTTCTTGCATCACGTCTGTGTAGAGATTCTTCTGGGAAGGATCCAGCAAAGCCCACTCTTCCTGGGTGAAGTTTATAGCCACATCGTCAAAGGCCACTGAGTTCTAAAATATCCCACAATGTGTATTGGAGGCTGGGTAAAACTTATACCACTAGGAATCTATATTCTGTGTGTAGATGTTTACATGATTTTGTGATTTCCAAATATTCGTTCCATGATTTGGTCATCTAAAAGTTTATGTACTTAGTTGTTTACATACAGCTGTATTAGTATTATAATTCAGTTGAAGCACTCAGCAACAACAAAGTAAAAAACACCCTTCTCATTGGTAAATCCAGGAAGTAAGATATTTCTTGGTTATCCCTAATTTATCATTATATAGTATATCTCCAATACATGCTGCTAATAAACCCTACTATCTGCTCTACAAAACAATGCTAATATTTGTACTGTGGGAGTTCTTATTGTTTGAAGTGACTAGTCACAAAATTGGACCTTTGCTGGTGTTTATCAGGGACCTCAGGATTTGGGAGAAATTCTAAAAACACAAGTGTTAGAGTAACTAAGAACATTTAGAGTCCTGGGTGACTAACTTAGAGGAATTGAAAAATTAATGCAAAGTTTCATATGAAATTATACAGCGCTACAAGAATCCTGAGAAAGAACACAGTAAGACTGGGGCTGCTTAATGTCAAAACTTGCCTCTTAAAGCAACAGTAGTCAAGATCATTATGTAATAACACACAAGTAATGACACAAAGAATATCATGTGAATGAACATCCACAGATTCCAGGGGGAATAAAGTCAGGGGAATGGCTGTGGGGTGCTCCAAACACACATGCCTCCACAGATACACGAAAGTACAAGCAGAAACAACTTTGTCAAAAATTTAAATATTCACCAATTGTGCATCAACCATGTGAATGTAAACTTATAAAAACGTGAAAATGGCAAGAAAGCCTTGTGTAGCTTCTCATCCTTGTTTTAACCTGTCTCTTATATGCTAACAGTCTTAAAGACACCAGCCTAAGTTCCCAGTGCAGGAGCAGAGTAGACCTTGTTTTGCATCAAGTAAAAAAGCCTACATCTACCTGGAAAAATAAATTGCTGCTTATATCCACAACATGTACATACCACCTAAACTATGGGGGGAGGGGAGTTGTAGTGAAAATTTCATTCAGAAATTATTCAAAAGTACCCAAGTATAATGTGAAATTGAGAAAGCTCCATGCATCCCAAGAAATTTTAAGGACAAAAACTCCAACCTGATTATATGTTAAAGGAATACCCTCTTACACCACCCCCCAAAAGAAAAACTGAAAGAGTGAACTTTTGCTGTTTCTTCTAATTTTTCTGTTTTAGTATATGACATTCACAGAAATATGTCAAAACACTGGTTGAATAAATAATAAAGGACAATAGAACAAACTGACTGCACATAAGCAATACAGTCTCTGCAGTATTTTGGAAATGGCGGCTGGAGAAATAGCTAAGCAATTCAAAAGCACTTGTAGCTCTTGCCAAGGACCAGGTTCAATTCCTAGTACCCACATGTCAGCTAACAGTTAACCATCTATAACTCCAGTTCTAGAATTCCTAATGTCCTCTTCTGGCCTCCAAGGGCACTGCATGCATGTAGTACACAAACATTCATGCAGTCAAAAAAATACCCATACACATAAAAGTAATTTTTTGCTGGGCAGTGGTGGTGCATACCTTTAATCCCAGCACTTGGGGGGCAGAGGCAGGTGGATCTCTGTGGGTTCGAGGCCAGCCAGGTCTACAAAGTGAGTTCCAGGACAGCCTCCAAAGCTACAGAGAAACCCTGTCTCAAAAAACAAAAAACAAAAACAAAAAAAGAAAACAATTTTAAAAGAAAATGTTCTGGACAGTATTTTCATTACATAAATGGACACAGCCTTCAATAAATAAGAGCAGATAACAGAGAAAGTGGGGAAACCGATTTTCAATTATCCCATATTATAATTTTCAAATGTCCATTCTTCAGTTAAGGAAAAAAATACCAAGTATAGAGAAACAATGAGGAAAAAATTTGAGACAAACTATCTTTGAGGAACATTTGACACTACAGTCAATAAATACTATACTCACTAAATAAGACTTTTTAAATAATCAGCTGTCTTTAATACATGTAACATAAAATAAGATGTCAAATTACATAGGGAAAACTTCTAGAATTTGAAATGCAAAGTGGAAAAATTCATAATTACAGTTAGGAACACCAAAATACTCCTCATCAGTAATTGACAGATCCAGTAGCCCGAAAAAGCAGTAATAGTAATATTGTTCTTGAACAACATCAACCAAAAGGATTTCATTGATATTTCTAGAACACTTCAGTCCACAGCAAAACTAAATGGTAGATCACATCCTGAGTGATCAAACACATCCTAACAAGCAAGTACATAAAGTATATTCTAAAAATACGTAAGCATTAAATAGAAATCAGTAACAAATACAGTTAGAAAGCCTCTAAACTGGAAGTAAAATCACAAAGTACAAAATCACATGTGAATCAGATAGTCATCAACTAAAGGAACTTGAATAGTTCAAGGAAAAGAAACTTAAGTTGGTCATATGAAACTCTGTGGAATATGGTTCAGGCAGTACACAGGTAAAGTTTAAAGCACCAAATCCACACATTCTTGAAGATTTAAAGTCGACCACTTAATCTTCCACTTGAAGAGTAAGGTGACCTGTATCAACCCAGAGAAACTGAGGAGGTAACAATGGGTTTGTAATGAAGAAATCAATGAGGGGCTGGAGCGATGGCCGAGCAGTTAAGAGTGCATACTATTCGTGTACGTTTGATTTCTAGCACATCAGAGAGCTCAGAACCACCTGTAACTCCAGTTCAGGAGGATCTAATACCTTCTGGCCTCCACTGTATTCACACATATACATAATCAAGAAGTAAAATCAAAGGCTGGCCATGGTGGTGTACCCTTTGAACCCCATGGTAAGATCCAGGACAGACATGGCTACATAGTGAGACCATGTTTTAAAATAAATAGTTAGATAGAGAGATAGATAGATAGATAGATAGATAGATAGATAGACAGACAGACAAACCAAATGAGTGGGCTAGCAAGATGGTTCCACAGATAAGGCACTTCCTCTAAACCTGATGGTATGAGTTCAATTTCTAACTTCCACAGTTGTCTTCTGATCTCCACACCCACACCTTGGCATGAGATTTCAGGAATTTTTCTTGCTCAGGGGAAGCAAAGAATTAAAAAAAAAAAAAAATCAGTGGAAATAAAACTCTACTTTTGATGAAATCTGCTTCTTTCTAGCTTCAAGAATATTTCACTTTGGCTGTTGGGGGTAGCAGACAGATCTCTAAGTTCAAGGCCAGCCTGGTCTACAGATTGAGTTCCAAGACAGCCAGGGATATACAGAGAGACCATATCTCAGAAAAAAACAAACATTTTTACCTTATTCAGCTCTGAGTACATTTCATACTTAAAGCTGAAGTTCAAATAAATGAACAAATATTTCAGGCTCATGAACATGGGAAAGGGGCAATTCTGAAGACGATACAGGCCTGTCAGGACCAAATGCCAAATAAGGCCATTCTCTCACCCGAGTGCTGCTGAAATACTCAACAATCACACCTCCTGGGGAGACTCCGGACTGTGACCCAAGCACACTTACTCTGCTTTGCAGGTCTCTGCCCCACTGCACTGTAGTGTTCTTTCTAATCCTTTGAGGGAAAGCTTCCTCCCTGCACAACTGAGAGACTCAAGAGGGCAGACCCTCAGTCACCAGCATCTAACTAAATACTGTGTCCCAGGAGTGGAACTAAGCTTAGGGGGAGATAATGGCTCTAAGAATTAACTATTGAAATGGAGACTATTCCGGGAGATTCCTCCAGCCCCAGGGCCTCCAGCTGCTCCCCTGAGAGGTTTCACCCAAGCCCTCAGACTGGTGTCTAAGAGGACATACGGCAGCTATAAGAAACTTGTCAGCCCCTGGGACCATTACTAAGAGGAACTAAAAAATATTGTGTCCGGTTCTATCTATTTAGCAAGGAAAATAAACAGCAATGGTTGTCACTTTTTAATCCTCCTGGACTAGAAGTTGGCATTTGGGAATACTGAGAGTGAAACGCGCACTTAGAAACTGCTTTGGGGGCTGCAGAGATGGCTCAGTGGTTAAGAGCATTTGCTGCTCTTGCAGAGAAGTGGAGTTCAATTTCCAGTAGCCACTTTGGGCAATATGTAACTGCCTACAGTAGCTCCAGGGAATCTGAGATCCTCCTCCGACCCCACAGACACCCACACATGTATGCAAACTTATTCACATAAATAAAAGCGGGATGGAAGCCTGACATCTCTGCCTTCACTCTGGGTCTACCACCTCTTTTTCTGGTTCAACCTAAGCATGTAATCTTTCAAGTACTGTCTGTCTAACCTATTATTTCATCTTCAAGGCTGAAGGAAGAACAAACCTCTCAGAAGCAGAAGTTCTCTCCAGCGAGCCACCTAGTCCCCTAGAGGTCTAAAGTGAGCTGAGACAATGATGGGCGGAGCCACACTTCGGGTAAGGCTGCTGTTTAAGCTTGCCTCGGGTCTGGCCTTCCTCTATTTAAGCCTAAAGCTCCTGCTGAAGATGAACCCGGACAGCAGATGTCACTGGACACTTCATCTGTCCCACTGGACTCACACTGACGAACTCTCCACTCTCGGCTTTCCCCCACTACCCATCTCTCTAACCGGTACTCTGGGACGGGTGGCCAAGACGAGCTGGGGTTTGCCCTACAGACTCTTGAAACAGGAAGGACCTGGAACTGGGGGGGGGGGTTCACTGTGAACCCCGGGAGCAGCCAGACTGACAGAAAGTGGATTGATGCCCTGCTTCCCATGCCTCAGGAAGCTCAGCCGTGGCTGCCCGGCAGGAACGCACAACGAGAAGCCAGCGCCCCAAGTCCTGAGGTGGGTCGGCCAGGACGTCGTGGGGGCCGATGGGACGCGCGGGGACCCGCCGCCCAGGCCACTCAGGACCGGGGGACAGCAGCGGGATCGGGCCGCGGGCTCCAGCTACGGAGGCCTTCCCCGAGGCTGGTTCTGGTTGGATGTGGCCAGCGTCGGCCAGAACGCTCACCATTTCCGAATTTCGGGCGTCCCGCGTCGTCTGCACTTCACAGGGACACTAGCTACAGAGGAGCCACCTTAGACTACGGGGAGCTAAAGACACAGAAGCTGAAGAATCAGAACCCAAGCCAAGACTGAACAGTCAAAGGAACCAAACACCGCGAGAGTGCAGCAACCTGCTCCGCCCCTCTCCTCCAGCTGCAGCCTGATTGGACAATTCTGCTCCGATAGACAGGTCCTGAGACACGCCCCCAAGTCTTGAGTGACAAAGGGCTAAAGAGACTGGGGGACAGGTCTCCTCTGCACACTAGTGATGGCCCTGCCAGGACACACTTGCTCTTGACCTATAGAAGGCATAGCCATGAGTTAATAACGTAAATATGCACATGCTATTCACAACTGGAAATTACTAATATGACAACAGTTTAAAATTTTTATTCTCAATACTTTGAGACAGGGTCTCATGTAGCTTGCCTCAAATACAATTCAGGCCAACCTTGAACTCTCAATGGTTCCTCCATCTTTTGAATGCTAGGATGACACATGTGCCGCTATGAATGATTATGCAGCACCAGGGACCAGCTAGGGCTTCTTGCATGCTAGGCATGGACTCTGCCCTCATTTTAGAAATTGAGATGTTATAATCTTCCTAGCTTGAGGAGTGTGATGGCTAATCTTGGTTGTCAACTTGACACATCAAGTAAAACCCAAGCAGCTGGGCATGCCTGTGAGGGATTTTTCTTGACTGGATCCCTTGAGGTCAGAAGACCTACCCTAAATCTGAGCCATACCTTGGTGGCAGCCCGTATAAAAGGACATGATTTAAGGAAACGTTTGTCTTTTGCCTGCTTGCCCTCAATCTCGCTGGCAAGTTCCTCTATTCTGCTGCTAAGGCATTTAGACCCTATTTCTTTGAAATTCCAGTGTATACTGAAGACCACGGAGACATCCAGCCTCATGGATTGCACAGCTGTCAGAGTCTTTGACCTTCTGTTGAGAGACAGCTATTGTCGAACTTGTTGGACCCCAGTCTGTAAACCACAAACCACTCTAATAAATTATATATACTATCAGTTCTGTTCCTGGAGAGCAGTGGTTCTCAACCTTCTTGATGTTGCGACTCTTTAATACAGTTTCTCATGTTGTGCTGACCCCCACCCGAACAATAAAACTATTTCCTTGCTACTTCATAACCGTAATTTTGCTACTGTTATGAATTCTAATGTAAATATCTGAAATGCAATTCTCGACACAAAGGTTGAGAATCAGTGTTCTTGAGAACCCTGACAAATACAAGGAGTTAGCCTAGGCTTTGAAAGGAAGGCCATCCTTTAAGACTAATAGAAATAATAATAATAATAATAATAATAATAATAATAATAATAATAATAGAAATTAATGAAGGGCCACATCTGTAACTTTAAATTTTCTAGAAGCCACATGAGAACAGGTAAAGTTTATGGATGGTGGTGATGAAGGGTTTGGGAGCAGATCTTCATTCAGGACTCTAAAACAAACCAAAGAATACATAAACAACAAATGGATATGAGTAAAAATCCTTATGTTTTATATAACATGATTCTGCAAACTATACATAAAAGGTACATTTTCATTTTTATTAACAAAATACCTATTTATTTGCTGCTAATTTCTTTGAAATTTACTCTAGATTTTAACATTCCTGAACATCACTGTATCAGCCACATTCCAGGTGTTCAATAAACCCCATCTTGCCTGGGCAGCCACAGGAAAGTACATCTCTCATGCCTCCCAGTCTCTTCAAAACACATACACACACACACACACACACACACACACACACACACACACACACACAATGCCAAGCCTGAACCACCACCCCCTTTGTTTTGTTTTTCAAGAGAGGGTTTCTGTGTATAGTCCCGGCTGTCCTGGAACTCACTCTGTAGACCAGGCTGGCTTCAATCTCAGAGATCCACCTGCCTCTGCTTCCCAAGTGCTAGGATTAACGGTGTGCACCACCACTGCCCACTGTAAGAGAACATCTTTTCCCTGCTAACCTTTTTCCTCAGGCAGAGACAATTCCCAAGAAAGCAGAGCATGCAAATAGCAAGTCTCCATTCCCACACTGCATGATGGTGCCCATTCCCTTCCCACTGATCAGACAGCAAAGGAGGATGATCAGTCAGCAGGTGGGAGGGAACCTCTGACTATAGATTCATTACAAAACCATTCACAGCTTTGACTTCCAGAGACAAATAAAGGAAAACAAACTCTCTCTCTCTCTCTCTCTCTCTCTCTCTCTCTCTCTCTCTCTCTCTCTCTCTCCCGTGTGTGTGTGTGTGTGTGTGTGTGTGTGTGTGTGTGTGTGTGTGTGTGTGTCTGTGTGTCTGTCTGTCTGTCTGTCTTGTCTGTCTCTGTCTGTCTCTGTGTGAGAGAGACAGGGGTTTGGGGGGATAGCTTAGAAACCATTTTGTGTAACTCAAAAGCCATTTGGTGTGACTTGGAATAATGTGATGCCTAAGTTTGTCACCAGGCAGCTCTGGTAAGAACTAGGCTTCAGAAGCAAGCTCCAGGCTGGCCACTGGTAGTCCAGGACAAGCCTTGATATTCCAATGAACTAACCCCAAGATGGTGTTGATTTGCTAGTGAACCAGCCCCAAGCTGTGAGCCCCGACTGCACAAAGCTACTGTCAATGAAATGAAACAAAAGTTGGAACTTTGAGTCTAACAGGCCCCCAGACCTTAGCACAACTGATGAAGAACCAGCCTGTCTCCATCTTAGGCTTAAAAGCCATTTTATAGTAAAGACAAACTAAGTTCATTTCTGTTTATGATTAAATCTTTGTTTCTCAAGGATTGAGCGATGCCCCACCTGTAACCTTAACTCCAAATGGTTCTGTACTGCCTGTTCCAGGAACAGCAATCATGCCTTCATTTCAAAAAGTTGTTTATAACCATCTTGCAAACCCTACCTCTGCTTCAAAAGGTTTGTTATAGCTACCTTGTTATGACTACCTGTGGTTATGTCTGCCTTGGAACCATGTCTTTGTTTCAGGGGGGACTACCTTGTTATGCTCATGTCCTGCTCCTGTAACCCCACCTATTTTGCCCACCAAATCCCCTGTTTGGAAACCCCCTACCCCTGAGCTCCATAAAAACCTTGTCTTCCTCACATCCAATGCTGACCTCTCAAACCCTGTCGTGGAGGCAGCCTGTGTAAACGAATAAAAAAACTTGCTTTAATTAATTGCTTGCTTTAATTAATGTGGCCATGATGATTTGGGTCAGTGGTCTTTCTCCTCCCATCTTTGATATTAACACTGACACCATGCTCAAGACACCATTCTGACCTTAGAACCCAACCCCACACATAAGCCCCAACACCTGCCAAAAAATGGGAATAAAGACCCAATCCTTCAAAGGCCTTCAAAGACCTCCATAGTTCCAGGAAATGTACTAACCTTGCTTCCTGGCTTCTTTAGTTTCGGTTCTTGCTAACTGTTCTTGCTAACCAAAGTATGTCAACCAGGATGTGCTTTTTGTGCCTAAAAGGCAAAGACCGGTGGGACTCGGGGCTCTACACTTTGAGCAAATTCCCCATGTAGCCCACCAGCCGGCAAAATAAAGAACTTTCTACTGGCTTTAAGAGTCCCTGTGTTCTCTGAAGGAGTTACCTCACAACATGGGAATGGTCTCTAGATTCTCACTGCTGGGCTTACCTGACACCACTTCTCTAGCCTGTTTTGATTGGCAAGAGGACTTGAGACTCTGTGTGAGGCCCGGGCCTCGATGACTGTTGAACCTCCACACTGTTGCTACCGCACACAAGCCAGCCTGTCAGCCCTGGCTGTTGGCCTACTCTCTCTCAAGGACCTCCTGGACCTCCATCAATGCCATCCTTCCAGCCTACCACAGCTGAAGGACTTCACAGCTGAGATGGGTCGGGCCGGCAAGCTTCTGAAGTGTCCTCACTACAGAGAAGAGTCCCCTGTGGAACCCTGCAGTAGCAGTTCTGCCCAAACAGCTGTCCCCCATTTGGTGAGACGTCTGCTTAACTTAACTTTTATATTAAAATGATATTTTAAGGAAGGTTTATGTGAATAAATGGAGCATACTTGAAAGGCAAATTTTGTGTGGACATCCCAATTGCTGAGCGTCTTACAAACCATAGGCCATGTTAGCTATGAGTTCTCTTTCTCTTTCTCTCCTCCTTCCTTCCCACCCTCCCACCCTCTCTAAGACACGGTGAATCCCAGGCTGGTCTTGAATCTGCTACAAGCCCCAAAATGACCTTGACCTTTTGATCCTCTGCTGCCAGAACAAGGTCCAAGAATGGAGTCCTGGGAGATTTCTGAGGGCTAGTGAGAAAACTCCAAGAAACTAAGACAGGAGTCTTGTGATCTCAGTTTCTTCAAAAACATGGAATTGTTCTTGGGTTATGTTTCATGCTCCTTATGGGTGTGGCAGATAGGAGTGAATTTACTTCAGATAATTCATTACAACAGGCTATCGTTAGTAATTTATATGCCTCTATGGAAAAACATGTTTGTGCCAAATGTGGCTTGCTCATTACAGGCCGCTCTCCCCTGTGATTGGACACTTTACTGATGTGACTCCTCTTTAGCCCTCAGAGTATAAACTGTCTGATGCTCTGAATAAAGTTGGCTATTGCATGAGACTATAGTCTGCCTCATGTATCGGCTCCATTCTCCCAGGTCCCGCTGCCTCTAGAGCGATAACACTCTGCCTCTACCTCCCAAGTGCTGGGCGCAACACCACCCAGTTTAGGCAGTTTTGACGATTCAATCTGTTCATGCCAAACAAGTACTTCTCCAAGTGACCCACATCTTCAGCTCCAAACAAAGGCAAGTTTTTTATTATGTTATTGGCCTTGGGACTCACACTCAGGCTTTGACCATCTGTCTCATCTGAGATGTCAGTTAACTACTGAGTCTAAGCACATGCCGGTTTGTCTACATGCATTTTTGTTTAAGTCAATGCCACCAAACAAGAAATTCATCCTTAAACAAGGGGGAAAGTAAACAAGTATGTTCTTGTTGAATCCTGATATTCTGTCTGTTCTGGGTCAGTTAATGATCTCCTGATCTGGGTAACCCTAAAATCATTGAAGAGTCAGCTTAGACCCCTAAAACACTTTGGGCATCTCTGGCCTCTGGCAAGAATGAAGCTATCAAGAGGACCAATGGTGCCTCTAGCTTTAGCCCAGAAATGAACTGATTACTTTTCTTTGGAGACTTTTTGGTTTTGTTTCGTTTTGGTTTGGTTTGGTTTTTAAGATAGGGTTTCTCTGTGTGTAACCTTGGCTGTCCTGGAACTCGCTCTGTAGACCAGGCTGGGCTTAAACTCACAGAGATCTCCCTGCCTCTGCTGGAATTAAAGGCACGTGCCACCACTGCCTGGCTTTCTTTGGAGACTTTTCATCCTGACCTGTCTAGAGAATTTCTACCTCCTGTTCTCATCATTGGGGGTGACCGGGCTGTTGACGGGGACATCCTGCTTCTTCTCTCTATAGCATCTCACCCCTCTGCAGCCTAATGCTGGCTTTGTTCTCATGGAGAAGCCCGGTTCTATTTTAAAACAAGCAAACAAACAAACCAGAAGCATTCAAAACTTTGGACCCCATATTCAGAGCTAGCCCACTGCCAAATTCACTGAAACCTATCGGCCACAGTAAGTAAGACCTTTCCTAATCTAAGGTTTGGGTGGAAGCAGCTGTAAAAGAACATTGCCAAAATTCTTGATACAAGGAGCAATGAAGAATGCTTGGGTCTGCAATCATCATGCATTACTTGAAGATCAGGTTCAGGTAGATACTCAGGTCAAAGAATGCGCTCATAGTCCTGCAGCTACCCAGAGGCTGGGTACTTTAAAAAATGTTTTCAGACAGGGTCTTTTGAAACCCAGACTCAGCGTGAAAGCATGATGTAGCCACCGTGACTTTGAACCTCCGGCCTCCTGCCTCTACTGCTGAGGTTACAAGCTTGAGCGACCATGTCCAGCAGGCAGAATGACCTCAGACAAGTCCCCAGGCCTTAGAGCAGTGGTTCTCAACCTGCCTAACATGGGCACGTTTTAATGCAGTTCCTCGTGTTGTAGTGACCCCCATAAAAATTATTCGTGATATTTCATTACTATAATTTCGCTACTGTTATAAATTGTAATGTGAATATCTGATAGGCAACCCCTGTGAAAGGACCATTGGCTTCTTCCCCTCCCCCAGAGATTGAGACCCACAGGTTGAGAACCACATTGCCTTAGAGGCTATGGAATGGTACCCTTCTCCCACAGTACAGCATTATTTTGAGGTTCATGTTTGTTTGCGGTGGGATAGAAGGACAAGGGGTGGGGTTAGAGAGATGGCTCAGTGGTTAAGAGCACTGGCTGCTCTTCTAGAGGACCCAGGTTCAATTCCCAGCACCCACATGACAGCTCATAACTATCTGTAACTCTAGTTCCAGGGGATCCAATATCCCCACACAATATACTCAGGCAAACACCAATGCACATAAAATAAAAAATTTTAAATAAAAAAAAAGAAAGACATGGACATTACAGTGATGTGGGAAAAACAGCCTGTTGTCCTGGCATGCTGGCTTGCCTTTTCTGCTGAAAACAAAAACAAAAAAACCCAAAAAAAAACCCAAAAACCAGAAAATTTTAGATATCACTGATGACACCCAAATAGCCTATAAAGACATTTTGTGTTTTCCAAAAGGCATCTTGTCAAAAACAATAAATAAGTTGTGCTTCTTTGTAACTAGATGATACTTTTGTTTGTTTGTTTGTTTTTCGAGACAGGGTTTCTCTGTGTAGCTTTGTGTCTTTCCTGGAACTCACTTGGCAGCCCAGGCTGGCCTCAAACTCACAGAGATCTGCCTGGCTCTGCCTCCCGAGTGCTGGGATTAAAGGCATGCGCCACTACCGCCCGGCCGATGATACTTTCATAAAGACATTTCAATCAAGGATATCAAGCAATAAATAAACTGTGTTTACTTAGGGTAAAAAAAAAGTTGTAACCTTAAGTGTCTACTGTTCTTCCCCAAACCTAAAAAACAATAGCCCTCATAAATCCACCTTAAAACTTTATATGCAAAAGAAATGCTTTAAGCTTTTTAAAAGATATTTTAAAAAAGTTTTTAACTATGTGTATGTGTGTGTGTGTGTGTGTGTGTGTGTGTGTACTACTATGTGCACATGTGTGCAGATGCCCAAAGAGGCCCAAACTTTTAACCTTGTAAACTCTCTTCTTACACTGTTAAAAGAGAAGGGGCTTCTAGCAACCTCGGAGACGTAACCAATTGGAAAGATACTTAATTGTGACCTTTTCTTTTTCCTTTTGCCCCCTCAAGACAGGGTTTCTGGGGCTGGGGATTTAGCTCAGTGGTAGAGCACTTGCCTAGAAAGCGCAAGGCCCTGTGTTGGTCCTCAGCTCTGAAAAAAAAAAAGACAGGATTTCTCTGTGTAGCCCACCGCCAACCGGCTGAATTGATTCTTGAGACACCCATACCCATGCTTTTGGGTGTGCTTATTTGTTCCTTGCTGTGGATATCGCTCTGTGTAAATAAAGTTCTGATTGGCCAGTGGCCAGGCAGGAAGTATAGGCGGGACAAGAGAGAAGAGAATTCTGGGAAGTAGAAGGCTGGAGAGAGACACCGCCAGCCGCCGCCAGGAGAAGCAACATGTAAAGACACTGGTAAGCCACAAGCCATGTGGCAAAGTATAGACTAACAGAAATGGGTTAATTTAAGATAGAAAAGGTAGATAACAAGCAGCCTGCCACGGCCATACAGTTTGTAAACAATATAAGTTTCTGTGTGCTTTCTTGGTTGGGTCTAAGCGACTGTGGGACTGGCGGGTAAGAGAGATTTGTCCTGACTGTGGGCCAGGCAGGAAAACTCTAACTACAAATGGCGTCCAACGTGTTGGCAAGAATTTCCACCTAAAACCTGAGAAAAAAGATTCTAAACCAAAGCTAAAAACAGCTTCCTAGTTGTCTTTCTTAAGTTAGCGGCAGCCCGCCGGTTTCAGCTACTCTGGCGGGTTCCTGGCGTGTGTGTCTGACCTGCAGTGCGGCGGGAATGAGGAGTCTACAAGCAGCACTTTACTCTGCTGCATGGTAGATTTAGCCTTTGCTAGTTAAAAAAAAAAAAAAAAAAAGGTTTCTGGGCTATGCGCTGCTTTGATAGAACTGCTTCTGATAGTTGATGGTACACATGACTCCAGACCCAGAGCTGGCGGTAAACTGTACCACCGCCATGTTGGGAAGCTGAGATGGGCGGAGCCAGCAGCCACAGCAGCGTTTCAGTCTTACAAAGATGGATATTACACAGAGAATCTGGTTTATGTTGTCTTTGGAATTTTTAACTACAAAAAAAGATTTGATTGTAAAAGCTGTTGAGTTAAACAAATATGTAAATTTTAAAGGTACCTTGACTTCAAAATTTGGATATAAGGATATGTTGCTTTGGAAAGGAGTCTCTGCTTTTGTTTCCACAGAAAGCCAGAGGCTGTGGATTTGTTCCAGATTAAGATATATCAGGTTTGATCAGCCAAGACCACCTGAAAGGTCTCCGATGACACCATGGCCCAGATGATCTAACATCCAGAATGATTTCAAGGCAACTGGCTCAGAGGTTCACCCTAATGGACTACTCCATAATCCTAAAATTTTCTTTGTGTCCCCATAAGATAGAGCGCCCCCCTCCAGCAGGAAGTAGTAAAAGAAACTACGCCCACATTCCCAAAATTATCAAGTTGGCTTTGGAGGTGGAATTGGCTCACTCCTTCTCTAAACCCAAACATATTGCTAAAAAAAAGGATTAAGAGATTCTTATGTCCCAAATCAGAAGAGCCCTCTGGTGTGGGACAGAAAAAAACCAATATTTTTCTTTAAAGCAGGTTGATTATAAATATGATCTCTTTCTAAAGAAGAAAGGGGATATGATACAGATATAATAGGATGAAAGGATAGATTAAGGAACTTACTTCTAAAGAGCAACAACTTGTTTAAAATGTTTTACATTGGTATAGATTTTAGTCTATTGATACAAACTTAAAGTTAATTTTGTTATACTGTGTGTATATTTCTAATCATGTTTAAGGTATTATGTTTGTATAGCTCATTTAAATTGCAATGGATAATTAAAAATAAATTAATAACTGGTCATCTATGATAATCATACTCATAGCCATGTTAGTTAAGTCTTCTAGGTATACACAGAGATATTTCAGATAGACAGGTAATCTTCAAACACTTCAAAGATCTACAGAATATGGCATTTAAAATTTAGACTTTCTGGACAATGAGACATGTCTGCTCCTGGCAGCACCGATTTACTTCAGAGACAAGGATGGGCATTGAAGACACTTCATATCTTATCTTCACCTTGGCAAAAATAGCCATTTGGGCAAGAAACTGTTCTTGCCTGGACTGCTTGATCAACTGGACATACAGGACCCATAGAAAGGTGACCACTAAACTTTGTTTGACAAAATGGTCCTTCAGGTTCCTGCTTCGCAGAGAAAACTGCCAGACATTCTACAGGACATTGAGAGAAGTGACCAAGAGACTCTAGCCCTGTGGGCTGAAGACAAATGCCCCAACTTTACAAAGGAACATTAGGTGACTGTCCAGGCTGCCAGCTGTCTCTGTCTACTCTTGCAAGACTCCTGAAAAATGCTTACATCCTTCTCCTGGTTTTCAGGTAATATTATATCCTTCTGAGGTCTTTGATGTGGTTGAAGACTAGATAGTTATAATTTCCTCAGTTATGATACAAGATAAGTTAGATATAAAACCTTAGACTCACAAATATAAGATAGATAGGATATCTTCTTTAATATTATAACTGTAATTCTTGCTTGATAATTGTTATATGTAATTGTACTATGTAAAAGTTAAAACCTTCCTTTAAAAAAAAAGAAAAGGGGAAGTGCTGTGGATATCGCTCTGTGTAAATAAAGTTCTGATTGGCCAGTGGCCAGGCAGGAAGTATAGGCGGGACAAGAGAGAAGAGAATTCTGGGAAGTAGAAGGCTGGAGAGAGACACCGCCAGCCGCCGCCAGGAGAAGCAACATGTAAAGACACTGGTAAGCCACAAGCCATGTGGCAAAGTATAGACTAACAGAAATGGGTTAATTTAAGATAGAAAAGGTAGATAACAAGCAGCCTGCCACGGCCATACAGTTTGTAAACAATATAAGTTTCTGTGTGCTTTCTTGGTTGGGTCTAAGCGACTGTGGGACTGGCGGGTAAGAGAGATTTGTCCTGACTGTGGGCCAGGCAGGAAAACTCTAACTACAGTTCCTAGAGCATCTTTCTGGTTTTTTTTTTTTTAAATCCAGAGAAGTTCTTATTTATTTATTTGTTTGTTTATTTTATGTAGATGGATGCTTTGTCTCTCTGCACACCAGAAGAGGACATCAGATCTCATCATAGACATATGTACGCTGCCATAGGAGTGCTGGGAATTGAACTCAGGACCTCTGGAAAAGCAATCAGTGCCTTTGACTGCTGAGCCATCTCTCCAGCCCTATGTATGTATGTATGTATGTATGTATGTATGTATGTATGTATGTATGCATGTATGCTTGTACACACCACATGTATGCAGTGCCCAGGGAAGCCAGAAGAGAACTAGTTGTGAGCTTTACTTTGTGAGGGCTGAGCTGGGCAGTGGTGGCACACACCTTTGATCCCAGCACTCGGGAGGCAGAGCCAGGCAGATCTCTGTGAGTTCAAGGCCAGCCTGGTCTACAGAGCAAGTTCCAGGATAGGCTACAAAGCTACACAGAGAAACCCTGTCTTGAAAAAAACAAAAACAAACAAAAAAACCATAGTGAGTGCTGAGAACTGAACCCAGGTCCTCTGTGAGAGCAGCAAGTGCTCTTAACCTTAAAGCCATCTATCCAGTCCCTCTTTCTGTTTTCAATAAATCCAACTGTGCTTCATATTGGCTCTCCCTGAAATCCTTTTCTTCATCAAAACTATGAATCCTGGTTTCCTGGTTTTGCCTGGGAGGAAACCTCTGAAAAAAAAAAAGTCACCTATGAGCATGGTGGCCCACACCTTTAATCCCAGGACTTGGGAGGTAGAGGCAGGTAGATCTCTGTGAGTTCAAGACCATCCTGGTCTACAAAGTGAGTACCCTTTCAAAACTACACAGTAAGACCCTAAAAGAGAAGAAAGAGGGAGAGAGAGAGAGAGAGAGAGAGAGAGAGAGAGAGAGAGATCTTTCTAGTTGGTAATGAGAAATGTTTTACTGTGTCTATGTGTTTGAGTTTATCAATTTTTCTACTTATGTACATTTGAGTTCTTCACTGTCTGTGGTTGACTGAGGGGCTATGAATATTCTGAAGTATAATTTTTTATTCAATTCCATTTTTTACTAACATTTATTTATTTCTTTTTTTTGAGCTGAGACTCGAACCCAGGGTTACTAACATTTTTTTTTTTTTTTTTCTTGAGGAGATGTGAAATTACCATCACAGGGCTCAGCAAAGCTCTTTAATGCCTGGCTAAGAAGAAATTGTTGATTTCCTTCTGGGAATAATTTGGTGGGGGGAAAATACTAAGAAACATTTCTAGACAGATGAAAAGCTATTCAACCCCTAAACCAGTCCCATAGTCCCTGCTGCATCAATGTTTTTCTGAATTTTCCTGTGAATATCATCCTATAGGGCCCAGTGAACTGGGTACCGAACACTGCCTCTCTCACACCGCCTTTCTCAGTACTGGTCCTTTTTCCTCTGTAATCCTCATGAGGACTTCACCCACATATCAAACAGGGAACGATGGCTACCCCGGGACTTCCCTCAGTGGCATTCTAGTCTCAGATGGCTTGGCCTTGGCTGCCACCCATCACAAAGAGCATGGGACCCCCACTACGGCAAGGAGGCACATGGTCAAAAAGGTAGGGGAAAGGGAGCCAGGTCGGGAATGGTCCCCTGTGGATCCTCCACCATCACATGGATCAACCTCAGTTGCGTGTCTCAGCACCCACTGCAGGGGCAGTGCAACCGCACCTCCATAACTCATCTTTTTGTTCTGTTGGTCCCTATAACTGCTCCTCCATAACGCATCTTTTTGTTCTGTTGGTCCCTATAACCGCTCCTCCATAATGCATCTTTTTGTTCTCTTGGTCCCTATAACTGCTCCTCCATAACGCATCTTTTTGGTTCTGTTGGGTCCTAAGTCCATCTTTTTGTTCTGTTGGTCCCTATAACCGCTCTTCCATAACGCATCTTTTTGTTCTGTTGGTCCCCATTTAGACACTCATTGTGTTATGTGGCTTTTCCTTTTCTACAGATAGACAGACATCTACCCACCCCAGACAGGGAATTGACAACAGATCAACAAAACAATTGCCCCATAATTCAACTTGGTGAACCAATGAGTTTATTAGGATTCCCTATAAGAGTATGGATAAGTCGTTATTTACAGGAGCATGGATGATCAAAGACTGCTCACTGAACAGCATTCCCTAGCCTAGGTGATGACCCATGAAATTTGCACAATTTCAGGCAGTTTGACACGTCAGAGATTCTTCACCCCAGCAGTTCTTACTACTTTGATAGCTGTCTAATCTTGGGGAGGGATCTTTTTAAGTTTGGGGAGTATCCTCAGACTTGAGGGTGAAAGACCCCCACAGGAGATCTTCCCTCAAGAGAGACCCCAGACCCAAGGAACGCGCCGATACCACGAATCAGATGCAAACAGCAAGAGGGTTTATTTAAATGCACAGGTACCTGGGGCGGCAAAGTCTCTGGGAAGACTTGCGCGCCTCCCTAGGGGAAGGGGAACTTTTTATAAGGGTCCTAGGAGCAGAAGCGCAGTTACAGAAGCTAGAAGCATAGTTACAGGGTTCCCATTGGTTGATTCAAATAAGGTCAGGGTGAACTCGGGGACTATCTTTAATGTTCAGAAATGTGCAGCTGTTTGTTCTCCAAGGCCAGGTAGCCAATTATAGATATCTTGTTCTGACCCAAGTTTTTTTCCTCCCAAAGCCGGGTGTTTGATATCTCCTGCTTTGACTCAAGGTTACTTTCCCAATTATCTCTCTCAAGGCTGTTTCTTAGACTAAGTTGTTAAGACAAGGGGGGCATTTCAAGGGCATTTACTTCCTGAGCCTTGTAAGTTTTGTTTACTTCCTGAGTCTTTTAAAAATTAGTTTGTATTATTTTATTTTATGTGTGTGGGTGTTTTGCCTGCATGGATGTCTGTGCACCATGTGCCTGATACCTTTGGAGGCCAGTTGAAGGCATCAGATCCCCTAGAAATGGAATTATAGGTGTTTGTGAGCTGCCATGTGAGTGCTGGGAAATGAGCTCAGGTCCTCAGGTTAAGAATCGTCAACACTCTTAGCCACCAAGTCATCCCTTCAACTTGTACTTTCTGACTCTTTAAAAATTTTATTTATTTTAGTTTAATGTGTATGGGCATTTGCCTGCATGTCTGTCTGTGCACCATATGTGTGCCCAGTGCCCTTGGAAGCCAGAAAAGGCCGTGAGATCCGAGCTGGAGTTACAGACAGTTGTGGGCTGCTATGTGGGCTCTGGGAATCAAACCTGGGTCCTTGGGATGATCAACCAGTGCTCTTAACTGCTGAGCCATCTCTCCAGCCCCATATTTCCTCTTAATGAGCCTTTCTCCATGACGGAATATTTCAATTAGAAGAAATTGCCACACAACATGTATAAGAATAAAGTTAAGTATCATATATATTCACAAGTATATATGCCTTATTATATATTTATTTTTACTCATAAATATTTTATTTTGCTTAACATATGAAACTCATACACATTCATGGGGGGAGGTTAGTGTCAGTATTCCCACATATGCATACAGCTTATACTCTGTAAATTTGATCTCTCTTTATCCAGCCTCCCTACCACACCTCCTTTTCAATTACTATTTATTATTATATTCTATTTTACAATCAGGTTGACTTTTTACTTTTTAATATATGAAAGATAGTATGTATGCCACCTTTCCCCATTAATACCTAAAAATACCTAAGTATCATCTAAAAAAATTAAAGTAAGTGTGGAATGTTCTTTTACACTGTGTGAATATATGTCACTGTGATTGGTTTAATAAAAAGCTAAATAGCCAGTAGCTAGGCAGGATTTTCAGGATGGAGAGAATGCTGGGGAGAAGAGCAGAGTCAGGAGGAAATGCCATGAGACACAGCAAGCAGTCTGGGAAGCATGTAGAGGAGGTAAATGAGCCTTGGGGGCAGCATATAGATTCATTGAAATGGGTTAATTTAAGTTATAAGAGCTAGCTAAATACAAGCCTAAGCTATCAGTTGAACATTTATAATTAATAAGAAGTCTCTGTGTGGTTATTTGGGAGCAACTGCAGGGACACAAAGAAATTCCGCCTACAAATAAGTTTTCTGAGCAGGAGGCACCATCGTGTGAGTTGATGTAGCCACAAGGACTAAAAAGGTTCAGCTCGAGGAGCCCAAGAGCAAGGACATCCTCCTATGGCTGCTAGTGAAGTTCTGCTGGTTTCTAGCTAGACGAACACCCTCATCTTCAATCAAGTTACACTGGAAAGGTTATTTAGGAGCTGCACTAACTGGCCACCTCTGTCCCTGCCCTGGATGATCCAAAAGATGAAGGGTCTTAGCTGATAAAACAAAACAGCTGTGGTTGTGGGGACAGTCATAGATGATGTGTGGATTCTGGAAGTGCCCAAGCTGAAGGTGTGTGCACTGCAGGTGAGCAGCCAGCACAAAGTCAAATCAAGGCTGGGGGTAAGATCCACCATCAGCCAGCTGGCCTGGAGTCTCCCAAGGGCCATGGCACCATGCTCCTATCTGGTCCTGGGAAGATCTGAGAGGTGTACTGGTACTTTGGCAAGGTCCCAGGAACCACACAAAGCCACACCAAACCCTATGTCTGCTCCAAGTGCGGGAAGTTTGAGTGTGCCAGAGGCTAAGGGCCAGCCGTGGCTACAAAAACTAACCCTGGATCTTACTGTTATTAAAAAAGTTTTGGGGGCTGGAGAGATGGCTCAGAGGTTAAGAGCACCAACTGTTCTTCCAGAGGTCCTGAGTTCAATTCCCAGCAACCACATGGTGGCTAACAACCATCTGTAAGGAGATCTAGCGCCCTCTTCTGTATACACAATAAATAATAAATAAATCTAAAAAAAGTTTTGGATGTGGGGGTGTGTGAAAATAATTCCAAGGTAGCTGGAGAGATGACTCATTGGTTAAGAGCACTTGTTGCTCTTGCAGAGACCCGGGTTTAATTGGGTTTGAGTCCTGGCACTCACATAATGGTTCACAACCATCCATAACTCCAGTTCCAGGGGATTCAGTGACTTCTTCTGCCCTCTCCAGGCACCAAGCACACAGGTGGTTCATATACATACATACAGTCAAAACACTCACACATAAAAAAATGCATAAATCCAATTTCTAAATTAATAATAATAATAAAACACCCAGATGTCCTTGTTATAGGCTAAAGGATGGAGGGAAGGAGATGAAGGAGGTGGGTCAGACTCACACTCTTGGGCTAAACAGAGAAAAGAAAACTGTTCCCTGTAAGGCAGAGGTCTGCCATCATGAGAACTCCACACTCTGCTAGCAAAGTCCAACCAACCAAGAAGCAGCAGCACTTTACACCATCCCATTCACACTTTTTCCTATCCCAAGGTTTTGTCCAGTGTCTTGACTCTCTTAATGACAGACAATGGAGGTTCGCTGTAAGCTGTTTATGTGCTCAACTTTTCCTGGTGAAATGAGAACGTGCCAACACTTTTCCACGCTGTTGGTTACAGAATAGATGCAAAACCATTCCCCTCCACCTAGCATTTGTTATAGCTGAGCAAATTTGGGTTGCTGTTTTTTAAATGATATCTCCTGGTCTCTAAAACTTTGATTTGACATATTTGCTGGCAATGTTGTAATCTGTCCTCGGCAAGAGGCCCCACCCTGCTCTGGGAGTTCCAACATAGGACCTGGCCTTCAAAGTAGGGAAAAAAGGGCCCTTTTCCTCAGCAGCAATCATTGCTCCTCAACACAAGACTGTTTGAGACAGCTAGAACCAAGAATACAGCCTCCCCTTCTGTCCTTCTAAGGCCCTGAAACCAAGTCTCAAGACGTTGAGGCTGCCACTGTGAGAAGTTATTGGGTAATCTGTTCTGATTTCTGGTTTCTGGATCCATCCATCAGGGACTCACCAGGACTTCCAGGACAAACTGTTCAATTTGGAGATGGTTGGTTGAGAGAGTTCTTTCAAGTCTGATATCATCATTTTCCATGTTTGACAATTTTTTTTTCTTTTCAATCTAGAGTACTGGTTGTTAGTCTAAAATACTTTGAGCTCATGGTGACATCGTGTGGTTATTTGTGTAACTGCAAGTTGGGTCTTGGCGACTCCCAGTTTGACCATCAGCTATGCTGATGAAGATTAATTGAATCCCCCCCCCCCCCCCAGGAGCTAGAGAGATAGCTTAGTGGTTACAAACACATACCTCTTTTGAGAAGAACTGGAATTCAGTTTGCAGTACCCAATGTCAGGCAGCTCATAACAGACATCTCCAGGTGAATCCAAATCCTGTGAGACCTCCTCGGGCATTTACATTCAGGTGCACATCCCACACACAAACTCACACATGCATATATATCTAATCTTTCATTTTTTCAGTTAAAAGTAATTGAAAACAAAAGAGATAAAATTCAGTTTGTGGGGTAGTTTCTAGTTGACTGGAAACCTCCTTAGTCCAGCACAGGTAGCATAAGACATCCGACTGAAGAACATCCCCATCACCTGATTAGAAGGAACATCACTGGCTCATCCAGGAAGGGAGAAACCAGTTCTCCCTCATCTTTGACTACCTCAGCTCTCAGAGTTCAGGCCTCTGTGAGAGAAAGAATAGTCTTCTGTCGAAACTTCGTTTTTGGTGGTGGTTGTGTTATTGTTATTGTTGTTGTTGTTGTTGTTTGTTTGTTTGTTTGTTTTTGAGACAGGGTCTCTCTACTCACTATGTAGACCAGGCCGACCTCAAACACACAGAGATATCCCCCTCCCCCCAAGGAACAGGGGAGAGGAAACAGAAAAATCCACAGAGTTAGATGCTGGAGAAACGGCAGGACTGACAGCTATCTAAGGGCCTGATGGACACTCCTCCGTAGTGCCTGAAACAACACACCCAGGGTGGATACAGAAACACAGCTCTCACCTCAAATGGGAACAACAGTTTATTCTAGAGACAAATATGAGGAGTCATGGTCCAGAAATAGGTTTAGGTTACCCCAAATTCCATATTCCAACATGGGAGGAGTTTCATGAATGGTTTTTTTTTTATAGTAATAGAACAAAGAAAGCAATAGGCACTTTGAAAACACATAGATGGAAAGATTAACTAGGTGGTACACAAAGCAGAGGAATCTCAGCTGCAGGCATAGACAGACCTTAGATGATGCAATGACACTGAGCCCTTTGATTGGTGGAAAGCGAGGGCGTGGCTAAGTTAATAGATTCAAAATGTTCTGTTTTGTTTTCGTCATCTGTTAGGACTTTAGGTTCTGCTTTATCTGTTAGTTACAGGATGTTAAGTCCTACACAGTAGGGCGAGGAACGGCTGTTCAGTAGGTCAGAATGGAAGAAGGGGAGAGAGGACTTACAGCATAGTAAAGGGAAAATTAAGAGGAAGTCGGGGCTGAGGGGAAGAATAGGGTGTTTGAAAACGCCATATGGAGACCTACTGTTTGGTAAGGTTTTGGTTTTTCTGTATAGCTTTGGAGTCTGTCCTGGATCTCACTCTGTAGCCCAGGCTGGCCTCGAACTCATAGAGATCCGCCTGGCTCTGCCTCCTGAGTGCTGGGATTAAAAGCGAGGGCCACCGCCACCACCACCTGGCTTGTTTCTTTTCTTTTCTTTCTTTCTTTTTTGTTTTGTTTTGTTTTGTTTTTGTTTTTGAGACAGGGTTTCTCTGTGTAGTTCTGGCTGTCCTGGAACTCATTCAAAAACCTTGAACTCAGACATCTGCCTACCTCTGCCTCTGGGATTAAGGGTGTGCACTACCACTGCCTGGCTTTGTGTAAGCTTTCAAAAAAAAATATTTAAAAAAATAATTGGGGGGGGGGCTGGAGAGATGGCTCGGCAGTTAAGAGCACTAGCTGCTCTTCCAGAGGACCAGGGTTCACTTCCTGTCATCCACATAGCAATGTACAATCATCTGTAACTCCAGATACATGGGATCTAACACCATCTTCTGACCTCTGTGAGCACCAGGTACACACACAGTACACAGACATACAAAGACAGAACACCCAAACCCATTAGAGTAAATCAGATTTTTTTTTTAAAGTTGTAATTAAAATTACTCCACCTGGGGAATAACGCTTCTCCCAGAAACCACAAACTATCAAAAAAGCCCAGTCCCAGGTGTGGGATACCTCCCTTCAAGTTGCTGGTCAGGGAAGTGTAAGAAACCCCCAAACAATTCAGGCTATTGCCGCTGCCTTTGCTTGCCCATCGGAACTTAGAAGTATCTCCCTATTGCTGAAGGTCCCAGGCAGAACTTGGAGAAATGGAGCTGGTATGGGACAGGACACCTCCTCTCTGATGGTCAGCTTCCTCAAGGAACAGTCTTACTCAGCTGTGAACCCAGTGGGTGACTCACCCAGCAAGGTATGCTCAAGGGTGCAGCTGTGGTACGAATGTCTTGGGCAACCACCAGCTCTCTGGTTACATTTAAGGCCCACTCAACAGGAGAGAATTCGAGCCTGGTGTTATAATCCTGCCAAGAACTTGTGGCTAGAGAGACCATAAATCTTTGGGAAGAACCTACTATGATTATTTTGTTGAATTGACAGATCTCTTATCCAGCTGGCTCCTACTTATCCTTATACCCATAAAATTACACTAGCTCACAAGACCCCACTCCTAGTAGAGAAGCTAAAGCTGCTGGCGGGGTGTGGGGTGTGGGGGTGTGGGAGGTGGAGCTGGTTTTCTTTACACCCACAGGAATTCAAGCAATGCAAACAACACTAATTAGGCTCTCTCAGACACACACACACACACACACACACACACACACACACACACACAGGCAAAATACCCATATATTGAAAACTAAAGAGGGATTCTGAGCTGGGTGTGGTGGCCTGTGTCTCTAATCCCAGCACTTGGGAGGCAGAGGCAGAAGGATCTCTATGAGTTTGAGGCCAGCTTGGTCCAGGACAGTTAGGAATGTATAGAAAAGACCCTCTCTTGAAGTCCAGGATTCTCAAGAGAGAGCTCTATCATGGGGAGACTGGATAGCTCATCCTATGAACAAACCCAAAGCAGGCTGACAATCCAGCCTGCTCATGAAGTTTAGGAGGCAGTTCACAAGTTCAAAGCCAGCCTGGGCAACTTAGCTGGTAAAAGTGAATACAGGGCTAGGGATATAGTGACAGGGTAATTGTCTAGCAAGCAGGAGGCCCTGGGTTTAATGGTGGTGGTGGTGAGGTGTGTGTGTGTGTGGAGAATAAGTGTCTGGGCTTTAATGGAACTGGCAAGATGATATAAATTATCCTCCTACTGCCTGATCTCAATTCTGCTTTTGCCTGAGGGGGACCACTGTGCAGAAGTGACTTCGCCCAGATCTCCACAAACGTGGGCTAACCTCCTTCTTACCCACTGTGCCACAATGACACGGACCTCTGGGCCATGGTTCTCACCTCTTTCCAGGCTAGGGTGAGTTGGGCAGATAAAGAGCAGGAGAACGATGGAGGCTGAGTAGAATCTCTGCTGTATGGTTGGGAATGGAACCACCTCCCCTACCCCCAGAAACAGAGACTTCCCTTCTCCCAAGGACTCCTAAAAGCCACTTACCTGACTACCACTCACCACTATGGCTACACTTCTGGGGACTGAGGTCAGTGCCTAGCACATCAAGAAACCATTTTTCTATCATCAAGCTACATCCACCACCATTTGAAAACTTGTTTGAGACATGGTCTCCCCAATTTGTGCAGGTGATTGCTTCCAATTCATGAGTTGCTGGGATCACAAACCTAGTTGCCATGACCAGCTTCACACTATTTTTAGTGAAGTTGAACACAAATCTCAATTCAGAGTTTTTATTATGCACCTGCACCAACTGTGGGAAGCCAAGGAATTAGGGGAGCATGGAAGGAGGCTTCTTAGATGTAGGGTCTCCACCTGCAGCCTTCTGTGGGCGACTCTGAGGAAGACCTGGAGGAGTGACTCTCCTCAGCTGAGGCTACAGACGTCAGCAGCCAGAGGGAGCCAAAGGCCAAGCCGGTCCAGTAAGGATGGGATGTTTAGTGAGGCTTGCCACTGTCCCTAACTACTGAGGGGAAAGGTGGGATTTGAGCTGCATCCCCAGGCTTCTAAGACTGGGGAAAGTGACCTTCCAGTTATGGTGATGCCCTGGAGGGCTCTGGACCAGCAATGAGGGCTCCCTGGCAGTATCTGCAGTATACTTGGGATATCTCCTTTACTGTCCCCTGTATTTTTCAGCTGATTGTCATAAACACAAGGGAACAGCACCATGTTTCCCCTTCAGGTAACTGTGAGCTTCAGGCAAGAGTGCAGGGGTAGACAGGGTGAATACAAAGACCCTGGCCTCCATGTGGAAGTCCCCCTCCCTTGACCCTAAGACCCAACTTCTCCCTTCTCCCAACACAAGGATAGAAGAGAACTATTTAGAAACTAGGACTTCCCACAGTTTATTTCTTGTTCAAGATGTGACCAAATGGTTTTATTGCATTTACTATTTCTGGGTGATGCACTGAGCAGAAAAAGAAAGCCTCATAATTCTTTGATTGGGTCTGGATTAGAGGCTTCTTGATGTGGAAATCAGGAGAGAGCACCAGAGGCCTTGAATTCATTTTCCCAGGTTTCCTGACAGCTGAGAGCTGGTACAGCCTACAGAACCAGCCTGGCTGCAGCTCTCAAGTCCAATCATAGTCACACTGAGGCCAACACCCTCCCAGCTGAGCCCAGCCAGTAAGACCACATTTTTGATGGCTTGAGGTTTCCCGCCAGCGACCACTCCCAGAATGCCAGGCTTTGAACTTAAAGGCCATGGATGAAGATTCTTCCTTGTAGATACCAGTAGCTCTGAGAGCAGACAACTGGGATCAAACCCAGCATTCAAAGATGGCAAGCAAGCTACCTCAAGCTCCAACTGGTTCATCTGAGGCAGGAATAACAGCACCACGGAATTATCTGGAGTTTGCCTATGTCTACTCAAACCCCAGTGTTGAAGTCCTAACTCCTAGTACCTCAAGATGGGACTTTATTTGGAAATGTAGGTGGGGTTCTGCTGCAGCAGACAGGGTGAGCCCCAACCCCAAAACTGGGATCCTTGTGCAAAAAGTAAGTTTGGAGGCCCGACACATTGGAGATGAAGGCAAAATGGAGAGACGTTTGTACAAGCCCAGGGCTACAGACAAGTGTTAAGTGACCATCAGACACATGGTGACTCCCTCCTTCTAGCTTCCGACCCCAGACCTCAGCCTTGCAGCTTCCATAGCTGGGACAAAGCCACAGGTTAGTACTAGTTAGAACCATGCTAGAAAACTAAACAAACTGCCTTGGAGTCAATATCCTTGAAGGACACAGAAGTCTGTCCCAGGGTTTGGCTTGCCGGCAGAGGAGACTTTAGGGGCTGAACTCTTAATTCCCAGACATAAAGGGGAGGAATCTGAGTGGTGACAGGCAGTTTCCATCACACATTTATGAATGATCTTTGGGGGAAAACGAAGACATGTTGGGATAGGTGCACACACTTTTAAAATGTGAGCTCCTGATCCCCATATGGTCAATGGCCTGGCCTAATTAGGCCTCATGACAATCCCCAGTAGATCCTAAAGGCCCTCCTGGCCATCTGTGGATCTGTGGGGCGTTCTCCTGTACACAAGAATCTCAGGCTGACTTCTGAGGACAGCTCCCCACTATACACACCCCACCCCTAGAAGCCATTGGATTGGGGCAGCCTAGCCCCTTTGAGGGCTGGAGTGAGTGGCTGGAAGTCTCTGAGATGCAGCTCTGGAGGCTGGAGTTGCCTCGCCTTCCTGGTTTGGCACAGTAGAAGGGTTGCTCAGGTGGATACTTTACTGGGGAGGAAGAGGCATGGCACCAGAAGTTGAACACTACCTGAGAGCAAAGGGCAGGTGGTTTGGGCTTTGTGTTCGGGCTTGTGCTCGGGCAGGGACTAGCTCACGGGGCCACACCCTGCTTAGTATGAGTTCAGAGCCTGCTTGGAGCGACGCTTCATGTGTATGCGCTCGTGGCGGAGAAGATCATAATTCTGCCGGAAAGTTTTGACACAGTACCGACACTGGAGGGGACGGGCCTCGCTCTTCAGGTGACAGTGGCTACGGTGTCTCACCAGATGGTCGTGTCGCTGGAAGCTCTTCCCACAGTTCCCGCACCGGAAGCCCAGCTTGGCTTTGCTCTTCTCCATCAGGGCACGGGCGCCTGTACCCTCTGTTTCCGACGCACCCTCCTCACTCTTCTTCACCGGTGGCTGCCTCTCTGGCTGCAAGTGGATCCGTCGGTGGGAGAGCAGATGTGAGTTGAGGCGGAAGCTCTTTCCGCAGACTGTGCACCTGTAGGGCTTCTGGACCTCATGGGTCTCCAGGTGTCCGTCCAGGTCCTCGCTGTCACTGAATAACTCCCCACACACTGAGCACTTGTGTGGCTTCTGCTCCCTGCGGCTGCGCATGTGCCGGATGAAGTTGACTCTCCAGCGGAAGATCTTCCCACAGCTCGGACACACATAAGACTTTTGTGAGGTCTGTACCTCACCCCCACCCTCAGTGCTGCCCCGGTGGGTCGGGAGACTGTGGGGCTTTTCTGTAGGGCTCCTCAGTTCCTCTGTGCAATATGGGCTGTGTTGGGAGTCCTCATCTCCAGAACTGGACAGTTCGATCTCAATGGTCACCTCCTGGTCCAGGCTGCTCTTTAGGGGTGGTGGGTCACTTCCTGTTACAGGAAACCAGTATGGTCAGTGGAACAGTCCAGACTACTTCCTGCCCCAGCCCTTAGGAACCCTACTCAGAAAGGCTTAATTGGGGGTCCAGTCACCCTGGGTAACGTTATAATGTTCCTCAGTAACTCCTGAGCGTCTGGCTGCCTGCACCGGCTGCTGGTGTAGCAACTGTATTTTTCTGGCTTCCCTGAGCCACTGGGACTTCAAAGTCTAAGAACTGGCACTTATCTGTGTAAACCTTTGACACACCTTTTGTATGACTTAACTGGGCACCGTGCCAAGGACCCTGGAGGTTCAGGGACCATGTTAGAGTCATGGTGTGCACAGCCCCTCTGCTCCTAGACTCTAACAAGTGCTGTATTACTTCCGCCGCACACTCTCACAGCCACGGGGACAAGCCTGAAGAAGCAGCGCGGTAGCTCTTTTGGGGGGCCTGCCACCCAGTTTCCAAGTAAATCACACTCAGAGGCTTATTTTTAATTATTTGCCAGGCCTTAGCTTGGCTCGTTTCTAGCCAGTTTCTTAAACTATCTCATCTATCCTTTGCCTCTGGGCTTTTCCTTTCTCTATTCCTGTGTACCTTCCATTACTCCATGGCTGGCCTAGCATCCCGTCTCCTTTTCTCTTGCTCTTCCTTCTTCTCCCAGTTCTCTCCTTCTGTTTACTCTCTGCCTACCAGCCCTGCCTGTCATCTCTCCTACCTCGCCCTTGGATGTTCAACTCAACCATCAGGTGCTTTAGACAGCAAAGGAACGCAGCTTCACAGAGTTAAACAAATGCAACATAAAAGAATGCAACACAGCTTTGCATCATTAAACAAATGTTCCACAGCACAAACAAACACATCTTAAAATAGCATTCTACAACACTCACTGCTCCCCAACCTAAGTCTGCTGGACGGAGCTAGAAGCTGGCCTTCAAAGCTCAGCTCTCCTCTGGGTTTCCCAGGTGAGAGGTCTCAATTCTAGGCAGGAGGCTTTTCTAAGCCCCTGCAGCCATATCTACATGACTGAAATGACCACAGCTGCTCTGCTCTCCAGGTTGCTGATGGGACAACTCAAGTTGAGACAGACTTTCTACACCTCAGACTGGACAGGTAAAAAGTACTACTGAGCTGTTTTTTGGGGGGAGGGGGTTTGTTTTGTTTTATTTTTCCCCCAGAGCTGAGGACCAAACCCAGGGCCTTGCCCTAGGCAAGTACTCTACCACTGAGCTAAATCCCTGAGATTTTTGTTAATGACAACTTTCTTCTATTAATCACCACTAGCTTTCAGTGAAAGAAGTGCTACAGTGGATGACAAAGGTCTCTCCTTTATTCACTAGGAGATGAAATTATGACAGTAGGAAGTATACGCCATGAACCGACTGTGCCTTTCAAACGCAAAGTTCAAATGCTGAAGTAATCTCCAGGATGGTAGAATGCCACTGTATCTGGAGAGTTTCTCAAGAGGCAAGTTGACATCTATGTAGAACCTAGTAGTTTAAAACAGGTGGCTTACAACCCAGAACTCCAGCTCCAGTGACTCTGATGCCCTCTTCTGGGCTCCACTAGTACCCGCATGCATGTATACACATACACACACACACACACACACACACACACACACACACAAATAAAAAGTAAAAATAAATCTTTTAAGAAAGAAAAATAAGCCAGCCTGATGGGACATCCTGTAATGCCAGCTGCACAGGAGGCTGAGGCAGGAAGATTTAAGAATCACCAGGGTTACAGAATGAGTTCAAGGCTAACCTGGCTAACTTAGTATGTGAACTTGCCTAGCGCATACAAGGCTTCACCTTCAATACTCAATACCTCAAGAAGAAAGGGAGCTACTTGCAACAAGGAAGGGACCAGCAGGAGAAGAGGGTGACAGGAAAAGATGTGAGCAAAACGCAAGGAAGCTTTCTTTACCCCACAGCTGGTTTTTAAATATGAAAAGACAGAGGTAAGGCCCCAGCACAACTGCTGTTCCATAGAAAGGAACCCTGATGCGGAGAGATCCTGTAGGTCACAGTGGAGAGGTAGCAGGGAGGGGTGGGGGTGGTGCAGAGCTGGGAAGAAGCCCCCTTGATCCTGCACTAGTGGCCTCTGGAACTGAGAGAAACTTTTATGTGGTTAAAGTATGGTCAGTGTGAGGCCAGAGAGATGGCTTTGTGGTTAAACACTGGCTGCTTTTCCAGAGGACCTGGGTTCAATTCCCAGTACCAACATGGCTACTCACAAACAATCTGTAACTCATTTCCAGAGGAACTGATGCCCTCTTCTGGCCTCTACCAGCACATCCACACACAGTAAAGGGAAAAAAAGCTCCATCTGTGGTAAGCTACTCTGACAGTCTCATCTCACAGCTTTTGGTACCAAATGTACGGTTGTAAGAACCATTTCAAAATGTGGAAGCTGCTTCGGAACTGGGAAATGGATAGACCAGGAGAGCGTTAAGGTGCATGTTATTGGCAGATGTGAAGAGGTGGCTGGTAGAAACAGGAATGTGTCTCAGATGAAGTCAGAACAAGGTATTGAAGTGTAAGGGAAAGGTGATTCTTACAAAGTGGCAGAAGAACTTGCTTAAACTGTGTGCTAGGTGTTCTGTGACAAGCAGAGCTAAGTGATAACATGGATATTTAGTTCAAGAGATTTCCAAGGAAATTGTTGGAGACACAGTTTTCTTTCTTCCTGCTGCCTAGGCTACTCTCCCTAGGAGTGAATATATCTTTTGCTTATACTATACTTATACAAATTTTTGCTTCCTACGATTCTGGACTCAGTTTCCACATAATAGTGTGGGTGGTCTGTGTATGTGATATCTGTGTGCTGGTGTGATACACCTGTATTGTGGGCAGTCACCTCAATCAGTTGTCAGCATATTAAGAAAGGGTGTGCAGTGGAGCCCAGAGACAAGCTGTGTGTTGGCTATGGACAGCAGAGCTGGAGAGTAGAGCGGCATAGGTCCCAACAATCATAAGTCCCACCCAGACATCTAACATTGAGTTTGACAGTGCTGGACTTTGGTTTTCATTTGAATGTGCCCTGGTTTTTCTGTCTTGCACTGAGAAAGTATGTAACTTATTTTTCATTTTACAAGAGCTCACAGTTAAGAGACTTTGTAATTATAGAGACTTTGAACCTTTTTTGGGAGGTGGGTATTTCAAGAAAGTTTCTCTGTGTAGCCCTGGTTGTCTTGAAACTCACTCTGTAGACCAGGCTGGACTTGAACTCTGAGATCCGCCTGCCTCTGCCTCCCAAGTGCTGGGATTAAAGTTGTGTCCTGGCAAAAAGACTGAACTTTTAAGGTGTTTAAATTTTAGACTGTAGAACTTTTAAAAGTTGGAGTGTTTTGACCTGAACATGGTGGCCCACGCCTTTAATCCTGGCACTCAGGCAGAGGCAGGTGGGTCTCTGAGTTCAAGGCCAGCCTGGTCTACAGAGACAGTTGCAGGACAGCCAGGGCTGTTGCACAGAGAAACCGTATCTCGAAAATACAAGATCTTGGGGATAAACAGGAAAGGAAAGTTTGACTTAATAGTGATGTGTCTTGTATATCAAGTTGACAAGGGTTTTGGTTAATTTTTGTCACTTTGACACAAGCTGGAGTCATGTGGGAAGAGGGATCTTAACTTAGAAAACACCTCCATCGGACTGGCCCGTGGGAAAGTCTGGGGGCTTTTCTTGATTGATGACTGATTTGGGAGTACTCGGCCCACTTTGGGTGGTATTAACTCTAGGCATTCAGTTCTGAGTTGTGTAAGAAAGCAGACTGAGCAAGTCATGGGAGCAAGCCAGTAGGCAACACTCCTCTATAGCCTCTGTTTCAGTTTCTGTCTCCAGATTCCTTCCCTGACTTCCCTCAATGATAGAGTGTGACCTAAGAGTTGTGAGCTGAAATAAACCCTTTCTTCTCCAAGTTGCTTTTGGTCATGGTGTTTTATTACAGCAAGAGACTCTAAAACTAAGGCTGTGTATTGTGTCATTAGCAACAGAAAACAGGTTTTTGGGGGTTTTTTTTTTTTGTTTTTGAGACAGGATTTCTCTGCATACCCTTAGCTGTTTTGGAACTCGATCTGTAGACCAGGCTGGCCTTGAACTCAGAGATCTACCTGCCTCTGCCTCCCAAGTGCTGGGATTAAAGGGCAGAAAACAGGGTTAAGAGTTGAATGCATATGAATGAAAAAATGCAGAAAAGAAAAAGACAAAAGTACTGGCAGAGCGAGGTCCCCTGGCTACACGAGGGGAAGCCTAGCACCAATGGCTGAATGCCTGGACACACTGTCCTCCCTTCAAAGTGGTCACAAGTAAAAAATATGTGAATCTAGACAACTGTGGGAGCCACTGTGACATGGGGTGTTCAGCAGCACCTGCGTGTGCTCCGGAGAAGAACATCTGGTCCCCGAGGATGTCAAAGGACGGGACACTGCAGTCTGCCTCTGAAGGGTAGGTTTAGTGTGACAGAGACTCCTGGGAGGGCAGCAGTAGCTTCTGCATTCTAGAATCCGCTCTTTCCAACAAGATCATCTTGGAATCTGGCCATCCATCATCCCGTAAAAAAAACACACCACATATAGAGCAGTGCTACATCAGCCCTCGACAATCTACCCAGGAAAGGCAGCCACTGTGGGATGGGGAAACAGCAGGACAAACCCGAACGAGAGGCCAACAACCCCATAGCAGCTGTCAGCAGGAACCTTGGACAGTTTAATTCCTACCGTCCTAAATCAACACGCACGTGCCCATCATCTCCTCTCTCCCACATTCATACCATGCACCACAGGGTCACACATCACACCCAGGCTCCTCACCTGGACAAGGACTTTGAGTGAGCGCCCCCTGCTGGCAGGACTGGAGCTCTGGCACCTGCAGCTCCTCCCATTTCCTTCCTTCTTCTTGGAATGGCTGGAGACTAGGAAGGTCTTTGCAAAGAAAATGGAGAAAGCATTTATCATATACTGGTATCACTACCCAGAAACAACTAAGGAAGAGGCAAGCTATGATTTGCAGGTGCTGCTCCTTCCTGGGGCCTGGCTTGAAGGGGTCATTCCACTAAACCCCATGAACTTAGGTTCTGAAGCCAGACAGAACAATGTAGGTTCTAGTTCTGCCCATTTAGCACTGTGGCCATAGACAAGAGCTTGATTGACCCTAAGTCACTGCCCCCTTCCATGACAGGCCCTGTATAGAAAGACCTTTAGGCCTCAGACTTTCCACAAATAGACTGTGGCCATCCTAAGAGGCAGAGATGGGAGGGCCCGGTGGGCATGGAGGTCCAGTGTTGCTGTGGATTCTAATTATGCGCGCACGCGCACGCACACACACACACACACACACACACACACACACACACACACACACACACACACGCAGGCACGCATGCACACACTGGGCACACAGACATGTGGTGCATATGAATCTCTGCCCATCTCCCCCATGGAATTCTCCCAGAATCTGTGTGTCAGAGTAGGGCACAGGCAAGGAGTGTCTAAAGGAGCTGTGCTTTGTGCCCAGTCCTCAGCCATGAGCATCTGACCACTTTTCTGGAGAGAGTCTTACTACAAACATAAGGCTACTATGGACAGCAGGAGACAGTTCCCTTCTCTACTAGTCCCTGGTTGAGGAACACATTGTTAATGGACAGCAAAGTCCAGACTTCCCACTCTATAAGAGGCAGCTGGGCGGTGGTGGCGCACACCTTTAATCCCAGCACTCAGGAGGCAGAGACAGGCAAAGCTCTGTGAGTTCAAGGCCAGCCTGGGCTACAGAGCAAGTTCCAGGAAAGGTGCAAAGCTACACAGAGAAACCCTGTCTTGAAAAAAAAAAGGAGTCAGAGGCAAGGCAAAAAAACCAGAATGCTGGGGGTGAGGGGTGGGGGTGGGGCTACGGCAGAATCGGGGTGCTGGCTGCAATCGTTCTCTACCTTGTTGCCTACCCACCTCAGGACTGTCACTCACCTGAGCAGGAGATCTGGGGTGTGTCTTTACCCTGGAGGTCTGTCATCTCGGTAACCCGCAGCCCGTTCTCCTCTTCAGGTGAGAGCTGAGCTGGCTGAGCTGCAAGGTCATCTGTTCACAAAGAGGTAGGATACCTTCAACAGTGACCTGCTACTGCAGGTGACCAGGGTAGGCCCAGTGAGGTAACCCTTGTCCAGCCCAAGAGACTGAGGAGAGGTAGCCACTGAGATTTGACACGTACCACTGGGGCTACAGAGGAAAGCAAGGCCAGGAAATTGGGGAAGGGTGAAAGGCAGCAGATGACAGAGTAGGCCAGGGCTTAGGACCATCCCTCTGAGGCCTACTGAATACATATGAAAGGGCTATTGAAGCAAGAATGATTGGAAGCTGGTGCAAACACTAGAATAAGAACAGAGCCTAAGAGCCTAATACACAAGTTAGGACAGCCAGGTCACCCACAAGCTACCTGTGGTCCTGTACAGAGAGCTTCCTGTCAAGGTAAGAGGGTAAAGGGAACAGATTCAGCCACACAGGTGGTGTCTCTCACCTGGACTGACCACCCCCCACCCCCAACTTCCATATACTTGGCTGCATGAAGAGCCAGGTCTTACTTGGTGGCATGGAGACCCCGTAGTCTTCCCCAATGATGAATTCTCCATAGAAACCAGTCTGCGCCGGGTCCAGAAGGGACCAGTCTTCTTCTGAGAAGCACAAGATCATGTCCTTAAATGGAGAAACTCGGCTCTGAAAGTACAGAGCAGGGCTGTCAGCTGGGAAGGAGCAGGGCCTTTGTGTATATCAGCTGTGATGACCAGATGCCAGGGTCAGGTGACATAACACGAGGCATTTATGGCTGATGACTTCAGAGGCTAGAAATCAAGACCAAGGCATAGCAGATGGGCCTCTGGTAAGAGCCTGTTGGTTATTTTTTTGTTTTTGTTTTTGTTTTAAAGACTGAGGCTCCTTGCTGGGCAGTAGTGGCACAGGCCTTTAATCCCAGCACTCAGGAGGCAGAGGCAGGTGGATCTTTGTGAGTTCGAAGCCAGCCTGGTCTACGAAGTGAGTTCCAGGACAGCCAGCGCTGTTATACAGAGAAACCCTGTCTTGCAGGAGGTGGCCAGGGGAGAAGACCTAGGGTCCTCACACGGTGGAAGAGACAAAGGAGCTTTCTGGGGTCTGTATTTTCACCATGCGTCCCACCTCTAGCCCTCGGGATTGGTAAGAAAGACAAATGGAACGAAGACTCAGCTAAATTTATGGGAACTTCCAACATTGCTTGGCCCAAAGCCTGACCTTCAGTTATCTGCAATTTCAGATCCACCCCTTTGGGAAACACAGATGTTTGAGCATCCTCCTCTGGGGCTGGAGGCTCTTTAGCTACTGAAAAGGGAAGTCTTGGGTGTTGCCAAGAACTCATTAAGGCTGTTAAGGGAAAACCATCTTCTGTGTTATAGCAAGGAATGACCTTCTACCTAAAAGTCCAGGATGGTGGTTTCATTTACAGGGAACAACCTCCTGGAGAGGTTTCAGATGCTTGGTGAGGACATCTGCAGCCCATCTGACAAGGTCACTGGGATGTTGGCACTAGCTCTGAGCTGCTTTCTGACCAGGGAATGAGCGCTAGCCTGAGAATGACACTTTCGTCCAAGGCCTCGGTGAGTCTTGAGCTGAGATTCTTTTTTCTTTTAATAATTTACTTTTAAAACTATTTTTTTGTGTATGACTGTTTTGCCTGTCTGTGTATATCTGTACCATGAGAGTGCTTGGTGCCCTCAGAGGTCAAGAGGCCACCGGATCCCCTGGAGCTGGTTACAGACAGTGGTGTGTCACCATGTGGATGCTGGGAAACTGGACCTAGGTCTTTGGAAAGAGTGAAAAGCACTCTTAACCTCTGAGCTCTCTCCAGCCCCTCGTGCTGGACCCCCTTCGCTCACTCTATAGTTACTCTGCTCATTTTGATCTTTAGATTTTTTTATTTTGATTGTAATTTTGATTATGCTATATAAAGCTAGTTAGTGTCTTTGTGTTTTAGATTGTTATTTTAAGCCACTAAAAATAACAAAAGGTTTAATTAAAAAAATTTTTTTTTTGGGGGGGTGGTTTCGAGACAGGGTTTCTCTGTGTAGCTTTGGCATCTTTCCTGGATCTCACTTTGTAGCCCAGGCTGGCCTCAAACTCACAGAGATCCTCCTGGCTCCCTAATGCTGGATTAAAGGCGTGTGCCACCACCACCCGGCTAATTAAAACACTTTAAAAGATTTAGTTTATGTTGAAGGGTGATCTGCTTGTACGTCTATGCACCATATGCATGCAGTGCCTGCAGAGGCTAGAAAAGGGCATCAGACCCCTGGGACTGGTGTTAACAGACAGTTGAAGGGCAGCCAGTACTAACCACTGAAGCATCTCTCCAGGCCTTTTTTGTTTTGTTTCTTGTTGTTTGGGACAAGTCTCACTGTGTAGAGCTAATTTGCCTGCCTTAGCCTCCCAAGCACTTGGATTAATGGGGTATGCTACCATGCTGAGTTGTTAAGGTTTTGATGGACAGTTATTCTCATTCCTTTTGCCAAGATACAGAAGGTTGGTTGCTCAATCAGAATCTCACCATCTCCAGCAAATGCTAGGTCTGCCACCCGCCCACAAAGCTCTCACAGCAGCCGTCAGCAGTACCTCCTCCTCCTCAGGACCACCAGTCAAAACCAAGAGATGCAGGCTCCAACCTCACATCTTATGCCTAGCCAATCAGTAGATCTAGTCAACCCATGCCAAGTGCTCATACTACATTCTCACTAACCCCCAAAAACTTACCAAAAAACCAAACAAACAAACAGGCAGACGCTGAACTAATGCCTCAACAGACTGTCTAAGATGGGAGTCCAGACAGACTGGATGCTGCAATGTGACCTGCAGTGTAATCACCAAGTCACTGTGATTGAATCAAGACAAATCTGTGGTGCTTGGGGAGAAGACTGCCACCCATGGGCCCTGAGACAATCCAGGATGGATCACAAGAGACAGTGCACCTGTATCCATACCTGGCTCATAGGAAACCAAGCAATTCATTTTCCGTGGGGACTTGATTTGGCCAAAATCTTCCGAGTATTTACCAGGAACAGGAGGCTGGCTTGAGCTCCTTTGGAAGAGCCCTTTTGCAATGCTGATGTGACTTCTCATGTCAACATGGGTCAGAAACCTTCCAGTAGCAACTGGGTAGTGGCACAGGCCTTCAATCCCAGCACTTTGGAGGCAGAGGCAGGTGGATCTCTGAGTTCAAGGCCAACCTGGTCTACAGAGTGAGTTCCAGGACAGCTAGGACTACACAGAGAAACTCTGTCTCTGAAAACAAACAAACAAAAAAAACCCAGTGGCTAGACAACCAAATTGCCTTGAGGTGTATACATTAACAGAGTAAGGAGGTGCACTGGTTGAGTATCTTGCTGTGTTGGCAACAAATTCCCATGTGGGAAATATTAGACAAGAAACTAAGCAGCTCCCCCAGGTCTCATGGACTTACTCACACTTAGTCTGTTAGTATTTTTTTTAAGTTATTTACTAAATATTTTCATTGTTCAGAAAAAACACACTATTATAGGCTGGCTTAACAGATCTATATTGCAGGTCCTTTGACGGTTATAATCTCTAAATGCTGAACAGTTTCTCTCTCCCAACTATGTAAATTGGTATACCAAATTCCAGGCATATTATGCTTGCTTAAAAAAACTGAACTACCTTCCTACGCCTTTCCAAAAGAAGCCACTTCTAAAAATACAGAACAGGCCTCATGGTGACTAGATATTCTCTGCCCACCTTCCTTTCTCCTACCACTTGTGGTAACTAGGCTGAAGGATTCGTCACAGACCTCATCTACCAACCACCCTCTTCTATAGAATATGACTTCCTAGGAAAAAGCCTTCCTCAAAGAGGATGAGACTGAACACAGATTGCTTAGAGCCCAGGAAAATAGAGTAGTCATCTGGGAGGCTTTCTCTGAAAGAGTCCAGTGGAAAGGGTGTGTGTGTGGGGGGAAGGGGGCCTGGAGAGATGGTTCATCAGATAAGACTACTTGTTGCTTCTACAGAGGACCTGAATTTGATTCCTAGCACCCACATGGTACACATGCATACATACAAAATACACCTAAAAATAAACAAATAAATAAAAAAGAGGAAATGGTAGAAAAAAAAATTCTGAGGTGTTCTGAGCCAGGCCAGAGAATGGGAGAAGAGACTGAACCATTTTTTAACTCAATTTCAGGCTAAACCAGCAAAGAAGAAAACAATCTATCCATATTGCTTTCCTCTGCTCAAGTTCTATCAAGGTCACAGCATTTTGCTTTTGGAAACAACCAGCCAGATAGTAGCAAAGAGTTAAGAGCCAGAGAGGGCGGCACCATACCTTCACACCTATAAACCAACTAGCACTTGGGAGCCAGAAAGATGGTCATGAGTGCAAGGCTAGCCTGGCCTACAGAGCAAGAATCTGCCTCAGGACAAAACAAGACCCTTGTCTTCATGGACTAGTGTCCTTCCTGTTGAGTGTCTGTCCTGTCCGTCCCTGTAGTCTACAAGCAGTGAAGGCTCAGTATGAACCACCTGTTTCCCTCAAGATGGAGTTCCTTGGCCTCAGGTCCTAAGGACACTTTCAGGAATGCGTTACAGTCCTCCATCTTCGGTTCCCATCTGGACAGTTCCTTGTTCTTTTAAAACATTAAAAAACTTTTCAGTTTGTTTTATGCATATGAGAACTTTGCCTGTCTGTGTGTACTTGAGCACCTGGTGCCTAAGAAGGCCAAAAGAGGGTTGAATACCAGGGAACTGGAGTTACAGATGACTGTGAGCTGCCATGTGGATGCAGAGAATCAAATCCAGGTCCTCTGGAAGAGCAGTCAGTTCTCTTAACTGCAGCTCCACTTCTTGACTGTCAGGGTCAGGGCCTTTCACTGTGTCCTTCGGAGACAGAAGGGACAAGGCGAGTCTCTGAGGCCTATTTGTGTATGCATGTACGTGCACATACATTTGCATAAGTGTGGGTGTGAACAGAGACCAAAGACAACCTCAGCTGTTATTCCCATCTACCTTTATCGTTTTTTTGTTTTGATAGACAAGGGCCTCACCCTGGCCTGGAACTCACCAAGTGAATGAAAAGAAGAAATAGAAAGGAAAGTAGATGACTGTTCTGAGGCATGGTGGAGGAAAGTTTATGGCAGCTATGTGGCATAGTCAGAGGCAGGGATATCTGGGAGAGTCCAGCGTGGACATAACTAGACTGAGCTGGGCCATGGGGGGGGGGGAGGATACAGGGAGGGAAGGCAGAAGGAGAGAGGGGAACCAGACAAAAGGCCAAAGGTCCAAAAGGGGAAGGGTACCCAAAATGTCTGTATTATATAAGGAAGAGCCTCCTGGGGAAGGGCAGCCTAGCCCCTGGGCTAGAGTTCAGGGTAGAGGGTGGGTATGCTGCAATCCATACCCTGTAACAGGTAGGATAACAAGTAGGAACTGAGGGATGCTGGGAGAACCAAGGGGGTAGGTGTCCAGCTTAGTTATGTTAAATAGGCACGCCAGCATTTGTTCAGGGTTTGAAACTTAACACCAAGTAGACTATGGGAGCCCAGGGATCCACCTGTTTTGGCCTCCCTGGTCTTGAGATTAAGTGTGTACTACTACTGTGCCTGGCTTTTTTATGTGGGTTCTGGGTATTGAGCTCAGGTCCTCATGCCAACAAGATAACTTTACCAACTGAGCAATCTCCCCAGCTCCATCTGGGGCCTCTTTTGTGAAAGCACCAATTTCATTCTTGAGGACTATGAGCTTATGACCTCATGACCATCCCCAAAGCTCTCTCTTTTAACTCAGAATGGAGGGTACCAAAAACTGAGGCCACAGCACAGAAAGTGATGCTACAGAAAGAAGAGGAAGACACAAGCTGGGGCTGTGGATGGAACTCCCAGGCCAGCTAGCCTCAACATCATTATGACTGACGGTAGGCACAGACAAAAACATATAATAAGACTCTTAAAAAAAAAAAAAAGGCATAACATGACCTTCAGTTTATGTATAAGATGTATATGAAACAAATTAATTACATGCATAAACTTGGGTCTTATGCCAAGTTCTCATTTTGTTTGTTTGTTTGCTTGTTTTGTTTTCCAAGACAGAGTTTCTCTGTGTAGTAGCTCTGGCTGTCTTGCAACTCACTTTGTAGACCAGGCTGACCTTGAACTCAGAGATTCGCCTGCCTCCCGGGAAGCTGGGATGTGCTACCACTGCCACCACCGCCCCAGCCCAAGTTCTCATTTTATGTATGCAAATATTTCAGCACCAGCCCCAAACTTAAGGGCCCTAAGCATGTTGGAGAGGGGCTGTCAACTCTGCATGTCTTTAGTTCTCAACAGTCTACTGCTGGTGCAGTCCTATGCCCTGTGGAGGACTGACTCCCTAGGGGAAGGTTACACTGTAGTGTCCCACAGGCAGTAGAAAGGGCAATGAGAAGGGAAAAGTTAAGGTCTGCCGAGCACCTCAGTAAATAAAGAAACTGGGTTGGAGAGAAATGCACTCCACCTGGGAGACCAGATCCCGGCTCCACCCTCTCCAAACACCAGCACGCCCCCAAAACTGTAGCAAGCAAAGGTGACCCAGGAACACAGACAGGACACCAGGGCTGCCCATGTGGTCACATGATGGTGCTGCAACTGCTATGCCTTCTTCCTGAAATGTAGCTGCTATTTGGAAGATGGCCTCATTAAAATACTCTCCTTGTGAAGTAAAGGGCAGCTTTCTCCTCTTCACTAGAGGAATTTAGAAAAGGAAAGAAGTCTACCCCAGGGGCTCTCTATGTACACCTGCAGTTTCCTAGAGTGGCCTGGCAAGCAGCCCTTTGAGCTGCAGGAACAGCAGAAGCAATGGGCATCTTACAGCCCAGTCCTGCTCATCCTGGTCTTTGGGCTAAGGCTGGACATCCTGTGGCAAAGAGCAAGCAGAACTGTCCTGTGGGGTAGCTCAGAGATGAGCTTTTTTCGGAAATCACTCACCGGGGGCAGCTGGCAGGTGGTCACCGGCTGGGCGTCCCTGATACTCTGCTCCTGAACAAGGAAAACATCTTGCGGAACTGGAAGAGATGAAAAAGGTGTCCCAAAGGGAGCCAGGCCTAGGCCCCAACACCTCCTGGACTCTGTGCTGCAGATTGTATGAGGAAAGAAAAGCAGAGAGGGACCAACAGGGAGCATTCCTGGTGCTCTGCATGAATCCCATTCTGCCTTAATTTGCAAAATGAGCACTTTGCAAAACATAAGGGTTCTGGTAGTCTTTTCAAATAGACAATGGAAGCTAGCACAAGGAATGCCTGGGGTTAGGATGGCCTGATCCTAATCTATTATTTATTCAACTTTTGTAGATTCGGGGACCTGTTTCAGCATCTAAAATACACCCAAGAGCCAGGTACAGTATTACATGCCGTAATCCCAGCATTTGGAAGGTGGAGGAAGGAGAATCAGCCAGCCTCAACTATTAAGAAACCATGTCTCAAAAAATAAACACAAGGCCAGTGAGACAGCTCAGTGAGTAAGGGTGCTTGCTGCTAACACAATGACTTGAGTTTAATCCCAGGCACCTACATTATAGAAAGAACTAACTAACTCCTACAAGTTGTCCCCTGACCATCACATGTATGCTATAGCATGTTTGCACTGATATGTATGCATGTTTAAAAAAGCCCAAATGAAGGCTAAAATTGTGGCGCTATGGTGAGGACCGATGTGGGACCCTATACATTTGTAAGCTTGACACCTGCAAAGCTCCACAAGAAAACTGTTATCCAAGTTAGTGGATGCAGAAAGAGAACCACTGTATCATTACTGAAAATGGGAATTAGCACAGACATTAGTCTTTTGCCTGTTCCCGGGACTCTTTTCCTACTGCTGGGCTGCCTCATCCAGCCTTGACGTGAGGGGATGTGCGTAGTCTTATCACATCCTGTTACGCCATGTTTGGTTGATATAGCTGGAAGGTCTGCTCTTTTCTGAAGGAAAATGTAAGAGCAGTGGATGAGGGGGAGGGGCTGAATGGAGGGAAGGAAGGGGAAATTGTGGTCGGGATGTATTGTATGACAGAAGAATAAATTAACAACAACAAAAAAAATCCATACATCTAATGTGTAAAAAAAGAAAAAAGAAAAAGAAAAAGGAAAACAGCCAGGTGGTGGTGGCACATGCTTTTAATCCCAACCAGCACTTGGGAGGCAGAGGCAGGCAGATCTCTGAGTTTGAGGCCAGCCTGGTCTACAGAGTGAGTTCCAGGATAGCCAGGGCTACACTGTCTCACTGCTCCCCTCCCCATAAAAAGGGTGACATCCTATCACTTGTGCAACATGGAACCTGGAATGCATATCCTAAGAGAAATAAACCAGGTACAGGATGATAAGCACGGCTCAATTTTGTTCATATACAGAATTAAAAAATTTAGTAGGGTATGGTGGTGTTGCAATCCCAGCATTTTGTAGGCTGAGTTACAAACATCCAAACTCTGAGGCCAACTTGAGTTATACAGTGAGTTCTAGGCTAATGAGATGCGGTCTCAATAAACAGAGTACACAGTGTATTATTCCTAATTGTTCTAGGCTATAGCATAGGTTTTCCAAGCAAGTTCTAGAGTTCTCTGTGGTATCTGGAGAAGTTTTAATTTTGCAGTGCCCACCACATATCATGGATGGATTGCTGTCTTATTCTACCCAAACAATGCCTAGCTTTGGGGGGAAGAGCTTCACAATTCCATATGTATCTCTAGCAAATCCTAGTGTTTAATGTTTTCCCAAATGCTGTGAGTCAGGAAATCCTGCACTGAGTATTGCTCAAGTAAGCAATCCAAAGCCAGAGTGGATGTTATGTTATCTCAGACAACTGGGATCTAGAAGATTCTTCACAGCAGGCCTCTCCCTGGGCATTCCTCCCCTACGACTGCTCACCAGCTTGCACAGTACTGTTGATTTGGGGAAATGGCTCTTTCCTTCTATTTCCTGATATAGTTAAACTATGTCCCCTGGAAATTTACATGCTCAAATCCTAACCTAGACACCTCAGAATGTGACTGTATATGGAGGAAGGCTCTCCAAAGAATCAATTAAGTTAAAATGAGGTCATGTGCGTGGGCCCAAATTCACCATAACTGGTGTCACTAAAGAGGGGTAGCCAGAAGACAGTTAATTACACAGATAGGAGATAACAGCAAGAAGTGGCTGTCTATCCGACACTAAAGGAAGGAAGCTCAGAAGAACCCAAGGCTGGCCTGTCCCTCAGTTCAGACCTGCAGCCTCACAGCTGTGAGAGAATAAACTGCTTTTAGCTAAGTGATCCAGTGTGTAGAATACTGGTGGGCAGTCCCAACGAGTCAACACACCAGCCTTCACTTCGAGCCAAGAGGAACCCAAGAGTTCTGATTTGTGCAGAAGTCAGTAAACGTCTGCAGGCAGAAAAATTATTTATATACAATATATATAACTATATATACAATACACACACATGCACATTTTTCTTTAAACAAAGACTATTATTGCCAAGTATGATCAAGCAGGCCTGTAATCGTGACACTCAGGAGGCTGAGGCAGGAGACTCATGAACTTGAGGTCAACCCAAGGAAGGGAAGTGGAAAAAGAAAGAGAAATGGATGAGAGGAGGAAGGAGAGGAGAAGGAAAACCAGAGAACAGCCTTTGCTTTTAGTCTGGTTGAGGTCCTGGAGAGTGAACCTGGGGGCTTACACACACTAGGCAGAGGCCCTACCCGAGCCCTACCTCCAGCTCACTCAAAAGATTCAATGCCAGAAGCAATGGTTGAAATTACAAGAATGCACTTTTCCCATTATAATTAGAGTAACATGGCAAGGCCACCCAAACACATATGAAACTTCAAGGTGCCACAACTTTCCAGGGTCATTAGCCCAACTTGACCACCAGTCGGACAAAGAATGAACGGTGCGTGCATACGTTTTTCTTGTCCTTTAGTGTTTACAGTGTAGAAGGCATTATAAAAAAACAAGAAACAAATGAAAGCACACAGGCTGTCTGAGTTATATAAAAATGCGGTGAACGGAGCTAGCATTCAGGAGATTAAGGTGGGAAGACTGAGTTTCCGGCTAGACTGGGCGACACAGCTAGATCTAAGAAATCAGAACAAAAACAAAACCTGTGGCGCCGTCTTCTGTTCACTTGTTTCTGGAGACAGGGTCTCACCTGTACCTCTAACTGGACTGGACTAGCTCTATAGACCACGCCGTCTTCTGTTCACTTGTTTCTGGAGACAGAGTCTCACCTGTACCTCTAACTGGACTGCAACTTGCTCTATAGACCACGCTGGTCTCCAATTCACAGAGATTCACCTGACTCTTCCTAAGTGCTGGGATTAAAGGTGTGTAGTACCACTATGCCACTATGCCACTGTTATATAAGAGGAACACAGGGTTCCTAGGCCTTGAGGGGCTTTGGGGAACTGTCACCTTGAGATCAAACCTCAAGGAACTAAGAGGTCACCCTACTGTAGCTCAAAGGAGTGATGGCTCTGGCTTTGTGTGTGACACTCCCTCTTCTTTATAGCTTGTGGATGCTTTGAATAGATACCTAAAACCCTGCCACAAGGCACTGAGGCCATCTGCAGGAGAGGCCACAGTTCTCTCCTGGGGGATCTTAGATTTTCTTACAGCTGCAGGGTAACCCAGGCAAGACAATGTGGTTTTGAGAGGATGGAGGCTAGAGCCATGCTCAGATGAGGCCACAGGTCCCGGTCCTACAATGACTATATGTCTCTACTGAGAACACTCTCAAAGAAAGAGGACCATATAACATCACACCATCTGCTCAGAGGCCTTCCCTCTGGAAGGACTCCATACCAGGAAGAGGCTCTGGGTCAGCTGCTCTGCTGAAGGACCCAGACCATGTTCATAGTTCAGAGGAGACAAGAGAAAACCGAATGTAAAGACACCACAGTCAACACCAGAGCACACAGATGGTGTGTAACTCAGCTTCCCAACTCACACAACAGGCTACATACTTGGGTCCTCAGTGGGCTGGCCTGGTGGTCTGCTTAGGAGCCCTAGGCCCTGTGCTAGGGCCACAGGCTGGGCATCAGGGTTGCTCTGGGACTCTGCTGCCATTCGCTCCTGTTCTGGGTCCTGAGGCCCAGGCGCATCGCCATCTTCAATCACCACCGGGTCTTCACAGTGCTTGAGCTGCAACCCCAGAGAGAGCAGGTCAGGACCCGGTGGACAGAAGTATGACAGAGCCCTGCCTGTAGGCTCTGCACAGCTCTGGATAGGCCATTCTCCCTTTCTGGTCCTGCTGGCCACACACTCGGCAGCTAACAATCATCTCAACTTAGACTTCAGAGAGTAATGTTTGCTGTCTTAGAATGCCAAATACTGGATCTGGACAGAATTTCTCATTTGAGCTCAGGTGTCTCACAAGGTCAGCATGGCTCCCCTCTCCCAGATGCCCGGTGCTCACCCACTGCCAGGGTCTCCCTGGCTCCTGTTCCAGGGCCTCTACAGCAGCCACAGCCTGCTCTCCGCTCTCCGGCTCCTGGGCACGCACCCAGCTCTGGATCTCCCACGGCAGGATGGCCAGGAACTGCTCCAGCACCAGTAGCTCCAGGATCTGCTCCTTCGTGTGCCTTTCAAGCCGCAGCCAGCCCCGGCACAGCTCCCAGAGGCGCTGCAGGGCCTCCCGCGGGCCAGCAGCCTCCTGGTAGCGGAAGCGTCGGAAGAGGCGTCGAGAGGACTCTGGACTGGGAGGCTCACCCTGAGGGCTGGGGTTCTCTCCAGGAGGACTCCGCATTTTCCTGGGCTCCTCACTTTCCTTTGGAGCCAAGACTCGTGGGCACAGGGCTGTGGGCATGATGGGATTTGATGGGGGTCAGCGGCAGAAGACGACCCTATTTCCAAACAGAAATCGCGGGCTTCAATGCTCTGGTCTTCTGTGGTTGTTTCTGGGGGGTGGGGATGGTAGACAGAACCCCCGGGAGACCAGCCCTTTGAGGAATCCCTGGGAGATGTATGAAATGTTGGTGTGGCTGGTCCTTACACATGGGAACAGAAAGAAAGATGGCCCTTCCCACCAGCATCATTCCATGTAGATCCCCCTAACAGGTGGCAATGGAGACAGGAAATCTGGGGAGAAAAGTGGTAGCTTTTCAACAGGACACTGGCATTTCCAGCATCCCAGGAGTAAACAAGGCCACATGCAGACATGTGAAACCAGGACTTGTGATACCTTTGTGGACAGGTCCTCTTGGAGGATACAGCCCCAGCAGGCCACAACCTTGAAGCTTTGGAGCCAAAGTCACTGTCTCTGTTCTTGAGATCTTCACAAATTGATCTGAAGGGGGGGGGGGAGCGAAGGATGAGTCATCCAGGATCAACCTGGGGCACTACCACTCTGCCAAGGACAGAATGGATGGACAGGGGCCCAACAGAGGCAAGGTCAAAAACTTCCAGGCAGAGAAGGAACTCAGAGACAGCCGCAGAAGTTTACCAGAGAGAAAGAACACTGTATTTAAAAACCCCATCCCTAGGCCTAGGGGTGCAGCTCAGTGGCAGAGTTGCAAGGTCCTAGGTTCGTGCACCAGAATTGCTCCCCTTTCTCAAATGTCAGTGCTCTATGACAAGCCTTACACCAAACCGAGTCCAACACAGGAACTATAATCTCTCTCCTGTACTTAAAAGACCATTCGTGTCTGGGGGAGACAAGTTAGTGGTTAAGAGTGAACACTACCCACCTCCATCAAGTTGTTCACAAAGCCCTTTAATTCCACCGACTCCAGGGTCTCTAACACTTTCTTCTGATTTCCATGGGCACTGCACTCAAGCACATAACCTATACACAGATGTCTACTCAGGTGTACACATAATTTAAAAAAACAATCTTAAAAATAAGAAAATAAAAATTCTTGCCGGGTGGTGGTGGCGGCGGCGGCGGCGGCGCACGCTTATAATCCCAGTACTAGGGAGGCAGAGGCAGGTGGATCTCTTTGAGTTCAAGACCAGCCTGGTCTACAGAGGTAGTCCAGGACAGGCTCCAAAGCTACAGAGAAACCCTGCCTCGAAAAAACTAAAAAAAAAAATTCTAGAAAGTTACTTGTTAGTTAGACTTGCGGGTGTGTGCTTAAGTGTGTGTGTAAAACAATGTAACAACTAGAGAAAAAGAGGCCAAGATTTTGAGGGGGAGGGGACATGGGATGGGCTGGAGGAAAGGGGAAAATGATATAATTACATTTTAGTATCTAAAATGTGATTTTAAAAAAAGAAACTACTTGAATCTCATCGGTTCCTATCCCTTGCTCTTTTCAAATCATGCTCAAGGCAGTGGTAAACATTGATTTCACAGACCTTCCTGGTCATGAGGGAAGGTTTCTCATGACCTTCCGCTCTCAGGAACTCTTGGCGCCACAAATTGCCACACACACACACACACACACACACACACACACACACACACACACACACGTGGTCGAGCTCGGGTTCTCTATATCCCCCTGGATATCACGTACAAAACAGAGCAAACACACCAGGGACACAGCAAAGCATGGTCACTTGACCTGTGTTCTCTGACCCACACTTCCCAACACTAGGAGAAAAGCCAAATGGAGACACACAGGGTTCTGCTCTCAGGACTCTGGGAACCGCAGGCAGGGCCACCGACCCTTCACACCCTCACCTGGAAGAGATTCCTAGCAGGGCAGCACCACTTTGCAGGAAGATAAGCGATACCAGAAAAGTCACCAAGCAACCGAACACCACCTGGAACCCCAAATTTCCTGTATCCCTTTGATTTCCGAAGTAAAGACAAACAGACACCCGGAGCGAAACTCTGAAAGCAACAGGCTGTGAACCGCGACTACTCTCACATCTTTCTCCCGTATTAAGAACCCAATCTGGGCCCCGCCCGCTCTCTTCCCAGCTTCCTCCGCCCACTATCTCCCACCTGCTGGGCCCTGAATGGCTCAGGCCTAACCCCATGGTGGGGTACCCAGTGTCCCACCCTCAGCACTCAGCTCCGCTATGGGACTGCTGAGAGCCCCTGGGCCGGACAGGCGTCTGCCTCTTTGTCACCCTGGCACCTGGCGCGCAGGAGCCTCGGGAGCGGAAGCTTTATGAATGAACTACCGTTAGCGAGGGGAGGGCTCCCCCAGGGGCGGGGCTTGCCCAAAGCTGTTACTGAAGGAGCAGGATCGGAGGAAAGGAATGAGAAGGGTGCTTTAGGCCAGGAGAACTATGGGGTTTCCGTCGCTTACACTCTTCCAGGTTTGCTGGCTCTTCACCTCGAAGCCTGGGCTTGCAGGGCAGCAGGTTCTCACCTTCCAGCCCGGTCTCCCTGGTGTCTCCGCCGAGGCAGCTCCTCTGCATGGGCCAGATTCCGTTCCTGGCCAGGCCAACCCTGTCTCGGGATCATCTAGAGAGCATCAGCTGGGCTTGGGAGCGAAGGGAGGAGACGCCTGAAACACAATCGTATTGCTTCATCCCCCGAGGGCACCGAGGAGGACGCAGCGCTGGGAGCAAGGATCAGGGCCAGGGCGCGGGAAGTGGAGAACAGGGAACAGGACCCAGGCGCAGGGCTGGGGATCAGAGCGCGGGAAGTAGGGCGCAGGAGCCGGGTTCAGGCAGCAGGACATGGCGAACAGACCACGGTATACTCACCGCTGAGCAGCGTCCCGGTTGGCGGGCCGCGCAGGCCGGGCCGCCGCGGAAAGGAAAGGCCGGAGCCCTCCGGCTCCCTCCCCTGGGACACTTCCTGCACCGCTCTAGGACCGAGGAGGTCTCCTCATCTCAGTGGTTCGCTTCCCCGCCTCCCGGCCGAGGTGTACGCGGGGGGTGACATCCGACACCCCCGGCCCGCGCGGCCCGCCCCGCCCCGCTCTGTGCTCGCCCGGCTTGGGCGCGGGGCCCGGGCTTTGGCTTTGTGGGCCTCCGCAGCTCCTTAGGGATGCGCGCGTCCCGACGGGACCCGGACGCTGGGGGCCAGTTCGCGCAGCCACTAGCCAGGGAGGCCGGCCTGGGGCGCCGCTCTTCCCTTGCTCTTCTCTTGTGGACGCAGGGAAGGGCCGGTCTGGCGGCGCTGGCGGAATGCCAGAATTGGGAGGAGGAGAGATGAGGTGTAGGGGGATTGCTCGGTGACCACCCGCATCCAGTCTGTGCCGGTGTGGCCCAACCCCTTCCAGCCAAAATTCCATTTCAAAGCCAGCGCTTCCAGAGCCACCCAGGCCCGCAAGGCTGGAGAAAGGCAGACCCGACGATCCGCTAGGCATGCCGAAGCATCGGCCAGCGCCTTCGTGGCGCGGAAATCCTCCGCTGTATCTCTGTTTAAGGAAGGCTGTAGCGTTCTGTGTTCTGTGAGCAGTAGGACGGTCCTGGTGAGTACGGAGAGAGACGGCTGCCAATCCTGAGAGTGAGAGTCAGGGAGCTTGTTGCTGGCTTCGTTTAAAGAGGTTGATACATTGCATAGAGACAGGACAGACTTTTACTTCATCACGGAGAGTGAGAAGCAACCAAGAACTAGGGTATCTGAACCAATCCCTGCTGTATCTGTCCTGTGCTGAATAGAGTCCAAATCCTCCCCACATCTGTTCACCAGGGCTGGACAATGGAACCAGACTGTCAAAGGGAAGAGGCAAAGGAAGTTCTGCCCAGAAGTGAGCTACTGTGCTGATTTTCTAACGATCCTCTTTCAAGGGTACATGGAAGGAAGTCGGTTCCCTTAAAGGAGGTAGCTTGATGGAGACACCCCGTCACCGGCAGACTTTTTTTGCCTTGTGGGTCTGTGTACTTCCATGTCCTTTAATAACTGGAATAACTACTTCCGACTAGTAGGTATTGCGAGTCAAACGTCCAGATTTTGTGACATTAGGAGATGGACCAAGCGGGTGAGTGAATGGTTTGTTCAAGTGCAGCAAATCTGAGCCAGGGTCATCCAGGGCTGGGACTTGAGACTTGTAGACAGCAGTAGCAGCCACCTTCAACTTATCTAGATTTACAGTTAATGCCAATCCCTTCTCAGGAACATCAGCCAGGAAGCACAGCCTAGACTAGGGCAGTCAGAGATCCACAAGGCCGGTCAAGCCTAGTAAGTGGCCAGCTGTGCATCTTGAAGGGCTACTGTTTAAGCTTCTGCCTGCTGTCTGCTGTCTGCTTGGGTTCCTGCGCTTGCTGATTGCAGGCCTCAAACAGGTAAAATGCAGGGCCAAGAGATGGCTGGCACACTTCATGTGCCCTTTTCCCGCCACACTCCACCCCTTCAGTTCTTCCCTTGGTCTCATACCTCTCCGCATTCCGGTCCACTCTCCCTGTTTGGTAGCTGCCTAGGGCTCTAACTATGCCTTCATTTTATGTTTCTTCTGTGGTCTGGGAATCAGAACACCTGTGTTAAACCATGCCCATCAAGGCCCAGTCAGGTGGTCTCAGGCCTGCATCACCTTTCTGTGCTGCAGGTGCCTCATATAGAAGGCAGGTGATGCTCTCTGCTTCATTTTGTGGTCGTTCCAGAAATGTGTACTGAGCGTCTACAAGGCATCTGTAGTCTGAAGCTCCCATCCAGATCCCTGGGCACATCTGTACACACCACCGGCCATCAGAAGAACCCAGAGCAGAGGGGCAGCCTCAAGACAGGAGTGCTGAGCAGGGCCTAAGAGTTGTTACCTCACAGGATTTAAGATAGGGTGGATCAGACATCCTTGCAAAGGTGATTTCTGAAATGAAGTTGAGGTGTTGGGGCTCTGGGGCAGTACTGGAAGCCACAGGAGGGCGTTGTGCTCTGTGACAAGCAGTGTTCTGTGAGGAGTTCTGGTGAAGTACCAGAGGGCACTCTGCCTGTGAAACCTGCTCTGTGGTCACTGGTACATGCTGTGCCGGGATTCCCCCCATGTCTGTTAACCACTAGTCAGTCGGGGTGCCAGCTTCGAAGTGAGGGGGACTTTTATTCTTGCCAAGAATGAGAGAGAGAGGGACTCAAACATCAATGTCTCAACCCTTAGATGTGGGGATGTTGTGGCTGTGTGATAGATAAATGAGGGAAGCTGAGTGCCAGAGTGCATGCCTCTAATCGTACCACTTGGGAGGCTGAGGCAGGAGGATGGAGAGCTGGAGGCTAGCCTGGTAGCAGGCCAGTCTAGACTACTAAACCAGACTCTCAAGGAGGAGACTGAAGATGGGGGCGGGGGGAATCAACTAATAAAATAGGAATGTTCCTTTTTTTCCTGGGGCTTCTGGGAAATTTCCAGGAATCTGGGTATCTGGTTTCATTCCTTTTGTGATTCTTGACAATTATTAACAGCCAGGAGACAGGAGGTATTGTTTAGCTTGCAGATGGGATTATAATGAAGGTAGAGCTTCCTTGTGTCTTAAGATAGCTGAGATCTAGCCAGTTTCTGCTGGCCCACCAGAAGAGGGACTTTGGCCTTTAGACACCCAGCTCTCTGAGAGGGTTGGGAAGAGGCGGGAATTTAGCTAGGCCACTGACACCCAGCTCTCGAAGAGGGTTGGGAAGAGGTAGTAGGAATTTAGCTAGGCCACTGAAGCAGAACTCAGGGCAACACAAGAGGAAATGAAGAAAACCCAACTGCAAGAAGCTGGAAGGAGAACGAGATAATAGATGATATCAGGCCTGGGGCTGTAGTGCAGTTGGTAGAGTACTTGCCTAGCGTGCAGGAAGTGCTGGTTCAGTCTCCAGAACCATATAATTGGACGGGATGATGCACACCTACAATCCCAGCATAGACAGGAGGATCAAAATTCAGTCCTCAGCTACATAGCTAATTTGAGGAGTGAGGCCCTGTCTTAAAAGACACAGTATGCAGGGCTCATAGGGGCTCACAGAGACTAAACCCACAACCGGGGAGCCTGTATGGGTCTGACCTAGTTCTTCTGCATATGTGTTATGGTTGTGCAGCTTGGTGTTCTTGGGGGTCTCCTAATAATGGGAGTGGGGGCTGTCCCTGACTCTTTGCCTGCTTTTGAGACCCTTTTCCTCCTCCTGGGTTGCCTTGCCCACCCTTAACATGAGGGCATGTGCCTAGTCTTACTGACACTTGATATGCCATGTTTGGTTAATATCCCTGGAGGCCTGCTCTTTTCTGAAGGAAGGAGGAGGAGGAGGAGGACCTGAGGGAGGGGGGGGTGGGGGAGGGGCTGGAAGAAGAGGAGGAAGGGGATACTGGTCAGGATGTGATATATAAGAGACAAAAACAAAGGTGCTCATGATCCTATAGCAACCCTAATAAAACTGAGGTGCGCGCGCGTGCACGCGCGCGCACACACACACACACACACACACACACACACACACACGAATGAATGAAAGTAGAAGGAAGTTGAAAAAAATAAAGGGATCAGTGAGAGGAACAAAAGAGGGTAACAGGTGGACACAATCAAACTACTTTACATACATATAGACAATGACAGTGAAATCCTTTTTTATAACTAATATATGTTTTTAAAAAGTATTAAAAATGCCAGTAACATAGTGTCATAAAGCGATAGATGCCTTAACGAAAAAAATAGGAAAAAAGCCAAGAAGATGGAGTTTGCTTGCTCAGATAGACTGAACAATGCTGGGCCAAACTCAATAGCAGGTTGTCCCACCCACCCACCCCAAACATACTAATCACGCACATTAAGTGCTGGACATAGTGTTGCACATCTCTAATCCCTATACTCGAGGCTTAAGCAAGAGGAACAGACTTTAAGGATAGCCTGGGATATCAGTGGAAGAGGGGACTGAGAATGTAGTTCAGTTGGTACAGTGTTTGTCAGATTGCACCAAGCCCTAGATTAAATCCTTAGCATGGCATAAAACCAAGAATGGTGTTACATGCCTGTAATCTAGGCACTTGGGAGCTGGGGCCCAGAGGATCAGGAGGATGACATTATTAGCTTTGGAGCTGTTGGAAGGGAGTGGCCTGTTAATACATCCCAGAAGATTCATGTGATAGTCCTGAGGATGCTAGATCAGGTACCGAGGTGACTAGTGAGTGGCTATTAAGGGGGCTAAAGATAGCCCAAGATAATTTGGCTTTGGATCTGTAACATTCCAACTCTCCACAGTCAGGGAGGTTTTAAATCAGTCTATCAGCATTGTAGAATCTTCAAAACAGATGTGCCCCCCCTCCCCGCCACCCCTTCCCCATCCCCAAACTTCTGTTGTACTCTGAGAGGTGGGGGAGGTAAGAGGTTGCTGATGGCTCATTGTTGGGGTCACAGAGGTCCTTGTACTCATAAAGAAGCACCAAGAGAACCAGGAATGATAATCACAGAGGTGTGACTTCTCAATGGAGGAGATACAAGTTAAACACCTGCATTCCATCCAGAAAGCCAAGAGTGCATTTTACGAATGACCTGGTGACTTTTTTACTCTCTGTGGAGGCAGCCCTCACCCAAATTCTCCAGATCATTATCCCAGACTCTTCCCTTCCTAGACCGTTACCCATCCTTAGGGGAGGTATCACAAGTGCTTTGTGGCCTGCTGACCTCTGTGCTACTGGTCAGAGACCACACTGGATGCTAGGTCTCTTAGCTACAGAACCCACTCTCGTGGTCACATGTCCTGCCTAAAAGAGTCTCTGTGTACTCACACCTTAAGCTTTATCATGCACGTGGAATTGGACTGACTGTTGCCTGGAAACCTTTTCCCAAATTGTACTGTGCTTTAAATATGCTGACAATGAACAGCCTGACAATGGACTCCCTGAAGTCTGATCCAGGTTTGACAAGGTCATTTCTGCACTGGATATTCATTCTCATCTGTTCTGCGTAGTTTGTTTCCCTGCCTGACACCTGCAGGGACCCCCTCAGTTGTGGGGAAGGGTTCCAGACAATGGACTCCATCGTAGAGATCCAAATAGGTAACTTAACCAGATGGGTAAGGGTGAAAAGGACCTGGGTTGTGGGGCCTTGCTTCATGGGCTAGGGTACATCCCACTAGCCAAAGGTGTGATGACCTTTGGAGTGTTTCCTTGTGACTATGTGAGTTTGTCACTGGCCGTGGGGACAGAGGCACAGTTCTATTCCATCCCTGCTACAGTCCGAAGGGTTCTCTTTCATCTTAGTGACCTTTACTCAGGTCAAATGGGTTAGTGGCTTCAATAAAGAGACATTTTAAATGTAGATGTATTTATTTTTACTATGTGTCTGAGTGTTTTACCTGCATGTATTTCTGTGTATCAAGTGCATGCTTGCCTGCATGTTATGTGCATGCAATGTCTGTGGTAGTCACAAGAGGGTGTCAGATTCCCTGAGATCAGAGCTGAGTTGCCATGTGGGTACTTGGGATTGAATTTGGGTCCTCTGGAAGAGCAGCTAATTATTGGTGAAATTATTAAGGCCACTCCACGTAGTTAAAAGGGAGGTTTATTTTGTAGGGTAACTTACAAATGAAGGGGTAGGTTGCAGGGTCTGGCAAAGGTATAGCACAGTCCGGCGGTGTTCTCTGGAGAACTCTGCTCGGTCTACCTCCTGCGTCCAGCGTCCCCGAACCAAGAGAGCCACCTCCTCTTGATCCTCGGTCTTCTCCCTCCTCTGCCCCGCCTTGTGGGCGTGATCATTACTGAAGCCTCAATGGGGGTTGGAACTTCCAGGCCAATGCTGGGATGGCTATCCACTACAGCTAATGCTCTTCACCACTGGGATGTCTCTCCAGTTGACCTCCCCCTTTTGAGACAGGCTCTCACTATGTAGCTCTGGCTGGCCTGGAACTTATTATGTAGACCACGCTGATCCAACTGCCTCTGCCTCCTAAGTTCTGGTACTAAAGATGTGTGCCACCACACCTGGCTTTAATATAGATTTTTTCCCCAGTTTATCGAGACACGGTTTCTCTGTGTGACCGTCGTGGCTATCTTGGGACTTGCTCATGTAGACCAGGTTGGCCTTGAACTCATGAAGATCCGCCTGTCTCTGCCTCCTGAGAGCTAGAATTAAAGACATGTGCCACTACTGCCTGGTTTTTAATATAGACCTTAATCACAGGGGTTACTAGAAAGAATGATGCTGAAGAGTGAGGAAGGAGAGACCCCCGATAGTGTGAGTGTGGAGAGTGGAAATTAGATCTCTTTACAATGAGTATAGGATTTTGGTGGCTCTCAGCATCTCTGCAGGTTCCTAAGGACCTCCCTCCCCTTTTTGAAAACAAAACAAAACACAACAAAAAACCAAAAAACATTTATCAGGGTTATATTTACAAAAGGTTAAAATTTAAAGAATTTTCTTCTGTAAAAACAAAGCTCCAGGGACTGGAAAGATGGCTCAGTGGTTAAGAGCATGCACTACTCTTCCAGAGGACCAGAGTCCAGTTCCTAGAACCCACATCAGGTGGCTCACAACCACCTATAACTCCAATTCTAGGAGATCCAACTCCTCTGGCCTCCATGGGCACCTGTACATACATGCACATATCCACACAACACATGCCCATAATTAAAAATAATAAAATTTAAAAAAAAACAAAGCTGGAAAGACGATTTATGAGGGATTTTTAGAATTAAGAAAAGAGTTGGTGCTGGTAATTGAAGGTTAAATATCATTTGGTCCTGAGTAAGCATTTACTGTCTTTTTTGGTTTTTAAGATTGACTTACTGACTTAAAAAGCCCTCTTTTGGAAAGCATACACCATTTCTGGAAGTAGTTTCCCGACAGGCAGCAAGCAATCCAGACCTTTTTCATACTTTCCCCTCACATACCTCCATCATGTTTAATTCTGTCCTGCCTCAGGTTGAGGTAGAAGTAGCCTTACCTCCCCGTTCCAGTGCAGATGGAGTGCTCACAGCTTGCCTCAGGAAATTAAGATGATTTAAGAAATTACAAAGCAGAAGTGGGGTCCCCTCTGCTCTGTTTGCTGTTTATAGACTGGCGCAAGAAAAGTGGAGCTAGCTGGAGGTGGGTGTCACTGGCTGTCCCAGTTAGGAGCTGGGGTGTCAGGAGGCCAGGGAACCCTTGATGAGGATGTAAGATTCATTCCCAGAGTGGCTGCTTTTAACACCGCACAGCTGATAGGTACCGAGTAGCCCCAGCCAACATCTCTCTCCAGTCCTTCCTGGTTTCCTCCTCGAGAGTTTTGGCTGAGTCTCTGTAGAGGAAGAAATCTCCATCTTTGCAGTTCTTCATAAGTGTCGGGGAATGGGAATTGCTCTTATTTCCTTAAATGAGCTGAATTCTCCAATCTGGAATTTCTGGAAGGGAACTGAGGGTTAGAGAGATAGTGGGGTGTGCTTCTGGGGCTGGGCTGAAGGTATAGCTGTGGGAGAGTGAGCCTAGTATGTGTGAGGTGAGTTAAGCAGATATCCCTCCTGGATTCCGTGCGTGTATATGTGTGTGTGTGTGTGTGTGTGTGTGTGTGTGTGTGTGTGTGTGTGTGATATGTGATGTATGATGTGATGTAGAGGGGCCTTCTGACTCTCCTGCTTCTGCTTCCCAAGTGCTGGGATCACAGCTGTGGACTACCAGGCCGGTTTTTGTTTTCGCATTTTTTAAGATGGAACTCCAAGCTTCTTATGCTAGGCATGCACACTGAGCTACATATCCACTCTGGCTTTACATTATTGGTTCTGTTTCTCTGCTGAATGGGAACAAAGTCCCAAGCAGAGGTGTATGTGGGGATGCAACTCACTTAAGGAAATACAGAGCAGCTCACATCCTGGACACTTAGGAAGGCCTGCAATGATTAGGATTTCTTCTGCAGAGACCCAGTCAAGGAGGCAAAGTGTGGGAACAAGGAAGAACTGAAGGGAGAACCCCATTTGCTGCTGATCTGGGGCATGCAGAGGCATCCACTGTGCAGTATTACAGCAGCCACTCTGGGAATGAATCTTGCTTCCTCATGAAGGATTCCCTGGCCTGCCTGAGAATTTTATATATATATATATATATATATATATATATATATATATAGATAGAGAGAGAGAGAGAGAGAGAGAGAGAGAGAGAAGCAGAGGGAGAGACAGAGAGGCAGGGTGGGAGGAGATGGGCTTGGCCTTGGTGAACTCCCTCCAAGTAGAGAGGAAGCTTCCGTCCTATAGGGGGTGCTGCAGGCAGAGAGCACACACTGGGAAGGGGGCTGCAGGCTGCCTGGGACTGGCTGTGTATTGAGAATGACCTTGAACTGACAGCAATTGTTCTGTCTGTTTCCCAAGTGTTGACTACTTTTTATTGTTGTTTTTTAATTTGCTGCTTCTATTAGCAGACAATTAACACTGATAAATTACCCACCATCAAGCTTCATAATTGAGTCAAAATGGGCTACGATAGGTTCAGGACCACATTATCTAGAGGAATTTATGGGACCAAAATACTTAGTCATGACTCCCAGTTTTGTGTCTCCTGCTTTCTTGGTGGCAGTAGATGAAGAAGAAAATAAGAACAACAAAGTAATGTGATAGAGGATTTACCAATAAGCTTGCTCAGAAAATGTTACACAGAAGTAAAATTCAGCTGAAGGAACATTGTCTTAGCTGGAACTGTAAGGCAAGAAGCACCTGACCAGACTTCTTAGAAGTTGTAAAAGATACGGAAACTAGAGATGAGCTTCTAACAGAATTAGAATTCTGATTCACCAAGCATATGTTCCTTTTGGAGTTTGCTCACCAGGGATGCCTGGTCATTCAGCCCTATTCCTTTTACAGGAAGAACCCAAGCCAGGCAGGCAGTTCAAAGACAGTGACCCTGACTAACAGCTACCTAGAAGAGCATCTCTAGACTGTCTCAAAGATGGCTGTGATAGGATCTCTGCATTGTAAATCTTTCCATTTGCCCAAATAATGACCCAAACTTGCAGTGGGAACCTTTGAAGCCATCTGTAGGTAAAAGCATGTGTAAGACTACAATGTGATAGCTCAAACCTATATAAACAATGGAAGATTTCTGTTTGGGGAGAAGCCTCCTTGAGCAACAGGAAGGTTTATGGTTGAGTGCTCAAAGTCTTTCTCCCTTTATCTCTGGGTGCTTTGAGTGACTTCTTGTTGGGAGAAATTAATCTGCCATTTCTCAGGGAGGAAGGCTAGACTACTGGACTGCTCATTCTCCTCCCAAGCACCCATGGGACTCTTGGCTTGGTGCTGAAAGCATCCTTTGCTGTTCCATCTGCACAGCAGGAGTGGCTCAGCTGGTCCTCTGAGCTTTGTAAGCATCTGGGGAACTGAGAAGGGCAGACTCTTGTGAAGATGGACACAGAATACCCCTGATCCCCACACCTTGCTGCTTAGTGGCAAAGGCAGGCAGATACAGATGTCATACTGATGTCCTCAAGACAAACTGGCTGCCGACACAGAATACCCCTGATCCCCACACCTTGCTGCTTAGTGGCAAAGGCAGGCAGATACAGATGTCATACTGATGTCCTCAAGACAAACTGGCTGCCGGTTTCAGCCTTCATGAAAAAGATGAGATTTCTTTGAACAGTGTCCATCCTGACTAGTGCACTCTGGGACGCCGAGCCACGTCAGTACCAACAGATGTCGTTTCTTCCTCCCTCCCTTGTGGCATTAAATGATGGCAGTATATCTCTGTAGTCCCCTCTGAGCCTCCTCAGTTCCACCAGAATTTTTGCCTAGCAATAATTTGATTGGCCTCAGATTTTCTTGACATGGTCATTAGGAAAGAATTTCCCTGTTGTCCTCTTATTGTGACAACTGGCCCAAGCCACTGATGTCTGTAGGTTATCAGTACTACCAAGGTATCGGGGACTATGGGGATCCAGCCTCTCGATAGTCCCCTCCCAGGGTCCGGGAAGAATCTACAATGAACTGATAATTAATCTTTGATGAAAAGAAATGAATCTATGTACACAAAACTCCTTAGTCCATACACTTTATTCTTCTGAGTCAGTTCTCTCTCTCTACACAGCTTCTATTCTGCTCTCATGTCTAGCTCCTTTCTTGCCTGATTTCTCTCTATATTTATCTACTGCTCCCTCTAAGTTATATCTTAATTCTCTCGTCTTAATTCTACTTCATCTAGGTCTTTTCATCTTGTTCTTACCCAGCTAGGACTTCCCCATCTGACTCTTCCTCATCTTCCATCTCGTTCACGTGTACTCTCCTTATCCCTCTACATTCTCCGCTTCTCCCTTCTCCATGAACCACCTAAGTCTCCCAGGAGTCCAGTTATAAACTTGAAGAACCAAAGCACCCCCATTTCAAGCAAGCCCCTCACCCCAGCTTAAAACAGGCCCGAGTTTCAAAATTCTCAAAGCTGCTGACATAGATCGCAGGACAGTCAGGATGTTTGAAGGACTATCTGGTAGCAATTGATTAACCACAGAATGCCCCAATGCTGGAGGTAGTCTATAAAGTTTAACAAACAACCAGTTAAAACTACAAAGTAAGATAAGGCAGAAATTCTGAAAGGCCCCTAAAACTTGAGCCAATCAGAATTGTACCCGTCCTTGCACCCCTAATTGATGTAACCTTATGGTTTTTGCCTTTAAAAACTGAGCTTGCAGAGGGGCGGGCACCTCCTCTAGCCTCCATTGTGTCAGGGTGCTTGACTGAGGTCCCTGCTGAGGCTTGAATTGAATAAACCTTGCTTTTGCATTTTGGTGAGTTCGAGTCTCTGGTGGTCTCTTCCGGGGTCTCGCACCCAGGGCACATTAAGCAATAGCAAGCCCCTGGTCAAGCAAGGTCACTAGGCTTGAATTCTACAGGGTCATAAAGGCAGGTAAGAATTTTCCTCTGACAGTGACCACCAGGCTTCCAGGGTCAAATGGAGGGGTGATAAGAATCATATAGAGGGGCAGTAATTGATGATTATCATTTGCAACCCCAAAGGGAAGTGACTAATGGGGAAATGAATTAACTAAAGGCTAAATCTGGGTAATAACTAAGAAGAGGGATCTTATGTGCTCACCTATAGTCTTAAATGTGATTAGTAGAAAAATGTTAAAAATCTATAAGTTAGTCAATGGGAGACAATAAAACTGCCTTCTTTTTTCCTGGGGCTCCTATCTGTCCAAGCTATCTGCCATTAATCTGCAGGGTGGGGGAAGGTGTGTTCAGTCCCTAGTGTACAGCTAGATGCCTCTGGTGATAGTTAAAGGGAGATCTGGAACTAGAGGTAAGGTTTGGGAAAGGAGGAAGTTAAAAAGGAGGGTCTGAGCTAAATTGTGGAAAGCTATTACTCAACGTCCACCTGACTTAGGCAGTGTCTCCTTGTGGGATTTACCTTAAGTCAGAAAACTTCCATGTGGACTGTTATTACTGCTAGTCCTTGAAAGTGGCTAAGGGAGATATCAGATTCCAGAGAAAGCCTTTCCTGAGGCTGTTCTCCAAATTCCTGGAATGTGTATGTCCAGAGAATGATCTGTCCACACTGTTAGCCCTTATTAGGAAAAGGTCACTTGGGAAAACTATGAAGGCACACATGATTTTCATAACAGAATACAGCTGATATATAACAAGCCAAGTAACACCAAAAGCTCCTTGGAATTTGGCTTCCTCTGGAGGAATTCCCTGATCCCTCCAGGTAGTGACTTTGCTATAACCAGCTGAATTCTTATGATATATTCCTGTGGCCCAAAGCACCGAGGTTGTTGTTCAGGGAATCCAGCTGCAGGAAGGCTTCAAGCCTTGGGAGAATGGTCCCGGGTCAGGAGCCTCCTCACCTGTCCAACATAGAGGGGCTCAGGGAAGATTTATGTTACCAAGAAAAAAAAATCAAATTAACTTCAGACTGATTAACTGATTAGAGTTTGGGTGATTATTGAAAATTTGCAGGCCTAGAACCTTATTACTCTTTATTTTGGGTTACCATTGTCCCTTAAATAGCCATTCCTTGTCTACCTCTCTGTATGGACAACTGATAAAACCTTTCTCCAATAAAACCTTTCTGATAGCATTAACAAAAAGCTCAGGGTGTCATCAGCTAGCAGCTGAAGCCTGTCCCTGAGACTGCTCTGCTCTGTGGCTATCCCTTTCTGTTTTCACCAGGGTATTTGAAACACACCTTGATTTATGGCTTTCTTTGTTTTTCTTGTTTGTTTGTTTTGTTTTTGTCAAGACAGGGTTTCTCTGTGTAGCTTTGGAGGCTGTCCTGGAACTCACTTTGTAGACCAGGCTGGCCTCGAACTCACAGAGATCGGCCTGGCTCTGCCTCCCGAGTGCTGGGATTAAAGGCGTGCCACCACCACCACCACCACCACCACCTGGCATATGGCTTTCTTTGTTCAGTTACCATAAAAACATCATCTGATAGAGTACCTCAGTTTCACAAACAGAATTCCTGTGAGATTACAGCTGACCTTGCTCAATCACTATTGGTCAGTCCAGAAAGGGATGTCTTCTGAGACAGCCTGTCTTCCATGATGCTCTGTCTTGCCTGGGGCAAATATTTTCAGGAAGGGGAGACTACAGACCTACAAGTAGCCCCCTGAAGTTGTATCAATTCCCAAGACCCCCACCACCTCCATAAAGGGTCCCAGCTAACCGTTTCCCTACACAGAACCCTTCATTTCCTTTGGGAGAGACTGCCCCTCGCTGTGTGTGCTAATAAACACATTCTGACCTGTTGAGGTCAGACTCCGGCCTCTTTCTGCCTTCTGTCTCTTTCCCTCAGACAAAATAGACAAGCTCAATTATAGACAAACATTGCTCTTTAATTTCAGTAACCTTTAAAGCTGGGCGTGGTGCCACATGCCTCGAATTCCACACTTGGGAGGCAGAAGCAGGAGAATTGCTGCAGGTTCTAAGCCAGTGTGGTTTACATAGTTCCAGGGTGATGTGTTTAAAAAAAAGAAAAGAAAAAGAAAAAAGAAAACTCCACAAACAAAATAGAAAGTAAACAGAACCACGTTTCAAGGGCGTATGACTCGATTTCCGATTTTTGATCGTCAAGTAAATGAGTAGGCAGAGCAAAAGAGAGGTAAGATCTCCAGAAGATTCTCACATATACTCACTTCCTTTGCTGAAGGATGCTCTGGATCTGATCTACAACTCAGTGGGCTCCTGTGCTTTAGGGAGGGGACAGGGTTACCCTCCTTCCCTTTCTCTTCCAGATAGCTTGCTGATTCTCAGTGTGCCCTGAAGAGAAGTCTCCTCAGGTCAGTGTTTCTGGATGGTTGCCTGCCCAGCAGAATACTGCTCAGTATGGGTAGAGCAGGTACCTGCTTGTGCTTTTTTTCTTTTCTTTTTTCTTTTTTCTTTTTCTTTTTGAGCTGAGGATCAAACCCAGGGCCTTGCGCTTTGCTAGGCAAGTGCTCTACCACTGAGCTAAATCCCCAACCCGTGCCTTTATTCTTTTGCATTTTAATGTTTGCAAGCGTTGCTGAGAACAGGAGACCCTCCCACTTTGCACACTTTTATTCGGAGGCTCTCCAGAGGTTGCCCTTATCAGAAAGAAAGCCTTTCATTTACCTTTGAAAAGCTCGCTAGGTTTAGAGTCAGCCTGAATAGCCAAGAAAATGGCGAAATTTGTATTTGAAAGTACCCCAAACAGACACACTTATTTTAAAAGGTATTCAGAACAATAATGGTATTCAGCAACATCCTGAGAAAAGAGTGTATGAGGAATTCAGAGTCTTTTAAGTTTTAGAATGCTCTACAAAGTTCCCACTACAGATGGCTCCCCACCCCACCCCAGTGGCTTCCTGAAGCGTTTTATATCCCTGGCACATACCAGCAAATACATGTGTGTAGTAGTTCTACTAAATGTGTTTCCTAAGGCACACATGATGTCACACACTATAATCCTGGCACTGAGTGCCATACCAACTTGGGTTTGCTTAGGGAGACCCTCTATTTTGTTTAAAGTGCTTTTCTTTTCTTTTGGTTCTTTGAGACAAGGTTTCTCTGTGTAGCTCTGGCTGTCCTGGGACTCTCTCTGTAGACCAGGCTGGCCTCCAACTCAGAGATTCACCTGCCTCTGCCTCCCTAGTGCTGGGATTAGAGGCTGTTAATCCCACAGATGTGAGGAGAAAGAGCACCAACCCAAATCATGCCAAATTAATCAAAACAAACAGTTAATCAAAGCAAGCTTTTAAAATTCATGTACATAGGCTGTGTCTCCCTAAAGGTGGAGTTCAAGAGATCAGCCTTGGACGGGGGAAGATAAGGGTTTTTGTAGCTCAGGAGTTTCCCAATGGGGAATTGACAGGCAAATGGGTGGGGTTACAGAGGTAGAACACAAGTATTACAAGTTGGTCATAACAACCTCCTGAAGCAAAGACATGGTTGCAAGGTGGGCATAACACGTAACAAAGTGGTCATGGTAGTTTGGAGGTAATTGGGCCCCCTTTCACCAGGAATTCCCGGGAAAGCAAAGACAACACATGAGTCCACACTGCGGGAGGACTCGGGCAATGCAGCCCAGTGGAGGTTGGGCAGATGTCTTGAGGAGCTCCACACACAGTATCCTCACTTACAACTAAAAGTTTTGGGTGGGACAGATACAGAGCTAGGGAATGCTCTGCAACCAAGTCTCCCTGGCCCTAGGGCAGGCAATGACCTGGGCATGGTTTACTGGGAAATCCAGGGCAAGCCCGATTAGGTGGTGTGTATTCCTGTGATGCCTACACCAGGGAGTGGGGAGTGGGGGTGGGGAGGAGGTGGTGGTGGGGGTAGTTGTGGGGAGGGGGCGGTGGGCGGTGTCTTAAGCAAGAGGATGATCCCGAGTTTGAGGTCAGCCTAGGAGAGAGAGGGGGTGGGAGTGGGGTGAGGACAGAGACTGTTTCAAAACACCAAAAGAAAAAAGAGAGGGAAAATAGAGGATACATCTTGGGCTAAGTGAGGCCCGGTGCTTGCTGGGAATATATGGAAGAAGATGTCCTGGGTGGCAGGAGGGAGGCCCTGACCACAGAGGGGCTCCCAGCTCGGGGCAGCTGTGGCGACTTGCTATCCTGTGGAGCTGAACTGCTCCCGAGCACTTTCTCTCATATTTTATTATTTACAGTTTTATGTGTTTGAAGTTTATTTTAGCACAAGTAAAACACATTTGAAGATTAAGAGAGTTTGGAACCTGTCATATTTTGACCCAGTTACAAAGGAGAGCTCTTCCTAGAGGAAACTTATCCAAATTTAGAAACTCTGTGAAAGACAGCACCTCCCAATTTTATTAAAAAAACAAACAAACAAACAAACAAAACCTTTTATGTGTTTGGGTGTTTTACCTGCATGTATATGTACCATATGTATGCAGTGTCGTCAGAGGCCAGAAGAGGGCATTGGATCTCCTGAGGCTAGAGATGGTTGTAAACTGCCATGTTGATGCTGGGATTGAACCCAGGTTGTCTAGAAGGGCAGCTAGTGCTCTTAATCGCTATGCCAACTCTCTGGTACCCCACCTGCCGGGGTTTGGGTTGTCTTTTGTTTTGTTTCCCCCAGACAGACTTCCTCTGTGTATCCCTTGTTGTCCTGAGAACTCGCTCTGTAGAACCAGGCTGGAATTAACGATGTGTGCCACCATGTCGACTAAGTTTTAAGTTTCTCTAGATGCATAATCCTCAGTAGCTGGCATCCATATAGAGGGAGGTTTGCAAAGCCTGAACACTTACCAGTTTTACAGAAAGCCTGACTCAAGAGTTCTTTTCTCTTGTCCATTATTCCTTAGGACAAATACAGAAATACATTCAGATACAGTTAAAGCTGAGTTATCTTTAAGAGACTCATACGGAAAAGTAAAACAGAGCGTACATGGTGTGTATATCTTTTATTTACTTCCCACTGTGAGTTGAATGGCAAGGTGGAGTAAAGGCAAAGAGCCACACATAAAATGTTAATGCGCAAGGTCAGCGCCTCCGCTGAAAGGCTCTGTGCAGCCCAGCAGAGGTTAAGGGCGATCTGCTCCAATTCTGTTATGCATCCCCTCTACCGTGGTCAATAGGGACCCGGGACTACGGAGAGCAGGGTTTGCTGCCCGGAGCACTCCATCTCAGAGCCACTGCGTCGCTCGAAGCAGACCGGAGGGACGAAATATTGGCACAGCTGTGATGTAGCTTCGGAACCAGAATGGCAGTTTGGTAGCAGGGAACATGCCCCCACGCCCCGCAACCTATCCCCTGCCCCTTAGCACATCATCCTAGAGTAGGATGGTCCTGGAGGAATGCTGACATTCAGAGGAGCAGAGCTTGGTTGGCCTCCTTGGGCACCACAGAGGACATTGGGTCTTAAGAGAGCCCCCACCTTGCTTTTGAGGCCTCAAAGTCATCCCCACACTTCTAAAAGATGCAGATTTCGGGGTCCTGTAGGTACTTCTCCCAGAGGAATCAGGAAAATCAAAGCGGCGCCATGGAATGCCTCCGGAGGCGGCTCCTGGCAGTTCCACTGTTGACCAGCAGAGGACAGCAAAGACAGTTCCTCTGCTACTCACGCTGTCCTTCAAAACCCTGGAAGTCCATAGTCCAGCATAGCGTCCAACAGGCACCACATCCATGCTGCTCCGAGAGAAGGAGCTGTGGAGATGCTCTTCCTGCACCACCTGCCGCGGGTCACCCCTGCAGTAAGTGCTTTCCTGAGGAGTCGTGAAAGCCACTTTTTGGAATTTTCAAGCTTGAGATTGGGAGACTGTTAGAAATTGAATTTGTAGCCAGATGGCTAGAAGCAACAGCGAAGGACCTTGCAGTGATACCTGAATCCGGGAAATCTTGTGAGGCTGAAATTTTAGCCTGTGCCTGGTCTAGAACTCTCTTTGTAACTGAAGATGAAGATAACTCTGAACCTATTAACTTGTTTGGGTTTTTTGTTTTGTTTTTTTGAGACAAGGTTCCTCTGTGTAGCCGGGGCAGTCCTGGACCAGGCTGGCCTTGAACTCTTCTGTCTTCACGTATCTGCACACCAGAAGAGGGCATTACATCCCATTATAGATGGTTGTGAACCACCTCGTGGTTGCTGGGAATTGAACTCAAGACCTCTGGAAGAGCAGCCAGTGCTCCCAACTGGCTGAGCCATCTCCCCTGCCCCTAACTCTGAACTCTTTCGGCTGCCCCCACTTCCCAAATGCTGGGATTACAGGCCTGCACTACCACACTTAGCAGCCCGTGGGGTTTGATGCCAATTCCAGGTGGATGATAGGATCACATTTGAGTTCCCACGTTTAGGAGACTCTCAGAGCTTCCAAATCCAGAGTTCAGTGAATTAGCCTCACCTGGAAAGGTTACCCTTGCACCCTTCCGCTTCTCCCTGGTCCCCTCCCCCTTTACCACTGTATCCCAGCTCATTCTAACATAGACCTCTTGCTTTTCTCCTCTTACAAATCACACCCAAGGGCTGGAGAGAAGGCTCAGAGGTTAAGAATACTGACTGCTCTTCCAGAGGTCCTGAGTTCAATTCTCAGCAACCACGTGGTGGCTCACAACCATCTGTAATAAGATCTGGCGCCCTCTTCTGGCCTGCAAGGACACATGCAGGCAGAACACTATATACATAATAAATAAATAAATATGCCAGGCAGTGGCGGCGCATGCCTTTAATTCCAGCACTTGGGAGGCAGAGCTGGGAAGATCTGTGAGTTCGAGGCCAGCCTGGTGTACAGAGTGAGATCCAGGACAGGCACCAAAACTACACAGAGAAACCCCAGTTTTGTGGATGGGCTCTGACCAGGTCTATACCCAGGTTGCTGGGAAGTGGCCAGAATCAAGTATGGCAAGGGCTTAAGAAGGAAAACCCATGATTCATTGCATTTCCCATCAGATCCAATCAGGGGCAAGCATACATCCTGAAGTACCTCCAGCCTACACCCAATCAGAGCAAGCATACATCCTAAAGTACCCCAGCCTACACCCAATCAGGGGCAACATACATCCTGAAGTACCTCCAGCCTGCACCCAACCAGGGCAAGCATATTTCCTGACATATAAAACCTGTGAACCTCCTGCCCCACATGTGATCAGGCACATCCAGTGCAGATGGTCAAACAAACTTGTTTAGGGGAGTGAAAACATGTGCTTGTTATTTTCCATAAACACAGCCTCCAGCATTTCAGAAACTGTCTGTCCTTGGGCAAGGGCTTGCAGATCAGAGGCGTTTTTGTTTCTTTGGATCTTTAAGGCATAGCAATTAAAACTTAAAATGTAACTTTGGCTCTCACAAGGAAAGAGAGAACTGAAAGTCCAAGGGTGTGTTCAGGTTCTTGTGTGTCTTTCTTGGCGATGCCACCTCAATGGATGGTAATGGCGGTATCAAGTGTGGGGAGCAGAGCTCAATCTTGAGACTGGGAAGCCAGGCAGTGTTTAGGAGCCAGGATTATTCTTCTGGAGGTCTACTTTCGTTGTTTCCAAGGGTACACTCCCAGGGGAATGACCACCCTGAGAACCAGGCTCTCACACAAGCCTTTCGGGGTTCACCACACACAAACCAGAGTATCATCACATCAACTCCATCTGTGCTGCTGTGAATGACTTTTACTCCCTGTGCATCTGCAGCTCCTGTCTGCCGTGTGTCCCTTTCCTCTTGTTGAGTTTCCTTTCTTTCCTATAGTCCCATGATGGTTTCTTTAAGAAAAGCATCACTTGCCAGGGGTGGTGGTGGCACACCATGTAGACCACAGGGATTGAAATCATATCCTCAGGTGTATGGTAAACATCTTTACCCACTAAGCCTTCTCATTGGCCCTGGCTTTAATATACATGTGCTATTCACTTGGAAATGTAGTTAACTTTTTTCTTTTAAGACAGGGTCTCAGGTAGCCTGGGCTGGCCTTGAACTCAGTGTAATGGAAGATAACCTTGAACTTCCGATCTTTCTTTTATCTCCCAAGTGCTAGGATTACACCATGGCAATCCTTCTGACCTATCTCTTACATGCACCACCACACCTGGTTTTATGCAGTGCCAGGGATTGAACCCAGGGCATCTTGCATGCTAGGCACTTTCCCAACTGAAGGGACTCTGGTCAGCTTGAGTGTGGCAAGCATGGCTCCGGCAGGCCTTGCCCCCTCTCCTAGAGATAATTATTCTGGGATGATTCTAACTGCTGAGGCACCCAGCCTCTAGGACCAAGTGTGGCATTCTCAGCATTGCAGGTATGATTTGGCCATTGTTACACCTTTAAAGTTCACTTATGAATTTTGCATGCATCCATATGTATATGATATATATGTGTACACACACACACACACACACATATACACAGACACGCTAACAAAATAATTACAGGAATATGAGAAAGGAACTAGTCATGATGCTCTGTGGGCTGCTGGACTGAACCTGTGGTCCCAACCGCTTGATGGAAATTTGTGTAGAGACAGGCCAAATGTGTAGGTGAAAGGATTCTGAGGACCTCAGGTTCCAGAGGATGCTGGATGGTGCTTCTTCTTTTAATTTGCTTTCTGTTGTTATTGTAGCATGCTTTCTTGTACCAGCCAGCCCCCAGTCAGGACACAGAGACTTATTATGAATTATGAATGCTTAGCCTTAGCTTAGGCTTGTTTCTAGCTAGCTCTTTTTTTTTTTTAACTTAAATTAACCCATTTCTATTCATCTGTATGCTGCCCCGAGGCATGTTTACCTCATCTACTTACTGTCCATCCTGTTTTCCTGCTTACTCCATGTCTGGATGGCTCACATTGTCTGTCTGTCTGGCTCCCCTTTTCTCTCTGTCCACCAGCCCTGCCTATCCCTCCTCTGCCTAGCTCCTGGACATTTAGCTTTTTATTAGGCTAATCAGGCGCCTTAAGCAGGCAAGGTGAAACAGTAACACATCTTTACATAGTTAAACAAATGCAGCATAAACAAAAGCAACACATCTTTACATAGTTAAATTATTCCATTTGATAACATGTTATAACTACATACTTGATTCCAGGTAATTTATAAAGAATAGACATTTATCTGACTCGCAGTTCTGGGGTCTAGGATGCTTGGGAACTTGGTGCTAGTATCTTTTCAGCAACAGATTTATTTATTATTTATGTATAATTGTGTGTATGGGTGTTTTACCTGCATGAATGTCTATGTACCATGTGCATGCAGGCAGTGCTGTCCAAAAAAGGGCAGTGGATTCCCTGGAACTGGAGTTACAGATGGTTGTGAGACTCCATGGGGTGGATGGGAATCGAACTCAGGTCCTCCAGAAGAACAGCCTGAGCTCTGAGACATCTCTCCAGCTGTTTTGTTTTGTTTTGACATGGTGTTATGTATCCCAGGCTGGCCTCCCTCCCAGTGGTTTGTGTATGTGGGGCAAGCACTCTACCAACTAAATCGTATGTTTGTTGTTAACATGACATTTTTTTTTTTAAAGAAAATTTGAATAACATCTGAGAAGCTAGCCAGGTTTGATAGGCAGGCTTATAATTGAAAGGAAAAGTATTGGTTCTGGTCTCCTAAGACCAAGTTCTCAGCACAAAGGAGATTTATTTGCCTCAGAAGGACAGAGAACAGGGAATAAGAGACAGAGACAGGAGATAGAGGAGAAGAGAATAAGGGAGAGGGGAAGGGACATTTGTTTCAGGGGGACAAAGGACAAAGGACTGCCTCTGGATAGAGGGGAGACAGGCATGACCCATAAAGGTAAAAGGGGAACCCCTGTGTTAGGATGAGGTGTTTAATATTAATCGGGCATGTTAAGTGAACCAAAGGGAGCTTTTAATTGCTGGACTTCAATACTTTGATAGCTGGACCTTGGTAGTCAACCTCAGGAGGAGGAGGAAGGGCCAAATAAAGGAATAGACCTTGGTGGCTAGCTTTAGGGATGTAATAATGGTTTTTAGCAAGGGAGGGAACGGTGGGGAAGGGCAAGGCCTGCCAGAGCCATGCTCGCCACACTCCAGCTGGCCAGAGTTATCCCGGCATTCTACCGGCTGCAGCAGGAGATTACACATTCTGTCACTCTGGGTTACATGCGGGATCCTGTCTCAGAAGGGAAAAATAGAAGATGTCTTGTTGATCACACTCAGCCCAGATGGTGTCTGTGTGTGTGTGTGTGTGTGTGTGTGTGTGTGTGTGTGTGTGTGAATCCCACTGACTGAAAATAAGGCAACTACCACAGTTTAAAGCCAAATTTGAAGCAAGCTTTAATCAAATACTGTCCAGGTGGATGGGCTCTGACCAGGTCTATACCCAGGTTGCTGGGAAGTGGCCCAGAATCAAGTATGGCAAGGGCTTAAGAAGGAAAACCCATGATTCATTGCATTTCCCATCAGATCCAATCAGGGGCAAGCATACATCCTGAAGTACCTCCAGCCTACACCCAATCAGGAGCAAGCATACATCCTAAAGTACCTCCAGCCTACACCCAATCAGGGGCAAGCATACATCCTGAAGTACCTCCAGCCTGCACCCAACCAGGGCAAGCATATTTCCTGACATATACAACCTGTGAACCTCCTGCCCACATGTGATCAAGCACATCCAGTGCAGATGGTCAAACAAACTTGTTTAGGGGAGTGAAAACATGTGGCTTGTTATTTTCCATAAACAACAGCCTCCAGCATTTCAGGAACTGTCTGTCCTTGGGCAAGGGGCTTGCAGATCAGAGGCGTTTTTTGTTTCTTGGATCTTTAAGGCATAGCAATTAAAACTTAAAATGTAACTTTGGCTCTCACAAGAGAAAGAGAGAACTGAAAGTCCAAGGGTGTGTTCAGGTTCTTGTGTGTCTTTCTTGGCGATGCCACCTCATGGATGGTAATGGCCGTATCAAGTGTGGGGAGCAGAGCTCACATCTTGAGACTGGGAAGCCAGGCAGTGTTTAGGAGCCAGGATTATTCTTCTGGAGGTCTACTTTCGTTGTTTCCAAGGGTACACTCCCAGGGGAATGACCACCCTGAGAACCAGGTTCTCACACAAGCCTTTCGGGGTTCACCACACACAAACCAGAGTATCATCACATCAACTCCATCTGTGCTGCTGTGAATGACTTTTACTCCCTGTGCATCTGCAGCTCCTGTCTGCCGTGTGTCCCTTTCCTCTTGTTGAGTTTCCTTTCTTTCCTATAGTCCCATGATGGTTTCTTTAAGAAAAGCATCACTTGCCAGGTGGTGGTGGTGGCACACACCTTTAATCCCAGCACTAGGGAGGCAGAGCCAGGTGGATCTCTGTGAGTTTGAGACCAGCCTGGGCTACCAAGCGAGTCCCAGGAAAGGCGCAAAGCTACACAGAGAAACCGTGTCTTGGGGGGGAAAAAAGCATCACTTTTATTTGAGATAAGTTTTTTCTCCTCTGTTGGGAAGTGGTTGGAGAGCTCAGAAGGCAGAGGCAGGCAGATTTCTGTGCATTCAAAGACAGTCTGGTCTACATTGTGAGTTCTAGACCAGCCAGGGCTAAGTAGTGAGAACCTGTCTCAAACAAAACAAGACAAAACCAAAAGAAGAGAAGATAAAAGAAAGGAAAAGAAAGGAAGGAAGGAAGGAAGGAAGGAAGGAAGGAAGGAAGGAAGGAAGGAAAAAGAAAGAAAAGTAGTTGGAAGGGGCTGAAGAGATGGCTCAGTGGTTAAGAGTACTTACTGCGGCAGGCAGCAGTGGCACGGGCCTTTAATCCCAGCACTCGCAAGGCAGAACCAGGTGGATCTCTGTGAGTTCGAGGCCAGCCTGGTCTACAGAGCAAGATCCAGGAAAGGCACCAAAACTACACGGAGAACCCTGTCTCGAAAAACCAAACAACCAAACAAACAATAAAGAGTATTCATTGCATCTTCAGAGGATCTGAGTCCCTGAAGGGAGAAAAAGATTATTTAAACATTTTTAATTTTTTTTAACTTTATGTGTGTGAATGTTTTGCTGCTGTGTGTGGTATTGTTGGAGGCTAGGAAAGGCCACTGGAATCCTCAGAACTGGAGTTACAGAAGGTTGTGAGCTGTTTCTGTAAGAGCAACAATGTTTTTAACTGCTGAACCATCTCCCCAGCCCTGGTTTATTTTAACTCCAGGTTTCAGAGGAATTTCAGTCCACCATGGTGGACAAGACAAGGAGCCTGGAATAGCTCCATCTGTAAAGGTGGGAGTGTGTGGCGGCCTGCTGGAGGTAGAGAGCAGCCCTGATTCAGAAATGACGCAAACCTTCCAGGTTGTCTCTGCCCACCAGGTCCCATGCTCTGGATGTTCTCCAGCCTCTCAGCACAGCACCACTGGTGTCAGAGGTGCAAACACATGAGCTTCTGGGAGACATTTCACATGCCAACCCTAACCCTTATCATCTGGGGCTTACTTGATGTATTTGAAAATGTTCTTCAAGGAGAGGATCTGTCTTTGCCTCAGGCCCACAGTGAGGTGGTGGGGTGGGTGACACAGGCAACCGAATTCAGCCTTTTTGCTTTCGTCTAGTTCCTCTGCTCTGCTCTGTGGGGTGTGGCCCTCTGAAGGCTGATGAGAAGGCTTGGCTCATGTCCAACCCTGCACACCACAGATTTCTTGTCATTGAACTTGGCCTACTCAGCTGCTCCACAGCAGCAGGTTCCTCTCCACACTGATCACGGAAAAACCTGCTCCTTCTATCATATATACACACTCCTCTCAGCTTGTCACAACGGTGGTCCATGGTGGTCAAGGCCTTTTGGGGGGTTTGCTTGCAATTCAGCTTAGCATTTACAAGGAGGGATCAGAGGTTCAGAGATGTAGATGACCAATTATTATTATTGTTATTATTATTATTATCATTATTATTATTATTATCATCATTATCATTATTATTTGCACCAGAGTAGCCTGGGCTACTCTGAGTTCTCCATGTAGCCCTAGCTGTCCTGGAACTCACTCTGTGGACCAGGCTGGCCTCAAACTTTCAGAGATCCACTTGCCTTTGCCTCTTGAGTGCTGGAATTAAAGGTGTGCCACCGCCATCAGGCTTGAGCTCACTATTTAGAGTAGACTTGCTTCAAATGCCTAAGGATCCTTCTATCTCAGAATCATTCCCCCCCTCCCCCCGAGACAGGGTTTCTCTGTGTAGCTTTGTGCCTTTCCTGAATCTTGCTCTGTAGACCAGGCTGGCCTCGAACTCACAGAGATCCACCTGCCTCTGCCTCCCGAGTGCTGGGATTACAGGCGTGCGCCGCCACACGCGGCAAACATTTATTATTCTGACATGTAGGGCTATAACCCAGAGCCTCATGGCATGCCAGGTACATATCTATTTCCCTCAGCCCCTTGTCTCAGTATCACACTCACATGAAGGCAGAACTCTCCTCCTTCTCTCTACCCAGTCTCCTTTTCCAGTGGTGACCTAAGAAGCCAAGGGGGTATGTATGTTCCTTTTATGTTCCCTCCCTCGCTTCTACAAAAACGTCAGTGTGTAGTCTGCTTTCCACACACAGGCAAGTCTGCAAAGTGGACACCTCAGCTCCTGCTAGCCCTGGCCACCTCACAGTTCCTCCTGTCCTTGGGGTAAATGAGAGACCAGAGGAGGAAATACAGAAAATGACTGTTTTTTCTTACTTTGGAAAAAGTGTGTAACAGAAAATTTAGCATGGCCTGTTTGCAGCAGTACGTAGCTGGGCAGTGGTGGATATACACTGCCTGCTGCAAACCCGAAAGATGGCACCTGCTAGGTGCCACGTCCCTCCCACTAGGTGCCACATCCCTCTCACTAGATGCCATGTCCCTCCACTAGGTGCCACATCCCTCACTAGGTGCCACATCCCTCTCATTAGATGCCATGTCCCTCCACTAGGTGCCACATCCCTCACTAGGTGTCATATCCCTCCCACTAGGTGCCACATCTCTTTCACTAGGTGCCATAACCTTCTCACTAGGTGCTACATCCCTCACTTGGTGCCACATCCCTTTCACTAGGTACCACATCTCTCTCACTAGGTGCTACATCCCTCACTTGGTGCCACATCCCTTCCTGCCCCACCCTGGGTCACAGCAGCTACCATTCTACTTTCAGCTCTGGAACCCCAGCAATCACCAGTGAATGTTCAGCCTCCAAGAACCTGTGTTATACGTGAGTAGAATTGCATAGCCTTTGTCCTGTTCCATTTTATCTCCATTTTCTATTAATTTGAGTATTCTTTCTCTTTTTTATTTTTGGCAGTCTTTTTGATGGACTAGCCCAATGTTTCATACACCATAAACGTCTGATACTGCTGACTTCTTTTCCTTTTGTTTTGTTTCGAGACAGGGTTTCTCTGTATAGCCCTGGCTGTCCTGGAAATCACTCTGTAGACCAGGCTGGCCTCAGACTCACGGAGATCCACCTGCCTCTGCCTCCTGACTGCTGGGATTAAAGGTGTAACCACCAGACCTGGCTCTCTTTATTTTGATTGTATGTATATTATTATTTTGCTTGCATGTGTGTATGTACACTGCAGGCGTGCCTGGGGAGAAGAGGGCGTTGGATTCCTTAGAACTGGAGTTGCAGGTTGTTGTAGCCTCCTGTGGATCTTGGGAACTGAACCAGGCCCTCTGCAAGAGCAGCAAACGCTCTTCTAACTCCTGAGCCATCTCTCCCGCTCTAGCCCGTTCCTTATCTATCTATCTATCTATCTATCTATCTATCTATCTATCTATCTATCTATCTATCATCTAAGTGCATTGGTGTTTTACCTGCATGTACGTCTTGGGTGAGGGTGTCAGTTCTTAGAGTTACAGACAGTAGTGAGCTACCTTGTGGCTGCTGGGAATTGAATCCGGATCCTCTAGAAGAGCATGCAATGCTCTTCACCACTGAGCCATCTCTCCAGCCCCTCAGTGTAGTTTTGATTTGTGTTTCCCTGATGGCTGAGGATACTGAGCACTTGTTATTTGAGAAGGTGTATCACTTTGTAGCTCTGGATGCCCTGGACTCTCTATGTAGACCAGGCTGGCCTGGAACTCACAGAGATTTGCCTACCTCTGTCTCATGAGTTCTGGGATTAAATGTCTGGCTTGGATTCTTTTTCATGTATTTACTGGCTATTTGTACTTTGTCTGCTGCAGCCTGCAGAAATATATCATAAAAAATCAGCTGGTTATGGCAAAGTCACTTCCTGGAGGGATCAAGGATTTCGTCCAGAGGAAGCCAAATTCCAAGGAGTTTTTGGTGTTATTTGGCTTGTTATATATCAGCTGTATTCTGTTATGAAAATCATGTGTGCCTTCATAGTTTTCCCAATTGACTTTTCCCTAAGAAGAGCTAACAGTGTGGACTGATCACTCTGGACATACACATTCAAGGTATTTGGAGAACAGTCTCAGGAAAGGCTTCCTCTGGAATCAGATATCTCCCTTAGCCACTTTCAAGGACTAACAGTAATAACAGTCCACATTCAAGTCTCCTGATTTTAAGATAAATTCCACAAGGAGACACTACCTAGGTCAGGTGGATGTTAAGTTTTAGCTCAGACCCTCCTTTCTTACAGCCTTACGAACTTTATAGACCTTTAACTCCTTACCTAACCACTTCTAGGAATATTTAGATAACCTTCTGCTCTGACAGCTGTGCTCAGCCAGAACCCCAGTTCAAGCCTCCCTGTAATTATCCTCACTGGCAGCATCCGGCCAGGTCCATCCCCAGAAGGAGGAAAGTACCTTATCAGAGATACCTCTGTAATCTCTAAGAACAGATTTAACCATCCCGGCTACCTGTTTAAGAAGGCCTGGTGGATGTGCCAATTAAGCTTTACTTCCTCCTTTCCCAAACCTTACCTCTAGTTCCAGATTTCTCTTTAACTATCACAGAGGCATCTTGCCTAGCGACCAAGCACACTTTCCCCTACCCTGCAGAAAAACAGCAGATAGCTTGGACAGATAGGAGCCACAGGAAAGAAGAAGACAGTTTTATTTTCTCCCATTGACCTAGCAGCTTATAGAATCTTAACATTTTCTACCAATCACGTTTAAGACTATAGTTGAGCACATAAGATTCCTCTTCTTAGTTATTACCCGAGTTCAGCCTTTAGTTAATTCAGTCCCCCATTGGTGACTTCCCTTTGGGGGTTGCAAATGATAATTAACGGTTATTGCCCCTCTATGTGATTCTTTTTTTTTTTTTTTTTTTTAAAGATTTACTTACTTTATTATGTATACAGCATGTATGACCGGAAGAGGGCACCAGATCTCATTACAGATGGTTGTGAGCCACCATGTGGTTGCTGGGAATTGAACTCAGGACCTTTGAAAGAGCAGTCAGTGCTCTTAAACTCTGAGCCATCTCTCCAGCCCTCTATGTGATTCTTATCACCCCTCCCTTTGCCCCTGGAAGCCTGGCTTTGCACTGCCAAGGGATTACTCCTTGTAAGTGTGTATATACCAGGACTCCCAGGGCACAGGAGGGACAGAGAAGAGAAAAGAGAACGGAAGAACTAGATGGGTAAGAACTTGAGAGGAACAAACTGAGACCGGGAAGAACCAGACTGAAGGGCTAGAAGAGAGTACTAGAGGAACGAGATGGAAGATGAGGAAGAGCCAGATGGGGAAGAACAAGATGAGGAAGAAAGAGATGGGAGAGGAGCTGATATGGGAAAGAACAAGATGGATGAGAACCTAGAAGGGACAGAACTAGATGAAGGAATTAAGATAGAACCTAGAGGGAACAGTAGATAAATATAGAGAGAAATCAGGCAAGAAAGGAGCTAAAAATGAGAGCAGAGTATAAGCTTGTAGAGAAAACTGACAGAATAATAAAGTGTAAGGACTAAGGAATTTCGTGTACACAGATTCATTTCTTTTCTTCAAAGACTAATTAACAGCTGGTTGTAGATTCTTCCTGGACCCTGGGAGGGGACTATCGAGGGCCCCCGTAGTCCTCACTTTTTGTCTTTGAGAAATATCTGCTTTTTCTTCTCTCTCTCTCTCTCTCTCTCCCCCCCTCCCCTCTCTCTCTCTCTCTCTCTTAAAAAGATTTATTTATTTATTACATATAGAGTGTTCTACCTGCATGTGTCTCTGCAGGCCAAAAGAGGGCACCAGATCTCATTATAGGTGGTTGTGAGCTGCCATGTGGTTGCTGGGAATTGAACTCAGGACTGGAGGATCAGACAGTGCTCTTAACCTCTGAGCCATCTCTCCAGCCCCAAGTATTTATTTTCTTTATGTATTTTTTGACTGGGTTTGTTTTGGGTGTTTGATTTTTTGAATTTTTTGTGTATATTAGATATTAATCCCTTGCCAGATGCATGGCTGGCAACGACTTTTTCCCACTCTGTGAAGCGTCTCCTTTTGCAGTGTTTCTTGATTGACAAGGCACATGAAGCTCCCTCCATTCAGTCCTCTAGTACAAGTATCTTATCCCATCTGCTCTGGACATGGTTAGCTAAGATCCAGACTCTGGGGGATGTCAGCATTAGGTCCCTTGCGTGAGGTCTGAACCCTGCTCTCCCCCGTGGGAAACACTGCATTTCTATCCTGGTTAATGGCTCAGAAACTCTGTGGCTTCTCTGCTGCTGGCTCCTTCCGTGCTCTGTGGTCCATGTAGAGGTTTGCTCTGTTGCCTGGGGTGTAGAAGTCTTTCAACTGGACTCTGACTTCCTCTCAGGGGCACCTGATCTCAGGCCTTGACCAGGGTGGATGGAGGGAGAGCACTGTACCCACGTGGCTGCAGTTCAAGCCCTTTGTGGATTTGAATACTGGGAGGAAGAATTCTTGGAAAGTAAATCAGTTATGGAAATGAATAATTCAGGGAAAAAAGCCTTCTGTGTTCTCCCACTTCCTCCTGTAGTTTCAAATGGTCAAGATTTCTCTATTTATGTATTAATAAGTGCCAATATGTGCTTTTTAATTAAAAAAAAAAACCCTTGGAGGCTCCTCATTCCAAATCTTCAGATGTGAGTACATGTCCTGGAGCAGCTGCAGAAACCAGGAAATTTAAATGGGACATTGTCAGGACCGAGGATTGGAGAACCATAGAGAAGGGGTATCAGGGGACTAATGATCTGACCAAACAGGAAAGAGGGAGTCTTTAGGGACAGGGAGGAAGATAAACACAGGAGAGGGGAGGGTAATAACAAAAAGGATGTCTGAAAAAGCCAGAAGGGATCCTATATTAATAGCCAATACTGTTAACTATTTACCTAAAAAGACCCTATAATATACAGTTCTGTATACAAATATACATACACAATATAATTTCTCTTTCTTTCTTTTTTTTTTGTGTTTGTTTTTGTTTTTTCAAGACTGGCTTTCTCTGTGTAGCCCAGGCTATTCTGGAACTCACTCTATAGATCAGGCTGGCCTCAAACCCACAGAGATCCTCCTGCCTCTGCCTCCCGAGTGCTGGGATTAAAGGCGTGTGTCACCACTGCCCAGTTTACATACATAGTTTCAATGACCTTTTCTCATTCTAAGCTGACAATGTTCCTTTCAAAAGCCAAACACCACCTAAAAAAAGCCCCAATACCAGACACGAGAAGCCCTCTTTCATGGTATCAGAAGGTGGTGCCATTTAAGCTTCCAAAGGAGGGAAGCAACCAATAGTCCTACCCAGCTAAGATGCCTATGAACCACATCAGCGACCAGCCCTGAGTACAGTAGTGGCATGCATACCTTGGTGGTAACCAACAGTTCTCTAATTGGACTTAAGTCCCTCTCCACAAGAGGGAAACCATGCCCAGTGCTAGAAGCCTATCTAACTACACAGTGCTAGTCAAGTTATGGATCTTGGAGGAGAGCCTCTAACCATTACTCTATTAAGCCAGTATGCTGTCTAAAGACAATTTAAACATTTATCCTTATATTTACAGATAGTGTAGCCTTTACTTCTCATCAAGGAAACTTCTCTTTGCAACAGACAGAGAGCATTACAGAAAACCACAACCAGTCAAAATGCAGAGTTGTCAAGCTCAGGACCAATGGCTACACCTGCGAAACACGTCCACACTGAAGATTCAGGGGACACTGGGAAAGAAGAGGTGAAAAGCCTGTAAGAGCCAGCAGACCAGGGAGCTTGCTGGGAGCATGTGCCTCCTAGGAGTGTTGGAAGCGACACCGGTAGAGCCTTACCAACATGGCTGCCCAAGCGTGAGCTGAACAAGGACAACAACAGACAAAGGACAGGAAACTAAGGTATACTGAGAGCAGAAGAAAGAGTCTTCCTTAGGGAAGAGCACACCAATTGATTATCAGTATCAGCCCTGAAAACACACATACAAGTAACATTATACAGACCAAGCAGGTTATAGTTATGTGCTTAGAAGTGTGTGTGTGTGTGTGTGTGTGTGTGTGTGTGTGTGTACAAAAACTAATGAAAGAAGAGGCCATGAATTTGAAAGATCAAAGAGAGTTATATGGGAGGGTTTGGAGGGTTTGGAGGGAGGGGCAAATGGTGTAATAATATAATAATCTAAAAATTAAATATAATGTTTTAAAGATTTACTTAGTTTTATGTGCACTGGCATTTTGCCTGCATATATGTCTGCATGAGGGTGCCAGACAGCCCGGAACTGGAGTTACACACAGTTGTGAGCTGCCATGTGGGTGCTGGGAACTGAACCTGGGTCCTCTAGAAAAGTAGCCAGTGCTTTTAACTGCTGAGCCATCTCTCCAGCCCCTAAAAGAAACAAATTTTTAAAAAAAATGTTTACTCAAAGGAAAAAAGAATTACAAGATGAAAATAGCTCCAGGCAGGGTGAAGGTGGAGGTCATTAACGAGCATTACGAAGTCTTTGAACAGAGAAGCCTCAGAGCTGGGTTTTGATGTCTCTAAAGATGTTTCAGTTTATCTTGGGTTCAAACACCCCTCCCAGTAACCCCCTTTACTTTTACGTGGCTGAAAAAGAAAAGCACCCCTGAGTGGAGAATTCAGAACACTGCAATGCTTATTTCTCGAAGCTCTGGAGGCTGCAAGTCCAAGGTTGAGGCGGTGGAAGGTTTGGCGTTGAGTGAGGGATGATCTCAGCTGTCTAGAGAGGCGTGCTGTATCCTCTGCATGGGATGGACACTGCTCAAGAGCTGCAAAGGGTAGATGGGGACGTATTACCTTCTCCTGGGAGCCCTCTTGTGAGGAATTCATGAATTCCTGAGGTGGCGTGCTCATGCTTTTCTTACCTCTCACAAACCTCACTTCTGAGACTGTCACACTGGAGATTCATTCTCAATGTGACCTTTGGAGAAAACACAGTATTCCAACTGTAGCACATGGTGGGTGGCTCCCAGGCTCACAAACTGTCACAAACAGCAGGAGCTTCTCTTTTCATGAAAAATATTTTACAAATAGGCATATTACTTACTTATTTTTAAGATTTACTTATCTTACGTATTGAATATTTTGCCTACAAGTATGTAGGCACCATATGTGTGCCCAGTGCCTTCAGAGGTCAGAAGAGGGTATTGGCATCGGATCCCTTGGAACTGGAGCTAATGATGGCTGTGAGCCACCACGTGAGTGCTGAGGACTTAATCCAGGTCATCTGGGACAACAAATGCTCTTAACCGTGAAACCACTTTTCCAGGCTCCTAACTAGGCATTTTAAAAATGAGCAAAGTTGCAAAGCGGTGGTGATGGATGCCTTTAATCCCAGCACTCAGGAGGCAGAGGCAGGTGGATCTCTGTGAGTTCGAGGCCAGCCTGGTCTATAGAGTGAGTTCTAAGACAGGCTCCAAAGCTACTCAGAGAAACCCTGTCCCCCCACCCCCTACCAAAAAAAAAGTAAAGGTATATGTAATTTCCATAGCTTCTTTTAAAAGACTTACTTTATTTTATGTGTGGGAGTGGTTTGTCTGTATGTGTTGCTGTGTATGTACCATGTTTGTGCCTGGTGCCCAAAGAGCTAAGAGGAAGAGCATTGGATCCCCTGGAAGTGGGGTTACAGACTGCTGTGAATCACCACGTGGGTCCTGAGAATGGAACCTGGGTCTTCTGCAAGAGCAGCGAGTGCTCTGAGCTGTCTCTCTAGTTCCTCCAGTTGTCTGACTATTGGTAAATTGCCCGTGCTCCTGTAAATAATCTCTCAGTGATGCTTCTGTAAGTCCCTACTTAGACTCATTGGTTAACAAGAACAACAAACGTTTTTTTTGTTGTTGGTTTTGTTGTTTTTTTATTATTATTGGATTTTTGTTGTTGTTTGTTTGAGACCAAGTCTCCCTTTGTACCCCAGGCTAGTCTAGAACTCACTATCTAGGCAAGACTGACCTTGGACTCTCCAGTGCTGGGATTGTGGGCAAGCTGCTCTATCCAGTTTGTATGTGGTACTGGGGATCAAACTCAGGGCTTCATACATGTCAGGCAAGCTCTGTGTCTAAGACATAGCTACAACTTCTTTATTGTCACTTAGATTTGCTTTTGCCTGAGGACTGGTGATGCTGAACACTTTCACATGCCTGTTGGGCTTTTGGTTTCGTCTCGAGTGTTCTTTGTTCATGTTCTTTACTGCAGAGTTGAGTGAAGTCCTTGCATATTTTGGCTATTAACCGTTTATCTAAAATGTGGTTTACAAATGCCTTCTTAAGGTCATTAGTGATTTCTTCTCTCTACTCATGTCCTCAGGAGATTTTTAGTTTGATTGGTCCTGATAGCTTATTTAACCTCCTGTTGCACTGCCCAGGAGATGCCTAAAAGCCCTCACCAGCATCAGTACTAACAGGTTTTCGCTGTCTTCTACACAATTACGGCGTCAGATCTGTTTAGATCTTTCTCTCTCTGAGTGGACTTAATGTGATAAGATCAGGTAGGGTCCAGTTTTATTCTCTATCATGTAACTATCCAGTTTTCTGGAGATCATTAATTTCTTTTTTGTTTTGTTTTGTTTTTTGGAGACAGCATTTTTCTGTGTTGCAGTTCTCAATGTCCTAGATCTCACTCTGTAGCCCAGGCTGGCATGGAACTCAAAGAGATCCGCCTGACTCTGCCTCCAGAGTGCTGGGATTAAAGGCATGTGCCACCACCACCCGGTGAGATCATTAATTTCTTACTTTTCAGTTTTTACTTTTTGCAGTACCAGAGATGGAACCCAGCGTCTCAGGCATGTTAAGTAAGGCTCTACCATCTAGCTCCATTCACATCCCCCCCTTTTTATTTTGAGACAATGTCCTACTAAGTTGCCCAGGATGGCCTTGAATTTGCAGTTCCCTGCTTCAGCCTCCCAAGCAACTGGTATTACAGATTTTCACCACTGGGTCTGGCTGAGAAAACATTTATTGAAACGACCACCCTTCTTTTTATCTTCTTGGTGGTAATTGTCAAAATCACTTGCTCACATAAACTGGGCCTTATTTTTGTATTTTCTACCCTTTTCTATTATTCTATGTATCTGTTTTTATGAAGATGTGGATTTTTGTTACATATAAAATATATCTCAGTCAAACTGATTTACAACTGACTTACAAAAAAAAAAAAAGTTCTTATGTACAGCCAGTAGGCTCCGGTCTTCCTGAGCGTGTCTGGTCTGCTTCCTGTCTAGCTTTAGCATTTCACTTCTTGTTGCTGCTGCCTGCGGATCTACAGAGTCTGTGAGAGGTGGGTCTGCCATTTCACCTGTAGTTCAGTATGAGTAGCTGTCCCATGCGGATACTGTGAGAGCACCTCTCGTTCAGAGCTGGAGGGAACCTATGCCCTTGTCAGGCTGTGGTCTTACCAAGAGGGTCAGGGGAAACAGGTCTGTGTGGCCATCTTTCCCCTTGTCCTTTAGGGGTAAAGAAAGCCAAATGCTTTTGGCATTTTTCTTGGACACAGCTAATTCTCCTCATCAACCTGACAGGTGAGTCCCAAAGTCACAGAGTAGGACATCTGCCTTCAAAAATAATGGGAGACGGCAAACACTTGTAGATGCCTGCTGACCATCTCCGTGTGAGGGGAGAGAACGTGGAACATGGGGCTTCAGAGCTGACCTTATGCTCAACTCTCCACTTACCAGTTCTGCTCGTCACTGCTCACTTCCTTCTTTCCTGGAGTCCCAGCTCTCCCCGGGGTGCTTGGAGTGTGAGCTGAGCCCTGAGGTGCCACCTTCTCCCACTGCTTCTGAAAAGTTCCCCCAAGGACTCTGGGGAATTCTAGTTTGCAGCCCAGGCTTAGACTCAGAACTCTATTGCTTGGGTTTGGAAAACCCATCCAGATGAGTAACTGTTAGTTTGCCTTTGACCGTGATGCAAGCTTGTTCACTTCCTGAAACCACATCCTTCCTGCCTCCAGTGTCAGTGACCATTATAAATTCATCTCATTTCTTCTTTGGCTGCACCTAAGGCTGGTATCTGGGTGAGTACAGTTTCATGGAGCAGTGTGGGTGAAAGGTCCAGGGAAGGAATGGGAAGCTATACTCAATGGCATGATTTGTCTTGGTCAATAGACTAGAAATCTCTTCTAGATTCTAAATCTAACTTTAAAATATTTCTGGGATGTTCTGTTTGTTGGTTACTTGGTTTGTGCATGTTGGGGAGGTGTGAGGAGGTGGTGGGAAGAAGAAGAAGAAGAAGAAGAAGAAGAAGAAGAAGAAGAAGGAGGAGGAGGAGGAGGAGGAGGAGGAGGAGGAGGAGGAGGAGAAATTATAGCTTCCTAGGACTTCAACAGGCTTGCCCAGCATCCACTCAGGGCAGCAGAAGGTGGGAGGCCTGTGAGGGAATGTGCTGGAAGCCCAGGGGCCAGCCAAAGTAAAGACTAAAGCTATTTGTGGAAGGTCTCAGGAGCAGGGAGCAGAGAAGTGAAAAACCCTGGTACAGATGGGAGCTGAGGAGTCCAAATCTAGGAGGGTCTGTAGAGCCAGGGCAGCTGTCAGCAAAGGCACCAGAGATGAAGGAAAGGAAGGATGTGAGCTGTTGCATAAAGCAGGGAGAGGAGACACAAGAATGGAAACGGAACAGGAGTCGTTGAGCTCAAGGTGACTGAGTATCAGCTTGCTGTCGTATAATATCAATTTAGAGCCCATCACCATTTTCCAGGCTCGTTCCCTTCCCCTATCATTAGCGGCTCAGTCTGAGAACGCCACTTAGTGTCTGTACTACTCAGCGGAAGGAACCTCCACATTCCAGTTTAGATGAGAAACTAGATGAGAAGGAATTGTCAAGGCAGCATCTAGCCTATGAATTCTAACTAAATGTGAATCATGATTGCTCATGATGTTTGTGAAAATTCAAAGAGCCATTGGGGAGATGTATGCTTTGTTCCTCTTCTTTATATGCACCCAAGTTCCACCTGATTAGGTCCCGTCGGTCTGTGGGACATAGAGGAGCAGTGCAAGACTGTCCACCCCTCCGGGCTGTGGGTCCGCCTTCTGTTGCTTTGTCCTTACTATATCATCTTTTCTCCTGGCTTTCTCCTCCCTTTGTTCCTTCCCTCAGATGAAAATAGCAGCAAGAAACCAGAACCTTCCATTAAAAGCAACCGGAAAGCAATCTCTTTTGCTTCCTCAGTGAGTAAATGGGGAAGCTGAAATTGAGAAACAGTGACGAGTGTCCTGACTCCAGCCTTGTCACCATGGGACTATGGTCTCATGTAGGCTTGTTCTCTGTGTACCATAGCTGATTGTGTTGATAGCTTATTTATTTTGATCTCTACAGAGGAGCTTTTCTTCCATGGCTCAGGACACACTCCTGGATCAAGCTCAGAGAACTTTCTGGTAAGCATTTGGTTTACTTTTCAAAGTCAGAGATTCATAGAGTTGAGTGATTTTTCCCCCCCTTGGAGATTTTTTTCAGTTAAGAAACTTTAAAACCTGTACCAAGCTATGGGGTACCCTGTGATGTTTCAATATTAGCATCTAGTTTTCTGGAAGTGGAGACTTTTAATAAGATTTTTCTTACCCACCTGGGGTTTTCATTCCTGCTGTGCCAGTGTGGACCTAAGGCCAAGGACCCTTGAAAGGGCTGCGGATGAAGATGACAAGCGTCCGCTGCAAGCTGGCCCAGTATCTAGAGGACCTCGAGGATGTGGACCTCAGGAAATTCAAAATGCACTTGGAAGATTATCCACCCGAGAAGGGCTGCATCCCACTCCCCAGGGGCCAGATGGAGAAGGCCGACCATTTGGATCTAGCCACACTCATGATTGACTTCAATGGGGAGGAAAAGGCATGGGCCATGGCTGTGGGGATCTTTGCAGCTATCAACAGGAGAGACCTCTGGGAAAAAGCCGAGAAGGACCAGCCAGAGTGGAGTGAGTGAACAAGAAGATTTTTCTTCTTACAGTAAAGTACACGTAACCTAAAACGTAGAATTTTGGTAATTTCAAGTATATGGCTTAGTAATAAGGAAACTCATATTGTTGTGCAACCAGCTTCCAGAATGCTTTTCATCTTGCACAACGGAAGCTCTTAACTGACTAGGTAATAACCCTCCGTTACCTAACCCTGTCTCCTAGCAACCACCTTTCTGGTTTCTGTTCCTGTGAACTTTACCACTTCGGATTCTTCATGCAGGTGGAATCATTTAATGTTTGTCTCTTGTGGCTGGCTTATTTCACTTAGCAGAATGGCTTCATGTATGTCGGAATTTCCTTCTTTAAAAAATATTAATGATAAATATCCATGAATAGACTACATTTTGCTTATCTCTTCATCTGCCAGTGGGTAATTGTGTTTATGCAACATCTTCCTTTCTCGGGTTTTGAATTAGAGTCTCACATATCCCGGGCTGTCCCCAAATTCAGGATCCTCTTTCCTCTGCCTTCTAAGTGCTAGGAAGCTTTGCCCTTTGCTGCAAAGAAGTTGGCATGTTTAAAATGTTAATTTATTATTATATTTTTCACTCTTCTCCTGGCAGGGTATGAGAGAGTGGGAGGAAGCAGCATGCTTTTTCTAATTCTGTAAAAACTCCGGTCGCAGGATTCACTTACTCCCAGGAGCCTGCTGTCACTGGTACCATGCTCTTTATAGGTCTGTTTAGTGCTGAGGCCCACCTGTTTTCCAACCAGCTCCTAGTGGATGCTTGTTTGCCCTAAACAAGGGAAACAGCAGAAAGGATTCAGAGTGACCAGAATGTCACAGGCAGAGGATGCTAAAGATGCTGGGGGTGGTGATAGCTCAGTGGTAGAGCATCTGCCTAGCATGCACAGGGCCTTAGGTTCCATCCTACACCACTGGGTCAGTGGAGACAAGGGGATGCATGGCAAGGCAAGGCAATAATGATACAGGAGAAAGAGAGGGAGATGTGTGGCGGTGAACGATGCAATCAAGTTGCATATCACAATGCAACTGTGACTGTCTGTATAAAGAACGCATACAATAAGAGTCGAGTGTTAATCTTAGTACGAGTACTTACTAAGCAATTTTAGATTTTTGATACTAGAACATAAAACATTTTTAGTTATTTATTTGTGTGCATGTATGTGTGTTCTATGGCACATATGTGGAGGTCAAAGGACAACTTGTAGGAGTTGAGTCTACCATGTGGGTGCCGGGGGTCCAAATCAGGTCACCAGGTTTGTGCCTTTGATTACTGAGCCACTAGTCTCTGGCTTATTACTGGGTAGTTGCTTCTTTCTTTCTTTTTCTTTTTTATAAAATTTATTTTGGGCCTGATGTAGTGGCACACACCTTTAGTCTTAGCACTTAGGAGGCAGAGGTGGGTGGATCTATATGAGTTAGAGGCCAGCCTGGTCTACAAAGTGAGTTCCAGGACAGCCAGGGATATGAAATAGAGAGACCAGGTCTCAAAAACAAAACACCCCAAAATATATGTATTTTAGGTGTATGAGCATTTGCCTGCATGTCTATATGTGCACCATGCATGTGTTGGTACCTGAGGAGGCCAGAAGACAGTATCAGATCCCCTGGAACTGGAGTTTTAGACAGTTGTGAGCCACCATATGGGTGCTAAAAACTGAATCCAGGTCCCCTAGAAGAGCAGCAAGGCTCTTAATCACTGAGCCACCACTCCAGAACACCTATACTAGGCAGTTTTGACTGATTTTGTCCTTCTAGCAACCCCATAAAGTAATTACTAGTACTATTAATGCTTTCAAATGAATAGTATGAGCCAGGGAGATGTTCTAAATACCCAGGGCTCCCCACTCAGAGTCAGCCATAATCAGAGTAAAAAGCCAGGCAAGACTATGAAAGTATAGCCATGTGATGTCAGCTTTCACATCTGAGTTCTAAATGTGAAAATTGTCACTGGTATTTGAAGTTCTCTTTTGGGTTAAAGTGAGGCCTTACCTGAGAATTAGGTGGAGAGCTTGGCTTGCACGGATGTCTAGATGTTTGCTTTGTGATCTCATTGCTAGGGGCACTTTCTTTTCTTCTCTTTTAAGTGTTATTTATTTATTTATTTATTTATTTATTTATTTCACTTACATTGGTGTTTTGCCATGGGTGTTGGGTCTCAGGAACTGGAGTTACAGACAGTTGTGAGCTGCCATGTGGGTGCTGGGAATTGAACCAGGGTCCTCTGGAAGAGCAGTCAGTTCTCTTAACCACTGAGCCATCTCTCCAGCCCCGCACTTTCTTTCCTTTTCTCTTTCTTTCCTTCTCTCTTATCATTCCTTCTTTAGATAGGGTCTCACACAGCTCAGGTTTGCCTCCAACTCTCTGTGCAGCCGAGGATGACCTTGAACTCCTGATCCCTCTGCCTCCACCTCCCGGGTGCCAGGGTTACAGGTGTATGCTAACACCATGCCTAGCTTATGTGGTACAAGATAGACTTCATCCTTGCTATGAAGGCACTCTGCCAACTGAGCTACATCCTTGACACTATCTTACAGAATTATTTTATATCCATAAGAATATGTAACTTACCCATAAGTTCCTGTCTGTGTCCTTAATCTATTGTATACGTTTTCCTGGAGGGGGCTTTGGTTACAGCATTCCTAAATTTCCCCTAGGAAGATAGCCCAGACTACTTGAACATGTAGTTCTTGGCTGTAGGTACATGCTGGAATCTCCTTGGCATTTTTTATGGATAATGATGCCTTAAGCCTCAGCACAGAGTAAAAAGGACTACTTTCAGTAGAATTCCTACTCACAAGTTTACAATTTTTCTATGTGATTTTAGTTAACCAGTGTTCTGAACTACTTGACTGACTGACAATGTTCATTTCTGAAGATCTAGACATCTAGACATGGAAGCACAGGATATGACCCAAATGGGCTACATATGCGCCACTACGATCAGGGAAGGTTGAGCTGTCAAAACATTGAGGTCGGGCACATGGCCTCCAAGTCAGGCTGCTAGGGACAGCCAGGGACAGATGATGACAAAGGAGACATTGTTTGTTCTCATATGTACTCTGATGGACTTCTGGGCCTGGCAAAGACATTCTGAGCATGGGAACACAGAGTTTACCTGATGATGGACAGCTATCCTTTCAAAGTAAGGCAAGCAGAATCATGCTTACTGAGCTTCTGATGACATAACTCCTTGAACCACGTTTACTCCCCTCTCCCTCTACTTTTTCTTTTTCTTTGTTTTTCCTCTTTGAGACATGATCTCTTGTAGCCCAAGCTGGCCTTGAACTCACTACATAGCTGAGGATAACTCTGAAGTTCTGATCCTCCTGCCTCCATCTCCCAAGTGCTGAGCTTAGAGGTATGTGCTGTCATGCCTGGCTAAGCCATGTTTAATCCAGAAGGAATATGGGGTAGGGGCCTTTGACCCACTCCATAGACTAGGCTCAGTTCTATTCTCTGTGTTAGAACTCTTAGATGTACTTTGTGTTTTTTCCTTTTGTGTTTAGATGATGCACACGCTTCTAATCTCACTGTGGTATGCCAGGAAGACAGCCTTGAAGAGGAGTGGATAGGTTTACTGGGATACCTTTCCCAAATATCAATTTGTAAAAAAAAGAAAGGTATGTATGGAGCTTCCAACTTTGTTTTGAGACTTGGAAGAGGAGGTTTGGAAAAGGAACTGGAAAGCAGAGTAGCTTGGCTACTCCACATGTTTCCTTTTCAGGGAACAAGGCTTTCTTCAGGAAACTCACCTTCAGCTGAAGAAGTAGATGCATATTTACATGGATTTTTGTTTGTTTGTTTGTTTTTTGGGACAGGGTTTCTCTGTGTAGCTTTGTGCCTTTCCTGGATCTCGCTTTGTAGACCAGGCTGGCCTCGAACTCACAGAGATCCACCTGCCTCTGCCTCCCAAGTGCCCGGGATTAAAGGCATGCGCTGCTGCCACCGCCAACACCACTGCCTGGCTTGTTTTTTTTTTTTTTTTTTTTAAGTCCCAGGGAAGAGGTTTACTTCAGGTAGATATGGGCTTTAGACTGCAGGTATAAGGCTGAAATAACAGATTTTCTGGCTGGAGACAGTGCTGGCTATGGTGCTGGCTTTCTGCTCTATCGTGAGTGGGAAGTAATTGACAACAGAGTTTTGGGGACCTGATACACTTGAGAAGTGGAGAAAAGTTATACCTCCTATTTCTCTAACCCAGTACTTACTTTCTGCAGCGTACAAGCCACTTGTTTTTCTTTTAGACACATGGGCATGTTTTATGTTAATTTGTATTTTATGTTGCCTCCACCCTTTTGGGAAACAGTAATAGATATTATGAGATACCTGGAGAACACATTGCCACTAGGGCCTATGGCTCCCCAGCCACACAGGCTCTAGACTGGATTTTCAGTACCTGACATGAATTCCTACCTTGGGAGTTGACCTCAAATCCAATCACAAAATGGTTGGTTACTGCCGCAACGATCACACCACTATTGCATCAGCCAGTAGACCTTGCTATATACATGTGAATGTTTCTTGAGCACATTCTCTCCAGCTGACAGTCAGCATTCTTTACATTTTTTGCTGTTGTTATTGGAGCCTCACAATTCTCAGTGTTCCTCCTGTAAGAGCACAGGTCCCCTAATAGATTATTGTTGGGGAATAGATGTGTGGGGGCTTTTCCTGGATTCTACCTTCCTGTCTCTGCTGCAGATTACTGTAAGATATACAGAAGACATGTGAGAAGCAGGTTCTACTGTATCCAAGATAGAAATGCACGTCTGGGTGAGAGTGTGGACCTCAACAAACGCTACACTCAGCTACAAATGGTCAAGGAACATCCTAACAAGCAAGAGAGGGAGTATGAACTATTGACCATTGGCAGGACCAAAATGTGGGACAGCCCCATGAGTTCCATTAAGCTGGAGTTGCTGTTTGAGCCTGAGGATAAGCACACAGAGCCTGTGCACACAGTGGTGTTCCAGGGAGCAGCAGGCATTGGGAAAACAATACTAGCCAGGAAGATTATGTTGGACTGGGCATCTGGGAAGCTCTTCAAAGACAAATTTGATTATATATTCTTTATCCACTGTCGAGAGGTGAGCCTCAGGACACCAAGGAGTCTGGGAGACCTGATTGTCAGCTGCTGGCCTGATCCAAACCCACCACTGTGCAAGATCCTGCATAAGCCTTCCAGGATCCTCTTCCTCATGGATGGCTTTGATGAGCTGCAAGGGGCCTTTGATGAGCACATTGGAGAGGTCTGCACAGACTGGCAGAAGGCTGTGAGGGGAGACATTTTACTGAGCAGCCTTATCCGAAAGAAGCTGCTGCCCAAGGCCTCTCTGCTCATTACGACGAGGCCGGTAGCCTTGGAGAAACTGCAACATCTGCTGGACCACCCACGCCATGTAGAGATCCTAGGTTTCTCTGAGGCCAAAAGGAAGGAGTATTTCTTTAAGTATTTCTCAGATGAGCTGCAGGCCAGGGAAGCCTTCAGGCTGATCCAAGAGAATGAGATCCTCTTTACCATGTGCTTCATCCCCCTGGTCTGCTGGATTGTGTGCACAGGGCTCAAGCAGCAGATGGAGACCGGGAAGAGCCTGGCCCAGACCTCCAAGACCACTACTGCCGTCTATATCTTTTTCCTCTCCAGCCTGCTGCAGTCCCGAGGGGACACGGAGGAGCATCTCTTCTCTTCCCACCTACAGGGGCTCTGCTCACTGGCTGCAGATGGAATTTGGAACCAGAAAATCCTATTTGAGGAGTGTGATCTGAGGAAGCACGGCCTGCAGGAGAGAGATGTTTCCGCTTTCCTGAGGATGAACGTGTTCCAGAAGGAAGTGGACTGTGAGAGATTCTACAGCTTCAGTCACATGACCTTCCAGGAGTTCTTTGCTGCTATGTACTATTTGCTGGAAGAGCAGGTGGCCAGGAGGAAGGGACCAGCAGGTTGTTCGGATCTTCTGAACCGAGACGTGAAGGTCCTCCTAGAAAATTACGGCAAGTTTGAAAAAGGCTATCTGATTTTCGTGGTCCGTTTTCTCTTTGGCCTTGTGAACCAGGAGAGAACCTCCTATTTGGAGAAGAAATTGAGTTGCAAGATCTCTCAGCAAGTCAGACTGGAGCTGCTGAAATGGATTGAAGTGAAAGCCAAGGCCAAGAAGCTGCAGAGACAGCCCAGCCAGCTGGAACTGTTCTACTGCCTGTATGAGATGCAGGAAGAAGACTTTGTGCAGAGGGCCATGGACCACTTTCCCAAAATTGAGATCAACCTCTCTACCAGAATGGACCACGTGGTGTCTTCCTTTTGCATCAAGAACTGTCGCCGGGTGAAAACGCTTTCCCTGGGGTTTCTCCACAACTCATCCAAGGAAGAAGAAGAAGAGAAGGGGGAAAGCCAACACTTGGCCCAGGCCCAGTGTGTTTTCCCAGAGCCCCACGCTGCCTGTTCTTCCAGGTAAGGAGATTTGACTTCAAGCAGATGCAGCCTGTGCCTTATGCTTTGTGACTGTTTTCCTTGGCCCTTACTTTCTCTCCTCACTTTCCAATTTTCCAAATATAATTGCCAAGCTTCATGATGATGTGACTGCCGCCCTTTTGATGGTAGAGGGTGTCTTGTGCTGGGTGGATAGATGGGATTGAGAACAAAACCCAATAGACTAAGAAATAAGCATTTGGGGAGGATAGCACTTCAGCACATGGGATCAGGTGGACTGTGGCAGTGCGTGGACATGCTCATAAACTCTGTATCCTATGTAGCTCTAGCTCACTGTCTTATTTTAATCCACGCTGCTGTAACAGATGCTTGAAACTAGGTTATTTTTGAAGAGAAAAGGTTTATTAATTATAGTTATGGAGGGTGGAAAGTCTAAAGATTGAGCACCCCACATACTGTTTTTACCTGGTGGGAGGAGGGAAGCAACTCCTTGGTTCTCTCTTTCACAAGGTGCTGTTATTATCTATCAACCCAGATGACCAACCATCTTCCTGGGACCTCACCTCCTGATCCCATCATTCTGAGACTAGGTTACCAATCTGAGGTTTTGAAGGGTAGGGTGAACATTCAGATGATGTCGGTGGGAGAGGGAAAGAGAGAGGAGAGAGAAGAAGACAGACTTGCTCCTTAGGGCCCTAACCGTAGTGGATAGAGGCGAAGAGGCTGGACTAGGACCACACACCCATGAGGAAGGCGGAGAGAAGTGGAGATCTGTTACTTTAGCTAACAGCCATTTTCCTTGCTGGGCAGAGGCTTTCTTGTTTTATCACAGAATTTTCCAGAGGACTAGCTATGTGAGTATCCACATCAGAGGTTCAGAGTCACAAAGCCCTGTCCTGCATGCATACAAAAAAACTCTGCTTTCTTTTTTCTTTTTCTTTTTTTTTTTTAAAGCTAGGGTTTCACGTAGCCCAAGCTAGCCTTGAACTTATTATGCAACTGAGAATGACCTTGAACTTTTAACCTTCTTGCCTTGTTCTAAGTACTAGGATTAGAGGTATTGTATGCTCTGTTGTTATATAGTACTAGGGGTCAAATCCAGAACCTTAAACATGCCAGTCAAGCTTTCTACCAACTGAGCTCCATTTCCATCCCTCAGCCTCTGCATTTTAAAAAGAGCTACAGGGTATTCCTACATGAATCTCTGCAAATGACTGTAAAAGTAAAAACTAGCAATGTAGATGATGTCGCTTTTAAGATTCTGACTTTACTTCTGTGGCTGCAGCATGGCCTGGGGATTTTCCACAGCAGTCCTGATGCAGTTGGGCATCCTGAGTCAAAGATGCTCCTTGGACCACTCAGCTTCACATCCAGGCCAGGGGCACAACAGCTGTCTAATGTGGGAAGGGGGTGCCTGAGGGTGTTTGCAGTAAGCCTAAAGCTTACTTCTTCAAATCTCAAAAGGAACCTTTCTACCCAAGGCTCACCAGCCTGCTTCCCTCTGAATGAACAGTAGATTTGTGACTTGACATCCAGGAGACTTCTCTGTGAATAGGTGCCTGGAGCCCTGTCCTGAGCTCTAGTTTATCATTAGAAACCGATGTTTTTTTCTGTCCTTCTTCCTGCCCTTCTAGATTGGAGAGCGGCGATCTCACGTCTAGCTTCTGCCGAGGCCTCTTCTCCAGTCTAAGCACCAACCAGAACCTCACAGAACTGGACCTCAGTGACAATACCCTGGGGGATCCGGGCATGAGGGTGCTGTGTGAGACACTCCAGCATCCAGGCTGTAACATTCAGAGACTGTGGTAAGTCCCACGAGTGTGTATATGTGTGTGGGGGGGGGGGGGAGGAGAGGAGAGGAGAGAGAGAGAGAGAGAGAGAGAGAGAGAGAGAGAGAGAGAGAGAGAGAGAGATATGACTGGGAGGAGACACTAGAGAGGGACTTTTGATGGATGTGGTCAGTTGTTCCCAGGACCAAGAGGGAGTTGGGGATTTAGCTCAGTGGTAGAGTGCTTGCCTAGCAAGCACAAGGCCCTGGGTTCGATCCTCAGCTCTGGGAAAAAAAAAAAAAGAAAGGACCAAGAGCCAAACCTTAAAGGCTTTAACATTTTTTTACCTCAGGTTTGGATGCTAAAGTCCAAAATCACACAACCACTGGTTGGTTCTGAGTCTCTCTCCCTGGCTTGTAGATGGCCACTTCCTCCTTGAGTCTTTGCGTGGTCTTCCTGTTGCGTGTCCACGCTCTAGCCTCTTACAGCCTTCTCTTGTATCTGACACCGGTCCAGCTGGACTAGGGTCAACACTGTGGATTCAGTTTAACTGCCTATTTGAGGTTGTCTGTTTCCAAACATGGTCACACCCTGTGGGCTTCTGGGGTGGAACTGTGACACATGAAGCTTTGGAGGAACACATTATAAACGGGCAGACTGGGTGGACTGGGGGAAGTTTGGAAAGCTTTAGGTGGGGAAGATGAAGAAGAACTGAAAAGAACTGTTTCTAGGAGGCAAAACAAAAGGTCTGTCTTCCATCCTCTCATGGACCAGGCTTCTGGGTGAGAACTGGGAAGTTTCATCATGGATGCTAATGGTTGGCAGCATCAGAGCACACCAAAGTGTTGTGGGGATGTGAATTTCACATACCCCATTCTATGCTCTATTTTATTTAAGTAATTAACTCTAAATATATGGAATAAGAAAACATTTAAATTAAAAAGAATACAATTAAAAAAGAAATTTTCTATTTTTTCTTTTCTCTAAAAAATGTGTGTGTGTTGTGTATATTATCTGTGTGCGTGTGTGTGAATGTGGGCCTACACATGTCACAACATGCATGTGGAGTCAGAGGGGCAACTTTGGAAATTGATTCCTGGCATAGAACTCAGGCCACTAGGTTTGGGTGGCGAGAACATTTACCCACGAAGTCACTTCAGCTGGCCCTAATGTAGGGAACTAACTGAATCCCTAAGAAAACTCCTTTAATTCCTTTTGAGACAATGCTGGTGGTGACGTCATTCTTTTGTGCTTCCTCTCACCTCTTTTCTTTTTTAAATTTTATAATTAATTTAATTTTACATATCAGCCACGGATTCCCCTGTCCTCCTCCTCCCACTCCCCAGCCTTCGCCCCAATCCACCCCCCATTCCCATCTCCTCCAGGGCAAGGACTCCCCTGGGGAGTCAGCTCGGCCTGGTAGATTCAGTCCAGGGGCAGGTCCAGTCCCCTCCTCCCTTCACCCAGGCTGAGCAAAGTGTCCCAACATAGGCCCCAGGCTCTCACCTCTTAAAGGTGTCAGCACATCACCACACTGAAGACAAAGCTTCTGACACGTGGCCCCATGGGGACACACATGGCCTCCTGGGGACAAACCATCATTAGACAACAGTGTATGAAATGGATCACAGTTGTAATCAGTGGCCGATCTAAGCTGTGTGGAGCACTGACAGGCACTGGTCCTGGGCTTTGCTAACATTTCCCACAGCTCTTCTTTGTGGAGATCTGTTCACTAGGAAGGAAACTGAGTCAGTTCTACCTAGACTAGGAAGACGCTAATAGCCAGCCCAGCATAGAGAGACTCCGACTGTTCTTCCCCATCCCTCTATCTGTGTCTTCCTGGTTGGGGCTGTGGTATCCCTGCCCCACCCAGCAGAATAGGAACTTTATGAGAACACCTGTCAGCTCTGCTTCCTAAATTTCTCTTCAGTGTAGAGAGAGCACCGTGATTAGATGGTCGAGCAAAATTGGCGAGGGCATGATGCTTGTAAAGACTTTTTGTCGTGTAGATGAGGACCCCAGTGACACATGCCTAGTGAGGGTGCTTGACTGTTAGAAATTCCTGAGGACAGGAGCTCTAGGCTCACCACCCTTTTCATTTACAAACCGGATGCATCCTTGGTGCACCTGAAAGTGGATGAACACGTGCTTGGGGCACTCACCACAAGGGTCCCTACACCATAGCTTTGGGGTATGACCAGGTGAGCAGTAGCCCACTTCTTACATGTCCTGTGCATTGCTCAGGAACTCTTGGGTTACTCTGGGACATGCCTGGTGCAGAAACCAAGTCCAGGCTAGAAAACAATAGCTGTGAAGGAGGTTGTCAGTCAGCTCTCCTTCCATTTGATGAACACCTGAGATAGTCAACTCAAAAGAGGGAAGATTGCTTTGGCTCAGAGTTTTAGTCCATGGTCAGTTGAGTCTGTTGTTTGAGCCCGCCACAAGACAGAAAATATCATGGTAGCATTATGTACTAGAGGAGTCTATGCACATCATGATGACTAAGGAGAGGAGGAAGAGATAGAGATGGAGAGAGAGAGAGAGAGAGAGAGAGAGAGAGAGAGAGAGAACACACAGTATCATTTAAAGTATATTCCTTTAAGGTCACCCCCCTCAGTGTCCACACTGGCTCCACAAGTCTTCCTCCAGGCTCTACTTCCCCGAGGTTTCACCATCGCCCCGTAGTTTGAACATGTGGATCTAGGACACATGTAGGATCCAGATTCTGATAGGGGCCACACTCTGATGTCTGATTCTGTGCTTAATTCGAAGGTTGGGGCGCTGTGGACTTTCCCACCAGTGCTGTTTCGACATCTCCTCTGTCCTGAGCAGCAGCCAGAAGCTGGTGGAGCTGGATCTGAGTGACAACGCCCTGGGGGACTTTGGAGTCAGACTTCTGTGTGAGGGACTGAAGCACCTGTTCTGCAACCTGCAGAAACTCTGGTGAGTCGGCCCACCCCTCAGGAATCTCTGTCCTGGGGTCCCTCTCAGGGACTCCACTTCGGGGAGACACCACTAGCTGACCGCACGTGTGTGAGGACTGGAACATTCTCAGTGGCCAGGAGGACTTCCAGTGTTCCCTTCTGCTACTTTTCTAGGCATTTAACCAACCAGCGATAGCTGAGGGGAAAGCTTTCCTGTGAAAATATAACAGTGGTGTGTACGTGTGTGCAAATAAGCAAATAAATTATGTCGTCTTTCAGGTATCTGAGAAACTAAAAGGGCTGCAAGGCATCATGATAGAAGAGCTTTGAGAGTTCACAGCATGCCCTCAGTCCTCTCACTAAACAGGGGACAAAGTGGGGGTACAGCAATGGAAGCACTTCATTTGTTCTGTGCCGTCCTTACTGGATGCTTCTGGGAGACTTGAATTCTAAAGAGATAAGAAAGCGCTTCAGGGCTGAGGATGCAGCTCAGTTGGTACAGTGCTTGCCTGGCATACATGAGGCCCCAAGTTTGATCACCAGCACCAAATGAAATCACTAAACTAGATGTGGTGGCAGAAAGATTAAAAGCTCAGGCCAGCCTGGGCTACATGAGACTGTCTCAAAACAAAACAAACAAACAAAGAAACAACAACAAACCCCACCTGATCTGGTGATGCCAGCTCATATTTCATCACGATGATTTTCTTTTTCTTTTCTTTTCTTCTTTTTTTTTTTTTTTTTAAGAGAGGGTCTCATTATGTAGTTCTAGCTGTCCTAGAACTCATTCTGTAGACCAGGCTGACCTTGAACTCACAGAGATCTACCTGCCTCTGCCTCCCAAGTGCTGGGATTAAAGGTGTGTGCTACTATACTCAGCTTCATCGTTGTGATTATTATAGACAACAAACCCACAACAAACAAATAAGAAACTAGACTAGTGTCAGTAAGGACTCAGGGAACTGGAACTTTTGGGCATTCTAGTGTGATGGTTCTTAACCTGTGGGTTGTGACTCCTTTGGGGGTTGAATTACCCTTTTATGGGGGTCACTTAAGACCATCAGAAACCACAGGTATTTATATTATGATTCTTAACAGTCGCAAAATTACAGTTATGAAGTAGCAATGAAAATAATGTATGCTGGGCAGTGGTGGCACACGTCTTTAATTCCAGCACTCGGGAGGCAGAGGCAGGCAGATCTCTGTGAGTTCGAGGCCAGCCTGGGATACCAAGCGAGTTCCAGGAAAGGTGCAAAGCTATACAGAGAAACCCTGTCTCGGGGGAAAAAAAAAAGAAAAAAAAGAAAAGAAAAGAATGTTATGGTTGGAGTCACTGCAACTTGAGGAACTGTATTAAAGGGTCACAGTATTAGGAAGGTTGAGAAGCACTGATCTAGTCAGAATGTAAAACATCAGCAAGTATGGATGCAAAACAAGGAAGCAAGAATGTAAAACGTCGCAGGCAGCATGATGTTTCCTACACAACTGAGTATCGGACTGTATTTGATCCATGTGTTTTTGGGTGTGCCCTCTGGCTGTGCAACCATGTTTGCACACATCAAATCCACAGCATGTCAGTAACAGCAGCCAAAAGCTAGAAACTTCTTTGTGTCCTTTCAGGGACAAAGGACAGAAAGTGGTATTTGCACACACACAGCTTTGAACAAATTCTGACACTTGCTGAAAACCAGACAAGCCTTGAAGGTGTTCTACTGAGATACACCTGTCACAAAAGGGCAAACACTATAGTTACACTTATATTAGTACCATGAACACTTAAATTTGTAACAGAAGGCATGTAGCCTTCCAGTAGCTTCCAGGCACTGGTAAGGAATAAGTGGGGAGTTTGGTTTGTTTGTTGTTTTTGTTTGTTTTTAACGGGTAGAGAGTTTCAGTTCCAGACAGTGGTGATGACTGCTCTAAAGCACCCTGAGTTGTGCTGCTTTTTTCTCTTTTTGGTACTGGGAGCTGAATCTAGGTCCTCTTACATGCTGGGCAAGCATTCTGCCCCAACCCCTTCCCTTTTCATCTTGAGGCAGGATCTTGCTAAGCTGCCCAGGTGCCCTTTATCTTGAGACTCTCCTGCCTCAGCCTCCTGAGTAGCTGGGACTGCAGGCCTCTGCTACCAGGCCTCAGTGGGCATGCCATGGAGCTTGTATGAATGTCAGCTTTTTGGAGTCAGCTCTCTCCTACTATGTGGGTTCTGGGATTAAACTCGGGTTGTCAGGCTTGGCAGCCTTTACTCACCGAGCCGTCTCCCCGGTCCCCATATGTACATTTTATTTCAATAAAAACAAATGAAGGGAGTAGGGAAGATGTTCTAGTGCAGGAGTGGGCTTATTACCTGTTATTTCACCAGATGGGAAGGCGATGAGGGTTATGTGGAGCTGAGGTGTAGACTTCGGCTGAAGGGAGCAGCAGCGGTATGGTCTCCTAGCACACGGTGCAGAGTACGTGAGAGATGGCACTGACCTTGTCCCCTCTGCATGGAAGGTTGGTCAGCTGCTGTCTCACATCTGCGTGTTGTCAGGATCTCGCATTGGCTCTGAGCTCCAACCGTTCTCTGACCAGACTGTACATTGGAGAAAATGCCTTGGGAGATTCAGGAGTCCAAGTTTTGTGTGAAAAAATCAAGCACCCACAGTGTAACTTGCAGAAGCTGGGGTAAGTAAGTCTTTGTCTCTCTGTGGAAAATCTGATTCTTTTCGGAGACAGTTTATTTGGAAAACATGGATGGGGCCACTCTAGAAAAGGTCTATCAGCTAGAGATGAAGGTGGGAATTACAGCATCAGCATTGGAAGTGGTTTGAAGCATCAGATTCACGTAGCACACAGTTGGCATTTTGCTCACAGATTCAAGTAGCTATGGGTTTAATAAGCTGTGGGTTAAAAATATTAGGAAAAATTATGTCTGTATTTAACATATATGAACCTTCTGCTTTGTCATAATTCTCTGAAAAATACAGCATAATAACTACTTATGGTGTAACACATATGCCATGAGAAGGATCATAAGTAATCTAGACATGATTTACAGTCAATGGGAGGATGTACAGGGATGATATGCAAATGCTCTGCCATTTTACATGAGGGACATGAACATCTGCAGATTTGGGCACCTGTGGGGTGTCTTGGAGCCAGTTATCCAAGGACACTGAGGGACAGTGGTATTACTGCTGGTCAGGTAAGTCCTACTGGCTTGTGGCAGTATAGTCGGAGATTCTTAGGGGTTGTGCAGCCCTGTTTCTCCATTGAGCACAAAACTTGCTTCTGAGACATTCACAAGAACAGTAATCATTTAATGTGTGAACACTTACTTTCAAGATGCATATTGCTTCTGCAAAGCATATCCTCTGCACTGAGTTCTCATCCCCCTGCCTCAGCATCTTAAGTTCTGAGCTCTGGTGATATAGCCTTTCTCTACAGGGCTTAGAGTAGCAGCCCCAGGCTCTGGTTCCCAAAGACAACACCATACTTTTATATAGCATGATGTCTCTAAATCCTCAGCTGTGATGTAGCTCAGCATCAGCACCAGTCATCAATGCTTGCATTTAGAGAGGAGAAAATGAGGTCCAGGAGCTTCATATCTTTGCCTGTAGATGCTGGCTAGGAAGTAGACACCCTGGTGTGATTTCCCAGGCCACACCTCTGTGAGCAGGATACCCCACAGCCTGGGTATATTTTGCAATTGCACCCTCTGCAGGGCTTCAACATTCGATCCTAACCATAGCCTGTCAGCTAGGAAAGAATAAATGTCCGTTCTGTCAATATCTATAAATAAAACAAACAAACCAAATATGTCTTTATTCATAGTATTGATAGAAATGACAGCTAGATAAATATTTAGGACACAATAAAACAAGCTGAGCGTAGTGGCTCTGCTCAGGAGGCAGAGGCAGGTAGATTTCTGTGAGTTTGAAGCCAGCCTGGTCCATATAGTGAGTTCCAGGATAGCCAGAGCTATGTATGAGATCCTGCCTCAGAAAAAAAGGTAAACATAAACGGTGAGTCTAGATATGTGGCTCAATTGGTAGAATTCTTGATCAGCATGTGTCATGCCTTGGATTCCATTCCTAGTGCAGAATAAACCGGGTTGTGTGTGCACTCCTGTAATCCCAGCACTTGGGAGGGAAAGGCAGGAAGATCAGAAGTTCGAGGCCATCCTCAGTTACATAGTGAGTTTGAGACTAGCCTGGGCTACATGAAATCGTGTCTTAAAAAAAAATCCCCCAAACCCAACACTAACAAGATGAACCTTTTTCTGAGAGATAATCAATTATTCATAATTAACAACCAATATTAACTGTAAGCTCTGATGCTTCCTTGGGCTTGTCCTATTAGCCGTAGACATTACCACACTGCTTTCCTATAATGCTACAGGTGCTGCTATGGCTCTTCTCGAGCGAAGCAGCTTCTGATGCTCTTTTTGATCCACTGATATGATCTGGCCTCCGAGCTCTGTTGTGGGTGCTGATGTAGAAGTGATCTGGTTTCCACACATAGCACTACAGGGAAGGGGTCATCAGTAGACCATGGAACAGTGTGTAGTCTGTGTTGCCCTCAGGAGCCTGTCCCCACTCCTGTCCATTTGTCCCAGCCCTTAGCTTGGCTCATGACTGGAGCATTGCTTCATACATTACTTCCTCTTTGAGTTTCTTTCCCTGTTTGCTGCCATCCTTGTTGATCTGATAGGTTCCTCTTCTGTAGATTCTGTGTGGACTTATCTTCCTGTGATCCGCAGCTTTTGCCACTGATTTTTGGCTATTTGTTTCTACACTCTCTAAGATATGTACCCGTAAGGGCCAATAACTACCCATAGACAGATGTCTTCCCAAACAGATCTCACACCTGGATGCCACTTAGGAGTCTTGCTACAAAAACAACATACTTAGTTTAACATAATGAATTATCCAGGTATGTGAAGCTAAAAGTGAGGAATGTCTCTGTCTCTGGAGAAAACCACTTGCAAACCTGGCAATCAAAATTCCAGACCCCGTGTTATACACAAACACCCATCCACACATATATCCACACATCATCAATTACTTTATCAATCCACATGTTGATCCATGCAACTACCCATCAATGTATTTATCTAACTATCCATCTTTCTATCTAAATATCCTGTATGTATGACTTTACTAAGGTTGCTATAAAATAGTATCCAAAACCTAATGGCTGTAACATAAATGTATTGTTTCTCAATTCTGGAGGTAGGGATTAAGGCATTAGCAGGGTTGGTTCCTCTGAGGGCCATGAGCAAGGGTGTATTCTTTTGTTTCTCTTCTTGGCTTGTAGATGCATCGCTTGATTGTGGCCTTCATCTTTATACAGGATTCTCCCTGGGACTCTGTGTATAACACCGAGTCCCAAATTCTGGGTCTAAGATTTTATTTATTTATTTTTAATTGTGTGTGTGAGTGTGTATCAGAGCAGGCTACTACAGATGAGCATAGTGCTAAGGAGATGAGAGGAAGGCACCAGATACCCTGGAATTGGCATTATGGGTGGTGGTGATCTGCCTGACATGGGTACTGGGAACAAACTGGGACCTCTGGAAGAGCAGTAGGCTCTCTTAACCACTGAGCTGTCTCTCCAGTCAGAAGCTCTGATTTTGATGAGGTTGTCAGTCTTATTAGATTTGGGACCAGCTAATGACCCCATCTTAGCCAACCAGATCTGTGAGGTTTGATGTCCGGTTATGGTCACATTTTTATTTTCAAAACAGAGCCTCCTAGTTAGGGTTTCTATTGCTATGAAGAAATACCATGACCATGGCAACTCTTATAAAGGAAAAACATTTAATTGGGATGTGTCTTAGTCAGTGTTCTTTTGTTGTGAAGAGACACCATGACCATAGAAACTCTTATAAAGGACAGCATTTAACTGGGACTGGCTTATAGTTCAGAGGTTTAGCTCATTGTCTTCATGGTGGCAAGCAAGGCAGCATGTAGGCAAACACAGTGTTAGAGAAGGACTCTGGCACCATCTTGACTCACAGGCAACAGGAACTAGCCTTTCTCACTGGGCATGGTTTGAGCATATATGAGTCCTCAAAGCCCGCCTCCACAGTAACACACTTCCACCAATAAGGCTACACCCACTCAAACAAGGCCACACCTCACAATAGTGCCATTCCATTTAGGGGCCATTTTCTTTCAAACCACCACAGGGTGGCTTACATTTTCAGAGATTTAGTCAATTATCATCATAGTGTGAGTGGTTGCAGGAAGACATGGTGCTGGAGAGTGAGCTGAGATTCCTACATCTTGACCTGCAGGCAACAGGAAGTAGTCTGAGATACTGGGCATGGCTTGAAAATATATGAGACCTCAATATAATTATATATAAGGAAGTGTCACACAAGAGCACATAAAACTTGGGTTAGCTATTGAAAATATATAAAGCCCACCACCCACAGTGACACACGTCCTCCAACAAAGCCACACCTCCTAATAATGCTATTCCCTATGAGCTTATGGAGGCCGACTGAATTCTCACTGCCATACAATGCTACCTTTGTGTAGCCTTGGCTGTCTTGGGACTAGCTCTGTAGATCAGGCTGGCCTTGAACTCACAGAGATATGCCCGCCTCTGCCTCCTGAGTGCTGGGATTAAAGGTGTGTGCCACCACTACCAGGCTATGGTCACATTTTAAAGAACTGGAACTTCAATGTCTGATGTTTTGGAAGGACAGAATTCAACCCAACAGTGAAGTTAGCTATTTAAACTAGAAACACGATAGAAACTTTTTTTTCACTTCATTTATCTGGATAAATTTCCATATGGCTTCATGAAGATCTAGTTTGGAGCACAACACCCCATAGTGCCCTCACCGTCATTTATCTAGCCTCTCATTCAGTCAAGAACTTTTAGGCAAGTTTCTCCACTTTTCACTGGTACAGATCACTCTATAAAACCTACGCTTGCATATATAACTTTATGTGTGCGTGTATTTCTTTCACAATAGATCCCTAATGTGGAATGAACAAACTAAAAATTTTAGGCATTTTATATATTATTATTTTCCTCTCTTGAACTTTAGTGTAGCATCTCTGGTTGCACATTTTAGTCCCATATCCCCTGTGTTATGGAAGTGTCACACATGAGCACATAAAACTTGGGTTAGCTATTCTAACACCCTCCCCTCCAGCACTGTTAGACCCATCTCTGACCCTGCTCTAACTTGCTGAGCAGGATTCTTCCCAGAGATTTCCCAGTAAGTTCACAGAGGGCAGTTACACATTCCCACTACTTTCAGTTCCTTCCTTGTCTTGGCTGTATTGCGTACCTTAATAAACTTGCCTGAGGATCAGAGGACAGAGCCAGCCACTAGATTAGACATAGCGATCAGATGGTGGTGGCACATGCCTTTAATCCCAGCATTTGAGATCTCATGCCTTTACTTGGGAAGCACACATACCTTTAATCCCAGGAAGTAATGTGGCGGGGCAGAGAAAGATATGTAAGGTGTGAGGAAATAGGAACTCGCTCTCTTTAGGCTGAGGATTTCATAGAGGTAAGAACTAGTGGCTGGCTGCTCTGCTTCTCTGATCTTTCAGCTTTCACCCTGATATCTAGCTCTGGGTTTTTTTTATTAAAAGACCATCTAAGATTCGAACAACACTTGACTTTTCCTTTTCTTTCTTTCTTTCTTTAATGGGGGGCAGTTATCATCCCACCTTCCCCTCATTCTGAGTGTGTTGAATTAGTTTTCTGTTCTAAGGGCCTGGACTGTTTTTCTACTTTTATCTTTATCATAATCTCTTCCTCATGGAAGTTTCGTTGACCCTGGTCTTCCCACTGACAAATAGGAAGCTTTCACTGTTTTTCGTGTAATTATTCTGGTCAATAATGTTATCACAATTATTCGTTTATTCTGTGTAGGGTGTGTGCATGCATTGGTGGGTGTGCATGCCATTGCATGCGTGGAGAGGTCAGATGACAACTTGTAGGACTTTGCTCTCTTTCTTTCCTCATGTGAGTCACGGGGATCAAATTCAGATCATCAGGTTTGGCAGCAAAGAGCCAAATCCACCTCACCAGTCCTCAAATAATTATTCTGATCTCTACTTTTCTTACTTAAACGTAGAGATATAGAGGCGAGGGCTGTAGCTTAGCTGGTAGTGTTTGCCTGGGTTTGATCATCTGCACCTCTTAAATAGGTGCATGTTTGTAATCCCAGTACTCCAGAGGTGGAGGCAGGAGGATCAGAAGTTCAAAGCCACCCTAGACTATGCAACAAGTTAGAGACCGTCCTGGGTTATGGGAGATTCTGTCTCAAAAGGAAACAACAACAAAAAAAAGAGAATAAAGGGTTGGAGAGATGGCTCAGCGGTTAAGAGTACTGACTGCTCTTCCAAAGGTCCTGAGTTCAATTCCCAGCAACCACACAGTGGCTCACAAACATCTGTAATGAGATCTGGTGCCCTCTTCTGGCCTGCAGCCATATATGCAGGCAGAACATTGTATACATAATAAATAAATAAATCTTTTTTTTTAAAAAAGAGAGAATAAAAATAACACTTCTAGCTTGAGTTTGTAATAATGAAATAAAACAATCATACTTGATGCCATTGTCCCACACAACAAAGTCTTGATAATGTTAGAACTTCTTCGGTTTCCATCATGAGACCATTTTGTGAAACAAAGCAGATTGCTGAGAAGTAGGAAAATTAACTGAATGCAGCACGTAGCAATCTGTGTTCAGGACCTAGAACGAAGTTCTCTGGTGATTAGTGAGCTGCTGTGATGTAACACCTGAGAAAATACACAGAAGGAAAGGAGGGTTGGTTTAGGTTCACAGTGTGAAGGTGCAGTTCATGGGGGGGGACCACAGTGGGGGGAAACTCTGGTTCACAGTGTGAGGCAGAGCTCATGAGGGGGACACAGTGGGGGAGGGTGAGGTTCAGTGTGAGGTGCAGCTGGGGGGGGGACAGTGGGGGTGTGAGGTTCACAGTATGAGCTGCAGCTCACAGGTTGGGGGGGCACAGTGGGGGAGTGTGAGGGTCACAGTGTGAAGATGCAGCTCATGGTGTGAGGGGAAGCCCAGTGAGGGAATGTGAGGCAGCTGATATGTTGTATCCACAAACAGGAAGCAGAGAGAACAATGCTGTTCCTCACTTGGCTTTTTCCTTTTCCTCCAGTCTGGGACCCCAGCCCATAGAATGGTGCCACCCATGTTTATTTAAGGTAGGGTTTTGCACCTCAGCTAACCCAATCTAGGAAATTCCTCACAGATATGCCCAAAGATTTGTCTTGAAGGTGATTCTAGATCTTGTCAAGTTGATATCTAAACCATCACAGGGGGATCGGCTGGAACTGAGATGTTGCCAGTGGGTGGGCTGACAATATGTGGTTGTTTGATTTTTCTAAACATTTTATCATGCATGAAGCTTACTCATCCCTCAGCCTCAATGGTTACCAACATTCTAATCATCTGGCTATGACATCACCCTCTTTTCTGTGATATTGGGAATGAAACCCAAGGCCTTACACATCTTGGCTTAGATTCAGGTGACTCCGTGACAGTGGGAGATTGTTCATCTCTGGGTGGATCTGGAAGCAGAGGGCATGGGCCTGAATTGGCTAGAGTTACAAGGCCCGCCCTCTAGTGACCCGTTTCCTCCAGCCAGGCCAGACTTCCAGAAGGTTCCACATGTCCAAACAGCACCACCAACTGGGGCCCCAGTATTCAAACATGTGAGTCTGTGGTCACACATACTTAAAGCACAACACTTGGCTGTAGACAATGTTCAACTTGACCCAAGAGTAGAGTAAATCAGAAAGTTTTGGACTGTTGTGAGGTCCCAGAGGTAAAGGCTCCCGCCATCAAGCCTGACCACCTGTGGAAAGAAAGAGCCAACTCCACGAAATTGTCCTCTGATCTCCACAGATGTGCATGCTCTGTCTGTCTCTGTTTCTATATCTGTTCCTTTGTCTTTCTCATACAATGTAATAAAAATTAAAAATTCTCATTCTACTGGTATCAATACAAATCAGTGGCTTTCTGCTCTGAGAAGGACCAGACAGGTGGATGGGAGGTGTGACAGAGAGTGGGTGCTGGAGAGGAGGGTGAAGTCACCCCACCTTGCCTGGCCCACACAGTCCCTGGCCCCTCTCTTGCCACATGATTGTAAGTTAGAGCAAGTCACCAGAAGTCAGAATCCCAACTGAGCCTGAGTCTGCTTCCACCATACATCTGTTCTTCGACTCTCAGGGAGACAGTTTCATGACCTTTGATTTCCAGCCGTGACAGATGTATGGTACGTGTGGCCTGCTCTCTTTGCCAGGGTGGTGTCAGGATCCAGATGGCTCTCTGCAGTGCCAGAGGGTTACAGTTAGGGGACTGAGGGTGGGGTGTTCTTTCAGATGAGGAGGTATGGAGGAGCGTCCGCTGCCAGGGAGCAGCCGTGTGAGAAGTGTGGATGGATGCACCCGCCCGTTTGCTTTTCTCTCTTTTTTTTGTGCTCATCCAAGCAGAGCATATGCTGAGACCATCGTTCCTCTCTCCCGTGGGACCCAGAGATGTGGACTCATGCTTCAGATTACAGTCAAGTGCTGATTTCTGACCTTTCAGTTGGAGGATGCAGCTCCAAGCGGCCAGTAGTGCCTGAGAGAGCCTGGGCACTGAGCACGCTTCCCTCTGTCCTTCCTACAGGTTGGTGAATTCCGGCCTTACTTCCATATGTTGTTCAGCTCTGACCTCCGTGCTCAAAGCCAGCCGGAACCTCACACACCTCTACCTGCGAAACAATGCTCTTGGAGACACGGGGCTCCAGCTCCTCTGTGAGGGACTCCTGCACCCCAACTGCAAGCTGCAGATGCTGGAGTGAGTTCGTGGGTGACTGAGGTGTTGGGAATATGTGGTGTGAGGGAGACTGCACAGTGACCATGAGGCAAATCTGAGCCTGAGGCGTGAGGTGTCTTTCTAGATGGTGTAAAGCTTAAACGTTTCTGCCAACCCCAGGCCTCAAAACCACAAACAAATTCACATGGTATGGCATTGGTATTTTGTGGAAATCTGGAGGAAACAGCATTTTTAAAATGTCAGTTAACATATTTCTGATACTATTTTGGTCTGCACCATCCAGTACATTGGGAAAAGAAACTTCCGCGGAGGGTGGGGTGGGGGTGGGGACAACAATACTGTATAAAGCTGTTTCAGGCTGCTCATTCCCAGGCTTTTCATGCATGGGAACAATGCAGGCTAAGATCTTGGAGAGCAGGAGGGATGGATTGTTGAGGATATTTTCTTTACATCACCCTCCTTTTTTTTGAAGATTAGACAACTGCAGCCTCACCTCACACTGCTCTTGGAGTCTCTCCAAAATGCTGACCCGCAACCGGAGCCTTCGGAAGCTGAACCTGGGCAACAATGACTTGGGTGACCTGGGTGTGGTGATGCTCTGTGAGGTTCTGAAGCAGCAGGGCTGCCTTCTGCAGAATCTACAGTGAGTGCATTCTGCAGAGCTCCACATGAGGGGGTCAGAGTGCTGAGGGGAAGGTGACCACCAGATAAAATTCAGAACTTCCCTGGATTAATTTGCAAGTGAGGTTAGATGGTTCTGGGCCAGTTGTTGCAGATTTTTAAAAATACAGCGCTATAGGAAAAGAGATACCCAGCAGCATCCAGATATTCAGGCTAGATTCAATTGGATGTGAAAAGACTTTCCATCCTGGAAAAAACCCAACAATTTCTTACAAATAAATGCCGGTCATGTGGCTGCTTTTCATTTAGACTTGCTTTTCTTTAAGGATGGGAAGTTTTTCACACTCAATTGATTCCCGGGTGGTTTAAAATCTGGAAAGCCTAGAGCAGAATGAACAAGAACCAAGAAAAGATGATTCATAGACAGCCAGAGCCATATGTCAAGGGGTCCCGGACGCCTCCGTGAGCTTGTAGCTCTTAGTATGAATGGGACCAGATCACTGGGAAGAGAGAGCTGGGGATACAATGGAGCCCAGAGCGATTGTCATGACTGAGCTGGGGGCTCAGGCTCAAAATAGCCTGGGGATTCTTAGATGTAGCCAGCTTGTATTAGTTAGCAGCGAAAACAAAACAAAACACTCTCGATTAGGTGACTTACACAGCAGGAATTTATTTAACCACAGCTCTAGAAGCCAGAATGTCTAGAACGAGGCTCGGCTTATTTAGTTGCTGGAAAAGGGCTCATTTTCACTCGCAGAGGACTGACTGTTTCACAATGTGCCCACACTCCAGGTGAGGCAAGGAGAGAACTTGTTCCCTGATGTAAGGGTTCTAATCCCGTCACAAGGACTCTATTCTTACACTTTCATCCAACCCCAGTCACCACCTGAACACCTTACCTATCACCACATTTCAGGATAGGACTCCAACACACGCGCATTTTGAGGGTGTGCAAACAATCAGTTCACAGCTCAACCAGACGCTGTTGGAAAAGAAGTAGGACCAGTGGTCCATTTCCTTAGTTAACTTTCAAGGACACGTTAATAAAGAGGGTGAATTCGGTACTTGAGCTGGCTGTGGTGGCTCACACCGATAATCCTAGCACTCAGGAAGTGGAGGTAGGAGGATTTCTAATTTTAGGAACAGCCTCACTACATAACAAGATCCTGAATTAAAAAATATGTGCAGACTATTTGAGAGGCATTGCTAAGAAATTGCAATGTGTAGATTTGTAGGAGATCTCGGTTGGATAAACATATTGTAAAACATTTCCAAGACAACTGAGGAAATTTAAACATACACTGGACATTGATAGTAAGGTGTGAGAGAACATTGCAGTTATCTTATAAAAAGTGTTGGTCATTAAATATTACACAGTGAAATAACTATAAATACATGGAGTCAAGGCATCCATTCAAGTAGGTGCGGGAGGCCAATAGACGAAGCATGGTCGGCCATGGCTGCTTGAACTGTTGAATCTGGGAAAGGACAAGAGGCTCCTGGCCTCAAATTCACTAGTAGCCCAGGCTTCCCTTGAACTGTGCTACTCTTCCTGCTGAAGCCTCCCAAGGGCTCACATTATGGGTCTACACCTCCACACCAGATGAGCTGACATTTTAAAGGCCCAGTTCCCAGTTTTCTGACCAGTCTAACCCAAAGCTTTCTTTCTGTTTTTTCAGGTTGTGTGAAATGTATTTTAATTATGAAACAAAACATGCCTTAGAAGTGCTTCAGGAAGAAAAGCCTGAGCTGACTATTGTCTTTGAGCCTTCTTGGTAGGCGTGGAAACAGGACTGCCAGGTGCCAAGGCCTGCTCCGTGCCCCAGAGCATCCCATTCTTCACGGTTATAATCCCTCCTCCTCCACCATCAGGACCACAGCCAGGGTTCTTCCAACTCAGGGTCTGGAGCAAAGGCTCGTGTGGGGAGCCGAGCACGTTTTCCCCAGGGAAGACATCGATAGTGTGAAACTGCCAGAGGATGCGGCCGTCATATCCTCAGTCGGCAAGGTGTTCCCTCTTGGTGTCCTCATGGAACCAACTTATAGAACATTTTCTGTCCTTTCCTCCCCCAATGCTGGTTTTTTTAAATCTCCCCCTCCTTCCCCCACTCTTCCCCCTCATGTTCTTTACATTGTTTTTGTTTTTCTGTTAACTGACCGTACCGTCTAAGCAGCTGGCTATGCGCTAAATGGCAAGTTTGTGGTAGCCATTTATCTACTCATTTGTTTTTATTTTTATAGTTATGTTTTTTGTTTAGCTACCTGAAAACCCAGAGATTTATAAAAAATCTATTTTTATATTTATTGTATGTATGTACTGCTTTTTTAAATTAAAAAAAATGTGTCTAGAATTCTTTTATGTTATTTGTCCAAACTACTAAAAATAAATCACTTTGAACATTTAAAATACCTTTTTGCAAAATGATTCAACTTTGGTTAATGAGGGGAAAAAATGCCATCACTCAGATTTTGGAGGAGGGGTTTCAGCTGTCCCAGCGCAGAGGTCAGCTCTACACTGGGGAAGGTCAGACAGCATGGAGAAGTGATCTTAGGACATCCTCAAATAGAAGAATAACACAGAAAACGCACCTTGCCCATGGTGGACAGCAGCTCACCCGAGGTTTACCCATTTGAAGAGCAGCTCCTTCCTAAGCAGCACAGAGTACTAAATCACGAACACATACCGACCAATTGCTCTGCACACAGGAGCAACTTTTAAACCATACAGCGTTGTTCAGAGTGGAAATGTTGTTTCATATTGTCCAGTGGACCCTCTAGACTTTTGCCATGGAAATGTGGTTGGTGAACTGTTAATATAGGAGATCATGCAAGGGTCAAGCAGCCATGCCACTAAACACTCTCTTTAGATAAACTGCCCTTAAAAAACAGCCTATTTTTTTCCATTGACCTTATGCACGCCCCCCCACCCCCACTCCACCACTCTGGTGCTGATGTTGCAGGCAGATGCCACCATGCCACCATGTGATGCTGGAGCTCAAACCCAGTTCTTTGTGGATGCTTGGCAAGCATCCCACCAATTGAGCTATAGCTTCCTAGAAAGACTAATTTAATAAGGAAAGTTATGTGGTACATAATTCAGTGCAAACTCTTGGTCTGCTTAGGAGTGTGTGTGTGTGTGTGTGTGTGTGTGTGTGTGTGTGTGTGTGTGTGTGTGCAGTAGTAGTAGCAGCAGTAATGATGGTGATTGAACGCCAGTTCTGAGCTGTACCCCAAGCCTCTGTCTAGGGCTTTGACTATCTACGAATTTGCTTTCTGTATCATAGTAACCTGAATCGTGACACATATCTCCCTGTTGTCAAAATTTGACATGCATTATAAAAATCCAGTTTTTGTTTCTATTACATATAAGTTTGTTATGTAATCATGCTTTAATTTACTTGTGAGTTGAATCACTTAAATACTTTATAACTCTAAGTAAAAGACACTCTGAGGACTTGAGAGATGACTCAGTGGTTAAGAGCACTGGTTGCTCTTCCAGAGGACCTGGGTTCGATCCCCAATACCCACATGCTGGCTCATAACCACGTGTAGCTCTAGTTTCAGAGGGTCTGACACCCTCTTTGACTTCCATCGACAACCATCCATAAAATAAATTGAAAATAAGTGTTTAAAAATAGAAGTCCTCTATGCTTAGCCTGTGGCATTACGCATCCATGAAAATGGATATTCTAAGGAACCTCTATTGCTCCAAGTACCTTTGCTGCTTGACACCCAGTGCTGGAATTTAAGAATAGGCTCTTTTTATTATATTTCATCCTTTGAGGACCCAGCAATTTGTTCGGGGTTCTGCTGTATGGTTCTTCTGTCCAATGTTGTGGGGTATCCAGCTGGAGGATTCAGCCCCATTCAGGAGTTGAAGAGCTGGCTGCTGGCCTGGCTCACATGTGCACTACAGTCTCCACAGCATGGTCAGTCTTACAGATAATGGACATCTTGGTGACTCGGGGTACCCGAGACAATCACTAAAAGTTTCCAGGTATCTCACAACTTGGTCCAGGAAGATCTAAAGAATCTCTCACTGAGTTCTAGTGGTGAAGCAAGTCACTAAGCCTAGCCTTCCCAAAATAAAGAGTTTGAGATTGCCAATTAGCACATCTCAACACTCAATTCTCAACACTCAAAAGTGTGCAAGAATTAGGTCAAATCATTATATTGATCTATGCACTGATGATCTTTTTGGATGATTCTTATCATTTATTGACTTGTGCCTTGGGTTTGTACCATTGCTTACGGGCTCTTCTATGTTATTCTGGGACATAAAGGGTTCTGAGCTGCTATACAGTGATAGCTCTATGGAAATCCATTGAGGGGGGTGGGGGGAAACAGTGGTCCTGGATCTGGGACAGTCATTATGTTTCACATTTCTTAAATCAAAAATTTCCAGCTCTGTGACTTGCATTTGAGCTTTGCCTTTACTGTTAGATATTTTTCTTCTTTTCCTAATTTTCATCCATTTATTGTTAATTTACTAGGCTTGATTACATTAATAATATCTCATCAAGGCATCAGGGTAGAAACAAAGAGCTAAGTATAAAAGGATCTTCAATGTGAAAAACAAACGCAAGGTGTTGGAGGGATGGCCCTGTGGCTAAGACTGCCTACTGCCCTTGCAGAGGACTTCAGTTCAATTCCAGATCTAGTGAATCTGATGCTCTCTTCTGGCCTCTGTGAGCAACTGCATGCACACATACATACCCCTCCCCCATATATACACATAATTTAAAAACAAATACAATCTTCAAGAATAGTTTAATAAAAAGAAAGAAAACCAAATGCAAATAAATATAAGGTGCTTGCAATAGCTCCATTTCAAGCACCTTATACATGATTGTAGGATGCTTATAGGCAGCCAGTGGGATGTTTGTGAGACTCTCAGTTTCCCTGGCTACCAGAACTCTATAACAGCTGGAGCAATTACTACCACCTTTAATAATTGATTCTTATAGGAGAAGGGGAATTGCAAAGGTGATCAGATCATGAGGGTCAGGATCATACAGATTGGTACTTAAAGATGCTCAGTGTATCACCGGCATCACAGATGCCTTCTACATATGTTAGCCATAATAATCACCTTCAACATTCTTGTGTGTGGTTCTGGGGAGCAAAGCCAGGACCAGACTAGGCACCAACTCTATCACTGAGCTAAGCATCTCCAAGTTAAGCTCTTACACTTTTTTTATGTGATGCTTTATTGTCTTTAACATTGATCATGCTTTGTTGCCATATTCTCCTGGCAATATGCCCATCTGTAAGGTGAAGTGTGTCTGTTTTCACCAATGTCTCCTAGTCTTCTAGTCCCACAGCAGAGGATTTACAGTAGCCCTCAGTCAGTGGTGGGAAAACTTTCTGTGAAGGCAGTTTGAACCCACAAAGAAGAAAAGTCATCAATGGTAACAGAAGAAGAGTGCAGTCATGTCGGGTTTTTTTTTGACATTTTGGGAAAAGCACATTTATCAAGATTTCAGTCCATGAAGAACAGATGTTTATTATAGATAAGACTGTGTGTCAGGCTCATATTGTGCACATCTGGAGTGACTGCAAAGGAAGAGAAAGGCTTAAAAAGAGATAAATAGGAAACGATAGAGGAAATATAGGAAGAAGAAAAAAGGAAAGAACTAGGAAATGAGGAATCCAGTAGTCTAACACGTGAGCATCGAGTCATTTACACGATTCTTGACGCTGTATGTCTTCTTAGGATTGTGCTTCAAGAATCAACCTTACTCTTAGATGTGTGACTTAAGCATCACCACCACCTAGAAGGTGAAATAGTTTGGGATGGAATTGTTTTTTGTTTTGGGTTTTTTTTTTTTTTAAGCTTTCAAGTCTCCTAAAGAACTTATAGTTCTAAGCATTTTTCACAGTCCTGGGAGTTGAACTCAGGACCTCACACACATACGAAGCAAGGACTGTACCACTGACGTATACCCCCACCTCCCAGAGTCCTTGCTCAGCCTTCTACGATTTATGCAGCTCTCCCCAGGTTAGACCTTCACGGTCCACACAGCCTCCCAATCCTTGCCAGGAGTCTTCTGAGAGCCCCCTTCACGTCCTTATTCCTCAAGGTATAGATGAAAGGGTTGAGGGTGGGAGTGATTATGGAGTAGAAGAGGGAGATAAACTTGCCCTGTTCTTGAGAGTAACTGGATGGGGGCTGCAGGTACATATAGATGGCAGGTAGGTAGAAAAGAGAAACCACCAGCAAATGGGAAGAACAGGTCCCAAAGGCCTTGTGTCGTCCCCTGGAGGACTGGATCCTCAGCACTGCCCGAGCGATGAAGCCATAGGAGAGAAGGATGAGGGCCAGAGGGACCAGTACAAAGAAGGCCACCAGTACAGCCAGCGTGGCGTCATTCACTGTGGTATCGGCACAGGACAGCTTGATCATGGCTGGCACCTCACAGAAGAAGTTGTTCAGCACCTGCTGCCCACAGAAAGGCAGCTTCACTGTCAAGATGACCTGAACAAGGGAGTTGCCAAAACCGCTGAGCCAGGCCGTCGCCACCAGCTGCTGGCAGAGCGGGCGGTGCATGATAATGGCATACCGGAGCGGCTCACAGATGGCCACGTAGCGGTCCAGAGCCATGGCGGCCAAGACAATGCACTCAGTGCAGCCCAGCCAGTGGAAAATGGCGTATTGCACGGTGCAGCCACCATAACTGATGGTCTTCCGGGAACTGCCCATGTTGACTAGCATCTGAGGGACAGTGGTGGTGGTGTAGCAGAGGTCCAGGAAGGAGAGGTGGCTAAGGAAAATATACATAGGGCTGTGAAGCTGGGGATCCAGCTGGGACACCGTGATGATGGCGATGTTTCCCAGCATAGCCAGAACATAAGACACCAGGAGAACTACAAAGAGTGGGAGCTCCAGCCATGGCCTGTCGGAAATGCCCAGGAGAATGAAGTCCTTTGGGGGGTCCCAGAAGTAGCTCTGGTTGTCACTGCTCATGATGAGGCATGTTCTGACAGCAATGATGAATCAAGGGAGCTTGAATGAGTGACTGTCAAAGGAGAGAGTGAATCATTTCCTCATTCCATGTTTGCTCTTCCTCAGACTGCACCCTGTCTGCCCCTTCTTTATGCAGAGACCCCCGATGGGGAGTCAGAGCAGCAGTAGGTACATCTCACACCCTTCCTACTGTGACCTCTACCAAGCCAGCCGCCTTTCTAAACTTCCACCCCCCGCATGTTACAGTGGGAGTGGGGAAGGAGGCTTGCTTCAGCTGCAGACATGGTGGAAGATAGAGAGGTTTCCACGTCAGAGTTCCACACAAATTTGCATTCGGTCACGACTACCACAACTCCCACCATGCCATGTTTGACTTCTCTACAAACATACTGACAGGGACACGTCCACTGTCTGAGTCGTTTTCATTTTGTCTTCCGGTAGGGTAGAAGAAAGAAATGACACAGAGCAGGAAAAGCTTTATAAGCAAGGAGGGACTCTCTTGATAAGATCACAGCCTTCTCACCTCTGGTGGCTGAGACCTGTTCCTGTGAGGATATGTTCTGGCTCTCAGGACCACGGAAGCCCTTGTCCTATGACTCTTTGCGATGGCAGATCTATCACTTACTTAGGCAGTAAAAATAGCAGAGTTCCAGGCTCTCTGAATGCCTGGAGTAGCCAAGAGATATGCTACTTTAGCTCCTGATTTGTTCTGATCCCTAGTGAGACTTCAGAGCATGCAGTTGTGAGCATGGAAGAAAGCCCTTGGAACGGTCTGACGAAAGATCAGAATGGGGGCAGGGAGTGCCATCACTAGCAGGGAACACATGAGCTGCCATCATTGATTCATGGGACTGAGGTAGGAGACAAAGTGAAATTTGGCCATTAGGAATCAGTTCCAGTAAGCCTCTGACTGCCTGGGGACCAGAACCATCTGGAAAAATTCCTCCAATGACAGTCAAATCTGCTCCATGGATCAAAGCCCCTCTGTGTGCAGGTGCTTCATAGGCCAAGGCTCTCTGTCTCACGAACTCTGATAACTGTGATTGTGGTGATATTGTGTTCCCTAACATATTGTGTACCCTAATAAGCTTTTCTGGGGTCAGAGACAGAACAGCCACAATATTAAACATAGAGGATAGGCAGTGGTGGCACACACGCCTTTAATCCTAGCATTCCAGAGCCTGAAATCCATCTGTTCAAGGATACAGCCAAGCATGGTGACTTATGCCTTTAATCCCAGGGAGTGATGGTAGAAAGCAGAAGATATATAAGGCGTGGGAACCAGAAACTAGAAGCATTTGTCTGGTTAAGCTTTTAGGCTTCTAGCAGCACAGTTCAGCTGAGAGCTACCAAGTCTGAGGAAACAGGATCAGCTGAGGAACTGTTGAGATGAGAAAGCTGTGGCTTGTTCTGTTTCTCTGATCTTCCAGCGTTCACCCCGATACCTGACTCAGGTTTGATTTTTATTAATAAGACCATCTAAGATTCCTGCTACATGTAATAGCTTATGATGGTGCTTCAGTGCTAAGGAGAAATTTGTCATCTCTGCACCAGAAGAAAAGCCACTTTTTTACTTCCTACCCACTTCTGTTTCCACTTTCTGTAACTATTTAAAACACAGTGCTTGCCACTTAAACAGCATCCTCTCTTAAAAATCCCCATTCTTCAAGGGTTCCTATTATTTTCTCTAATAGTGTTGGTTGAAGTGCTCAACTCTGGAGTCCATGGTCTTCATTCCCTGTTGTCTGCAAGACATGATCCCAGGGTCAAGGCAGTCTGCAGCTGCAGCCATGACAGCTTGCTGCCTGACCTACTCCTGCAGGATCATTCTAGGGTCCCAGCATCCCGAGCTTCCCCAAGTACTGTGTATATATATATATATCCTTTGATTTCGTGATGTGGATGCAATGCTTGAGGATAAGCCTGAAAATCAATCTCACATGTGGTTAATTTACAGAATATTCATCTTAATTCTTGGTTTGGTGCTCTGTGCACACATCCAAAAAATTAACAGGGGTCTCTTTAATTTGGATGTTACAGCAAGCTTACCTCCTCCAGCTAACATACCAAAGAACTCTGTCGTTGTTTGAAAACAACCCAAACTCTAAGGTTTAGATAGATGAATGCCAATTTCTTCTACTCTGTATATTGTTTCAAAACCACTGTTCTTTGCCATAATGTTCTCAGTAGGCTCGTGAAACATTCAATTATTGCACAATTCTATCAACAATCCTTAAAAGCATTAACTTCAAAGAGCAGGATTTATCTCTAATGAGCTCTGGAACTTCATTTTAGCACAGGGAGCCATGAAAGAGCACAGCATTTAAAAAACCCATGTTTTAAGGCTCACACTGGAGACTGAGGCTAGATTCATCTGCATTCACGGTGGTAGTGGTTGGGATCACAGCCCTATAGTGTTCTTGGCAGCTTCTTTGGGGGCAAAACAGCTGAATTCCAGGCCACCACTTACTCTGCTATCCAGCTTTCTTTTGCTCGATTCTCTACTCATTTAGGCCTCTACATTTCCTGGCTTTCCTTCTGGAACATAGCTATCCGGTCACTATACCACCAACACATGCCCCTCGGTCACAAGTGTTCTCTGAGGTCTAAATTCCCACCCAGGGTAAACACATTAATTTCCGGGCATAGTCACACTGGAGCAGAGTTCTAGACCCATGCCTCCAGTTGTGATTTTGACAATGTCTTCCCCTCTTGCCTGACACTGTGAAACTTCACCTATAACCATGCTCCCAATGCTAATCCACTCTTTTCCTCTTAATCCCCAGCTGATTTCTCCCTGGTCACCATGACGCAAAGCATCCAGGTACTTCTAATGAGGTTCTATGCACTCTTGCCTCCAGCCGTGGTATTGCGTTATTGGTTCTATCTGCACAAGGCTGATGTGCAGTGTCTCATCTTCCTTTTCTGCTCTGGGTAGCAATGCCTGTCTAGACCTCAGAGCTTGCTGACTTGCTCTGCAGGCAGTGTTTACTCCCCCACCTAGCACACACACACACAGTGATGGCATCTTCCTAAGACTTGGGCTCTAAGAGCAAAATGCCTTCAAGTAATCCAGTTTCCCAAGTGATAAGGGCCATCTCCTTCAATGGCTGGAAACACAGTGGGTGTTTCGATGACAGTGCTTGGACTATGCCTGCTGGAGGGTGAGGATACAGACATGCAGACACACCCTTATTACATGTGTCATCCTTCATGTGATATACAGACCTCTGATTGACCTTGATTTTTATCTGTGTATCCACCCACCCATCCATCCATCCATCCATCCATCCATCCATCCATCCATCCATTTTTCTACCATCTATTAAATCATTTTTCTGCTTATCTATCTTATCTCATCCTTAACAACTGCAGTTGAAATTCGCTTGGAATCTGATAGAATTGTGACTTACTCTATCATTAGAGAGGGAAAAGCAAATTCAGAGCAGTAACTAAAATTTCCAGAAAGCATCCCCTGAGATGGGCAGACAGATTTAGCCATGAGATTTTATTTCTTATTAGCTCTTTCTTCAATCTGAAAATTCAGTCTAAAATTTCCTCCATCTGGGCAGTCAAGACAAAGCCCCAGTTCCTGCCCTCTTAAATAGGATTAAACTCCGGGACTGAGCCTTGGCGCTTAGTATAGATGGCAGCATTCTCCGTAGCTGATGTTAATGGGTGCTTTTTCAAGACAAGGGGGACTTGCAGGGGTGTGTCCTGGCTCAGTGGTAGTCTTCCTCTTAGAGTTCTGATTGGTGTATTAGGCTGTTCCCAGTATGGTGAGGAAGTACATACACACTTACCATTACAGTTTTCAGCCAGCATCACTCTACTAAGTGAAGCAAAAGCTTCATTCTACAAGTTAGCCCCCACCTGTAATTTTATCCGAAAGCAGATGTCACAAAACCTCTCTGTGATACAGACTCCATCTTGTCCGGAGTCCAGGACTGACCCTTACCTTCCATGGTTCTCTGGCATCTACAGAGGACCTGGCTCAGGGAAGGAGGATTCTTTGCAGCCTATGTGGGTCTGTACTGGGACGGAGTGCTTAGGAAGGCAGTCACTGCAAATGCAGAAGGTGTGCTAGGAGAATGCTGTCTGCTTGTTCTGATGAACCTGCAGAGACCTCATGCCTACCTGAACCAGGCCCTCAGCAGGTGGAGAGAGCTCATTCTTGGCTTGGAGGTGGGAAGGACTCTTCCTTGCTGCCAGTTTGCTGGCAAGATTCAGGGCCATCTGTACTTTCCTCTGGCCACAGGCGGGCTACAGAATCACAATAACCTTGTGCTGTGGACACTTGGATATGGTGAAGCCGGTTCTGCACTTATACAGACTGTACACCTTATTGCCGAAGCCAGGGTGTCTGGGCAGCAATTATCACACATAGGCAGCTCATGTCACACTTCCCTGTGATTTAACAACTATTCCCCAGGTTGAACTTGACCTCATCCTCTGCGCTCTTTTCCAGGAGGGCTCTGCTCTTTGTCCCCAGACACAGACAACATAGAAGCTCGCTCTCCTCTGGCTGGGAAGTTATCCCTGATGTTTTATTTAATTAGTGTCTAAGGGATTAACTGATCATTGATGTAGTGTGAGCTATAGTATTTGCAATTAATGGTAGATCCTAGAAGACCAGAGGAAATGAAGCAGTCATGGGGCATTGAAGGTTCCCTCCTCCTCCTTCAATTCTTTAATGTTGGGGAGGAGGTCACTGTAAAGCTAGTAAGAGGACTGACTTGTGTAGCCTGTGCTTCAGGTAGAGAACAAGCTGAGCTGGCTTCAGGACCAAAATCGATCTCGGAGTCTCCAGATGGGTCACCTAGCTTCACTGTACCCCTCTTCTATTGACAAAGCATAAGAAACACTAATATTGCCCTCCAGTGCCTATCACAAGGGAGAAATGAATTGGTTTGTAAAGTACTGAGAACAATGGCTAGCACAGAAGAATCCAAGTTCATATTTGTTCCTGATTACTAATGTTGTCTGAGCTACTTGCTCCATTTGTTACAAGGAAGGGATGAAAACTCTGGACAGAAACCAACGTGAAGGGCAAATCCTTAGTCATGTGAACAAATCGTGTGAACAGAAGCTAGCTGTGGAGCCATGGTGAATGGGAGTGCTTTTAGACAGTTACCTCTTTTCTAGTTAAACAAACAAACAAACAAACAAACAAACAAACAAACAAACTGCAGGGGTTGGAGAGTTGGCTGGGCAGTTAAGCGCACTTGTTGTTCTTGCAGAGACTCAGGTTTGACCCAGTATCCATGTGGTGACTTACAACTGTCTCAACTCCAGTTTCAGGGGATATAACACCCTCTTTGGACCTCCTTGGTACTAGGCACACACATAGTACACATACATACATGCAGGCAAAAAAAAAAAAACAACCCACCCTCAATATAATAGGATAAAATAAATAAAATCTAGAAAAAGTGTTATATATATTTGAATCTTTTCTCTCTTTTGCTTAATTAGGGTAAGGATTTGTCAATTTTGTCTATCTTTTCAAAAAACTACCTTTTGTTTTATCTCTTCTTCGTATAGCCCTTTTATTCTGTATTTCATGAACTTACCTCTTGATTTTTTTATTGTAGGGAGCATAGAGGTCCTTGTGTTCACAATTAAGCATCAGAAGAACCAGGAATGTTAAACATAGAGGGATTTGTATGTTCCTTCAAACAGAGGGATATATAATCTGTTATTCCTTTAGAAGGTTGGGAGTAGACATGGTTAGTAGCCTGGTGGCCTCAGTGCTATCTGTGTGGCCGAGACCACACCAGATCCTCCCCCAGACACCCTTATCATGAGCTTGTTTTCTCAGTCAGTCTATAGAGCCTATCTTTATGGAAGGTATCACATGTAGTCAATCTACAGAGCCTGTCTGTATGGAAGGTGTCACATGTGCTTTACAAAGAGTTTCAAGGTAGTCACATCTGATCTTTATTTAGCTTACTTTGTTCCTCAAGGAGATTTATGTGTGCTTTCTTATGCACACAGGATTGAGTTTAACTATCACCAGGAAGGTCTTCACCAAATTGTCCTGTGTTAAATATCTCTAAATTAAACTAGTCAGGGTCAGACTCCCAAAGTTTGAACCTTAAACTACTCAGGATCAGACTCCCAAAGTTTGAACCAACACTGGCTATTTAGTCCTGTTGAACTGAACTCCTGCTTGTCTCCCAAGGATCACTACTCTTCTGGCTGTGGTGGTCACAGAGACCCCTTCCCCAGTTTATTACCATGTGATAATATTTTTTAACTGCTTGTAAGACTTTGAGCTACATCTTCAGGTCACTGATTGGAGTTTCTCTGAGTTTTGATAGGGGCACTCACCGTTATAAACATCCCTCTTTAAACTGCCTTTGCTGCATACCAAAGGTTCTAGTAAGCTGTGTTTTCATTTGATTACAGGAATTTTTAACTTTTCCCCATGATTTTCTTCAAAGATGGCACAGGCCATTCAAGAGTGTGATGTTTAATCTCTATGTGTTCATATAGGGTCTGTCATTTCTCTTGTTATTGACTTTATTCTATTATAATCTGATAAGATTCAGGGAATTAATTTTTTACATTTGTTAAAATTTGACTCATGGTCCAGAATGTTTTTTCTTTTGGAGAAAGTCTGTGGGTGCTGAGTGGGACATGCATTCTACAGCTTTTGGGTGGAATGCTCCACAGATGTTGGTTTCACCCATTTTATGTATGATACAGCTTAAGTGTGAGGGTTTTGATCTGGATCATCTCTCTTCTTCAGCTACCCACTATTATTGAAGCTGTGTTTATCTATATCTTTATGACCAGTGTTTGTTTAATGGAATCAGGTGTACTAACATTTGGGCACATCTATTTATAACCATTGTGTCTTATTGATAGTCTGCACCTTTTATTAAAATGCACTGGCTTAAAACAACTCTTTTGACCAATTTTGGCTTGATATTTGCTGTGTTTGTTTCTAGTCTCTGCTTGCTTGGAATACAGTATCACATTCCTTCTGTGTGAATCTTTATCAATTAGGTGTGCCACCTTCAGGCAACAAATAGTTGGATCTTTTGCTTACATCCAGTCAGCTTGTTTTCATGTCTTAGTTGGAGAGCATAGACTATTAACATTTGGATTATTATTGAGAGGACTTTGATAATACCTGTAGTTTTATTTATTTTATTGGCAGGTTCATAAACTGTTCATCTTTCTTCCATATTCACGTTAGGGATTTATTGAATTAAATGGTGTCTAATCTTCATTAGTTCTCACTCTTTAGTCTATTCTTTGTATGAGATTTGTTATTTCATGGTCTTTTGTTCTGTGACCGCCTTTCTTCACCTGTGTATAGGATTCTTTTATCTACCCTTTGAAGTGCTGGCTTTGTGGTCATGACTTGCTTTAGTTTGTGCTTATCTTAGAAAATTTTTATTTCTTTATTAACTTAAAAAGGGATCTTTGGTAGGGAGATGTCTCAGTGATTAGAAGTGTTTGCTGCTCTTCAGAGGACTTGAATCCCAGTACTTACCCTGGGATACTCACAATGGCATATAATATTGGCTCCAGGGGAATATAACATCCCCTTCTGGCTTCTGCCAGACCTGCTCACATGTGATAAACTTAGACACAGACACACAAACACATAAATAAAAATAAATCTTTAGAAAAGAGAGAGGGAGAGATTAGGGATGAAGATGTGCCTCAGAAATTGTATTTGTTGCTCTTTCAGAGGCCCTGAATTCAGTTCCCAGCACCCTTATCAAACCTCTCACAACTGCCTATAACGCCAGATCCAGCCTCCATTTGGTTTCCACAGGTACCCAAATACATATGGCTCATATAGGCACAACATACATATACATTTTTTAAAAATGGGATATCTTTGCTGCTGTAATAATTTTGTTTGGCAGTATTTACTTTTAGGACTTGAACTGCACTGTCCAATACTCTTCTAGGTTTCAGAGTTTCTAATGTTATTATAATTTTTTTTTTGAGACAGGGTTTTTCTGTGTAGTTCTGGTGCCTGTCCTGGATCTCACTCAGTAGACTAGGCTGGCCTTGAACTCACAGAGATCTGCCTGGCTCTGCCTCCCGTGTGCTGGGATTAAAGGTCTTCACCACCACTATCCAGTGTGCTCTAATGTTAGTTTGATGAATGTTTTGTAGCTGAAGTTTTCTCCAGTCCTACCTGGGGCCCACAGCCACTCAGACCCAAATAAACACACAGAGGCTTATATTAATTACGAGCTGTATGGCCTAATGGCTCAGGCTTCTTGCTAGCTAGATCTTACATCTTAAATTAACCCATTTCTATAAATCTATACCTTGCCATGCAGCTTGTGTCTTACCAGTATCTTTACATCTTGCTTCTCCTGGTGGCAGCTGGCAGCGTCTACCTGTTCCCAGAATTCTCTTCTCTGCTTATCCCACCTGTACTATACTTCCTGCCTGGCTACTGGCCAATCAGCATTTTACTTATTAACTAATAAAAGCAACACATTCACAGCATACAGAATGATATCCACAGCAATTTTTTTTTTATAAATGAGTTGGCTTTTTTTTTTTTTTTGGTACTTTTATCGTTTGTCTTAATCAGTGTTCTATTGCTGTGAAGAGACACCGTGACCACAGCAATATATACAAGAATGCATTTAATTGGGACTGGCTTATCGTTTCAGAGGTTTAGTCCATTATCATCTTGGCCAAGATCATGGCAGTATGCAGGCAGACACGGTGCTGGAGAAGCTGAGTTTTACGTCCAGATCTGCAGGCAGCAGGAAGAGAGACATTGGGACTGGCTTGGGCTTCTGAAACCTCAAAGCCTGCCACCAGTGACACAATTTCTCCTCCAACAAGGCCACACCTCCTAATCCTTCTCAACTAACACCATTCCCTAATGACCAAGCATTCGAATCTTGAGCCCACAGGGACAATTCTTATTCAACACCCCTCCCCTTAAAGCTCCACTTTTTCTCTGGAAGAGAATCCTGCCAGGTTCCTTTTGGTGGGTGAGGGAGGTCTTTTGAGATTTCTATGGAGCCTTGGATAGGCATCAGATCCCCTGGAGCAGGAGTCACATGCAGCTGTGGGTGCTGGGCATGGAACTTCTGTCCTCCACATGAGCTGAAAATACTCTTAATCTGACCCATCTTCTCACCCCTATTCCTTGCCTTTTAAAACATGTTTTTGCCATGAGTTATTTCTTCCTTAGCATCTCTGTCTGTTCCCAAAGGCTCTTTGTTATTCTGTTGTTTCATTTACTGTTCTTAATCTTTTCAGATTTATGATGTTTCTGTTCACTTAAAGAGACTAGACAGGTAATGAACACTAGGGGAAAACCTACTACTGTAATTCTACTAAAGGAACACAGCAATAAAATGACTCCTGGTGACATATTGCTGTCCCTATAGGTCAGTGCATCACTCGACCCTCATCAGGGAAACTTCTTGCAGAAGATGGGAACTAACACAGAGACCCACAACTGGACTATGTGCAACGAGTAAGAGTCTTTGGAGCACTCAGCCCTAAATGGGATGTCTCCATCAGAGCCCTCCTCTCGAACCTCAGGGATCCATGCAGAAGAGGAGGCAGAGAGAGTGTACGAGCCAGAGGTGGTGGAGGACCCTGAGGAAACAGCGCCTTCCAGACACAACAGCACTGATGCACATGTGACATCAGAGGCTGTGACAGCATGCACAGGGCCTGCACAGGTTCAAACCAGACACAATCTCAGCATGGAGAAGGGGAAGTGGACACAGTCCCAGCCCTGACCAAGAAGATATTTGCAGCTGAAACCTGCCGGGGAAAGGAAAACCAGTGTTCTCCAGCGGGCTGTTACTGGGGATGTCAACCACACCCCATGACAGGACCCATGCTCAGGAGCTGGCAGCACAAAACAGGCTCCTTATTTTCTCTGTATTTTTGTTTTGTCTTGTTTCGGATATTTTTTGTCTTATTGGGATTTTTTATTGTTTGCTTGTTTTGATTTTCAGGGTCTTTTTTTTTATGTAAAGAACATTAAGTTGGGTGGGTAGGGAAGTAAGGAGGACTGAGGAGGAACTGGATGAGGGAAAAGAATTAAGCAAAATATATTGTTAAAAATGACTCAAAAGTCATTTATTAAAGTCCTTAATGCATGCCAGATTGCTGTATGTTGGTGATACAAACATGAAAAATATTGAATCTTTGTCTTCAAAAACAAAGTCAACAAAGTCTGAGGTACAGGTTCAGGGATGAATGAAATTCGTGTCGTAAAGCTAATCTCAGTGGCATGAGTGCACATAATAGATGGTTTGCTTTATCCAAACTTGCTTCTCATTCACTAAGCTAAAGGAAAAAGCAGGTGTATTTAGTTGGCGTGCTGGTGCTCCAAACCCTGGACTTCCTTTAGTAGTATTGACTTAGCTCAAGGGGTCTTTGTGGGCTGGGTCTAACCTGGCGTGAAGTTCTGTGCTAACCCAAATTTATCAGCTAGTCACAGCCATATTTTTTTTTTTCAGGCCAGGCATGGTGACACACACCTTTAAGCATTCCAGAGGCAGAAATAGGTAGATCTGGGTGAGATCTAGGCCAGGCTGATCTTTATATACTGAGTTTCCAGACAGCCAGGGCTACATAGAGAGACATTGTATCAAAGCTTTTTTTCATATCCTATTTTTTATCATGTTTTCCCCTCTCTCAGATCCTCCCAGCTCCTCCCCTTCATTTTCTCTCTCTCAAAAAAAAATCAAAACAAAAAAATCAGTAAGATTAAACAATGAACAAAACAAGGACAAAAAGCCCACTTTATTAAAAAGGAGCTCATTTGTGCTGGCCAGCTCCTGAGCACGGGTCCTGTCATGGGGTGTGGTTGACATCCCCAGTAACAGCCCGCTGGAGAACACTGGTTTTCCTTTTCTCGGCAGGTTTCAGCTGCAAATATCTTCTTGGTCAGGGCTGGGACTGTGTCCACTTCCCCTTCTCCGTGCTGAGATTGTGTCTGGTTTGAACCTGTACAGGCCCTGTGCATGCTGTCACAGCCTCTGATGTCACATGTGCATCAGTGCTGTTGTGTCTGGAAGGCGCTGTTTCCTCAGGGTCCTCCACCACCTCTGGCTCATACACTCTCTCTGCCTCCTCTTCTGCATGGATCCCTGAGGTTCGAGAGGAGGGCTCTGATGGAGACATCCCATTTAGGGCTGAGTGCTCCGGTCTCTCACTCTCTGCACATAGTCCAGTTGTGGGTGTCTGTGTTGGTTCCCATCTCCTGCAAGAAGAAGCCATGTTCCTTTAGTAGAATGACAATACTAGGTTTCCCTCCAGTGCCCGTGACCTACATAGTCTTAGGTTCTCGGCATTATCAACAGTGTCAAGTATGGGTGCCATCTCTGGAGTGGGCCTTAAATACACTTTTAAAGGTGGTTGGTTACTGCCACAACCTTTGTGCCACTCTTGCACGGGCATACATTGCAGGCGGGTCACTGCTATAGGTCCCAGAGGTTTTGGCTGGTGATAGTGATGGTTATTCTTCCTGTAGCGGGCAGAGTACCTTACATCATGTGAACATTAGTTTGTAGGGGTGGAGCTTCTACTTGACACTAGCTCGACTTCTTTGTCTTTGTGATGCCATAAGTAAGTGTTGTCTTCAGCAATAGGGCTCTACCATCAGGGTGTGGAGAACAACCAATAGCCTTGGCTACAGTCTGAGATGTTTGTTCATGGGATACCTTTGGCCAATGAGTCGATAAGATACAACCATTCCTGGAACTGAAGGTTTTACTCGATGGCATAAAATGTCTGGTGGGGGCGCTGACTCCACTATGATTTGGTAACTCCAATTAGATTCCTTTCATATAGGCATGTATTTTAAGAAGCGTCTACAGTAGTAGGTTTCCCTAGGGCTTTTTGGGGGAGGGCAGGATAAAGGAGGGAATGTGGGTAGGGACAAGTAACGGTAAAGGACTCTTGAGACCTTACTCTTCTAATTCCCTTGATCTGCATTCAGGTTTATCAACTAGGGCTGTGAGAGGCGCTGTCCAGGTGCTGAAAAAAACTGCGTGCAACCCGAGGCTCTGGATTTCTGTTTTTGCAGAACACTGAGCTTCCTTCAGTCCTGAAATGATGCATGCTGGTGTTTTGCTGCTGGTGTTTTGAGACAGAGCCTTACTCTATAGGTCAGGCTTGGCCATAAACTCAGCATGTAGCCAGTCTAGCCTCAAATCCATGGCAATGTTGCCTCAGCTTCTCAAATGCTTGGATTTTAAATGTAAGCCACCATGCCCACAATACCCTGCTTTTGTTTTGTTTTTGAGACAGGGTTTCACTATGAACTGGAACTCCTTATGTAGACCAGGTTGGCCTCGAATTCATAGAGATCAGCCTGGGGGCTCTCTGAGTGCTGGGATTGTGGGTGTGTACCACCATGGCTGGCTACTTGGTTCTTTAAAAAGAGAAAAAGAACAGAAAAAAAGAAATGAAACAAAACACACACACACAAAATCAAACATTTGTTTGTTTGGTCCGAGATATGTGTGTGTGGGCATGTGTGAGCCGTGGTGTGTGCAGAGGTTAGAAGGCGCTTGAGGATGTTGGTTCTCTTTTCTGCTGTGTTACTCCCAGGATGGAACCAGGTTGTTGGGCTTGGCAGCAGGTGTCTAAACCCACAGAGCCATCTCATCAGTCCTGCACTGGCTTTCTTGAACAGTGTTCTCTGTGACCACATAAGTACACAAGTATGTGTATGGAAAAATATGTGTTCACTTATGTGACACGTTGCATCACATAATAGAATTATAAATGGTATGTATGAAGATCTAACTTTTCTCCATTTCCCATTCCCCCACAGTGTCTATTTTAGGATTAGAATCCAGACTCAAGAAGGAAATCACAGAGACTTACATTTAGTATGCTTAATAAAAATGTAGCAGATTTTAAGATGAAAATTTCATAATAAATAACTATAATTATAAATATACATATATTCACATATATGCACACACCCTTTTTATTTCACAAAGTAGTTTTTTCTTTGGCTGAAAATGTAACCAAAGGTAAGTCTTTTGAAAGGCAAATTTGGATCTCTTTATTAATAGTTTCCAAATTAAAGAAGAGTCATAGGGCTGGAGAGATGCCTTAATTAGTAAAGTGCTCTGTGCAAGCATGGGGACCTGAGTTTGGATTCCCAACACCCATGTAAAAGTTTGGTTATGGCAGCATGTTTCTGTAAACCTAGCTCTGGGGAGGTAGAGAAAGGAGGCTGCCTGGGGCTTCTTGGCCATTTCAAGTCATTTTGTAGGTAGAGACTATGGTGGCAGAAAATGTTTTTGCTTTAGAACATTAGTAAACGTCCTACTGTGTTTCTGTTATAATGATCAAAAGTTGACAATACTTGTGATGATTAATGTCAATTGTCAGCTTGATAGGATTTAGTCACCATGGAAATGAACTTCTGGGCATGTCTGGATATATCAGGGCATGATATAGAATTAAAGGCTCCACCTTTTGAAAATTCAAATTCATTTGAAAGGGGAGACTCTAAACTGAAAATGCCCCTGGAGGGGTTCTTTGCTCAAAAAAAGCGTCCAAGGAAAGTGTTTCCTAGGGCAGCACACAGGATGACGGAAACTGGTGTAAGGTGGGCAGATGCCATCCTGAGGGGGCAGCAGAATTTGGCAATGTCATCCATGCGGTAATGGTAATGGCTTTTCAGACATGAAAGACCACAAGATTGAGAGCATCATGGATTTTTCTGCCAGGGTTACAGGAAACCCCCAAAGCCAGGCAATATGTGACCAGGTTAGAACCATTCAAGGACCATTTTGTGAAGGTGTGAAGGACAGTGTGAAGCCTGAGTTGCAAGCAATGGAGACCTCAGGGTGCTGAAGATGTGATTGACTAAGGGAATGTCTGTGGAGAAACGCTGCAGCTGTGGAGTAGCGCTGGCCCAAGAGAGAAGTTATGTCATGCTGCAGGTGGCAGAGATGGAGGGAAAGGACTACCTAAGTCTTTTGAAGCCAAGAGGATTCTATCATGATCCCCAGATGCTTGATATGGAGCTGCAGGATTTGGTGTTTACCCTGCTGGATTTCCGTCTTGGTCTCATCATTCATTACTAGGTTCCCACTATTCTGGGTTGAAATGGGAATGTTTATTTTGTACTATTATATAATGGAAGCATGTAATTTGATTTCTTACTATTATACAGAGATTCACAGTTAAGAGATCATGCTGTGTTTCAGATGAAACTTAGATTTAGGAACTCTAAACAGTGTTGAAATTATTAAAGACCGTGAGATTTTTGAAGTTTGACTGAATGCATTCTGCTTTATAAGATGGCTAAGACAAGAGGTAGAAAGTTTTGGCTTACAAGTGGTGCGTTGGAAAGTCAAATGGGCAAGGGATGGAACTGGGCTGGTTACGCTTGACTGTCACCCAGGTGGTACATAGACTCACCAGGAACAAACTTTGGGCATATCTGCAAGGGATTTCTAGACTAGGTTAATTGAGGTGGGAAGACCTATCTAAATATGATATGTACCATCCCCTAGGCTGGGTCCCTGGACTGAATAAAAAGGAAAATGTGAGCTGAGCATCTGAATTCCTCTCTCTCTGCTTCTGCCTGTGGATGTAACATGGCCAGCCATCTCAAGCCCCTGTTGCCATGACTTCTCCATGGACTATACCCTTGATTTGTGAGCAAAAGTAATCTCCTTAAGACGCTTCTGTCAGGTGTTTTATTGTAGCCGTGAGACAAGTAATTAATACAACACTCCAAAGAAAGGAGTCACCCATAGCTCTGGCATACAGCTGAAGCTAATTCAACAGAGGCGTACCCATGTTCTCTCTTAGATCAAACCCCTGTCCAACTGCTGCTGCTCGGCAGGTATGTGCTAGGTGGGTGGAGCATCATGGGTATCACATGTGTACAAAAAAGGGGCTCGTTCTAGTCTATGAAAGTATGGTGAAATACAGAAATTAAGTGGGGGTAAGCGACAAAGTATAAATAGTGAGATGTCACATAAAGGCATGGAGTGATGTTTGTTGTAAATGATTTGAGGAAACTGAAGCAATTTTTTTTTTTTTTTTTTTTTTTTTGTGGAGCTGAGGATCGAACCCAGGGCCTTGCGCTTGCTAGGAAAGCACTCTACCACTGAGCTAAATCCCCAACTCCTGCAAATGTATTTTTTAGATTTATTTATTTTAGGTATATGAGTGCTCTATCTGCATGTAAGCCTGGAGCCACCATGTGGTTGCTGGGAATTGAATTCAGGACCTCTGGAAGAGCAGCTGGTTCTCTTAATCTCTGAGCCATCTCTCCAGTCCATGAAATAAATTTATAATGGTGACATTATAATGATTATGTCACATAGACAATGATGTTTAATTGTGTTAGCAAAGATAAAGTGAGGATATGATTACTTGTAGGTTGGCAAAATGTTTGAGGAAAGGGAGAGGTAGGGGATTCTCAGGTAGGAGAGTTTAAAATAGTTTGAGTTGGTGCCTGGAGAAATCTTATGAAAAACCTGCTTAAAATTCTTACTTAGATCTTTTTCAAGAACTTTTAGTGCTTTATTACATATATTAATTACATATAATTATTATATGTTATATATAATAATGGATTTCATACATGCATCTAATTTATTTTTAATAATATTCATGTCCTTATTACTCTATTCTATCCCTCTCACTTCCCGATGGTCCTGTTCTTCCCAACTGGCCCTCTTCTATTTTTATGTATCTTTTTGTTTGTTTGTTTTTTGGTGAATCAATGAGTTCAGTAGGGTTACTAACAGGAACATAGACTATGGAGTATTGACAGAGATATGGATGACTTACCAGTAGCCACATCACTGAAGAGAATATATCTGTTCCAAGTAATTTCAGGACACATTTTTTTTTTATTTATTATATTGTGTTTTAATTTTACACTTCAGCCATGGGTTCCCCTGTCCTTGCCCCTCCCATCTCCACCCCCACCTTCTCCCCAGCCCCTCCCCTCCATTCCCATCTCCTCCAGGGCCAAGACTCCCCTGGGGATTCATTTAAACCTGGTGGATTCAATACAGGCAGGTCCAGTCCCCTCCTTCCAGGCTGAGCAAAGTGTCCCTGTGTAAGACCAAGGTTCCAAACAGCCAGCTCATGCATCAAGGACAGGTCCCCAGTCCCACAACCTGGGTTCCTCCCATACAGTTCAAGATATTCAATTGTCTCACTTATCCAAAGGGCCTGATCCAGCTGGGGGCTCCACAGCCTTTGGTTCATAGTTCATGTGCTTCCATTCGTTTGGCTATTGGTCCCTGTGCTTTTTCCAATCTTGGTCTCAACAATTCATGCTCTTACAGTCCCTCCTCTTTCTCAACAATTGGACTCCTGGAGCTCCACCTGGGGCCTGGCCGAGGATCTCTGCATCCACTTCCATCAGTTATTGGATGAGAGTTCCAGCACAACTGTTAGGGTGTTTGGCCATCTGATCACCAGACTAGGTCAGATCAGGCTTTCTCTTGACCATTGCCAGCAGTCTACAGAGGATATATCATTGTGGATTTCTGGGGACCTCCCCAGCACTCTGCCTATTCCTGTTCTCATGTGGTCATCATTTATCATGGTCTGTTATTCCTTGTTCTCCCTTTCTGTTCTTGATCCAGCTGGGATCTCCTGCTCCCCTAAGCTTTCTTTCCCTCGAACTTTGGCCTTCATTACTCCCACTGTCGTCCAGGTTGTTCATGTAGATCTCATCCATTTCTCTGTCATTGGGCATTTTCTAGGTAGCCTCCCTGGAGTTGTGTAGCAGTCTAGTCATCTTTGTTTTACATCTAGTATCCTACTATGAGTGAGTACATACCATGTTTGTTCTTCTGAGTCTGGGTTACCTCACTCAGGATGATTTTTTCTAGATCCATCCATTTGCCTGCTAACCTCATGATGTCATTGTTTTTCTCTGCTGAGTAGTACTCCATTGTGTATATGTACCATATTTTCTTTATCCATTCTTCAGTTGAAGGGCATCTAGGTTGTTTCTGGCTATTACTAACAAAGCTGATATGAACATAGCTGAGCAAATACCCTCGTGGTATGATTGAGCATTCCTTGGGTATATGCCCAAGAGTACTACAGCTGGGTCTTGAGGGAGATGGATTCACAATTTTCTAAGGAAGCACCATATTGATTTCCAAAGTGGCTGTACAAGCTTGCATTCCCACCAGCAGTGGAAGAGAGTTCCCCTTGCTCCACATCCTCTCCAGCATAAGCTGTCTTCTGTGTTTTTGATCTTAGCCATTCTAACAGGTATAAGGTGGTATCTCAGAGTCATTTTGATTTGCATTTCCCAGATAATTATGGATGTTGAACAATTCCTTAAATTTCTTTCAGACATTTGAACTTCCTCTGTTGAGAATTCTCTGTTTAGTTCTATAGACCATTTCTTAATTAGACTGTTGGGCATTTTGAAGTCTAATTTCTTGAGTTCTTTATATATTCTGGATTATCAGCCCTCTGTCAGATAAGGGGTTGGTGAAGACCTTTTCCCATTTTGTAGGCTGTTGCTTTGTCTTGTTGACTGTGGCCTTTGCTCTACAAAATCTTCTCAGTTTCAACAGGTCCCATTGATTGATTGTTTCTCTCAGTGTCTGTGCTACTGGTGTTATATTTAGAAAGTGATCTCTGGTGCCAATGCATTCAAGAGTACTTCCTACTTTCTCTCCTATCAGGTTCAGAGTAACTGGATTTATGTTGAGGTCTTTGATCCACTTGGACTTAAGTTTTGTGCATGGTGACAGATATGGATCTATTTGCAGCCTTCTACATATTGACATCCAGTTATGCCAGCACCATTTGTTGAAGATGCTTTCTTTTTTCCATTGTACATTTTTGGCTTCTTTGTCAAAAATTATATGTTCATAGGTGTGCGGGTTAATGTCAGGGTCTTCAATTCAATTCCATTGGTCCACATGTCGGTTTTTATGCCAGTACCAAGCTGTTTTTATTACAGTAGCTCTATAGTAGAGCTTGAGGTCGGGGATCGTGATGCCTCCAGAGGTTGTTTTATTGTACAGGATACTTTTGGCTATCCTGGGTTTTTTGTTTTTCCATATGAAGTTGAGTATTATTCTTTCCAGGTCTGTGAAGAATTGTGTTGGTAATTTGATGGGGATTGCACTGAATCTGTAGATTGCTTTTGTTAAGATCGCCATTTTTACTATGTTAATCCTGCCTATCCTTGAGCATGGGAGATCTTTCCATTTTTTGACATCTTCAATTTCTTTTTTCAGGGACTTAAAGTTCTTGTCATATAGGTCCTTCACATGCTTAGTTAGAGTAACCCTAAGGTATTTTATATCATTTGTGGCTATTGTAAAGGGTGATGTATCTCTGATTTCCTTCTCAGCCTGTTTGTCTATTGTATATAGGAGGGCTACTGATTTTTTTGAGTTGATCTTGTATCCTGCTATGTTGCTGAAGGTGTTTATAAACTGTATCAGTTCCTTGGTTGAATTTTTGGGGTCACTTATGTATACTATCATGTCATCTGCAAATAGGGAAAGCTTGACTTCTTCCTTTCCAATTTGTATCCCCTTAATCTCCTTATGTTGTCTTATAGCTATGGCTAGAACTTCAAGTACTATATTGAATAAGTATGGGGAGAGGGGACAGCCTTGCCTTGTTCCTGATTTTATTGGTATTGCTTTGAGTTTCTCTCCATTTAATTTGATGTTGGCTGTTGGCTTGCTGTAGATTGCCTTTATTATGTTTAGGTATGTCCCCTGTATTCCTGATCTCTCCAAGACCTTTATCATGAAGGGGTGTTGGATTTTGTCAAATGCCTTTTCTGCGTCTAGTGAGATGATCATGTGGTTTTTTTTCTTTGAGTTTATTTATATGGTGTATTACACTGATGGACTTTCATATGTTGAACCACCCTTGCATCCCTGGGATGAAGCCTACTTGATCATGGTGGATAATTGTTTTGATGTGTTCTTGGAGTCTGTTTGCCAGTATTTTATTGAGTATTTTTGCACCAATGTTCATGAGGGAGATCGGTCTGTAGTTCTCTTTCTTTGTTGCATCTTTGTTTGGTTTAGGAATCAGGGTAATTGTAGCCTCATAGAAGGAGTTTGGCAATATTCCTTCTGCTTCTATTGTGTGGAACAATTTAAAGAGTATTGGTATTAAATCTTCTTTGAAGATCTGGTAGAATTCTGCACTGAAACCATCTGGTCCATGGCTTTTTTTGGTTGGGAGAATTTCAATGACTGCTTCTATTTCCTTAGGGGTTATTGGACTATTTTAATAGTTTATCTGGTCTTGATTTAACTTAGTTATGTGGTACCTATCCAGAAAATTATCCATTTCTTTTAGATTTTCCAGTTTTGTGGAGTAGAGGTTTTTGAAGTATGACCTGATGATTCTCTGGATTTCCTCATTGTCTGTTGTTGTGTCCCCATTTTCAGTTTTGATTTTGCTAATTTGGATGCTCTCTCTCTGTCTTTTGGTTAGTTTGGATAAGGGCTTGTCTATCTTGTTGATCTTCTCAAAGAACCAACTCTTTGTTTCATTAATCCTTTGTATTGTTCTCTTTATTTCTATTTTATTGATTTCAGCTCTCAGTTTGATAATTTCCTGGTGTCTGTTTCTCCTGGGAGACTTTGCTTCTTCCTGTTCAAGAGTTTTCAGGTGTGCTGTCAAGTCACTAGTGTGAGATTTCTCCAACTTCTTTATGTGGACATTTAGTGCTATGAATTTCCCTCTTAGCACTGCTTTCATAGTGTCCCATAAGTTTGGGTATGTGGTGTATTCATTTTCATTGATCTCTAGGAAGTCTTTAATTTCTTTATTTCTTCCTTAACCTATTGGTGATTCAGTTGAGCATTATTCAGTTTCCATGAGATTGTAGGATTTCTGTAGGTTTTTTTTTTTGTTGTTGTTGTTGCTGTTGTTGTTGAAATCTAACTTTAAATCATGGTGGTCCAATAGAACACAGGAGGTTATTCTAGTTGTTTTGTATCTGTTGAGATTTGCTTTGTGCCCAAGTATGTGGTCGATTTTAGAGAAGGTTCCATGGAGTGCTGAGAAGAAGGTATATTCTTCTTTGTTTGGGTGGAATGTTCTGTAGATATTGATTAAGTCCATTTGAGTCATAACATCAGTTAAGTCCATTATTTCTCTGTTAAGTTTCAACTTGGCAGATCTGTCCAGAGGTTAAAGTGGGGTGTTGAAGTCTCCCACTACTAATGTGTGGGGTTTTATATGTGATTTAAGCTTTAGTAATGTTTCTTTTACATATGTGGGTGCCCTTGTGTTTGGGGCATAAATGTTCGGAATTGAAACTTCATTTTGGTGGACCTTTCCTGCGATGAGTATGTAATGTCCTTCATCATCTCTTTTGATTGATTTTAGTTTGAAGTCTATTTTGCTGGATATTAGGATGGCTACACCAGCTTGCTTCTTAAGACCATTTGATTGGAAAGTCTTTTCCCAGCCTTTTATTCTTAGGAGGTGTCTATCTTTGAATTTGAGGTGTGTTTCTTGTATGCAGCAGAAAGATGGGTCCTATTTTCATAACCATTCTGTTAGTCTGTGTCTTTTTATAGGTGAATTAAGTCCATTGATATTAAGGGATATTAATGACCAGTGATTGTTCATTCCTGTTATTATTTTTATTTTTTGGTGGTAGTGTGTGTGTACTTCTCTTCTTTGGGGTTTACTGCTGTGGTGTTATCTATTGCGTGTGTTTTCGAGGGTGTATCTGACTTCCTTAGGTTGGAATTTTCCTTCTAGTGCTTTCTGTAGGGCTGGGTTTGTGGATAAGTATTGTTTAAATCTGGTTTTGTCTTGGAAGGTCTTGTTCACTCCATCTATGATGATTGAAAGTTTTTCTGGGTATATTAGTCTAGGCTGGCATCCATGGTCTCTTAGTGTCTGCATTATATCTGTCCAGGTCCTTCTGGCTTTCAAAGGCTCCATTGAGAAATCGGGTGTTATTCTGATGGGTTTGCCTTTATAAGTCACTTGGCCTTTTTCCTTTGCTGCCCTTAATATTCTTTCTTTATTCTGTATGCTTAGTTGTTTAATTATTATGTGATGAGGGGACTTTTTTTGGGGTCTAGTCTGTTTGGTGGCTTCTTGTATCTTCATAGGCATTTCCTTCTTTAAGTTGGGAACGTTTTCTTCTATGATCTTGTTAAATATATTTTCTGTGCCTTTGAGTTGGTATTCCTCTCCTTCCTCTATCCCTATTATTCGTAGGTTTGGTCTTTTCATGGTGTCCCAAATTTCTTGGACATTTTGGGTCATGACTTTGTAGGTTTTAATGTTTTCTTTGACTGATGAATCTATTTCTTCTAACGTATCTTCAACATCAGAGATCCTCTCTTCCATCTCTTGCATTCTGTTGGTTATACTTGCATCTGAAGTTCCTGTTTGTTTACTCAGATTTTCTATTTCCAGCATTCCTTCTGCTAGTGTCTTCTTCATTTTTCCTATTTCCCTCTTCAGGTCTTGGACTGTTTCCCTCATCTGTTTTGTTGCTTTTTCATGATTTTCTTTCAGGGACTTATTGTTTTCTTCTGCTTTATTTGTCCTTTCCTATAGTTTTTTTATAATGTTATTCCCATTTTTTGTTTTTCTGTTCCTCCACTTTATTTTTGATTTCTTCTATATAAGGTTCTAGCCTCATCATGATGTTGCTTATAAGGTTGTTTTCTTCTTCTTCTTCTTCCATTCTGTGATGTTCGGTTCTAGCTGTTGGAGAAGGGCTAGGTTCTGGTGATGCTGTATTGCTCTTTATTTTGTTGTATGTACTTCTGCCTTGACGTCTGCCCATCTCCTTGTGGATTCATTCTTGGTCTTATCAGTGCACTTGGTCCAGACAGAGCTGACAGATTTAAGGAGCCTCTCTCTGGTCCAGATGGAAGCTCTGGGCTGGATGGGAGCTCTGGTCCAGATGAGAGTGCTGGCCGGGTAGGAGCTGGACTCTGAGTCTCAGGAAGTCCCTGGGGTCTCCTTATCTTGTCCAGATGGGAGCTCCTCTTGTCCAGATGGGAGTTCTGGGACAGGATGAAAGCTCTGGTCCAGATGGGAGTTCTGGGGTGGATGGTATCTGGGGGCTCTCTGGTCCAGATGGGAGTTCCGGGGCAGGATGGAATGCTGGAGGCTGGTTTCTAAGTCTCTGGAAGTGGCTGGGGTCTCCAGCAGATGGGTGTGGGGGCACGGCGTTGAGGTTGTAGTGTCCACCAGAGGGTCCCTCTGGTCCAGATGGGTGTTCTGGGGCGGATGGGAGCTGGAGGCTGGTCTCTGAGTCTCAGGAAGTGGCTGCGGTCTTGGGCAAATGGGTGTGGGGGCAGGGCATGGAGATTGCAGGGTCTGCCTGCAGTCTTGGAAAAGGGGAGCCTTCCCACAGGGCCCACCAAATGGCCGGAAACTGGGGCCAAGTTGGGCATGTCCTCCCAGGATGGCTGCTGCTCAGGGGTGGGACCCAGGGGTGGTTGCCTCTCTGACTATAACCCCAGGCACTCACCTCTGGTCCAGATGGGAGTTCTGGGGCAGGATGGAAGCTGGGGGCTGGTTTCTAAGTCTCCAGAATTAGCTGGGGTCTCCGGCTGATGGGTGTGGGGGCAGGGCGTGAAGGTTGTAGGGTTCACCAGAGGGTCTTGGAGAGGGGGAACCTTCCCGGTGGGGATAGGAGGTCCTGCCCTATGGCCAGAACCTGGGGCCCAGTTGGGCAGATCTTCCCTGGAGTGGCTGGTGCCACTGTGACCCAGGTGTGGGCCTCTCTGGTTGTGACCCCAGGCATTCACCTCTGGTCCAGGTGGGAGTTCCAGGGCAGCATCCAGAATACATTTTTAAGGGCATATGGTCAAAGAGCAATTACTAGAAGGAATTTATAGACAATGCTTTTCTTTCTGTATTCAGAAGATCTATAGTCCATTTCTCCTCTGCAGATAGAAATGTCTGGGAAGGGTCCAGAAAAAGTAGTGTGACCTTGTCTGAGATTTTAGAAGACAGAGGTTTCTAGTCAAGAGTCTCTGTTGTCCTCAGAATAATTTTGAGAGGTGAGAATTCCAACGTAGGCACTGATCTTTTTGGGAAAGCAAATCTGCCGCACTAGTATCAACATGTGGCTATTCCAGGAGCCAGGCAGAGATCATCTGGCTTTCAAAGACTTCCCCCTACCCCGGGAGGATAGGATCTTCCTCCATGCTTCTTTCACATCCTTGTTCCTCAGAGTGTAGAGGAGAGGACTGAGCAGCGGAGTGAAGACACGGTAGAAGAAGGAGAGGAACTTGGACTAAGTGTTGTTGTCTGGAGGCTGGAGGTACGTGTGCATGCCTGGTCCAAAGAACGAGGTGACGACTAGCAAGTGGGAACTGCAAGTTCCGAATGCTTTGCGCCTTCCCTCAGCTGAAGGTAACTTCAGCCCAGCCCTGGCAACGAAGGTGTAGGAGACGAGCACTGTCAGAGGAGACACTATTCCAAAAGGAATAGCTCCCAAGGCTAAGGACAGGCCATTTGTAGTGGTGTTACTACTATATGCTAGTTTAATCAAAGCAGGCACCTCACAGAAGAAGTGGTCCAGTGTATTTTCTGCACAAAGGGTAAGGTAAAGGGTGAGTGTACCTTGAACCACAGAACTGGCCAGGCCACTGGCCTAGCATACAGCTGCCAGCCACACACACCCAGAGATGCATGATGAGAACATATCGGAGGGGACAGCAGATGGCCACATAGCGATCAAAAGCCACGACTTCCAGCAAGGCACATTCAGTGCAGCTGGTCCAATGGAAGAGGTAGCTCCGGGAGGCAATTGTCTTTTCTGGGCCCCACAGATTGACTAGCAGTTGTGGGCAATGGTCCACGTGGCACAGAGGTCCAGCACAGAGGTTGTCTAGGAAGAAGTACATGGGTGTTTAGAGTCTAGGTTCCACCAGGGAGAGGAAGACAATAGAGCTGTTTCCTATCAGGGTGAAGATGTAGGAGACCAGAAGCACTCCAAAGAGGGGGATCTCCAGCCGTGGATGATCGGAGAAGCCTACCAAGACAAATGTGCTGGCGAAACTCACATTCCACCCTTCCATCTGCGTTCCATCTGCCTACATGGAAAAAGATACATTTTGAAGGTTAACAAGATGCTTCCTTTTTAATAAGCCCCAAGGCAACAGCTTTAAAATGTCCACTGTATTTGTGATACTGTATTAGTGAGATATTGTTCATAATGGTTCCATTCCAGTAGTTAATTTTCAAGTCATGTTAGAGTGAAAATAGCCAGGATCTGATGAAAATGTCTACCCAAAGCTTGATCGAGTCAACTAGGAATCTGTCTGTGTAAATTTTTCACTTCACCTCTTTTTCCCCTACTATTTCTTTCCTCTTTTTAAAATTAACCTCAGCATTCTTCTGTCTTTCAGCACATTCGGCAGACACGGTGTTGTAATTTCCTCTGGAAAGGGTGATGCTTCCCTTTCATCTGGCATATCTCTTTCCTGACCATATTCGAGGGAAACGCTATCAAACATTTTCTTTAAGTGCAGGCAGATGAGGAAGGGTAACACATGCGCACAGCTCTGTGAACTCTTCCTACTGGGAGAGCTTATTAAATTAGTTATTAAGCTGAGTTTATTTTAGGAAGTCAGCTCTCATTTGAGTCAGCTCTCCAAATTTAATCATGGCGACATGAACTTGACATCAAATTCATTTCACTACATAATTTTGTTACATTAAATGTATTTCTATTGTCATTTAGCTATTACCACCATCCACCTCTAGAGTCACTACCACCACCAAACTGAGTCAATACCTATTGAACAATATCTTCCTGTCTACCATAGTCCCAGACCCTGTCATCAACCATTCTAGCTACTTTTTGTGTGATTCCAATTAGTCTAATTATCCCAGAGAAATTTCATTGTATTTGTAACTTCTTCATTGACTTATTTCACTCACACCATCTCATCCAGATTCATCTATGCTCTAGGCTAAGTCAGGACCTCCTATCTTTTAAAGAGCCAATTAACACTAATTATATGTGTTCACTATACCATCTTTTGTATTCACCCACAAATTCTCCCTCCAGTGTGTCTATATCTTGCTCCTTGGAAACAGACCTACTGTGAATGTGGTTCTCCAAATACCATTTTGAGATTCAGCTTTTAATTCTTTTGAGTATGTGCTCAAAAGTAGAACTTCTGGATTTTATTATATTTTTTTTCTGCTGTATTCCAGAATCTGTCCACTTTTACCTTCCCGCCACTAGGGACTCTTTTCCCACATTCTCATTGATACTTGTTATTCTCTCATAGCAAAGATATGATGTAAAATCTACCAGTCTTTTTATTCACAATTGTCTGCTCTGCAGAGAAAGGCCCAGCTGGACCCAGGAAGGAGGCCTGCGATGTCCCAGAGCAAGGCTCATAGGCACAGGAAGTTCCATGACATGGAGCGGAAACCACAGATGCAAGGAGGAGGCTGGAAATGACCCAGAATAGTTCCTGACCCTAAGAGGAAAATTAAAGTTGAAGCCTCCAGCCCCAGTACCAGGCCAACAAAGGAAAATGATAGCTCAACCCTCCTACAACTTAGTCGTCTCCTGAACATTGTAAATGCCTCCACTGAAGGAAGAGATAGGACTCAACCAGCCAACTCCAGATGTATAAGCCCCAGTGCAGAAACAGAAGCAACATGAAAACATCAAGATAGCATGTCTTCTCAAAAATTACTAACTCCATGGCAATGCTCCCAGTGAGAATCAGAACTTCCAGGTGAAGAATTCAAAAGAATGCTTATAACTGTGATATGGTGATATGTTGTGTACCCTAATAAACTTGCCTGAGGATCAGAGGACAGAGTCAGCCATTAGATTAGACATAGAGGTCAGGCAGTGGTGGCATACACCCTTAATCCTATCACTCAGGAAGCAGAGATCCCTCTGAATCTCTGTGAGTTTAAGGCCACACTGGAAACAGAGGCAGGCAGTGATGGCACACACCTTTAATCCTCGTACTGGGAACCACACACGCCTTTAATCCCAAGAAGTGATGGAAGGGTATATGAGGCGTGAGAAAACAGGAACTAAGGCAGTTCAGCCGAGACCCTTTTGGGTGAGGACTCAGAGGCTTTCAGTCTGAGGATTCATGAAAACAGGATCGGCTGAGGAGTTGGTGAGGTGAGGTTGCCTGTGGCTTGCTCTGCTTCTCTGATCTTTCAGCTTTCACCCTGACATCTGGCTCTGGGTTTTTTGTTAAAAGACCATCTAAGATTAGAACAACATAACTATGTTCAAAACACAAAAAGAAGCCATGAAAGTACTCTAAGAGAACAAAAACAAAGCTGAATGGAATTTAAAAAATCAACCCTAAATCTAAAAATAGAGTCCATCAAAGAGAATTGATGAAGAAAAATCAAGCTAAAATGAGTAAACAAAAGCTCATCAGAAATCCTCACCAACAGGGTGGACCAGGTGGAGAACAGAGTGTCAGAGGTTGATGACAAGGTAGATGAGCCATTCGGCAAAGGGCAATGGTAAATGAAGGAGAATTGAGGTGGCACCTGGAATCAGATTCAACTTAAATCCTTTCCATCGTGTATTCACATTAACCTATTTGAATAACCTTCAGCAATTCCAGTCCTCTATCATTCTATCAGTCCATTATTTTTAAGGTCACATGAAACTTCCAAACCTCAACATGTAACACTGGGGCCGATTCTGGTCTGGCTTCTTTTCCCACGAATGAATAGGTAGGTTATATATGGGGCTACTCAGATTGGGATCTATAGTTAATTTTCATAATATTGGCCTGATTCTTTCCCTAAACACCACCCACATAAGTGCTCAGGTTAGGATGACCTAGTATACCTCTTCATAGTACGTGCAGTGACTGCTACCCAGATTTACTTGCAAGTAATATTTTTTGCTATACTCTAAACTTCTTTTTCTTTCTTTCTCTTCCTACAACTACCCAGCACTGTTGACTTAGCCTACATTTTGATTTTTTTTTTTGAAGTTGTTTTCTGTATCACCATGAAATATACGTCAGAAATTTTATTTCATTGGCTTGTATATCCTAATACTTATTGTGCGGTGACTTAATTTTCCTTGGATGGTTACTGTTTTGATTTGGTCTGTTATGTATGCTTATTTTTTTAAGTTGACATTTGATTGACCCTGGTATCTTAGAGTACACAAAATCCTACATCCTAACTTCTTGGATGTGAAAACCACTGAGGTGATGGGTGAAGAAGGTCATAATTAGGTTGAAGAACACAGCCTCCTAGATGCTCTTATGTTGTTTTCCTTGACTTAAAAAAAAAAATCTCATTTCCTATACTAGCCCACACTCCGTGGGTGAGAATGTTCTTTATGATCCATTGTGGGACTTGCTAGAGGAGAGAGACACTTGCTACAGACAGAAGACCTTTGCTGGCCACTCTCACTTACCTTGAAGAAGGAAGAGGTGCAGAGGGCGGAACCAGCCGTGAGAAGACCGAGGGCCGGGTCAAAGAACTCGCCCTTAGACAGTGAGGGCTTTAAGGAGTAGAAGGCAGGAAGCAGAGTGAATTTGACGACACTGGGGGTCTCCTGGGGTTCCTCCCTTAGCTCTTCTGAGGCCTGAGTTGTCTCATGGAGGTAATTAAGCCAGGGGCTGTGTTTGTACAGAGAAACATTCCGGGGGGGATTTCTTTTCATTTATTTTCTTTAGAATCATTGTTGCCCTGGAGAATACGCCTGAGTAAGCTGCATGCAACAGGATTCAAAGTCTGTAGCCTCCTCATGTTGATGGGTTTCCCATCAACGAATGTGATTTGGAAAGTCTGATGTCCACTCTAGTGAAGCTCTCTGGAGATATTTCTTGATAGTTACTGTATCAGCAGCATATTAGGAAGTTTTGATTTTTGTTTTTGCCAGAGCTGAGGACCAAACCCAGGGCCTTGTGCTTGCTAGGCAAGCGCTCTACCACTGAGCTAAATCCCCAACCCCCGAAGTTCTTTATTGGGTGGATTTTATTTTGTCACCACAGGGGTAATTTTCTGGTATCTTGATGATATATTTTATTTCACAGTTGTCCTGGATGATATTTTTTACTTTTGGCAACTTGACATAAGCTAAAGTTATATAAGAAGCTGAGAAAATGTTTCCATTAAATTGCATGGAGGCAAGTGTGGGGGGAGGGGGACATTTTCTTTGTTAATGATTGGTGTGTCAGAACAAAGTCTATTGTGGGCAGTGCCATGTCAGGGTAGGTGGTTCTGGGTTGATTATAAAGCAGGATGAGCAAGCCATGAGGAGTAAGTCAGTGAGCCCCATTTATCTGTGGCTTCTGCATCAGTTTCTGCCTCCAGGTTCCTGTCTTGAGTTCCTGCCCTGACTTCCCTCTGTGATAGAGTGTGGCTTGAGAGTTGTAAGAAGCAATAGACCCTTTACTCCCCAAGTTTTTTGCTTGTTTTGTTGGTTTTGTTTTTGTTTTTGTTTTTTGTTTTGTTTTGTTTTTGTTTTGTTTGTTTTGTTTTGTTTTTGTTTTTTGTTTTTTTTTGTTTTGTTTTTTGTTTTTGTTTTTTGTTGTTTTTTTTTTTTGGTCATGGTATTTTATCACAGCAACAGAAACCTAAGAAAGATAGAAATTGGTACTAGAGGGTAGACTATTGCTGTGGCAGACCTGACCATGCTGTTTTGGGGAAGGATTGTGGAAGGAGTTTGGAACTTTGAGCTAGAAAAGCCATTGAGGGTTCAGAGCTTAATGAGCTGTCTCGGGAACTTGGAAGTTAATGAGAGCAGTGCAGACAATGGAGACCTGGCTTGTGAAGTTTCAGAGAGAAGCTTGAGAGTCCCTTAAAGATTCTATCAGCACCCTTTGATATTTTGAACTGAGAATCTGTGGCTTTGGTTGGCTATGGCTAAAGATTGTCTGCGATTTAAAAAGAGACCAGCATCATTTAGGCTAAATCTTCTGCAAAGTGTTTTTTCAGGGTCATCACACAGAAGTTGTGACCCACACAACAACAACTAGCATAATGTGATAACCGTAAGGATGCATTGGTAGCATGCATAGCTTGATGGTAACCAACAGCTCTCTAGCTGGACTTAAGACCCACTCAACAAGAGGGTAATCATAGCCAACCACCCAGGACTAATGAAGTCACTTTACTAAAGCAGCACATTCCTTAACTATATTCACAATATTTGTACCCACAGATAAACGCAGTCTTCACCCATCAGGGAAACGTCTCTTTTCCACAGAAGGAGACCACTACAGAAAAACACAACCAATCAAAATGCAGAGGTATGGAGCCCAAGTGCCAATGGACACATCTACAAAATGACTCCCACACCTAAGGCTCAGGTATCATTGCAGAAGAAGGGCGGAGCGTGCTGTGAGTCTCCTGCTAATGTCTGGAGCTAAACACATAAAGTCTCAGCAGCCTGACCACCTAGACAGGAGCTGAACAAGGACACCAACAGACATGCCAGAGAAGACAGGGAAAAGCCCACAAGGCCTCAACCCTAGACCAAGAACTACAGGCAACTAGGGAAAGCTGAGAGCGGGAGAAACAGTCTCCCCAGGGAAGAGCATATTAATTGGTTATCCAAAACCAAATGGTCAGCCCTGAAAACATACATACAAGTAACATTTTTAAGGCTTATCACAAACAAGCAAATTCAATAAGATTTTTTGCCTATTTCTTAGATTGTGTAATGTATATAGGAATTATTTTATTTTATTTGTAAATCCATCAGAGGACAAAATACTTCACCAAATTGTCTTGCATATTGTATAATCTGATTATTTTATTTACTTTTATTAAAATATTTATTGACAGGGTTAGCTCAGTGGTAGAGCACTTGCCTAGCAAGCACAAGGCCCTGGGTTTGATCCTCAGCTCCAAAAAAAAATTTATTGACAGATAATTTTCATAAATGTATGTGCTTTGTGTTGGTTTATTCAAGCTGAATAGGCTTGATTGAATAAATTTATGATTTAAGAAAATATTTACTTTTAAAAAATGTTATGTATACAAGTGTTTTGCCTGCATGTATGTGTGTACCACATGCATGCAGTTCTTCAGGAATCCAGAAGAGGGCAGTGGAGTCCATGGAGCTGGAGGTACAGATGGCTGTGGGCTGCCATGAAGATCCCAGGAACAAAACATAGGTCCTCTGCAGGAGCAGCAAGTGCTCTTAACCTCTGAGCTACCTCTCCATTCCAATTTATGATTTTTTCCATGATGATATTCAAATTCCTTTTTTAATGATTTATTTATTTTTGTTTTATGTGCATTGGTGTTTGGCCTGCATATATGTCTGTGTGAGGGTGTTTGGATCCCCTGAAACTGGAGTTACAGACAGTTGTGAACTGCCACGTAGGTGCTAGGAATTAGAACACAAGTCCTCTGGAAGAGCAGCCAGTGCTCTTAACCACTGAGCCATCTTCCCAGCCCCCTCAAAACCTTTTTTAATAGCTGTTTTGAAATGTAGGTTGCACTGTCGCTAACCACACATGCTCTGTGTTCTAGAATATCAATATTCCTCCCTTATCTCCAGCTGAGCTGTGGAGAGCTTCACGATCCTTTCTTCTTCCCCCGTTTTCTCCTTTTTCTTGACTCTAGGAACCGCTGCTCATTAAGCCTGCAAGCCCAGATTTTCTAACTTCCACATCTGAGTTGAATTATGTAGTTTCTGCCTCCCTCTGTGCCTGCCTCATTTCGCTTTTGAGTAGAATTTCCAGTCACACCCATGCTATTCTCTCCAGGGCTGAAGAGTACCCCATCGTTTGTATCTATCTGCACCACGTCCTCCTACACATCGATCCATCAATGGGCACCTTGTTTGATGGTGAATCTTGTTCATTGAGAGGCGTGCAGCAAGAAGCACAGGAGTGCTGGTACTTTTAATGTACTTAGTTTCTTTTTGGTAAGTACAGAAGAATGGGATTGCTATGTTTTAAGGTACTTCCATTTAAATTTCCTTGGGAACATTTCCATAATTTCTGTGTTTATTTGCATTTCTACTAACAGTCTATGAGTGTTTCCTACTATAATAGTTTGGGCCTGAAATGTTCCCTAAAGTTTGTATACAGAGAGTTTTGTCCACAATCCAGCAATATTCAGATAAGAGGTCTTGAAATCTGATTGGATCCTAAGCACAGTAACCCACCAATGGACTGAATGGGTTTTAACTAACAATTAACCAGAATGGACTTTTAGGAAGTTTGGTCTTTGGAGGAACATATATCTGAAAGTATATGTTTTTCCTGGCCCCTCCTTTCTCGTTCTATTCCTCATTGTCATGAGGTAAGTGGCTTTGATCAAACATGCACTCTACCAAAATGTTAAGAATCATTACAGGACCAAAGCGATGCAGTCAATAACTGTGGACCAATCACCTCTCACTTTAGCGCCTTTTCAATGTGTTTTATAATGTGGATGAATATCCACACAGCCATGCCTGTCTTCCCACTTTCATCATTTTTGTCTGAGGACAGACATTCTTCCCATTACTATGTAGCCCAAGTTGACCTGGAATGTTCTTGCCTTGGTTTTCTGAGTGTCTGGATTATAGGTAGGCATCATGTCCAGCCTTAGAGAGACATTTAAAGTACTTATTTAAGTAAGAAGGTTTTCAGATGAAAAGTAAGTCTATGAGCCTGACTAGTTGAAAGATGAGAACCAGATTTGCTTATAGGCTTTGCTAGAGAAATTCCCCTAAAATTGAATATACCAAAATTATGTTTCCTAAGTTTGATAACAATGTAACAAATACATGGTGCACAGTGGACCTTAAACTAATCAAGAGTATCTCTCTAATTCAACCCAAGCTTGACTTTTCACAATTTCTCTAAGCTCAGGCTTTTGGTGATGACTCTCACTGTTGATGAGCCTATTGTCTTACATTCCCAACAATTAAGGACACAGTGTTTTCTTTTCTGTGTTTAGCTTATTTCACTTTACATTATGTTACCTAAATCCAGCCATGATGTCACAAATGGTAGAATTTCAATTTTAGGGAAGAATACTTACCCATTTTGTGTACATACCACTTTTTCTTCTTCCATCTATCCCTTGATGAATGCTTACTTCGACTGTGCTTTTGTTTGTTTGTTTGCTTTTCGAGACAGGGTTTCTCTGTGTAGCTTTGTGCCTTCCCTGGATCTCACTTGGTAGACCAGGCTGGCCTCGAACTCACAAAGATTCGCCTGCCTCTGCCTCCCGAGTGCTGGGATTAAAGGCGTGCGCCACCACTGCCCGGCCCGACTGTGCTATTTTTAATAGTTTAGTAATGAACATGAGTGTGCAGGCATCTCTTCTACACATTGGTTTCTAATACTTTTGGCATGGTAAATAGAGCTGACTGTTGAATAGAATGTGGCTTGGAGGGTCATCTCAGAGGTCTACATCATGAACTTTGCAAATGTTTAAGACAGTGAGTGGATTGTTTGAATCTTGTCATTCCACGTTATATGCAGAAGTCATAACATCACTTTCTACACCATAGATATCTAGATCTGCAATTACTATATATGAGATAAAATATCAGAACGACATGGAATAGCATGGCTTACTGGTTTCAACTGTATCATTGAAAAGTGTGACTAAGCTGATTGAGAAGTGGACGAGTAGGCATCCTTGTTCCCCAATTCTTTTAGATGTCTAATTTAAAACATACAAAGATTACTCTCTTGCTGTCCTCTGCTCTGGTCATTTACTTCCATAAGATCATGGAGCTGGAAAAGAAATAGATGGGGGGGCTGTTGTTCTTTGTTGTTTCTCTCTTTAGAATATTTAAACTCACCTTGTTTAAATGTTGACTCTAAGCTTAGCTATTGCTGTTTATTTACTGTGCCAAGAAAAATCTCCTGTCATCCGGCTCTAGTGCACACACCGTCTAATAAATTCTAGTGTCTGTAACAATCATAACAATCTCATGGAGTCAATTTATTACAATACCTATGACATGCCCCATTTATCTCTTTTCTTTGATCTTCATGCTTGCTTGGGTGGTTTTGCATGTGTGTGTGTGTGTGTGTGTGTGTGTGTGTGTGTGTGTGTGTGTGTGCACGCTTATGGAACATTCCAGCTATTTATTTCTTCACAAAATTCAAAAGTACTTCAAAAGTTCAGCTCAGCGCTTGCCTCTCATCCCACTTCAATCCCCAGCTTTCTGTGGAAGGAAGACTGCCTCGAGGCCACCTTTCTTCAGCTCACTGTGAATGCCCTTCAAGTTTAAAGCGTTACAGAGGATGTGTGGACACTGCCCTGTGAAGCTACGATCCCTGTCTCTACAAGGACACCTCCTTTATCTCCCACCAGTTGTGTTGAAGCCTAAGGATCTCTGCATATTTGTTTTAAGAGCTTTAGGATTGTGAGCAGAAAATTCTATATTATCTTTTTCAAGACCCTATGTTGAATCTCTGTGTATCAGGGGAGTGCTATTGTTTGTTTTTTGGGATGCAGAATGTAGATTTCAAAATTATAGGATGAGTAAAGTGTAGTTAGAGTTTTCCTGCCTGGCCCAGTCAGGACCAATCTCTCTTACCCACCAGTCCCACAGTCGCTCAGACCCAACCAAGAAAGCACACAGAAACTTACATTGTTTAGAAACTGTATGGCCGTGGCAGGCTTCTTGTTATCTGCTTCTTCTATCTTAAATTAACTCATGGCTTGTGGCTTACCAGTGTCTTTACATGTTGCTTTTCATGGCGGTGGCTGGCGGTGTCTCTCCCCAGCCTTCTACTTCCCAGAATTCTCTTCTCTCTTGTCCCGCCTATACTTCCTGCCTGGCCACTGGCCAATCAGAACTTTATTTACACAGAGCGATATCCACAGCAGTAAAGTGATGGTAGAAATGAGCAAAATCCTCGAAAAACCAAAAAAAAAAAAAAAAGAAAAAAAAGAAATGAGCAAAATCACTCAACACTAAGGCATCAAGGTTGCTGTTTAATGAATGAACTGATTTTATTTGGGCAGCATCTAAGAACTATGTAAAATGTGAAGTTATAATTTTTAAGATTTATTTTTCATATGTTTATGTATTTAGTGTGTGTGTGTATGTGTGTGTGTATATGTGTGTGTATATGTGTGTATATGTGTGTGTATATGTGTGTGTATATGTGTGTGTGTGTGTGTATATGTGTGTGTATATGTGTGTGTATGTGTGTGTGTATATGTGTGTGTGTATATGTGTGTATGTGTGTGTATATGTGTGTGTGTGTGTGTGTGTGTGTGTGTGTGTGTGTGTGTGTAACAAGAGTGCAGGGTGACTCTGGAAGAGCATCAAGTGCTTTTAACCGTTGAGCCATCTCTTCAACCCCAGAGAGGTCATCGTTTTTCATAGTGTAGAGATTTGTATTAGATTTCACAAACCCAGATGAAGTTTTGAACACAGGCACATTCACATGTCAAACTACAGACCATTATATATCACTTTGGTACATGATGGTCACTGAGCCCTAGCTGAACTGTACACTGGTGCCCCATCTTCTCATCCATCTGTTATGGCTCACAGTGTCTCCTGACACACTGCTCAGTGTGCAGATATGTATCAACTTGAAGACTCCTTATTATCCCAGTGAGGGCTGTGTATCTTGCCTTCTCTGGGGTGGGGCTACTGTGGAGACAAGTCCTATTGAGTATGTTTCACACTTCAGTATACATCAGGCTGCAGCTCCTTATGCAGCCCTGCTGGGTAAAGCAAGCTCAGGTTCTTGGACCCTGAGTAAGTTCTCACTAGGAAACCTCTGTGGGTCTCCACATGAGGGAAAAAGCATTTCTGTGTAGAGTGTCTTACTCCTCTCAGCTGTCATCACAAGTGCTACATACTTGGTAGTTTAAACAACAGGTGTTTATTTCTCATAATTCTGAAGACTAGGAAGTCCTGTTGGCTTGGGAGAAGTGGTTTATTTTCACGACTCTTCTTTCTGGTTTACATATTTTTACCATTTCAAAAAATTAGATAGATAGATAGATAGATAGATAGATAGATAGATAGATAGACAGATAGAGAAAGATAGATATACAGACAGACATCACAGATACCTTTTCTTTCTTGCTTCTCTTTCTTCTAGGGTCTTTAATCTAATTATGGGGAATACACTGTCAGGATCTAATTACTTAAGACTCACCTACAAATGCCATCACACAGAGATGTGTGTCAGGTGGGAGGGAGGAGGTAAATATTCAGTCCATAGCAGGTCTCCAGAGCATAATCAAATTGTTTTCTAGGTTAAGAGAGGTGAATCCAAAGAGAATTCTAGAAAATCCGTGGACCTGTCCCAGCAGGTCATTCTTCAATGACAGATCGCTGGAAGAAAGGATCCCCGGAGGAGAAGAGAAAGAAGATAGTTCAGCTGGGTTCAGGACATAGGAAAAATACGGCCAGATTCTTCACCAGAACGTAGCGTGAATGGCCTCCAGTCCTACTCTCACAGAGTCATTCTTCCTCTGAAACTGCATGCTTCAGGCCTCTGTCGTCTTCATTCCTCATAGAATTCTGGTATTGTCCTTTGCACCAGAAATGACAACTAAGCTCTGTTCACAGCAGTCTAAGTCATGGATTCTCTAACCCTTAACTCTTCAGCTTTTACATCTTCTTTCAACAACCCAGTTTCAATAGCCTACAATGGCCCATTTATCACGACATCAGCCCCAGCCCTATGTGGGAATTTCCTGCATTATCTACTTTTCTCATTGATAAAATGCCTATGAAAAGCTGCTTACAGAGAAAGGGTTTATGGGAGGCACAATTTGAAGGTAGAGTCTAGCATAGCAGAGAATGAATGGCTACAAGAATGGCAATAGCTATAGCCACAGGAGTATCAAGCAGCTGGTCACAGTCTGTAGGGAGCCTATTGGCTGAATTACTTTGTTAATAGCTCTCAGATCTGTCAGCATTCTCCAATTACCAGACTTTTTTTAAAATAACAAATACAGGAGAATTCCAAGGGCTGGTAGATTCTTCAATGTGTTGAGCATTTAACTGCTCTTGAACCAGCTGTTCTAAAGCTTGTAGCTTCTCTTTTGTCAAAGGCCACTGTACAACCCAGACAGGTTTATTAGTTAGCCATTTTAAAGGTAAGGCAGTTGGTACTTCTGAGAGTTCAACAGCAGTTGTGCTCTGTTTGTGTACAGCCTGAATGGTTGGTGACTGGTTTTTATAGCATGTTATGATATTATTTCTAGAAACATGCATTGGCCTGTATTCCTTTTCTGAGAGTGTAGGAATTTTAATCTGGGTATTTCATTGTTGTAACAGATCTGGGCCCCATAGATTTACTGCTACATTTGTTACATATGGCTTCAGCATTCCTCTCTGTCCTTCAGGCCCTATGCATTCAACCCATCTCGAACTCTGTTTTATCTGAGATAAGTTGCCAATTCCTAAAAGTTGGACATCTACCTCTTGAAGAGGCCAATTTGGATGCCATGATTTTGGTGTAATTATAGTCACATCCGCACCTGTGTCTATCAGGCCCTCCAGAACCAAGCCATTAATTCGAATTCTAAGCTTTGGTCTTTGTTTATTTATGGAAGTCTGCCAAAATATTTGTTTCATTGTGTTCTTTGTAAACTGTGATTCATCTATCAGAGCTGTTTTATCATCCATTGCAGTATTGGTTTTTATATTAGGCATTGGTTTATTCAGTTGTCCTGGAGAGGAATGTCTTCCACAGTGGCTGGGAATGTTTTTACCATATTTGATTTGGGGGCCTGCAAGATGCCCCCTGAGGTGTTTCCCGCCAGTAAAGGGTTGCCTCGTATATCTATTTTTGATCTGCACTCACTGGTCCAATGTTGGCCTTTGCCACATCTTCTACATAATCCAGGAGGTGGTTGGGGTCTCCTGTTTAGGCTATTCCTAGAAGGAGTATTACTTCTAGGATTACCCCATGTACAGTTTTTACTTATATGACCTGGTGTACCACATTTAAAACATTTGGTACCATGGGGCCTTCTTTCACCTCTGGGATTTGTCTCTCCTATCCAAGCCTCATTACTGTAGTTAAGAGATTAAACATCATTAGTATACTGAATCCATTCTTCCAAAGGAGCTGATCTGATCTTTAATGGTGTAAGTATTCTTTTGCATTCTGCATTAGCATTGTCAAATGCCAAGGACTCAGTTAATAGTTAATACTTTTCTTAATTCTTTATCTGATACAGCTTTTGTTATAGCTGTGTTCAGTCTTTGTAAAAAATCAGTGAAGGGTTCGTGCGGCCCCTGAAATATCTTTGTGTATACCTCAGTTGCTTTTCCAGGTTCTGGAATTTTTTCCCAAGCATTTAGAGCTGCTGTACGACATAAGGATATTGTATGCTCATCATAAATGGCTTGTACATTCCTGTCAGCAAAACATCCCTCACCAAGTATTTGATCTTGGGAGATCTCAAAACCTCTGAGTTTACCTTGTTGTTCTAAATTTCTTGCCTCTTCTCTCAACCAGCTTTTCCACTGTAACTGCTGGCTATATTCTAGAACAGCTGAAATTAACTGATGCCAGTCATCTGGAATGATTCTTTGTGAGGTAGACCATGAATTTAACATCTGTTTTACGTATGTGGAGTGTATCCCATATGTAACTACTGCTTCCTTTATATTTTTAAAGTCCTTTGTTGAAATTGGTTGTAATTTATATGTTGTATATGGCTCGGGGTATGTGTCATCTGCTGGCTTCTCATGGATGATAACAGGATAAGCCATTGTATGAGAGCCATTTGGAGATGTTACAACCTGTATGGTCTTGCCCTTCTGCTTACTAGGTCCCTTGTCATGTTTATTGAGAATTTCCTCCAGGGCTTGTAAACGAGCACCTAGGGTCTGTTCCAGGGAGTAAACCTCCTCTCTTGTAAGGGATTCCAGATTTTTCATGGAATCATGGAAGTTTTTATGTTCTTCTGAAACACATGATTCCATGGACCTTATCTTATCAAGTAATGATAATTTTTCTTCCTTATATAGTGTCTGAGTAGCTACAACTTCACTCTGTAGAGTTAGTGTTCTATCCATTAAATACTCATATTTATTATCAATAAAAGCAATTTTGGGTACAAGCTTGTTTTGTAAATTCTGGTTAGCAGATTCCAGAGAGAGAATATTTTTATGTAAGTCCTGGCCAGCAGATTCCAGAGAAAGAACCTTTTTTCTGTAAGCCTTCATTGCTATCTTTTAAAACCTGTAAATCCTGGTTAGCAGATTCCAGAGAGAGAATCTTTTTATGTAAGTTCTGGTCAGCAGATTCCATAGACAGAATCTTTTTCTGTAACTCTTCATTGCTATCTTTTAAAGCCTGTCAATCCTGGTTAGCAGATTCCATAGAAAGAATCTTTTTATGTAAGCCTTCATTGCTAACTTTTAAAGCCTGTATCAGTCCCAATAATGACTCATCTTTGTTCTTACTATTAAACCAGTGTTTGAACACTGTGTGAATTATTACAATGAATGTCAAAATGGTACAGGCCAGATATGTCTTAGGGAGGTCGTATATTTCCAGGAAAATGTCATTCATCATACAGGCAAAAAGGTTTTTAAATTCTTGTGAGGTAATGTTGTCAGCCATATTACAAGAATTACTCAAAATTTGTTAGTCAGTTTTAAGGTGTAAAATTATCAAGTACTTTTACTTGAAAGAAGCTTACCTTTCCATGGTTTTGGGGGTGCAGTAGAACTTTTCAGCCAGCAGGAGGCGTTGGTATAGCTCCAAAGCAAGGCCTGCTGGCGACCTTGGCTGGTGGCAGCTGAAGGCAGGAGCCAAGATGGTGGGGAGCCGGCACTCAGGGAGGAGTGGGAAGGCCTCACTCACAGCTGTTTTCGCTGGTCTAGGGGCTAAGCTAGGGAACTGAGATGGGACTAGCTGTTCCCTTTTTCAGGAATGGAACCCTGTAGGCGTCCCCTGGTTAAATGGACTTTGCAGGCGGGTTTAGGTACCCGCCAGCCAGGGAGTCGGCTGAGGGAGGGAGCTGCCTAGGCCTTTGGAATTTGTCCCACATGAGCACCAGATATTGGTGAAATTATTAAGGCCACTCCACGTAGTTAAAAGGGAGGTTTATTTTGTGGGGTAACTTACAAATGAAGGGGTAGGTTGCAGGGTCTGGCAAAGGTATAGCGCAGTCTGGCGGTGTTCTCTGGAGAACCCTGCTCAGTCTGCCTCCAGTGTCCAGGGTACTGGCACCAAGAGAGAGACCTCTTCTTGATCCTCGGTCTTCTGCTCCCTCCTCTGCCCCGCCTTGTGGGTGTGATCATTACCGAAGTCTCAATGTGGGTTGGAACTTCCAGGCCAATGCTGGGATGGCTATCCACTACATCTCCCCCTTTTGTCTAAATAAGAAAGTTCTAACCTAATACAAGACTATATACAAAGAGATGGTTATCAAATATTGTCCAGGAGTAATAAGGGATAATGACCTAGATAAGTTGGAATTACAATAAGTGCAAACAATATCAAGCAAAAAACACATAGTAAAATCCAGGGAAGCCTAGGGTATGGGTAGGTGGCATGTTACAAGGATCATTCCAAAAGGTGTCCTATCCTAAAGAACCTGAGTCTAATACTTAATATATTCTATCTAAGATATGTATATATACTAAGTTGTAACTATAACTGTTAATCTCCAACCTCATCAAAGATCTGAGAAGGAATATAATAATACCTGAGAAATGGGAGAAGGACACAAGCAACTTTCGGGAGTCTTGCAAGAGTAGACAGAGACAGCTAGCAGCCTGGACAGTCACCTAATGCTCCTCAGCATCGTTGGTGCATTCACATTGGCTACAGGCCTAGAGTATCTGACAGACCATTTTCAAAAGCAGGAATTCTGAAAGACCATCTTACCCTGTCTTGGCAAAGTATGGTGGTCGCTTCCCTTGTGTCCTGCTTGTCCAGAAAAGACAGCATTTGTACTGTCAGCAGTTGAGGCAAGGGCAGTTCTTTGCCCAGTAGGCCATTTTGTTCCAAGAAGACAAACTTCCAAATGGAAATGTCTTAGAAGCCCAACATTCTCTCGGGATCAAATTGGTGCTGCCAGGAGCAATTGTGTCTCACGTCAACAGAATTCTAAATTATTTAAATGCCATATTCTCTAGGTCCATGAAGTGTTTGAAGATTACCTGTCCATCTGACCTATGTATTTATAAATATGGATAACCTAACTAACATAATTATAGAGATGACAAGCATAGGTGACAATAACTCTGTAAGTCTCATCTACCTAAACAACCTAAGGACTAAGGCTTCCTATAAATAAGGCAAACAGTCTGTAAGCAAATGTACAGTAAAAGGACAATGACTTTAAATTGTGACAATACACAAAATATCTTTAACAGAGGTAGGAATGTATAGTGCAATATGTAATATGATAATAATCCTAAATATATATCAGCATACAGAATATCTTACACAGAAGTAGAACACACATACAGTATGACAGACATAAATTCATATTTGTATCAATATACAAATATTTCAAATAAGAGTAAAATATGTGTACAATATAACAAACATAGTTCTGTATTTGTATCAATATACAAATTATCTTAAATAGGAATATAAAAAGTTTATATTTGTATCAACATATCAGAATTCATAACAGTGCAAAGGCTGCTATATTACTAAATTTGTTTACTAAAGTATATGATAGTCTACCATAATATCTTACATCTATCCATTCCATTTTTTTCCTTTTTTTTTTGAGACATATTTTCTTTCCTTAAGGAGAGTACTGAGTTTAACAGTTTCTTCCACCCCCAACCCTAGAACCATTATCCATAACCCTGAGAAATATGAAACCTAAGGGATAAGGGGCATCGTTTTGTTAGAATTGCTTCCTGCTGTTTAGGTCCTGTGTTTAGAGTCAGGAAGCAGGGTGGTGGGGTAAGGGATGGGGGTGGAGTGGCCGGGAGTGGGGGACACACTGGTCTTCCATTTTTTCTTTTTTTCTTTCAGCCTAGTGTCTAGATCTTTGATGGGACAAACCACTTTCAGAACGAGTCTTCCCCATGCCAACCTCTCTGGAAGGCTCATCACAGACAGGACTTAGGTAATTCCAAATCCGTTTAAGTTGACAATGAAGATTAATCATCACAACTTGAAAACACAGTTCTTCCCCTTTTCCACTCTTCTGTGATTTTTCTTTCTGTGTGTCTACTTTTTGGTGTCATTTTGTCACTATGGAACACTGCTTCTTTGTTGGGTCTGCCTGAAGTGTAAACATAGCACTTATTTTGTCTTTTCTGAGACCGACCCTTCTTCTGGGCATATGCCCTGAATAACTTTTTAAATTTTTGTTTACATATATATTTATCTTTTAAGTAACACACCTATATTGCATATATTCCTGGAGCCTGGCCTGATGTTTTGGTATATGCTTATATTGTGTAATGTGCTAATTAGAATAAAGGTATCTAGCTTCTCAATCACTGATTACCTTTGAAAACACTCAACATATTATTACTGTTATTATTATTATAAATGCATCACTTAAGAAAGGACTTTCTAAATAAGGCTTCATTTGCCCAAGAATTAAGGCCAACAATAGACAAGCAGAACTTTAATAAAACTAAAAAGCTTTTGCACAGCTAAAGAAACAATACTGTGTGAAGGGGAAGCCCAGTGAATGGGAAATAATCTTTGTCAGTTATACATCTGACAGAATCTATAAAGAACTGAAAAATAAAAAAGAAATTAATCAAGCAAACAAAAAACACCACCAACAAAAAATCCAAACAAACAATAAAATACCCTGTATTAATTAGGGTTATCTAGAGTAACAGAATTTATAGAGTGAATATATATATATATATATATATATATATATATATATATATGTGTGTGTGTATATATATATATGTATATATATATATGTATATATAAAAGAATGACCTACAGGCTATGGTCCAGCTAATCCAACAATGGCTGCCAATGAACAGAAATTCCAAAAAATCCAGTAGTTGTTCAATCCCTGATACTGGATGTCTCAGCTGGTCTTCAGTATATGCTGGAATTCAGAAAAGTAAGTTTTAATGCCAGTGAAGGAATGAATTTGCTAGTGAGAGTGAGGGCAAGCAGGCAAAGAGCTAGATTTCCTTCTTCCATGTCCTTTATATAGGCTTCAATCAGGTGTGTCTTCCTACCTCAAAGATGTGGATTAGAAATGGATTTTCCCACTTCAAATTAAGCAAAAATCCTTCACAGGTGTGCCTCCTCCAATTTTGGGTTTTAGTTAATTCCAGACATAGTCAAGTTGGCAACCAAGAATAGATATTACAGTCCCATTCAAAAAAAAAAAAATAGATTTGCGACCTGAACAGAGAGTTCTCAAAAGAAGGGGAAAATGGTTAGTAAATATCTCAATTAATGAAAAAAGATGACACAAATTTGAAAGAGAACAAGGAGGGCTACATGGGAGGGTTTGGAGGAAGGAAAAGAAAGGAAATGATGCCGGGTGGTGGTGGCGGCGCACGCCTGTAATCCCAGCACTCGGGAGGCAGAGCCAGGTGGATCTTTGTGAGTTCGAGGCCAGCCTGATCTACAGAGCTAGTCCAGGACAGGCTCCAAAGCTACGGAGAGACCCTGTCTCAAAAAAAAGAAACAAAAAAAAAGAAAGAAAGAAAGGAAACGATGTTGTTGTTACATTATTATCCCCCCAAAATTCTCTAACCAAAAAATAAATATTCCAAAAATGTTCATCATCTCTTGAAAATAAGAAAATCAAGTGAAAACAACTTAGAGGTCTCATCTTACTCCAATCAGAAGGGCAAAGGTCAACAAAACAACTGACAGCAAGTGCTGGAGAGGATGGGGGAGGGGCCTCATTCATTGTTGGATTGTTGGAACCAAACAAATGTCTTTCAAATAATGAATGGATAATGAAAATGTGAGAGATGAGAGAGAGAGAGAGAGAGAGAGAGAGAGAGAGATACACACATGCACTATGGAATACTATTCAGGTGTAAAGAAAAATGAAGTCATGAACTTTGCAGATAAATGGATGGGACTAGAAAAGATCATATTGAGTGAGGTAACCCAGACTCAGAAGGACAATGTCACATGTTCTCTTTCATTGGAGGCTTCTAGCTCCAAATTTTCAGTACATAGCAATCACAGAAACCAGGAAAGTAGAATGGATCATTGCCAGTGCAGGAGTGTGGGGTGCAATAGAGAGGGGGATAGGAAGGTAAAATGATCTGATAGTAGAAATGGGGAAGAGGGGCTCTCACTAGGGAGGGGGAAGGAGATAAATATAGAAGGAGGGCAAACAACAGTAAGGATGTCTGAAAAAAACATAATGAATCATGCTATTAACTATCTACCTTTAAAAAAACACCTATACTACACTTAAGTCTACATGTAAATATACATAGTTAAATGAAAATTTCTCATCCAGGCTGACAACACTTCCTCCAAGAGCCAAAGACCTCTTAGCAAAAACCCCAACACTAGGCACGAGAAACCTTCTTTGGAGTTGTTGATCAGGGTTGTCCAAGAGAATCCCAAAACATTACAAATTATTTTGCTATTGTCTGGTTGCCCTCCAGAGGTGGAAGGTAAGTCTTATTGCTGAAGACACCGTGCACACAAGATACAAGGCCCAGCGGCACTTGAACTGGAACTGACCTAAATGTCTCCTTCCTGAAGACTTTCACGGTACCAGAAGACTCATGCAAGCTTCCAAAGGAGACCTGTGAACGCCCCCCCCCCCCCCAAAAGACCAGCATGACACAATAACCTCAGAATTGCTGTAGTGGTACCCATACCTTGGCTGTAACCAAGTACTCTAATTGTACTTAAGGCCTATTCAGCAAGAGGAGAGTAAGGCATGGAAATCTAGCTAGCTACTCGTGCTAGTGAAGTTATGGTTCCTGGAGGAAAACCTACAACTGCCGCTTTACTAAACCAGCATGATCCCTAACTACATGACAAATATTTATCCTTATGCCCTGGTAAGTGTAGTCCTCACTCCCTCATCAAGGGAGACCATTACAGAAAAGCACAGCTAATAGAAATGCAGAGTTGTGGAGCCCAAACACCAATGAATATGTCTACAATACATTCCTGCATCTATCCAGCCTCGGGAAGATTTTGGAAGAGGGGATGTAAAGGTTGTTAGAATCAGATCAGAGAGTTTGCTATGAGACTGTGTTTCTTAGTGTCAGAAGCACATACATAGTCTCTCCAGCATGCTGCCTAAACATCAGCTGAACAAGGACAAGCACAATAGACATGCCAAAGTTGATGGGGCCTCAACTCTACACAAAGAATTATAGGCAACACAGGAACTCTCAGATTGGGAGAGATAGTCTTCCTCAGGGAAGAGCGCACCAATTAGAAGCGACTAGGTTTAGTGGAGTGGTGGTACAAAGAGAAGAATTCTTCATGAATTCCAGGAATAAGTTAATTGTTCAGTCAAGGAGCCACTTGTTACCTATCACCTTGATGATCCCGCTTGCACAGGCACCAGCCTAATGCCTTGTTCACACTAATCTGCTTGAGCAGGCCTCAGAAGCTGCAGTCCTGATTTTAGCACTCCATGTGAAATCCCGTAAGAACCCTCAGAGCATCACCAGGGCCCGTGTGCTACCCCTTACCTCCTCTCTCATCAGTTGTTCTCTCCACCTCTGTCAAAGCCTCAAAACAAAAGCACTGACTTCCACCTGCCTCCTTTGCTTGTGTTTCTGTCTTTTTTTTTTTTTTTTTAACATTTGCTGGGTGTGGACTCTTGACCTATGTGGTTCCTAGGTCAAGTATCATTTTCTCTGTGAAATTTCCTATCATCTGCCCTTGTTTGTATATATATATATTTTTTGGGGGGGGGGTTCTTCTACCATGCCAGTTACTCTCAGGCTGTCCCTATGCCTTAAGAGCGTGTTGGGAGTTTGCACTTCCCTGAGACTTAGTTTTGGCCGGTAGCAGCTTTTTAGCAAATGCACAAATGAATAGTTATATCCCAGGATTAACCAGAGTGAAATATCCAATTAGCTCCTATCATATTAATGTAATTATTTCTCTAAGCATTGTTTTACACAAATGTTGACATAATGATGATCTTGCCAGCCTATCTTTCTTTTTCTTTCTTACTTTCTTTCTTTCTTTCTTTCTTTCTTTCTTTCTCTCTCTCTCTCTTTCTTTCCTTCTTATTTATTTATTTCTTCCTGCCTTCCTTCCTTCTTCTCTTTCTCTCTCCCTCCTTCCCTCCCTCCCCCTCTCTTTCTTATAGTACATGTAGTTGTTGATACCCATAATCATTTTCAAGTGATATTTCTTTTACTTATAATTTAAATTTCTTTCCATTTTTTTTTCTCAAATGCTACCCATCATTTTAGACTTGGTTCAAATATTTTTCTAGACAGGGTTTCTCTGTCTTTTCTGGAACTCTTTCTGTAGACCAGACTAACCTCAAACTCAGAGATCTGCTTGCCTCTGCCTCCCAAGTCCTGGGGTTAAAGGCATGCACCACCACCACCTGGTCAGGCTTTTTTTTTTTTTAATGAAACTATTTTCCTGTATCATCATGAAGTATGAGGTGATATAAATTTTAGTTTGTCTTCTTACAGTTTTTATATAAATATGTGGCCCAACATGTAGGGTCCAGAGACTTAACATGTCCTGAATTCATTGTACATGAAAGTAAAGAATGATTAGTTGAAGGGCAGTGTCACAGGAACGTTTATTTTTAGAAATTTTTTTTATATCCTATTGCTAGAGTAGCCCCCCTCAGTGACCGAGAGAATGTTCTTTTTGTTCCTTTGTGAGATTTGCTAGGGAAGAAGGTAGTCTCGTTACACACTGCTGAGCTGGCCATCCACTTACCCCAGGCTGAGGAAGGAAAGGATGTTGATTAAGGAGCCAGCAGTGAGAAAGTTGAGAGCTTAGTCAAAGAGCTGCAGTTCTTTTTCAGAGGATTGAAAAGTAGAGTCACCACAGTCCAGCCAGGAAAGAGGATTTGGTGATGCTGAGTGGCAGGAGGGGCTTCTGAGGCTAGTTCCTTGCATCCTCTGAGACCTAAGCTAACTGTCGTATGTAGATCATTAAGTCTAAGGGTCTGTTTGTAGAGAAGAGTATGCTAGTGGGATTTGGGCTTCTTTTAATTTATTGTGTCTAGAATCATATTTGCTCTTGGGAATAGGCCTGAGTGAACTACACACATGACACCAAACCAAAACTACACCAGAAGACAGGATCGCGATAGTCTGTGACCTCTTTATGTTCTGGGGATTCACCACAAAGAGTGTGACATGGGCAGTCTGATGTCTACCCTAACGAAGACAGTGTATTTTAAACAAATCACTTTGACATCACACTGAGAAGGATTTTTCGTTGGGTAGATTTTCATTTTGGTTTAGGGGCAACTTTTTGACATCTGGATGAAATATATTTCGTAATATCACTTTACTAGAAATGTGCTTTCTCCCATTGTAAACTCATATGTGCTCCAGTCCTCCACTGTTTCTCTCTCATCATCAACCTTCAGAGAACTTCGAAGCTCAGCTGCCTGGCCTCTTTTTCAAAACACCTTGGACACTGACTATCCTACCCAGGTGGGCTGGTGCTGAGCTCCACTCATGGTAAGAGGGCACAACCCTTTCTCTCAAGCCTCAGGCCACCTTTGAAGCACACTCACCTCTGCCTCCACATGCTCCCTATTTCCTTAAAGAATAAGATAGATTTTCTTCACCGCAAAGTCCAGTACATTCCTGTGCCCTGCAGGTCTACCCCCACCTTTCCAATATTCTCTGCATCATACTAGGTGGCTGGTTATAGAGACAGCAAAGTTCTAGAGTTTGCAGGTAGAGGAGTGTGGATTCCAATGGTAGAACCAGTTATATCAAGTTTAGGGAAGTTGGGTGGGCAATAGCATATGGTAGAAAGTTGAAATAGAAGGAATGCAGAAAGAGCAAAAACTGTCAAGGAAGCATGTCTCTTTAACAAGAGAAGTGACCATTCTTTTTACAATAAAATAATTTATTGGCCTATACTACTCTTTATATACAGCTACATGTACCAAGTGTCTTTAAATGTGGGTTTCCTGTATCTTGAGGGTCACTATTTTGTAGGATCCCAACTTCTGTGTGTGATTAAAATATTGTCCTATTTAGAAAGACATGAGCAAGCTTGTTTTTCTTAATTCTTTAAAAAAGGACTTATTTCTTTTTACTTTCTCTGTGTACGTGTTTTGCCTGCACATCTGATGTGCATTGTGTGTATGCTGGAAACTGTGGAGGCTGAAAGAGGACATCCAGGGGATTGAAACTGGAGTTAGGCACAGTTGTCAGCTCCCACTGGGAAATGAAATCCAGGTCCTCTCAAGAACAGCAAGTGTTCTTACCTGCTGAGCAGTCTCTCCAGTGCCCAAGCTTGCTTAGATACATTAAAAATGAAAATGTGGGCGGCAGTGGTGGTGCATGACTTTAATCTCAACATTCAGGAGGCTGAGACAGGTGGAGCTCTAAGTTCGAGGTCAGCCTGGTTTACAAAGTGTTCTAGGACAGCTAGGGCTACACAAGAAAACCCTGTCTCAGAAAAAAGAAAGAAAGAAAGAAAGAAAGAAAGAAAGAAAGAAAGAAAGAAAGAAAGAAAGAGAGAAAGAAAGAGAGAGAGATAGAAGAAAGAGAGAGAGAAAGAAAGAAAGAAAGAGAGAGAAGAGAGAGAGAGAGAGAGAGAGAGAGAGAGAGAGAGAGAGAAAAGAAAAGAAAGAGAGAGAAATCTGCCAGGGTGAGGTGCCACACACTGTAATCCTAATGACATGGATATTAGAGTAGAATCCTACATTGAAAGTCAGACAGAGCTGTTTAGTAAATTCCAGGCCATCCTGGGGTACATGTGCAGAAAACAAACACGAAGTCAATATGTTTGGCCCTATTTTATTTATCTGTTTGTTTGTTTATTTGGTTTTTCGAGACAGGGCTTCTCTGGGTAGTTTTGGTGCCTGTCCTGGATCTCGCTCTCTAGACCAGGCTGGCCTCGAACTCACAGACGTGCACCACCACCGCCCAGCTGGCACTATTTTAGATTGCATATTCTGCATAGATTTTCTTTTACTTACTTTGTAAAGTCATCAGGATACAAGACATGTTGTTCAATATTTTATATACTGTAGACTTCATATTTTATTAAAGTATTTATGTCATAAATTTGTGCATTTTGTGTTATTAATTCTAAGTGCGTAGGTTACCGGTTAGGTCAATTCATATTTTAAATCATTTAATCAGAGCAAATAGACATAGACCCAGGTTTTAGAGCAGGATTGTCCAAATGGCAAGCTTTTCATTTGAATGATACTGATTAAAAGTGGCAGAAACGTCAAAAGCATTCCACTGACCATTTTATGTGCTGGTGGTCTAGATATAATGTATGTTGCACAAAAGAGTACTTATTGGACTCTATACATGTAATAATCTTACATGTATTTACCTCTGCAAACTTTTGCATCATGTATAAAGTTAAGGCATCCAGCTGTACATGTTTCTAGACATCTTAGAACTGACGGAGGCTGTGTTCTGCAGCAGTCTGGGGAGCGCATTAACCGGTTTACTCTCTAATCCCTCCCTTTGTAAACAGAGTCACTAGTTCTAAATTCTTCTATCTGAAAAAACACACCCCTGTGCTTATGCTCCGTAGAGTACTGTCTGAAAGACCCTTTGTACCTCTCTCTCTCTCTCTCTCTCCCTCTCTCTCTCTCTCTCTCTCTCCCTCTCTCTCTCTCTCTCAACAAGGCAAGGTTAACAACATGAAAAAGTCTATCAAGGTTTCTATGTATCTTTTCCTCATAGAAAGATGAACTTCAAAGTTTAAAAAAAGCAACAGGTAGCATGGGAAAATATACTTACTTACTCTTGAATTTAATTAAATGAGCTGACAGCTCTAATTTCATCCTACCCTGGACTGCCTTTTCCGTTCTGATAAAAGTCAGTAAGGAGTCAGACACTACAGTCAGAAGCATTTTGAAGAAATGTCTCACTGTGAGGAAAACACTCAGTTCATCTCCAGAACTTTCTGGAGACACTGTCTGTGCTCTGAAGGAATATACATAAAGCAGAGGTCTGAATCGTTTTTGGTAAAAATACATTTTATTTTTCTTGAAAAGAGGACTTAACTTGGTTATTATAGCCTGGAAGACCGTAGTTTGAATTATTTGTTAGTTATTTTCCATTTCAGTAAGTTCCAGTTCTGCTTTATCTAATTTAATGGGAAGTGTAAAAAAAAAAATAGTCTAAGAACTGGTTCTACTTTGGACAACCATCAGCCCCTAGCTATTTGACCTTAAGCAGGTCAGTATCGCTAGTATCACTAGTTTCTTCACATGTAAAATTAGACACTTAAGTCATCTCTTACAAACTACAGGCAAGATTGTGTTTCTGATGAGTAAAATGTGAAAAACTAGAATCCAAAAATACTATATATATATATTTATATTTATATATATTTATATTTATATTTATATATTCCACATATCAAAAAATTCCTATCTCCAAGCAAGTAGCAATATTGATATTACTCAAAACAAAATAAAAATAAAACTAAGGTTGGGGATTTAGCTCAGTGGTAGAGCGCTCGCCTAGCAAGCGCAAGGCCCTGGGTTCGATCCTCAGCCCAATAAATGAATGAATGAATGAATGAATGAATGAATGAATAAATAAATAAACAAAACTAAATGCAAGTCAGTTGTGGTAGCACACACCTATAATTCCAGTACTCTGGAGGCAGAGGCATGTAGATCTCTGTGAATTCAAGGCCAGCCTGGTCTACATAGTGAGTTCCAGGTCAGACAGGGCTGCATAGTGAGATTTTATTTCAAAACGCCCCAAACCAAGCCGAGAAAAAAATTAAAAGTGACCTGCAATCAAGTTAATTTTTTGGCACCTATGTGGAAAGCCAGGGCTCCCGTATGATGACTGCCTCGTCAGAGTTGAGACTACTTCATTTTGGTCCCTGGAACTCACACACTGTGAGTGGAAGGGAGGTGGGGTACCCTGTATGGTGACTTGAGGTCATTGCTCTGACTGTGAACCAGACTCTTGGTTGGTACTGTTCAAACAGGAAGGAATTAAATACTATCCAGTGTACAGAGAAGGAAGTGTCCCTCAGCTTCTCTGGAGTACCCTGTGCCTGTTGCCCTCACCCCATCCTTCCATGGTGGAGGGTAAATGTCCAATTTACTGCTCAGCTTGTCTCCCCACACTTAAAAATTATTTCATTATTATTACCCCTTACATACCTAATTGTTTTCTCATGAGAGACAGAAAGGGGGTGGATCTGGTAAATAAGAACTGGGGGGAGTTAAGGGAGGGGAACTATAGCCAGGATATATATGTACATATATATATATGAAATTTTTCATATATATGAACATTTCTATTTTCAAAAAAAGGTGAAAATTTTAACTTTGTGAATTCAGGCCAATATTTTAATACATCCCAGAAGTCAGTTTTCTCTTATGGAGCCCCAGAGACGCATGCTAGGGACTTGCCACCACGGTTACCTTGGGAGTTCTACCTTTGAGGGGAGGAGGAATGGGTTGAATCTCCGCAGGAGAACATAATTCCCCTAGGACTTCACTCTGTAAACCATCAGGTGCTGATTTTACTCATGTCCCCAGACTGCTCCAAATCTCCAAATCAGCAGGTTATTAAAATTTCCTCCTATTTACCTCATACGAACCAATAAAATGTTGTTTATATTCTCCAAGCTGTCAGAACTAAGCATGTCTCCCTTTATCCCTGGGTCAGTCTTCTGTCTCCTAAGCTTCAGGTGTCTGTGCCCAGTGGCGAGATAAGACATCATGATTTGCAATGCCATGCTGCCCACACAGCCATAGTAGAAGATGCCATCCCTGGCCATGCCGGTCCATGGCTAGTCATTTCTTTTCCAAACTCCACTACTTAATTGTCCATGAGCATGTCAATGGCTTGGTGAGTTACATAACAATTTTGTGCTTATTCTTCTATCAAAATTTTCACTGGAATTTTCAGAAACTAAAAGTATCCAGAACTGGCTGCCTTATTTCTGAGAAAACTCCTGGCTGGCCTCTGGAATTAAGGAGAGAGAACAGGATCTTAGGTATTCCACAGTGGGAAGAACAAGGATGGAGACTTTGACATGAGTTTGGCTGTGTTGATGAGTCTAGTAGCTGAAGTTTTGGACCATCATATGTAGGTATACGATTACTGCTACAATTTCCCTTTTTGGAGCACCATAGAGGGGGTACCAGCACCAACTCACAATCTGGAATTCTGTCTTGGAAGACAGCAGCTGCATCCAACTCAGAAACAAGCAAGTGCATTGAGCTGAGCACAGTGAGTCTGAGGTACATGAGTTTGTGTCTTTTTTCTTCCTGTTTCTCCATTCCTGCTGAGACACACAACACACTACTCCTCTTCCTCTCTTAAATAAAAAGCTATCCAATTTGAGCAGTAGATCTGTGTGTGGGTCTATCTTAGCCCAGAGACATATCAAGTGTTCTACAGTAGTAGATTTTGAGATTTGGCTTTTTTTTTTTTTCCCATTGATGGCTTTACTGAAAGGTTGCAAAGTGCAGCCTGTGGAAATGAGATGCTAACGGCCAATGTTTACCACAGTCCTGATGGGTGAGAGTTAGACAGGAATACTGAAAGACTAGAGGGAGTTAACCCTGGGCTAGTGGTTCTAATCTGTGCGTGAATCTTCCTTTATAGGGAGTTGTCATGATATGCTCACTTTTCCTCTTGGAGGATGCTCTTTTCTCACAGCAAAGAGTTGAGATGAGTCTGTGACAGGTCTGTAAGTGTCTGGCTTGCAGTTTAGTTTACTTCTGTGCTGACTTTTCTTCATGTAAGCTCTTGTAAGATAAATAAGTTCCATCTTAAGCAAATGACACACCCTTAAGGAGTTTCCTGATGGGTACTCCCCCTGGCTTTAATCATCATCTGTGACTGATAGGAATTTTAATATCTCTTAGCATCACACATGAAATAATTGGTCCTTCATGCCTTTATACATACTACTTTTTGCTTGATCTGCCACATGTCAAATTCTTGTATTTGGAATATAAACAAAGAAACAATTCTCATGTCTAGAAATCTATAATTCTAATTCTCTTTCCTGGGGTCTCCCAATCCATTGGGAGTGAATTTTCAAACAGTATTTTAATGAATATTATTTTTGTTGTTTTATTTTTTGAGTCGAAGTTTCTCTGTGTAACAGTTCTGGAACTCACTCAGTAGCCCATGCTGCCCTCAAACTCACAGAGATCCACCTGCCTCTGCCTCCCGAGTGCTGGAAATTAAAGGCATGCACCACCACCACCCAGCTAATAAATATTATTTTAATGGACTTTCACTTTCTCCTCCTTTCTTTGTCATTATTTATACACTTTTTTTTCCTCCAAAGGGCAACTGCAGAGTCCTCTCTCCCTCTCTTCAGTTACACAACTTTGCATATTAGTTAAGAGCATGCTACAGAAGAAAGGAGGGTCAGATAACTGTCTTATCTCATTCTTATGCTGTTTCTCCATAACAGCTGGTAAAGGTGATGGGAAGGAACAATGAGAGCTACCATCAGGCCTTCATCCTGGTGGGGTTTTCTGACCGGCCTAGACTGGAGATGATTCTCTTTGCTTTTATCTTAGTCTTTTATGTCCTAACTCTGGTGGGCAACACTGCCATCATCTTCTTGTCAGTCATAGACTCCCGGCTCCACATGCCCATGTACTTCTTCCTTGGGAACCTATCTTTCCTGGATCTTTGCTTTACTACAAGCATTGTTCCCCAGCTGCTGTGGAACCTCTGGGGACCAGACAAGAGCATCACCTACCATGGCTGTGCAGCTCAGCTCTACATCTATATGGTGCTGGGCTCCACTGAATGTGTTCTCTTGGCTGTCATGTCCTATGACCGCTATGTGGCTGTCTGCCGGCCCCTGCACTACACGGTGGTCATGCATCCACGTCTCTGCCTACAGCTGGTGAGTGTTGCCTGGTGCTGTGGCTTCCTAAACTCATTTGTCATGTGTCCTCAGACGATGCAGCTCTCCCGCTGTGGACATCAAAGGGTGGACCACTTTCTCTGTGAGATGCCTGCCCTTATTGCCATGTCCTGTGAAGACACTATGCTTGTGGAAGCTTGTGCCTTTGTCCTGGGGGTGGTCCTGCTCCTGGTGCCCCTCTCTCTCATCCTTCTCTCTTATGGTATGATTGCCGCCGCAGTGCTGAGGATTAAGTCAACGGCAGGACGCTGGAAGGCCTTCAACACCTGCTCGTCCCACCTGATTGTGGTCTCACTCTTCTATGGGACCATCATCTACATGTACTTGCAGCCAGCCAACAGCTACTCCCAAGATCAAGGCAAATTTCTCACCCTCTTCTACACCATCGTCACCCCCAGTGTCAACCCCCTGATCTATACTCTGAGGAACAAGGACGTGAAGGGGGCAGTGAGGAAGATCCTAGGACGGGAGAAAGGGGCTGGAGACGCTTAAGTGAGAGGAACACTTGACCAGCACAAGGTGGCCATAGCAGCCTTGTCCAAAGTCCTTGAGACTAGGGCTGCCTTGGATCATTGTTATAATGTGTTTGCATGGATGTGATGAAGTAACTTGGGGAAGAACCCCTAAGCTAAAATGAAGTTCATTTATATTTTCATAAATATCCCTTATACATAATCTGAAAGTAATTTTATACAGTATTTTTAGTGCACCTGTGCTTTGCCTAGGGTCTATTTCATGAGGTCAGAGGTGAAAGTTTCCACTTACGGTAAGTGTCATGTTGGTGCTCAAAAAGCTTAGGGTTTTGGAAATTTAGATTTTGAACTTTCAGGTTGAGGATGCTCAACCTGAAGAGGTGATTCGAGTTACATTGCTCTCTTGGGTGTGTGGGTAACTGCGTGAAGACTTGTGATCAAGGAGAGAAGACTAGCAAAATGCCTTTGAGTTCGAGACTGAGCCAACCCTGCATTTTTGGACGGGAAGTACCTTCCCCCATCTGCAGGCGTTGCTCTAGGATGCCTTTACTCCTAGCAACTATCCTCAACGGCAGGGCACCTACAGGCCTATTTTAATCATAGTAAGACACTAAACAGCCTGCACACAGTGTAGCGGACATAAAAAAAAATGACACAACACATGTGGCATTTGCTCAAAGCTGCCATATTTATGACTGATATTTTTCAGATTGGAAGACATCAACATCAGTAAAAATCATAGCCTTTTGTGCTGGGCATGGGTAGGCTCCCCGTGAGAGGGGCTGGCCCTTTAAGCTATTGTCTGGATAGGAATTGCTGATTCGGTCACCTGCACCTTCCCCCTTGATGTTTTCCATAGCTGAGTGCCTCCAAGAAGGCTGACCACAGCGAAGGACACACACTCAGAACTGATAACGTTGGTTTCTCTAAGCAGGTGATCATAAACAGCTATGAATCTCCCTCTCCAAAGGGAGTTCTATGTTTGCATTGATTATCACCCCCATCAAAAATTACTGAGGACCAAGCTTGTAAAAAGCAGTGCATCCTGGAAGTAGAACTTACTATGATCCATAAAATTTTCAAAACTTGGCTGGGGACCAGAACTCTTTTTTTGTTTTTTTGTTTTTTTTGAGACAGGGTTTCTCTGTGTAACCACCCTGGCTATCCTAGAACGTGTGCCACCACCACCACCAGGAGGGGTCAGAATTTTTAACATACATTTTTCCAAGAATTCCCCAAACTTTCTACATCAACCATGCCACCTGAGTGCTGACATTAGAGGTGTGTACCACCATGTTCAGCAAAAGCAACAGTCTCTCTTTTTTTAATTGGAAAAAATTGAATCCAGTATATTTTTTCACATTTTCCCTCCACGTCCAAATCCTCCCCACCTCCACCCACTGAACTTTATGTTTGCTCCCCCCACTCTCTCCCTCCCTCCCTTAAAACAAAGGAACACCGGGCGGTGGTGGTGCACACCTTTAATCCCAGCACTCGGGAGGCAGAGCCAGGCGGATCTCTATGAGTTCGAGGCCAGCCTGGGCTACCAAGTGAGATCCAGGAAAGGAGCAAAGCTACACAGGGAAAAAACCCTGTCTTGAAAAACAAAAACAAACCAAACAAAGGAACAACAACAAAATCCCACAAAACAAAAATAGAAAATAAATAAGTATCACTGCCTGGGGGACCAACCTCCAAGCAGCACAGGACTCAAAGGGAAATCCACAGCATCAGCTCATACTTGACTTTTTTATCTGAGGGGGTTAGGGAAAAAGACACTCACATTCTTTTGATGGTTTCCTTCTTTATTCTTTTCTGTTTTTCTCTTTTCTCCTCATTTCTTCTACAGCATACCTTTTTCTACAGCTAATATACTTCAACAAAATCTTTCAGACAATACAGGAATCACAATGTGGTTACATTCTATTTTTCAAGTGAATGATTATAATGAATACAGGTAAAGACATTTTTCATCTCCCTTACAAGATTAAAAACAAAGTCACCCCAATAACCCATATACATTTACATCTAAGTAATTTTTTACTTAGGAGCATTTTTTTCTTCCTCGGTTCTTTTGTTGGCAGGTTTCATATTGTGGTTACAAAGGAAGAATCATTATTTATCCTGAAGGGTAATCTTATAAGGGAAGGGATCTTAAAGGAATCATAAACCTAATCTTTTATACATAAAAACAATCAGTCAGCTCTACTTTAAATCTTTGGGGTGCATACCTACTCATCAATAGTTTCTTATATCAGGAGATCAAGGGCAGGAATGGGTATAAATAATTAATCATCACCTTTGATCATCAATCAAACCTAGCAAGGAAAGTTCGTCAGCTAGCAACAATTGGGCTGCTTTGTATTTTTTACTCTAACCTAATGAATCTATAATTCAGCTGTGTGTCCTTGTGAACTTCAGATTGTTTTCTGGGGTTTTACATCTCAAATCTATTATCCAAACATCTGTTCTAACCTGAAGTTAGTTTAAGGCCTTGTTTCCGCTAATGATGCACTTTGGAACCTGTGAACACATCTCTCAGCATTAAGATAAAAGGAATTTGAGCCAGCCTGGCTCTTGGAACTCAACTGTTTTCCTTAATCATTAACCTAAGCCACAATCTATTCAGCTCCTCAAAAGAAACTCATGTGTTGTAGCAATGTGACTCTTCCTTGTTTATATTTTTATTCATCAAAACTCTGTATAAACCAACATTATTATTATCAATTAGGCAGTACAGTTTAGGAAGAAATCATCTTCATAATAATCTTCAGGTAAAAATGCCCAGTAGAACGGAATGTTTCCCTGAGATAAACACACTACATTACAGGCAGTGGGGATCTCCCCACATCCACTCACACCACGCCAGATACCAGAGAAAGATGGCAGCAGCAAACATGTAAAGGCACAGCAGAAGCAAAAGACATTCCTCCAGGGTCTGTGGTCTCAAGGCCTTGCCTAACCAAGTTTCCTCCTGGTGGGTTGACACCTTGAACTTCAATTGCCAGCTGCTTCTCCTTCAACAATGGCCACCAGCAAATAAGCAAAAGACCAATAAAACAGAAAACCCCAAAACAAAGCAAAATGAGACAGAGTCCACAAATAATACCACTGAGTTCATTTTGTGCTGGTTAACTACTCCTGATCCTAGGCCTGCCCTGAATTGTGATTGATATACCCTGTGAGACTCCATTGGAGAAAACAGGTTTTTCCCATGCCAGGAGATATCAGCAGCACATAGTTCCTTGGTTAGGGATGGGAGCCTGTGTCCACTGCCCCATCTCAGTGCTGGAACCACTATAGGTTTGAACCTGTGCAGATCTTGGGCATGTTGCTACAGTTTCTGTGAATTCCTATATGTACCAGCCCTATTGTGTCTAGAAGACACTGTTTCCTTGGAATCACCCATCACCTCTGGCTCTTGCAATCTTTCTGCGTTCTCTTCTGCACAGCTCCCTGTAGTCTTGAGGGGAGGGGTTTGATGAAGACATCCCATTTAGGACTGAGGGCTCCAAGGTCTCTTACACTCTTTGCGTTGTCCAGTTGTGGGTTTCTGTGCGAATCCATCTACCACAAGAAGCAGCTTCTCTTCTTGATACAACCTTCTTGAGAGTTGATTGAGGCAGCCTTCATTTAATGCCATGTTCTTTTAGCAGAATAATAGCAATGGGTTTTCCCCTAGGCCTGTGACCACTCTAATCGAAAGATTTTGGCCATAACAGCAGTGTCAGGTATGGGTCCCATCTCATGGAGTGGGCCTCAACAACACACTTAACCACCTGCGAACCCTGTGAGCTACAGTGTGCACTATCTTGACAAGATATTCACATGGTGTGATAGTGGTAGGAATGTTATGGGGATAACCAACTGATTCGTTATTGGATTAAAGCTCACATCACAGAGGAACATAAGCCAGATAAGATACTGTAAATCTGACCAGGAATCCATGGCTGGGAAGCTAGTAGACACCAGACCAAAGTAGTAAACATTTCAGGATGGAGTGGAGAGACACACGAGCCCCACCCTACCTGAGTAGCTATTGATAATTGATGGCTGCAGGGGAGGGGTCAGTTTTCTTTAAGGGTAGGACCCCTTGTAGGGCAATCATGTTCCTGAGGATGGCTCCACACTCATGTGCATATGGGCAGCACTAATTGGACTCAGTGGTCAGAGAGAAAGGGGGTGAGGGGGGGGGCAGCAGAGAACACACACATTGGGAGGGGTGGAAGGAAATGGATGAGAAGCTGGAGGGAGTTAGGAGGGGGAAAGGAGGTGAATCTGATCAAAATGCATTGTAAGTACGTGCATATGAGATTCTCAAGAAACTAATAAAAATGCTATATTAAAGCTAGAAAAGGGCCGGGCAGCAATGGCACATGCCTTTGATCCCAGCACTCGGGAGGCAGAGGCAGGCGGAGCTCTGTGAAAACTATACAGAGAAAACCTGTCTTGAGAAAACCAAAAGGGAAAAAGAAAAAAAAAAAACTAGAAAAATTTCAGGCACTGGTGGTGTACACCTTTAATTCCAATAATCAGGAGGCAGAGGCAGGTGGATCTCTATGAGTTTGAGGCCAACCTGGTCTAAAAGTGAGTTCCAGGACAGCCAGGGCTACATGATGAAAGCCTATCTTACAAAACAAAAACAAACAAACAACACCAAAAACATAGCAAAACAAAAATATGAATTTTGATGTATGTAACACCTCAATAAAGCAAATTTTAAAAAGCATCAAGCCTTTACAGATTTCCTACCTGACAAGTATGAACTCACACACACTGGGGTTTTACTTCTTCCTCTTCCTCTTTACTCCCTGATTTCCATACCTGAGAGCAGAAGTCGATGTGAACGATGCTGGGTAGGAGTCAGGGCTTGGGAGCACTGATGTTAATGAACTACTTTGGAAGGAGTCTTTGAAATGTATTTTTAAAATATATTGATGTTCTTTTAAAGTCTTTTAATATTAAATACAATGCAGTGGGTTTCATTATGGCATTTGCTGGCCATATACCCAGCCCAGGAACTCTGCATCCTACCCCAGAGATTCTTGTACATCCACATTAATCATTCACTATGCACAAAGGCAAGGAAAGAAAATCAGCCTAGGTGTCCATCAGTGGTCAGATGGATAATGAAGACATGGCACATATACACAACTGAATTTTATTCAGCTATGAAGAAAACCAAAATTACAAAATTTCAGGAAAATTGATGTACATAGAAATTATTACATTAAGCGAGGTCATTCAGACTCAGAAAAACAATAATGCATGTTCTCACTCATATGTGTCTGAGCTTCTAATTATTCCATGTGTGCATTTATGTAGGAGTGAGTGGATTTATGTCATGAAAGCAGAAGGGCGACCATGAGAGATGATGTGGAGGTTTTAGGGAAGGGGTAGGGTGGGGGAATGTGGGAGCAGGGAGAAGGAACAACCAAAACAAGTATGTATGAATATGTCATAGTGAAACCTGTACTTTGTATGCTAATCAAGTCTCTTTGGAACAACAAAACTCTGGTGAATCACTGACAGTTTCTGTTTTATGTGAGGTGGAAATTGTCGGTCCAAAGGAAACCAAAGGCAGCGCTTATGTCCAGAAGTGACAGGTTTGGCTCAGCTCAAGTTGGACTATAGAAGAGTTTCTAAGTGCTACAACCAGCATTTCTCAGGAACCTGTGAAATGGGTTTCTGCCAGCCAGAAAGGGCCACTTGGAGTAATACCTGTGGTTCCATATCAAAGCCCATGCTGGCTTCCAGACACCTGCAGTCCTTAGTCACACTTCCTCCAGTAGCCCTGGCCATGTTTAGTCTGCTTCTTTTTCTCTGTGCTCTGGACTCTCCTACATGCCTCTGGCTGTTCTCTCTCTTACCTGCAATAAGACCTCTCTAACCAGGCAGCAGTCTTTTCTGTTTTGTTTTGTTTTTGTTTTTTGTTTTTTTGTTTTTCGAGACAGGGTTTCTCTGTGTAGCTTTGTGCCTGTCCTGGAACTCACTTGTTAGCCCAGGCTGGCCTCAGACTCACAGAGATCTGCCTGGCTCTGCCTCCTGAGTGCTGGGATTAAAGGCGTGACTTCTTTCTTATGCCCTCACTTATAGAAATGATTTTTGTAATGAAATTCAAATTTATTCAATGTTTTTAACCTTTATCATTTGTTTTATACTCATTATATTATTTTGATACCTCATTTATTTCTAATTTTACTAGAAAAATACATATTGTGTTTATTCATTTTAAAAACTCTATCCCTTCACGTCACTGTTTGACTCAAACTACGCTCACATTTTCTTGATCATTTCAACAATATGGACACATTTGCAAAATGTCATTTGTTTATTCTGTCAGTCTTCTTTCTAACTGTTGCCAGTATTTGAGTGATATCGATAAGAATCTTCCACAAGCATTTCTGCCCTGTGAGTTTTTTAAGATCTCAGTTTGAGGAGGATTGGGTTGAAATTAAGGATCATTCTGTAAACAGTTTGTAATTTGAAATGTAGCATAAGGACAGGAGAAACTAAATACAATGACTTAACAACTCAAAAGAGGTGCTCAGCCAATCTACTATTAACAAACAATTAATACTCTTAGGAGAAATGATTTCTCCTCTCATTTCTGAGTTTGGCTCATTTCAAGGGATGTATCTTACGTGAACTTACTGTTGAGACTAATTAATTACCTTTCTCTATACCCACTACAAAAAAAATCTCCAGAGAGTTGTTTCTCTGAGTTAGTCCTTCCAACTCTTGGGAATGGGAGGAAGGGACCCAGGGAATTCAATATTGTAAATAACAGCATCTTACGAAGAACTCCATAGGAGCTTCCTGATTTCCTAAGAGTCTGAACCCTTTAAAAGTCTCCCCAGTTCAGTATGAGAAAGAAATACTAGGGTGGGGACAGGGTATCTGTGTCACCCCCTTTCCAGGGAGCAAGTGGAAGGTGATTGCTTCTGTAGTGGGGGAAGGTTGCTTGTTGCAGTTAACACAGTGTGTTCACCATGTCCTGAACAGCTGAATACTTACTTCCAGGTCAGTCTTTGGGAGAAAATCAATGTTTCTCTCTCTCCTCATTTTTAAGTTTTACCGGGCCAGAGCTAGCAAACACCAATGTTTGATCAAGCAGCTCCTTGGACCATTCTTGTCTTTGTTCTCTAGATATTCGCTGTTCAGCTAGGTTTCCAATCAACAGAGAGTCATTTTTCTCTTCAGAAAACCCTCTTTAATTTTGTCACCCACAAAGCTACTGCTATAATTTGACTCTGTTCCCCAAAGTTCACGTATTGGACACTGACTGCCTGGTGCAGAGGTGTTGAGAGTAGGTACTTTTGAAAGGTGAGTAGGTCACAAAGTGTCTCCTGAAGCCCTAGGTTAGTGCTGCTATTATCACAGGGGTGGGTAGCTATCATATAGGTGAGTTCTGAATAAAATAATGACTGACCGCTCTTTCTGTTGTCCTTCTACTATGGGATGGCAAAGCAAAAAGGTACTCATCAAGTGTGTCCTCAGGATCCCAAGCCTCCCAGACTGGAAAGAACTGTAAACCAAATGTATTTCTGTTCGTTACAGATCACCTGTTCTTAGGTACTTAGTTGTAGCAGCATGGTACGGACCATAGACATGTCCCCACCTTTTCCTGAACATGAATGGCTGTGCAGCTCTCCGTTTATGCTACACACTGCTATAAGCATTAACAGAATATGAGGTTTACTACTGGTAGTGAATTAAACCTATTAATTTATTTATATCACAAGTATTCTGTGAGTGCCTTGGACAATTGACAAATTGTTATAAAAACCTGTCTCCAGTGATTTTGAAGCCAGGTTTTCACCAGTAAGCCATAGATCAAAGGCATTTCTTGGGCCAAGAAAGTAGTCTTTGACCTTCAGTTAAAGAATGTGGTCCAAAGAGCTTTCTTTTTGCATCTTTGAACACATGATATTTAATTTCTACCATATCTACTTTCCATTTATTAGATTACTGGGTTTTCTTTTCTAAAACTGAAACCAAGGAGTGGTGGAGTGTAAACATAAGACAGGTAACAGGCTATTGGCTTGCAACATCTGGGATGTGTGGGAAGACAAGTGCTGGCTTCTGCAGCCCAAGGACATGGCTGCAACTCTTCTCGGGTGAAAGGCCAAGCACTGAGAGCCATCTCTGGGAGTACTTCAACCTTTGGCAATTGTTTTTCTCTTGGGAAAATGCCCTGGCTCACCTTTAATCGCCTTTAACTAGACAGATGATTCTGTAAAGGGCCTCATCCGGTTGCCATAGCTCAATCCCAGACTCAGTTTCTTCTGACGGCTCTTACAGATGCAGGTTGTTATGAGTAGAGGGTGCTGCTGCAGGGATGGGGTATTCCTAAGCAGACTGCCGGCAGGTGCTTCAGGAAGCTTGAAAATCCAACTAGTCTCATATTTACAAGGTATTTTGCTTCTTTTTTCCTATGTGCTATGATTTTCATAAAAACTCTAGATAATGAAAGATGCTTCGGGTCTCTTAGGCAATGTCACTTGAATTGCTAAGGTCAAGAGATGAGACTAAATCATTAACTTCATGGAGGCCAGAACATTGAGGGCCATGGGCTCTTAGTTTTCTGGAAGCATAGTTATTGTGAGTAATTTGTTATGCTGTTATGCTGTGCCTCCTTCCTGTCTAACCTATAATTCTTTTTTTTTTTTTTTTTTTTTTTGTGGAGCTGAGGATCGAACCCAGGGCCTTGCGCTTGCTAGGCAAGCGCTCTACCACTGAGCTAAATCCCCAACCCCTAACCTGTAATTCATAGCGCAAGATTGTAAGAACAAAGAACAATGTTTTTTGTTTTATTTTGTTTTTGATCTATGATAATTGAAACAGGACATGGGATGAGGAAATGGGAGATCCAAGCAAATTATTCAAAACAATTTTTTCACCAAGTTCAGGTGATTATATCAAGATTTTTTAAAGCACTGTGAGCCGGGCAGTGGTGGCACACGCCTTTAATCCCAGCACTCAGGAGGCAGAGCCAGGCGGACCTCTGTGAGTTCTTCAAGGCCAGCCTGGTCTACCAAATGAGTTCCAGGAAAAGGCGCAAAGCTACACAGAGAAACCCTGTCTCGAAAAACCAAAAAAAAAAAAAAAAAAAAAAAGCACTGCAATGTTAGAAGGCAGACAAAAGTGATTTTTAAAATGTGACTTTATTTCTGAAAATATCGACAAAAGCTCCTTTTCAATTGACTGGACTAGAGCACTATTTAGGAGAGAGTTTGAGCTTCCATCCATGGCAGACAAACATCTTCTCCCAGGACTTCACATCACAGGCAAGCATTAAGCATGTAGTTAAAATCTGGGTGGTATGGTGAAAAGTGTCCCTGCTGGGGACTGTTAGTATCCAAATCAACTTGGCTATTTTCTAATACTTGGGGGTCATGCTTTCTAAACAGGTATGTGAGGTCACGGCTGATGGAGAACAATGAGAGCTCTGGGGACTTTATCCTCCTGGGCTTCTCCGATCGGCCCAGGCTGGAGATGGTCCTCTTTGTTGTCAATATGGTCTTTTACTTGCTGGCCGTCACAGGCAACTCAACCATCATCTTCCTTTCCCTGGTGGACCTTCGGCTGCACACACCTATGTATTTCTTCCTCGGCAACCTGTCCCTTCTCGACCTCTGCTACACAACAAGTAGCATTCCCCAGCTGCAGGTTAACCTCTGGGGCCCACGGAAGACCATAAGCTTCATAGGGTGTGTCATCCAGCTCTTTGCTTTCCTGTCTGTGGGGGGCATTGAGTGCATTCTCCTGTCAGTGATGGCCTACGACCGCTTTGTAGCTGTCTGCAAGCCTCTGCACTACCTGACCATCATACACCCACAGCTATGCCTGAAGCTGGCAGCCTTTGCCTGGCTCAGTGGTATTGCCAATTCCATACTGATGTCCCCATTGACCATGTCTCTGGGGCGATGTGGGCATCGCCGTATCAACCACTTTGTGTGTGAGATGCCAGCCATCATCCGAATCTCTTGTGTGGACACAAGCCGGGTAGAAGGCCTAGCTTTCTTCCTGGCCATCCCCATTGTCCTGGTGCCTCTCACCATGATCCTGGTCTCCTATGGCTACATTGCTGCTGCAGTGTTGCGAATCAAGTCTGCAGCTGGTCGGCGCAAGGCCTTCAACACCTGCTCTTCACACATGGTGGTGGTGTCTCTTTTCTACAGTACCATTATCTACATGTACATGCAGCCTGGGAACGTGGCAAGTCAGGACCAGGGCAAGTTTCTCACCCTGTTCTACTGCCTGGTGACGCCCACACTGAACCCTTTCATCTACTCACTCAGAAACAAAGACATGAAGGCGGCCATGTTGAAGGTCCTTGGGAAAGATAGAAGCCTGCTGGACACTGGAGGGCACTGATGGGGCCTGGAGCTCACCTCAGTGTTCATCTGTTTCAGAACCATAGCAATATGCTGACGGTGGTGAACATGTGGGGTCTTGTAGCTTGGGGCCCCAGATCAGTGATATATATATCGAGGGGGGATATGGCTTCTTGCAAAAGACGACAAACTGACAGAAAAAGGCACCGGCTTTGTTTCCGCACACAGGGGAGATAATGGCTGATTTGCAGCTAACCTGTGGTGCTGAGTTGCTAAGAGCAGTCTGCTACAAGGGGCAGGAGACACCGCACGCACGGCAGAATGTGTGTGCTGTGTATTGGTGAGGGAAGGACAGAGCCTTTGCTCTTCCCCACTTCCTTCTCACTTTTCCAGCTCTATTGCTCCACCCTGTGGAAATTACATAGCACTCCCTCAGGCTGTCACCAACCAACCCTCCTCCCAGCTCGGCACATACAACTTAATCGCTTGACTAAAAGCACTGCTTATTTTAGATTTGAGGTCACAGGCCATGCATAGGTCACAAAATGAGTATAATGAACGCAGCAAGCGTTTCAAAGTGTGCTAGAGTAGCCGAAAACAGAGTGGGTTGATTGGTGCTGGGGTGAGTCAGCACAGTATTTTGATATGACAAATGTGCTTTTTGTTTTTTTCCTCTTTTGTTGCCTTTGAGCCCAGTGCCTCTCCTGCCTTAATTTCCCAAGTGCTGGGATTGCAAATGTTTGGATTACCATGTTTAGCTTTGTTGCTTTGTTTTGGGTTTTGGTTTGGTTTGGTTATGTTTATTTGTTTTTTTTCTTTTCCTTTTCTTTTTTCTTTTTTTATCTTTTGTGGTGCTGGTATGGAAGCCAGGGTCTTGCACACCCTAGACAAGCACTTGACCTCTGCACTCTAGAGTTCTAGAGCTCCCATTGGAACAAGCTGCCAAGAACCAGTGCTTCTGCATCAGGGAAAAACCCAGTGTCAGAACTCTCAGGACAGCAGTGATGTGGGGGCATGTGGGCGGGAAATGCACAAGAGCAAGGTCACAGCTGCTTATGTAGGAAGGTCAGCTAGGATGAACAAAGATGGATGTATCAATGGCAGTGATGGTGATGATGATGCTAATCATGAGGGAAAAAAAAACATTTTCAGCTCATCTCTCACCTTTGGACAATTATGAAGTAGGACTGTCTTAAGACCAAATAACAAGTCATAGTTTACTTCACATTTCTCCTTAAAATTGACAGTGAAGAACAGAAAGAGAATCTTTGGCTTTGTTGTGATTGCAAATAAAATGTCTTTTATTCTTTTCTTTTTAACATTTTAAATGAATACATGAGTTGTTCCCATCAGTGGCGTTTACTGTGCTGTCTACACACTGTACATAAATTCTGTGTGTACTGATCAAATCCAGACTCCCTCCCCTCCTCCTCCTCATGCTCTTATATTGTAAAATAAATGAACAGTTAAGTATTTATGGTTTCCGGAAATGATGTTGTCTCTGAGATGGTTGATCTTGTATGTCCATTTGGTGAGGACATATGGCGTAGATGTTTGATCAAACATCCAGCTGGGTTTTGCTGTAAGGGCAGCCTTGCAGCTAAGACTGGGATTTCACTTATCAGCCTTTAGGTGAAGCCAACTATGCTTTTACAGTGTGTGGGCCTCTTCCAAAAGAGGAAACCCCCTGAAGGAAGAGGGAAATTCTGCAGTCTTCTTTTGGACTTAGATGCAGACTTACCTCATTTCTAGCCTCTGTCCTGTCCCATGGATTTTGAACTGAATCAGCTCTTAAGGTCTGTCTGTCTCCTCTCTTTGTCTCAGTCCTGTTTGGATACCTCTGACTAGTAGTCTTTAATCTTCCTTACCAATTTCCAAAAAGTTGTCGAGATTCACGTGTTTGAATATTTATGCAGGTATTTGTTTGCAGTGCTGGGGAATTGACCCAAGGTCCTGTGCGTGCTAGTTAAGAGCTGTACCACTGAGCTGTGCTCCAGCACGGTTTGCTTTTCTTCAAAACCCCTAAACTCCTTAGGTTATACAGTTGTCCTATCTCTTTCTCATGTTCAAATGGCTTTTTCTTCAAACAGTGTGACCTTTGCTGCTTGCCCAGGTAGGATCTTGCCACTAGTCTGTTACAGGCTGAAATCTGTGAGTAGTGTAGTGGGGAGGGGTCAGGTCATCGACACTGTTCTGCTGCTGTCCGGTCTCTTAGAGTTATTTATTGTTCTCAACCTACCGAATGATGCGACCCTTTAATACAGTTCCTCATGTCATGGTGACCCCTAACCACAAAATTATTTTCGCTGCTACTTCATAACTGTAATTTTGCTACTGCTATGAATCAGTATAAACATTTGTGTTTTCCAATGGTCTTTGGTGACCCCTGTGAAAGGGTCATTTGGCCCCAAAGGAGTCACGACCCACAGGTTGAGAACTAGTGCTAAAGAAAGGCAAACTGGTAGGGTCCTTTTTCTTGATGTTCCTTTTGCTTTTCTTTCCATTTATGGTTTTGCCACCTTTGTTCCGTATCTACTGGGCACGGTGAGCTTATGATCAGGTACTTGCTCACCATCTTCTCGAAGCGGCTTTTCACTTACCTGTCTCTGCGGACTGGGTCAAATGGCTGCGTTGCATTACAGTACATTTCATGTTATGTTGAAATAAATCCTTTAGCGTTTGAACATTTTTCTTGCCGTTTTTTTTTCCAAAGTTGCGAAAATACGATTAGCAACTTTCTAACTCTTCATGGAATTCTTCCAATTTCTGTACGTCTGGAGTATTCATTATAACAATATTGGTAAGATTGTCACAAAATTGCAAGCAGTTTCCACTGTGTAAAATTTAATTTACAACTTTTAATGCATACGCTTAATTCTTTCTAATAAAATTTCTGAAGCTATAGCTTCTGGAGCTGACCCAGAAAGCCTAGCTTTAGGAGATGTACATGAAACTGATTGGTTTAAAAAGAAGTGCTTTTTTTTCAGTGAATAAATATAACTGTTACAATAACATAGAAAAGAAGAATAGGTGAGTGGTTTAATGGCTCTACTTCAAGATTCTTTCTGCCCCATTGCTTTCCAAACAAAGGGAACCATTAATCCACTCTTTTCCACCATAAAGGCTTTATGCTTAATAATTTCACTAAGATTAACCATTAAATATGATTGGAGTTTCTGGACATGTTCCAAATGGAGTTTTAACTAAAGGTGTACACTGATTTTACTACGTGCACGGTCATCATCCTTTTTTTGTTTTACTTTAAATAAAAACATATTTTGTGTGTATGAGTGTTTTATTTGCATGTGTGTCAGTGCCTGGCTGTTGCCTGTGGAGGCCAGAGATGGCACTGATCCCCTGGAACTGGAGTTACATATGCTTTTGAGCCACCATGTGGCTGCTGGGAACTGAACCCGAGTCCTCTGGCCGAGCAGTCAGTGCTCTTAATGGTGGAGTCTTCTCCCAGCTTCTGTGTGTTTTCTTTTTTTCTTTTTTCTTTTTTTTTCTTTTTTGCCAGAGCTGAGGACCGAACCCAGGGCCTTGCGCTTGCTAGGCAAGCGCTCTACCACTGAGCTAAATCCCCAACCCCAGTTTTCTTAAAGCTAAAAAATTGTCTGAAGTTTTTAAACTCAGCTTCACTTGTTTAATAAATACAGTGCTGTTCAGATATCTCTAATCTTTTTTAAATGTGCTATGGTATTTTGGGATACCCCCATATATTTTGTCATTACATAAATCATTATTTTTATGGGTAAATATTCTTTTTTAAAAAGACTTCATTTTTAATTAAAATATAATTACATCATTTCCCCCTTCCTTTTCTCCTTCCAGTCCCTCCTCTGCTCCCTCTCAATCCATTTGAGAGAACTAGCCCCGGTAAAAAATAGAAAGGCAGCTTCACAGAGAAGAAGTCTAAGTATCTGTTACACTTGTGGACACCTTGCCAGGGTGGGGAAGAGCCTTGGTACCCAGGGGAGACTGCTCTGAGAGTGGCCAGAACTCCGTTACATCAGATTGTTCCTCGGTTCTGGCTGCCCTGTCAATTGAATCAGATAATGGACCTGCCTGCCTTCACCTCATCTATAGCCCAAAGCGTCAGTAGGTCTTAGATGTAACCTGAAAGTCGCACTGCATGTACAGACTCAGAGCTCTGGAGAGGCCAAATGCGTGAACCTGACTAGTAAGCCCACCCCCTCTAAATTAATTTTAAATACTGGTGAAAATTGGCCCAGCCTTTTACTCCGGCCCTTCTTAGGGCAAGCTATAACCCCTTGGAAGGGAGGATTCCTCCCTGTGAGATTATGTTTAAGAGCCCTCCCCTCACCCCTCACCCGGTTTAAGAGACCATCATTGGCGACATTACTAACTAGTTTTTCTGAAGTATCACCAGCCTCTTCAACAGGTCCAGACTGTAGTTCATTCTAGGGTTCGGGACACCATTCTGGTTCCTTCCTTGGTGCCTTGTCATTCATTCTGACCTGGAGACCAAGCATACATCAAAAAGTTTCAGAAAAAGAACCGACACCTTCCCAGACCTCACACTATCATCCTGACAATGCTGACTGCAGTCCAGGTTGACAGGATCCCTGCATGGATTCATCACTCCCATGACAAGCCAATTCCAGACCAGGACCAGAAATGAAAACCAGCTCGCCTGGACCAGATCCTCTCAAGCTAAGACTGTCTTGCAAACAGGGCTCCTGTTTGGTTATATATTCCCTCTTAGTAAGGCTAGACCATTTACTTATTCCCTTACTCTTACCTCCTTCCACACTGTGAAAATCCTGACTGAGACTACACTTACACTTAAAATATAGACTGTATTTAAAATGAGCCTGTATTTAAAAGTGATCTCATACAACTTTCATCTGTTTGTTTTGTCTGTTTGTTTGTTTGTTTGTTTGAGTGAGTGAGGGTTTCTCTGTGTAGCCCTGGCTGTCCAGGAACTCACTCTGTAGACCAGGCTAGCCTCAAACTCATAGAACCAGGACCTCTGCCTCACGTGCTGGGATTAAAGGCGTGCAAGGTGTGTGCCACCACCACCCTGCATAAAACTCTTAAACCTTCTCACAAGCAAGGCTAAAGTTACCTTTTGACAGGCTTGGGGAGATTGCTTTCCAAAATCCCACAGGATTATAAAAACATTAAAAAGAAACTTTGCAAAAGATTAAAGATAATTTAGATAAGAGACAACAATAATTCCTGGTACCATAAAATGTTTGGTTCAAACCCGTAGTTTACAACCCTCCTCACAGGCCTGAATGGCCCTTACTCCTTTTTATAGGCCATGCTGTGTGGCTTGGATAGTAAATTGTCTTTTAAGGTTCATCAGACAAAGAAATGCCTCAGTTAAGCTAATGATACTCAGGACCCAGTATTTACCCCTTAGCCAAAATTGGAGGTAAGGAGGGATGAAATGACTAAGGAAATGCCATCCTGTACCTGTGCCAACTTTGTTTTGTGTCTGCCTACATGCTTCTCAGCCTTCCATCCCCCAATGACCTTGGCAATGCTTTTTGGGACAGTCCATGAACTTGACCATGGTCTAAACATATTATGTAGTGTCTGGAATACACTACTGAGCGATGTAAAGAAAGGAGATGTTTCTAGGCCACTCCAAAGCCCTCACTAATGTAACCCCCACATCAAGCACTGATGTAATTGTGGCTTTGTCTTTTAAAACGATGTACAGCTGACCTTGGGCACCAAGAGACTTGGCAGTGGCACAGGCTGCTCTTGGTCTGGCCATTAATCAAAAAGGACTCCAAACTTTTAATTTACTTAATCACCATGATTGTGAATAATTATCTCACCTGGATGATTTCATGGTAACAGTATATCAGTGTATAGCTGTTCTCCTCCAGTGTGCTCAGATGTGCTTGTAGATACTTGGTCTCACGGATCATAGGATAACAGTTTGAATTGTTCTACCTCTGAACTGGTTCTTCAACATCCGGGTGCGCTGCTATCATAATATTCTCATGTACGCTGCTCTCTAATAAATCTTTTATCAGTTCGGTTCCAGTGTGTGTATGTGTGTGGTGTATGATGAGTACAGCTGTTCTTGCTGCTGTCCCTTTACCTTTTTTCCCTGTGTACAGGTCCATCTCAATGCTCTGCTGTAGTCCTAATAACAGATGTCCTGCTCGTCTAGTTCAGGCATGATCGGAGCAGTGCAGGCACCTCCATCTGCTTTGTTGCAAATGCACATCTGTTTATGCTGCAGCATCAGGTTTTGAAAACTTGCAAATGTGTAATTTTTTTTCCACAAAAAAGGGGTACGAGCCATTCTGTTAGCACACTGACGTGCATTGGTGTGGCAGCACACACCCTTGTGTCTCCTGTGCAGTAGTTCCATGAGTGCAGACATCCAGCACCCCTGAGCTCTGCTTTACTTTTCCATTTGTGTGCATTTCTCTAACAGGCATCTATGCCTGGCTGTTCTCATACAACACACTCAGATGCACTTGAAAACACTTGGTCTCACAGATGCCGGGACATCAGTTTGAATGACCTGACCTCTGAACTATTCTTAAATGTCCAGTGCACTGATGTAATAAAGTTCACAGGATGGAGAGATGGCTCAGAGGTTAAGAGCACTAGCTGCTCTTCCAGAGGTCCTGAGTTCAATTCCCAGCACCCACATGGTGGCTCAGAACCATCTGTAATGAGATCTGGTGCCCTCTTCTGGCCTGCAGGCATACATGCTGTATACAAAATATATAAATAAATCTTTTTAAAAAATTCACATGCATGCTGCTTTTTAGTAAATGTCTTATCTCTTTTGTTGTAGTACATCTGTGTTTGCTTTGTGAATACTTGTAACTGTTCTTGCTGCTCCAGGCTTAAATATTTTCCTGTGTATGTGTCAGTCTCGTGTGCTGCTGTACTCCTCAAAATGCCTGTGCTGTGGCTCTAGTCCGGCATGCTTAGAGCTTAGAGTTTTCCTGTAATTGCACCTCTGTTCACTCTCTAGTAGCAGGACTTCAGTTTTTGCAAACATGCAACTGTGTAATCTTTCCATGAAAAGAGGATATGAGCTGCTGGGCCATTCATGCACATTGATGTGGTAGGACATCCTTGTATGTGTTACACAGTAGCTGCAAGCCTGCAGAAGTCTTACATCTTACATGAGACCTGCTTTAGGATTACATTTCTGTGTATTTCTGTAACAATACATGTGTGGACGGCTGTCCTCATACAATGCATTGGGATGTGCTTGTAAATACTTGGTCTCACAGATATGAGGACATTAGTTTGAATTGCTCAACCTGTGAACCAGTTTTTAACACCGAGGTACACTGCTGTGCTAAGATTATCATGTGTGCCTCTTTTTGGTAAATCTGTGACCACTTCTCTTACAGGACATCTGGGTGTGGTGCCTGGCTAGGGTAACCACACTTGCTGCTGGAGCGTTCCCGATTTTTCCTGTGTATCTGTCTATCTCAGTGCACTGCTGGACTCCTAAAACCATATTGCTGCTGTGTTAGTCCAGAACATTCAGCACAGTACAAGTACTCCATCTGCTCTGCTCTAAGTGCACATCTGTTTATGCTGCAGCGGTGGAACATCGGGTTTTGCAAAGACTCAAATGTGTAGGGTTTTTGTTTGTTTGTTTTGTACTAAGAGAGTGTAAGCTGTTCCACTAGTATATTTATGTCCAATGATGTGGTGGTACAGCCTTCTGTCTCCTGTACAATAGTACGATATGAATGCAGATGTCCCACCTCCGTGAAGCCCGGTTTAACATTACATTTGTGTGCTGCTTTCTAGTAAATGTTTTATCACTTCTGTTACCGTGTATCTGTGTGTGGTGCCTGACTAGAAACACTCATGCTTTCTGCTGGAGCGTCCCTTGTTTTTCCTATATACATGTCCATCTCAGTATACTGCTGTACTTCTAAAGACATAGGCTCTGCTGTTCCAGTTCCATTGTGTACAGAGAAACACACGTATCTTCATCTGCTTTGTTGTAACTGTGCATCTGTTTATGCTGCTGCCTTAGGACATCGGTTTTTGCAAACATGCAACTTCGTAGTTTTCATACAATGAGGGCATGATCTGCTCTGCTAGTACATCCATGCACACTAGTGTGGCGGTACAACCTTGTGTCTTTTGTGTAGTGTTTTCATGAGTGCAGATGTCATACATCCGTGGGTCTGTGTCTGTAACAGTACATGTGTGTATGGCTGTTCTCATCCAATGCATTCAGGTTTGCTTGTAAATAATTGGTCTCACAGATACTAGGATGTCAGTTTCAATTGTGCTACTTCTGAAATAGTTCTTCAGTGTCCAGGCAGTTCAGCACCAGCATAGTGCCCCACTCTACCAACCCCATGGTTGCAACAACATGCAACTTTTTTATTTGTTCATTTGTTTTGTTTTTGTTTTATTTTGTTTCTTTTTTGAGACAGGGTTTCTCTGTGTAGTTTTGGTGCCTGTCCTGGAACTCGCTCTGTAGACCAGGCTGGCCTCGAACCCACAGAGATCCACCTGGCTCTGCCTCCCAAGTGCTGGGATTATATAGGTGTGCGCCACCACCGCTCGGCTAAGCATGCAACTTTTAAGGTTTGTATTAAAACTTTCTTTTAGGGTGATGTGATTTTTATTTTCACCAGAAAAAAGAAAAGTGACAAGGTATAGGAAGCCAGACTGGAAAACTGGCCATTCTGACATCAGACAATGGGTTCATCTAACCCTAACCCTAACCCAGGGTGTTCATTATTGTCCCAGTCTCTTCAATTTGTGCATCGGAACTTGGACATCATAAAAGATTTTAAAGATATTGTTTCCCTCTAATTAGTCAAATTCGTGTTGAAGTACTTGGAGAAATACATGTTGATGGTCTTAACCTATTCTGAAATTTGTGAAAATGAGATGGTGGATACGATGGAGGGTAGAGAGGGAAGGGGCGGGGTAACGGCTGCTCAGGTAGAGAGAGAAAGAGGCCAAGGCACAGTTGCTCAGGAGGGGTAAGAGCCAGTACTCTGCAGCATAGAAAGGTGATTGCAGTTCACAGTTGATTATGCTTTTTTACTTTTCTTATTTAAAAAGTTACATACTCTGTATTTTCATCACATTATTCCCCTCAACTCCTGTCAGGTCCTTCACAGCTCCCTGCCCACTCAACTTCATATTCTTTTTCTCACTCAAAATAAGAACAAAAACACCTTCCCAAAGGTCAAAACAAAACAAACAACAACCAAAAAAAAATACAAAACAAAAAGCACACAATACAAAAACATAGTCAGCTTTGTGTTAGCAAACTCCTCCTGGGCCTGGGGCCTGCCGTGGAATATGGTTCATATACCTAGTGATACTGCACTAAAGAAAACCGATTTTCCCTCCAAAGCCCTCCATGCAAGGCTTACAGGCCCATGTGGAAGAGGAGAGAGACTGTAAGAGACAGAGATGATGAGGACTCCGAAGAAAGATCACCCAGACACAACAGGACTGGCACACATGAACTCCCAGACACCGTGACAGCATGCACAAATCCTACCCAAGTTCAAACCACTCCAAATCCCAGCACTGAGAAGGGAAGGTGCCCCAAAGTCCCACCCCTGACAAGGAAACTATTCATGATTTATCACAGATTTTAAAACAGAGAAGAGAAGAGGGCTGGAGTGGTGGCTCAGTGGTTTAGAGCACTTGCTCTTTCTAGAGGACTTGGGTTCAGTTTCCAGCACCACACTGGACAGTTCATAGCTAAACTACCTGTAACTTCAAGAGAGTCAATGGCTCCCGCAGGCTTCTGTATGTATATACTCAGTTACATACATGTTGTTGTTTGTTTTTGCTCTTTTGGGGGGCCCGTCACCCAGCTCCCAAATAAATCACACACAGAGGCTTATTCTTACTTATAAATGCCTGGCCTTAGCTCAGCTTGTTTCTTGTCAGCTTTCCTTAACTTTAAATTAGCCCTGTCTATCTTTTACCTCTGGGTTTCTCCTGTTCTCTTCCTCTGTAAATCTTACTCTTATTCTGTGGCTTGCTGTGTAGCTGGGTGACTGGCCCCTAGAGTCCTCCTCCTTCTCTGGCTACTTCTTTTCTTCTCCCAGATTTTTCCTTCTATCTATTCTCTCTGCCTGCCAGCCACACCTATCCTTTCTCCTGCCTTGCTATTGGCCATTCAGTTCTTTATTAGACCATCAGGTGTTTTAGACAGGCACAGTAACACAGCTTCTCAGAGTTAAACAAATGCAACATAAACAAAAGCAATACACCTTAAAATAATATTCTACAATGCATACATATAAAATCGGTATGAAATAAATAAACCTTTTTTTTAAATTGGAGAGTCCACAGGCTCCCAACACAAGGAATCGATGTATGTCTAAGGAGACAGAATGCCAAGCACTCTTTCGTCACTGTGCTTTGTGTCCTTCAAGCCATTGCTCTTTGTGCGCAGGAGAAGAACAAGTCAACAGTGAGCAGGGTCCTGCAGAGATGGACAAAGCTGTGGGCCACGGCGGGAGAATGAGAGTCTTCTGGGATCTAGATGATGTCATGGGAATTCTTTGTACAATTCTTTCAACTGTTTTCTATGTTTGAAATTTGTTCTAAAATGTTGGGGGAGAAGGTGAGTATTTCTAAGTGATGGGCTATCTCCTAGTGTATTTTTCTGTTTCTAAAACTTCTATGAGGAATGTAAGCCACTTTGTTTCCTATTTCTGTTGTGTGTTCAGGAATTCAGGGACTCTATGGCTGCCCAAGTGACCTGCCCTGTGGAGATAGGCAGGGATCATCTTGGTGGCTCTGTGGATGGCCCTAGGCCTGAGGGAAAACATTGCATCCTAGAGTGTTGAAAACTAGTTTCCACAGTCAGGAATACAGAAGGTTTCCCCGGAACTGAGGACAGACACACCTTTGATGAGGACTGACGCCTTTCTTCCTCCATTTAGCCCACCACAGTAGCCCGTATCTCTTCTTGGTAGAGACATCCTCAACTTGTTGGGCCAAGTTTGGGGGTACTGTGTGCACCCATTGTCCAACATGCTCACTGCCAGCCTATGGAGCCTTTCAGAGGTAAGGCCTACAAAAAGGACATTAGGAAGTGGGGGGGTCAACTACCCTTGAAAGGGGCAGTAGGACCTCAGCCTATTTTTCTCCTCTTTCATTCTTTGTTGTAAGTTGAGTAGCTCTGCTCCAACACACATTCCAACACAGAGTCCTGAAAAATGATGGGATGCTGGTCTCCTCCAAGAGCAACTGGACAGGTGACCTCTAAGACTGCGAACCAGAGTTTTCTTTCCTAGGCTGTTTCTCTCACACTAAGGAGAGGCTAACCAGTGCACTTCAGTTAACCCATCTGGAAAATGGGCCTTCTGAGAGCTAACCCATAAAACCCTCACAAAGGGCTTCCATGGCTCCTTCTCAGTGCTTGCTGAGGTCTTAGTGCCAAGAACTACAGGACAGAAACACAGCATAGTCCATGAATGTCAGTGAGCAGGTTTTGCTGTCATCAAATGCAGTCAGCTCCTGAATTGTTCCCATGTTTGGGAACTAATAGGTAGCCAGGAGTGACAGTGGAGACAGGGGAAAGTGTTTCTTCCCAGAGCCATCTGATTCAAGCCACAGCTCAGGTGGATGCAGGGGTCTTGTCCCCTAGAGCTCATCACAAGGACACTGAAGACAGATTCCTCCTAAGATCCACACAGTTGGCCAGGCCTTGAGGAGATGGAATAGTCCAAGTTCAAGTTCAGGCTCCTCCTCTGGAGAGCTGATATCCCCACAGGGTCGCCAGGAAAATACAGCTGCTTCTTCCTCTTCTTTCTTGAACCTCTTTCCACCCCGGTTTGTTCTGAGTGGGCTTTGTTTTCCCTTACTGTCTTGAGAGGGTCTCAGATTCCACTGCTGCCCCACAGAGCAGAGGCATTGAGTGGTCAGTCCACAGTGACAGGCCTCTTGAACAAAGCCTGCTGTGAGTAGTGGAGGCTTCTGGATGATTGGTTAGGAAGGCCAGTTGTTGGGAAGGCAGGGCCATAAAGGAGCTGCGCACTTGGCCCCTTTCCTAGGTTGTTTGTGAATTCAGAGGCAGGCAGAACCCAGAGCCGTTAGTGCTTGAGTCTCAGGGAACCTATGAGGTCTCAATCCGTGGTTTTTGTGGTCATAGATTGCAGTTATACTGCGCATGAGCCCCTTCCCACCCTGTTGTAGGAGGTTCCAGGCTCTGTGGAGGTGTACCAGAGCTGGTGTGTGGTAGGCTGGGAAGGCCACACTTCCTCGGCCTTCAGGCTCTTCCTTTCACAGATGGGTTGTTTCCAGGTAGTGACCCCAGGTGGGACTGGCTTCACAGCATCTTTCTTCCTTTCCCTGGTCAGCTGGACACCAGGACACAAATGCTGGGCTAGGAATGGGGGGTGGGGTCATACAGCAAGTGGAAGAGAACAGGATTGAAAGGCAGTCTGTCTTTCCTATGATCTGTACATGTGCCCCCCAGCTGCCCACAGTTCTAACCACAATGGAGAGCCCTGCAGCTGAGGATGCCAAGACAAGTGGGCTTTCCCAAGGTGGCACAAAAGCAAAGCCAGAAGCAGGGTCCCTTCCCATTCCCCCAGGGTGCTGCTCCCGAGGCTCAGCTCTCCTCTGGGCCCACTTCTACTCCCAGGAGTCATCCAAAAGTGGGATGTGTACTTGTGAAGAGATGGCTGCAAAGGAGAATCTTTTAGAAAAGTCAGCGATCTTCCCTTCCTTGGCCTGCTCTGAAGATTCCCTTGTTCCTCGTTCTTGGAGCATTCCTCTTCTGTGAGTATGAGTTTGACACGGAGCTGGTCTCTCTGGTAATGGAATCATCCACCACTTCTTTTTTTCATGTGCATTTGCGTTTTGTCTGTGTGGAGGTGTCAGATCGCCTGAAACTGGTTACAAGCAGTTATGAGCTGCTGTATGGGTGCTGGGAATTGAACCCTGGTCTTCTGGAAGAGCAGCCAGTGCTCTTAACTACTGAGCCATCTCTCCAGCCCACATCATCCACCACTTCTAACTGATCCTCACTGTTCCATCACCCAATTGGTAAGACTGACTACACCCTGCCCTGCCTTACACCTGCATTCAGAACCTGCTTGCAGTTTGCAGCAATGAGGATGGGAGAGGCCCTAGCTGATTTCCTTTCCTCCTCTTCTCTGAATTTGTGTTTAGAGAGGGGCTCTTGCTTTCTTCCATGGAACTAACTGGGCCAAGAGTTTGTTGGGGTCCATGCTGCAGAAAGCAGGCACTGGGTCTCTCTTGAAATTATAACAGAATTTGTGAGGCAGCAACTCCTTAAGGATGTGTGCCCAAGGCAACAGGCAAGAGAATGGAGATCCAGTGGGAGAGGGGCCATACACGGTCCTGCAGACCAGGGCTCCATTGCTCCCTGGGGTGGCCCTAGAGGGCAAGTCCCACGACAGGACCCCAGCCTGAGCTACTGGGTGTGCATCTTCCTCTCCTGGCCTGTCATCAAGCAAAGGTCTGTCTGGGGATGGTGGAACTTCCCAGCCCTGCAGATAGTAGAATCAAGGGGGCCTGGGAGGACTGTGACCATCCCAGAGAGAGCCACTGGTGTGTACGGTGGAAGCAAAAGCATGTTTAGGAAATGCACACAGGGAGTGGCATAAGGACTCAGAATGCACCCAGCAAGGACAGCAGCCACAAGACAGATGGGAATAGTCTCAACAAAAAGACAAGACACCAAGGCTTTAAGCAACGTGCACATGTAGTCTTCTGTCCTTTCCATTTAATAGTATATCTAGGCTATTTCAGGCCCCAGGTTATAAACCTCTTTCTATTTGGCTTTTATGCAGCGTTCACTGGATACATAATCGTGAATATTATCCACCTCTATTGGTGGGTGTTTGTTCCCACCAATTTTCTTGCTATTACAAGAAAATCATTCGGTAATAAATATCCATATACTAGCTTGTCACAGGCAATATGCAAAGTGTCCTTGTGGGATAAATGCTTTTTTAGATCAAAAGGCATGTGTATTAATTTTGTCTCCAGTTGGTGGCGCTGTCCGGGAAGGTTTCTGTGGTGCACCCTTGCTGAAGGAAGTGTGTCACTGGAGGTGGCCTTTGAGATGAAAAGCCTTGCGCAATTTCCAGTTCACAATCTCTGCTTCATACTCGTGGATGAGATGTGAGCTCTTAGCTTTTCGCTCCGGCCACTATGCCTGTCACTTGCTGCCATGTTTCCACTATAATAGACCTTTATCTTTCTGGAACCATAAGCACAAATGAGCTCTCCCTTCTAGGAAGTTGCTTTTGGTCATGCTGTGTTATCAAAGAAATGGAAAAGTAACTAATACACCATGTTAACGATACAAACGGGCTGAGAACTGGCAAGTGCCCACACATTCTTTCAGCAAGATTTCCTCTTTGTGAAAACACACACACACACACACACACACACACACACACACACACACACACGACTGTACAGGAGGGGCTCAGGGAGAATGCTACCAGGAAAAATGAGAAGGAAGGTCCCCAGAAGGTCCTGTAGTCACTAGCTTGCTCCTGCACTGTTGTCTCCTTGTCTTCCTGTCACCCTCCCGGTCACTCCTGTCACCCTCTAGACCCTAGTTTCCCAACCTCCCTAGGCTTGGGCTGGGAAAACTGCTGTCTGGACAAGTTCCACCAAAAAAATCAGGTGCATCCCACTCCACTCTTCAGCCCCTTCCTGGCTACCAGACAGTCCAACAGCAGCTTGCAGAAGGCTGGGACCCCAAACAAGCACTCTGTGCACAGATGTGGCAGGAATGGTTGCATAAATGACCAGAGGAACTGGGTTCTAGTCCTCATAGAGAAAGCCAAGGGGCCCCTATTTGGATCCACTAGGCTTTACATGGTAGGTAGCCCACAAGTGTCCTGACAGACTTCTCTGCCACAGAGGCTGAGTACTGCCCCAGCAATCCTGCCAAGCCAGCTGGGAAACCTGTCCAGCCAGTGCCGAGCCTGGGGGACCACAATCCTCACTCAGAGGCAGGTAGTATCAGGCAAGGGCCACAGTGACTTTCCCAATCCAGATGCCTCGATATCCAGAGTTCCTTCCAGGTCTGTCCTAGGCCACACCCAGGGAGGGAGGAAGTCCTTGCTTGGCCTTTGTGAGATGCCAAGCTGGATTCTAGAATTCATTTATAAATCTGGAACAGGTTGGTATGTAGCCTATCAGGCTAGGGCTGAAAACACAGGACACAGTCTACTCTCCATAGCAGAGCCTTTGGCTTTACGGAGGAAGGGCAATTAGAAGCAAGTGAATTGTGAGGGATATGAGGCCACAAGGGGCTAGAACATGAAGAAGGGATGGGGAATGCAGCAACTGAGCCAAGAACAGAGGGGCAAATGGTCAGGGGAGGCAGCCCTGAGGAATAGCTGAAGGATCGCCATGAATTCAAAGTCAGTCCGGGCTGCAGATTGAATTCAAGGCTGTCTTGGGCTACAGGGTTAGATGGGGCTGAGGATGTCACTTAGCTAGTAGAGCACTTGCCCCAGCATGAAGTCCTGGGTTTCATCACTAGTACTGCATAAAAGCTGGTATAATGATGCATACCTCTAACCTAGCATCCAAGAGGTGGACACAAGATGAGGAGCTCAGGGGCCATTCATTCACTCTCTGCCACATAGTGAGTTCCAGGCTAGCTTGGGACACATGATACATTATATCCTTAAGAAGGAAGGAAATGGAGTAGGAAAATGAGAAAAAGAGAAAACATTCCCCCAAAATGATGTCTGTATTAAATACAAGAGACTTTTTATGCCATTACTTCCTAAATGATACAGTGATTTACATTATACCGGGTGTCATGCACAGCCTAGGTGAACTTTCAAGTCCACGAGAGCATGTGCATGGAATCTTTGAGCATCTGTGAGTTTTAATGTCTGCGTGGGGCCCTATAGCCAGTCCCACAAGCACTAAAGGACTGCAGTGTTTAGTCAGCGCCTACCTCCAGGTCTCTCCGACTCTAGACATCAGCCAATGGCAAGACTTCGTAGAACTGAAGAGGGGGGTGGGCAGAACAAACAACCGAGCTGAGTCTCCTCTGCGGCCACTGTGCCCCCTGTCTCCCAGGCTGTGTGGTATGACCTTGGGGCTGACGCCTCCCTCTGATCTCAGCTCCTTCCTCCTGCTCCCCACCAGCCACCCAGCTGGCTTGTTTAAGCACTGTGGGTGTTCCTACACTGAAACTAGACAGTCCTCAGAGTTCTTCCTAACAAGCCCCAGCAAGCAGAGGTCAGAGCCTGACCTGCAGCTTCTTACCCAGTGTTCTGTCACCTCCAGCCTGTGGCTGCAGCACCTCAAGAAGAGGGGCTGGGGCTTCCTAGGTTCAAGTGTGGGCTGTACCCTTTTGTAGAGACAGGCTGAGAGCCAGTGGTCATAACCTGGTGATTCCCAGCCCGCATCTGGCCCACAGATGTGCTTCATCTGGCTGACAATTTGAGTTTTTAAAATTTGAATTCATTGCCAACATTTGAAAATCAGTAGTTTTCCCATAGAAATTTAAATTTATTTTTGCATCTTTGGAAAAACGGGTCTGGTGCCACAGGGCACCTCTGTTAGGAAAGATTGAGACATGAAGAACATAGTCCTGCTTACCAGGCCACTCCATCTCTTGATGCTATATGCCCAGTTCTTAGGTGTCTGAGTGAAGATCTAGAACTTCCTTCTCATGGGTAAGGGAATCTGGGAAGCAGAAATGGTAAGAAGACCCTAAATGACTCTCCACACACACTAACAGGATAGTTAGGAACTGAGCTGTGTCCTAGCCCCACTATAGGTCTCAAATCACTTCAGCAGGGAGATGAATGGGAATTCCATACAGCTGGGACAGCTGGAATTTGGGGCGGCAAAGATGCATTCCCAGAATCCCCCAGAGTCTTGAGGACGCCCACACCCTTTGTCCCAGCCACCGTAAGAAAGGCCACACTGATAAGGCCCTGGGCGAACAGATGACAGCATTCTTGGGACTCAGATTAAGTGGGAAGGGCCACCTGCTCAGCACATAGCTCAGGGCTGCCAGGAGGCGGGCAGTGGCTGTTGGGCCACTAGCAGCAGGGGTACCAGCCCTTCCTGGCATTTCAACAATGCCACAAGCACCCAAGCTATAGCAGGGAAGCTAGATAGTCTCATTCTGCAAAGACTGTAGGAAAAAATACCAGTTTTGTAGGCAGGGAGTCTGGGTCTGCCACACACCTCAATCTTGGATGCTTCTGAACATTGTTACAGAGAAGGGCATACCTCCATATACACCCAAGGCACAGACAGGACTGGCTGGTGCAGTGCCAGGCAGGGCCTTGGGGAGGATGGGCCAAGGCTGGCATGGCCCAGGCAGTAAATGGTGTGAGAGAGCCTGCTCTCCACTTTTCCAGCCCATAGAGAAGTCTGAAATGGCTTCTTCTCTAGACTAACATTGCATTATGGGTACAGTGCTCTAAATGGTATCAGCAAGGCACAGTCCTTGATAGCTAAGTCATTGTCATAGATATCAGCAGGGGGAAGTCCACAGGGGCTGGGAGAAAACAGGTATCTTCCTCTATGCTGATGGCCTACCAAAACCAGGTATCTACCTCCATGCTGATGGCCTACAGAAAACAGATATCTGCCTCCATGCTGATGGCCTACAGAAAACAGACATCTGCCTCTATGCTGATGGCCTACCGACCTGCCAAACAAGCTCATATATTACTGGGGCCCCGTGAACTGTCAGTTGGAAGGTGCCTTCCACACAGCCTCACAGGCAAGAGAAATGTGGTGGCTCTGGGTCACAGCAAGCCCCACGTCCAAGAGTCTTCTGTCAAGTTTACAGGAGGGTGTCAGCAGCAATTGCAGAACATGTCCAAGTTCAGGTCCTGGGACCTTTGGCCTGCCTGTGTTTTACCTCTCCGAGCTCCACCCTTTGGTAGGTATGACTCACGGTCCCCTTTCTGTAGCTGTTTGGAGGACTGAACATAGTTCTGAACATAAAGCACAGGTCCATAGTGGATAAATGGAGGGGACAGCTTAGCCCACACCATGGCCCCCAAACATGTTTAACCTCTGAGTTTTGGGGTAGGCACCAAGCTATCTATCTTTCAAGTGAGAGGTGACTCAAACACCCATCCCAGTGGTTAGCACGGGAGGGAGGGAGTTCCTCTTCAGTCTATGTGGCATGTCACCAAAGTCAGTCTGAGAGGATCCTGTGGTTGGCTGCAATGGCTGGGGACAGCGGTTAGGCTAAGGGGGCGGGGAGGTGCAGACCCTTCTGCTCTCAGGAAACATCCCGTACCTTAGCTAAGCATTGACCTACTGGGAATATAGACAAGAAGGCATCAGACAGAATGCAGCCTCAAAGACCAAGGCTTGGGAGCTGTCCCTGTTTATATGGCTTTTTCAGGAGAACAGGAAGTCAGGGGGAAAGACTCTGGAATCTTTTTTTCCCCTCTCTTTAGTACTAGGCCCATCTCTTCCTTTTGCATGTCAGCAACTCATTATCTCCCTTCAATGTCTTGATATGCATTCTGTCTCCTCCAATGTCTAGTATCATTTTTTTTTTATTTTGAAATTTTTTTTCAGGCGGGGTCTTATTTTCTTGCTGATCTGAAACTTACTCAGCACATCTCTCTAACCTCAGCATCCTGAGTCCTGGGATTGCAGGTGGATGCATCCGTGCCTGGAGTCCTTCAACATACATTTGGAAATATATTTGCTAACATTAAAATATGAAATCTGCCAGGTGTGATGACACACAACTTTAACCTTAACACTCAGGAGGAGGCAGAGGCAGGTGAAACCCTTGAGTTGGAGGCTAGCCTGGTCTAGTCTACATAGTGAGCTCCATATTAGCCAGAGCTGCATAGTGAGACCCTATCTCAACGTATTTATGTGTGTGTATATATATGTGTACATGTGTGTGTGCATGTGTGTGTGTGTAGCAAGTAATAAATAAGTAAAATGTGTTATATTCATAGCCAGAAGCAGGGTCTTGCGAGCATTCTTGGCCGTTGAACCCAGGCCTAAAGTATCTTCACTCCCTCTGATGGACCTCTGTCACCTGATGCCTGATTTGACCCAGCTGTGTCTGTGTCTGTGTGTGTGTGTGTATGTTTAGAGACAGGGTTTCTCTTCTCTGTGTAGCTTTGGAGCCTGTCCTGGAACTCACTCTGTAGACAAGGCTGGCCTTGAACTCACAGAGATCTGCCTTCCTCTGCCTGCCTCCCACGTGCTGGGATTAAAGGCATGAGCCACCACCACCCAGCCCAGCTCTGTGTCTTACAGTTGCCAGGGCCACATTTCATAAAAGCCTATATGTCCTGCGGGGGAATGTCAGTAACTAGCTACAGTAGCTCCTGGAAGGGCCGCTCAGCTCAGAGCTTCAGTTTGCTGCCCAGAGGCACTTAGCCTCCGTAGGGCTAGAAGTGAAAAGGGAACCCACTGCACGCAGCAGTAGCAACATCAGATGCACAGGTCTACCAAGGAATCTTAGGCGAGTGGGTCTCCTCTCTCCAAGGTGACTGTCCACTCACGACTGAGGAAAGCAGCCAGGAGTGTCTTGGGGATCTGGGGTACAATGAAGTCCAAGGCACCCTTTGGTGCTCCTGCACCTCCTGAGCATAGCAGGCTTCCCACCCTATACGAGTCTGTACCCCTCATTGCTCTACCCACCACTGTCGCTAGACCATGCTTGCCCAGTGCCAGCTGTCTCAGATGAGGGCTCCTTGAAGCAAATGTTGAGACAAAGATGCTGGTGCTGAGCACGTTGTTGGAGTGGGACAATCTTAGGAGGCACCAGTCCAGTGAGAGAGTGGTAGAAGGGAAGATTAACTTTCTGGGCATCGGGGAGGGGGTCTGGGTGTGGCAGGACATCCAAATCATCACAAGAGGACAGACAGCCTGAGGAGAAGCAGCCCGGGCCCAGGCAAGGTGGCTACCAGATGTGCAGTTTAGGGTTGGTCCTGGTGAACATTTGTTGGTGGAGAGAAGGAGCTAGAAGGTCAACCCTGCAGGCAAAGGACCCAGGGCCGTTTTCTCTCTAGAGCCCAGCAGAGTGTCTGGCACACAGGACCCAGGGCCGGTTTCTCTCTAGAGCCCAGCGGGGTGTCGGGCACACAGAGTGCTTAGCAAACATTTGTGGTTCCCAGTGTCACTCTTTCATTGGTGATAGCAGCTGTCAATTACTGAAGGTCCCGTGATCTGGGCTTGGTGCTAAGAGCTGGATGTCCTGCCCTTCCTCTCCACGGTCGCCTTGCTGTTCTTATGGAACTGCCATACCCACTCACACCCACCATACCCACTCACACCCGCCTTTCCCACTCACACCAGCCATACCCACTCACACCCGCCATACCCACTCACACTCACCATTCCTACTCACACCCACCATACCCACTCACACCTGCCTTTCCCACTCACACCCACCATTCCCACTCACACCCGCCATTCCTATTCACACCCACCATTCCCACTCACACTCACCATTCCTACTCACACCCACCATTCCCACTCACACCTGCCTTTCCCACTCACACCTGTCATACCCATCACACCCACCTTTCCCACTCACACCGCCATACGAACTCACACCTGCGTTTCCCACTCACACCCACCATTCCCACTCACACCCGCCTTTCCCACTCATGCCTGTGTTTTCTCTAGACCTCCTCATTTAAAAATGGTGTTTAGTCTCACACAAGCCAACGCTTGAAGTGTAGTGCTCACGAAAACACTGACCACGCGATGGAGACAGAACACATCCATTATCCCAACTCTCCAAAGTGGTCATGGTGGCTGGCATGGAGTCTCAGACACTCCTCTCTCTTGAAGCTCTCGTCCGTGTATTAATAGTGCCCTTTGGTGTCTGGCCTGAGCTTCCTCTCTGTGGTTGTACTGACTTTTCTTGCTTTTCTTCCTTGGCAGGGCCTCTCACAGGCTGGTTTCTACCACAGAGCCACACCTTAGGAGGAAAAAAAATTCTTTTGAGACCAGGACCAGCCTCAAACTTACAGACTATGTAGCTCTGGCTAGCCTCGAACTCACAGAGATCCACCTGCCTCAGCCTTCTGAGTGCTGGGCCGAAGGCATACGACACCACAACAGGCCTGATAAAGACTCTTTTGAAAAAAGAGTTGGAACTATGAGAACTGTGGAGGAGCAGGTCATTTCTGTCACGGTCTCTTACATGACAGGAGCTTCTAATGGAGGGGAAGAGATGACATATACCATGCAGAATAGACCTGTAGGGCAAACACACCAACGGTGCAGAGTCTGACACTTTCACCCAGGACTTGGCTTTACTCCTGTCCCAGTACAGCCTGTGGGGCTAGAATGGATGTGTGCCACCATGCCTCCATTTACAGAGATGAAAATGAAGCCCAGTGAGACCAGGTGACTCAGCCAAGGTCACTGCAAGAGTAGGACCCAGCTGGAGCGTGACCCAGATGCCTCTCTCCTTCCGCTCAGTATCCGTTTACGACTCTGTGAGCTGCTGGGTGTGCTTAAGAACTAGGATGTCCTGCGACCAAGCTAATTGTGACTCCTAGCTCCTGACAGCTGACTCTATGTATGGGGACACGTTCCTCTAGCTTCGACTTCTTCTCTGCATAATGAAGGTAATGTCACTGCTTCCTAGCCAGAAAGTCACAGTGAGGACAAAATGGCTTGGTGCTTAGCTCAGGCCTGAAGTGGACACACAAGACAGAGTTGGCTTTATCGTATGTAGTGGTGAAAGTCATGCCCATGCCCTTGTGGCAGTGAGGGTCTATGGAGACTTGTACTCTAGTTATTCCTGGAGCACCTCACTCTACCAGCAGCAATGAGGGGCAGCTGGATTGACTCATCATTGCTCAACCTGGGCTGACTCACCCTCTGGGTGGGGCCAGTCAGGAAGAAGTCCTCACCAGCCAGGCAGCAAGGCTTTTCTCTCCAGGCTGCCCAAGTACACCCAGCTGATGTCAGCCCAGGCACGACAAAAATCACCTAGAAGGGCAGGTCCGAAGGCCCCACCTGGGTGGAGCCACATGTGTGCCCAGAGCTGGGCCCAGCTGAGGCCACCACCAATATGATGTCCAGCTGTCTCTAGTTCCTTCACTCTCTATGGGGCTCTGGGCAGCAGGGCCTGCTACTGTTCCAGACAGGTAAATGTTCTTAAGCAGACTGTGCCTGAGCAGGTACAGATACAAAGGCGGGGCTGGCAGAGGACACCAAAACCTGTGCGTGGATTGGAGAGCTGGTGTGTAGAAATGCGGTGTGCCTACAGACTATATGGAACCTCTGGTCCTCGAGAGTCCCTTCCGAGTCTGCCATATGCAGCCGGCACTCATGAGTAAGTGTCCTTACGTACCTGCCTTGGGGTGGGTCTCCATGCAAGGCCCTCTTCATCTGGGATGCTAGAGAGTACCACATAGTCAGATTGGCAAGGCTGGTGTGAGGGCAGATGCGTTATGGAGCCTCTAGCGTATACCAGGCTCCAGCCAGATGCAGGGGGACGGAATAGCCATCCTGTCCTTGTAGAGCTAGCATTCAGGGGGCAAACAAGGTGATTTTAGAGTGAGATATAATGCCAACTCTGCCACCTCTGAGGTGAGGACTTGGATGAGAAAGCTTGGGGTGCCAGGAAAAGACTCCTCTAGGTTCAGGGCAGCAGGCTTCAGCTGTGCCTTTCAAGGAGTTTTTTGGGGGGTTTCAGAGGACCCCCTCATTGCTGGGGTGTCAGGTTTTTGGTTTTGGTTTCAGTGCTGGGGATTGGACCAAGTGTATGCTAATCAAGTGTTCTACCACTGGGCTCCACCAACCTGCTTTGTTTGTTTGTTTTTAAAGAAATGACCACCCTTAGCGTAAACCAAGATCCTTTCAGTGCAGCTGAAGTAATTCATCTCTTTTAGTGTTCCCTAATGCCAGAGCAACCTAGTCCTGTTCCTCTCCCTCCTTCCTACAGGCTCCCAGAAATGCCTCCTGGTGGGCAGAGCTAACAAAACACCAAATGGCCTATGATACCTTCCCACTAACCAAAAGCAAATAGTCAGGACTGTTTTAGGCCCCACAGAGTGTGAGGGCCAGGCCCTGGGAAAGACGCCGGACCCAGAGCAGCCGTGAAGCCTGACAACCACTCTAAGTGATCTGGCAGGCACTGGCAGGTTGGTGTACTAAGGAAGAGGTGCTCAGATTAGTGCCTAGTTACCAAGAGAAGAAGGGATGGAGTGTCAGGGTCAGATGAGTGAGCCTCACGCACAGCCTGATTCATGATCCTGAGGTTTTGGGGTATGCATGACTGGTGTCTCTCTTGTTCTTACTGAAAAACCCAAATCTCAGCCATGTTCCTTTCTGTAGTCCAACCTCATCATTACAGGTCTCTCCTTCCTTTCATTCCTGCCCCACAACATCTATCTCTCCTACACAGATGCTGAAAGCCACACCTGTGTTTAACAGCCCCCCACATGGATTCTAGATGCTCTTCAAAACAAAGCAGAGCCTCCTATTAAGGCCTAAAGGCCTCCTTCCCCGACTGACCCTCTGTCCTTGAGCTCACCTGCTCATCTCTGCCTCATACCCTTTGCTTGTGCTATGGCTCTGCTGGTACACTGTGCTGGTGTCACTCAGCAGGGCTGCTCAGATGCTATCATCTTCAGCCATCAGACCAGTCCTCAACACTGCACACCAGCTTCCTATAGCAGTACAGTCTGCAATGAGCATGCTCTGTGCTGTGTGTGGAGACTGTGTGGAGTCCATGGACTTTTGTGAGAACTACAAACTCTCAGATATTTTAGAAATGGTGCAGAGCACTCAGGTGCTTGGAAAAATGAGAAGGATCAGATACTTTGAGAGCAGAACAGAGTGCTTCAGGCACTTGGGGAACTGTTAAGAACACTCAGGTATTTTGAGCAACTATACACAGAGCTCAGGTATTTGTGGTAACTGTGCATGGTACTCAGGTACTTGGGGAACTGTGCATAGCTCTCAGGTATTTGGGGAACTTTTCAGGGTACTCAGAAATTTTGGGAAACTTTGCAAAGCACTTGGGTATTTTGAGAACTATATAGAGGGTGCTCAAGCATTTGGGAGAACTGTGTACAGCAATCAGGCATTTGAGAAACCATGTGGAGTTCTAAGACATTTTTGGAAAATGATAGAGGGTGCTCAGGTAGTTCAGGGAACTGTGCACACCTCTCATGCATCTGGGGAACTGTGCACAACCCTCATGCATCTGAGGAACTGTGTACAACTCTCACAAATCTGGGGAACTATGCAGACCTCTCACATATCTGGAGAACCGTGCAGGCCTCTCACGAATCTGAGGACCTGTGCACACCTGTCATGCATCTGGGGACCTGTGCACACCTCTCATGCAACTAGGGAACTGTGCAAACTTCTCATGCATCTGGTGACCTGTGCACACCTGTCATGCATCTGGGGAACTGTGCACACCTCATGCATCTGGGGAACTGTGCACACCTCTCGTGCATCTGGGGACCTGTGCACACCTCTCATGCATCTGGGGACCTGTGCACACTTTTCATGCATCTAGGGAACTGTGCACTCTTCTCGTGTATCTGGGGAACTATGAAGAATACTCAGGGAAGAGTGCAGAGTACTCAAGTAGTTTGTGAATGGCCCTCATTTGTGCTGGGCTGACGTTTGTCTCACGAGGCTGAGATTATGGTTTGGGGACAGAAGACCATCACAGTGAGGTAATCCTTGTCATTATGCACATCACAGGTAAGTGACAGCTTATGGGACTTGAGCTCTCTGTCCTTTCTCCGTTCTGTAAAGGACTACCATCTCTACCCTTGGTGTATCCCAGACTCTACACCATCAATAACTGGCTCCCATTTTAATGGCAAAGCAGTGTTCCAACCAGGGATCTATCTTGTTGTTGAGTTGGATACCCCTTCACTTTAGTTTTTCTTTTACAGACAAAGTCACAACCTACAGTGCTGTAACTCCTCTCCAGCAAATGTGGTTCAAGCACCTTCATCATATGCAGTGTGGTACAGTGGGTACTCAGCTGAGCTATGCTTAAGAGCCTCTTTTTGTCCACATAAATTCCTGGGTTGGCATAGCCAGGGCAAAAGATAAGCATTTTTGAAGGCTTTTGATAGTATCACTAAACAATGCCCCAAGGAAGTTACACCAGTTTACTCTCTAGACTAACATTTTCCTTATTTTTTCAAGTATATTTTTTCCTAGACAAAAATAATTCATGGTTTTTTTATGAGCTAGCTGGAAGTTACCTATGGAACTTTGGTATGGGTGATTATGTTGGAGGTGTTTTTAGGCATGGTGGTGGTATTGGAGCTACTCTTTTTACTGAGTCTTTATCTTTGACAGGTGTACTAGAATATTTGTAGAAGAAATTGCATGGCTTTGGAACTTGCTGTAGTGAGACAGGGGAGTGAAGGTAAGACTAAGTAAGCACAAACAAGACTATCGCTTGCTGCTGCTGCCCTTCGCTGTGTGATTCCTGTTCAGGCAAAAGCATGAGCGTGCCTTAAAACCCATTTAAACACAATATAAATCTACAGAATCAGTGCAAGCATCTGCTCTTTTACTGCCTGAAGCTAACTGTAAAGAACTGTCTTAGCCAGGCAGTGGTGGCACACACCTTTAATTCCAGCACTCCAGAGGCAGAGACAGGTGGATCTTGGTGAGTTCGAGGCCAACATGTTCTACAGAGTGCATTCCAAGGAAGCTAGGGCTACACAGAGAAATCATGTCTTGAAGGGGGAAAAAAAGAACTGTTTTGTGTATGAGCAGGTATATGTGACCTTGATCTATGTATTTTTCAAGCATACACATTCTTCAAGAAGAAATGAGCTGCAACGGTGCACCTATGAATCATTTCCCAAAAGAAGCCTCTCCAAGTCTTCCTTTTCATCCCTCTCTTCTCCCTTCTCCTGCTCTTTTTCTATTATTCTAATTTTTATTATGTGTGTGAGTATTTTACCTTCACCACATGTGTGCTTGGTGTCCATGAGGTCAGAAGAGGGCATTGGATTTCCTGGAACTGGAGGTACAGATAGTTGTGAGCTACCATGTGGATCCTAGAATTGAACCTGGGTCCTTTGGAAGAGCGAGCAGCTCTTAATTGCTGAGCCAACTCTCCAGCTCCACTGATTCTAATTTTTTATGAGTGTAAGTATTTTGCTTGCATATATGTCAGTGTAATATGTTTGCATCTGGTGCCCATGAAGGCCAGAAGAGGGTATTGCATCTCCCAGAACTGGAGTTACAGACAGCTGTGAGCTGCTGAGAATGTGGGTGCTGGGAATCAAACCCAGGTGCTCTGGAAGAGCAGCCAGTGCTCTTGCCTACTGAGCCATCTCTCCAGCCCTCTACTCTTCTTGAAATGAGATTTCTTTGTGTTGCCCCCACTGCTTCCAAACTCTCAGGCTCAAGTGATCCTCCTTGTGGGGAGCCAGGTTGACCCAAGACTTCTTCAGAGGCCCTGATGGAAAGACAAAGGGAGCTTTAGATTTGTGTCCTTGTCCATGAGTGGACTTGGCAAGGCTGGTCTAGAACTGGAGCCATTTCCTCCTCAGAAGACTCAAGACTGCAGCTTCTGGGATCCCTGGGCCATTGTTATTAGTTCCTAGGCAGCTGCATCTTGTATTCTCATGTGGTATCTTGAGGTATCTTGTGCTCTCTTTGCCAGCATTGCCTAATGTAGCTCTCTGCTGACTTCGACCATCCCCCTCTCTGCAAATACTATATAGTATGCTGTACCTCTCAATGAACTTGCTTGGCATGACTCATCAGCTTAGGCAAGATTTTCTGGTCCTAGCTATTGCTTTTGTCCTCTTTACTTCCTGCCATCTATTTCTCACTCCCATCCTCTTACTCAACACCCCACTGTTCAGGACCCTTATCCCTGTGGGTTTGGGTCACCTCTTGATTTACCTTCCCAAGCAACTATAGATGTATACCACCATGCCTGACATCCTTGGCTTCTACTGGCACGCAAGTTCCTGTGCGTGCGCATGTGCGTGTGCATGTGCGTGTGCGTGTGCGTGTGCGTGTGCGTGTGCGTGTGCGTGTGTGTGTGTGTGTGTGTGTGTGTGTGTGTGTGTTTATTGACCCTAGGACCTTGAGCATGCTGGTATGAGAAAAGTTTTTTTTGGTTTGTCTATCAAAAGTAATTACCCTACCAGGGCCCATAGTCCCTGAACCTCCCCTTTCTTCTTTGTGCTGATTAGCCAGTCATGTCAGATTGTGAAGTCAAGTTCCCACCAATAGGATGAGACACAATCCTATGCCGGGGATTAAAGACAGAGGCCATTTTGGGTAAGTGTGTTTGCAAGGCCAGTTTGGGTTCCGGCACATCCCTTTTGCATCATTGGCCTTGTTGAATTACTTTCACCCTGTTCATGTGTTCCTTAATGAGACACCAAGATTATTCTTTCCCCAACAATTTGGGGGCTCTCTGGAATTTCAAATCCATCCAGGAAAGGATTTAGATCCTCTCCCTTGCAGGAGGCTTACTCCGTCCCAGTGATGGTGGCCCCCAGGATCTCAGATGAATGACACTCTTTCAGATCAATAATGATACCAGGCTGACAAGTTTCTCAGGAACACGGGAAGGTTCAAGAGAATTCTGTAATGACAAAGGAAGTTTTGTGCACAAAACCAAGGAAGGAAATGCAAACAGCAGTAAAGTCTGTCTTTGTTGCTTGAGTCATCTGGAGGCTGAATAAGAGACAGTGAATGAACTGTGTAACCAACATGAAGCAAATGTGGGGTCCTGATCAATAGCTCCATCTGTGTCGTTGGTAAGTTCTGGTTGCCAAAAAGAAGCTGACACAGAACACTGAGGGAATCGGTCAGAAATGGATGACGCTTTCAAAATCAGAATATAAAAAACAAAAACAAAAACCAAACTGTCCATCTGGGAGGTTGAGGTTTTTGATTTAGTATTAGAGCAGGAGAACTCTCTATTATGTGGGGCTGAGATGCTGACAAGTTAACTCTTACAAGTCAGGGTGGGAAACAATTATGTAGAAAGAGCTCTAAGGAAACAGATTCCCCTAGACACAGGTCACCATCTCCTCTGGGAGGCCCAGAGTATCTACTTACTCACTTAACATCCCTAAATCTATCTATCTCAACCCACACCATGCTTCTCAAGACTCCTTTGTTCTATGCTTATTGTGATTTTCTAAGTTCTTTTAACTCCAGCATCATAGTTTTAACATGACTTCCTTAGATAAGTTCTGCTGGATGTCGTGAACATCAATTAGATGATGTTTCATGGTGTATTGCTGCATTTCTTATCTGTGACTTGCACTCATTCAAAATCAAAAGCATGGCTATGGGAGATCATCATAGTTCAGCTTGTTAATTATTAGCAAAGATTAAGATGATTGGATGTGTGTGTGTGGGTGTGTTTTAGGAATGCTGAATTTGTAAAGCTTATGCAGCTACAATTTGGGCAAGTCATATAAAGTATGTAAAAGATGAGAGTTTATGTATATAAAATCAGAACTTTTAAGGTCAAAGTTCAATACACTAATGAAAAACATCTGCTTAAATGTATGTATAATCAAAGTTTATTTTGAAATGTTTGGTTTTTGCCTCAGCTTTATATAAATATTACACAGTAGTTAAAAGTACCAGACTGGTGTAACCGACCTTCTGGGTGTTCAATAACCATATTTGGAAGCCTATAATGATGTGGTCAGAAGTATTAAAACAGGAAAATATTTCCCCCTTGCTCTCCAAGGTCAACTAAGTCCCAGGGAACTATGGGACATCCTTTGAAATGTCCTGTAACTGTGGGGAGTCTCCTGTTCTCTTGTTCAGGGAGGCCATGGAGACCCTACCCAGTGAATTCTGACCAGTGTCCTGTCTACAAAGAGGAACACCGATGAAGAGAACATTTTTCTTCATGCTTCCAAGTGATCAAGCAAGATCAGTAATTTTCCCCATTCTATAATGGCAAGTAGGATTACTTCTTTGGAGTAATAGGAGGTGGGGATGATTTAAAAAATATTGACTGAACAGTCTAGAGTAAAAAGACTCCAGAGAAAAATAACCAGTTTCTCTTTTGGTTAAAACCAAATGTGTCTGTCCTTGGGCTTCTTGGTAGCCTAATCTTTTTAGAGACCAGAAAGCCAAAAGTATTTTGGGGGCCTTTCTCTCTGATCTGGTTCCTATATGGTTCTAGGGTTAACTTTCCTGACAGGGGGATAATAAAATAACAATAGAGGTCTGTTAAAAGAAAACACTTTCCAGTCAAGAGAATAGAATCTCTGACCAGGATGGAAAACTTCATATTACAGTTGGGCAAGGTCAACTGCTTGGTCAAAGGACTGTCTTTAGGAAGGCAGGATCATTTTAAACAATACTTAAGCCATCACTTATATAACGATAATTTACTATTACTAGAGAGTTCAAATGGTCAATATATGCTGGCTAAGCTTGAAAAATGCATAATAAAGAGGCAGGAAATGTGAGAAAAAAAAGTTTTTCTATCCAAAGGTAGTTTCGCCTGACAAGGGCTCTGTGTTTCCTGAGCCCCCCACCTCACCCCTGTGCACTGACTAGCCGGTTGTGTCTGACTGTGATGTTGAGCTCCCACCAATGGGGTGCAATGCAATCACCTCCTATGGCAGGGATAAAAAACAAAGCTCATTTTGGCCCAGTATGTTCTCAGTCCAATCTGGGTTCTAGCATACCTCTTTCCAAAATGAAATCACCTTGTCGAATTATTTTATTTTATGTGTTCCTTTGTGCAACAGTGAGAGTATTCTTTTCCTAACACAAGGGGCACTCTAAGACTAAGCTACATTCTCAGCCTTTGTAAAGGTTTTTGTTTTTGTTTTTTGACAGTTTCTCAACAAGCTGCTCAAGCTGACCTTGAACTCTCCATAGCCCAAACTGACCTTGAACTTGTGATCATCCTTCCCCATTATCTCAGGCCACTGAAATTCCAGGCCTGTACTACCAAGCCTGGGTTCCACCAACTTTTAACTTCAGAGCATTTAGTCGACCATTGGTTATTTCAACACTATTTCTATTTTAATATTTTCAAGTTTCTTCACTGTATCAAAAAGCTGTCATTTATTTATCTAGTTCTCTAACAACAAACTATCAGAGTGTCTCCAATTTTCTGCTATTAAAAACAATGAGAGAACCAGAGAGGTAGCTCAGTAGGTAAAGGCATTTGCAACAAAGCCTGAGGACCTGAATTCAAATCCCCAGAATCCATATGAGGAAGTAAGACACCTGACTCCCAAATGTTGTCCTATGACTTCCACATGCCCATCATGGCATGCATGCATGCCAATGTACACACACACATTAAATAATAATAATAATAATAATAATAATAATAATAATAATAATAATAATAATAATAGACTGGAGAGATGAGTCAGCAGTTAAGCACACTGGCTGCTCTTCCAGAGGTCCTGAGTTCAAATTCCCAGCACCCATATGGTAGCTCACAACCATCTACAGTGGGATCTGATGCCCTTTTCTGTCATAAAAGTGTACATGCAGATAGAGCACTCATACCTAAAATACGCAAGTCTTTCAAAACAGAAAGAAGAAGAAGAAGATAATGAAAGCCATGCCGAAGAGCTGGCTCAGTAGGTAAAGCGCTTGCCACAAGCCTGCCTGGAACCCATGATGGAAAGACAGAACAGACTCTCAAAAGTTGTCCTCTGACCATCACACATACACTGTGGCATGTGCATGCCCACATAAACATCACATACACACAATAATAATAGCATTTAAATATAAAAAATTACAATGAAAGCCATGTGGGATGCCTCATGCCCGTGAACCAAGCCCTCAGTGCAAAGACTGTAGCAAGTCTGAGGCCAGCCTGTGGCACAAAGTGAGATCATGTCTCAAAAACCAAAGAGGCAGTGCTGAAGATATAGATCAGTGGGTAGAGTGTTTGTCTTAGCATGCACAAAGCCCTGGATTATACCCCCAGCCAGGGCACACGCCTGTAATCTCAATATTTTGGAGGTAGAGGCTGGAGGATTGGGAGTTCAAAGTCATCCTTAATTACATATCAAATTTAAGGCCTGGCTGGGATATATAAGATTTTGTCTCAGAAAATTAAAAACAAAACAAAACAAAAAATAAAGTCCAGTACTTGAAAAGTAGAGACAAAATCATTGGGAATTCATGGACAGTCTTAGCTATACAGTGAGTTTGAGACTAGCCTTGACCACATGAGAGCATGAATTAAAAAAAAAAAAAAAAAACAAGAAGAGAGCTGGGAAGATGTCAGATAAAAACACTCCCTGCAAAAACTTGACAAGCAGAGCTCCATCCTGGAAGAAGGAGCCAAAGAGATGGCTCAGAAGATAAGACTACTTATTTCTCTTACAGAACACCCAGGTTGGTTTCTAGCATCCACATAATTCACTAATATCTGGAACTCCAGTTCCAGTGGCAATGACACCCTCTTATGAACTCCATGGGCTCCTGCACATATGTGGTGCACATACATAGCCTCAGGCACACACACATACACATAAGATAAAATAAATCTTAGAGAGAACTGACTTCACAGACTTGTCCTATGACCTCCACACATGTACAATATAACATACACACACACACCATACAATAGCAATAAGCAAAATTTTTATTGATATGAATGTTCTGTCTGCATGTACACCTGAATGCCAGCAGAGGCCAGCAGATCCCATTATATATAGTTACTAGCCACCATGTGGGTGCTGGGAATTGAACCCAGAACCTCTGAAACAGCAGTCAATGCTCTTATCTGCTGAGCCATTTCTCTAGCTCCCAACAAAATATTTAAAAGCCTCCCTCCTGTGGTCTAGCAGAAGATGCTGTGCAAGTTGCCAAGGAAAAGAAGCAATCAAGTAGTCCTATCCAGTTGTCATGCCCATGAACCATGACAATGACCATGGCAAGATATCACTAACAGTGCAATGGCAGTATTCAGATCTCGGCAGTAAGCAACAGCTCTCTACACTGGACTTAAGGCTTGCTCAACAGGAGGGAAATCACACTTGGTACTGGAAACTGAGCCAAACGCCAGGGGCTCAGTTTCTACTACCTACAACCCCCGCCACTTCACTAAACTAGCATAATTCCTAACTGCATTCCCAAACTAATTCTTAGGCCCATAGATAAGTATGTCTCTCACTCCCCAGATCAATGAAGCTTCTCTTTGTGGCAAACAGAGACCATTGCAGATAACCACAACATGCACTCAGCCCCAGCGGCTATAACTACAACACAACTCCTACACTCAAGGCTCAAGGAAAATGTCAGAAGAAGGATCAGAAAGATTCTAAGAGCCAGAGGGCCAGGAAGTCTGTGGTGAGATTGTATCTCCTAGAAATGACAGGGAAGTGACACTCAGGTTACCTCTACAATACGGCTGCTTAAGTGAGACCTGGACAATGACAAAACCAATAGACAAGCTAACCGGGAAGATGGAAATCTCATGGGACCCCACGCCTAGACAAAGGACTACAGGTAACTAGTCACTGGGATGAGCCCTTTAATTGGTTATCCAATACAAAGTGATGGGCCCTGAAATTGTATACACAAACAACAGTAAATGGACTCAGCAGGTTGTAGTTGTATATTTATGCATATATATTATGTGTTTGTAACAATGACAACCAAAGAGAACAAGGCCATCTGTTGGGGGGGGGGGGGGAGGGGCATGGGAGGAGTTGGAGGAAGGGAACATGGAAGAGGTTGGAGGGAAGAAAGAGAAAATGGAAGTGATATAATTATATTTTCATAAAATAAATAATAACCAACTTTTTAAAAAAGAAGAAAGAAAAGTAATAAAAGAAGGAAAGGGAGGAGAAGATAAACATCCTAGGACAAATCTCTTCCTCTTCCTGGGCAACCAGTTTTACAACCTATCTTTCTAAAAGCGGCACTTCTAAGTCCAAGGGGTCCATAGGTAAGAGTTTAATGGAATGGCTAACCTACTCTTCTGTACAGACTTTCTGTATCTAACATGTGACACTCTCTCCTGTGCATATCTGGAAACTGCTGTCATTTGCCTTCTGCTCTAGAAAAGCTCCCTTCCCTGCCAGTCCCCATTCCAGATGAAAGGGACCTCTGAAATCCTTCAGTTTCACTTCTGAAGCAGCAATCTGTCCTCTCCCATGAGTGTGCAGTAGCTCCCATGCCTGAAGTTCACTGGAACACAATGCTTGTCCTCTCTGTGCCTTAGCCTCTTCATCTGTGCAGGCGGAGGAAGAGAGGACCTAACTCAGCTCACCATGGTTACCATAGCTCAACTTCCACTGGACCACAGTGACACATACTGAGCTGTCTCATTAATGAATGTGGATTCATTGGTGGAGTTGAATGGCTACAAGAAACTATTTCTCCTAAAAAGCTCAAAAATATTTGACAACAGGCTCTTGAAAAACAAGTAACACATAAGAAAGATGCCGCTGTAGCCAAGGTCAAGTCATAGGTATCATAATAAATGTTAACGTTAACACTTCATGTGCTTCGGGGCTGACTCTCAACTCCTCCGCACCATTACATGAGCTCTCACAATCTTTTTGGTCACATGTTTTGTTTTATTTGTTTTGTTGACAGCGTCTCAGGTAGCCCACACAGACTTTGAATTCTGTACGTCAGAATCTAACAGTCCCAGTGTCACAAAGAGACAGACAGACACAGGCAGAGTAACTCACTGAGACGATTTACTTCTTGCACACTGGCATACAATGACCCAAACCAGGTGAACAATCACACTGGGGCAGGATGTTCCTTCAGTTTTTGTCCTAAAGCAGGTGGTGACTGTGTCTAATTCTCCTGGTAGGCGCTTGACTTCAAGATTGGATGTGATTCATGATTGGCATGAAGGGGAGGGTGTGATGGAGTCAAATCTCAGGAATGTCTGGCATCCAGAGCTTGGGCCAACAGGCGCGTACACAGAGGTTCACAGGATGGGGAGGTTTGTAGGATCCTGGCCCTTGCTGAGCTAGCCTTCTCAGAGAGAAGATTGTTCTTCACACACGCATACGTGAGAGGATAAGCTTCAACTTCTGACCCTCTGCCTCTACTTCCTTCATGCTGGGATTACAAGCACATGCCTTCATGCATGACTAGTCCTCACAATCCAAAGAAGCAGCCACTATTTATATAGCCTCCTCTTGGGATTCACACCCCAGACCAGCCCTCCCACCTTGGGACTAGGTAGGCCTGGGCCATAGCTGACTGACTTTGGACTTCAGAGTGCCATGCTCATCTCTGAAGCACGTCTATCTTTGTCTGCCTCCCTCCAGGAGTACTTTGGAGGTTTCTGAGATCTGCAGCACAGAAGGGGAAGGAGAAAGGTGAGGCTCTGAACTCTGAGGAGGGGTTGTCTGAACTCTATGCTGATGCTTCTGGTTCAGACTCCACATGACCCAAAGGAGTCCTACCCATCTGTTAGATAACAGTTTCCTCCTGGATCACAACCTTCCATATTGGAGGCAAACTTCTTAAGGCATAGGATGTAAGGGGAGAGTGAAACACGATATTCTAGAAGGGGATGTTTAAAAGAAGGTGAAACAAGATAATCGATTTGAAAGGGAGTGAAACACTCCATACTGCACAGAAGCTCCATTAAAACAGAAAACTAACTGTTTAGAACAGCTTCTGGAAGTTCCTGAAACTGACCATATTCAATAGGCCCCTCCTACCCCAAGGCTCTATAAACAAGTGATTTTCAGATAAGCAAGAAGACTCTGAGACAAGCTGAGCAACCTGGAAGAAACAGAGAGCAGCCAGAAGCCTAGAAGGAACAAAAACCAGTTGAACTGCCTGGAAGAGATTCAGACTGACTGAGCCGCCTGGAAAGGACATCGTTTAAGCTGCCTGTGCAGGGTGCTCCAGGTTTCCAGATTTTGTGAGCTGTCACTTATGCTGGGGTGGGCTTTGGTGATGAAACTGCCATTGAATCATTTCTGGTCCCGTAAATCACCCATATGCTTGTAAGGAACGTCAACAAAACTTATGGGTTCACCAAGTTCGACTTCAGTATATCCTTACTTTGATCTGTCATGGGCTCCCTATCTGGGGTGAGTGGATGGCTGTACACATTTCCCCAAGAAAAGTTTGTCACACAACGCCCTCAATTCCAAGACACAAAGAATCTATCACCTTGGAATCTGGCACCTCACAAACAAGGAGCAACAGTGAAACCATGGTTCAGACACTGTGCTGTGCTCAACAGGGGTGAAGATGGTTTCAGTAGTTCATAGCCAATGGCGGCATCCTGCTCTCCTTGACCTCAAAGCCTTTTCCTTTTCCACCTCTTTCATCCAGTGATAGGAATCCTCTGGGATAATGTAATCCGCAGAGGAACTTTTACTCACACTAACTGAAAAAATACATCTAGAAATGGGGCTCTAGAATAGGGACTATTAAAAATGCTCTGGCCTTCAAAAACCCAGGCTCTGTCCACTGTTCCCAGAGATGCCTAAAGATAAGGAATATTGGGTACTTTTATTTAAAAAGTCAGAATCTGGAAAGCTTTTGCTCCAAAATGTGGAGAACTAGGTTCAACCCTAGAACCCACGCAAAGCATTGTGTGGTGCCATCCAGTTAAAATCCCAGTGTTCCTGAAATGAGGTGGAGCAAGAAGAACCCCAGGATGAGCAAAGTATGTACATAGCTGCAAACAGCAAAAAGACCCTGCCTCAAATAACTTGAAAGGTAAGGACCAACACTCAAAGTTGTCCTTTGACCTTTGCATATGAGGGCTTGTGTATACATGTATATCACACACATCACACACACACACACACACACACACACACACACACACACACACACACATACACACACAAATAAATAAATAAACAAATAAATGCCAGAATCCTATGATCGGTTATTAGCAAAGAAAAGAAGAGAGTCCATTCCTCATATGTGCATAGCTATGTGGGAACTTCTCCAGGGGCCATCCTCACGAGCTTGGATAAATTTCAGTATAGCCACACAATGGGCAACAAGGAAGCAATGTAAAAAAAATGACTGACACATTATGATGGTTAATCTTCATTGTCAATTTGGTTGGATTAATAAATGCCTAGGGCCTCAGTTAGCAACACCTTTGGGTGTGTCTATGAAGGTGTTTCCAGAGAAGATTAACTGTAGGAACTGGTCCTGAGTGTGGGGAGTGGATGAAGTCCTGAGTGAATACTGTTGTTGACTCAATAGTGGCCATTTGTTGTTAACTCAAAAATGGCCATGTCAAGGGCCACAATACTTCAGACTCATGGAAATGTCAAAGCCTTCCCTGGGCAAGGCTCAGAGGAATGGCAAAGCCTTCCCTTGACCCCCCAAAAATGCTAAAGAATTGACCTTTTGCTAAAACCAATATATGCAGAAAGTATGACCACAGGTTCCTTCTCCCCGATGTTACAGGCTGAGACCACTCCCCTAGAGAGATCTCTTACTGAGATGAACTAACCTGACTCCTCCTTTAGCTGTATACAATAAGTCCACCTCCTTGTTCAGCTGCATGTAATGAAGCCATGATTTAGATGTATAAAATAAACTGAGTTTCCAGACTGCTGCTAGTGTTTTTCCATCAGAGCAATCCACCAAAGCCCAGATTTCTGTACGTGTGTCTTTGAGTCTGTCCTTTCTTCAGTCTCCTAGTCTTCATCCATCATGCTAGTCTGGGCAAATCCAAAGCCATGCGGATTGCAAAGGATTGGTCACCAAGGGTGGGCAGCACCATCCTATGTGCTGGGTCCTGAATTAAATAAAAAGGGAAAGAGAAGAGGTCTGGCATTCCTCAGTCTTCCTGTCTATGGAGAAGTGAACGAGGCAGCCTCACACGCCTGCTTCTAAGGGCACCCTCAGTGCTGTGCCATGCCTTACCTGCCATGATAGAGTGTAGCCACAAACCGAATTAAAAACCAACCCATGCAAAAACCTATTCCTCTCTTAAGTTGCCTCTTGCAGGGCATTTGATCATAAGCCATTCAGTCTCTGTGTGGACATATGGATTTCACAGACGTAACGTTAAGTGAGAAAAGCCAGGTACAGTGAGCAGACTCTCACTCATACCAAGTTCGAGGTCAGGCAAGACGGTAGAGAAGAAAATAGTGGTTACCTCTATGTGAGTATGTGTGAATTTGTGTAAATTCTGCTACTTCTCTAGAGGCTTTCACAGCAAGATTCAGCTGCCTTTAGGTTTCACCTGAGAGGCTTTTCTTGCTTGCCCGCCAGCTTGCTTGACAGGGGCAATGTATAATATATTATACATTACACTGAAAGCAATGTAGAGAATCCTCTTTTTTGTTTGGTTTGGTTCTTGAGACAGGATCTCACTGTGCAGCCCTGGCTGTCCTGGAACTCGCTCTGTAGAACGGGCTGGCCTTGAGATCACAGAGATCAGCCTGCCTCTGCCTTTCCAGCACTGGGATAAAAAGTGTGCACTACTGCACCTGGCCTGAATCACTTTGTTTTGAGAGAGGGTCTTGTTTTACAGCCCTGGACAGCCTGGTACTCTCTATGAGGCCCAGTCTGGCTTCAGACTCATAGCAGTTCTGGTTTGGTCCCCCAAGTTTACCACAATACTTATCTAAAGTACTATACATACTATGTAAGTGCTCTGCCACTGAGCTAAATCCTCAATGAATACATCCCAATGAATGTTTGTATTTTAGTCCTCTGTAAAGGGAACTCAAAGCTATGAGACTCAAATCTGGCTAGGTGGGTTTTATAATCAGATAGGGGAAACAGTTCACCATGATGAAATAATATGTTCTCACCTATTCAGTTGTGGCTAGGAGTTGGCTGGGTACCCACTCTCTGCTAGGCACTGAATTAGGTGGAGGAAATGCAGTAGTAACCCTGCCCCAGCTCTGCCCTAGAGATGCTGAGGCTAGTGGAATTTTAATCCACTTCAATGTAGTCCAGTTTCATTCCTTGCATCTCCAGCCGACACTGTTCTAGTTCTGGCCCCATCTTCTGTACTCTCTGGTCTTTCGTAATTATTTCCTGATGGATCCCACTTCTAAACTCCTGCTTGCCATTCATTTCTCACACCAAAGGTCCCTATGTAAGTGCCTAGTTAAAAGATCCACAATTGCACTGGAACATGGTTCAGTGGAGGGGCACTTACATGGCATGTTTAAGGCCCTGAGTACCACCCAGTTTGGAACTCTCCACTGTCCAGGCAACTGTGGTGCCAGCCTGAAGAATTGAACTCTCACTTCCAAAGTACTTGTTTAATTATCACCATAGGCAAGGTCCTAGTGTGCCCTGAGTCCAGTGGGCCTCTGCTTTTAGATAGTCATTAGACAATGGTACCCACCAACAGCAGCACACTGCTTTCTCAGGGAGGCCCAGCGTGCACCACTCTCTCACCCTCCCAATGCCTCCTCCATCAGGGCAGTTTGACTCTCTGCGACACCACCCTAGTGACAGCCAGACCTCTGTTTGTTTACACAGGCTGGTCTGGAGATCCTAAACTCATCTTCCTGCTGTGGTGGTCTGAAATGTCTTTCCTTCTCCTTCTCTAGGTTGATTCTTACTGTCCAAGATATTGCCTTTTCCAGGAGCCCCACCCTGAGGCTCCCTATGGAGTCAGGCATTTCCCAGGCAGAGCCCCACAACTTCCCAGAGGAAGATGTCTGTTTGCCTCTTGTTTCCATGAGTCTCCATTTGCTTGAGGTCAGACTCTATTCAGGCCACCAGCCTCAGGATCCCTAAATCACTCTTCATATCCACAGCTGGGTCTTCAGTGGTGAGTGGCAAGGCCTGGACAGAATATGCTCAGCATATTCCTTCCTTCCTTCCTTCCTTCCTTCCTTCCTTCCTTCCTTCCTTCCCTCCCTCCCTCCCCCCATTTCCCTCCCTCCCTCCCTTTTTTAATCTAAAATTTTTAAAAATATTTTATTAAGAAAAATTTCCATTCATTTTACACACTAATCAAAGGTCCCCCTCTTCCTTCCTCCTGCTTCCCCGGCCCCAACCAACCCCCACTCACCCCCCACAACAAGGCAAAGCTTCCCATGGGGAGGCATATCCAGTAGAGGCAAGTCCAAGCCCTTCCCCCTGCCTCAAGGCTGCACAAGGTGTCCCATCATAGGTAGTGGATTCCAAAAAGCCCCCTTATGCACCTGGGATGGATTCTGATTCTACCTCCAGCCCATCCCCCACCCCCCTTAAGCAAATCAAGCTACACAATTGTCTTGCCATCTAGAGGGCCTAGTCCAGTCTCATGCAGGCTCCACAGCCATTGATCCAACTTTCATTAGCTCCCACTAGTTTGGCTTGGTCGTCTCTGCAGGTTTCCCCATGATGATCCTGATGCACTTGCTCATAGAATCCCTCTTCTCTCTTCCTACTGGACTTCTGGAGCTCTACTGGTGTTTGGCTGTGGATCTCTGCATCTGCCTCCATCAGTCATTGGAGAAAAGCTCTGTGATGACAATTAGAGTATTCACCAATCTGATCACCAGGGCAAGCCAGTTCAGTTCAAGCACCCTCTCCACTATTTCTAGTAGTTTAGGCTGGGGTCATCCTTGGGGATTCTTCCCTAGCAACGGGTTTTTCTCTATCCCCATGATATCTCCCTCCATCATGGTATCTCTCTCATTGCTTTCCCACTCCATCCCTGTTCCAGCTCAACCATCCCATCACTTTATGTTCTCATCACCCATCCCCCCTACCCTTCATTGCCCACCCCTTACCCCCAGTTCACTCATGGAGATCTCATCTATTTCCTGTTCTCAAGGCCATCTATGCATCCCTCTTTGGGTCTTCCTTGTTAGCTAGCTTCTCTGGAGTTGTGGGTTGTTGTCTGGTTATCCTTTGTTTTTCTTCTAGTATCCACTTATGAGTGGGTGCATATCATGTTTGTCCTTCTGAGTCTCCATTACCTCACTCAGGATGATATTTTTCTAGTTCCATCCATTTTCCTGCCAATTTCGTGATGTCATTATTTTTTCTCTGATGAGTAGTACTCTATTGTGTATATGTACCACATTTTTTAAAAATCTGTTCTTCAGTTGAGAAGCATCTATGTTGTTTCCAGGTTCTGGCTATTACAAATGATGCTGCTATGAACATAGTTGAGCATGTGTCCCTGTGGTATGATTGAGCATTCCTTAGATATATACCCAACAGTGATATAGCTGGGTCTTGATTGATTCCCAATTTTCTGAGAAACCACCACACTGATTTCCAAAGTGGCTGTACAAGTTCGCACTCCCACCATCAGTGGAGGAGTGTTCCCCCTGCTTCACATCCTCTCCAACATAAGCTGTCTGCAGTCCTTTTGATCTTAGCCACTCTGACAGGTGTAAGATGGTATCTCAGAGTCATTTTGATTTGCATCTCCCTGATGACTAAAGATGCTGAACAATTCCTTAAATGTCTTTCGGACATTTTAAATTCTTCCTTTGAGAATTTTCTGTTTAGCTCTATAGCCCATTTCAATTGGATTGTTCATTATTATGATGTCTAGATTCTTGAGTTCTTTATATATTTTGGAGATCAGCCCTCTGTCAGATGTGGGATTTGTGAAAACGTTTTCCCATTCTGTAGGCTATTGTTTTGTCTTATTTACTGTGTCCTTTGCCTTTCAGAAGCTTCTCAGTTTCAGGAGGGCCCATTTATTAATCTTTGCTCTCAGAGTCTGTGCTACTAGTGTTATATTTAGAAAGTGATCTCCTGTGCCAGTGCGTTCAAGACTACTTCCTACTTTCTCTTCTATCAGGTTCAGTGTAACTGGTTTTATGTTGAGGTCTTTGATCCACTTGGACTTGAGTTTTGTGCATGGAGATAGATATGGATCTATTTGTAATTTTCTACATGTTGATGTCCAGTTATGCCAGCACCATTTGTTGAAGATGCTTTCTTTTTTCCATTGTACAGTTTTGGCTTCTTTGTCAAAAATCAGGTGTTCATAAGTGTGTGGGTTAATGTCAGTGTCTTCAATTGGATTCAATTGGTCTACATGTCGGTTTTTATGCAAATACCAAGCTTTTTTATTATTATTACTAGCTCTATAGTAGAGCTTAATGTCAGGGATGGTAATGCCTCCAGAAATGGCTTTACTGTACAGTATTGTTCTAGCTATCCTGGGTTTTCTGTTTTTCCAAATGAAGTTGAGTGTTGTTCTTTCCAGGTCTGTGAAGAATTGTGTTGTGATTTTGATGGGGATTGCATTGAATCTGTAGATTGCTTTTGGTAAGATTGTCATTTCTACTATGTTAATCCTACCTATCCATGAGCATGGGAGATCTTTCCATCTTCTAAAGGCCTCTTCCATTTCTTTCTTCAAGGGCTTGAAGTTCTTGTTGTACAGGTCCTTTACTTGCTTGGTTAGAGTTACCCCCAGGTATTTTATATTGTTTGTGGCTATTGTGAAGGGTGATGTTTCTCTGGTTTCTTTCTTAACCTGTTTATCGTTTGTCTATAGGAGGGCTACTGACTTTTTTTTTTTAGTTAATCTTGTATCCTGCCACATTACTTAAGGTGTTTATCAGCTGTAGGAGTTCCCTGGTAGAATTTTTGGAGTCACTTATGTATATTATCTTATCATCTGCAAATAGTGAAAGTTTGACTTCTTCCTTTCCAGTTTGTATCCCCTTGATCTCCTTTAGTTGTCTTATTGCTCTAGCAAGAACTTCAAGTACTATATTGAAGAGATATGGTGAAAGTGGACATCCTTGTCTTGTTCCTGATTTTAGTGGAATCGCTTTGAGTTTATCTCCATTTAATTTGATGTTGGCTGTTGGCTTGCTGTAAATTGCCTTTATTATGTTTAGTTATGTTCCTTGTATTCCTGATCTCTACAAGGCCTTTATCAGGGTTCCTCTGTGAAGTCCTGGTTACTCTGTGGACCAAGCTGGCCCCAAACTCACAAAGATCCACCTACTTCTGCCTCCCAATCGCTGGGATTAAAGGCATGCACCACCACCACCCGACCAGCATTTTCTTAATAGGGTAGTCTTGACTGGCCCCAAGATATGGGTAGAACTTTAAAATATTTTTTGAAGAGCTTTAATTACATTTTAAATTGTGTGTGTGTGTGTGTGTGTGTGTGTGTGTGTGTGTGTACATATGAGTGCAGCACACTGTGCACTCATAAGGAGGTCAAAGGACAACTTGTCAGAGTTTGCTCACTCCTTCCACCGCATGGCTTCAGGGGACTGATCTCAATTCTCAGGCTTGGCACTAAAAGCCTTTACACACGGTGCCATCTCACTGGCCTAAGTCCTTCCTTTTTAAACAAGTTGCAAATGTACATAAAACAAAACCCAAAAGGAGCAGAAAGGTTTTATAATGAAAATTAAAAGTGGGTCACTTCCCAATAACCTAGTTCTTCTCCCCAGAGGCCACCATTGGTATCACTTTCTTAGTGTTCTGCGCAGACGAGGGCTGTCAGTCTCCCTTACTCACTCTCCTTTGTTTTTGGAAAAACTTAAAACAAGAAGGTTGCAAGAATAGTGCAGTAAACACCCTCTGCCAAATTTCACCAATTAATGATTGGCCATATTATGTGAAATATTTTGCAAGCATTATTATCACTTAATGCTTGCAACCCCATACTTTCATGTCAGTTTTGTACATGAGGTCAATGAGGCGCCAGCCAGGGTAAAGGACTTGCCCACAGCTGGATCAGAGCTGGGCTTTCCCCTCGGGCGGTAGGAAGACTTTGATGTGAGTTCCTTCATTCCTGATTCTTTGTGCAGGGAAGCATTTCTTTCTCAAAATGGGAAATACACCTCCCCGGGTAGTCACCAGATGATCAGCGGAAAAGTACACAGCTCTGGAGGCATTTCTTCTACTAAAGCCTCCTCATAACCTGAGCTCAGCGGCTCTCAGGTGCTGCTACCACCTGCTCCAATATCACCTTCACCGTGAAAAATGACTTAGCTCAGACTCTGCTAAAAATTCAGGCTGATTCCGAACTGCCAGCCCCTTGAGCCAGGAATCTCAGGCCTAAGCGACCCCTCCCTCACTTTGTCTCACTCCCCTCTCTCCCCACTCCTCCTAAGACATGTCTCACTATGGTCCAGGCTGACCTCAAACTCTCCATCCTCCTAGATCTGCCTCCAGAGTCCTGGGACCACATACTCCTTTCTTGTTCCTCCTCCCCCACCTCTACCTGCATACCTTGGGAACATTTCCGCATGCTCCCTGCTTAGATCCATCTCATTGCTGCTGGAAGCACTCTGTCTCTTAAGGAGCAGGGGTTGTCCCCTCCACCCTGCTCCCCTCCGCCCATTCTGCTCTCCTCTGTTCTTTCCTTTCCTAGTGGCCTTTTGCCTGGAAGTCTGGGCAACAGTGGCCTACAGCAATAGTTCGGCCGCTTCTTGGCAAAGTGACCTTGCACAAGCTATTCCCAGCGTCTGAGCCTTTGTTTCAGCATGCACCTAATGAAGGTGCCTAACTCTGAATCTTGCAGAATTGGGCTCACTCATCTCCCATCTTAGAACTGATAGCTGCTGACATCTAATCATGTCGGAAACACTATGTATTATTACTTAACAGTTCCTCGCACCTCAGTTTCCTCACCTAAAACAGGAATGATCATGGAAAGATTGAGGAACTTTAATGAGTTCAAACATGGGGAGCACTTGAAACAGTTCCTAGCCCTAATAGTGCTATCTGGGTCGACCGTAGACCCGGCACAAAGTAGGGGTGCAGGCTGGGCGCGGGCAGAAGGCCGCAGCAAAGAGGCTACGAGGGAGGCAGGGGCCCTGGGGGAGACCGCGGAGATCCGCGGCTCCCTTCCGGGAGCAGCCCAGCCCAGCGCCGCAGCTGTCAGGCCGCGGGCGTCGGCGCCAGTCCACCAAACCTGAAAGTTCCATCCCAGCGCCTCCACCTTCCCAGCCTGGACAAGTTACCTTGCGCCCGCTGCTCCCGGTCCCGCCCCCGCCATCCATTGGCCGACGGGTTTCTTTGTTAGCAGGAGCGTGCGGGCGCCATTGGCCCGCGGGGCTGCCGGTTGCGGCGCCCCGCCCCGCCCCGCCCCGAGTGCGCGCGGCGCCGCGCTCGGTTCGTTCGCGGTGGCGGCGGGCGCCCGGTGAGCGCGACGGCTGGACTTGCCGGCCGGCGCCTTGGGGGCGGCCGCGGTGGAGGCAGCGGCCCGAGGCCGCGTCCGTCCATGGGCCCGCAGCGGCCCGGCGGCGGGGCGGGGCGCGAGGCGGCGCGCGCGCTCTGAGGCCGCGGCGAGCAGGCGGGGCGCGGCGTGAGCGGGGAGGCCTTTCCGGGCCTGCGGCGGCCAGCGCAAAATGCGGCGGCGGCCGCGCTGAGTCCCGACCTCCGGGGGCGCGCTGGGCCGAAGTGGCCCGCGCCGCGGCCGCCTAGGCGACATGTCGGCGGCCAAGGAAAACCCGTGCAGGAAATTTCAGGCCAACATCTTCAACAAGAGCAAGTGTCAGAACTGCTTCAAGCCCCGCGAGTCGCATCTGCTCAACGACGAGGACCTGACGCAGGTGAGCTGCCGCGGGGTGCGGAGCTGGGAGTCCTGCCTGCGAGTCGGGCGAGGAGCCCGGAGCCTGCGAAGGCCAAGAGAAAATAAAAATGGAGCAGGAAAAAAAAAAATGCGTGAGAGTTGGGGGATGGGGTTGGAATGGGGGCGGGAAGAGTATCGATAGAGCCGGGACAAAGGGAAAATCCTCAAGTATGCCGAAAAATAACATCCTTTCCCGTTCCCATAGCTCTGCCGTGTGATTCATGCTTTTTGGGTGACTCAAAAAAAATGTCTGGTTTCCCTGGATAGGAACAAAAGTGGGGCTTGCTTGCCGCTTGTCAGGACTCTCCTACCCACCCCCAGACTCTTGTCTTGGGGCTGGACTCAGACTTGGCCACCAGACTGTCCCAGGAATTGGCTTGTCTGCGTGGGCCATCAGCTTCCATCTTGTGGAACAGAGCCTGCCCTCCTAAGTCGCTGTCACCATCAGGGCTCCATCAGTAGAGAGGTGGGGTGTTTCCAAGTGGGGATGGATGGGTCTTGCTCTTGAACTGATGATAGGGACGGTTTTTGTTGAGGGGGTCCCGGTTTCTGCTCTTTGGCTGGGGAGTCCAAGAAGACTTGTGCATTCTGGGGAAAGTTGATTCCCTCCTCTTTATGTCTTTATCTGTTGGTCGGGATTTTGGATCGGATTAGTAGCTCTTCCTACCCCGCGTCGAAGTCACAGACAGGAAAAATAGTTCTAGGCCTCCACCCCCGAGTAATAAACGTCGGAGATGGGAAATTTGTGTTGATACAAGGTTCCTGGTTTGGGCCACAGGCCCTGTTGGCCCTTGGGAACTGGGTGCTCTCAGGCTTCTGGTGTTGAAAATTCCTGATCTTATTTGTACCACTTTGGGAAGGACCTGTGCATCCTGCTTACTTTTCCCCCAACTCTTTAGTTAACTCTCAACACCTGATTGTCCCCTGCTTGCTGAATGCCAGTGGAGTTTCCCGATGCATTCCAGTCCAGTGCCACCTGGTACTAGCCACTCCTCTTTGGAAAGGGCTGTTTAGACTGAAAACATTGCTTTGAAGTTCCCTGGTTTGGCTCTTTTTAATGTCTTTCTGGGCAAGCAAGGTTTGACTTGTTTTATGGGGCAAACCAGAATTGGGTGGTAGGGCAGGGGTTTATGGCATCTTTCTCTGAGGTCAGATTTCCAATAGCCAGGAAGTAATCAGGAAGCTTAACTAGATTCTCCAGGTCTCAGTCATTGATTTGTGAGGACACCCAGGGCCTTAGCGACCTGTCTACTTGGGAAGGGCAGAACTCCTGAAGAGAGAGAAATGGTGATTTCCTCTTCTCATTTGAACTCTGTTCTGGGAAGCAGTTTGTGGGATTTATGAGGTGACTGCTTCTAGTCTTGGCTGTGACTTTCTGAGATCTGACCTTGAACGTGTCTTTTTACCTCTGTGTGTTTTAATTTCCTTATCTGTAAACTGGTAATAGTGATTACTGGCTTACTTCTCCCATGGTGCTATTATGAAAAGCAAGAAATATATTTTATTGAGCTTTTCCTCTTATAATTTAACAAACCGAAAAACCACCCATAGAACGGTCAACTTTGATTTAAGTTTCTGGACTTGGCAAAGGCTGTTTTGAGAGAGGTTTGTAAGTTTCCAGGTTATTTGGAGAAACCACACAAACTGGTAATTAGATATTTATGCTACACAGGGGCTTTTACTGATTCTTAAGTTTAGATGAATGAGTGGAATTTAAATGTTTGAGTCTAAAATATTAAAACAAAAAAATCAGTTGATTATTAATTAAGTTCAAGGGATGAGGCAGATTGAAAGTATGGACTCTTTCGCTGTTTTCAAAGTGGAATTGTAGGTTTTGAAGCAGGCCTGAGACCTCCAGGGCACAATTTGAATAGTAGTTCCTAAAATAATGAGTAGGGTTATTTGTGTGGGGAGAGATTAGCCCCGTTGTCTACCTCCTGGGATCTTTCAGGAAGAAACTGCTCTTGAAAGGCGAGCAGGGAGACTGGAGGCTCTTGCCAACAGCATTTTTCGCTCGCTGCTCTCTGTATCCGGTTCTCCCAGAGCCTTTTGCTCTCCTTATGGCTCCATTGGAAAACCTCAGCCAATTGGTTCCTGTCAGCCTCCCCCAATCCCCTGCTTCCTGTTGCCCCTCCCACCCAGAGCTTATTTTAGACTGTCCAAACTGGAAGATACATCATCAGCCATCATCAAAGCCACCCCCTCTGTAATAGTTGAGGATGTGAGTCTAGGGAGGCGGGGACAGCTTCTGCTCTCAAGGATGTCATCTTCCCAGGAGCACACATTCCTTTGAGCCTTCTGATTTAAGCTTTATTTCCTCAGCTGTTGGTTTTGTTTATTTGTTTTCCCCTAGAGAGGTAGGGAACTTCTTTCAGGCCTGCTTATGTTGTGGCATCAGACCTGGGAAGTACTTGGAGGTCAGTTAAACTAGCCACTTCCTTTCATTGCAGAAAGCCTGACACTCAGAAGGGAAAGATTTGCAGGAGCATAGCATGGATTCCGAAGTGCCTTCTTTGTCCCCTTCTCTAGGGGTCTATAGCAGCTACCTCGTGGGTACATCAGGACAGTTAAGTTTCAGAAAGCACCTTAACAGTATTGTTTGGGGCCAAGGAGTCCTGCTTCCCCTGCCCTGGAATGCAGACTGATCTGGGCTATGTTAACCACAGTTCTTAAAAAGTGGTGGTTGTCACTCGGATGATGCTGTGCTTGCTCAGCCCCTTTTCCCAGGGTGACATTTTTCTTCAATCCTCCTGTGCATTTCTCTGCATATAGATGGACAGAAGCATCATTGAAACCTTCAAAATTTTTAACATTTATTTATTGTGTGGTGTGGGCATCCACTTGCCCCAGGGCACCACTTGTGAGTCAGTTCTCCTTGTATCATGGTTTGGGGATCAAACTCAGGTCATTAGGCTTGGCAACAAGTGTCTACCTGCTGAGCCATCTCAGCCACCCTCATCCAACCTTTTGAAGCCTGAGCTTTGTGCTTATATTCTCCAGCATACTTCTTTCTGCTTGACAATGTCTAGAGCTCCTTTTCATGTTGTTACTTCTAAAAACATAAAATTGTTTTCCATATGGGCTCGTTTGGAATGCACTATAATTTAACCCATTCCCTCAGTGATGAATAGTAAAGGCCACTGATGAGTTTTGCTGTTATAAATAGTGAATAGAGGGCTAGCAAGATGGCTCAGAAGGTCAAGTGCTTGCTCTGCAAGCCAGGCCTGAGAACCTGAGTTCCTTCTCCTGAACCCATGTAAAGGTAGAAGAAGAAGTCAAGTCCACAAAGTCGTTCTGACTTTCATATATGTGCTGTGGTGTGTGTGTGTGTGTGTGTGTGTGTGTGTGTGTGTGTGTATCCCCATATATACATTTATGTATGCATACAACACACTAATTTTTAACAAATAAATGTCCTCTTAAAAGATTTATTTTTATTAAATTTAATCATATGTAGGAGCCTGTGTGTGTGTGTGTGTGTGTGTGTGTGTGTGTGTGTGTATACATATATATGCACGAATATGTGGATGCGGACATGGAAGCCAAAGGTGTTGAATCCCCTGAAGCCAGTGTTAAAACAGACAGTTGTCAACTGCCTGATGTGGGTGCTAGGAACTGAACTCTGGTCCTCTGGAAGACCAACAAATGCTGTTAACCACTGAGCCACCTCTCCGGCCCAGTTGTGTCTGTCTAGCTAAAAGCTTTTATAGTACTTTTGGTTGGGTGTGTGCGTGCAGGAATTCAAATATTTCTCTGGGGTAGATACCTAAAAATAGAATGGTTGGGTTAACATCAAGTTCACTAAATTTCCAAAACAATGTCATAACATTTTCAGAAATGGATATTACTGAATGATTTTATTTTTAATGAGTTCCCTATTGCCATGTAAGTTAAACCCCCTTTTAAAATTTTATTTTTATTATTTTTAATCATGTGTGTGTCTGTGTGTGAATATGTACATGTGAGTACAAGTTTGATGGAATCTTACATAGCCCAAGTTGTCCTTGAACTAGCGTTGGAGCTATGGCATGCCTTGTGCTGATCCTCCTGTTTCCACCTCCAAAATATTAGGATTAAAAACAGGTCTATAACACCATGATGGCTCTTTTTTGTAGTATTTATTAAGTTATTTTCATTTTCCCTGTGAATTGTTGTTTGTATTGCATTGTTTGCTCATTTTTTCCATTAAGCCCCTTCCCCTGATGATTTATAGTTTTTTGTATATGCTTTTGGTCAGGGTCTACAAACTTTGTATAGAGGGCCTAATAGTAAATATTTTAGCCTCTGTGGGACATATAGACTCTGAAAATTGTGTAACTGTTATCATGGTACATAATGAACTATAGATGATACTATGCCCAATGTATGTGGTTGTGTTCCAGTAAAACTTTATTAGCAAAAACAGGCAGCTGGCATGATTAACCTGCGAGTTATAGTTTGCCACCCCTCCCAAAATATGGTGGATATTTCCAAGTGTCACTTGTCTCTTTGTGTGTGGCTATTTTTTATATAGTAGTTTTAAAATGAATGCAGTTGGGACTAGGGCTTCAGCTCATGATAGAACATAAGCTTAGCATGATTAGAGTCCCTGGGTTTAATCCCCAGAATCAATATAATAAAGTACAATTATTACACTCTGTGTGTATGTGTGTGTGTGTGTGTGTGTGTGTGTGTGTGTGTAGATCAGAGATCTCTCCTTCCACTATGCAGGTCCTAGAGATCCAGTTTGGTTAGCAGACTCATTGACAAACACGTTTACCCGCTGGGTCATCTCTTTGACCTCTTTAATATCATGTGTAAGAAGATCTTCTCTCCAATAGTCTCTAATATTATTAGTTGGTTTACAGTTATTTTTATTTTTAGCTTTTTAAATTTATCAGATTTGTTCTTAGGAAAATCACAAAACCAAAGGCAGAGGATCTAGAAGAGGCCTGGGGGTAGTCCAGGTAGATGGCTAGGAAGATCATCTCTCCACAGCAATATTAAGAGACTAGAGAGAAGGAGGTTGAGCAGATTTCCTGGAGAAAGCCAGGATGTATTGAAGTCCCCCCCCACCTCCCCAAAACCCCACAGTTGTATTTATTTTATGTGTGAGAGTTTTGCCTCTGTGTGTGTGTGTATGTATGTATGTGTGTGTGACTTTTGCATACCTGGCGTGTGTGTGTGTGTGTGTGTGTGTGTGTGTGTGTGTGTGTGTGTGACTTTTGCATGCCTGGTGCTTGGGGAGACCAGAAGAGATCAGATCCCATGGAACTAGAGTTACAGGTGGTTGTGGGTGCTGGGAACCAAACTCAGGTCCCCTGCAAGAACAGGACTTCTTAACCCCCAAGCTATCTCTCTAGGCCCAATTATCTTTAAAACAGACAGAGAAAGCAAATTTGAAGTGGGTTTAGGGGTGAAAATTCTGAGGTAAATCTGACCTTGTGAAGGTGGATATCCAGTGTGGCTCCTTAGGTGGAGCCATTCACCCAGAGCCAGAAGTGAACGTTAGAGCTAAGTGAAGGGTTTGAGTGTTCATTGGGTGTTTGCTGAAGTTACAGATGTCAGGGGTTTACTTAGGAGAGAGTGAGTACAGAGAGACACCCTCTGTCCTCACAGGCAGGTAGAAGAGGAAGCCCTGACAGAAGCAGAGAGGTGTCAGAGAGGGCTGCTCCCTGGGGGATGGAGGTCTCTCCTAGAGCTCCTAGTCCTCCTAACATTATTGCTTGTGTCTTCATTGTGCCCCGACTGTCCTGTTACCGTGGCTTCAAGGGCTAGAGGTTGGCAAGCTCTGATACCTAGGGCCAAGGGTTTCTGTAGAACAGGGCTCCATTTGTTCCTCTTATCTTCTTAGAAGTTCCAGGATACAGAATTTGACAATGTTTATCTCAGGAACAATGGAGAAATGTCTTGCTCATCTTTTTTTTTTTTTTTTAAGATATTGGTAACTCTGTGTATCTGTTCTGTTTGTCAGGGGATATATCTGAAGTCCCAGATACATAAAATTCCCTTACAAATGACCAAGAACATGAGAAAATTCAGTATCATTAGTCATCAGGGAAATGCAAATCAGAATTACAGTGAGGTTCCACTTTATACTCATGGGGATGATTATAATTCTAAAAAAAAACAATTTAATAAAAGTAGGTGAAGATCTGAAGAAGTTGCGATCCTTGGGCATTGCTGGTGGGGACAAGATGGTATCAACTGCTGTGGAAAACAGTTGGACAATTTCTCAAAAAGTTAGATGTAGATTTCCTGTGAATTACAGCAGTTCCAGAAAATTTGAGAATAGGTGTACTCTAATACTTGTATGTAAATATTCATGCACTACTCATAGCGGCCAAAAGACAACAACAGTCTGGGCGTCCATTGGGCAGCGGGTGACAGCTCGTGGATCCATACAGTGAGTTATCCTTTCACCTAACAAGGAGCAAGTACTAAGCCGTGGGTGACATAGGTGTACCAGGAGAGCATGATGCCAAGTGAAAGGCTCTCACAGAAGAGATCACACAGTGTAGGAGTGTGTTCACGTGAGTGTCCAGGGAAGTGCATCAATAGAAACAGAAGGCAGATTGGTGGCTGCCAGAGGCTGGGGGAAGGATGGTGGGGAGTGACAGCTGATGGGATTGAGATTCTAGTTGGGGTGTGGGGGTGACGAAATGTTTTGGAACTGGATGGGAGTTCTTGTTGCACAATATTGCATAATATACTAAATGCTACTGAAATGTTCACTTAATGTGGCTAATTCTATATTATGTGAATTTTTCCTCAGTAAAAAAGCAAAAAAGGAGCTGGGCATGGTGGCACACGCCTTTAATCCCAGTACTTAGGAGACAGAGGCAGGTGGATCTCTGTGAGCGAGTTCCAGGACAGGCTCTAAAGCTACACAGAGAAACCCTGTCTTGAGAAAACAAACAAACAAAAAACAAAACAAAAAAAAAAAACAACAAGAAAGAAAGAGAGAGAGAGAGAGAGAAAGAAAGAAGGAAAGAAAGAAGGAAAGGAAGAAAGAAGGAAAGAACATATCCACACCTGCTCCTTATGTCATTTGCACGATCTGATGGTTTCTGGAATCCAGACTAGGGATTGGATTTTTTTTTTCTTATAGGGCCAGATAGCAAATATTTAAGTTGTGTAGGCCAACTGGCAAAGTTGAGACATTTTTAGAATTGCTTCTCTAACCATTTCAATAATGTAAAGGAGTTAGGCATAGTGATGCATAGCTACAGGGTAAGCACTTGGGAGGCAGAGGCAGAAGGAGCCCAAGTCTGAGGCCAGTCTGGGCCACAGAGTGAGTAGAAAACAAATCAAGAAAAACGCAAAAGCCATAAAAATTGCATTTTAAAATTGCATTATGAGAGAATGAAAGTGTTCTGCATGCATGCGTACATGCATGCTCGTGCAGGCTATCAGATAACTTTACTGATTGCTTCTCTCCTTCCACTTTTATGTGGGCTCCCAGAGTCCAACTCAGGCTATCAGGCTTTGGCTGCGAGAGTTTTTACCCACTAAACCATCACACTAACCATCCCAGGTACAGTGTCTTTAATCTGATAGCTCAAAACACTATCATTTCTACCATGTAAAGAAATTTAAATGTGTGAGCTCACCTTCTGGCAGGATTCAGTTCATACAACCACCTTTCTGGTGCCTTAGCCATGCATGGCTGCTTCCCGGATGTTGTGGCCACTGCTGGGCCTTCCAGGCTCTCCCAGAGACTCTGGCATGGCGTGTGGGAAGGAAGGCTTTATCTCCCTCTCCTCAGCATCACCTGGGAAGGCTCTGGGCTAGAGGGTCTTGCACTGGTCTTCTCTTACCTGCTACTCCTGGCTGTGTCCTCTTCCTCTTGCCCTTGGTGTCTTTCTGCCAACTTTGGGGTTGTTTTTTCTATGAAATGGCACATCTTCTTCAGTAATTAATTCCTTTTGATGTATTCAGAAACTCTCTGTGGGTTCTGACCTCACCCTTGTAGAGGCAAGGTTTGGTGGCAGAAGGAAGAAGGGTTTTGGCCAGGGCCCAGATTGTCTGCAAATGGCCTTCTGGGAAACTAGTGAGATCTGAAGCAGGCTTGAGTGTGTGGCTCTCTCTATGCCGCATACACCTTTACAAGCCATTTGACTGAGGCCCTGTCTCATGCAGCTTCTTTGATCTTTGTCTTCTCCCGGTGTTTGTCACTTGTCTCCTTGCTTGCTTCCCGGGCTGAGATTTTCTTCAGAGTTATTTTTCCCTTGCAGACCCAGACCCAGACCTATGTTCTCTTAGGCAGTGTGCAAGACGACCCAGAAAGGTGAATTGGGCCTTTGACCTATGAAGTGGACATCTGCCTTCTGTTCACTGGGAGGGCATGCTATGCTGTTGGGCCCATGGGGTCCCTGAGAACCCCCTGCATGATCATTAATGTTTCAGAGGATGCTGATGGCTTTTTCCTGTGTGTAGGAGCCTTTGCTTGAGCTGTCTTGTGATTGCCAGGATCCCGTGCCATTTATCTGAAATCAAGACCTTTGATTTGAATATGTCTATGATTTATTTATCTGCTTGCTGTCATGTTTGTTTGTTTGAGATAGGGTCTCACTGTGTAGCTCTGACTGTCCTAGAACTCACTCTGTAGACTAGGCTGGCCTTGAACTCACAGAGATCATCTGCCTCTGCCTCCTGAGTGCTGAGATTGAAGTTGTGAACTACCTCACCAGTCTAAATGATTATCTTTAAGTGGTTCCCAAGCTGCTTAATTTTATTTTATTTTATTTTAATTTTTTTTTTTTTTTTTTTTTTTTTTTTTTTTTTTTTTTTTTGAGACAGGGTCTCTCTGTGTATGTAGCTTTGCACCTTTCCTGGAACTCACTCTGTAGCCCAGGCTGGCCTCGAACTCACAGAGATTCTCCTGCCTCTGCCTCCCAAGTGCTGGGATTAAAGGCATGCGCCACCACCGCCCGGCTTTATTTTAAATTTTGTGTGTGTGTGTGTGTGTGTGTGTGTGTGTGTGTGTGTGTGTGTGTGAGAGAGAGAGAGAGAGAGAGAGAGAGAGAGAGAGAGAGAGAGAGAGAAATCCACACAGTGATTTTGGAACAGTCAGCCTCAGAAAACAGGTCTTTATTTATCCTGGGAACTTTGTTCTCCAGGCTACCCTTTTTCCATCTACATGACATGGTTGACCTAGTTGGATAGTTTCAGGCTTTTCAGTAAGACCCATATTCTTTCACCAAAGCAAAGCTCTGTGTGGTATGGCTTGAGTTCTGGCTGACAGAGACCCTTACTTAGGTCATCCCTGAGGGCCTGAGGGGTGGTTTGAAAATGCCCCAGATTTTGTGCCTGTTCCAGTTTCAGCAGTTGAAGCTGTTTCTCAGCTGTCCTGGGTTGGACCTGCCACTACCCTGCTCATCCATTCCCACAGTGTCATTATGTCCTTCTGGGGAAGGCGGGGACAGCCAGTGGGTTGATTTGCTGGCATTTTGTCTCTAGAGACTGGAACTGGAATCTTCCAAACTACTCACTGGTTTTCTCAGACAAGGTCACCCAAGTTCACTTGAAACCACAGTTGGTTTTTTGCCTGGGGCTCTTCTAGCTTGGTCCTCCTGGGTTTGGCTTAGGGATAGCACACCACCCTAGTGAGTGAAGCTTGTAGTGGGTCTACATATTTGGCTCTGCACCTCCTTCATCCCTATCCCAGCCAGAACATGTTGAATCGATCACCTGTCAGCTTCATGATTCTGTAAGTCCTCAGAGACCAGGGCCCGCTTGACAGATGGCAGAATGGCGGCTCCCAGGCAGAGAAAGGGGTGCTCACTGTTGATCCCCACTGAGTCTGTGACACAGAACTCAGGTACTATGATTCCTGTGCCGGGCCGTCATGGGCTATGGACTCACTTTCCCCAGTTCAGGAGGGCCACCTTGACCTAAGTTTGACATTTATCTTTGTCTGGCTAAGGCAGGGCTGTTGTCAGGACTTTGTGTGTTATGGAATAAATCGCAGTGCTAAGAAGAGGGGCTGTCCCATCCCTGCCCTCCTCACCCTCACTAAGCAAATGAATTGTCTTTGCTTAATAGAGGGAGCAGCCAAGAGCTGTGAGTTGTGTGCCGAGGTCACAGGAAAGCTAGTATGGGCTTTTCCAGAGTTCTGTTTGGCTTCCTTGCCCTTGGTAAGTTAACCTGTTATCAGAGAGATTCCTTGGTTTGGGGATATTTACAGTGTGTGTGTGTGTGTGTGTGTGTGTGTGTGTGTGTGTGTGTCTGTCTGTCTGTCTGTCTGTCTGTCTGTCTTCGTTCACTTTCTGCAGCTGCGAGGAGCTGCAGGGAACCTCCTGTCTCCCAGAAGGGCTTCTGGCCTGTGGTAACAGCCACACCTTTGGCATATCTCTGAACAGGAGTCACTGTTTTTTTCCCCTGAAAAAATAATTCAGAACTGGGAAATAACCATGCCCTTGATCTTCTCAGGTGCTGGTTTTAACAGACAAACTGGCTCCTTGATACACTTTGTGCATATGGTTTCTTACCTTCTCATTCTTCCCCTGGCTGAAGGGGCTGTGTGAAATGGGAACAGCTGCTGAGAGCCCCCGTGGAGTAGAGAAAGGGGGTCATTTTCAAGGTCCCCTGGTTTACACTCAGAGCCTCATTGTGAGGACTAGGGAAGACACTGGGACATGGGAGCCTTGGGACCCTGTGGGGGTCAAGATATCTGCCTGCTTTCCACTTGAGGATGTACTGTGACCTAGAAATCGACAGCTGCACTTTTCCATTTTAGTGTGCCACAGAAGACAGTTGGAATAGCAGAGAGCAAGTTTTCAGCTCAGTTCACATCTAGCATTTTCCTTATGGATTGAGCAGGCTTCTTAGGGTTAAGTGTCTGTGCCCTCATCTGAAACTTCAAGTTATTGTAACACCCATCTTGGAAGTCTGGAGAACAATAAGATTCATGTACAGCCTTCAGTAACTCCAGGGATATAGGAGGGGCTGAGCTTATAAACACCAGGTAGAATGGGCACTCAGGAAACAGGATGTTTTGCAAGCACTGAGCATGCAGTACAGAGGAGCATGTGGGACATCGGCCCTGCCCTGGCATGTACTCACTTAGCACACTGTCCTGTCTGTTAACTGTGTAAGCCAGTCTGTCCTTAAATTCAGTGTCTTCCTGCCTCAGTAGCTTGAGTCTCAAGATTACCGGTGTATGCTGCTGTATAGGGAATGGCCAGTGCTAAACAGGGTGGGGGATTTTGCTGGATAGTTTTATGTTGACTTGACTCAAGGTAAAGTCATCTTAATTTAAAAAATGCCTCCATAAGATCGGGTTGTAGGAAGGCCTGTAAGACAGTTTCTTAATTAGTGATTGGTGGAGAAGGGCCCAGCCCACTATGGTTGGAGCCATACCTCCTACGTTGGTGGTCCTGGGTTCTATAAGAAAGCAGGTTGAGGCCAGGCATTGGTGGGTGGCGCACGCCTTTAATCCCAGATCTCTGTGAGTTTGAGGCCAGCCTGGTCTACAGAGCAAGATCCAGGACAGGCACCAAATCTACACAGAAAAACCTGTCTCAAAAACCAAAAGAAAAAAGAAAAAGAAAGCAGGTTGAGCAAGCCGTGGAGAGCAAGCCAGTAAGCAGCTTCCCTCCATGGCCTCTGCATCAGCTCCTGTCTCCAGGTTCCTGCCCTGTTTGATTTCCTTCATGTCCTGTCCTGATTTCCTTCAGTGATGAACAGTGATATGGAAGTGTAAGCCAAATAAACCCTTTCCTCCCCAACTTGTTTTTTTGGTCATGGTGTTTCATCACAGCAGTAGTAGATTCAGGCTGAAGGGACTGGCTTGGACTCCACATTGAAGCAGCAAATGAGAAAATGAGCACAGATAAGGAATATGTATCATTGTGACCTTTCAGTGGAGCTGGCCCTCAAGCCTGTTCTGTTTCTCCCAGCCAATGGTGAACCCCTGGACCATGCTGTTGTCCTGCTGTAGCTGCTTTGTACCTCCAGTGCCATCTCACATTGGCCCAGAGACATCCACAGGCTCTGCTCAGTCTTGTTTGTATGTGTAGGTTTGGTTTCTGGAAGATGGGAATATGAAAATTGAACTGGTTTGAAGACTTTAGAGTACAGGAAGTGAAAAGGCCAGGTGTCATCAGCTGAGATCTCCACCCAGGCTGTCTGAGTCCTCTTAACACAGAAAATGGGTACCACAGGTAGGAGATGCAAGAGGACCTAGGCTCATGTCGGCCATGTCCCAATGTCAGCTACACAGTTGCCTTTTAGATGTCAGGTAAATGCTAAGGTGGGTAGAGGAGAGCCAGAGCCAGAGCCAGGCCAGTTCAAAATTGCCAGCTGGACAAGAAATCTGGCCAGGGTGGGTTGTAGCTCCTGATCTCCAGCATTGAATTGGCCCCTCTGTTCCCAACCACACTGTGCTCGTCTCAGGGTTTTTCTAGATGTTTAGTCATATGGTGTGGAAACTACTGAAGGCTTTTCTCACAGACACATGGCACTAGGACAGACAAAGCCCTCTACTTTCCAGTCTCCATCTGCCTTCCTCTCTGGAAGCGTGTGAGTCTTCTTTGTGGACCATGGTCTCCCATGATGTACAGGGGGTTCTGGTCTGGAGTATGTGTGTCTCTCCCCATGGTATTCATAGCTGACAAAACTTGTCCCAGGCCACTGTTAACTCTTTCATATCCATGGCAGTCTTATAGGTGGAGAGATAAGAGACTAGGTGTGGAGAAGTCCTGTGACTTGTCGGGAAGAGCTGGGCCAAAGCATAGACCAGCTCCTGGCTTCCTGGATAGATGTGGGTCAGCTGCCTGCCAAGTGGGCCAGCTAGAGGATCCAGTCTGGGCTGTCCTTGTTTAAATGTGCTTTCTTGTGTCTGTCTTCCCATCATGCTCCTGCGGTGTTCGGGTTTTTGTTTTTTGGGTTTTTTTGGTTTGTTTGTTTTGTTTTGTTTTTAATAAAAGGGGCTCTGCATGGAACTGGCCATGACTTCTGTGCAAAGCTGCTGCCCAGAGGCTGTCCCACATCTATCATTCTTCCTTCTGCCGCAAACAGCATCATCTTCTAACAGTCCTGCAGCTGTGGGCAGCCTGTCAGGGAAGAGGCTTTTAATAACAGCCCCTCCCCCCCCCCTTCTGGCAGGGGCTAGGCTTGCAGGGCCCTCTTAGGCCAGTTGAAACGGGGGAGGAGGTAAAGCCCATATCTGTAGGCCTGCCTACTAGGTGCCAGGGCTATGGGATCTGTTTTGTTCTTTAAGGTGTAATTCATATAACACAAAATTAACCACATTAAAGTATATAATTCAGTTGCATTTAACACATTCATAGTGCTATGAAACCATGCTCTAGTTGAAGCTGTTTTCAGCTTCCTGGAACACCTTATAACTCTTCGGCCATCCTGCATCCCACTTCCTATTCCCTGGTGATTACTACTGTGAATCTGCTTTCTTTTACTATGAGAATTTCATAAAAATGGAATCATAGAACTTGTGACCTTTGTTCTCATGGTTCACCTATCTTGAATACTATTTAGAATTTCATTTTTTATGGCTGTGTAATATTCCAGGGTATGACTGCACTAGATTTTGTGTACTCATTCCCCAGTTAATGACATCTGGGTTATTCCTAGCTTTTGGCAAATAGAATAGTGTTGCTGTGAATATTTGTGCATAGCAGTGATTCTCAGCCTTCCTAATGCTGCAGCTCTTAATACAGTTCCTTATGTTGTGGTGACCCCAACCATAAAATTATTTTGTTGCTATGTCATAACTTATTTTGCTACTGTTATGAATCGTAATATAAATATCTGATATGTGACTCATGTGAAAGGGTTATGACCCACAGGTTGAGAACCATAGGTGTATAGTTTTTTGTTTGAATATCTACTGTCAGCTTTTCCCAATGGGGACCTGAGGGTTAGATATGGACTGCTGCATTTCTGCTTATGGGGTAGATTTGAAGCCAGAGATTGGCCTCAGACTGTCAGTTGATAGATCCTGCTGCGAAGCTGCCTAGAGCCAGTGCTCCTCACTTAGATGACACTGGTGTAGGATGAGGGCCATGCTGTCTCAGCCACTTGGAGATTTCTACTTTTTCTGCCTTTTCATCTCACTTGATGAGCTGCTGAACTACAGAAGGGTCTAGGACAGTATAGGGACTGTTAGCAAGAGGGCTGGAGGGTACAGGATGGGAAAGCTGGGCAGCTCATGGATGCAGGCTTACTGGAAGGTGAGGTGCCTGGGAGCTGTTGGAAGGGGCTCATGGTGCTCAGAATTGGGTCTCAGAGGACTTGGGTTTGTTGAGCAGAAAGGCCTTCTCTGTCCTTTTCCCCTACAGGATTGCAGTGTTTGTTTATTACTTTTGGAACTTCATTCTTTGAAACAAAACATGGAACTTGAGCCTGGCTCGGTGGTCCTTGCTGGCAGCCTCAGCACTAAGGAGGTTGAGGCTGGAGGATGATGAGTTCAAGGCCAGGGCAAATGGTACCTTAGTGCTTATAAAACATTTGTCTCATGGGTTCTTAAAGGGATGCTAGAACTGTTGGCCTAGCTCAAGGTGGTCTATTTTCAAATGACTCCATGTAGGTGGAGATTCTCTGTGTCTTGGCAGCCACTTCCCAAATAACCACTCAGAGGCTTAATATTAATTATAAATGCTTGGTCGATAGCTCAGGCTTGTTACTAGCTAACTCTTACATTTTAAATTAACTCATTTCTTATCTACCTTCTGCCACATAGTTCATGGCTTGTTACCTCATTTTCTACATGTCCTATTTCCTCTGCATCTGCTGGCATCTCCATACTCTGCCCTTCTTCCTCCCAGCATTCTCAGTCTGGCTCTCCTACCTAAACTTACCTGTTCAGCTGTTGGACAATCAGCTCCTTTATTAAACCAGTCACAGTGACATATATTCACACAGTGTAAAGGAAAATTCCATACCTAGGAGTGATGAGCCTGCTGTGAAGAGTGCAGCTTGGAAAGACACAGGGCAGCAGCTAAGGGAGACAGAGGTTAGTGAGTGCAGGTTTGGCAGATGGGTGCCAGGGATGCAGAGGAGGAATGACAGCAGATTTTGTGGACATTACCTATTCTGGCCACCAGCATGCTCTGGATTGGTTCATACTTTCAACTGCTCCAAAGCTCCTATCGACTTAATGAAGTCCCTCCTGGGCCTTACCAACTAAAAGTACCATCATCTCCCAGTAACACCACTCTGATTTTGCCTTTGGGAACATTCAGGATCCAAACTACAGCAACCACCAGTTATCCATCCTGGCATATTTTATAAGCACTTCTACATCTTATCCGTCTGTGGTCTGCTTCAGTAGACTCTTGTGCTTTATGTTTCTACCTCCAGATTCAGAAAGGCTGCTTGCAGGGGTTTTACCAAACATCTCCAGAGGGTACCAGTCACCAGAACACAGTCCATGCAAGAAGTGCTGGCCCTGTGCATTGGCTGGGGGTCCCAGAACAAATGGCAGTGTAGTGTGTATTTACTTTCATGCAGTCTTTTGGGCAATGTGTGATGATCACTCAAGAGGACCTTACTCTGCTTTGTGTTGTTTCTGTAACTCACTATCTATGGAATTATTGCACTGTCAGCATTCAATGTCCTATTTCTTACCACATGTTGCCACATGCTGCTATCTGAGAGCATAACATTTTCCGTGTCTTGCCATCATGGTTCATACAAGCTTGTATAAACCACTGTAAGCTTGTCTGCCTGTATGTTGTCTTCTTGGTACTGGATTCTGATCATTATCATTCTTGTGACCTGGGGGCATAGGGTGGGAAAGTTGGAGGTTCAGACTGGCTTGCCAGTGTTCCAAGAAGGCCTTATCAGCCTAACATGCCTAGGGAGCAGTTCCATTTCTAGCCTAGTGTTACTGATCAGAGTAAGTATCCCTGGAGTCAACCTATCCACATGTTTGCTTTTCAGCCACTAGAGTCTCTGGACTAGACTGAGCTAGGTAAGGACTGGATTCCTGTCCCTATAATGACTGTGCTGTTGTTATAAGAGGAGCTGAGCTGGTGGGGTTTGGGAGAAAGGACCTCAGAGGGATCAGGTACTGCTACAGGATGAGTTCTTCCCATGCATCCTTCTGTGTAAGCCCAAAGTACTAAATGTGTGGAAAGGAGCTGAGCAGGAGGGCAGTGCTATAATTACAGATCAGCCCAGCACATACTCTAAAAGTAGTTGACCTAAAGTGGTTGCAGGACTTACCTGTTCTCCAGAGGTGTGTTGTCTTGAGGGACTGATGTGGGATGGTGAAACACAGTTACCTTTGGAAAGGCACAAACCTGGAGGCCTTGGGAGTGGTGGTTTCATGGGTCGTTTGGTGGTTACCCCAGTAGTCAGACTTCCTCCTTCCATGCCCACTTGCTGTCTGAGGGAGAGAGTGAGTTCTAGGGAATCCTGTCACTGACTGTGCCCCTCCATGCTCTTTGAGCCGCACAGACCATGTGAAGCCGGAGCCAAACTTGTCTGTTTAGGTGCCTTGAGGCTGATTGTGATAGGGTGGAAGTGTCCAGAAGCCAGACCATGCCTGAAAAAGCATTTATTTAATAGTTTAATTGTGCTTTGTGAAACAGATTAGAGTATTGGCTTCTACCCTTGCCCTACTCATTTGGTCTGGTTGGAGACATTTGATCTAGCTCAACCCAAATTGGCTCTAGAAGGATGGTTAAGAGACTTGCCACCATGAAGGAAGAAGCCCTGCAAGATGGAGCCTGTGAGCCCGTGACTACTACAGACTGCCACTGGGCCAGCAGAGTGCATAACTATAGCTTAGGGCTAAGGATCTTGAGGATTGACTTCAAAGGCTTTTTTTTACTACAACTATGGATTCTAGGACTGTAGCAGGTTCTTGCCAGTGTTCTTGTGTGTAGATAAGATGGAGGAAGAAACAGTAGATTTGGTTTTGTGGAGTTTTAAATTCTTATTTAATTACATTTTAAATTTTGTTAATTCTGTTGAGACATGATCTCACAATGTATTCCTGGCTAGTCTGCATCTCACTGTGTAGACTAGGCTAGCCTGGAATTCACAGATATCTGACCACCTCTACATCCTGAGTGCTGGAATTAAAGACATGTGCTTCCATACCCAGCAACTCTATTTTAATTAAGCCTTTACACCAAGATCATTGTAGATGAATCCCGCTGCTATGAGGTGACATGGTGATCTCAGTACCTTCACCCAGGGCCCCATCATGACACCCCACAGCACAAGAGGAGTGGATGTATATGCCATAGCAGGTTGCTGAAGCTGTGTAGGCAGGAGCATCACATCCCTCGCACTCACACCTTCATCTGCCACAACAATCCTGTTGGGTCCTTACCTAAGCAGTTCAGTTCTGGCTTCCTCTAGATTCTCAGAGGTTTGAGTGGAATCTCACAGCATGTCACCTGTGGGGTGGTTCTTCTGCTTGTCTTGATCTCTGGCAGCCCTGAGAATTGTGTATGGGGTAGATCATGGCATTCCGCTGCTGACTGATGGAGCACATGACCCATGGAGTTAGTTAGCTGTTTCTGCACCTGTAAGTCTTCTGGACTGCTGCCCCGTCCGCTATGCACTTTGTACCACCACCTTCATTCTCTGGAGTAAAATCTCAGGGATGTAGTTCTGGTGAAATGGTAGTTTCATGTTTAGTTTATAAGAAACCGCCACACTGATTCTCAGTGATGTTGTGTGAATGCCCGCTTACTTTATTTATGTCTTTGGCAGCATTTAAAGTCTTCGTATAAATGTACATATATAGTTTAAATGAACAAAACTGTCTGAGCTGACACTACTTCCTCCAAGAGCCAAACCCCCAGCACTGGGCATGAGACGCTGTCTTGAGTTGTTGTCCAAGAGACTCTCAAAATGTTGCAGGCTGTTGCCCTTGACTAACCCCCAGAGATGAAAGTTTAGTCCCCATTGCTGCACTTCAGACACAGGGCCCAAAGGCCCCTGAGCTGTAACTGACCTGAATGCCTCCTCCCTGACGACTAGCTTTCATGGTACCAGAAGGCACCATGCAAGCTTCCAACAGAGGAAGGCAACCAATAGTCCTACCCAAGTTGTGATGCCTATGAACCACAACAATGACCAGCATGGCACAGTAACCCTAAAGGTTCAGTACTGGCAAGCATAAATGTAATGACAATCAAGTAGGCTTCATCTCAGAGAAGCAAAGTTGGTTCAACATATGTAAATCAATAAATGTAATGCACCATATAAACAAATCTCAGGAAAGAAACCACATTATTTCAGTTGACACTGAAAAGGCATTTGACAAAGTTCAACATGCCTTCATGATAGAAGTTCTAGAAACTTCACAAACAGATGAGACATACTTCAAAATAATAAAGGCTGTTTACAACAAACCTATAGACAACATTAGATTCCATGGAAATTTACCAAGGACATTTCTTTGAAAATCAGGAACAAGACAAGGATTTCTACTCTATCCCTCTCATTCCTAGTACTGAAACCCTAGCTATAGCCATTAGAAAAGAGAAAGACATAAAGGAGTAACGGGAAGGGAAGGAGGCAAACCATCTGTTTGCAGATGATGTGATCCTGAACTTAAAGGACCCTGTTGCGTCTACTAGAAAACTAAGTGATAGCATGCAAAATCAGTATTTGAAAACTGTTGTCTTCATTTATACCAATAGCCTACTCAAAGAAATAAATTAAGAAAACTATTGCTTTCAAAATAACTGGCCCCAACCCAATTATTTAGGAATATCTTTAACCAATTAAGAGAAAGACTTCCACTATGAAAACTGTCCAGCATTTTAGACATACTTACTACCTTTCAGGAGCCCAGAGCAGCAGGCCATTGTCTTTAAAGGCTTTGGAAGCTGAGCATGATAGTGCATACCTGTATCCTCAGCACTTGGGAGACTGAGGGTAGAAGATTTGGGGCTACATAGCCATATTCTAATTTTGTTTTATTTGTTTTTGTTTTAAAGATTTATTTATGTATTATGTATATAGAAGAGGGTGCCAGATCTCGTTACAGATGGTTGTGAGCAACCATGTGGGTGCTGGGGATTGAACTCAGGACCTCTGTAAGAGCAGTTGATGCTCTTAACCTCTGAGCCATCTTTCCAGCCCCCCCCCCCCTTTTTTTTTAAAGGAAGAGACAAAAGCTTAATTTGCTTCTTGGTCTTGCAACCCCTTCAGAGCCCCACCTAAGAAATAGCCTCTGGTTTATACTGTTGTAAGTAGGGAAATCACTGGGGTAATGGTATCCCTTGGATCTTACATGACAAAATCACAGGCATATGTTAGTTTTGAAATATGTTACTGTTCTAATGATGGAGGCAAGTCATTAGATGCTGCCTAGGTGGTCAGGACAGTCCTTGAGGAAGGGACATGGAATCCTAAGGTGTAGGTGGCTTCATAAGGTGATAGGGTGTGCTGGGGATCTGGCAGGGACATGGCTGTAGAGAAGGACAGCCATGGGGCTGTGTGGGGAGCTGTGTGTGTGGAGGAGGTGTGTCTGGGTCTTTTTGTGCTCAGTAAGATTAACTGAAGGGCTAAAGGTAGTTCCCAGCAGCACTTGCAAAGGTTCTATGGAGATAAGGGATGGTGCTTCCTTTGTGTGTTTTGCTTCTGTAGATGGTTGTGCATTGTACTATGACATTGGCCTGTGTGGCTAGCCTTTCAGGTTCCTGGTATTGTCCGGCTATTGGTACCAAATCAGCCCTTGAGGGGTTGTTGTGCCACCCCATGCTCCATAGGGCCAGCTCAGTCTTGGGCATCCTGCTCTCTTACTCATCTGGCCCACATCAGCTCCTGCAAATCATAGTTACAGCCCTTGGGACCTTTGACCCTATCTCTGACTGGGGCAGAGTCACCTGAAAACTCACCCCTGCGGTGGCCTGACTTCTTTAGGATGGGAAGGACAACTTTGTTTACTCATATGCTTGCATTGTGGCATAGAAGCAATCGATTTTTCCAGTACCAGAGTTAGGTCTTTGTAAATGACTGTTTTGAGGAAATCTTGCTCTGTAGTTCAGCCTGATAATTGACTTTGGGAGAGAGCACACATACATGCAGCTATTTGCTTGCTGTGGCATGTGTTTAGAGGACAGAGGACAACTATTTGAGGAGTTGTATCTCTCCTTCCACTATGGGATCCGGGGATTGAACACAGGTTATCAGGCTTGCACGTTTTTTAATTTTAATTTTTTGTGACTATAATATAATTACAGTATTTCTCCCTTCCCTTTCCTTAAAACCCTCCAGGGCTGTAGGATGGTCTTTCTGCATGCTGTGAATGTGTTGCTTCCATTGGCTAATAAATAAAGCTGCACTGGGCTATGGCAGGGCACGATGGAGCCAGGTGGGAAATCCAAGAGAGAGAGAGGGGAAAGAAAGGCGGAGTCAGGGGGACACGATCCAGCTGCTGAAGGAGCAACAAGATGCCAGCAGACCAGTAATGCCACAGCTATGTGATAATACATAGATTAATAAAAATGGATTAATTTAAGATATAGTAGCTAGCTAGCAATAAGCCTGAGTCATAGACCAAACAGTTCGTAATTAATGTAAGTCTCTGTATGTTTATTTGGTACCAAGTAGCTGCAGGACACAGGAAAACTTCTGTCACATTCCCATATACCCCTCTTGCTTTCTTTCAATTTAATGGCCTCCTTTTTTTCAGTAATTGTTATTACATACATATATGTTTATGTATTTACATATATATTCCTAAATACAACCTGCTTGGTCTTTGTGTTACTTGTGTGTATGCTTTGGGGGGATGACTATTTGGTATTGGGGAAGACTATTTTTCTCACTCTCAGCATTATAGTTGCCTGTGGTTCTTTGTGTAGAGTTGAGGCCTCGTGGGCTTTTCCACTTCCCCTTTGCCATGTCCATTGTTATATGCTTGTTCATGTCATGCTTAGGCAGCCATGTTGGTAAGATGTTATGGGTATAGCTTTTGACTATATATACTGACACAGTCTCACAGCAAATTCCCTGATCCTCTGGCTGTTGAGTCTTTCTGCCTCTTCTTCCACAATGTTCCTTGAGCCTTACTTAGGTGCAAGAGTGTTTTATAGATGTATCCATTGGGACTGGGCTCAACGACTCTGCATTTTGATTGATTGTGGGTTTTGTTGTTGTTGTTTTGTTCTGTTTTTTGTTTTTGTTTGTTTGTTTTTGTAGTGGTCTCTGCTGTTTCCTTGATGCCGGGTGAGAACTCCCCTTATCCGTGCGCATCAGGTCAAATGTTTTAAGTTGTAGTTAGGTATTACGTTGCTTTTGTAAGGGAGTGGCTGTAGGTCTTCTTCCAGTATACATGACTTCACTAGGTCTGAGTAGTTAGCTAGGTTTCCAGAACCAGGCATGGTTTCCTTCTTGTTGAGTGTATCTTAAGTTACCACCAATGTATGCATGCTACTACTGCGCTCAGGGTAATGGTGCCATGCTGGTAGTTGATGTGGTTCATAGCTGGGTAGGACTGTTGGTTGCCTACCTTCTATGGAAACTTTCATGGCACCTTCTGGTACCGTGAAAGAGGGCTTCTCGTGTCTCATATTGGGGTTTTGGTTAGGTGGTCTTTGGCTCTTGGAGGTAGTACTCTCAGACGAGAAAAGTTTGTTAAAAGTATATGTATATTTATACACAGAATTATGTGTATTATAGTTTTTTGAGGTAACTAGCAGTATGATTGCTCATGACTTTCAGACATCCTTGTTATTTTATCCACCTCCCTCTTTCTCTATTAACTTCCCTCCCCTCTCCCTAAAGAGCCCCCTTTCCCATATCAGATCAGTGTATCCCATTCTTCCCCTTTGCTCTTCTCTGCATTTACCCCCCTCTACCTCCCTAAAGCACTCCCACTTCCATCTCCCAGATCAGATCACTCAAACTCTGCTCTTTCCCTCTCTGTTGTTCCTGAACCCCATTCTTGGCAGTGGTTCCATTTATTACTTTCCCAGTTTCTAAAGATTTGAAGCTAGGAGACCCTATGAGAGAGAACATAAAGCATGTGTCTTTCTGGATCTGGAATATTTCACTCAATATGATCTCTTCTGGTTCTATCCATTTACCTGCAAAGTTCATGTTTTCATTTTTCTTACAGCTGGATGGTGTAGTGTATATGTACCACATTTCCATTATCCATTCATCAGATGAAGGACATTTCCTTTGTTTTTATATCCTAGCTGTTATGAATAGGGCAGTAATGAATATTCTATGGAGTAGGATGTTGAGTCCTTTGGGCATATATGCCAAAGAGTGGTATGGTAACGTTATGTGGTAGATTTACTTTTAGCTTTTTGAGAATTCACCACACTGATCTCCATAGTGGCTTGCACTAGTTTGCAGTACCACCAATGGTGAGTGAATGAGGGTTCCCTTTTCTACACATCCTCTCCAGCACTTGTTATTGGTTGATCATTGCTATCCTGACTAGAGTAAGATGAAATCTCAAAGTTGTTTTGATTTGCATTTTCCTAATTGCTAGGGAAGGCAAACATTTTTTGAGATATTTGTTAACCATTTTTTTTTCTTCTGAGAACTCTGTTAAGGTCTCTAGCCTGCCTCCCTTATCTCCCTCCCTCTCCTCTGTCCTTCCCTCCTCCCTCCTCTATTAATTAATTAACTAATTAATTAATTAACTTATTTATTTACTTGTGTTGGTGGTTTCTTGTTTGCTTTTTTGAAACAGGGTTTTTACATGTAGCCTTGGCTGTCCTGGATGGAACCCACTTTGTAAACCAGGCTGGCCTCAAACTCAGAGATCTGCTTGCCTCTGCCTTCTGAGTGTGGGGATTAAAGGTGTGCCCCACCAGGCCTGGACCATTTTTCTAATGAGTCATTTGTGGTTGTTTGTTTACTTCACTCTTTGTTTTCTTTCTTTCTTTTTTTGAGTTCTTTATATATTCTGGATATTAATTCTCTGTCAGATTTATAGCTGGCAAAGACTTTATTCTGTGGGCTTCCTCTTCACCCTGTTGATTGTTCTTCTAGTTTTTACAGAATCTTTTAGCCTTATGAAATCCTCCTTGTCAATTGTTGGCTTTAATTCTTGAATTAACAGAGTCCTATTCAGAAAGTCTTTTGCTACACCTGTATCATTAGAGTACTTGCCTATGTTATCATTAAAGCACTCCTTATGTTTCCTTCTAGCTATTTCCATGCTTTAAGAGTTAGTTTTTGTTCAAGGTGATAGACACAGATCTAATCCAGTTTCCCAGAAGCATTTGTATGAAGATGTTTTCTGTTCTCCAGCTTATGTTTTTGGTGTCTTTGTCAAATATTAAGTGGCCGAAGTTACATGTACTCATGTTTGGGTCTTTGATTTTTTTCCCCCGTATTGGTCTACATGACTGTGTTTGTTCCAGTACCATGTTCTTTTTATTACTGTGACTCTGTAATATATCTTAAAATCTTGAATGCCAATTCCTCCAGCATTGTTCTTTTTGCTCTGGGTTGCTTTGGCTATCTGGGGTCTTCTGTGGTTCCATATGGATTTTAGGATAGCTTTTTCTATTTCTGTACAGAATGAGATGGGGATTCTGATTGAGATTGCATTGAATTGGAGAATAGTTTATGGTAAAATTGTCATTTTCATGATGTCATTTCTATTATTCCATGAGCATGGGATATCTTTCCATTTTCTAGTGTTTTTATCTCTTCAGAATTTTAAAGTTATATTTATAGAGGTCTTTGATTTCCTTGGTTAGGTTTATTCCTACATATTTTATTTTCTTTGAGGCTATTGTGAATGGGAATGTGCCCATGATCTCCTTCTCTGTATGTTTGTTGTGGTGTATAGAAAAGCTCTTGATTTGTGCATGGTGATTCTGTATCTTCCACATTGCTGAATTTCTTTATCACTTCTAGAAGATTTCTGGTCGAATTTTTTGAGATCTCTAATATATAGTATTATATCATCTACAAATAGGGAGAGTCTGACTTCTTTCCTTATGTGTATGCCTTTAATTTCCTTTTGCCTTATTGCACCAGCTAGCACTTCAGGCACAGTACTGAAAAGGAGTGGGGATGGTAGGCCCCCTGTCTTTCTTCTGACTTCAGTGGGATTGCTTCAAGCTTTTCTTCATTTAGGATGATGTTGGCTGTGGTTTTAGCTTTTATTGTTGCGATATGTTCCCTGTAACCCTACATTCTCTAGGATTTTTATGAAAGCATGTTGGATTTTGTCAAAGGCTTTTTCTACATATATTGAGGTGATCATGTGTATTTTGTCTTTAAAACCCATTTATGCGATTTAATGCATCTATTGACTTATATATGTTCAACCATCCTGCATTTTAAGGATAAAACTAATGTGGTCATGGTGGATAATCTTTTTTATGTATGTCTGTACTCTGAAAAAATTATTTAATGAGTTTTTTTTTTTAATTCATTAGGGATAGAGGCCTGTAGTTTTCTTTTTTTTGTTGGTTATTTGTATTATTTTTTCCTGGTTTAGGCATTGGAGTAATAACTGGCTTTGTAGAAGGCATTTGGAAGTGTTCCTTATGTTTCTTTTCTTTTTTGAATAGCTAAGAGACATTAGCTGTAGATCTTTGAAAGTCTAGTAGAATTCTGCTGTGATTCTACCTGGCCTTGGACTTTTTCTCTTTGCTTTTAAGCAGGAAAGCTTTTATTACTATCTTATTGTCCTTATTTGTTGTGGGTCTGTTTAGGTTCTTGACTTCTTGGTTTAATTTTTGTTGTCTGTTTGAATCTAGAAATCCTCTCATTTCTTTTAGGTTTTCCAGCTTTATATGGAGTACAGGTTTTAAAAATATTCCCTTATAATATTATGAGTTTCTTCAGTGTCTGTCATGTTTCCCTGTTCATTAATTTGGGTCCTTTCTTTGCTTTTGGTTAGTTGGGCCAAGGGTCTGTCAATCTTGTTTATCTTCTTAAAGAGCCAGATCTTAGAATCATTGTTTCTTTGTATTGTTTTGTTTCTATTTCTGGTTTTTATTATTTCTTGCTGTCACTTGTGTTTGAATTTGGTTTATTTTTCTTTATCCAACTTGAGTTTCACTCTTTCTGATTTTTTTTTTTAAGGTAGGCACTTAGACTTATAAATTTCCCTCATAAGACTGCTTTCAATATGTCCCAGAGGTTTTGTTATATTGTGTTCACATTTTCATTTAATTCTAGGAAGTTTTCTTTCTTGATTTCTTCTTTGAACTATTCATCATTCAGTGATGAGTTGTTTAATCTAAATTTGTGTATTTACTGGAGATTTGTTTGCTGTTGATTTTAATTTTTATTGTATTGTGGCGAGATAGCATATAAGGAATGATTTCAGTCTTTTTTTTTTTGAGCTGAGGATCGAACCCAGAGCCTTGTGCTTGCTAGGCAAGCGCTCTACCACTGAGCTAAATCCCCAACCCCTTCAGTCTTTTTTATTCATAAAAATTTGTTTTGTGTCCCAGGATGTGGTCTGTTTTAGAAAAGCTTCCATGTGCTGCTGTGCATTTGGTATTTGGGTGGAATATTCTGTAGATATCCATTAGTTCCATTTGATACATCAATTAATTCTAATGTTTTTGTCTTTATTTTTTTTCCAGATGACCCATCTATTCGAGAAAGTGGGGTATTGGAATGGAGTATTCATTATTAGTGAATGTTAATCTGTGTCTCTAAACCCAGTAATAGATTTTTAATGAAATTGGGTGCCTCAGTTTGATACATGTTTAAGATAGTAAAGTCGTCTTGGTTAGCTGTTCTCTTGGTTAGAATGAAGTGTCCCTCTTTGTCTCTTCTGATTAGTTTTGGGTTGAAGTCTGTTTTCTCAGATATTAGTGTAATGATGTGTGCCTGCTTCCTGTCCCAGTGGATTGGATGCTCTTAATCACCCTTTCACTTTTTAAAAAGCCGACGTGTGTGTGTGTTTTCTTGGTCATCCAGCAGGAGAATGACCTTCAGCTCTTTTTTTTCTCCCCCCTCCCTCTTTTTGGTTTTTCAAGACAGGGTTTCTCTGTGTAGCATTTGGAGCCTGTCCTGGAACTCACTCTGTAACAGGCTGGCCTCGAACTCACAGAGATCCGCCTGCCTCTGCCTCCCGAGTGCTGGGATTACAGGCGTGCGCCACCACCGCCCGGCGTGTTCAGTTCTTTTCTCCTTAATTTCATTGAGTTGTTTCTTTGTGTCTTCTTCAGACTCCTTGAATTCTTTGAAGTTTATGATTTTTCTTTCAAATTCTATATCCTTGAGTTCATCTAGGTAATTCTCATTGGTGAACCTTTCTATAGGACTTGTAGGTTTTAGAGAGAGGATACTGGCCTGATTTTTCATATTGTTGGTATTTTTGTGATGAGATCTGTGCATATGGACTTTTTTTGTTAGAGTTCTGAGTCTGTTATGAACAGAACAGGTTTGGGGCAGACAAGAGGATATATGGGTGGTTTGGGCCTAAAGATTAGATATGTCTTGGATTGAATGAAGTCAGGCAGACAGAGGTTACTGGGCTGGTATATATGATGTGCTTCCTGGTCCCAGCCTGGAGTGTGCTGCTAAATCTAGCTGGGTGGAAAGGTAGGATATGGTGTGGGAGCATCTTGGGTTTGGAGGATAGGTGGGGAGGGAGGGTCCTGGCCGAAGCCTAGAGGTCCTTTTGGCAGGGGAGGCCAGACTAGGCTGGTACACTACATGATGGGCCCAGGCTAGATCTGGCAGGCTGTAGAAAAGGTATGTTTGGGGACATCAAGGAAACTCACAAGTTAAGACCCTGGGGAGGTCTGGATACTAAGTGGGGTGATTGCAAGTGGTACAGGAGGGACCTGTGGGTAGTTAGGTAGGGCAAGTCCTGGGGGAAACCTAAAGGTTGACTTTGGCATGGGAGAGGGTGGTTAGATTAGTTAGAGCCATGCGTGTCTGACTCAGTGGAAACCTGGAGCTTGGGTTCTGGACAGTCAGTGGGTACCTAGACTAGACTGGCACACTGATTGTGGACCTGAGCTAGATCTGGTAGATTGTAGTGAAGGCATAAGATAAAAGGGTTGGGGAAGGGGGAGAGGGATGACACTTGGTGGGCTGGATCCTAGAGGAGGATGTGAGAATTCTCTTTGTATGCTTTTAAAAATGGCCTTATTGAGATAAAATGAACATAATTGAAATGTTTAAAGTGCACAACTCCGTGACTTTGATTATTCTAGAGATGGAGTTGTCAATATAGTCACCCTACATCCTTCACTGTCCCCTCAGCTGCTCTGTGTACCTTGAGGTTTGCTGTTTAAGTGTTTCAGGCACCAGCTTCCCTGCCAGCTCTTTCTGGAGCCATGGTTCTTACTCTGGGTCTCTGCTTCCCTGGCGGCCTACTGGAAACCTTTTCCTAGAGATACCAGGATCTGTGACTGTGGCCCGGAAAGTACTAGTGTGCAGTACGTGGTCATGCAAAGAAGTTTGCTGAGTGAATAATGATGCCTGTGAGGACTTGAGCCAGGGTGGACTGGGTTTTGAGGCTATTTACACCAATTGCTAAGGTCCCCATTGTCCCCTTTGAGGAAGGTCATATAGATATACCTAATATAATGTCACCCTAAAGCCCTACAGTCATAAACCAAAAAGATGCCACAAAATCAAACTAGGTAGCCTGTTGATCAGACCTCAGTCATCTCACTTCAGCTCTGATTTTCCTGTGCTGTGGATGGTCCATTTACAGTGTGCACTCATCATGTTTACGGGTAGAGGGGAATATGTTCAGCTGGCGGGCACTGCTAGTGTCCATATAGTCTTGGACCTTCTGCCAGCACTCCTGCATTTCATCAAAACAAGGTTCTGCCATTCTTCCAGCAGCCTGCCCCTATCCCAACTCACATCTCTCTACCCACTTTCCTCAGGGGAAAAGTCATTGCTGGTTTTTTTTTCGGGGGTGGGGGCAGGGGGGTTGTTAAGGACTTTTATAAAGAAGCCAAGAAATGGGAGAATTCTTGGCTTTTCATGGAGGCTGTGTGACCCTCCAGCAAGCAAATTGCCCTCTCTTGAGTCACAGATTCCACAGCTAAAGGTCATGGCATGATGGGGCCTCCAGTTTGCAGAATGTTGAATAAGAAATACATTAAGTGCCTCCCTTCCCTATGGCTTATTCAGAGAGCATCGTGTGGATGCAGCAAGAGGGTTTGGATTTTCTTGTCACTGCCCCCCAAATGGCAGAAGGTACATTGACTTAGTTGTTCCTTTGCCAACCTCTTCTCCCCAACTGAATGTAGTTGTATAGAGTCATAGTGCATCACTTTCCTGTGAGCACATTATACTCCTTTTGCCAGGGTTTTGGGTGGGAGATGCTTTGGGCAGTAAAAGCATAATTATGCCTAACATTTGCTGAGGTTTTGTAGGCTAGACATCATGCTTGGTGTTTTTTCCTTATGTAGATTTATTGAGGTATAATTCACTTGCCATAAAGTTTACCCCTTTAAATTGTAGAGTTCTCTAGCTTTAGCATATTCATAGTACTCTACAGCAATCTCCAGTGTCTCATCCCAGAACATTTTTATCACTTTCCAAAGAAACCCCATGCCTTTTCCCCTTGCTCCTGGGTAACCATTCAATCTGCCTTCTGTTCTGTGGATTTGCCTGTTCCACATACTTCACGTGAATGGGATTCTATAGTATGTAGTAGGCCTTTGTGTCTGGCTGCTTTCAGTGATACAATGCTCTTGAGGTTCACATGCCTTTTGTGTGCATCAGAACCTCTGTCTGTGTCATGCTGTGCAGACATTGGGTGGGTGGGGATTTCGGTTGCAACACCTTTGGATAATTGGGAGCAGTGCTCTCAGAATGCTGCAGCGCAGGTTTCCATTTGTGCAGTTCTCTCACATGCTTCTTACCTTGCAGTGGAATTGCTGGGGCGCACAGTAGCTGTATGTTCAGCCTTTTCCACACGGCCAGGTCCTTCTCCAGCTGTATCACTTTGCCTCGCTGTACTAGTTTATCTTGTTGAGACACTCTCATTCTGCGGCCCAGGCTGACTTGGAACTCATGGTGATCCCCTTGCCTCAGCCTCCCTGGTGCTGAGATCACAAGCATGAAGCACCTCACTTGTCTTCTGTGCTGTCTTTTACCTACATTACCACAGAAACTTCATGAGGTGGAGCTAGAACTGTTGATATGCTGCCTTTCAACAGCTCAGTGGCAAGTTGAAGCCCAGAGGTTTCCTTCCTTGCCCTTGGCTGCACCTAGGCACTGATGAATCTTTGGCCAGTGTCAGCTCTCTGCCAGGCTCTGTTTTACATCTTCAGGATGGCACCTTGAGACTGTGCCATTTACACTATTCCTGGTGCTCAGTCAGGCCCATTTATTGACTAAAATGTCACCCTTTTCCATCTTGATGTGTTTGTCAGGAACTTGAGAGAGGCAGCCTTATGTCTTTAGAGTTCTCTTGGTTTGTGGGTTTTCAGATGCCCCCTGGGTTCTGCGTTCCCCAAAGCATACTGTGATGATCCCATAACCTTTTAAATCAGGCACCTGTTCTAGATACTTAGCCCATGTTGGAGAGTGGGAGTGACATCCTATTTGTCAGCTTGCCTTGCTCTCTTATCCTCTGGCTCTGTGCTGCTGATGACCTTGCATCCTTTTTCTCTTGTAGGCTAAACCCATTTATGGTGGCTGGCTGCTCCTGGCTCCAGATGGCACTGACTTTGACAACCCAGTGCACCGCTCTCGGGTAAGGATACCTGAGAAAATTCTTAGAGCTTCATTTGAGAACAAATTAGTGAAATTAGGGAGAGAAACAGGAAGTAAACACTGGAACCCGAGTGACAAAGTCAGCAAGGAACCAACATTTTGTGAACTCCAAGGTCTCAGAAAGTTCTGCTCACATAGATACAGAGTCCTTGTTTCAAAATGTGCCATTCTTGTATAGGTGTCACCTAGTGTGGGCCATCTGAACTCTTTGAAAACAGTCAAATGGAAAGGCAAAAAAGCAGCTAAGTGCGTCTTTGCAGCATGTTAATCTAGCTCCTAGGTCCTTCAGAGCCAAGGCAGTTCCCTCCTGAACCAGGGGCTTATTTTAGCACTATGAGTACTAATAAAGGGCTGGGGCTTGACACCTGTGCTCTCTAAGCCTTACACTGTCCTGTCTCCTGGGTATAGGTCTCTTCTGGAGCAAAAAGATGGATAAAGCTGCATTTTGCTGACCAGAGGCTTGTTCATTCCCTGGGCAATCTACTGGGGATTCAGCTCCAATCAGAGCATCTTTCCCATACACTTTCTCCTAGTCATATTTATATAGTTGCCCTAGCTCTGCTCATCCCTCCTCACCTAGGTAGGGCCTCAAGATACATGCTCTGGCCCACAGAACTATTGGTATTAGATTTCTGGTCCTTGGGCTTCCTTCTGGAATGGATTCTGATTTCAAAGATAGCACATAGGAACCTTGGAAATGTTTTTGGAAAACAGGTGCCAGTAGCCTGTTTTGGAACTCCAGCCTGGAAGCAGCCCTAACAGGTCCTCTCTGCATAGCCCCACAAGTCCTGTTCTTACCCCATGGATAGCCAGTGGTTCCAGCTAGAATGCAGTGCCCAGGGAGCCAAGTGCCTTTCCTGGCCTCTACTAAAACTTCAAAGCTGCCACTTTTGGCTCCTATTGAGAAAGTCATTGTTTTAAAATTTATTTTTCTGGCCTAGAGCAAAGAAACATATATTATAGTTAATTATATGGCTTTATTGCTAGTCAAAATTTACATGTTATTAGACTTTATAAAATGTAGAGAATAGAACCTTGAGTCCTTCTGAAATCAACCCGAGGGGTTGGAGTGGAAGCCATGCCTGTGTGTGAGTCATTATTTAGACTCACAGCCTCATGGGGTAGACAAGGCCCTTCACACAGAAAGATGGTGTTTGTCGTTTTCATTCCAGCTCTCAATGGCTGATCACGGTAGCACCCTGGAGCCTGGCCTTTGTTGGGTTCTTCTCTGTTTGATTTTTGTTAGCTCATTCCACTACTGTTGAATTTCTCAGCCTTGGCTGTCTGCTTCCTGTCCCTTGGAAATCACAAGACCAGCCATTTTATATCATTTCCCAGACTCTCTTGGAGGGGATGCTGTTAGTGTCCCTACATCCTTAGGTTATTCCAGATCACATAAGATCATTCATCTAATTATAAATCAACAAACTTCTATGAAAAAGCTCTGCTGGCTGCAGTAGAAACATAGAAAAGTGACCACATAACAGTTTCTACTCCCAAGGAAAGCTCCAGCTTTAAAAACTTCATGGGGCGGGGTTGGGGATTTAGCTCAGTGGTAGAGCACTTGCCTAGCAAGCACAAGGCCCTGGGTTCGGTCCTCAGCTCTGGAAAAAGAAAAAAAAAAAAAACAACAACAACTTCATGGGGCATATGGAAGCACTAGTCATTTGTGATTAGGCTTGTCTCCTGACCCCACCTGGCTAATGAATCACTATACTTATGTCTCTAGTTTCTTTCCTCCTGCCGTCTACCCCAGAAGTGGAAGCCCCGGAGCCAGCATTCCTTAGATTCTGTGTGTCAGATATTGGGGTTCTGCCAGCTGAGACCCAGGGCCAGGATACCTGACCCCCAATTCTGTGTCTGTTGCAGAAATGGCAGCGACGATTCTTTATCCTGTATGAACATGGCCTCTTGCGCTACGCCCTGGATGAAATGGTAAGTGTCTTCAGCATTCCCTGCTCTTCCCCAGGCTCCTCAGCTGTGGCACTGCTGGCCCATCATGCGTGAGTGCAGCCTTACTTAGGCCGCTGTTTGGGAGCCTGGAATGCTTTAAAGGACTTGTACTAAATAAAGATACTCTATAAACCCAGATCTTGTGCTTAAGCTTTTTCAGCAGTTGTTGGTAAGAGGAAGCTGTGAAGACGGAAGCCACTTGTTCAAGGTGGTGAAAGCGAGGCTAAAGTCCTGAGGTCAGCAGGGGCTTGCACAGGTGGTGTTCCTACAGGCCGGGGTGGCCTGTCTTCCCAGGACGGTCCCACTAGATCTTGGTGTTCTTTTTAGCTGGCACCTGAGGTCTACTAGTCCTGTGATGAGATCAGATGGCCTTCTTTCTTCTCTTCCACTACCTGGTTTTCTGCCTGCAGCGTGGGTGGGCCAAGTGCTTGCTACTCTTGCTCCAAGGGCCAAAACCCCAGCCCTGCCAAGTAGAACGGTATGGCTGCCTCTAGTTCTACCCATGTCACCTCTCTTTTCTCTAAGGAAATTTCTTTCTCCTAAGTGAAGCTTTGGATGCCTCTTCCTTTGCCATTTGAGTAGACAAGTGTGTGCAGGTATGCACTGTGGTGCCTATGAAGACTGGGACCACCTGGGAAAGTCTAGTCATGCTGTTTCGAATAGATTGGCCCACTTGATGTGCTCAGAGCAGGTTTCTTAACCATGATGCTCTGGGACTTTGGAGTGTGAGATAACTGTCTCCAGGGACTTCCCAGAGGGTCAGGACTCTAGGAGGTGATCATCAACACTCACATGTGCCGGGCAGACCTTCCCACCTATGCTTTCTGATGTGGCATCTCACTCCTTTTATTCTAAGACTATTGGTGGGCATGGATTGTCCCTATCGCTCTCCCTCTCCCACAGTAACTGTCACCTCATTGGTCACTTAAGATTTTGCTCCCATCATTCCTTCTGATGAACCTAAGAGTGAACCACAAGGGGTTTTGCTGAAGAGCCATCTGTGAGCCAGAGTAATTTGAAGTGAGCACTGACAGTCACCCAGCTAGAAACGGGAACAGGTAGACATGCATGATGCTCTTCTCCCAGTTCAGGAGACACAGAGGGCAAACTCCTCCTCTCTTGCTGTCCTCCTGTCTTAGCTGCCAATGGGCAGCAGCTCTGGGATAGGAGTTAGTTTCCCATAAGCCCCATTCTTAAGTTCTGTAACTAGTTAAGAGTATTGGAACCTCTAGAGGTTATGTTCTTGTTAGGCTCAGGCCATGAACATCTGAAAATCAACACAGGGATTTTTTCCCCCCCAGAGCTGAGGGCCAAACCCAGGGCCTTGTGCTTGCTAGGCAAGCGCTCTACCACTGAGCTAAATCCTCAACCCCGAGGGATTCTTGATTTAGGTCCAGCTGAAGTCTAGAAGAAGCCATTATTGCGTTGATTCAGTCCTATCAGCACAAAGAAAGTGGCTGTTGCCACCCATAACAACCACTTCTCAGTAAATGAGATCATCGAGCCAGGTGTGCTGACACCTTGTGGTCCACAGTGTCTCCCAGCAACCTGGATATAATTGTCTGATCTCTGTTGCTGCAGTGAAGACCATGATCAAAAACAACTTGGGAAAGAAAGGGTTTATTTGGCTACAGGTTCTGATCATAGTCCTTCATTGAGGGAAGCCAAACAAGGAACTTAAGCAGGGCAGGAACCTGGAGACAGGAACTGAAGCAGAGATCAGTGAGGAACACTGCTTACTGACTTGGTCCCGGTTTGTGCTTTTGTACACCCAGGACCACCTGCCCAGGGTGTCACTGCCTACAGTGGGCTGGGCCCTTCTGCACTAATCATTAATCAAGAAAATGCCCTCCACCGACTTGCCTACAGGTCAGTTGGATGAACACATTTTTAAAATTGTGGTTCCCTCTTCTCAGATAACTCTAACTTGTGTCAAATTGAAAAAAAAAAAAAATATCCAGCATACAGGGTGTGGGCTAAGGCAGAAATAAATGACTCTGTTTCAGGACTGTGAGAAACGAAAGAAAAGAGGGGACATTGGGGAGACATCCAGTTCAAATAGTTTTTGTGCCTGGGCCATTTTCTAGCACATGGCCTTGGATCTAGAAAGACTAATCATGTATTCAGTTGATGTTTTTCTGCCCAGACCAGGCTAGTGCACATAGCTGCTACTTCTGAGTGTGAAGTGGCAAAACCAGCAGTGGCAGTCATGTTGAAATGTCTTCTAAAGTATCACTTTGGCCTGTAAGGCTTTTCCAGGTTGCATCAGGAGTTCCCATAAAAGCTACAAAGGAGGCCATCATAGTAAAGACTAGGCGGCAGGAGTCAGTCAGGGTAGGGCCAGGAAGGAAGAGACCATTTCAGTAGAATTCAGGAAGGAAGTGGCATGGGGGCTCTTGCTAGGACTGAGGGTGAGGGGAGCTTAGCCATGCTCTCTGGTCTGCATCATGTTAGGGTTTACCTTTTGTGATCATTCCCTGGGGCAAGAAGATGTGTCGTCCTCTACTACCATCTCCTCTGACCATTTGGTTGCAGGGTTTTGAGACCTGGAATAGAGGTCTGTGCTTGCTCTCGTGTGGCTGAGCCCCAGCACAGTCTTCCCGTGTTCTTTCTGATTGCCTTTAAGAGCCGTGGCCCTCAGGAGGATTAGCGTGCCTCAAGGCTGTGTGGGAGTTGTGCAGTTTGATTGGGACAACTGAAGCTGTGCAGTTATTGGTATATACTGGTGGGAGGCCAAGGATGCATAAGACACCTCCATCTCCCACAACAAAGAAGCTTAAAGTTTCTGTAGGCCCAAGCTAAGAGACTTTGAATGATTTGGCCAGTGGCTTACTTACTTTTTTTTTTTTTTACTTACAATGTTTAATTTGCTATTAATTAGCACAGGACAAAGGACTCACCTACCTGATTCCTGGAGTAGGATAATTGATGACAGGCTAGGGTTATCTTATAACCTTTTCTTTATCTTGAGGGTTTCTGTGGTACCTGTATCTCTGCTGCCTGTGTGTGCGATTCACTCAGGGAACACATTCATATTTCCTATGGCATTCTTGGATCATTGTGCTTCTGAAGTGTCCCCATCTGGGTGCTTGTATCTAAAAACATCATTTTTGAGTGTCTGCGACTGCCTCTGGTCCTCCTGTCATGCCTGGCTAAACTGCAGCTCTCACTGTAGCCTGCCCTTCCCAACTGACTGAGTGCACCATTAAGTTGTGGCCTTTTATGGCTGTTTTCCTCCCTTAACACTCATTCACAATCTGTTTCAAATTGTCATTTCCCTGTTCTACATTATACTACTCCCCCCTCCTCCTCCCCCCCCCCCCCCCGCTTCTTTTAAATGCTTTCTTAAACCCGCCAAACTTAGGGTTTTCCACTGTGATTGGGGTCTTGATAATTCTTGGTTTCTTTCCATGTTGTCTGGGTGGGTTTCAGTAAACCAGGCCTAGCAAGATGTTTGGACTTGGGGTTCACCCGCTGTGGTGACCTGGAGAGAAGATGGCCTGGGGTGGTCCCAGAAGTGTTAGGAATGTGGTGAATTTGAATGGCTCTCTGCAAAAAGGGAAGTGATGATGTCCAGAAAACTGAGAAACGGTGAAGAAAAGAGGTCTCCTGGCCCTTGGCTGGGCTGGGAAGCAGCAACAGGTGAATGTCTGATGGTTGCAGTGTGCCCTCAGGAGGTAGCTAGTGGTACTAGCTCTGGGTGCTTTAGAACTCTGGCTAGATAAATAGGACAGTCCATGTCCCTGGTCTGACTGTTGCCTTTTCAGGCAGAGCTAAAATGGCACTCACTTTTGGGAATCTCTCTTTTCCTTTTTGAGCAAGTTTCTGTCTCCATACTCCCAAGTAGTGTTTGTGGAGGTGAGGAGCATGATGACCCACAGACATAGTGGAACCTAAAGAGGCTAGACCTACTACTTTTCAGGAGAGGACCCGAGGAACTTGGAAACCCCACTGCTGCCTAGCCTTTGCTTTTGCTCCATGTCTGGATGTTACAGGCTGAAGGACAGCTTGCATCTGGCAAGAAGTTCTGGGCCCCATAGCGGGCCTGTTCTCTTCCTTTGCCCACATGCAAGTAAGGCAAACAGATGGTCAAATGCTTTGTTGGGTTGGTTTTGTTTTTGGTTAAATATGTGTAACATAAAACTCACTACCCTAAGCATATAACACAAAGCACATAAAGTGGCAGTGGGTACTCACACATGAGCCATCACCATCCAAGTGCATGAGAGCTCTGTCATCTTCTCAACAGAAACTGTTCCCATTAAGACCCTGCCTCACCCCTTAGCCCCATTTTCTTGCTTCTGCCTCAGCTTGATTCCATCAGGAGCCTCATACAAGTTGGTATCCCTTACCAGAAATGTTTGAGACAGTTGGAGTTTAGTATTTTGGAAATTTTTACATTTAGGGTTATTTGAATTGATATTGTCATGTTTTGGGGATGAGACACAGTCTAAATAGAAAAATCATTTATGTTTCAGCTATCTATACTTAGCCAGAAGGCAATTTTATACAGTGTTTTTCTTGCATATAAATTTTACTGTACCCCATCATGAGGTTAGTATGGAATTTCCTTTAAGTTAGAGCTTGATTATATTTTGGATCATTTCAGATCTCAGACATCATGTAAGTGGACTTTAGCTGCTTGTATCTAGGATATTGCACTCTATGGGTTCTCAACACAACTTGTTACAGTATGTTACAGCATGTGGCAGGATTCCCTTTCCTTTTCACTGTGGTAGGTCCACAGTTCTTGAATCCCATCTGCTCTAAGATGACCTATGGGGTTGGGGATTTAGCTCAGTGGTAGAGTGTTTGCCTAGCAAGCGCAAGGCCCTGGGTTTGGGCCTCAGCTTTGGGGGGGGGAAAAGATGACCTGTGCCTCTGCATGAAAGTCATTGGCTTGTGATGCCTGTCCTGAAGCCAGGTGCAGTGACAAGGGCTACAGCGTCCCAGTCTTGAGAATCCCTGAGAGAGCCCAGCATACAGGAGCTTTGGGACTCTTTCTGACTTCCAGCGTCCTTGATATAGCCGGTGAAGAAGCCCTCACAGCTTTGGGACATGCACCTTTTTAGGTTGTCTGGCCATTTGTGAGTTTGTACGTCCTGTCAGATACAGAAGCCCAGCATGCTTCACTGTGGATGTCTGTAGCTTGTGTGTAGAGTGATGGTCTTGTGGAGTTCCTCAGCAGACTGTCTCAGATTGGCTTAGGCTGCTTTAGAGGTGTTTCTTATAGGATATTCTAGGTCACTTTGACTTTGGGACAAGTGTATACTTTTTTCTGGGCACATTTCTGCTACTATTGTGTCAAAGCTACCAGCAGTACTTGCTAGAGTATCGAGGCCCTTCAAAAGCCAAGGAAGGGCATCAGCAATCCTGCTGTTATTAGGAACTGGCAGCAAAGGTGTCATTTTCTTTTCAGCTGACCTCCTAGACCCTGATTATTCTCAAAGCTATGACTGCCCTGCATTAGAACCCTATACAGGGTTAGCTGAGAATCCCTTTTGTAACCACCCTTATTTTTTTTTTTTTTAAGGGAATGTGACATTTGAGCATACTGTTTTGAGCTCTGGCTTGTTTTCTTCCTGCTTAGAGCTTTACTGGGCAGTCTACCTGAGCAGGTGAGAAAAGGATCTACTCCTGCCTTGTCTTATACCCCCCAGCTCTGTCTCAGTCTGTAGTGACTTTAATAGCTCTGGGGAACATCACTGGTAGAGGATGGACATGAAACACTCAGGAAACACTCAGAAAATCCCTCTGTGACGATCAGGCTGTGGGGACTCAGGTAGACATATAATTGAACTCTTTCGTGGTAAAACCATGATGAAAATACTGTGAGAGGCAGTAGATAGTTAGGAGGCAGACCAGTCTTCTAGGAGAAGAGAAGGAACTCTGTGACTGCCTCTGCTTGCTGCAGGATTTCAAGGGAGGAGCCTTCTGCTTCGTCTCCAGCTGGGTTCTTTGTGTACATTTTGTAATGTGGTCCCCACAGTAATGTTGGCTGTGGATCAAGATCAGAACAGTTTCCTGAGGGTGATGGCCAGAGAGTTTCTAATCATTACCTAACATGTTATACTCAAAGAAGCCCAGTGGGAGGCATATGACTGAGACTGCCCCCTGGGGGCTGACCCATAGGTATGGGATGAAACTGGATTCCTAAGCACCATCCTTGAACTGTCTTTGGGGTATAGAGGGAGTTTGCTGCCAGTTCTCATACAGGGCCAGTGTAGAACAGTTTGAAGCTTGTTTGCCGCTGTGGTTTGGATAGGCATCCTCTAGAAGTCTAAATATAGACTTAGTTTCTAGGGTGGCATTGATAAAGAGATGCAGACCAAAGATCTTTCAAAGGTGGGGCCAGCGGGCAGTCTTTAGGTCATTGGAATATGGCTCCCAAATGGATTGTAGGGTCCTGATTTCTCATCTTGGAGATGTGACTACTGGCTCTAACACATTCCTACCATGATGTACCATCCTCACCAGAGGCCTATACCAGTAAACCTTTAAAACTGTGAATCTAAGCAAACTTTTCTTAAGTAGCTGGCCAGGGAGATGGCTCAGTAAATAAAGCACTTGACACACACACACACCTGATAGCCTGAGTTCAGATCTCAGAGAAAAGCCAGACATGGTGGTATGTGTCTGTAATTCTAGCATTCCTATGTTGAGATGGAACCAGTGAGCTTGGAATATGCAATGCAATGGGAAAAAAAGAGACCCTGCCTCAAACAAGCTGAAGGCAGAGTCCTTTGACTAACACACACACACACACACACACACACACACACACACACACACACACATTAAATAAACAAGCAAGTAGCTCATATCAAGAATTTTATTGCAGTGTTGAAGTATTGCAAAGCTCTCTGGTACATGTACATCCACTGTGAGAGCCTTAAATGAACACCTTAAATGAAAGCCTTAAAGAGGGAGGGAGGAAAGGAGAGAAGAGTGGGCAGGGGTAGTCAAGTGGGCAGGCATGGCCAGCTTTAAGGGTTCAAGTCAGCTCATATACCACTAGTGCTGAGAGGAAACAGGTCACCATATTCTCTTCTTCCTACGCCCCTTATCCACAGGATGCTTGCTGAAGCATGGAGAACTTCTGGGTATTCCCTACAGGGCAGCAAGTACGTTGATGCAAGGGCAGAAAACAGTAGTTAGCTGTCCATCTAAGTCAGGGTCATAATTAGATCCTCAGTTACCCATTTCTTCTTTATAGTTCCTGCAGTTCCTTCAGAGGGAAGCTTCTGGGCTCTGTGGTGCTATCTGCCCAGCCCTTTGCTGTCCTTCCAGTTGTTACAGTTGATGGAGACAGTGGGAGCATCAGATTTGTCTCTGTTAGGTTTTGCTGGAGAAACATGGAGAAGATGCATTGTGACTGATACCTGGCCACTGCCTGGAGAGCATGGGTGAACTTTCCCGTAGCAGCCAGGCCAGCATGATTAGCAGTTGTCTCCCTCCTGAAGAGAGAGGAGTGCTGGAAAAGCTGCAGTTTGGCGTTAATTGGCTAGGAATCTTGACTCTGCAACAGGTGGGAAACAACTGTTGAAAGAGTAATTTTTGTGGAAAACACCAAAAGCACATGGGCTCGAAGAAACCAAGCCAAGTGGCTAATGCCAGTGTAGTCAAGAATGAGCTTGCAATACCATCAGGCAAGATGGAGCAGTGTGAAGGCTGCCAAGTCTTCTGGGATAACTTTTGTTCCCTTTTCCCCTTTGGGTCTCCAAACTGGACCCTCCACTCGGGTGTCCCTTTCTATTGACCTCAACCCACCTGACCATGCCCTTCACTTTGGGCCTCCTGTGAAATAAATGGTGTTGTCCATCAACATAACTATATAAACCTGATCACCAAGGGGGCTGGCTGGCCGGAAGCTTAGGAAGCCAATGTCAGTCTTTCTGTTTTCCCCACTTCTAAGCCACTACCATAGGGCCTTCGATAGCCATAAATGCAGAGGAAGGCAAAGGGGATGGCTTCATGATAAGAAAGCTCTCAGGGGCCTTTGATCCCAGCACTCAGGAGGCAGAGCCAGGCGGATCTCTGTGAGTTCGAGGCCAGCCTGGTCTACAGAGAGATCCAGGACAGGCACCAAAAACTACACAGAGAAACCCTGTCTCAAAAAAGCCAAAAAAACAAAAAACAAAAAAACAAAAAAAGCAAAACAAAAAAAAAAAGAAAAGAAAAGAAAGAAAAAAGAAAAAGAAGAAGAAAAAAGAAAGCTAACTAGCTCTCAGGATCCAGGAAATAGGTGCATTTGAAGACTCTCAGAGATGCAGGGAACAGTGAAGGGATCTCAAAGAAGGTGAGTCTCTGCATTATACTATGTACTCGTCTGTTTGGAAATGTATTGAGTGACCCATATAGGGTAGATATCAAATGTGTACACAGAATGGTACATATGCACTTTTACAGTTGCCATTAGTTTAATGGCCTAGAACAATATGGATTTAATTTCTTTCAGTATTAGATTTTAAGAATTAGGTCAAGGTGTAGGTACCAGTTTCTCTTTGAGGCTCTGCTTTCTGCAGACCTCAGTTCCCCTGTCTGCTGTTGTCAGTTTATGGTCCTTCCTTCCATCCCTGTAGCTTTTTATTTGTATTGCATATCCATCTCCTTTTCTCCTATGTCATTCTTCTTAGGCCTCCTCTCCCAGGACCTTTAGGATTGCATTGAGGGATTTGCACTTGTATTCGCAAGGACTGTCTCTGGAGTGTGTGAGCCCTATCTATTCATCCTTACATAAAGAAGCTGTTAACTGACTGTGGGCACATATCAAGGAACAGAGAGTATGGCATGTCTGCCTTTGGAGGCAATTACTCAGTCAGCTTCACAGGATATCTTCAGAGACAGAACTTTATGCCTCAAACAGTTTCCAGAGAGATGTTGCTGGTCAGACTAAGAGCTGTACTGGCCTTGTCTGGAAGATAGCAGAAATGGCTGTCTTCTTCCTGCAGACCTGACACTATTATGTAGGTGGAGGACATAGCTCTCAGTGAACTGTGGGAACTTTATAGGAGATGCCCTGGCTGTCACAGATGGAAAGAGAAGGGGGCCACCAACCCTACCTGTGGGCAGTATCAGATTGTCTTATGTAGGAAGGACCTGGAGAGCCAGCCCTTCAGGTGGGTGAATTAAAGACATCCTTACAGCTCAGCTTCGCCAGTGGGAGGCCCTTAGTGGAAGATGCAGCAGTGTCTGCTGCATTCATCCAGACCAACCACGAGGAGAAGCAAGTACAGGCCCCTTTTCGTCCTTTAGTCTGTCATCCTAGTGATGATCCTAGTGCTTCTCAGGAAGTGTAGACCAAGCCTGCTTCACTAAGGTAGGGGACAGGAATAGAGGAGGCAGAGGAGAACAGAAGTCCCCAAAGCAGTGGGACCTTGAAGGGCTTTGTGCACCATCAGCTGTGTCCCACTTCTAGCCAGCCTCCTAAAGTAGGTTTATCCTGTTGAGCAGAGGGGTCCTAAAAAGGTGATTGCCCCTTTTGTTCCTCCCCTAGTGACCTGGCTTCTAGGCATCAGTCTGTTTCTGCATCTCCAAATTTCCTATGTTGACAAGTCATTCTTGTCTTGAACCCACCCAAAGGTTGTCCTTGTCTGTTAGAATACTCACAGGGCATATAGTTGATGATGGACTAGAAGCCAGACCTCACTTGCTAGGTGCTTAGACTATATTGCCTCAGTGATCAGTTTGGAAGTAAAACAAGTGAGACATCAGTCATAGCTCATTTCTCTTACTGCCTTGGCTCTTGGAGAGCAGAGTACATTGCTCAAAGTTAAGGTTAGTCTGGCCTGGAACGTTGGGTTGTAGACAGATTGGCCAGGCATTTCAGAGCCTCACCTGATTAATGGGTGGAGAGTACTGCTGGCTTAGAAGAATTGGAACAGAAATCCTGTACCTCTATATCATCTATGGGCATGGATGCTACTGGGTGGTTGACACCTAAAAGAATAAAGCCCTAACTGAAGCTCCCATGGCACAAAGAAACCAGAGGAAGCAGTAAAGAGTTGGGCTGCCTCTTAACCTTGTACCCTGAGCAGCTGAGGTCTGCAGATTGCACTGGATGTGGTGAGCATGCCTAAATGGTTTATTATTTACATGTGTGTGTGCGGGTGTCAACAATATATGCTCAGTACAGAACTTAAGAAAGCCTGATCCTATGGGAACACTGACATTTGGATGCAGAAAACTGTTGGAAATAGAGTTACACTCTGGCAAAGGAATGACACAGAGCCTCACTAGGCAGTAATTACCAAGCCAAGTACCCCTTGAGAGCACTGAGCAAGTCCCTCAACCTTGCCTGGTTCTATGCCTCAGTTGTCCACATGATTCTATCATGTTTGAGTTCTCAGTGGCTCCCTCCCCCCACTAGAAGGAGGCAGTGTGACAGACTCATGTGGCCTATGTATCGAGACTTCAGCTTCTTTGCTTCCAATTCCAGGCTTGTCTTAGTCACTTGGAGAACTCTTGTTAAATGGCCAGCACTAGGACTTCAGAGAGGAGCAGTAGTCAGGGTGTGTCAGATAGTCCTAGCTGATCACCTCTTGGGAATACCCTAAGCACCTCATTCTGTGAAACACCATGAGGATGACAGTCACATCTTTGAGGATATGAGTTGGAAGGTCAGATGTTAGAATCTGCCTTCTCCCTCTTCTTCCCAGGGTGAGAGCAGGGATGGGGAAACCAGTATGGGATTGATGGGGATTCTTGAAGTTTCCATCCATGTTTTCTTCAAGAAGAGAAAATGTTGGCTCTTGAAACTGCTAACCCTTTCTGTTTCCTTAGAGGACCTATAGGGCAAGACAGACACCTGGACTGTCCGTTTCTGTGGGCCCTGTGAATGAGCAAAGCAGGACCAGGATAGATTGTCCCCATTGTCTGTCATCTGCAGAAGGGATAAATATGGCTGTTATTTCCACAGAGTTGATAGGTGTGTTTCAGAGACTGCTCTGTAGCAGCCTGTATAGTGGTTGAAGAACAAAGGAAAACTGGGGTCTACTTTGGAAAACAGGTAGGTGCTTTTAAGGAAACAGACATCTAAACTTTGCATAAATTAGTGGTCATGTGGGCCTAACTGGGCGTTACTGGTCTGCTCCATATATTGTTAGCCTTTTCCTGGCTTCCTAGTTTTAGAACATAAGCAGTCATTTGATTGAAACATTTTATTTACCTAAAGCCAAGTGTGTGGGTTGTGAAGTAGCTGTGGTGCTTGGACATGTCCTCTAACGCCTTCAGGAAGTGCCACAGGGAGAGGAGGGTCTGACCTGGGGAAGAGCATGATGCTGACACACCTGAAAGGAGTGTCGGCCACTAGATCTGATGCCTAGGCCCTGGCACCTACCCTCAGAAAACCTCAGAAAACTGAATTTCTCATCATAGTGATCACGGGTCAGGAGATTTTGGAGAAAGAGTGTGTTATGTTATATATACCCATTTTTTTTTTTCTCTCTACCCTTGATCCTTTTGATATATGTGAAAGCTGACAGTGGATCAGATAGGAATTTTAAAGGCTTTAAACAGACTTGTAATTATTTAATCCAAAAATTATATTTACATAGTTTTAAAAGTAACTTGGGTTGCTACAAGTTTATAACACAAAGAACACCATCTTGCCTGGGCCTCCTTATGTCCAGCTTCAGAAGAGGCTGTTTCCAACCACTCTAGCTGAGGTTGTCTTAGTACTTATACTTACTGCTGCTCTCTGGAATCATGAGTCATGTGAATCTGTTTGGTGCTAGGGATGGAACCCAGGGGCTCCCAAGTCAGGCAGGTACCATACTCCCAGGCTTCTGCATTCATTGACACTACTACTTTAATTTCAGAGGACACTATGTATTGATTTTATGTACCACAAAATAAAATTTAGTGTTTTTTAGCTGCCTAGCATCCATGTATCCATATCAAATGTGAGTAGTAGGCACCTGCATTGTCACATCTCTTCATCCAGCAGGAGAGTGACATGGAGTTTAATAAGTAGTTATGTTAGTGCAACATGTAGAAAGTGGGCACATTCAAGCAGCTGTGGAATAAATAGGATTGTCTTCCCTTATATATTTTGTATAATTGTATGATAGTGAGTCTTTGTTGTGGTGGTAGCTCCTCATCTAGGGCCCTCTACTCCTGGTCCTAATGTGGCCTGGCTCTTTTGCCTGCTATATAGCTTTTGGTCTGGATTCTACACCACTCTAGGGAACTTCCCCCTTCCCAATTTGGTGTGCTTCTTTGTTCTGGTCTTTATTTGGGCAGTCTCCTTAGAAATACATTTGAAGCTTTGCTTAGAAATACATTTGGGCCGGGCGGTGGTGGCGCACGCCTTTAATCCCAGCACTCGGGAGGCAGAGGTAGGCGGATCTTTGTGAGTTCGAGGCCAGCCTGGTCTACCAAGTGCGTTCCAGGAAAGGCGCAAAGCTACACAGAGAAACCCTGTCTCGGGAAAAAAAAAAAAAGAAATACATTTGGGAGCAGTCATAGGAAGCCCACACTCTGGAAATGCCAGTGGCTGTGCTTGATTACTAGAATGAGATTGGAGATCGTTTGGAATTCTGAAGGCATTCTCTTCTTTTATCTCAACTATTACTGTGAAAAGGTCTGCTTCCTGAGCCTTTGTAAATGAACTGGACTTGCCCTCTCAGAGCTTCTGGAGCTTCTCTATTTCTTGAGCTCTAAAATAGCTAGAACCTGTGTTTCCTCTCATCAAACTGGAAGCCTTTAGCATCAAAATTTATGTCCTGATGGAGGCTAGTTTTGTATGCTGGGCTCCTCGGGAATTCAGTGCTTGCTTGCTTTTCTTTCCCTCTCTTTCTCTCTCCCTCCCTCCCTCCCTTCCTTCCACATGCACATGTGACTTGGAACTTGCTCTGCTGTGCAGCCCAGGCTGGCCTCCAACTCTGCCTCTAGCCCTGAGTGTTGGAGTTAAAGTTGTGTGCCACTACACCTGTTGGATTCTCTGTGTCTTGTCCCTAGCACTTCTGTCTGGAGCAGCTCCCATCTCCCTGCTTTGCCCATCTGGGATCGAGCATGCCTCACTCCTGCCTTTGTTTGCTGTGTGTCCTGGATGTGGTTTTTTCAAATGATTTTGAGTTATTTAAAGACTTACCCTACCCCTCATCTAACTTGCCCTGTCTCTGCCTTCCCAGCTCCCTTTCCATTGGCTTTGGCCTGAGGTTTTCTCAAATGAATAGCAGCCTGCTGCGTTAACTTCCTGATAGATGTGACAGACATCTGTTCACCTTAAATAGAACACCAACAACAGACCAAAGCATGATTCCACTAAATCCACCTTGGCAAACCACTGAGTTTATTATGCTGATTTAGGGAGCACTGATGAGGGGTTACATACAGGAGCATGGATGACCCCCAACACCAGTAGTCATACCCATCACCCTATCACATTAGTCTTGCATTTCTTGTGTGCCCTAGTTTCTCTCAAGATCACTTGAAGATCACTAGAAGATCACTTGACGATCACTAGTGGAGGCCAGGAGAGAGTGTTGGCTAGACTCTCAGGAGAAGGTGCTTTGACCTTCCCCTCTACCCTCTAGGGATTATTGGTAGTTCTGTTGCTGTTACCAAAGACCCAGCTACCTCTGTATTGTTCTTAATTAGTTACCATGGCTACTAGACCTAGAATCTCTATTCCAAGATGTACATAGGGTTAACATGTTACATCTGGAGGAAAAAGGCATACTACGACACAACCCTTACACGGTATGCATACAGGTTGCACACAGGTCCATTCCGCTATAGTACCTGCCTGAGGAGAATTGTGAGCACTGACTCCTTTGAAAGGTCCTGAATGTCCTCAGAGATAAGCACCTCACATCCATTCTTTAGAGAATGATATTCTCAAGAGATCTTTCAGACTTCTGTGAGTTCCAGGCCAGCTAAAGCTACATGTTGAGACCCTGCCTCAAAAATCAATAAATAAATAATGAGGGAGGGAGGGAGGGAGGGAGGGAGGGAGGGAGGGAGGAAGGAGGAGTAAAGAGAGAAGGAACAGGGGGACACAGAGAGACAAACAAGACGGACACACCAACTGGCCAGGAGTGCTCCAGCCTGCACTTTTTCCTGAGCAGGTCAGTGTTCCCAAACTGAGCCCTCTCAGCTCTAGTGTGAGCATGCCTGTGGGCAGCAGAAGGACTTGGGGTGGGCTTTTGACTTTGAGGGTGCAGGCTTTCTCCGAACTGTGTATGCTGTTCCCACATTAGAGCCTTTTGGAGACTAACCCTCTTGGTGTGTCTGCCTAGAACCTTCAGAGCATTGGCTTCCTAACGTTTTGTGGCAGCATGAGCCTGCTTCCTCCTGGCTGTCCAAGATTACTCTTCTGCTTCCCAATTACTCTGTTCCGAAATCTTAACTGACTATCTCATGTCTGCTGTTGTCTTCCTTGTCTGTCCTTTAGAGTGGATACCATCATGACCATTTTTATAAAGCTTTCAGTAGGAAATGAACAAAGCCTTTATTTACATCAGCTCTGCCTAACTGGAGGCTTTCAGTGTGTGTCAGGAACAGTCTGCATGCTATTGGTGCTTGCTGATCTCCTACTGTGAGTGAGCCCTCGTTGATTGCTCTGCTGTCTATGCCATACTGCAGTCCCTGTCCCTTTTCGGTCCTGTGAGGCTCATGTCATTGCTGTGGGTCTGTGTTTTTGGTAGGGCATATGTTAGTATGTGTGAATACAAATGCACCACTCCAGTCCCGGTGACTTCTGCGCCTTTTGCATCCTGAATTAAATGCACCTGTTGGTTACTTGCCCTTTTCATTCTTTAGAGAATGATATTCTCAAGAGATCTTTCAGACTTCTGTGAGTTCCAGGCCAGCTAAAGCTACATGTTGAGACCCTGCCTCAAAAATCAATAAATAAATAATGAGGGAGGGAGGGAGGGAGGGAGGGAGGGAGGGAGGAAGGAGGAGTAAAGAGAGAAGGAACAGGGGGACACAGAGAGACAAACAAGACGGACACACCAACTGGCCAGGAGTGCTCCAGCCTGCACTTTTTCCTGAGCAGGTCAGTGTTCCCAAACTGAGCCCTCTCAGCTCTAGTGTGAGCATGCCTGTGGGCAGCAGAAGGACTTGGGGTGGGCTTTTGACTTTGAGGGTGCAGGCTTTCTCCGAACTGTGTATGCTGTTCCCACATTAGAGCCTTTTGGAGACTAACCCTCTTGGTGTGTCTGCCTAGGACCTTCAGAGCATTGGCTTCCTAACGTTTTGTGGCAGCATGAGCCTGCTTCCTCCTGGCTGTCCAAGATTACTCTTCTGCTTCCCAATTACTCTGTTCCGAAATCTTAACTGACTATCTCATGTCTGCTGTTGTCTTCCTTGTCTGTCCTTTAGAGTGGATACCATCATGACCATTTTTATAAAGCTTTCAGTAGGAAATGAACAAAGCCTTTATTTACATCAGCTCTGCCTAACTGGAGGCTTTCAGTGTGTGTCAGGAACAGTCTGCATGCTATTGGTGCTTGCTGATCTCCTACTGTGAGTGAGCCCTCGTTGATTGCTCTGCTGTCTATGCCATACTGCAGTCCCTGTCCCTTTTCGGTCCTGTGAGGCTCATGTCATTGCTGTGGGTCTGTGTTTTTGGTAGGGCATATGTTAGTATGTGTGAATACAAATGCACCACTCCAGTCCCGGTGACTTCTGCGCCTTTTGCATCCTGAATTAAATGCACCTGTTGGTTACTTGCCCTTTTCATCAGCAGTTGAAATTGCAAGCCCTCCTGGTCAGAAGCCCAGGGGTGACTTGCTGTTGGAGGAAGCATTTTATCTAATCTCCTCTGATGAATGAGCCCTTTACTAAAGGGCCCATTCACCTACTTGGGACCAACAATAATACCCTTGTGGTGGCCTGGACAGGTTCTGCTACTGATACTCCAATAACTGAGAAGGCCTGCCCTCATTCCAGGGCCATGGAGCACCGGTGTCTTTTCTTCTCACCTGTTTTCCTGGGGGCTCTGTCTTTCCGCCTTGGGAAACCATTGGACTTGTTCCGTCATACACTTGGTCAGTGCTGCTTTGCTGTGCTCCTTGAAGCTGAGAGTTTGGAAAATAGAGATGGAAAGGGGTCCTTGCTTTCCAGGAACCCAAGTCTAGCCAGAAAAACAGTCAGTTGCCCTGAGAGGTGTGAGCTGTGAGAGGTAGGCAGGAAGACATATTTGCCCTCTTTACCTGCATGTGGCAGGAGCCAGCCACAGTCAGCTAGTAAGGTCTGCAGCGTCCCAAATAGGAACAGATGAAGAATAGTCTGGGCTGTGAAAATGGAGGCTTCTCAGCAGGGCCAGTGTCCCATGTGGAAGGTGGCACTACCCAGAAATAGGGCTTCCCCTGGTGACAGAAGTAAAATCAGTTCATGGTGAAAGTTTTGGGAAGCAGAAAACAAAAGTTGCTTGGTAACTGGAGGGTAACAATCAGTTCAAAGATTTATGTCAACTTTTAGGGTATGTGTAGTTGTGTGCTTTTCCTGAGGCTAAAAAGTAAGATTTGTAAAGTATATAACATTGTTATTTTTTAAAGAAAAGTATTTTTTTCAACAGTTTCCTGTTTCATCCTTCTAAATACTATCTTATTCACTATTCCACGTTTTCAGGATTATGTTGTTTTGTTTTTTATTTTTATTTGTTGTTTTCAAAGCAGGGTTTCTCTGTGTAGTTTTGGTTCCTGTCCTGGATCTCGCTCTGTAGACCAGGCTGGCCTCGAACTCACAGATCCGCCTGCCTCTGCCTCCCGAGTGCTGGACTAAAGGCATGCGTTCAGTTTATTTTTTAAAAACTGGAGGTCGCAGAGACCATTCTTGGGAGCAGGGTTGCGTGTAGAGAGGAGCACAGTTGAGCTCCAGGAGCACTGCATGTATCCGCCGACTGGCTGGTCTCCCTGGTGTGTCCCTTTTTCATTCCTCTGTCCTATCCCTAGCTCATATTTACTACCCCAAGCTATAGTGAGAGGCTTTTTGAGTGAGGCCTCCAAAAGATATTCAGTACAGTGTTTGTGATCTTTAAGAATTGAGGTATTAGAAGCCTGAAGATAACTAAAAATCGTATTTTAGATCTAGCTTCTCCCCCACTGTCAGAACCAGCAGCAGTGGATCTCAGCAGGCATTCACCCCTGCCCCTTGCCTCTTCTCAGTGCTCTGAGGCTGAAAAGGGGGAGCTGGGTGCAGATACACAGGCTAGTCACCCTCTCTTGGCAAAGGGAAATCGAGTAAGCCAGCACAAAGTGACATGAGGGCATCACTCCATCAATTACCACTCTCCAGAATCTTCCCTGTCCCATCTGCCTTCAGCCTCTGACTCTCCACCACCCATTTGCCTTTTGGAATTGGGATGGAAACAAAACTGTTTCAGGCCACAGAAGGTCCCTGCTTATTTAATTCTCATGTCTCTAAAAATATCTGAGCTTCTGCTGGCCCAGTCTCCTCCCCTAGGCTGCTGCTCTCCCCCCCCACCCAAGACTTAGGGGAAGAAACAAGATCTCCTTCTCTTTGTTCTTCCCAAGCTCAGAAAGGAATAAATAAGAACACTGAGTTTCCAAAGTTGAAAGGGGAAAAACTGCCTTTGTTAGGGCTGGAGGGCCACCACAGCCTCTGAAGCCATCCTTGCTGGAGACAAGTCCACACTCTGTCGTCCCTTCTCCTTCTCTAGGAGAGGAGTGGAGGGGTCAAGAGCCCAAACTCTTCCTTCTTATATATGTGGGATGGTGAAGGGAGCTAGGGCCTGTGCATTGGCCAGGCTGCCTAGAAGAGCTGTATGTGGGAATGGCATGGCGCCCAGCCCCTGACCACGCCTGGTCAGCACAGGCCAAAGGGGGCTGTGGGAAGCGTCCAACCTCAAGGCTGCTTGTGGCCCTGAGTGCTTTCTCAGGCATTTCTGGATTGGGACACAGCCTCAGACACCACCCTTCCCAACCCCCATCTCCTAGCATTGGACGCCTGCCTAATTGAGGCTTTATTTATCTCTGTGTTTCCCAGCTCTTTCTGAGACAGACAAGTGGGTGAGGCCCACAGATTCTCCAGAAGCCCAGCGGAAGAAGGGCCCAGGGGAGGCAGAGAGGAAGAAAGCACAGGGTCTGCTCCTTCTCCTCAGAGGGGCTGCACAGGGAGGAGCCGGGGGAAGGACGGGGCTGCGCAGCGTTTCTTCTCATCGGCATCCATTCAGAATCTAAAAGTAGCCGGGCTAGAAGCACAGGACTGCACAGGCAGCTCCGGAGACTGTTCAGTACTGAGCTGCTAGGCGAAAGTTACCCGCTGCTCTCCCTTCTCCTGGCAGGCCAGACCTATACCCCAGGACCCAGCAGAGACTTGGGGTGAAGAGGAGTGTAAGACACACCCAAATGCACTCAGCAAACTACCATATGTTTCTTTAGAAACCAAACATGGTTTCCCTTTCCTCTGCTTTTCAAAGTGAAGCAGACCTACCTCTAAAAGTAGAGCATTTAAAGAGAAAAAAGACAAACTATTGGATTTGGAGTAGTTGTAGTAGGAGGGCAGACATGCGCGCGCACACACATGCACACACATACACACACACACATACACACACACACACACACACACACACACACACACACACACATACACACACACACATCCATACACATACACACACACATACACACACACATCCACACACACATCCATATACATACACACACATACACACACACATCCATATACATACACACACATACACACACACATACACATACACACACATACACACACATACATACACATACACACACACACATCTACACACACATCCATACACATACACACACATACACACACACACATCTACACACACACATATCCACATCCACACACACATACACATACACACACATACACACACACATCCACACACACACATCCATACACATACACACACATACACACACACACCCACACACACACATCCACACACACACACACACACATCTACACACACACATCCATACACATACACACACACATCTACACACACACACATCCACACACACACACACCCACACACACACACATCCACACACACACATCCACACACACACATCCATACACATACACACACACACATCTACACACACACATCCATACACATACACACACATACACACACACATCTACACACACACACATCCACATACACACACACATCCACATACACACACACATACACACACACACATTCATACACATACACACACACACACACATACACACACACACACACACACACACAACACACACACACACACACACACACACACACACACACCCCCCAAACCTGTTTTTATCATTTTGCCCAATTATAAAGTCAAGATATTTATCATGCACATTTTTAAGACACACAAAAAAGAGATCAATTCTCCAGAAAATCTGCTGCTGTTTGGTCTTTGGTTCAGTTTTTCGGAGTCAACTCAAAAGGAAAATCCTTGTAGGTGTCACATTTCTGTCCTTTGCCAGCTTGTCACAATAGTAGAGGTCAGTAGACATTTAACCTTAGGGTAGTGTGCCCTCCCTGGGTGCTTCTTGGTAGCTGTGGGTTGGTTCTTCCTATGCACTTAAGGGTCCTGGGCAAAGGGCTAGCAAGTGGATACAGATATGGGTGATCATAAAAGCCTGCATCCCCCATTCCAGAAGGATTCAGATTTGAGATCTAAATTGCCCAGAGTGCCTTACTGGCATCTTCAACCTCCAAAGCCAGTTTGGCTGGAGGAAGAAGTCTTGGAAACCACAAGATACCTGGGATAGGAGAAGGGTCTTCCTGTTTACTCTAGGCTGGGCTTTCTCTACTTATGGAGTCAACCAAAACAAAGTCAGTTGAATTAGTTTGCCTTCAGGCAGTTGTGAAAAAACACATGGATTGATGTGTAGGGGCTAAATTCCAGTTCTACTTTCTGTCAGCTCAGCCCAGGAGGAGCCTTTATGACTCACTAAACTGCCCATTCTTGTCTGCACTGGGATGACTATAAGGATAGCGGCTTAGTGTGGACAGCAAACCATAATGTAGCAGAACCCTGTGTCCTATCTTTGAGCAATTCTTCTGAAGAGACCATAAGGGTGTCCTGCTTTCTATGCTTGCTTGGCCATTAGACCAAAAGAAAGCCTTTGTCCCTTACAAGGTAGTTTCTTCTCTTGCCAAGAGTCCAAGGACATCTGCTCACTGGTGAGGAAGTAGTTTAAGGTTTCAGTAATGTTACATCTAACTAAAAATATTGTTCATTTATTTAAAGGATAAAAATCTTGGGTTGGGGATTTAGCTCAGTGGTAGAGCGCTTGCCTAGCAAGCACAAGGCCCTGGGTTCAATCCTCAGCTCTGGGGGAAAAAAAAGAAAAAGAAAAAGAAAAACAATCTTGAGAAACATTTGACAGTGCTGTAGACAACAGAAAGGACTCCGGTTATGCATATAGTTCCCCATTAGTTCATATTATTTCTTGAGAGTGGCGTTCTGAATGTAGTATCTGAAAGCTCAAAGGCTAAAGAGACTGCCCTTAGCTTCTAGAATGTGACCACTGCAGCCCGTGGTAGTTCAGCCCCCTTTAGGCCATGTAGCCCTGCAGTTGACCCTGGAATAGGCACTTGTTCCAGAGGACTCTGTTTTCGTTTCAGTGTTTAGACCTGGGGGCCACATTGGGGTGGATGCCTGCTTCCCTTTGTGGTAGGCTGTTCTGGACCAGCAGCTGGACATCACTCTTTGTCCAGCCTTCCTGTCCAGCTGGTTACTCCGTGCTTCAGCTTCCTTTATGACTTCTTTTGGGGCCATTTCCATCTTCAGAGTGTCTGAATTGATACTGTCCACACTTGATACTGTGTACTGAGCAAATGTAGTTGGAGTGATACATGTCAATAACTCAGCTCTGTTCATAGGCTGGGAGGCCGTCATGTTCCCTCCAGATACCGCCTGAACACCTTTTCCACCTCTCAGGTTTCGTCTTCCTAGAGGGAGGTGTGATTGAGCAGATCATGGGCTGTGAGTTGGTCATTTCCTTCAGGTAGCTGTGGTGTGAATCACTGTCTTGCCTGGGGTCTTTAAGGGTGGACTGGATACACTTTTGAAAGAAACCTGGGATAAAATTGCTGGCAAGTATAATGCTAGGGAGGATGCCACTCTGCTTGCCTCACTGGTCTTACTAATGTGGTGCTGGGAAGAAGGTCATAATTGTTGCCTCACTAATCTCTCTAGTGTGGTACTAAGGAGACCACACTTGGTGTCTTGCTAGTCTCAATACCTGATAGCTTGTCACTTGGCCCTCCCCTCCCCTGAACCCTGGCCACAGAAGTAAGTCCTGCCCCCTAAACACTGCTTAGAAAGATGCTCAGGCTGTGGTGTGGTCTCTCATGGGTATTTGGGTGTTCTGCCTGTGGTTAGTGGGAGCCTGAAAGCTGCCTAATTGGAGACTCACCAGGGTTTATTGCCCATCTTACTTCTTGCTTTCATCCTCAGCCTAGCCTTCCCTTTTTTCATAGAAAAGGTTGGAGTTTGTGCTATATCACAAGAAGTCAGTTTTTTCAGGAGACAGGTCTTGCTGTCCTTCTTCATCCCCTTCATGTCTCTGTCCTTTAAGTGGGTCTCACTGGACCATTCTGTCTGTTACGTTGTTTGTAACCACCTGTGTGTGCAAGCACTCTCACAGATCTGTGAGAGGAATATACCGAGGGCTTTGACTTCTTGAACAGAAAGGAGGCTCCTTTCTCTAATTTATTGAGAAGTCTCTAAACATCTGCTGGGTTTCAGCACCTAGCAAGTAGGAGGACTTTCTATCCCCAGGAAGTAGATGACTCTGTTGGGAAATAGGATACTTTCCTATAGAAGGAAGGCCTTACAGCCATTGTATTACATGATTTTTTAGTATATATACAAGTAGTATATTTGTAACTGCCATTGTGGCCAATTTAAAAACATTTCATCATTACAAAGAAAACCCTGTGCCTTTAGTAGCCAACTCCTTGTTCTCCCTCGGTCCCAGCTTTTTTTTTTTCCTTTCTTAAAAGTCTGGCTGGCCTGAAGTTCAACCTCATAGAGCTCTATCTGCTTCTGCCTTCCAAATGCAGCAATTAAAGGCATTTGTTACCATGCCTAACTAAAACTTATTTTTAATGCTGAAAAATACTCCATTGTGTGGATGTCCCATATTTTGCTTATCTAGTCATCTGTTGATGGATATCTGTGATCCCACCCTCAGACACCTATAAATCAGGCTATTGTGAGCAGTCACATTACAGACTTGTGTGTGGACATGTTTTTCTGTTTTATTGAATGTGTGTAACCGTGGTGCTGCTGGGTCCTAGGGTCATTGTATTTGGCCTTTGAAGTATTTGACACTACACTTTCCCACAGTGGCTACCTCAGCTCTCATTCTGACCGGCCAAGTGTGAGGGCTTGTCTAGGCACATTCTTATTGAATATGTGCAACCTGGGTTAGTCGGTTCTCACTGTAGTTCTCATTGACATTCTCCTGGTGACTGAGCAGGCTTTTTAACCTCTGTGATCCTGTTTCTTCTTGAAGAAACCTAGCATGCAATGAAGACTGTATTATTTATTTATTTGTCTGATAGTCATACAACGTTTGTTGTGTTATAGACACTCACATCAAATTCATGTCAGTCTTTCTGAAATAGGCCTCGGTATACTCATCTTATAGATGAAAGAAACTAAGGTCCAGAGAGCAGAGGGACAGCCCCCACAGCCATGGTGCTGTGTTACATTTCCATGGTTATCTATGCCTGGCATGTTACACATGAGCAGCACTTTCTGGGTGTACATTGTAAAGCACATCAGGTGTGGTACTGCACAGGTGGCCATGGAGTTTTGCTGAGTTGAGTCTTTGCCCACATAAGCACATCATTTCCCTCAGCCTAGACTAGGACCCACTGTGGCAGGTGTTAGTTTCCCTTAAGGGAAACTTGCTCAGTTTGGGTTGCTCTTGGCTCTGAGAGGGGATACTGTGGCACATGGAAACCACAGCAACCTTGTTGTGTCAAGGGTGTCTCCCCTCTGTAGATGTGGGCACCTGCTCCTGAGCGAGGCCTACTCAGGGAGCCGAAAGCAGAGGAGGACAATCCTTTGTTTGTAGCTGTGTTGGAGGCTCAAGCATGAGAGACTCAATTTCTGGTCATTTGAAACTCTGCAAGGGAAAAGGGACTGAGTGTGAGTTTGCCCTAGGGACACGGTGCTGACTCTGTGGCCTGGGCAGGACTTCCTTCAGTTCACTTTAGTTTTTTAATCTTTAAAACAGTCATTCTCATAGCATATAGGACTCCTGAGGCCTTTTAGAAATGTTTGTTTTAAAAACAAAACAAAAAGAATTCTAACATACACAAGCCAAGCAGTGGTGGCGCATGCCTTTAATCCCAGAACTGGGGAGGCAGAGACAGGTGGATCTTTGTGAATTTGAGGCCAGCCTGGTCTACAAAGCGAGTTCTACGACAGCCAGGGCTGTTATACAGAGAAACTTTGTCTTGAAAAACAACAAAACAAATTAGAGAAAAAAATTTTTAATTTACTTACTTATTTTTACAGTGCTGGGGTTAAACTCAGGGCTTTACATATCCTAGGCAGAGCCACATATCCTAGGCAGAGCCACATACCCAACCAGCCCTTTTACTTTTTTTTTTTTTAAGATTTTTTTTTTTTTATTTATTATGTATACAGTGTTCTGCCTACATGTATGCCTGCAGGCCAGAAGAGGGCGCCAGATCTCATTACAGATGGTAGTGAGCCACCATGTGGTTGCTGGGAATTGAACTCAGGACCTCTGGAAGAGCAGCCAGCTCTCTTAATCTCTGAGCCATCTCTCCAGCCCCCCTTCTACTTTTTAAAAGTTTTGTGACAGTTTCACTGTATAACCTAGACTGGCCTTTTAACTCACAGTTCTACCTCAGCCTCCTACACCTGATTGACAGATGTGTACAACTGTTCCTAGTCTAGAAACATTTACTGAACTGATAGATTGAGAAAAGAATACTCATGATTAGGCACTAAGTGACATTTCCAGCAGAGCAGACCTAAAGAGCCAGTACAAAGCTGAAGCCTCCATATGGTTTATCTCGGTGGGACAGTGTTCTAGTGTCATGTTCCTCAACCCCTGCCAGTCTGGATACAGTATAAGGTACCCAGCATTCCATTGTTCACAGAGCAAGTAAGTGGGTAGGAGGATGTGAGTTTCCTATCAGTTTTCCCTAGTATGTGTTATTCCATGGGCAAAGGACAGAGTTAACAGATCATAGCTTGGCTGTGTTTGGGTGGACTTACTACCCAGGCCCTGGCCATCCTCATCTCTTTACTGTGTCCTCTTCTTTCTTGTCTTTGACTAGGTTGGGCCTGAAAGGCCTGTGATTCCTGGTGTATTTTGAGCTTGATCTTGAGTTCCTTACTTTCTAGTTACTTTGAAACTTGGGGAATTTTCAAAGGGTATTTGAATGCCTTTGGGCTTTTAGCTTATATAGCTCCAGCTAAGCCTTCTCCAAGGTGGCCCACTAATGTACAAGGTCAGCCTATGGCCCATGGTCGTTAATGGTTGGCAGGGAAGAGTTTGTGAGCTAAGAGTTGTACTGGTCTACAGATGACCTATGTCAGCCAGCTTCTTGCACCAAGCAGAACCTAAGGCTCCAGCCCCATTGCTCAGAGCCTAGTCTTCAGTTAGTGTACCTTTGGCAGCCCCTAGTAACAAGGATACCTATTTCCAGACTTTGTCCCCTCTCATCTCACACAATTCTGGCCACATCACTTCTGTCACACATCTCTGAAAGGGGCTGCTGTCCTATCGATGGAACAATTGCCTGGCATGCTTGTGGTCTCTCTGTTTCTCTGTTTCTTCACTAAGTGGTGTCATGCCTGCTTCAAGAAAGATACCATACCTGTACTCCTTCCTCTCCAGTTCCTCAGGTTCAAGCTTCATTTTGTTGTTGTTGTTGTTGTTGTTGTAGCTAGTAGGTGGTTTAGGAGTGCTGGTCCAAGCCCTCTGTGAAGCCATTTCATCATCCACAACCTGTTAGCTCTGCACAGCTGTGTTCTGTCTCAAATTCTCAACCCATGTTTGCTTTTGTCAGGTCATCTTGGGCCCAGCCAAAAAGCTGTGAGTGACTCTAGGCAGCTGAGTGGTCAGCTTAAGAAAGAGCCTGCTGTGGTAGCAAGGAGAGTCCTGTGGGAGGCCAGCTCCCTACCTTTCAAAAAAGCTCTTAGGAGGAGGAGAGAGGGACAAGAAAATTTTAGATAGAAAGATAGCAAAGAGGAGAAAGACAGAAACACAGGATAGCTTTGGGAGGACCTGGATCAAAATCCAACGGTCCCTTCTGCTTCTTCAAAAGGGCTTTTTATAACAATGCCAAAGGGCGTGGCAAAAGATCTACCCCTTGCAAGATCAAAGCACGCCGCATAGCCAAGTGTAGACTCTTCCAAACACCTGATAACCATGTGGTCAAATCATCCCCTTATGCAGCCCTGCTGGGTAAAGCAAGCTCAGATTCTTAGACCCTGATAAAGTTCTCAATAGGACACCTCTGTGAGTCCTTACAGAAGCCAGGGTCTCAAAAGTTCTGAGGCAGTGGCTCTAGCCTCAGCTGGGTGCCAGAAGCACCTTAGGAGGCTTTCACCCTCCTGATTGCCCAGTCCTACCCTAGGAAATAGGAAGCTTCTGTTTTCAGATTTGGCTGATTCTGTCATTCAGCAAATGCTGAGACCTATGCGTATAGCTTGATTTAGTAAACTAAATTCTCCAGGCTTGGGATGCCAGCCAGCCTCTGCCTCCCTCCAATCAGTTTTCCCTCCTACTTACCCCAAATCTTGAGACAGCACAGTATGGTGTGAATCTGAAATGCCTCACCAAAGGCTATGTGCTAAGTGCTTGGTTGATAGCATGGATTCACCTGTTACTAAGTTCATAATTTGATCGTCTCTTGGAGTTGATAGAAATTTTAAAGTTATAGGATCTAGTTGAAGGGAGCAGATCCTTTGCTCACCCCGCACCCCAGTCACTCATTTCCTCTTTCCATGGCACCATGATGTTTTGCCTCACTTCAAGCAATTGAGCCAGCAAAACATATATTGAAACCCTTGAGTTTGTGACCTATGAATCAAAATAAAAATTTCCTCCTCCAAGTAGATTTTTTCAGGTATTTTGTCACAGTAATAGAAGAACTCACTAATTCATTTCACTTGTTACTCTCCTATTTTCGTCTTTCATCCAAATGTTTTTGGGAAGGTCTCAAAAACTCATACTAAAAAGTACACATTTTTACCCATTGATACTCCCATGCCCCTTTGAGCTCTTAGACAGTGGCAGACCCTTTGGTAGTTCACTGGAGGAGATTCTGGATGGTGATATAACTAGAGATGTGCTTTGGAAATGAATAGCACCTGGAGGCTCCAAAGCAGGAGCAATCATTGAGTGTGGTACCTGAAGAGAGTAGTTCTTTCTTACAGAGGTACATCTCCATGCACATGGACTGGCCTGAACAGTTTTATAAGTAAATGGATAGTGGTTGATGAGAAGTACTGTTGGATCCAATGGGAGAAAGCTAGGCCATGCAGTAGTGGTAGTGTGCTTAGCCAGGCACAGACATCATCAGAGAGACAGAGAGTAACAGATAGGATTGTGCTTGAATTCCAGCAGCATATACATTTCCTTCATGGGCAGCTAAGAAGTCTAAAAGCCACGATACCCTATGAGCAATGAGAATACCCACCACTTGCCTGGAGGATTTTAATGTCACTCTCCAGGAAAGGCCCCTGGTTTATGGATAAGGGACTAATCTAGAGCAAGGCAGAGGTTGTACTAGATCAACCTGGAGCACCTTGTCCTTCGGAGTGAGGAAGTACTCTGATACCACACAGGAGCCACAGGAAAAGCTCCTGCAGCCAAAGCCAAATGTGAACAACAAAATGAATAATTTATCATTTGACTATAATCCAGGTATAAGTTAAATATCGACAAGTCTGTGCAGATATAAGTTGATGATTGATAAAGAAATAAACAAATGGGGGGAAGAGGAGCAAAAAACTGCAAAAGAATTTCCAATAATCCATGCAGATTCTCTCCTTTTATAGGAGCGTCATCACTCCCCCCTCAAGCAGACTATGTAGTATATAGTGATTTTCTTCTGGATCTGGGCTATGGTTTATCACAAGACTTACCCAGCAGGGGCTGAGGATCAACACTAACACCAGTGAGAAGTCCTACACCCTGATCAGGTAGAAGGAAAGATGTGCTCTACCTCGGTGGCTTTCCTTCTTAAGATCCAGAACCACAGGCTAGCCATGAGAAAAACAAATATACCCAATTGAGTCACATTCTTAAAATATATGGCTAGCACTTGCTAAAACTGTCAAGATCATGAAAAATAAAGTTTGAGAAACCATCACAGCCAAGAGAAGCCTAAGGTTCCATGACAGTATACTGTGCTATGGCCTTAGAGCAGAAAAAGAACACTAAGAGTACTCAGAAGACTCAAACAGCATGGGCTTCTGTTGATTGGTGTCAGTATTGGTTGGCTATTCCTAAAGACTGAACCTGGTAAAAGATGTTGATAACAGAGCCACCTGGGTAATGAGTATGTAGAAATTCTGTATGATCATTACAACCTTTAAAAGTTAAAACATAGTAATAAAAAGAAAAAAAAAGTACCAGAGACTCCGGGGAAAAGAGGGTTGCCCTAGACCCAGCTGCTAGGGTAGGCTAGAAAAAGAGGCTCCTTAAAGGGCTGGCAGGGTGGGACAGGGGCCTAGACTGTAGGGAGGAACACCTTAGAGTGAAACCCACGCACTAGGACCTCTTTTCTGCTTATGTCGTGGAAGCCTGGCTGTGGGTGGCTCAAGAGAAGCACGTGTGCCAGTAGGGCAGGATGTGAGCTGCCATCCTTGTCTGTCCTTGTCACATCAAAGCACCACAGGACAAAGCTACAGAATTGAGATGGATGAGTCATGTGCTAGTTTTGTATGAAGTATGCTGGTTCTTGACTGCCTGCATGACCTACCTTCCTACCTTCCTGCTTCTCCAAGCTTAGGTGAGAGTCCTGCTGTGGCTGCTCATTCTCTTCAGCTTATGCTGCTCCCTCCTGACCCTGTTCTGCTTGCTTGGGAGGCTTTTTCCAAGAACACGTAATAGACCAGACTGCCCCTCCCTCTCTAGTAACAGTCCTTATTGAGGCTTCACCTCTTCCCTTCGTGGTCTGTGTGATCTGCCTGACTCATCTCCCGGTTCAGCCTGGGGAGTCAGAGCTTTTGTCGTCCAGTTTATTACTATGCTCCTGGCACGAGTTGCCAGCATCACCCGTGGCACTGCTTTACTTCTCCCGGTGACTTTCTTCACCTATAGTGGAGATGATGCTCCTTCACAGTTACAGAGATACAACATGTTTATGGAAAGGGCCTTGGCGAATGAACTTGCTCATCTGTCCCTCTGCTCTCCTGCTCTTGGAGCCTACCTCTTCATAGACTAATCTACCCCTATGTCACTTGCTGCATCCTGAAGACTCTTGGCCTCCATGGCTGTATTCGTACCTTTGTCCTAATACTTAAGTCAGCTGTGTGTGCCCTCTTCTCCTCTGCACTTTGCAACCTATAGCAGGTGCTGTGGTTCACTCTTTACTATGGCTCTTGGCATTGCATCTAGTAGATCCTTTCAGAGTTAGTGACATGGGAGCGGGCCACTAGCTAGCTGCAAGTGACATTCAGACAGATAGCCATTCATTTAATCCATATATAAAAGACCAGCTCCTTAATACCATGTGACAAGAGCCATCTTTGCAGCCAGAGGCTATGTTGTTCTGCTGGTGGGAAGGAGATGGGTTTCTTTAGGATTGTGCTAAGAACTCTGGCATCTCACCCCAGGAAATAGGCTGCATGCTGATCTCTGTGATCCAGGCTGTGTTGGAAGACTCAGGCCTCAGATAGGACAAATTTGTATGTGGTTTGACCTAGGATTACTACAATCCAGAAATGGTGGTTCATATGTCAGCTGCTGCTGCTTACCACTAGAAGTAAGGGTTGTGGAAAGGCAAGGCCATGCCCAGTTGTGACAGCCTGTATTCTGAATCTACTGAAAAGGCTCTGCAAGGCCACCACCTAGAACCAGAGTTGACCAGATTTCACATCGCTCTGTCCAGCTGTATCTGCAGAACTGCCACTTCCACATAAGGGTGTGATAGCAGCAAGGCACACTTCTTACCCTGTTTCTGCTCCAAATGTGTTCATTTTTGTTTTCCATCTTGGGACTCTGAGTTGGTCTAGGCTATGTCCATCCTTCTATCGGTCCAAATATGCATCACAAAAGTTAACACTTGAGCTGTTCTTAGTTGCTAGTTCTGTGGTACTGAGTACACTCAGACTGCTGTGCAACCATCACTACCGTGTGCTCCAGACCTCTTTCCAAATGGAAACAGACACCATCAAACACTAATACAATGTTCTCCCTTAGCCCTTAGCCCTTCCTATTCTACTTAAAGTTTCTGTGGATCTGACTTACTAAGCCCCTTATTTAAGTATAAGGACAGTGTGTGTCATTTTGTGACTAGTTGACTTCACTCAGGATTTAATCCGATTTTAACACCTACCAGAACTTTATCCCATTTCATGACTAAATACTCCAGTGTACGCATGGTCTACCTCTTGTTTTCCATCCATTCATCAGTGGGCAGTAGCCTTGCTTCTGCTTCCCTACTGCTGTGATAATGCTGTGGTAGACATGGAGTGAAGTGCTTGCAGTATAGGCATGTTCCACCTGGGCCTGGTTTTCTGTGCTACTGTGGATGGGGCACAGGGCTTTGTTTATGTTAGCCAAGTGTTCACCACTGATCGATTTCTTTAGCCCTCTATGCTTAATTGTTGAGGAATCTCCATAACTCTTTCCCATAGCAACTGCACCATTATATATTACTGTCAGTGCTGTGAGAAGGTTCCAGTTCTCCACCGGCACTTGTGCTTATCTGCCCATCCCCCTTTTCTGTTGGCATCCTAGTATGTTGTGATGTGGTGTCTTCTGCTCGAGATTTTATTTGTATTTCCTTGATGACTCATGTTGAATGTATTTTCATGAATATATGCTCATCAGGCACATGTCTTTAGAAGAATGACTGCTCAAATCTGCCCAGTTCTTAACTGTTGTGTTCTTGCTCCTGGCCTTTAGTCCTTTATATATTCTGGATGTTTGACTTTGACCACTGTGTTGTTCACAAGTATTCTTCCTTCTCTCAAAGTTGCCCTTTCTATGGTTTTGGTTCTTTTGTTCGTTTAATTTTGATGGAGTCCATTTTATGGGTGGTGGTGGTGGTGGTTGTTGTTGTTGTTGTCTTTTTGCCTGTACTTTTGGTATCACATCTGAGAAATTGTCAAGTCCAAGCTGGAGCTTAACTTTTGGTCTTCTAAAAGGACAATAGGTTTTGCATTTTCCCCTCTCCCTTTGGAGACAGGGTCTTGACATCTAGCCCAAGCTACCTGTGAACTCATGATCCTCCTTCCCTTGCCTCCCATGTCTGACATAGTAGGTTTTTAATGGTTGCTATTTGTTTTGACAGGTCTTGGTGACTTGGCCTTGAACTTTCTGTTATTTTGCTTCAACTCTCTGAGTGCTGGGATAACAGGCCTATGCCACCACATCAAAGCCACTTTTGCTCTTATGTAGTGGGTTGTTGTCACATATGATAAGAGCAGGCACTTGGTTCTTGTGGAGGTGGTCAGGTGGGTGAAGATGTCAGTTCTTCTAGCCTCAGCTTTAGGAGTAAAGTGGGCCTTGGCTGGGTGGGGCAGGCTTCCTAAAGGAAGGCTTTGGCTACTTACTAGGACCCAAGTATCTTGCTCACCAGCAACTCTAACCAGATGGGGCTGGCACAGCAGATATGAGAAGGAACTTCTTGGGCTTGGCAGTGTGTGACAAAAGTCCATGTTCTATTCTTTCATTCTTGCAAAATAAATTTAGATAATCTAACAATGCCCCCTAGAAGCTCTGGGTCATTTCTGTACCAACCTATAAAGCCTTTGGACCTTTGCATATAAAGATGTCTTGGTGGGTAAAGGTGCCTGTCACCAGTCCTCACAGCCTGAGTTTCAATCCCCAGGATCTTGTAAAAGGAGAGAATTTACTTTCTTTAAGTTCTTCTCTGACCTCCAAAATTGTACTGTGGCATGAACACACCCACAGAAATGTGCAATATATACGCGTAATAAATAAATACAATAAAAAAGTAACCAAATAACATTTTAAAGTAAGAATATTGATTTGTAATATTTCATTGTACATTGAATGTCTGCACTTGTATGTATATATGCCTATAACTAAGTAAAAGTGGTGTTTTCTATGGGTCTTAGTCAGGTGTTTTTTAAAGACCCATCCTGGGATTAAAGAGATGGCTCAGTGGTTAAGAATACAGGCTGTGCCTGGCAATACATGTGGTGGCGCATGCCTTTAATCCCAGCACTCAGGAAGCAGAGGCAGGCAGATCTCTGTGAGTTCGAGACCAACCTGGTCTACCGCGTGAGGTCCAGGACAGCCATGGCTTCACAGAGAACCATGTCTCAAAAAACCCAAAAAGTTAAGGCCAGTCATCTCAGCTGATCAGGGATAAATAGGGACGTGCAGATGTCCCTTTAGTAGAAGACATTCTTGGGCACCTCCCTAGGAGTGGAATAACTGGATCATGAGGGAGTTGTGTTGTTAGTGTTTTGAGAGGCCTCCACATTTCTGGAGTGGCTGCACTCACTTATACTCCCAACACTGGATAAGTAGAGTTCCTCTTTCCCCATACCCTCGCCAGTACTGATTGTCTTTTTCTTGATTATCATTCTCACCAGAGTAAGATGAAGTCTCAGAATAGTTGTGATGACACACGTATACAGTAGAATTTTATTGAGCAATAAGGAAAGTGAGATTATGAAATCTTCAGGAAAAAAAGATGGAACCAAAAAACTTAAGTAAGATAATCCCTGCTCAAAAGGCAGATCCCACAAGATTCTTTTCTGTGTACAGATTCTCAGCTCTGGCTGTTAAATATGTGTGTTCATGTGGGAGAAACGTGGGCAAAAGCCGGGAAACTGGAACAGGCACATAGGACTGGGACACAGGTCTCTGAGTGGGAAGGAAGGATAGGGAAAACAACAGAGCAAAGTAGGAGGACGAACAGTGGGGCAGATGGGCACATTGCTGGTGGCAAGAGGAGGGCAGCCTGGGAACGAGAATCAACAAAATGAAACATGTGGCAAACCCCCGATGGAAACCTATGATTTTGTAAACTGATTTTAAAACTAAAAGGAAGAACGCCGGGCGGTGGTGTCGCACGCCTTTAATCCCAGCACTCAGGAGGCAGAGCCAGCCTGGTCTACAGAGCCAGATCCAGGACAGGCACCAAAACTACACCCTGTCTCAAAAAACAAACAAGCAAGCAAACAAACAAATAAAAAGGAAGAGCCACCAGGGCTCCGTGAGGTAAACCTGAGTTCAATCCTATGGTAGGAGAGAGCCAACTCCTGAAGCTTGTTCTCTGGCCTCCACACATGTGCAGTGGCCCGGGTGTGTGCACATATCAATGTAAAACATTTTAAACAAGTTGTTGCTCTTTAGAAGTAAGTTCATTAATCTACCCGTTCATCCTATTATACCCTTTTTTTTCTTTAAAAAGAGGTTGCATTTATAATCAACCCGTTTTAAATAAAATATTGTTTCAGCACTCCTCTTCACTCTGCCTCTGCTGGGATTACAGATGTGCACCAACAGACATGCCTACCTGGCCGCCTTTGCCTTCTGTTGACCATTTTGTAACCCTTTATAAAGGAAATAGAGCTGAGACCTGGGAGGTAGAGAGATTGAAAGGTGAGACCATGGCTGCACTCAGCTGTAAGGCAGGGTCTTTGGTTCATGGTCAAGTGTCTGGTACAGAGTATTGCCGTGCAAGAGGGAAGAGTAGGGCTGTAGGGACCTGAGCAGTTTGGTGACACTGAATCCTTGAATGGCCTGGTGGCCAGTATCTTGAGAAGGGAATAATGGGATTTTTGTTGATATGTTTTATCATCTCCACTTAACTCACCTTTTTGCTTGATATATTTTCATATTTCATAATCTATTGATATAGGTCTGAAATCCATAATGGCCATTGCTGTGTTGTTGTTTTGTTTTTTGAGACAGAGTTTCTCTGTGTAATAGCCCTGGCTGTCCTGGAAATTGCTTTGTAGACCAGGCTGGCCTCCAGCTCACAGAGATCCACCTGCCTCTGCCTGCCCAGTGTTGGGATTAAAGGCGTGCACCACCATGTCTGGCCTTCACTGTCAGTGTTTTAATCCCAACGATTGGAATGGAGTTCCAGCAGTAGGGAGAAGAGGCATCTTTTGCAGTCCCTTGCATCTGATCACTTCTGACTCTCTGCACAGTTTATGTCATTCTGTCTCCCAATATCCACAGCATTAGTTTTCTCTTCTGTCTCAGAGATAAGATGTGCCTGGTCCAGGGATGAAGAGTTCTTAGAGGACAGTTTACCCAAAGCAGGTTTATGTTGCATACTGGAGAGGGCCTGTGATTAGAGCTTATGTGGACTAGAAGGGACTGGCACTGGGAAGAAGGGAAATTAGGATCTTGTCCTGGGACTCGCCACACAGAAAGTGACCAGACTCTGGGTCAGGGCAAGACTGGGTATTAGACTGCTGTCTCTGTCCATTGCTCCTCCAGAAGCCCTGCTTCTGGGTTGCAGGACTGACTGCCTCTGCTGCAAAGCTGGGCTGGGCCCTCTTAATACACCCTTCCCCAGGGTGTATGCTCTTGAGCTCAGAGGCTCACTAGTTAGGGGCTCCAACTTTCAGCCATGGGGAAGAAAACTATCATGGGCCTTGTGTGGGTGAGAGCCCTCTATTCTGGTGCTGTGTTCCTGCCTCTTCCCCTCCACCCCCAACCCCCAAGTCTGCAACAGCAAGTTAGAAACTCTGGGGTCATCTGATGGCCTTAACTGGAAAGGGCCTACAGAAGACTTGCGAAACAGGCACTTGACAGGTAAAACTCATGGGGTAGTGGTTCTGAGCTCAGTGTGGGTACCAGGCCTCATACCCTCAGACAAGGCTCCACCCTCAGCCTCAGTCAGCAAGATGTTGGTAAAAATGGATTCATAGAGCTAGAGATGGAAGCAAGCCAACTGAAAGTATCAGACTGCTGCTCCAAACACTTGGTGCTAAGAAAGGAAGCCTGTCAAGTAGTAACTGGATGAGAAGTTGCTGTCTGCCCCAAAGCCTGCCCACCTGTGGCTTCTGGAGCTGACTGACAATGTTTCCCTATAGAATCTGGCAATGTAAAAACAACAACAACAAAACCCTGGCATAATATAATACATAGCACCCTGTCTGCCTTCCCAGAGTGTCTGTGTTTGCGGGGTAGTGGAGGCTAACTGTCCAGGCCTTTTTTAAGAAGTCCTCTCATCCAGCCCTTCACTTCAATGGAAATCTCTCAAAGCTTTCCTTTTCTGATTTTGGTTTTCTGTTCTTTCTTTTGGTTTTCCGAGACAGTGTTTCCCTGTAGTTTTGGAGGCTGTCCTGGACTAGCTCTGTAGACCAGGCTGGCCTCAGACTCACAGAGATCCACCTGCCTCTGCCTCCCGAATGCTGGGATTACAGGAGTACACCACCACCGCCCGGCCAGTTTTCTGTTCTTAATTTTCATGTCTTAACTGTGCATGTGTGCTTGTGTGTTGATCCATGCCTGTCAAGAAGTTTCTGCTCCTTAAAGCCCTGGCAGGTGTAGGTGGGCCTTTGAGTCTGTCTCCCAGCCTTAGGGCTAGTGTTCAAGGATGTGGCTCTACCCTATCTGCTTCCTTCTGTCTTAAAAAACAACAACAAAAAGAAAAGTCTTGCTCTTGAATCTGCTTTCTCCGAGACTTTTCCTCACAGATCTGAGACGGGGGTTTTGGCTGTCTGTCCTCCCCAGCAGTCCTCACTGGGCTCTTCTATCTTGCCCCTCCTCCGGTGCAAGCTAGGATACTGTTCTCCAAGTAGGAGGTGAAATCCAGCTGGGTGTCCTCTAAAGATGTCCAGCTTGGCCTGCCCCACCGTGGATGGTGGTTAGGACTTGGTGTTGTGAGGAAAGAGGACTGAGGAGAGGGCTGGGTACTGCTGGTGGCTGTGGGTCCTGACACCCCTTTTGAGTGACTTGTTTGTACTTGCAGCCTACCACCCTCCCTCAGGGCACCATCAACATGAACCAGTGCACGGATGTGGTGGATGGGGAGGCCCGCACAGGGCAGAAGTTCTCTCTCTGCATTCTGACGCCTGACAAGGAGCATTTTATCAGGGCAGAGACCAAGGAGATCATCAGTGGGTAAGTGCCCAGAGCCACAGGAGTACCATCTGTTTGTCGACCCATTTCTGTGGACCCCAGGGCTGCTAGGTCTTCCTCAGAATTCTTCACTGGTTGGTGCCTTCCCCCGCCCCCACGCCTGTTCTCACCCTGTGCCTCATTGGTACTCAGCTACATAGTACTGCTTATGCCTTCCCCTCAGACAGAATAAGTCCTCTTGTTTCAGGCTGTGTGTCAGCCCGTTTGAGAAACATGTCCTGTGTAGTACTGGAAAACTCCAGGTGATTCACATGCATGTATTTCCTCAGTGATGAACCCTACTCATCGTATAAGGCTGGAAGAGGACAGGTGTGTCAGGGTTTGGAAGAAATCAATTTGGGGTCGAAGGGAACAGGCTCCAGCACAGGGTAGAGGACATGAAGCCCTCTGGTTTAAGCAAGGACAAGGCCACTGGGAGCCTTGCCTCCCTCTGGCATCAGTTGTATCTCCAGTGAGACTGTTTAGGAAGCCAGCCAGGACTGGCCAAGGGATATCCTTTGCTGGATGACGAAGAATTCCCCCTTTCAAGCTTCTGGGGACAGTATGGAGAAGTGCTTTGTGTGTCTTCCTGAGTTTAACCCAGAACATGAGATTTAAGGATTTCAAGGGCTTCTAATGAACCTGTGTTCTATGCCAAGGAATCTGAGGGTCGAGAACAGGGGAGCAGTCAGGTATGAGCAACCCTCTGTACTCCTGACTGCACCTGGTGCTACCTGACCTGACCCAGAACACCTGTCCCAAATGAGTCGTCTTGGGGAACCTCACCTGCCCAGGCTTGGATCTAGAGAAGGCCTGAGTGGCATTTGGGGTTGAAAAGGGAGTCTGAGGTCCTCAGGACAAGCTAGGAGTATCTGGAACTGGGGCACTGATGCCATGTGGTTCAGAGAGTTGATATTTAGCATCTGACTGACTGATCACTTTGACTCCACTCTGAGCCACCTCTACTTGGTTACTCCTCTGTTGTCTTCTCTGTCAGCATGTACCATGGGGGGCCTGCTAGGTTATTGGTTATTGATATCATAATAAACATGGTTATACATGATCGTTAACTGACCAAGATACCAGCGGCATGTGGCTTCAAAATCCTGTATGTGGGCTAGTACTCCCGGGGATCCATGGCTTATGTGGTAGGTCAGTGGTGCAGCCCTAGTTACAAGAAGCCACCAGAAGCTCTTTCTCTCCACTCATTCCTGAAACCCTTCTTCCGACCCAAGCAGCTGCTTCTTTAGCCTTGCACACATGCTGGGATCTTTGGTACCCATAGAAGTCAGGCATGGCACAAATGTTCCAGGAACAGGTGCTTTACCCTCTCTCTGTCTCTTCTAATCTTGATACCCTCTCCAAGACTATTGTGGCTCTTCATCTGTGTATTCCAAGCCCCATTGGCCTACATCCTCTGGTTACATCAAAACGAGTTCCTAAGAAGATACTTTCACCAAACTGGATGGGGGAGAGCAGGGGCATCTACCATCTACCCAACCTTCCTCCCTGCCTTTCCTCTCAGATTGCCTGAAGGAAGTGGGTGGTTCATTCTCTGGTTCCTTCTGGCTAGGAGTGACTTCCTTTTCCAGAGGATTGCTTGGGGCTCATTTTTGTTCTCTGGCTCACCCAGAGGCTAGGATCCTTTTCTCCCTGCCCTACCATCAGCTCTGCCCACACTCATTCTCACTGACCGAGTTCTGCCTTCTGGAGCTGGAGAAACTTGGTACCCACCAACTTCATGTCCACTAACTGATCCCCATCTCTTCACTGGACTCTTGTTCTTAACATTTCCAACACATCTGAATATGTTGGATACATCCCACTGGACTTCGTTGACAAACTCACATGTAGCTAGGTATTGCAACACACACCTGCAATTCCAGCATTTGGGATACTAAGGCAAGAGGAGGGTCAGGAGTTCCAGAACAGTCCAACAGCCTGAGCTACATAGCAAGACCTTGGTTTGTTGTTTTAAGTGGGAGGAAGAAGGGAGAGATAGGAATGTAGACCTCCATTATTCCTCAGCCCTAACAACACTAACTCTGGCCACAGCAAACTTAGCAGTGACCGAAAGTCCTAGGTTTCCCTTCCTTAAAAACTTCCCAAGTTCCTAGGTAGCTGAGTAGCTGAGCAGTCCACCTCCTCTTGATGACTCCACCCTGTCAAGGCTCCTTGGTGTTGACAATGGATTGAACATGGGGGGCTTTGAGCACTTTGGAGGTTCTACAAGCTCTGCCATATGCCCCACATACCTGGGGGCCCTGGTGGGGAGGTAATTTTGACCTAGGATTCTAGCGAAGTTATAGGAGTCACTCCCTTCAGGTAAGGATCCTCTAGTATCTGACAGAAATATCAACTGACATGGAGTGGTTCCAAGACCCAGTCTTCCTGGAAGCAGGAAGGATAGGGACTCCATGCACTTGGAAGCCTGCCCATCTGCTAATCTCCCAGATGTAACTCCTTCCTTTCTCTGGGGCCCTGGAGAAGTGACCTATAGGACCTCAATGCTCAGAAGAGAGTAGGCCTTTGGTTGTGCTCTTAGCAGCTTGTGCATCCCTGGGCGTGCATTAAGATGAGATGGGCTAAGTAGTCCTGTGTGTAGCAACTGTAGATCCCTGTACAAAACTTGGCTTCCCTAGCTACCAGCTCCCAAGACTGCTCCAAAAACCAATGGGATGCTTGTCTTCCCTTCTTGCAGCAAACCCAAATTACAGAAGCATCTCAAGGAGTCCTTCTCTTGCTCCAGGGGTACTGATAGGTACAGGCATGTGGCCACTGTCATCACTGCCTAGACCTGGACCCAGCATGGGCCCTTGTGTTTTGTGAAGTTTGGAGCCTTGTCCCTCTTGTGGTTCTTACAGTTACTGCTTGTCTAACAGAAGGCTGGCTGCTGTACCCCACTTGGTCATGGCTTGTCTAACAGAAGGCTGGCTGCTGTACCCCACTTGGTCATGGCTGAGGCCAGATTTCAGAAGCAAGCCCTCCTTTATCCTTTATGTTACAGTTCTTCAGAAATTCTGAACATGCTCTCATCTAGCCACTGGTCTCTGAAATGAGATGTGCTCCAAGGGGCTAGGAGTACCCAGCAGGGGCTCTGGTTAGGTAGTAGCAGTACCAGAACTAGGGTCCTAACCTTTTGCCCACAGCTCTTTCTCTCTCCATGCTTTCTGTTACTGGCCCAGGATGGCTTTCTAAAATGCAAGCTTTGATGAAGGATCTTGGCACCTGTGTGGCCTTGTCCAACCCTAGGATGCCTAGCACGTTTCCTGTGTGAGTAGTGGTCTGACTGGTCAGCCTCTCACTCCTGAGGTGACCCACCATGAGAACTTCACTGATAAAACTCTCAGTTTTCTCCTTTAGGCCAGTATCTGCCCCAATAGCCCTAATTATCTGCCATGGTCTGGCTGTGCACTTGTTAAATCCAAGTCTGGGAAGAGGTTTTAAAGTTGAGACTAGGTCCTGAGAACAGGGTCAGTAATGGGACAGTGATATCCTTCCATTCCATGGTGCCTTTGGTGGACCCTGCCTCTTTGTCAGAATAGAGAAATCTTCTTGCTCTGAGCCCATGGTGGCCGTGGAAGGGTTACTGTCTGGCCTAGTCCTGATACAGCCTGTGCTTTTCTCTTGTCTGGGGTAACCTGCTCAGTGTCTGTATGACCACTGAATAGGTATCTCCAGAAAGGGCACCTGAGGGAATTGAGGTCTCTACCACCCAGGACAGCTTGGAGTCATGGGTCCTGAAAGCCAGGGATTCACATGGTGCTTTTTCTCCTCTCTTCTTACCAGGTGGCTAGAGATGCTCATGGTGTATCCCAGAACCAACAAGCAGAACCAGAAGAAGAAACGCAAAGTAGAGCCACCCACCCCACAGGTAGGCTGGTTGGCATGTCCCCTAGTGGAGCTAGGCCTGGGAAGAATTAAGGGCAAGAGGGTGGGGAAAGGTCTGGCCAGGGCTCAGGTGGTCACAGCTTGCATGCCTCCTCCTCCCTCCTGCCTGTACTCTAGGAGCCACAGGCCATATATCATCCTCTTTGAATCACTGAGCAGAATAGCCTGCTAGAATGCCCTGGACTGTCTTCAGGAAGCTTCAGGCCAGCAGGCAAATTGCATGTGTCCCTTCCCCTACCTATCCTGTCAGCCTCTGGGAAGGGCAGAGAGCTCTATTCTTCTGCCACAGCCAAAGGAAAGCAGTGACCCTGTAGACAGCAGGCTAAGCAACAGGGAAGGTGAGCCCTGGAGGGCCCCTGCCTTGACTCATGTGATCAGAGCTAGGTGGCTGGGGGAGCCTCACCAGGCCCAGTCCTTCCCTTCCTCCCTCCCTCCCTCCCTTTCTCATTCCCTCCCTCCTCCTAACCATTATTCCGGGCTCATTGGTGGAAGGGCTCTGCCCCCATTCTCACTGTGTTCGCCACACCCTTGAGCTCTGGAAGGGTGAAGTCACCGTTCTGAATTTCCAGCAAAGGCTATTTGCTAGGCTGGTTGTAGTACTTAGCATTCATCTTTTCCCTCTCTACCAAATGTTGCCCTCACCAGGGTTCTGCCCTACATCGGGTAAATCAAGCTAGTCCTGAGAATGAGCAAGATAGGTCTGCTGGGTGCCATAAAGCCAGAGCCTGTGGGAGCAGAGAGAGGCAGCCCTGGGCCAGGCAGTCTTTGCTGGCTACTCTGGCTCCCTGGGCTACAGAAGTGAGGCAGGCTGGTCTGGGTCCCCACATTCCTAAGACTGCCGTGGACAGTTTCTCCTTCTAGGAGGGTGGAGCCCAGGCCTACCCTCCGTTGACCAGCATCCATCTTGCATCTCATACTTACCAAGGATGCCCAAAAGGCACCTAAGCCGGCCTTCCCTGGAGAGCAATGCCCCTAACTAGAAGTCATTAAAACATGTAATCAGAGAGATGAAAACATGCAATCAGTTTCCGGGAAATTGAAAGTAGAGCCTTCTGCTAGGGAGCAACAGTTAATGCTCAAATCCCCCAAGCTGCCTGGTTTGAGGGGAAAAAGTCCTGGCTGAATAACAGTGGTTAGGGTTACGCCTTGTTTCTATGGTGATGCCTTGGAAACACTGCAGCACAGAGCTTCTGCCTCCAAATAAGGTAACTCCCTATGTACAGGAGACAGCCTGGGTCAGGCTAGAAATTTGAATGTGTCTCCTCCTCCATGACTTTGTCCCTTCCAAATGATGCTGCCCTGTGGCCAGGCTCCAACTCTCTAGCAAGTAGAAAGAACCCTATGATCCCAGAACAGGGAAGTCACCCCTTCCCTGAGGATATGCCTCAGAGCCACGACACCAAGTTCCCAGCCTCTTCTACCAGTATTAGGGCACGCCTCTCCTCTTCCCCACAGCTGACCTCTGGTTGGTCCCAGGAGAGAGACAAGGAGGACTGCATTTGGATTGAAGTCTCTGGGTACACTCCACATACACATACATAGCCTGCTGCCAGAGACATCTATGTGGTCCTTATGGTTCTGTAAATGAGCATGAAGCTCTGTTTCCACCTCTCTCCCTCCACAAGCCTAGAAGAGTTTCAGTTTAGACCACTGAGGACTAGAAGCCTTGGTTTCTGCCAGGTCCAGCTAAATTCAGCTTGATCCTGAAGAAACTTAGATGGAAGTGGTGATGGCCATTGTACATATGCTCCTAAAGAGAAGGCCTAGAGTAGAGGGGAACAGGAGGCCCCCAAGGCCTGACGATAGCAAGAGTCCCCCAGCTCTCCCTAGGTCTGTTGCCCACATGGACCTTGGGAGAATGGCTCTCTTCTCTGCTACCCCCGCCCCCCAAGCCCTTGACAGAGACCTGGGTGATACTCTTGCTCTGTATGTTGATACGTTGAACATCCCCTGGCCTTCCCTCGGATTCTTGGTTTCTGTAGGTTTCTGCTGTTCTGTATTTCGAGGCAGGACCTGTCCTCCTCACAGTGGCCCTTTCCCATTTTCATGCCAAAGAAGTAGAGAATGGTACCCTTCAAGAGGGAGCTTGTTCCCTTTTTCCTTGGCTCTAGAAGCCCTTTTAGGTGCCTATGATAGGAGCCAGGGTTCATCACAGTGTTAACAGCATGAGCATGGCAGCTGGCTGCCTGAGGATATGGTGCAGTGAGCCTAGGTGTCTGCACCCTTTGCTGACCCAGTGCAGTGTGAGCCTCTACTCCCCTTTGTGGCCACATCCACCCAATTAGATTTCTCATCCATCCGCTTAGAAGAAAAACTGAATGAAAAAAATAGAGAAATTAAAAAGGAAAGGACATGGCTCCTAGGTATGGCAGAGGAAAGGTTATTATAGATACATGGGAGAGCATAGCCAGAGGCAGAGACATCTGGGAGAATCCAGAGTGGACACGAGCAGACTGAGTTGGGCCATGGCAGGGACAATGATGACAAGGTGACAAGGTGCAGCAGCTAAAGGTACAGAAGGGGTGGATAACCAGAATTGCTGGATTAGATAGGGAAGAGCTTCTGGGAGAAGGGCCACCTAGCCCCTGAGCTGAAAAGTTTAACGTAGGGGTGTGGTATGCCAACCATGCCCAGTAACTGGTGGGGACTGAGGGATGTGGGAGAACCTGGAGGCCAGGTCCCGTTTGATAGTTAAATAGGCACCTCTACCATTTGTCCCAGTGTTTGAGACCTAACGAAAGGATCTTGCCCAGGGATCTAGAAGACAGAGTATTGTTATAAAGGAGAAAGAACAAGTTCCTTTTGGTTCAGAGGTGCGGGTCGGGCCTGATTCTCTGGCGTGAGACCAGATGGGAGTCGGGGATGGATATTTATATATCACCACCTCTGCTGTACCCATCCTGTCCTCATCTGGGCTCAGCATCTAAAGAGTCCAACTCTCAGATTACTTAGAAACTGGATTTCTGTGTCTACTGAGTTTAGCCTGCCCCACGAACACTTTCTCCTCAGGGCCATCATTGCTTCTGTGCCCTATGAAAACTGGGGAATGACTTGGGGTACCAATAAGGAACAACTTGTGCATGAGAACATGGTGTGCATGTGACAGGTGTGGGTGTGCAGGTTGGAGTGGGATGGTGTGTCTCACATGATTGCTGATGCTATTCACAAAGTGTCACAGACTGAAGTGCTGAAACAATAGGCATTGTCTTTTCTGGAGACTAGGAAGTGCAAGGCTAAGGTGCCAGCAGATGTGGTGTCTGGTGAAGGCCCACTTCCTCGTCCTCTCTCACGTGGTGGAAGGGGCAAAGTAGGTAGCCTGGGCCTCTTTTATAGGGTACTAATTCCATTCATGAGGATCGACTTAACCATATCCTAAAGGCTCCACCTTCACAAATCATCATCATGAGACAGGATTGTTTTGTGTTGTTTGGGTTTGTTTGGGTTTTTGTTGTTGTTTTGTTTTTCCAAGACAAGATTTCTCTGTGTAGTCCTGGCTGTCTAGGAACTCACTATAGACCAGGCTGGGCTTTAACTCAAGAAATCAGCCTGCCTCTGCCTCCCGAGTGCCAGGATTAAAGGTGTGTGCCACCACCGCCCGGCCAGGGATAGGATTTCTAATGTGAATGAACAACCGTTGAGGCCTTGGCTTTTGTCTTATTTCAGTAGCTCTTTCACATCATCCCTGGTATTCCATTTAAGCTTAAGAGTAGGTAAGACCAGAGGGTGCTGTGGACTCCGCTGTCTGCATTGACCCAAATGATCTTGATAGCAGTGGGCCTAGCTCAGAAGAATATTTTCCTTTTTTGCCTTGCCCTGTCTCCCTTTGTTTATGTCTCAAGTACCTGTGAGTATAGGAATGACAGACTGTAAATCACCTCCTATGGACTCACCCTTAATAACTGGGCTGCTATTCTAAGCATTGTCTGACAATACACAAAGAGAGCTTGGTGACATGGCTCTGGTAGAAACCAATGACCTTCCTCTGCAAGGTCCCTTAGACAAGGCACTATGGGGCCACAGAGAACAATCAGGAAAGAATGGCTTCCCATCCCCCAACACTGTTTTACTGGCCTGTGTTCCTTGTAACATAGCAGCCAGGACCTATGAGCTAGCTTGGGCTATCTGCTCATATGCTGCCCCGCCCCCACTGCTGTCTCTCCAGGAGCCTGGACCTGCTAAGATGGCTGTCACAAGCAGCAGTAGCGGTAGCACTGGTAGCAGCAGCAGCAGTATTCCCAGTGCTGAGAAAGTCCCTACCACCAAATCCACACTCTGGCAGGAAGAAATGAGAGCCAAAGACCAGCCTGATGGGAACAGCCTGAATCCAGTTCAGAGTCCCAGCCAAAGCCTGCCTCCTGCTGCTTGTACCCCACGGGAAACAGGGCTAGAAAGCAGAGAAGGTGAGTAGAAGCTGATGAGCCTGTGAACCTTCTTGTTGTGGTGAGCCATCTTGTACTGCTGGAGTGAGCTTCCTTCTAGTGGACAGGAATGGCACTGGGGATGTGATACAGGATTCCTGGCACAGACCCTGAACTTTCTTCCCTCTGCATATCAGTTCTGAGCAGCACTGGCCTGGCATAACTGGGTTCCTGGCCTGTGAGCTTCAGCTTGGCTTCTCTACCTCACCTATGAAGGGAAAAGGTGTGACACCTACTCTGTTGGCCTCAGGAGAACTGCAGGCACTGTCCTGCCTCTGTGAGGAGGCATCTGTTCCTGGACCACAGGTCCTACTCCATTAGCTTAGAACCTACTAGGTTAGTTACCTACCGCTTGTCTTTAGAGAGGTAGCAGTCAGGGCAGTACTGCCCCTCTCCTCCTCATTGTCATCTTGCTCAGCCCCTGGCTAGGAAGAAGGGCCAGGGAGGAAGCCATTGACATCTAAGTGCCACTTAGTATGCTATCATGCCCCAGCAGAGCTAAAGCTTTCGTCTCTGCCTCCCTCAATCTGAGTTCTTCAGCATACACACGAATGCACATTTAAAACCCTTGTGCTCCATCTCAATGCCTACCAAAGCCCTCCTCCCTGCCTTGAAAATGTACTGAGAGCCTGAGAGGTGTCTTGTTTGTTGGTTTCTTCCTGTGGTCTGGTAATAAACCATTGGTTAGGATGGAGTCCTGCTTCCCCACCAGAACTGTATGCAGAAGGCCTACTTGTGAGTCTGACTGCAAGTAACCAGACTAGAGGAGAGGGTGGGAGGAGAGTGGGAGGAGAGGCGACACAGGTGGATGATCCGTTCTGCCTACAGAGCCCCCCTCCCACCTCTACCCCAGTTCATAGCTGTGGGTTGTGAAGGTGGAGGGTGTAGAGGCAGCTCCTAGTTGATCATGTGTGGGCTTTTGGAATGTTTTCATGACAGAACTAGCAGCAGTCTGAGCAAGCTTCCTCTTCTCTTCCAGATGAAAGCCCCATGAGTGGGGACCGCGTGGATGGTGGTCGGAAAGTGCGGGCGGAGAGCGGCTACTTCTCCCTGGAGAAGGCCAAGCAGGACCTGAGGGCTGAGGAGCAGCTGCCCCCACCACTGTCCCCACCCAGCCCCAGCACCCCCCACAGCAGGTATGGTTGTCCTGGATCGCCTTCACAGGAACTCGGCCGCCCCCTTCATTCCCCAGGTCTTCCAGCTCTAAGCCGCATGGTCTACAGCATCTGCCCTGACAGCCTCGATGAGGCCAGCAGGCCACCCAACCACATGGACTCCAGCAATGCTGGGGGGTGGGGATCAGAGATACTGGGGAGCGCCTTTGCCTTTAAAGCCAGCAGGCAGTATGCCGCCCTGGCCGACGTCCCTAAGGCCATCCGGATCAGCCATCGAGAAGCCTTTCAGGTGGAGAGAAGGCGGTTGGAGCGTAGGACTCGGGCCCGGAGCCCTGGCAGGGAAGAGGTGGCCCGTCTGTTTGGCAACGAGCGAAGGTAAGGAGGATGTTAGAGGGCTAAATTCATGTACTCCTACATATATAACACTCACACAAGTGTACCTCAGGAACATGATTTCTGTCAGAGTAGGGAGCACTTTCTCTCTGGGCCTTGGACTGTGGCACCAGTTCTCAGCTCTTGGCACCAGGTACAGGGCTACATGCCTGCGGGCTGGCTGCTCTAGGTCGGTGCTTCCCAGATCAGGCCTGTGTGGCTGAGTCTTCCTCTTGGCCTACTTCTGTTCCCTGAGAAGACTCCCAGAGCCGCAGGCAGGGACCAGGCACCCCTCGTGCTGGTAGCAATGAGGGGCAGTAAGGGTCTTCCCATGAGGACACAGAAGGCAGCCGGAAAAGCTCCCAGGTGTCCCAAGTCCACTCTTGCCCTCTGGGCTTTGCTGATCGGCTTCCCACCAGTGACAGAGATGGAGCACTTACTGCTGAAAAGATAAAGCTCCTGCCTGCTTTTCTCTTGCCCTGCTGTCCCCAGCTTGGAGCTTGAGGACTAGGGCACATTCTCCCTGTGCCCACTCCCATCCACCCCCAAATTCTCAGCCACACTGTGAGCTGGGTCTTGTGTTCCTGCCAGGTTTCTTGCCTAACACCAGACAGGTGTCTAGAGGTCCATTGCTGCCCCCAGGAGAGGGGCTTCCTTCAGGTTTGCACAGACATTTTCTGTTCAGAAAGGCAGCTCCAGAACTCTCCGAGTGCAGGCTGAAGTTCAGTCAAGGTTAGGAGTAGGATGAGACTGGGGAGGGCTTTGTTTCTCTTGTCCCCTTTCTGACACCCAACCCAGCTTGTTCAAATGGCTATGGACCCTCAAGTAGACAGTGGACACTGAGTGCTACATGGCTCTCTGGCATTTCATATAATTGACTATCTTCACAGTCCAATAGTGCCAAATAAGACACCTATTATTCTTGATTCATGGATGCGAAAACTTGAGGCTCCAAAATTGGGTGACTTCCCACCCTTCCTGATGAATAATAGCAAATGGTGGGCCTTTAGCAGGAGGTCCTATCCCATGACAGGACCCAAGACCAGAGCTCATGATGTCCTTTGAAGCATTTAGGATAACAGAGGTAAAAAGTCTTGCTAACAATTAAGGAAGCTTGCAGGGTGGGCAGGGGAGGGTTTGCACTGGCTAGTGGGCAGGCTGTGATCTGGTGGTTCCAAAATGGGTTTGGCTATCCTTAAAGTTAGTGCCAGGCCAGAGTTAACATTTTGCACACCTGCTTGGCTAGGCCACTTGTCAGAGAAGTTAATTTTGAATGCATTCTTGCCTACCTGCCAGAGATAGATGCAGTCTCAAGGCTTTATTCCTGCATGTTCTTTGCCACTGTGGGGATGGGTTTCAGCTGGTGTTGGCACCCGGACTACTTCTGCACATTAACCCTGTAACTATCCCTTTCTGAATGATCTCGCTGGTTGGTGTTGCTCTTTGAGGACTGTTCTCTGAGGCCCAAGTAATCCCCCTAGTGCTGGACTGGAGCCTTGTTCCTGATAGGTTAGAGTGACAAGATGTCAGCCTCTTTGCATTGAGTGGTAGCTCAGACAGACCTGCCACACAGCCAGGCAGTTGAAACCACAAAGTCAGTTCTGAAAAACCTTAGTAAGCCGGTAAGCAACCCCGCCTGAGAGCAGCAGCAGCTCTGAGCTTAGAATTTGTTCTTCAGACTTCAGAGCCTTTGGAGTTCTTAGACACTTGGTAGGCCCGTCCGTGTCTGCCAAGTGTGGGGAAGCCGTGGCTCTCACAACACTGTTAGTGACTAACAGAAAACAAGCCCCACCCTCATGGAATCCCGGCCCCTCCACCTTCCCCTGTGAGATCGATACCTGTCAGTTCTACCTGCGTGCGGCACTTTCTGTCACATCTCTGTTGCTTCCAAAACACCAGCTTAGCAACCGAGGACCAGTTAGTTAGACGGAAGTTGCCCAAGCCTGCTGTCACAGCATCTCTTGACACCCATGTCAAGCAGCTACGGCAAGTGCCTCCTGTTTTTCATGCTGATACTCTGCTTGGAACCCTACAAACCCATATCATATGTGCCAGCCTGGCCTGGCACAGGCCTCCTGCTGTTCTGGGGCCTGAAGTCCACTAGCCAGATGCAGTCCTCTCAGTCCCAGAAGAAGCAGTAGCCCTAAGAGCTATGGTAGCCAGGTCTTCCTGCCGCAGTCTGGCTGTGCAAGACCCCTGGCTGCACTTGAGCCACTGCTTAGCTTCCTGCTCTCACAGTCAGCCTCCTCACCTCAGCCTCTGTGGGCACAGCAGGCTAACCCTCACCAGGCTTCTAACAGTGCTGAGCGTGGAGGCAGCGCACCCAGAAGCCCTCTAAAACCCTGCCTGCCTGCCCTTGGCCTCTTGACTCCCTTGAGGAAAAGGCCTCTCAAGGTAGATTTGCACCTCGTTCTAGGCCATATTCTTCCTCTTGCTTATTAGAGGTTTTAGTCCCCTGGGAGGAGCCTGTATCATGTCCCCTTAGCTCTTCAGCACTTGTTCAGAACATGTCATGCCTGCCCTCATTGTGAGGGAGTAAGGTGTCCCTAGGAGAGCAGGCCTCAGGTTTGGTGAGAAGGAATTGTCCTCCCATCAGGTTTAAGTCAGCTCCCAGACCCCAGATAGGAGCCCAGGCCTTCTGCCTGAAGTCCACCAAGGTGACTCCTCAGGCTATGGGGTGATCATGGGTTTTCTTTCTTCAGCCATTACCTTGGGGTTTTGCTGCTTTAATTCTTTAGATTACTTTGATTTACCGTGATTGGAATGTGAAAAGCAGTCTTTTTCTGTTCATTCATTTCCCAGCCTTGTTTTCTTTCAGGTCTTGCCCTCTCCACCCTCTGCTGTGTCACTGTGGCGTTCGCTCGCGCCTCCTCCACCTGCTTCGCTTCCATCTCAGCTCCGTCGTCTCAGCCGCAGACCACCTGACGAGGCCGCTGGCCTTTCACATGAAATCAACTGCTTTGTTTTGTTTTGATTTTGATTTTGATTCCTTTTAATGTTAGCGGAAACTGTTCATTCATGGGCCTTTATCTTGCTAAATTTTGAACACCCCACGTGGGGTACAATGTGTTCGGAGGTGGTGGTTGACCTTTATTATGTCTGACTCAGGGAGGTTACCAAGGTATCAAGCTGTCTGAGTCCAGTGTTGGGGCAGGGCCAGTGCAGGCCCAATGTGGAAGGATTCTGTTGCTGCTCCACCCCACCACGGAGTGGGAGACAAAGGGAGCTCAAATAGACTGAATCTGTGCCCAAAGTCCTGTTAGTACTTTGTGAAGGGTGCCTCACATGCCAGCAGGAAGGCTAGCACTGGAGCCCAGTGAGGTAGGCCAGGTGTGCACGTTGACTACAGGACCGACCCCACTGGACTTGAGACCCAGCCCACCTGGGGACAGGGGGACTGGTTTAGCAGCTTCATGTCCTCTTTTGTAGGAGGTCCCAGGTAATTGAGAAATTTGAGGCCTTGGACATTGAAAAGGCAGAGCACATGGAAACCAACATGCCGATTATGACCGCTCCATCAAGTGACACTCGTCAGGGCCGCAGTGAGAAACGGGCCATCCCTAGAAAGCGGGTGAGCTCCAGCGTGGGGCTAAGTGGGGCCTTTGGCAGCATGGCTTGGGTCTGGGGAACACACTGTCCTACACGCTCTGAGTCCCATACATACTAGGGACATGTTTCTTCTGGGCCTCCACGCTTCATTCTCCTCGGGTTAGCCTCTTGAGCGCCAGCCTGTCTTGCACATCTCTCCCTCCTGCAGCATCAGCCTCTGTGCCACAGGATGCTTCAGGGAGTTTTAGGTCCCGGGGCTAGCAGTTTCTGCCCACTGAGACCTCCCGGGAACCAAGCCGAATAGGACACCTTCTTTCCTTCTTTTGTTTTTGGAGTGGCAGGCTGTACCCTCATTCTCTGCTTGGCCCGCAAGGTCCATCAGACCACAGCAGTCCCCTCCTTCTAGACTCCTCCAGCCTCTTGTCCACCTGCTTCTTCTGTGGCCTGCTGTACCCAAGTCCTTCTTTCCGGTTTCTTTGTTGCTCGTGAAATGCCTGCTGTCTTCTTCTGTAACCTGAGAAGCTGCAAAATTGGGTAGGGCCAGGACACTGATGACCAGAAAAGGCTGCTCCACTGACCAAAGCATGCCAGGACACAGGCCATCCCAGAACCTGCTGTGGGGCCTAGACAGAGCACTGCCCACTCAAGGAGGGATGAACTACCCAACATGTTGCCCCTATGCCTGCCCAAACTGCCCTGGGCTATACTGATGGGTGGCTGCTCTCTGCCACAGGACTTTGCCAGTGAAGCCCCCACAGCTCCTCTCTCAGATGCTTGTCCCCTGTCTCCACACCGAAGAGCCAAGTCATTGGACAGGAGGTCCACAGAATCCTCCATGACGGTGAGCCCAGGCCACGTGCCAAGTTCTCTGGAGATCTGTGCTACTACCACTGCTGCTTCTGGCCACTCTGGGCCACTGTCCATTTATGTCTCTCTGTCCACACCGGTCCTCCCTCTGTACCACCCTCATGCCTGTGAGTGCCCTACCCACTGGTCTGCAACCCATTGGAAACTGACCATTCTTCCCCTTCAGGGCCCCGCAGGACTGGGGGCTGTGTGGCACTCTGAGTAGCACATGAAGGTCTCTGCACACAGGAGGCTGCTGGGCCAGGTCAGGTGTAAAGCCCAAACCTGACTTCTGCTGTCCTGCCTTTGGTGTTTGTTTTTGTGGCACTTTGGAACAGGAGCCATGCTGTAATGACAGTTTGACCCATCTGAGGGTATGTATGTACAGGAATGGAGACAGTTTGGCCCGTCTGAGGGTATGTACAGGAATGGAGCTGCAGACAAAGTTCGGCCTGGTTCCTCAACGGTCTACAGCCTCCCAGGAGACATGGCACACTCGCCAGCTCTCACCCCCAGACAGCAGTTTCTCTGTCAACTCAGCTGGTAGCCACTCTTCTCCTGGCAGCCACCAGAGGTCCAGAGAGGAAAGACCCACAGGGACCAACCTCCACCATTCCCCGAGCAGTGCCAACCACAGCTGAAGGTTTAAGAGTCTTTCGTAGATCTGCAGCTCAGCAGGGGAGCCAGAGAGGCAGCGAGCAGGCCTGCATCCCAACTCTCATGAAGCAGCGGCGGCTGTGCGCACCCAAAAGGGACCTCCTTTGTGCAGGTCTCTGTGCTGGCGCAGCCTAAAGGGTCTCCGTTTCAGTTGATATTTCAGACAATTCTTGTAGAAGGAAGTCCTATGAAACATGGGTTACAGCAAGGCTCCACAGAGGGATGCCTCGTCTACCGTGGTCTGTTGGGGCAAGGCATGGTCTACTGTGGCCTCTCCACAATGGAGCAGGAACTTCCAGGATGCCTGTCCTGATGGTTGTCTTTTCTCTGGATCACTCCCTGTCCTTGGAGTAGTAAGAGACATCAAAGCCAGTTTCTGATCAGGACAACTGTGGAAGACCTAAGAGCACTGGGGACCACAGAAGGGGTAGCTGGGGTCTTTGAGGCCTGGCCTCCCGGATGTACTACGTAGCAGATGAGAGCCGGTCCCCAGTAGAATGCAGGCTGTTCCTAAGGAGAGCCAGCACCCCTCAGATCTGCTGTGGTCCCTGACCTACCTTCCTGGATAGGGACTAAGACTGAATGAACTTCCTCCTGCTAGAAGAGTAACCTGAAAGTTGGACAAGGTTGCTGCTGCTACTTTCTCCACCACAGACGTGGTCTGCCTCTCAGGTCTGGCCTTCAGTCCTTCTGCAGCCTCAGCGGGAGCTTTTGGATTCCCCTTTCAGCTGTTGCTGAGGTGTCCCCCTGAACATTTGGTGTCTGGGAACTCTCCATCAGGTCCTATGCTGTGCCCCAAGGCAGGATGTACACAAACAAGCCCTGGATAAGCTGGAATAGACACCTCAGAGTAACCAGGCAGCCTGTGTTCCTGTGCCCAGGTTAAATGAGGCTGTGCTGTCTCTCCTTACCCCTGAGCTCCCTCCTCAGGGTAGATATGCCTCTGGGCAGGAACGCTGGGGCAAAAGAGTAGGCAGGCTTATCTGGTAGGTGGTAAAAACTTTCTGGTGCTGATTCATCTAGATGAACACAACCCGGTTGAACATATTTTGTCCATCACTGGGAACCCCACAATGGTTTCCCTTGAGCTGTTCTTTTTTCTTCCTCAGCCTGACCTGCTGAATTTCAAGAAAGGCTGGCTAACTAAGCAGTATGAGGATGGACAGGTGAGTGTGTGTAAGTGCTGAGGCCTGGAGGACTGGGGAGCAGATGCAAGACCCAGCTTGTCTTGTCCCTGGCAGGGTCTTTGAGCCCTGATTCATGCTCTTGGCCTACAGACATTCTACAGTCCTAGCTCCTGGATATGATTGCTCATAAAAATTTTCTTAAAAGTCTAGGTTTCCCGAGAGGCAAGAACAGCCAGCATATTGATATGGGTTGGCTTATGTGTCCATACAAGGCAGGCATATGGGCAGTCACATAGGGCTGTAAAGTCCTGGTGTTGGAGAGACCAGCTCAGTTTTAGGGGCACCATTAGGCCCTGAGAATTGTATATCAAGTCCAAACAAGAAGAGTTATTTGCAAGCCCCACTTTGACCTGGAGCATGTTGGGTCCTTGCCAGAGAGGCCCTTAAAAACCCACTCTACTATCTTAGCTCCTTTTTGCCTTTGGAGTCTGTGCCAAAGCGTGCCCTTTTTCTCCTCCCACCATATCAAATGCCCTTGGCCTTGCCTGAAGACTTGTTCCCTTCCTCAGAGTGAAGATTGGGGCTTTAGCAGGTTAGTTTGTACCTGCTGGCGCAGTGGGGCTCACACATTTGGTGTATCAGCTAAGTGGTTGTGCCTCTGTGCACCCTTTCACAGCCACCTTTCTGTGTGATAGACCCAGCAGAACTGTCTGCAGCCTCCAAAGTTAGGATGGAGGCCTGCAAAACACCATTCACCAACCACACTGGGGCACAGAGCTGGCCGAAGCCCACAATTCTCCACTGCCTTATTGCTGGGGTACATCTTAACCAGGACCTCCCTGAGGTCATGAGTGCATGGCTGCCTGCCAGAACAGTCATCTGTTGCCTGCTCTACCTGTGCTCTCCAGAGTGCCTAGACTCAGCTGGGGTCAAGGAGGGGCCTCAGTTATGTTACAGAATAGGTGGATGTTTCTTTTTCTCTCCTTTAGTGGAAGAAACACTGGTTTGTCCTGGCTGACCAGAGCCTGAGATACTACAGGGATTCCATGGCTGAAGAGGTGAGAGAGCTACAAGGCAAAGCCAGCCGCATCTAAAAGTCCAGGGCTGAAATCTGTCTGTGAAGAGGTGGCCTGTTGCCTTGGGTGTCATAGTTTCCATCTAATGGGACTAATGCATGCAATAATTGGTCCAGCTTTGACAGCAGGACTGTTTCCCACCTCAGACATTGAGGTCATCCTCTGAGGCCTTGAATGCTTTTTGTTTTTGTTTGGGGGGGGGGGTTGTTTTGTTTTTAGTGCAGTGGCTTTTGGCAGCTCTTTTTCTATATTCATTTAAGAACAAGGAAGTGGGACTGGAGCGATGTTGTTAAGAGAATGTGTTTTTGTAAAGGACCCAGGTTTGGTTTCCACCACCCATGTAGTGGCTGGCTCACTAACATCAGTAACTCCAGTTCCAGGGATCTGATGCCCTCCTCTGGCTTCACGGTACGGGCTTCAGGCACACATGTGATACCCAGGCATACAGGCATGCAAAATACTCATTCAAATTAAATAAATAAATAAATAAACAAATAAATGAAGTTAGTACTCGGGGTGAACTCGGGTCTAGTTTTGTTTTGTCTTTGGTTTTTAGCAAAAGGATTGTGTGATGAATTGAGTAACAGGACAGATGAACTTCGATCTTGTTCTGCCTTGTAGAGGAACTTACATCAAAAATCTGTGTGTGTGTGTGTGTGTGTGTGTGTGTGTGTGTGTGTGTGTGTGTGTGTGTACAACTTGAGGGAGTCAGTTCTCTCCTTCTGCTGTGTTGGTCCTAGGAATTGACTTAGCAGCACGCACCTTTATCTGATGACCCACACTCCTCAAAGAACAACCAGAAGGGGCTCTTCTCTTCACTTAGCAAAAGTTCTTTTGAACAACCTGACAAATCTGTGTGCTGATTTCTCCCTGCTAGGTCCATCTGGCATCCTTAAGAATCACCCATTCTGTGCTTGAATAATAGAAACAGGAGAAGAATCTCTTGGGCTGGTTTGTGTACTTAAATTCTTGAGATCAGCTTCCATGGCCTAAAGAAGAAGGCTATTGGTCAGATAGGCAGATCCAGATTGTGTGAGTGGTGGTGAGCTTTGAGCAAAGGTGTACCTAGTACTCAAAACTTTATGGATTGGAATGGGGGTGTTTTGGGTTGGATTGGATTGGTTTTGGGTTTTCGAGGCAGGGTTTCTCTGTGTGGTACTAGCTGTCCTAGAAATCACTCTGTAGACCAGGCTGACTTCAAACACTCTGAGATTGGCCTGTGTCTGCCTCCCGAGTGGTAGGATTACAGGTGTGCACCACCACTGCCAGGCTTAAAACTTTGTTTTTGTGTGTGCCGGAGCATGGGTATAGAGTTCAAATTGTAGGAGTTAGTTCTCTCCTACCAAGTAGATTCCAGGGCTTGAACTCACGTCATCAGGCTTGCTCATAAGCACCTTTCCTTGCTGAAGTACCGTCCTCTAGAGTCGTACTTAGTGAAATATGTTGTGAGAATCAGAACTGTGCTGCTGACCCGAACTGTGTTGCTGTAACACTGACAACACAAGAGCAGAATTAAATAAAACTACTAATGCCTTGGCAATAGGCCAAAGTCAGATCGTACCAACAGTTAGTAGGCTTGTATTGCTTTCCAGTCAGTGATGTTTAAAAGCAACAAAATAGGTCCTTGATTGATTGATAAGGTTATGTGTGTGTGTGTGTGTGTGTGTGTGTGTGTGTGTGTGTGTGTGTATAGTATTAAATTTGTTATTATTATTTTATTTTTGGTTTTTCAAGACAGGGTTTCTCTGTGTGTAGTCCTGGCTGCCCTGGTATTCACAGAGATCTGCCTGCCTCTGTCTCCCAAGTACCAGATTAAAGGTGTGTGCTTGGTATTTTTAAGTGGCAACCTTTGAATGCTCATCTCTTTAGTATTCTTTTTTAACTTTTATTTGTGGGGGGGGGGGGGGGGCGGGCATGGGTACACACATCTTGTGGACATCAGAGGATAACTGAAGTCAACTCTTTCCTACTGCCCTTAAATGTGTTCTGAGTATGCAACTTGGGTCGTCAGGTTGTGTGGAAAGCACCTTTACCAAGCGTCCCTTGCTATCCCCTTTTCATTGTCCCCTAAATGGGAAATGTCTGTCAGTCACTCAGCAGCGTGCCAAAGCCTCATGGAAGCACATCCATACAATCACTAAGTTAACAGCTGAACTAGCCACTTATTTGTAGAATATCATGTGAAGAAACAGCTGCCAGATAAGTTCTGGTCACTCAGTTTGGTGGGTTTAGCAGGCATTTTCATGAAAATAAACCAAGAATCTGTTCCCTCAAGGACAGTTTGTTGCCAATGATGAATAGAGTTTGGGCTTTCAAGAAAAAAACCAATTGGGCTGGAGAGATGGGTCCACAGTTAAGAGAACTTGCTGTTCTTGCAGAGGACCACATAAAGGTTCACAACTACCTGTACCTATAGTTCCAAGGGATCCCACACCACTTACTGGAAAGCACTCCTCATCCATGGTATACATATAGGCATTCAGATAAAATATTCACACATATTTAAAAAAAAAAATATTTTCAAAGAAAAACCTAGTCCAGGCACAATGATGCATATCTATCTGTAGTCTCTGCCACTCAAGACAGTAACACACGGAGGTCACATGACCCAAGAGTTTTGAGACCAGCCTAGGCAGTGAACAGAGACCTGGTATCAAGAAAAGAAAGTGAGAATCTTGGAAAGTTCATATTCATAATCTCAGTAGCTTCTCTTTATCTTCAAGCTCTGCTCATGAAATACAGTGGTTTGGCAAGCATTTGCTTCTGCACAATGAATTGTGTGGACGTTTGAAAGCTATGCATAGCTTACTGTTTTCTGTGACTGACATTTAATGTTACAGAACATGACTGGCAAGAGATATTCAAAGGGTAGAACTGTGGATTTCAGTGTTAACAGCACAGAATATTCACTGATAGGACTGCAGATTCCACATTGCAGTTAAACTTTGAGACATGGCTATTCATCAAGACAGACCAGCTAGTTCCTTGAAAATTCTTCCTTTTTCATCTCTGTGTTAGACTGCTTTGTCTTCACTCACGTTAGCTGAAATAGTACATAGAAAACTGAATGCAGATGTAGAAGAGCCTAGCATTGTCTCCAAAGTCGGGCATGTAAGAGAAATGTAAACACTGTCATAGAGTATGTTTTAATTTACTTTCTGCTGTAATAAACATCATGACTTCCAGCAGTCTGGGGAGGAAAGGGTTTATTAATCGTACACAAAGGGAAGTGAAGTCAGGAACTGGAGGTAGGAACTGAAGCGGAGGCTGGAAGAACACTGCTTACTGGCTTGCTCTCTCTGGCTTATTCAGCTTGTTTTTCTTATACCACCCAGGACCACCTTCAGGGGTCAAAATGCCCATAGTGACTAGGCCCTTCCACACCAGTCAAGAAAACACCCCACAAACTTGCCTATAGGCAATCTGATGAGGAAATCCCTCAATTAAGGTTCTCTCTTCCAGATGACTTGGTTTATGTCAAGTTGACATAAATCCAGCCAGCACTGAGGGTCTTCTTACTTTTTAAGCATGTGAAAAAATTTTAATGACAGACATTCAGGGAATAGTGGTATGGAATTTCTTTGGTCAGATACACAGGAAAATGGTGGAGTAGATACCCCAAGGAAGGGGACTTGGATCTGGGAGTTGTAGGAAAATCAGCCAACGTGTAGTCCTGTGAACATGTTGAGTGGAAAACATCACTCACAGAAATTTGATCACTTGAACATCCTCTCTGCCTGAATCTCTTCACACCCTCTCATTTTTCTCTGCAGGCAGCTGATCTAGATGGAGAAATTGACTTGTCAACCTGTTATGATGTCACTGAGTATCCAGTCCAGAGAAACTATGGCTTTCAGATACATGTGAGTCTAGGGATGAATGGAGTTGACCGACAGGGTTATATTTTAACACGTATGGTAAGCATTTAGTCTTTCCTGTTAGCATGATGCCTCTTCACTATGGCTACTGACCTGTACTCCTGATATATGATGTGGACAAAAAGATGGGTTTCTACATCTTTCTCCCCAAGGCTTTTGAAAAGCTTTGCTACAGAAATTGCTCTTTTTCTTCTCGTTTTAATGTTGGAGTATAGGACCATTGGAAGGATGAAGAGTATGAGGAGTAAAAGATTAAGGGCTGCCTGGAATTAGGTTAAAGAATTTCTGGGACATTTGCCTTCTGCAGTGAGGCTTCATACTTGTTATAGTCAACTGGGTTACATTTGGTATCCATCCCTAAGCACAGGTTCATGGTTGGTGTTTGTTCTTTCTGATGCAGGAATCTGCCTCATATATCATCTTGTCACTATCACTACCACGTGGGGGTCCTAGTCATTCAGAATTCTAGACTTGTAAGACATGTCTCTGGAGCAAGACAAAGCCATCCCCACCCCCACCCCCACCCCCACCCCCACCCCCACCCCCACCCCCACCCCCACCCCCACCCCCATTGGAGCAAACCTTTGTAATCCCTCACCCAAACCTTCGAAGGGGTAGCAGATAGAATAGGCTCTAGGATTTGACTTCCAGCTCAAGGCTGGAATTTCTGGTGGGCTCACTGGGGAAGAGATCTTTTTGATTTGGGGATCTAGAACTCAACTTATTGCTGTGTTCAGTTGTTCAGAAAACTCAAACTTGGGACCAGTCCACACCCCTGAAGGCCAGTAGATTTGATCTTCAGAGGAGTCTAGCACCCATTCCTGGGCAACTGACCATGGCTCCACTACACGTACTGGGTATCTGGGGAAGGAGCCATAGCTGTCCCCATGGCCTGGCTTCTTGCTGCCGTGTTCTGTCCCTATTTCCTTTGAAGGAGATAGAACATTCCTGGAGTCTGAATGCTGAGATGAACCTTTTTCCCAGTGAGAGTCCTGGCTCTTTCCTCATCTTCATCTTGATTAGCAGATGTCTCAAGGCAGTGCGTGCACAATCTGAGAACTCTGCTCTCTCCCCACATTTGCCAAGGCCAGTGGTGGTTCTGGTTTCCTACCCTGAGGGTTCAAAAGAGGGTGCTAAGGCAGAAGGTAGGTAATGGATAGAACCCGAGAATAGCAAATGTATGTCAGGGCAAATACTGACTCAAGGTGTGGAAAGCACTGACTGTTGTGGACACCAGGAATGTGCCTTAATTAGTAAGATATATAGGGCAGAACTTGCATGAGCAATTAGAAGGGAGACCAAGAGGTAGTGGTTGTGTGGTGGGCAAGTATGGAAGGAGGGGCTGAAGATGCCAGGGAGGAACTTTGAATGAGGTAGGGCCTGAGAGCTCCTGCAACCCATAGTGTGTTGGAGGGTTTCTTATACACTGCTCAGAGAGAGACTTCACATTAGAGATGGATCCTCTGCAGTCCTAGCCAGCAGGTTTGAGGCAGTGATTGGTATTTTGAGAGCATGAGCTAGGCAAGTAGCCCTGAGACTAAGAAAGCTTACCAGCAAAGCTGAGGCCAGAACCTGGAAGCACCTATATCAATGGTTGAATGGGCTAGCTAAGAATGTGGATGGAGCCCCATGCTACTGTTTACTCCACAGTTGTATTCTCTGAAGGGGAGTGAGCCAGGTATGTGACAGCCTCCCATGGAAGGAGAGGTTTGGTCACAGCACAATGGCCCACATGTTGTCTATAAGTGCATCTCATTCCCTTTCAGAGCAGGTAAAGACCCAGGCAGTCACTTTGTCACACTGTGCACCTTTGTTGAGACTGCAGGATGATAGGCCTGGCCACCACTCTCCCTACTCCCAGCCAGATCAGTGTCCTTGTCCCTAGGGCTAGCAGATCTTCTTGAGGAAAGGGTCACATGTGATCATCAATCTGTGTGCAGGCTGCTGCTACTGCATAATAGGAGCTAATGATTGTATATTGCCTTGTTTAGGGGACACCCAGTTCACCACTCCCCAGAGGGAGTGGTAGCCCTATTAGTGGCCCTATTAGTCTGCCTGTTTCAAACAGGTCATATACAACACCTAGGAAAGTCACCTAGCCTAGCCCATTTCCTTGTGGGTTGACCACTGATGGTTAGTATTTTTTGTGTAGACCAAGGAGGGTGAGTTCACCCTGTCGGCCATGACATCTGGCATACGACGGAACTGGATCCAGACCATTATGAAACATGTGCTCCCAGCATCTGCCCCAGATGTGACCAGGTAAGATGGAGGCCTTGCTAACTGCCATTCTCTGAGGCCTGAGCCCAGCTCCACCACTACATGAATTCCTTTTCTCCTTCTGGCCCACTGTCAGCTGGCTGCAATTGTCCCCTGTGATTCTTGTTTGCTGCTCTGCTGGCCTTTTTTCTGTTGAGCTGGCCTAGTCCGCCACACAGGTCACCCTCCTGCCTATCCTCAGCATGGATGTCTTTGTCAACAGGGCTCAGCCCTCAGAATGGGCTTGGGCTCCACTATGGGCCTTCTCTAGTGGCTGTGCCCGGCTGGGACTCAAGAGTCCTTTTATCTCACTCCACCTGTTTGGTTTTATACAATTGGGAGAAGCTTCTGTCTGAGACTGTAGGTGCTAAGCCCACATGTGAGAACTCTGCTCTTTCCTGTGTTTACATGCTGTAGTGTATATTCCTTAGAACATGCTACATGCCTTCCCTTCTTGCCCTGAAGATCGCAGATCTACCAGTGTTCATGCTCTGTGTGTCCCAAGCTTTACTCTGCCTCGTCCAGGTTCCATCTTGAATACCTTGTGCCTCTTGTGGTTCATGTTGCTGCCAAGTAGTTTTGGCATCAGAGGTTTGGGTTATAGCGGGCAGAGGGTACTGGCCTGTGGCAACATTAGCTATACCTATTCTTGTCTCAAACATTTGCCTGGTTCTGGCTGGTTCTATGTCTTTGTGAATGAGAAAGAAAAGGAAGGAAACCTGAACTCTATTCTTCAGCCCCTTTCTGGCATCTGTTCCATGTTCACTTCGTCACTCAGCAGCAATAGTACTGATTTCTGCATTCCAGGACTCGTAGGTCCTAAAGACCTACTTTTATCCAGAAAATAGTCCTCTGCCGTCTCTCAAGAACTATGCTAAGGGCTGAAGAGATGGCTCGGGAGCTAAGAGCACTTGCTGTTCTCTCAGAAGACCTGGGTTCAATTTCTAATACCCACATCATGACTTAGTTCCAGGAGATCCAACACCCTTTTCTTGCCTCCACAGGCACTACATGCACATGGTGCACAGATGTACATGCAGGCAAAACACCCATACACATAAAATTAAATTAAATTTAAAAAATTTTTGCCAGGCAGTGGTGGTGCATGCCTTCACCTCAGCACTCAGGAGACAGAAACAGGTATGTCTCTGAGTTTGAGGCCAGCCTATTCTACAAAGAGAGTTCCAGGACAACCACACAGAGAACCTGTCTCAAAAAAAGAATTTAATTTAAAAAAGAACTGTTGGCAAAATAGCAGTGCCCCACCTCCTACCTCCATGGCTCCTTCAGTCAGGAGAACAGCCTGTAGTACAAGGCCCTGAAGCAAAATGAAAAAGGCACTTGAGCTGCCCTGCCCACGTGCAGATGGAAGGTCATGGGATGGATGATGGCTGGAGGAGATTAGTGTTGGGGTGTCCAAGACGCCAAGAATGCTCAAATGTGCATGTTTATGCTGTGGTCCATGGAAGGACTGAGGCCTGGGACATGAACGTAGAGACCTGGTGCTTCTCTCTCTTTGGTTAGAATCTACATTATAGTTGACTGTGTCTTTGGGCCTCCGCACCCATTGCTTTTAGCCTATGTTGTTCTGTTTGGCTCATGTTGAGGAAACATGATTTATAGCTGCAAGACCACCAGAAGTTATTAGAAGTAAGGACAGCCGTATCAGAGCAGCAAGCCTTGCCCTGCTTCTCTTCTCCTTTCTATCATGTTCTCTGTGGTGAGGATGTCTCACAGTACTACATGACTTCTGGGTTTGGGGATGGTCCCTGTTCCCAACTGTCAATGTTAACTCCCCATATAGACCTGACACTTCACCAGTTTTCTCATGATTCTAAAAGCTCCACTCTGGGTTGTTTGTTTTTCCCTGTGTGAAGATCTTGCTATATAGCACAGGATGGCTTCCCACTCAGTCATCCTGCCTCAGCCTCCTAAGTGCTGAATTACAGGTATGTGCCATGCTGCACCTCATTTTTAATGGATAGTTGTGAGCTGCCATGTGGGTGCTGGAAAGCCAGGTCCTCTGCAAAAGCAGCATGTGCTCTTAACCACTGTGCCGTCGATTCAGCCCCTTCCAGCTCATTGTCATTTGCGTGCTTGTTTGATCTTAAACTGGACCCTTGCTGATCCTACTGCTCTAAAGCATTTGATTTTTGTTTAGATATTTGTATTTGTTAGTGTGTTTGTGTGTGTGAGAGGGAGGAGGGAGGGAAGGGATTTGTTACAGCACACCTCTAGAGGTCAGAGGACAACTTCACTTGCTTGTTTTGTGTGGTCACACGTTTGCTGTACATGTGGAGGTCATTTGTAGGAGTTGGTTCTCTCCTTCCACCATGTGGCTTCCAGGAAGAACTTAGGACCTGGGCTGGGTTTCCTGGCCAGTACCCTATATACTGAGCCATCTCACTGGCCCAAACACTCTGATTCTTAGTTTGCTTCCAGGACAAGTGACCCAGGGGTAATGAGAATCACTTTCTCTTCTGTTTGATGTCCCTTTGGCAATCTCCTTGTTGGTCCTAGTATAAACCCAAGTGTTCCCTGGCTCTTCACCCTGGGCCCCCTGTCACCAGCTCACTTCAGTTCTGTTAAGGCTTGGACAAGACCAGGGCCATCTAGCAATCGCTGGGACTTAGGCTGTCAGTAAATCCACTGAGCCTCTTGCCATGTCGCCAGTGGTGATGTCCTGACCCCCTCTCCTGCTGGAGTGGAGGCCTTCCCAGAAATCTTCCTTGGTGAAGATTGGAGAAAGGCAGTTATCTTCAAGCTAACCAGCTTCTTCCCTGTTATCACTGGGTAGGTTGAGGCACTAGCAGGCTTGATCTGTGTGGCTGTGCACCTCCTTCCTCAAAGTGGTGGGTACTACACTACCTTCTCTCTGGTAGTGTGGGCTTGTGGCTACCTGGGCCACTTGTCCCCTCGACCCACAGATAGTCTCAGCCTCACTCTGACTTATCTGTCCTGCCTGGAGCTGGAGTGAGGTTTTCAGTAAAGATGATGGTGCGTCTCCTGTTCATAGAAATCCCTTCTGAAGAGAGCTGGTTCTGTCACCGCGTAGTGTAGGCTGCTCCATGACCAGCCTCACCAAGTGTCTGGACCTCCTCTCCTGTGGGACTTTAGGAGTCCATGATATGACCACATGACACTCCTTTTAAAGGATGAGAACTGAAGTCTCAGGAACAGCTGAAGCTCTTTCCCTTTCCCTACCCATCAGCTAGGTTTGAGTTCTCCAAGGGAGAACTCTCTGCTTAGAAGCCACTTGGGGGATCAGAACAGGTGTAGGCTGGCCTTGTGGCCTGCTGAAATGTCCAGGCTCCCTGACAGGTCCTGTGTTTCCTCACTACCCCACAGCTCATTGCCTGAGGAAAAGAATAAAAGCACATCTTCTTTTGAGACCTGCCCAAGGCCAAATGAAAAGCAAGAAGCTGAGCCAGGAGAGCCAGACCCAGAGCAGAAGAAGAGCCGTGCTCGAGAGCGGAGGCGGGAGGGCCGCTCCAAGACATTTGACTGGGCTGAATTCCGCCCCATCCAACAGGCCCTGGCTCAAGAAAGGGCCAGCGCTGTGGGGTCCTCTGATGCTGGTGAGCCTGGGCGTCCTGAAGCCGAGCCAGGTGAGCTGGAGCGTGAACGAGCTCGACGTCGAGAAGAGCGCCGCAAACGCTTTGGGATGCTGGACACCGTTGATGGGCCAAGTATGGAGGATACAGCCCTCCGTATGGACATAGACCGCAGCCCAGGTCTGCTGGCATCCCCTGACCTCAAGACGCAGAATGTCCATGTGGAAATCGAGCAGCGGTGGCACCAAGTGGAGACTACTCCCCTCAGGGAGGAGAAACAGGTCCCTATTGCTCCTCTGCACCTGTCCTTGGAGGACAGAAGTGAGCGGCTCTCCACTCATGAGCTCACGTCTCTACTGGAGAAGGAGGTAATGTAGGGCCGCTTTCTTCTTGCATGCATGTAATTAATTATTCAGTACAGTACTATAGGAGAGTAGGGAGGTGGTCCAAGGCTGTGGTGAGAGGGAGTGGGCCAGGGATTAGATGGAGGCATTCTAGCATCTTGGTACAGAGCCATATAAGCTAGCCCCTGTGTCCGTAGTATATGATTCTTCTTATAGAATGTGTCCAGATTTCATCTGCACATACATTTATGTCTCGCTAGTGAGTTCCATGTCCAGAGTTACAGGATGATGAATATCCTTAATTGAAAAGTCACAAATTCTCCAAAATCCATAAGGCTTTTAGTGTCAGCGTGACACAAGCAGAAAGTTCTCCACCAGGAGATTTTGTTTCTGTATAAAATTAGTTAATACTATACTGTAGGAGACTAGGGATATGGCCCCAGTGTTACAGCGTTTGCATAAGCCACAGAGCCCTGGGTTCAATCCCAGCATTGCCAAAACAAAGCAAAATGTCGAAATCACATATATAAAAGAAGTCATGTGTATAAAGTAAAGATGTAACATGATTGAGGTTCCTATTTAGATTGGGACCCATCCTCCATATTGCCCATTGTGTATATACAGTTACTCCAGAATCATTTCAAAGGCAAAACAACAATAAATCCTAAAATCCAGAATACTCACATGAGGTATTTAAGATGTGGGCTCAGCTTACATAGGGTTGGTTCCTTCTGACTTTTGCCCTCTTGAGAACATATTCCTCAGCAAGCGTCCAGCATATTCTTACACACTTTCCATAAGTGCTAATTGAAGACCTGCCACTTTGGCATGCCTCTCTTTACCTCTTTTATTGTTTTGTTTTTTTCTGTTTTATTAAATGTATGAATCTGATAGATCACTAGCACCAGCACTTTGACTTTTTCATTTTCTATATCCATTAATAAAAAAAATACAGGTAAAAAGAAATAAAGTGATTCAAACTCACATAATTCTAGGCTACCAAAATGAGCCTTCTGGCCTGCAGGCCACATACTTAGTTCTTAACTGAATAGCAACATCTGCCTCCCATGGCCCAGCAGACCAAGGCAGCCCCTATACAGCAGAGCACCAATGAGGCTCTTAGCAGGTTGGGAAAGGTGGATGGTGATTTTGAAGCTGTTGAAAACAAGAATGTAGAGCGTTTACAGGTTTCTGTGTCTTACTGAGACTATATTGGAGCTTTATGTGAAATCTGTTCTGTAAACCTGGTCAGATGGAGTAGTCAGTAGAAACTACAGCAGGACCTGAAGTGAGATCTATATGCCTATGCCAGGGACCCCACCCACACAGTCCTCCTTTTGATAAAGATGTGAAGCCTTCTTTTCTCAATGGAGCACAGCCACCCCCCAGATATGAACTTTCCACCTATATTTCAGCCTGCATAGTACAACTGTGAGCCAGTGTGAAAGCTTATTGGGGCTAGGCAGGGTTTACCTGAGGCAAGAACAGGAAATATGTCCCTTAGCCACCAGAAGGGAACAGTTCTTCTGATGATGTGTCCAGTACCATATGCTGCGTATCCAGTGAGAGTCTGAGACTCATGAACAAGCCCCATTGTTTTGACAACTTGTGGTCAGCTGCTTTTCCTTATTCTCATCATGTTTGTGAAGTGTATGTATGTGTTTATTTTCACCAACAGCTGGAGCAGAGCCAGAAAGAGGCCTCGGATCTTCTAGAGCAGAACCGGCTTTTGCAGGACCAGTTAAGGGTGGCCCTGGGCCGAGAGCAGAGTGCCCGGGAGGGCTATGTGCTGCAGGTAGGGTGGGCAGCTGCCCAGTCAGCAGTGCACCCAGGGGCTTCAGTGTGAAAGGTCTGCTCAGGCCCACAGGCTAGGAATGTGCAAACATGGTCAGCAAGGACCAAGGCTCTTAATGCTGTGATAGTCTGTACATTTTCCTTGCTACTAGGACATTGGGAAATGTGTCCCAAATCTCTACAGCTATGGATTATCTTTTGGTCATGAAATCATTTGGTGGTCTCCCCTTTGGGCATTCTAGACATTGTGCTTTTGTGAGAACCATGCATCTGTGTGTCATTTCTCATTGTGTTCACCATAGTGATACTGGGCCCACTGTACATATACTGAAAAACTGGTCACGACAGCAAGCCAAGTGCCTTCTTAGGACCAACAGCAAGTTAGTGGCAGAGCTAGGACTGCACCACTACCCACCTACCCATTCATTTTCAACCAGCCTAAGTGTCTGGAGGATATATGACCACCTAGCCAACCTAACCCAGCCCAGAATGAGGGAAAAGTGGTAGCAGCTAGGTGCTGAGCTGACAGCCCAAGACCAGTGTCCTTCTCAAGGCATCTTCCAGAATCTTGCTGCATTCAGATCCCTAACATCCCCTTGATGTGGATATGTCAAAAAACAGTCTCAAGGTAGCTTGGTATGAGGACAGGTGGCGTGTGTTATCCTATAGCTGACTTCCTAGGATCAGTGCTAGCTCTGGGACATGCAGGAGACATACTCCTACCCTGGGTACTATCCTACTGATGGGAAAATCAACAAGTGTTAGGGATAGTGGAGTCAGGTGGTAAAATTGAATTGAAGCTCCCAGAAAAGGCCACGGAGAAGACATGGGGTTTAGATTAGTGTCAGGGTTCTCTGTTCTAGTCTTGACTCTGCCACTGACCCTAGAAGCATACTCTACCCTACAGCAGCAGCCTCTTGCCTGTGTCATTTGGAACTAGTGTTCTCCAAAAGGCCTTCAGCTCTCAGAGACCCAGAGTCTCTGCCCAGACCCTTGTACACTGACCTCCTCGATCTTCATCACCAAGTTGCCAGTGGACCTGGAGTCCTTCACTCACCTCAACCAGAGCCTGCCTTACCTTTGTGCCTACCCCTCACACTGCTGCATGTGCCCCTTGTTTACCCCTGTACCCCACTACTGCACCCTCTCCCCTTCCAGCAGACTCACTGCTGTCCTACTTCTGACCTTCTTGCTTGGAACTGGCCATGGCAGCCATCTCCCTTTCACACAGCCTACTCAGAAAGCCATAGTTATTCATTCAGGCCATCCCTAATTTAAGGGTCATTTTCTTAAGCCTTTGTTGGGTCCATCATATAAGACTTGACTTATATTCAGACATGGTGGTAAAGACACTGCCAAGGAGCTTTGCACATTGCTAACTTGTGTGTCTAACATGGACTGTCATGTGCATCTACACTGAAGGCCCTGTTGGTCAGCAACGGGGCCAGCTTCCCGCAGAATCTAATAATGATTACCCCTGAGCTTTAGAAATACTTGGTCAAAAGTGAGAAGGGTCAAGAGGCCTTTTGGGGCACTGAGGGTTAAGAGATGCAAGCTCGGGTAGGGTGCTGTGCTAACTGCTGGGAGGGGCCTGCATGCTGTGGATGGTGAACATGGTGTGGAACTGGAACTTACTGAGTGTCACATCTGTGGCTTCCCCACCAGTAGACTGAGGGAGCCTGGGCAGGCAGATTCTAAGTGGGGCTGTCCTGACTCACCGTGCTGTCCCTGCTTCATATGAGCCCTGTCTCTTCTGTGTCTTAGTTTGGGAACTTTGTGTTTTATTTTGGGTTTTGCATGTATCACTCTTATTTTGAGCTTTATGGAGGTTTGTTTTGTTACCACATTTTGCTTCATGATCTGCATTCCCCTTGTTCTGTCTTCTTGCAGGTAGAGATTAGTTTCTCCTTACGGTGGAGGCCTGACTACGCTTTCTAAAGGAAATGTTCCAATGTTACCTTGCTGACATCTCTCAAGTAGTTACCTGCCTTCCTTCTCTTCCTGTCACGGAAGGAAGTGACGTCACTTTCTTGTGCCTTATGCCCTGTGCTGCTTTAAACATGTGGTCTAGAACTGCATACTTTGTTTTGCCAAACAAATGCGGTGTCCTTTTGTCCTTCAGTCTCCGTTATACTTTTCAGTGTGTTCCATTATTCAGCTTTATTTGGTTTATTTCTTCTAGATGCTGTTCAGTTAGAGCTGTTTTTTTGATGTTTTTTCCCATGTGTTCTGTTTATGTGGAAGCAGCTATACTTACCAAAAACAAACCAAAACAAACAAAACCCACATTAATTTGATTTTTTTTTCTTTAAACGAAGAAAAAAAAAGTTGTGCAAAGGATTAAAGGCAAACCCACCAAGGAGCTTATCTATGATTGATCCTGGCCAGAGGTGTGACACTCAGAACAGGGTGGCCTGAGTGTTACTAACCAGTATTTAATCGGTTTTTTTAAGACTGAAGTGGCCACCTCCCCATCGGGTGCCTGGCAGAGGCTCCATAGAGTCAACCAAGACCTACAAAGTGAGCTGGAAGCTCAGTGCCGGCGGCAAGAGCTCATCACGCAGCAGATTCAGACCCTGAAACATAGCTATGGGGAGGCCAAGGATGCAATCCGGCACCATGAGGCTGAGATTCAGACCCTGCAAGCAAGACTTAGTAACGCAGCTGCAGAGCTGGCTCTTAAAGAGCAGGCTTTAGCCACACTCAAGGGTGAGCTGAAGCTAGAGCAGGGCAAAGTTCGTGAGCAACTGGAGGATTGGCAGCACAGCAAGGCCATGCTGAGTGGCCAGCTGAGGGCCAGTGAGCAGAAACTCAAAAGTACAGAAGCCTTGCTGCTGAAGAAGACCCAGGAACTGAGGGACCTAGAAACACAGCAGGCATTGCATCGGGACCGACAGAAGGAGGTGCAGAGGCTGCAGGAATGCATTGCTGAGCTCAGCCAACAGCTAGGTACCAGTGAGCAGGCCCAGCAGCTGATGGAGAAGAAGTTGCAGAGGAACTATACATTGTTGCTGGAGAGCTGTGAGCAGGAGAAGCAGGCACTGTTGCAAAACTTGAAGGAAGTAGAGGACAAGGCCAGTGCCTATGAGGACCAGCTACAAGGCCATGTGCAGCAGGTGGAGGCCCTCCAGAAAGAGAAACTGAGTGAATCATGCAAAGGCAGTGAGCAGGTGCACCTGCTAGAGGAAGAACTGGAAGCCCGGGAGGCTAGCATCCGCCAGTTAGCCCAGCATGTACAGAGCCTCCATGATGAACGGGATCTCATCAAGCAGCAGTTTCAGGAGCTCATGGAACGTGTGGCCACATCTGATGGCGACGTGGCTGAGCTCCAAGAGAAGCTGAGGGGAAGAGAGGCTGACTACCGGGACCTAGAGCACTCCCACCACAGAGTCTCTGTCCAGCTACAGAGTGTGCGCACTCTGCTGACAGAAAAGGAAGAGGAGCTAAAGCACATTAAGGAAGCACATGAGAGAGTTCTAGAAAAGAAAGACCAAGACCTCAATGAGGCTTTGGTTAAAATGATTGCCTTGGGCAGCAGCTTAGAGGAAACAGAAATTAAGTTGCAGGAAAAGGAAGAGTGTCTAAGGAGATTTGTAAGTGATTCTCCAAAGGATGCCAAAGAGCCTCAGAGTATAGCAGAGCAAACAGAGGAGGACAGTGGCATTTTCCCCCTAGGTTCAGTCACCAGAGTATTCCCAGGCTTTCCCCACTCACAGCCAGAGGATGAAGACCCAGGTGCTGGCCTAGGGGAAGAGTGTAGTAGTGGTAGCCCCAGCAGAGAGGAGAACATGGTACCCCCAAAGTCTGTGGATGTACCTGACAGGGAGGGACATCTGCAAAGCACCTCTAAGTCTGACCAGGGAGCTCCTATAAAAAGGCCAAGAATCCGGTTCTCCACGATTCAGTGCCAAAGATACACACACCCTGAGGGGTGTGCAAAGGCCTGGACTAGCAGTACGTCATCAGACACCAGCCAGGACCAGTCACCCTCAGAAGACAGTGTGTCCTCAGAAGCTACCCCTAGCACACTCCCTGCAGCTGCAGATGCTGAAACATACATCTCTATAATCCACTCTCTGGAGACAAAGCTCTTTGTCACAGAGGAGAAGCTCAAAGATGTGACCGTGAGACTGGAGAGCCAGCAGGGCCAGAGTCAGGAAGCATTGCTTGCATTGCACCAGCAGTGGGCTGGCACTGAGGCACAGCTGCGGGAGCAACTCCGTGCCAGCCTGCTGCAGGCTAGTGCACTGGCCTCTCAGCTAGAGCAGGAGAGACAGGAGAAGGCCACAAACATTGAGCATCACCCTGGGGAGCTGGAAGACTTCCAAGCCAAAAATAGCCAAGCCCTGACATGCTTAGAAAACTGCTGGAAAAAGCTAAGGTCTCTGCCATTTGCTGACCAGGAGGAGGGACAGGATGCATGTGCAGCCTCCCTGGCTAACCTAGAGAGTATGCTTGTGAGTGCTATAAAGGCCCTTCAGCCGTGGGCATCCCCAGCAGACAGCAGGACACAGACAGAGCAAGAGAGGGGGCACTCCATGGAAAGTAGCCTGGCAACCCCTGTGCAGCAGCCCTGCCAGCCCATATTGAATGAGCAGGAACATAGAAAGTTGCTATCTGCTCAGATAGTCCTGGAGGCCTCACTTATCAACCAAATAGCTGACTCTCTAAAGAATACCACTTCAGATGTGTATGGCGTTCTCTGTGAGCTTACTCAGTCAGGGGAGTGGCCACTGAAGGAAGAAAGTGCTGCCCTCTCTGCTAGGGCTCCAGTGGAGATCTGGGCCAAGAAGGTGCTGGTGAATGGTGAGTTCTGGAGCCAGATCGAATCCCTAAGCAAGCACCTAGGGACAGTGGGAGAAGCAGCAGCAGCCTGCACATCAGGAGACAGGCAGCAGCATATTCCCCAAAGTCTGGCTGATGCCACATGGATCCGTGCAGAACTCAGCTATGCCACACAGTCATTAAGAGAATTGTTCCACCATAGGCTACAGAGCATACAGGAGACCCTCCAGGGGACCCAAGCAGCCCTGCAGCAGCACAAGTGCATGCTGGGAGAAATCTTGAGAGCCTACCAAACCCCAGATTTTGAAAGAGTAATACAGCAGATCTTAGAAACTCTCAGGCATCCAACTGGCAGGGAGGACCAGGAACAGACATCCTGGGACCAGAGCCCATTAGGAGAGGTACTGAGGCCAGGCATAGATGGCTCCCAAGAGCCTTTGCAGGCTTTCCATCAGAGCCCTGAAGTCCTTGCTGCCATTCAGGATGAGCTGGCTCAGCAGCTAAGGGAAAAGGCTAGCATTCTTGAGGAGATTTCAGCTGCCTTACCAGCCCTGCCTCCCTCAGAGCGACTTGGGGGTTGCCAGAGGCTTCTGCAGATGTCCCAGCATCTCTCATATGACGCTTGTCTAGAGGGCCTTGGTCAGTATTCTTCATTACTGGTTCAAGATGCAATTATTCAGGCTCAAGTGTGCTATGCAGCATGCAGAATTCGGCTGCAGTATGAAAAGGAGCTGCGATTTTATAAGAAGGCCTGTCAGGAGGCCACAGGGGGCTCTTGCCAGAAGCGTGCACAAGCGGTTGGGGCCCTGAAGGAGGAGTATGAAGAACTTCTCCACAAGCAGAAGAGTGAGTACCAGAAGGTTATCACCCTCATTGAGAAGGAAAACACTGAGCTCAAGGCCAAGGTGAGCCAGATGGACCATCAGCAGAGATGTCTACAAGAAGCAGAAAGCAAACATAGTGAAAGCATGTTTGCCCTGCAGGGCAGGTATGAGGAGGAGATCAGGTGCATGGTGGAGCAGCTGAGCCACACCGAGAATACACTGCAGGCTGAGCGTAGCCGGGTTCTCAGCCAGCTAGACGCTTCAGTCAAAGACAGACAGGCCATGGAACAGCAGCATGTGCAGCAAATGAAGATGCTGGAGGACAGGTTCCAGCTGAAGGTCCGGGAGCTGCAGGCTGTCCATCAGGAGGAGTTGAGGGCCTTGCAGGAACACTATATATGGAGCCTGCGGGGAGCCCTCAGCCTCTGCCAACCCTCACACCCAGATTCCCCACTGGCCCCCAGGCCAGCTGAGCCCAGAGCTGTGCCAACAGCCAAGGATGAGGCTGAATCCATGACAGGGCTGCGAGAACGTATCCAGGAGCTGGAGGCCCAAATGGACGTCATGCGAGAGGAGCTGGACCACAGAGAGCTGGAGGGTGATGTGGCCACCCTGCGGGAGAAGTACCAGCGGGACTTTGAGAGCCTCAAGGTCCTTAGCACCATTTATTTTTCAGAGCCACTTCTCTTTGGTGATGCAAGAAAGGGGCATTGTGGGCAGCTAAGGTCTTAGAGTGGGGATAGGAGGTAGTTCTTAACTCTCAACTGCTGCACAGGCATAGTTGAGCAACATTCTCCTGGCCATCTATTCACGACCCAGAAGGGAAGCCAGCAAGGAAAGCAGCGTCCCTGTGGGAAAGTAGAGTAGGGTCTTCCTTGCCTGCCCACGCCTCCAGGGCACTCTCCATACTCTTCCCCTTCTCACCCTCCCAGAACCCCCTCTGGCTTCAAAGTCCAAGCATTAGTCCAAGGATTGTCTCACATCCCTGAAGGGCAGTCACCACCTGACTCTTCTCAGAGAGTAGGTAGGAATTTAGAACACAGGACTATTTGCAAAGCAGTCAGCGTTCTTACCTAGCCTACCTTCCCAAGGAAAAGTTGGCAGTGGTTGGGCACTGTGTCTGAGAAGGACTTTCTCACACTCTTGTCTCCCGGGCTACCTGTCGTGCTTCTGTGGATACCCCTATTTTATCTTAGACTGCACTGTGTGTGGCTGTCCGGGCATATTCATGGAGGGTCCTAACCATCTCTTAGATTCCAGAAGTGGCCTGGTAACTGGATCTTCATCTTCTTCCCCATTGGAAGGTGTACAGGCTCCAAGGGTACCTGCACCAGATCTTCTTGCAGGCCAGCGTTCCTGCCATAGTGCCACAGCTGTAGCACAGCAGAGTGTCTGTGACTGTTTCCCAGCACCCTTTTCCTCCATCCTAAAGGGAAACAATGGTATATTCAGGCTGGTGCTTTGCCCTTGCCTCTGGGTGAACACATAGCTACTGACCAAACACACAGGAGAGATTGACAAGGAACCGGAGGCACTGGTGCTCACCATTCTTTTCCTGGTTTCATCCAGACCTTTTAAAGACCATTAAGCATTGTGAGAAATTTTCGAAATGTGTATTCAGTGACCCTACAGGGAGCCTGGACCACCATTGCCTGCTCCTCTTTGCATCTACAGGCATCTCCACAGCCTCGGGTGGATGGGTCCAGGCCTGGCAACAGCATAGTCAGTTATCAGGATGTCAGAATGGTTATGCTGGGCTCAGGTTACCTAGTGGGAAAACGCCTTAGAAACAAAAGATAGCAGGTTAAGAGTAAGCATCGGGGGCTGCTCTTCCAGAGGTCCTGAGTTCAATTCTTAGCAACCACCTGGTGGCCCCGAACCATCTGTGATGAGATCTGGCGCCCTCTTCTGTCTACATAATAAATAAATAAATCTTTAAAAAAAAAAAAGCATCAGGCTTGAGCATAAGTATGTGCCCAAGAACTTCAAGCCCTCTGTGGAACTTGTGGCACAGCTGGACACATGCAATGTGTTTGACCAGACTGTCTAAAGAGAGCCCAGCTAGGAACAGTCTCTCTGTGGATCTCTGCCCAGATAAGGGAGCCTGGACTGTTGCTACTGCCTCACCACCACTAGCCATGAGCCTGCATCTCAGTCAGTAAGGAACTTGTTCTAATTCTAGGGGTGATTTAAAAATTAAAATTTGTAGGCCGGGCGGTGGTGGTGCACACCTTTAATCCCAGCACTCGGGAGGCAGAGCCAGGTGGATCTCTGTGAGTTCAAGGCCAGCCTGGGCTACAGAGTGAGTTCCAGGAAAGGTGCAAAGCTACACAGAGAAAGCCTGTCTCAAAAAAAATAAATAAAAATTAAAAAATAAAATTTCTGCTGGGCGGTGGTGGTGCACACCTTTAATCTCAGCACTCAAGAGGCAGAGCCAAGCAGATCTCTGAGTTCAAGGCCAGCCTGGTCTACAGAGTGAGATCCAGGACAGGCACAAAAACTACACAGAGAACCCTGTCTGGAAAAACCAAATGAATGAATTAATTAATTAATTAATTAATTAATTAAAATTTGGAGATGGGGAATGGCTCAATGTTTAAAGTGCTTGCCAGCAAGCATGAGAGTAGGAGTTTAGATCCCCAACACTCATGTAAATGCTGGGTGAGCATGGTATGGTGTGGCCCCCTTGTAATCCTAGCACATAGCAGATGGAGACAAAGCATCCCTGAAGAAAGCTGGCTAGGCTAGCTGGCTCAATCGACAGGTTCTACGCTCAGATGATAGATTCTGTATAAGGTGGAACTGATCAAGGAAAGACAGTGTCAAGTGTCAGCTGTGGCTTCCCTGCACATATACACTCAAAATCTTTAATTAGTTTACAGAGTAACAATTTTCAGGGTTGGGGATTTAGCTCAGTGGTAGCTCAGTGGCCCTGGGTTTGGTCCTCAGCTCCACAAAAAAAAAAATAAATAAATAAAAATCAAACATAATCCAATTAACAAAGAAGCATCCTAGTTATTAAAGACACCTCAGTGTTTCTGTTGTAGGAGTTTCAAACCCTATGTTCTTCATGTATTCCAAAATGCTCAAATCCAAATAAGATGGAAAAGACTGCCTATAGGGTGAGCATCCATTATATGGAACTCAAAATCTGAAACAAGCCAGAATCCAAACTATTCTGAGCACTGACAGACTACCACAAGTGGAAAATTCCTAAGTGAACATTCTGTGGTAAGTCTTAGTTAACTGCAGGCAGAGTAAACAGGCTGTATAAGATTATCTCTGGGCTGAAGGTAACTAGTACAGCACACACCGCAGTCAGCTCCAGGATGGGAGCAGAATTTAAAGTTGAAAGTCCCCACGGTGACTGTGAGGCTAGGCAAAAAATGTCAAAGCATGATGATTGGATACTTGGTATTCTTTATTGACTCCATTAGCAAAACGATGAGGTAGGAACACAGAGTTAGAGCCACGTTCTTCTAGTTTGTTTGGTTTGGTTTATCAGAAAGCCTGTTCTTCCCAGAAGTGGCTATCACAAGTTTTGGCAGAATGACCCACATTCAAAGTAGCTGTGAGCTGTAGGTAGAACACAGAGCATGCATTACTGCTTGGATGGGGAGAGCAGCTGGGCTCTGGGGCTGTGGGGAATGGGGAATCTCCTTAGGACTCACATGTTGTGTCTGTTCTGCTTGGTAAGGTGGTACGGTTCTCAATGGGCAGCGTGCCTCTGTTCTCCTTTAAAAGAGAGGAAGGGAGAAGGCGTAGGCTGGCAGGAAAGATGTTAGCATGTTCTCTGGTTCCTGTGTGGATACTTTTGAGGTTTAGTAAACAGCTGAAGCTCCCCAGCTCCCCAAAATGGGCTCTGTCTACCCCAGCCCACAGAGGATGTGTTGGGCTCTGTAGTCAGGCTACCTTTTGTTTCAGGATGGACCTCACTCTCCCCAACTAGCACATTTGTCTGAATTTGTCCCTGTTAGCAACAGCACCCAGTATCTCTGCTACTCCACCAATAGAAGCAGTACATGGGCATTTGGTTGTGATGATGTGCAATCCCAGACCAGAGGGTGTATAGCTACCCACAGACTTGGTACTGATGCGAGAAGCACCAGCCATGTCTTGAGACCATATCACTTCCTGGACAAAGCAGGTTGCTGCCTTATTTATTACACCGGGTAGCCACTTGGAGGCAAAGAGAAACCAATAAGCCCTCTTGCATTCCACAGGCTACATGTGAGCGAGGTTTTGCCGCCATGGAAGAGACGCACCAGAAGAAGATTGAAGACCTACAGAGGCAACACCAGCGGGAACTGGAGAAGCTGCGGGAGGAAAAGGACCGCCTCCTGGCTGAGGAGACAGCTGCCACTATCTCAGGTGGGGCTAAGTCCATTAGCACAGGGGTCCCATGTCTTGGGCTGAACCTGCAGTTCAGAAGAGGATTGGCCTTACTTGTTTTTCCTTGAGATTGAAATTTCCTCCTTACAGATGGTGGTGGGTATAGGTGGGCAGGGCTCTATCCTAGGCCATCCTTTAACTCCCTATGTAAGTGAGGATAACATTGAACTCATTCTCCTTCCTCTACCTCCCCAGTGCTAGAGTAACAGACATGTACCACCCGATCCTGTTACTGTATTGCTGGAGACTGAACATGGCCTCATGCATGTCCAGCAGGTGCTGGACTAAATCAGCACCAGCCCTAATGCCTTAGGTTTCATTTTGGAGAGAGCTATTTGAAGATTAAAAGGGAGGCAAGGCTAACTTGAGAAACCTTTTGAGAGGCTCCAAACTGAGAGCCAGTGTTCTAGCTGTTTGTGACACTGTAGGGCTGGCCCCCAACAAGTATCCATCACTTGGAGTACTCTTTTCCAGAGTACAAGTACCAGAGCATGAGTATGCTGTAACATAGCCCCAGCAGTGTGTCTCACCCATCTCATGTTGCATTCTCTTTACATGATTAATGACAGCATGGTGAACTGTGATCCTAATTAGTCTTGACAATAAAAACCCAGAGTCAGATATCAGGGTGAAAGCTGAAAGATCAGAGAAGCAGAGCAGCAACCAGTAACTTCTTACCTCTATGAAATCTCAGACCAGATGGGGCTATCCTGTCTCTTCGAATCCTCAGACTGAATGGGCAGCAAGTACTTAGGAGTACTCCCAAGTATTTAGGAGTACTCCGCCTCCTAAGTACTGGGATCAAAGGCATGAGATCCCAAGTGCTGGGATCAAGCATGTGAGCCACCACTGCCCAGCTCTGGATCAGTCTCATGGAGCCCAGGGTGGCCTTAAGCTCCTGATCTTCCTGCTTCCTCCTCCCGAGTACTAGGATTAAAGGTGTGTGTCATCACTGCCTGGCCTCTATGGTTAACCAGGTTAGCTCTCCCCTCTGATCTCCAGACAAGCTTTATGTATCAGAACACAAACAAAATATCATATAATGGTACGGTGGCTTATTTAAGAAAGTAAACCAGCTCTCAAACATTTTTGTTTTAAAAACCCATGCATGAATATAACATTGACATTTATCTGTTCATTGTGGAGTCTTACTAATATCACATATAGCACACCTTTAGGCCTTCCAGTGGGAATTAGTTTGTGAATTCTCTCAGCCATTTTTTGACCCCGAGAGCTGGATTCTGATAGACCAGCCTGCTGTGGAGTCCTATGCTGCTGGAGTTGGTGTCAGCTGGGGGCAGATGTCACACTCACCTGCCCTTGGCCTTGTGGAGGGATAATGTGGTAGTAGAAGAGCCACTGCCAGCTGTAGCCCTAGATTTTGGTGCTGAGGGGCAGTGTCTTTCCTCTAGCCATCGAAGCCATGAAGAATGCTCACCGGGAGGAGATGGAACGGGAGTTAGAGAAGAGCCAGCGGTCTCAGATCAGCAGCATCAATTCGGACATCGAAGCCCTGAGGCGGCAGTACCTGTGAGTCACCTAGCCTATGGGAGAGGGCTCCTTTCCCAAACCTAAGACAGCTTTGAGGTTGGTCTTGGGGAAGTGAGGAGACCATAGTTGTAAGACAGCCCACACTACCTTGCTCTCCAGGGGCAAACACCTCTAAGAGTTAATTAAGATTGATTTCTAAGATGCAAAGAAACAAATACAAAAAATGACATTTAAAAACCAAAGTTTAAGCTAGGCATGGTAACATACATTTGTAATTCCGGCACTAAGGCTGGAAGATTGCCACAAATCTGAAGCCAGTCTGGGCTGTAAATGGAGCCTGTCTTCTAACAAAACAGAACGCCTTCTGCTTGTTAGGATTGACTGCAGACACCATCCCCAGTTGTCTCTACCACTGCTACTCCAGCAGCATCTTACAAGGAGCCAGGGTCTGGCTGGTGCTTTGTGCCTGGTATACCACAGCTGTTTGTAGCAAGACTGGTACAGTTAAGTGTTCTTGAAGTCTCACATATACTGGCTGCACAGGAAACAGCACCTGGTAAATTTTCCCTTGGTAGGAGTCACTGCTAGGGACCCTCCTATTAGTAACATGGGGTATCCATTGATTAGACTTTGCTGGGGTCTCTGGACTATGCCAGGGTCTAAAGCAACAACTCAGGAAATCTAGTGGTCCTGCTTGCTGACTGGAGGCTCACCTGGAAGCTCCTTCTTGGCTCTCTTGGATTTGGCCCTTCTGGACATGGGGTGCTGAGAACAGTCCCTCCAGGGCAGGTTCCTGGTGCTGAGTGTCTGTACTTTGAATGACCAAGTGGGTGCTTTCTACCTCTGCGATCTCTCAGAAACAGACAGCTCTGTGGTCACAGGGACTGGCTCTGCTTCCCAGTTCCATCACCAGAGTATGCCAGCTGTGGATGGCCCAGGAAAGACAGAGTCATTTCTGCAAAGTGTCCCTGACATTCTGTAAGCAGACACTGTGCTGTCAATGCCCGGCTGCCCAGTCCTATAGTGGGCAGGGCTGAGCACTCCCTCTCTGCAGGGAGGAGCTACAGTCAGTGCAGAGGGAGCTGGAGGTCCTTTCGGAGCAGTACTCCCAGAAGTGCCTGGAGAATGCACATCTGGCCCAGGCGCTGGAGGCCGAGCGGCAGGCCCTGCGGCAGTGCCAGCGTGAGAACCAGGAACTCAATGCCCACAACCAGGTAAGGCCAAGAGAAGCTAAGCCTCACCTTCACAGAGGCTACCTCACCAAGAAACAGCCACATCTGTCTGTGCAGAGACTGAAGAGTCTGGTCACTTCTAAGTCTCTGGTCCTCTAATTGGAGTAGCTCAGGTCCATCCCAGGGTTGGGGTCTTCTGTCCTCTGGTGGCTGGGCTTGCCCTCTCACGTTTACTTTTATAAGTCCTGCTCTCAGAATTCAGTGCTCCTCAGGAAATTGGGGTCCACTGGAATCCCAGCTGGCCCAAATGATTGAGTTGTGATACTGAGTTCAATATAAACTCTTCTGCCACACCCTATTTTTGCCTGCCTCAAGCTCTATCATGCTCACCCTCTCTGGCCCCTCAAACCATACTGGACTGTGGTAGTTTGAAGAAAAGCACCCACCAGACAGAGAGGAGGCCGGAGAAAGTGGAGGGACAGCACAGCATGGCCTTGAGGAGGTCAAGTGAGACAAGAGAACACCCCTAACCTAACCCAGGTTAGGGTTCTTAGTTTTGGTTTTTGGTTTGTTTGTTTTTCAAGACAGGGTTTCTTTGTGTAACAACTCTGGTTGTCCTGGAACTCACTCTGTTGCCCAGGCTGGCCTCTAACTCACAGAGATCCGCCTGCCTCTGCCTCCTGAGTGCTGAGATTAAAGGTGTGTGCCACCACATCCCGACTCAGAAAGGTTTTAAAGTCCATGGAATCTTAGTTCAAGAATACAATTGGCACTCTGCTGCTGTGAGTTCTGAGTCAGTAGATTCGAATGACTACAAATAGAAAATTTTTAGGAGTGGGGAGAAAAAAGGCATTTGTACTGGGCATATACTAACTTTTCTTATCACTGCTCCCTAAATAATACAGTACAACTGGATACTTGAGAATTACATGGTATTGAGTATTGGATGTAATCTGGAGATAATCTGATGTGTATGGGAGGGTGTATGTAGATACTGTGTGCCATTTTGTAAGGGGACTTGAGCATCCACAGAATTTGGTGCCTAATTGGGGTCCTGGAACCTAAGTTTTCATAAGCCTCACATAGCCCGTATGAACAGCTTTTATGTGGTAAAAGCCTTAAATGTCTACCTTAAACACAAGGCTTATGGCCTCCATTCATAGGCCTCTACACACTACTGGTGAGAAATGACCTTCTCTGGTGTCCCAGCAACTGTGTGTGGGGACAGTCACTGTTGCATTGTTGTCCCCAGGAGCTGAATAATCGCCTGGCTGCAGAGATCACACGGTTGAGGACACTACTGACTGGAGATGGTGGTGGGGAGTCCACTGTGTTGCCACTCACACAGGGCAAGGATGCCTACGAATTGGAGGTACTGTGAGAAGCTAGGCACTGCCTTGGTCAGTGCTCCTGAATCACACAAGAGCTCCTTAGAGTCACTGAGGGACCAGGTTTGAAGATAGGGCCCAAGAGGTAGAATTCAGTAGTAGAACTCTGGCTTAGCATGTGCAAAACTCTGGATTCGTCTCTAGCTCTGCAACAACAACCACCAAAAAAAAAAAAGCTTGAAGCTAACATATGTGAAAGCTGTGGGAAGGTCCAAAACCATCCAGAGATAGCTGATAGCTGACAGGCAGTCTAAGGTCCATGGGCAGGAGCAGGGCCTTCTAGATGCCATGAGGCTCTTGAGTCCCACCTTCCCTTTACCTGCCCACAAACTGGCTTCATACAATGCCCTATTGCAGGGCTACAAGAATGCTGCTGCTCTCAGATTGTATCATGAATTAACTTCTCACAGCAATTCAGAATGGCTCATTCTGCAGTGGCAAATACCTGTAATCCCAACTACTTAGAAGGCTGAAGCGAGAGGATTCTAGAGAAGTCTGGGAAGAAAAGGAAAAAACAAAAAACACTGTTGAAAGAGGGAGGGAGAAAGGAAGGCTCTAATGTGTGTAGGGCAGTGGTTCTCATCCTGTGGGTCTCAGTACCTTTGGGGGTCACATAGCAGACATCCTGCATATCAGATATTTACATTATGATTCATAACAGCAAAATCACAGTTATGAAGTAGCAACAAAATAATGTTATGGTTGAGGTCTCCACATGAGGAACTGTATTAAGGGGTTGCAGCATTAGAAGGTCGAGAACCACTGGTGTAGGACATCCTCAAGAAGACCCTCATTAGGTTAAGATTTTCTCTTATAGATAGTTCAGACTGTACCATACTGGCAGGTGAGCAGAAGGAGCTGGGTAGGGTTGGCAGAAGTTCCCACAGAAATAATATGTCTAGGCCTTAGCAGTTCCACCTTCAGGGAGCAAGCAAGTCAGTAGTGGGAACTCATGGTAGTCCCCGTGGCTGCAGCCCCAGGTTCTCAGGACTAGGAAGGCTAGCAGAGTATTTTCTTCTTCCCATTTCTGTAGAAGCATTGAGCAGGATTTAAATCATATTTTCTGTTGGGTGTCAGTAAGGGTGGGCTCTCTCCTCCTCCCCAGTGTGTGAAGCAGCTGTCTGCCAGCCTACCCCTGGATGCACAGCCTACAGGGTCCCTGGTCCTGAGAGCCAGTCCTGTTTTCTCTCTCCGGACAGGTCTTGTTGCGGGTCAAAGAGTCAGAAATACAATACCTGAAGCAGGAGATCAGCTCCCTCAAGGATGAACTCCAGACAGCCTTGCGGGTAAGGCCCGTGTTTGGAGGCAGGGCAGGGTAGAGTGAATGCTGGGATGGTCCCAAAGCCAGTTTCCCTTAAAACACCAGCCTGTAAGCATATGCCTCCCTGGCCTAGTCAGGTGATGGTTGTTCCTGTGTTCCTGTGTGTTTAGATAGCAACAGTGACACAGAAGAATGCCATGGGGGTGAAGGGAGGCTTGGTCTAACGTTGAGGGTGGTCTCATTGGACTGGTCTCAAAGGGATGCCTGGAGTCAGAAAGAAGTGATGTAATCCTTGGTATGATCAGATCACTTAAAAAATGTAAAAACCAGAGACGTTTCCTGACTGACACCCACAAGGAAGTGACTGGGCAGGCAGGCAGGACCACAGCAGGCTGTCTGAGCTTGCCCTGGTCACTGCCCTGTCTGCTCACTGCATGTTTCCTTTAGTGTCCAGTCTTTGGCTCTGGCAGAGGGAAAGTGCAGGGCCATTTCCAAGGCACAGTTAGTTCTCCCAGCACATTAGCCCCAAGCCAAGGCTAGAGTTCAAAGTGAGTCTGAGCCCTGTTACAACTACCATTCATTTCTGTCCTTACCCTCTAGGATAAGAAGTATGCTAGTGACAAGTACAAAGACATCTACACAGAGCTCAGCATTGCGAAGGCCAAAGCTGACTGTGACATCAGCAGGTTAAAAGAACAGCTGAAAGCAGCCACGGAGGCCCTGGGCGAGAAATCTCCTGAGGGCACTACCATGTCAGGATATGGTAAGCAATCTGGGGGCTTCTCACAAAGGGTTTTTGGGCACTTGGATCAAAGCCCAAAAATTCATATCTCCTTGAGGGGCCCCACATGCACAGGTTGCCCTGAGGATCCGCTCCTGCCATGTTCTGCAGCTGCTTTACAGAGCTTCTCCCATAGTAACAAGGGGTCTTATAGTATGTCTTCTGAGAAACTCCAGCAGGTAGGGGAAGTTCTTGCTAGTTCCTTGATCCAAATGTTTTACCATAAAACCTTGGAGGGCCATAGGCAGGCAGAATAGAGGGAACCTACTACCCTCTTGAGAACAGTGGAACTGGCCTTTATGTACTGGCTAAAAATACCCAGGCACTGTGGAGGACAGATGGAAAAGAGGCAGCAGAGCCATATTCTGTTGGACACTTTCTGATAATTGATGATCTCATCTTGCCTTCATGGTGATCTTCTTTATCAAAGCCCCACAAACTGAAAGTCTGTTCAAGTCCCGCGATATCCTGTAGCTCAGCTTTCCTACACCAGTGTAAGGACCAGTGACGACAACGACAGCCCTCACGTGTGCCTTCAGACAGTGCTCTGCAGTGCCTGTGGGGTACAAACATCCACTCTGCTGGAAGGCACTGGCAACAACAGAACAATTTAAAATCTAACTGGAAAGGGTGATTACCATTGTCACCTGGGTAGGAAACCAAGAAGCCAACTAACCTCTGAAAAGTGTGCAGAGGCTACTGTATCTGCAGACAGGCAGTCCACACACAGTGGAAACTGAGATTGTTAGACTCCACACAGTGACAAAGTGTTTGGTTCTTAGGAAGATAGGGGGATGTTTTTGTGTTGATGAAGAGAAATGGTGAGATTTCACCCATGACATGCTGTGGTGGGACCCAGTGTGCATGTTTGTTGTCTGCATTTAAGACACTGAAAGGACTGTTGTCTCGATGGGGTGGTTCATGAGAAGAATTTGGTCTGATTTTATTTGACACCAGTCCTATTTGATACCAGGAGTAAGCTAGAAATAGTGAGGCCTACCCAGCAGTCAAGGTCCACCTCAGAAGTAGGAGATCCTGTCCTCTCCTGACAGTGCTGTGTGACTCAGGAGCTGTGACTTCAACCCTGGTGGGAACTCAGTGCTCTGGTGCTTGCTGGTATCCAAGAACGGCATACTGTGGATTGGCTGTTTACTGGGATTTAAATGTCTTGGTGCACTGTAGTAGTGGACTTGGAACCTCCCACACGGTTTGTTTGGTTTCAGATTATAGAAAGCAAAAGTAATGAGCCTTTTTTTTCCTTCAGACATAATGAAATCTAAAAGCAATCCTGACTTCCTGAAAAAAGACAGATCCTGTGTTACCCGGCAACTCAGAAACATCAGGTCTAAGGTGAGTGAAGTCCAGCTTATCGTTGAGGTGGGGCTTGAGGATGCTGGAGAAATCAAGCCCAGTACAGGCACTAGCCCACCTGTGTAGTTACTCTGTTGGGATGATTCTGGTGGCTTCAAGTTCCATGTCCATGTCTGTGTTCCATGTCATCAGGACCATCTAGGGGTCAGGGTTTCAAGACATGGAGGAATTCAGACTTAAGCCTCATCTGTGGGGTCGATCTGACCTCTCATCAGCTCCACTGTATGTCTGTTCTCTGCACGTCCCTGTTATCTCACTGACACTGCCAACCTTGGAGAGATGAAGTCAGCAGTCCCCAGCGTGCTCTCAAATGGGCGTGTCTCTGGGAGGAGGGGCGGAGAGGGCCTGGCCAGCATGCTGCATTTAGAACTGATTGTGTGTGTGTCTTATTTTTGCTCTTTCCTCTGACAGTCCGTAATTGAGCAGGTCTCATGGGATAACTGAGTCGCGCCCGCTTCCAAGTCCCCTGTCATGTAGGTAAACCACTTCCCACTCTGCCCACTACCCGCCCAGGCGGCTCTGCATGCACTGCTCACACCTCCATAGCACACCTCTGAGTAATATCTTCATTCATCCTTCTCCAACACACACACGTACACATAGTCCACATGAGATCTTAGTAACTAACTGTTCTGGAAGTTGGCACGCTAACCCCCTCACAGAGCTGAGCCTGCCTGGCTTGACAGGAGGGCACAAGCCAGCATGCATACTTAGTGATTTGCACGGCACCAAGTTCATATCTCCTCTCTTGGAAATAAGTTGCAGGGAGACGGTAGATATACCCACTGACTCTGGCAAGCAGTTGGCTCCTGTGCAAGACCTCACCCATCCAGTTAGTAGCAAGACTGCTTGGGGAGATGACTGCAGATAGAGCAGATCCCATTGTGCTGTTCTGCGTGGAACTGATCAGTACTGCACAGGGAGAAGCTGAGAGAGTATTTTCTTCCTAAGGACCTGGCAACCTTATACACGGGGGCTAATCATGACCTGTTTTTTGTTGTTTTTGTCTTTACAAAACAAAAAGCCTGTCTCTCCCATAGAAGGTGGTAGGGTTGGCATGTTGAGGTCAGTGTTAGGGATGCTGTGTTGACTTTTATACAGTGGTACCAGCTCAAGGATTCCAGCCTGTTGTTCCCACTGGTAGTACCCAGGTGTACTCGTTCCTACTATCCACAAGCCCTCCCGCCTCCCAGCAAGGGCTATTAGCTTGAGGCTCCGAGGAAACAGGTTTGTCTTAGGGAAAAGTATTGAGAAAGCGAGAGTTTTAACATTGGCTCTTTTTGGTGGGGAGGTTGGGGTTCAAGACAGGGTTTCTCTGTGTATCCCTGGCCATCCTGGAACTCACTCCATAGACCAGGCTGGCCTCAAACTCAAGAGATCCACCTGCCTCTGCCTTCCCAATGCTGGAATTAAAGGTGTGAGCCACCACTGCCTAGGGTCATTGGTTCTTTTAACCAGTCTGTTTTTGTTTTCTCTAGTCCCAAATTAACTTACATGTAGGTGTGGTTTAAGCAAGATAAAAAACTTGGTTTAGGGTTTTTCCTAAAACTTTAAAAAAAAAAAGTTTTCTTTGGTGAGAGAGGAAGTCTTTCTAGGCTCATATTGGAGACTATTTTCTCCAGCCTGAGGTTAAACTCAGCTCTTGTCCTTGAGCCCTCAGAAACATAGTGGTCACTGTGGGTCAGAATAAAAAAGGACATCCGGGGAGGACACCCATGTGGAAAGAGATGCAGTGGGGTGTACCAACTACCTATGAATTTGTAGGGATGTAAACACACACACAGAGCTCAGTACCTGGTGGTGGTGATGCTGGGGGACAAGGAGCCTCCGTTCTAGCTAGATCTCTGTGGCAAAGACAGCCCCAAGAGCTGTTGGGGGCTTCTGTGCTTGGCAGCGTCACTAGAGTCATACAGTGCTAGGGTTCCTCTATGCTGACAGCCACTAGAGCCATGCAGGTGGGAAAGGCAGGTTTCCAGAAGGGCAGAGGAGACCCAGGAACTGCTTCTCACTTATTTGTTAGTATTTGCATGGTGGTGCAGTTCTGTTGTTATGCTTTAGATCCAACCTCAGAATAACACATTAGGCAAGTGGGGGCCAGCCAGGCATGGTGGCAACATATTCATGCTGTCTTAGTGTGCCCGGAGCTCCCACCAACCCTGTTAAGAGAGACTGAAACCTGTGCCATGGCCTGAATGGGACCTTCCTCGGGTGCTGTTTGCTTTTCTGCTTCAGTCAGCTTTCATGGCAGCACTATGACCTCTTCAGAGATCCAGAGCAGAGAGGAGTCTCCTCAGTGTTACATGGGGTGGGTGTGGGATGCTGAGCCCTGAAGGTAATTGGCTACACCTGAGGCCAGAAGGCCAGCGACTTCGGAGAGACGGCACTTCCCAGGGTGTAAGGGACAGTGGGGTCGGTCTGCTCTCTGCCTTGAGAATGGTAGTGAGTGCCTTGCCTCGGCTTACACCTGCCTGGGGTTCTGATGCCATCCAGATCCACTGTGGCCGTCCAGGGCCTGCTCAGTTGCTAGGTGGTAAGCCAAAAGACCTATGTAACATCTCTTGGGGATCTGGCTGCCATGGAACTACTTAAACTCAGGAGAGGGGACTTCAAGGATACCCTGAAGCAGGTATGGGTATCACAATTCACATACACATAATTTGTTAGTTTAAAAACAATACTTGTTAAGGGACAGCCTCAGCTACATGAGAACCTATCTCAAACGAAACAAAACAAACAACTCAGTTATGATGGGGAAGGTGGTAAGGGACAAACCACAGCCCAGATCCTCCCTCATTCCCTGCAGAAAGCTGAGCCTCAACCTCCAGAAACACCCCTGACTTCCCATATCCTAGTAACAGCCTGCATTCATGGCCAGGCTGAGCCTGACACCAAGACTGATTACCAGGAGTCGGTACTGAGGAGCCAGAGCCAGACCTGAGCATGCTGAAATACGTTCATTGCCAGTTCTCTAAGAACTGGGAGTTCTTTTCTCTTCTAGAAATGAAAGCTTTGGGGAAGATGTTTAAGGGAGGTGTGGTCAGTGTTCTGTTCCTCAGTTAGTAAAATGTCCTTTACCTTAATAAACAAACACAGGAAAACAGCTGGAAAGTGTGTGTTTGTGTGTGTGTGTGTGTGTGTGTGTGTGTGTGTGTGTGTGTGTGTGTGTGTTGATGACAGCTATATCTGGTGGCCTCCTCAGGGATGCCGGGGGTAGAGCTGTAACGTCACTAGGATGCCCCAGAAGAGAGCACTTATGTTAAGGTCGTAAGTTGATGGAGACAAAGGAACGAGAATGCATACTGCCTATACAGGAAGTGACAGGTGGCCAGGCTTCCAGTTCTCAGCCCAAGTTTTCTGTGGTTTGGTCAGACTGAAGAACCAGCCCTAAGGCCAGAGTTGAACTATGTGGACACATGATCTTGTTCTCTTTATTTTCCCCCTTTCTCACCTAAGTCAATTTCTGCAGGAGAAAGCAAACTCCAGTAACACTACTTCTCAGGGCCTTCTGCCCTCCTCGCATGCCCACTAATCTCAGGATCCCTCAGCCTCACCCCTGCACCTACTTCTGAAGCCTGACTGCGCTGCTTCACAGCACCTGACTGCTGCTTCTCCGTTCTGTCTCCACTAGAGTCTGAAGGAAGGCCTGACGGTGCAGGAGCGCTTGAAGCTCTTTGAATCCAGGGCCTTGAAGAAAGACTAGCTGCGTCCTGTGCCACCCGACACATCTCTCCAGCGGTGGCAGCACAAGCCGAGCGTGGCTTTCATCTGCATCTGTGCTTTTCCCTGTTGCCGTCGTTACTGTGGGTATGGATGCATGAGAGACTGCTGTGTCCCGGGGTGTTGGCTCCATTCCCTTCCCTGTTGACTTCCGCTTTCCAGTGTCCTTATTACAGCTTTTCCCCACAGTATTCTCAGATTAGTCACGCTCAAGCAGTAGTGGGGAGGGCTTCCCCACCGACATCTGAGCAGGACCCCTTTGTCCTCCCCACACTCACTGTCAGTATTAAGGCACAGCAGCCTGTTAATAAGCTAGCCCTGCCTCAGAGTAGACATGTGGGGACCTGCCAGTGGCTCTGCTCTACCGCACACAGCTGAGCACCACCCCTGCTGGTTAGAGCGGAGCCACGGAATGTTCTGGTCTGGCCTGGTTGTTGAGGGGCCTTGGATGGTGTCCAGCCTGCCCCCACTTCCTTTTGACCTGGGAGGACAGCATTTTGTATATGGCCCACTGATGCAGCTTAGAACCATGCCCCAGATAATCCTGGCAAATCTTTCACAACCTGGAAAATGTTGAAAGCACCATTCCTATTTTGTTTTTTATTAAATCTTCACAAAAGCCCCGGCCCTCTCCTTCCTTCCTCCGCTCGCTCGGTGCCTCCTTGTTATGCTAACCAACCCTGGTGGCTGGAAATGGTGACCTGCAGCCTGCACCTTCAGGCTTGTCAACTGTGATGATCTCTCCCCCTGGTCATCAGGAGGAGACAAATTGCTGGAGTTTAACCTGAGAAGTTGTCAGTGTTGCTTGGGGAAGGGATGAGAGGAGGACCATATATGAAGACAGGCTAGTAAGAACAGCAGCATGTGCTTAGGACTCTTGATTTGTCTGAGCTCTGGAAGGTTCCCTTAAAGTGTCTGCTTCTCATGGAGCCATAAACTGGGAGCCTGTGCTAACAAGTTTGCTCTTCTAACCAGCTGAGCAGGACCTTTCTAACTACCTAAAGCATTCTACAGTGTTTCTTTAAAAACAAAAACTTAGAGGTTTCTGTTTAAAAAAAAAAACAAAAAAAAAACCATACCATAAGATGCAGCACACAGATGGGAGAGTCAGTGGCTTCACAGCTACCTCCTGATGTCCTGAGCCTCAGGTCCCTGGCTCAAGCTTCCACTTTGTTAGTATTGAGTAGGTTAAGTGATCTCTGTGTGCACAAGTTCAACTCACGTATGAATCCCCTCAGTCGTTCTACATGAGTTATGTTCAAAGTCACCAGTGTCTGGCTGGCCTTGAAATAGACAGGCACAACCCACAAGATAACTGCGTTGTGACATACCCAAGTGTGCTACTGCCCTGCAGACAAGCTCGGGCACCTCCCCTTTGCACAAGTTTCTAAGTTCCTCACTAGCACACGCTGCTCAGTTACCATTTATGTTTTCAGCATCGGGCAAGTCAGATCTGTTGAAAACAAGCTGCTGCTGAAACTGGAGCTCACAGAGGGCCACGGAGCAGCATGTGCCTGGCTGGGATGCAAGGGCTGTAGTCTGTGTTGAGGACTACTGTTCTCTCTGGTGTACTTCCTTTGCAACTGTCCTGCTGCCCTTGGGACCCTCTGGCCCCAGTACAATCATCTTCCTGCCATGCCAGAGCCTTCTGAAGATGCCAAGCCTATATAGGTCAAAAGAACATTTACTTTTTGTTCTTCAACTTAAAACCCTTGGATATGACCTTTGCTAAGTACAGTACCTGGGAGTCAGAGGGAAGGGCTGGGAGATGAGCTGCACCTGTCTCTTCTGCCGCTCAAGCTTCCACTGAAAGATCCCTTGCCGTGATACAGCACACTCCACTGTAGGGCTGACTTCATGTGTGAGTGTTTGGTGTGTTGGCCAGATACTGAACTGGCACAATACAGGGATGCCTGGATCATCTCCCACCACCCAAGCACTCTAGCAGTAACATGGGATCAGGATGCATCTTGAGTTTCTTGGCAGTGACTTCTAGCAGAAGTGAACCAGGAAAGAAGCTGGTCTTCTGTGTCCCTGGTGGCAGGCCATACAGGCCCACTGCAGCATTTTACCTTGGACTGCTGCTGTCCTCTGTCAATTCCCTTCCCCCCCGGGATTGGGCCAGGCTCACTTTTGCCTGACCTCCTTACAGACATGCCATTCCCTAGAAAGAAGCTGAAGTTGGTGTATTCCAGAGAGGAGGCATCGAACCTACAAGTCGAGTTGGTCCAGACATCAGTAGAAGAGGATGCTTGGCTGAGGATGGGGTAGTGTAGATCAAGAAGACTCAGGCTGTTCCTAGCCCAGTCAGTGGCATGCTTTCCCTATTTCATGGTGGGAGCAGCATTAAAATGAATAGACTTTAGAAATTTATTTTCTTATAAATATACATTTGTAATCTGCCAGCATCTGCAAGGAAACTGCCATTCCAGGGTACTACCTGATGTTGTTTGACAAATGATGTGAACACATGCTTAAATTCCATCTTGCACATGGTGTGATGCCCAGCACCCGAGCAGCGAGCACATTTGTCTCACAGGGCTGCAGATTCTCCCATATGGTTGTGTCCACAGAGCCAGGGCCATAAGGGGAGGCCCATTGTTTTAGGGAGACCAGAGAAGGCCAGGGCCTCCGGAAGTAGGGAATCACCAGAGGGAAGACGGCTGGGAGTGTGTGAATTCACTGAGGGAAAGCTTAAGAGTTGAACCTCCACTGGACCCATCCAAACACTAAACTAGGTGTAGTGGTTTATGCCTGTACTCCTAGCCGGACTAAACAGGCTTAAGGGTATAGATAGCTTAATAATGGAGCAACCGACCTAGCATGTGTAAGGCCTGGGTTTCAACTACAGCACCCTTGAGAACATGTGTCTCAAATTCACAAGGAGCCTCTCAGAGATTTGACTAGGCAACAGAACTGGTGTAAAAAGTATTTGATGGGATGTGTACTACTGTTAACTTCCTACAGAGGGAGATAGTGCACTGTCTTCTACCTGGTACTGCAGAGAACTGAACCCACTCCTCACTGCTGACACCTAACGGGTGCTGAGAGAAGTGGCTGGATACCACACAGCCTGCACTGTGTGTGAACCTGGGCATCAGTGCAGAGCGTCCTGCAGGCCTGTCCCACATACCAAGTGGTCTTCCTCCTGATCTCCAGCCATACCCTGGCTGGGAAGCACCCAGAGGCCCCATGCAACCTGACATCAGGGAGAACTCTGGGATCCCCACTCCTGCCTCCATGTGAGTATTCAGTGCAAGCTGCAAACCAAAGTCAGCTGGCAGCTACAGGTAGACTCAGCCCCCAAATGCACAGTAACACCCTGTCCCGAGACTCTGCTGGTGGAGGGACACTAGTTACCTCCCAGCTGACTGGCTGCGCCTTGCAGAGCAAGGTTAGCAGTTCCTCCTATGCTGCAGAAACATCACCTTCTCAGCTAGTAACAGACGACCAGTGCAGCGATGCATACAGCCTTTCGCAAGGGAGCTCCCAGCATAGCACAGGGCACTCGGCCTTCCTGTATATCGGAGCAAGTGATGTGAAGTATTTCTAAGACATGACACAGGGATTTCAGTGCCACGTTTGTGTGAGCTTTTAAAGCATCTTGTCTAGACACCCCTTTAGGAGGTGTGTAGGGCAGTGTCAGAGTTAGGGCAAAACCCCCTCAAGCATCAGAAGACCATGAGTTAGCTAGATATGGTGGCTCACACATTTAATCCAGCACTTGGGAGGCAGAGGCAGAGACAAGCTAAGTTCAAGACCAGCCTGGTCTACATAGTGAGTTCCAGAAGTATCAGGGCTACATAGTGAAATCCTGTCTAAAAGGAAAACAACCCAAACAACAACAAAGATGGCATTAGTAACTAGTGTCTTTAAGGGTGTCCTTACTTGACAGATGCTTTGCAGAGTACCCTTAACCCACACTCTGGCCAGCCCTTAGCAGTGCCCTGGTTCTTACTGAGAGCCTTCTGAGACTTCCAAGAGTCACTCGAGAAAAACCAGGAATATGAGGACTTTGGGGTACGCAGCCTTCAGGCTTCTTAGTGTATTTTTGTTAGGGGAACTGGCTGGGGTCATAGGCTACTTCAGGTCCAGGTGCCTAGCTTCTGACAGAGCTGGACCGTGTTCGGAGCAGCCTGGCCACCAGTCTGTCTAGCTGCCTGGACATATCCAGCATGGGAGTCCAGGAAGCTGCCTGGCTAGCCCATCAGGAGAGTGTTTAAAAACTGGAAGACTCCACGTCCTCTCCAGTTTCTGTGGGTCACAGGTGAGTCTGGTGCAGCTTTCATGGTGGGGCAAGACTCCGCAGCCAGCCTCGGCCCTAAAGAGGTGCATGCAATTGTGAGAATCCCAGCTGACAGCCCACTCCAGCTTGCCAGTCAACATGCCCTTGGCTCATCTCTCCTTTAGAAGTTAGTCACACCACACATCTAATTTTATTTTAGCTAGGAATAGATTGTAAAAAAAAAAAAAAAAAAAACACAAAATTCACTATTAGTTTCTATCACAAACTTCAATTTAAATGGATTTTAAGTCACTTTAAAATTTACCTTTGGTATTAATGCTTTAATGCCAGGATTCAAAACCAGTTCTGTGGTACTTAACCCATGTGTCTTTATGTAGGTGTGCTATGTAGAATATTAAGCATCCCAGTCACAGTGGCTCCTTGACAATCAGAACTCTGGGTAACCTTCCATTACAGTGCTTGACTGGGGCTGGGCTGCATGTTTGCGAACAGGCACCTCACAGGGCCACTTCCCAGCACTCACAGGCTTGGGTCATCTCACCTGGTATTTGGTTTCTGTTCTAATACAATCAATCTGATTGCCAGACTAAAAATTACATGTATAAGAAAAATGGAGCCTCACTGAGCCAGGGAGGCTGTGAGCACAGCTCCCCAGAACCAGCTGAGGCCTCAGTGTATGTGCACAGGGTGTGGCCTTCCAGCAGATAAAGTGTCCCTAACTCCTTATTCAAACATTTTATGATTCAGTGTGAGGTGTTTCCTACAAAGTTTGTGGTCAGGTGTTCACTACAATTGAAATGTTAATTTGTAGAAATATTTATTCCTTTGTGTGACAAGCTAGAGTCCTTGGCTGTAGCTAACCATTTTTATTGTGTAAATACTGCTTGATTTTACATGAACTGTATCATAATAAACTATTTTTGCATTGCCCTCTGCATATGCATATGGGTGCTGACTCAACCAGCGAGGTCCAGAACCTACAGTCCAGTCATAAAATCACTAACAGCCCAGAAGCCCCCTATGTTTTCTCACCTGGTGGTTTCCTTTTAGTTTCTCGGAGGTTTTTTGTTTTGTTTTTCTTTTCACATTAGATTTCACATTTTCACACATAAGCCATATTTTATGTCTAGAACCTAAGGTACTTTGACTTGGTATGGAAACTTCAGGGGTTAAAATAATAGTAAAAAATTCCAGCAAGGATTCCTTCATTAATGAAGGTACTATAACTGTCTTATCATAACTGTCTTGTGTTTTTATTTTGTGGTGCTGGAAGACCCAGGGCCTCAGGCATGCTGGACAAACCCTCTACCACACAAGCCCAGGAGTTATAGCTCAGGCTGGCCTCATCTTCAGTTCACTGAGTACCAGTGTGCACCACTACATCAGACCTGTCCTTCATGAATTTACTTGCAGTATAATTATGCCTGTGTTTTTTAAAGCATCATAATATAAAATAGACAACACAAAATTTAACAAAACAGTGTTTGCTAATTATGGTATATTCTTGGTGTTGGTTGAATTTTTAACTTTTTGTTCATTAAATTTAGAATAATAAACTAGGCCAGGGGGTTGGGGATTTAGCTCAGCAGTAGCGCGCTTACCTAGCAAGCTTCAAGCTCAGCTCGGTGGCGCACGCCTTTAATCCCAGTACTCGGGAGGCAGAGCCAGGCGGATCTCTGTGAGTTCGAGGCCAGCCTGGGCTACCAAGTAAGTGCCAGGAAAAAAGCGAAAAGTTACACAGAGAAACCCTGTCTCGAAAAATCAAAACAATTAATTAATTAATTATGAAGAAATAAATAAACAAACTAGGCCAGACGTAATGGCAGCCAGCATGGGCTCCACAGCAAGACCCTATCTGTTCCCATAGCCCCCAAATGATAACTGGGTTTCTCTAATATTGCCACAAACCTTATACTAAAAGTCTGTGAAACTGACTGGAAACACAAAAAAATGTTTTTGCACCAATTAGAAATCAACTTTAGTTTATATTATAAAACAGTAAAACGAAGATATAAAAAGGCATAAAAGAACAATATTTTTAGTATATTATTGTAATTGTTTAGGGACTTTTCAATAGCTGTTTGCCCGTTAAAAACTATTACAAACAAATATATACAAAAAAGCTTTGGGGAACAAGCCCGATAGGAGTGCAATTTAAAATTAGTTGGCAAGTTGATCACTCTCATTAAAATTTAAAAAATGGGAGAGGGGCACACCTTTAATCCCAGCACCTGAGAGGTAGACGTAGGTGGATCTGACTGAGTTCAAGGCCAGCCTGGTCTATAGAGTGAGTTCCAAGATAGCCAGGGCTACACAGAGAATCAACAAAAATCAAAAACCAGGAACAGAAAAAGAATCACCCTCCCCACCAAACTGATCACACTCAGTAATTAGAGACTGACATTTCCCTAGGATTGGGATTTCGCTGAAGACATCTTTCCCCACTTCCATTCAAAAAAATGGTACAAAGGATCTAGCCCAAGCAGTCCATTGAGAAGAGGCACTTGGACTGAAGGGAATAAGTAAAACTCCCTTTTGAATGAGATCTGTCAAACGTGGGACAGATGGCTGAGATGCACATTAGCTGCCCCCCCCCCCCCCCCCACCTGTCACTCAGTCCCTGTGGCTCCTCCCAGCCTGCCCCACCCTAAACCTCGGGGTTTCCACTCCCCTTTCCCCAGCTTGATCCCTCTATATCCCTATATCCCTAGTCCTCGGCCATTTTGGTTACTCTGCCCTCTGCCTGCTTTCTCCTTCATACCTACAATAAAAATCTTCTCCACACTTGAGGAGTAGTTGTGTCTTCCTTTTTTTCTTTTTTTTTTTTTTTCCTGGTTTTTTGAGACAAGGTCTCTCTGTACCTTTGGAGCCTGTCCTGGACTAGCTCTGTATCCCAGGCTGGCCTCGAACTCACAGAGATCCACCTGCCTCTGTCTCCCGAGTGCTAGGATTACAGGCCTGTGCCACCACCGCCTGGCCGTCTTCCTCCTTTTATTTCATTTTTTCATTCAGTTAACACTGCTGAATTCAGAAAGTTAGGATACAGGGCTCAATTGTATTTCTACAGAGTGGTTCTGACTGGAACAAATTGAGCAGTTCCATTTACAGTAACATACTCAAATCATACTCAAAACTACAAACACTGATGTGAGATACTTCAGCCAAAAAAAATGGGGGGGACCCCAGATGGGCCGAGCAGGTGGTGTCACATGCCTTTAATCCCAGCACTTGGGAGGCAGAGGCAGGTGGATTTCTGTAAGGCCAGCCTGATCTAGAGATCGAGATCCAGGACAGGCTCTAAAGCTACACAGAGAAACCCTGTATTGGGGTAAAAAACAAAAACAACTCAAACCAGATGGAAAAGACTTAAAACTATCAACACCAACATTAAAAGGTCAAAACTCCAAGCAAGTAGACAAGTGTATTGAACAACCCTGGGCACCACTGGTAAATTAAGCCCAGAGATGGGACAAGAGGAAGGAGAGATGAGCATAGTTGGTGCTGAGTACCACTGTTAGTCCAGCCTGACTTCTGTTCTCATCTCAGCCCCTTCCCCAGCTTGGCCGTCCACCCCCGCAGGCTGGGAACCGGCTCTTCATTTCCTAATGTTTTTCTTTCCCTTGGGATTCCAAGAACCTGGCTGCTTTCTATTGGGAATGTGTCATTTCTTTGACGTGTAATTACTATTGTGTCTCCTCGGCTACCCATAAATTTGTGAGTGAACAACAGAAAACCTACAAGCATCAAGAGAAATTAAAGATGCAGTAGATATCCACACTCATGGGTCAGAAAACTCAAGATGGTAACCCCAACTTAATCTACAGGTCAACATAATCCCTATCAAAATCCTAGATGCTTTAATTTTTTCCAGAAATTGGTGTGTTCATTTTAAGATTCACACAGAGATGTAAAAGACTAAGAATATGTTGGAAACAGGATTCATGTTGCCAGTTCTCAAAGCATATTACTGCTGTTCTTACTAATCTAGACTGCTGCTGGCATTACCACATTGAGACAATGTAGAGCCCAGACATAAAACATTAAATGAATGGTCGGTTGGTTTTCAACAAATGTTGTAAATAACATTCATTAGGGGAAATCATCTTCAACAGGTACTGAGACAAGTGAGATATCCACATGTACTATGCCCCTACCTTATAGCACTCAAAGTAGATGTGGTAGTACATACATGTAATCCCAGTACTTAGAAAGTGGAGGCAGGATCCAAGGCCAGCCTCAGGGCCATACTGAGTTTGTGGCCAGCCTGGTCTAGTGAGAGTACCTCAAAACAAAAAAAAAAAAAGATAAATATATGAACTAATGTCACTTCACAAGTCTTCATACATTCCTGCAGGTAACAAGGCTACTTGACCACGGACAGCCACATGATGCCATGTGGATACCAGCCCTCTCTGGAAGGACTCAAGGAAGATACACACACCGTCAGGCAGATGACAGAGCGAAACAGCCGTCTAGGAATCGTGCTTTGATTTTTTTTTTTTTTTTTTTTTTTTTTGGAAGGTCTGGAAATAGTACCAGGGAGTAGCTGCGGTGTTTGGAAAACACACTAAGCAGGAGATGGCTACTCTACAGTGCTATTGCTCCCCCAGGAACTCCTGTCTTCACCAGGGGTCTACATAGCTGTATACCACCCCCCAATGTAGCCACATTTGAGTGCAGTAGGCTAAGGCAGACAGGTAATAGTTTATATTCTAAAGTAATATTTATTGAAATGTGCCACCAGTCCAAGGTCCCCAATGGTACTGTCACTCAAAGGACATTTTGTGATCTCCCCCACCAGAGCACACACTTAGGAATTCACGAGCTCCAGAAGGGAAGGAACTTATCCAACATAACTGCTTCTGAGTGTTATACTTTATAGTGTCTGTTGAATCTTTTGGAAAATCAACATCAAGTTTGCTTGTCTTAACACTAAGTAAAAGGTAACATTTAAAAGGCTGAAAATAGCTGGGCATGGTGGCACATGCCTGTAACCCCAGGTCCTGAGGAGAAGACCTCCCCCCAAGAAGAAAGAACTCCTGTATGAGCAGTATCTGCTGCTAATGGTTCCGTGACCGAAAGGACCCGTCATCTACTCAGACTGACTTTAGGGCACATGGAGCTTGTCACACACAAGCATGAACAATGACAAAACCAGCTCTTACGTCACTGGAGCTACTTGCACATAAAAACAAAATAATTTGGAACATGTCACACGAATGTGTGTGAGAAACTTGTTCCTCTGACTCCCTGGGATGCCCTCTGCAGCGCTGAGATCACAGCCTGGGCAGCTCTTCTTACCTCCCTTGGTCATCAACCCCTGAGCCATGACTGAGCAGAGAGCCATGAGTCCACAGGTGCTAGAGGAGAGGTCACTTCTGAGTCACAGTATTGCTCTAATGTGAGGGACATAGAAAATTAAAGGCACCTGGACACGGGCAGGCACGGCCACTTGGCAGTGCTCACCGGTGACTAACACTGCCAGGCTACAAGGCCAGTTGCAGAGGGTCAATACTATCAGACGTGTCGAGTGATGCCCAGCAGCCACTTGAAGAGGATGGCCTGCCTATCTAGACAACTACTGCTCTAGGACAGCCTACAGCACTGCCCACTGTTGCCTCCTTCCTGACTTCTGATGGGCATGCAAGGACAAGAAGACTTCAGCCCAGTGCACCCAGGACTGCCCCCTGCCAGGAAAGGCTTTTCCGAAGCAGGAGGGAACCTCACAAGAGCAAGCGGGAAGACTGAGCAAGACAGAGCAGGGTCAGTGCCCTCGCTGCTTTTGGGGGAAAAAGCTGTACTTAGTGGGGTCAAATTCTTCCCAGATGCGCTCGAACTCCTCCAGGAACAGCCGCACATACTCCGTGTCCTCCATAATCAGAACGTTCTCACGGTTGTTCTGGATGGCCTGTGTGGTCCAATTGAGGGAGCCAGTGATGAGCACCTTCTTGTCAATGATGGCAAACTTATGGTGCATGTAGCCGAGGTCTTGGTCATGCCGTACCTGTATACCTGTGGAGACAAGGCAGCCTTTATTACGCTCACGCAGGTACAGCTACCCCCAAGCCTGCTGATGTTCTCTGTTGGCTCCACAAGGAAACCTAGGGGCTGTCCCAGGGTGGTACTAAGAAGACAGGGAGAAAGCAGTCTGTCATCTAGGTCAACACAGAAAGCAAGGACTCTGGGTGACACCAAACATTTCTCTGGGGAACAACCCACCCACACCAGCTCCACTAAGCCTATGTCTAAATGCTACCTCAGAATCCTTCAGAGAAAGGACTCAGACGTGTGACACACCCTTCCTTGCTGTTCTTGTCACTCACTGGATACATGGGGGGGGGGGGGGGCACGACAGTAGCCCAGGCAGGAAAGGAGTGTATATTGGCTTTGGCTGGTCAACTTGAATTACACCTCCCAGGGTGCCTCACTAGCTGAACAGAAAGAACTGTGCCACATCCTAACCTGTTATCCTCACCAAAGTTCTGGCTTTGGCTTCCTTCCTTTTGAGGGTATGTTGTTTGGCAGGGATGTTGGGGTGAAATCCAGGCCCTTTACATGCTGGGTAAGTGATCTGCCTGTCTTTCCTTCACTCCGCTTCTGACCCCACCCCATCTGTCTCTGCCATCACAGCAAAGCATGGCAGCATCCACCTCACTTGCAGACCACCTTTAGCCAGTCCCAGCAGCTCGTTCATGACTTGGGCACATCATGCTGTCCCCGATGCTAGCTGTCCCAGCCACCTCACTTCCTTTATGATCTTTGTGAAGCTTTCCAGACCTTTTTGATGTATGCGTTTTTCCTACATGTACCTGACTGCATCAATCATGGCACACTTGTTGATGGAACAATCTGGAATTCACCCAGCTGTGGCCAGAACATCAGTGGAAGTCCCATCTGTGATGGCAGTTTGGTTCTTTCCAAATCTGAGGTTTGTGACTCTCCAAAATCTAAATACAGCGACATCACCCATGCCCGATATCTTACTTGTCCACCCACCAAAATGACCTGACCGGAGATCACTCTGTGACTGCCAGTGACTGGGCAGTGAGTCGCCATGGTCCTTCTGCTGACCTGGGTGGGACACAGCAGGTGGGTGCTATGATGCTCTTCCCAATTTGCTGCCTGAAGCAGATCTGCTTTCCAGAGCCTACACTATCCCAGGGAGGAGGACGGCAGGCTGTGTGCAAGGAAAACTCCAGAGCACCGCAAAGCCTGAGCATTTCCCAGGGGCTCCCCAAACCTATCAGTCACTGTAGGCACAATGATGAGGCTAGGCAAGTGGGGGGGGGGCACCGAGTCTTGGGTAAAGGAGGGATCTAGCAGTATCCTGCAGTATCCACCACTTTAAATAGGGCAAACAAGGGCCACAGGCCAAGGGAGGGTAGAAATCATCACACCTGTTTGCCTGGGCAGAGCTGCAGGCTCCGCAGACACACTTATGGCCCCAGAGGTGGCCGATCAGTATTCATCCGCCACACCGTGGGGCCCACTTTCCAGTGATGGCCCAGCCTAGCGGGAAACTCACTAATCGGCACTGGCCACTCCTAGCTTCTCGGTGGCCCACGCGGAAGCAGCTGAGGGTCCTCCGGTGCTGACTGGGTTCAAACTGATTTAAGCCTTCGCTTCTGTCAGCCTGCAACAATCACAAAGACTGACTGCGTCTATATGCACACCTCTCCTCCAAGGCCAGAGCCTAGGAACAGGTGGGAATTCCCGCACCCCTTACTCTAGACATGGACCATATCGTTCTATAAACCCTGGTTCCTTGGCCAACTCACCCGCGCCTGCCTGCTTGCCTGCCTGCCTCCACCTTCTCCCTGAAAAGCTAGCTACCTGTTTTAAGACAAGCCAGCTTGGGGCATCCAGTAAGTCCGCAGCCACCTCAGCCCCTCCTCTAGTGTACACCTCCGGCGGCGGCGGCGGCGGCGGCGGTTTACCTGCCTTGCGCAGCAGGCCGATCTGCGAACCGTTGAGGGCCATGTAGTCGCAGTCGGTGATGACCCGCACGCGCACCCCGCGCTGGTGCAGCAGCTGCACAGCACGCCCCAGCTGCGGGCTGGAGAAGGCGAAGAGGCAGAGCTCCAGGCTGGAGCGGGCGGCCAGCAGCGCGCGCAGCAGGCGGCTCAGCGAACTCTCGCTGTGAGGGAGACTGCACGGGCAGCCCGAGGAGGGCCCGGGGGGCAAGCCTGGGGTCTGCAGGAGCGCCTCGGTGCAGGTCACCTGCGACGGGAAGAAGAGCACCTCGCGCCGTGGCCGCCGCCCGGCCAGCAGCCAGCGCACCAGCCACGGCAGCGCCTCCAGGGCCAGCGCGAAACCCGCGCCAGCCGCGACCACCAACCGCCAACTCGAGAGCCCCATGGCCGCCAGCTCCGAGGTCAGCGCGGGCACCAGGCGCTTGCGCGCGCCCGACACACCCCCACCCGCCCCCAACCCCACCCCCTCCCCCGGCGTGCCACGCCCCCCTGCGCTGGACCGCCCCCGGCCGGCCCCCCGGGGTAGCTCCCAGCTGCTAGGCTGTCCTCGGCACGCCTCCCCTGCTCCGTGTTGAACGCTTGCGGCACACGCACTCAGTCCTCGGCTAACAGTTGTGTGCCAGGGATCACAGGCTAGTACCGTCACCAAGCCAGCCGCACACTGCAAGCCCCCCCTCCCCCGGCCCGCACCCACTTCTGCTGCGACCCAACCACCCCTAACCAACTCAGCACCCTGGGCCGCGCCTGTGCCCAGGGCTGACCACTTCCCTGGCTCTAAGCTAGAGGGACTCTAAGGCACACCTTTCCTGTGGCGGACCACCAGGCCCTTAAATGGGTGTAAAGAAACAACAGGTAGATCAACTCAGGGCCCTTGAAACGGAGTCATGGTAACGATGGTGGTCAACTCGGCATAGGCCAGCTGAAGGTCAAAACCAGGATGTAAAAAAAAACCAATGGGTGATAGAGCAGATCAAAACTTCAGGGACGGGGTTGGGGATTTAGCTCAGTGGTAGAGCGCTTGCCTAGCAAGCGCAAGGCCCTGGGTTCGATCCTCAGCTCCAAACAAAACAAAACAAAACTTCAGGGACTTTCCTCGCCCTGAGAGTACGTACAGTGATGTTAGCCTCTGCCTAGTGAACTTTTCAGTGTTGAGAGAACTTAAGCCCCTACACAGATTCGTGCATCTTATATACCTGCTTACACTGTTGAATTCTGGGTAAAATGGGAAGGCACAGGGAAGAGGACAACAGAGAGAAAAGTCTTCAGTCTCAAGCCCGTTTGGGCCGAGGCTGTTGCCGCTGGCCTAGGCCTGTGCTCAAGAGCTCACACAGGCTCGCTTCCTTGCGTTGTCTACTTAAACTTGACTGCGTGAACCATTACTGGAGACACCCCCCACATCAGACACCACCACCCCCCTCCCTTAGGCACAGGGTGGAGAGGGCCGTGGGCAGCTTTACGGGCACCTGGTCTGCATTCGGAGAAAAAGCAAGGGCAGTGGGGATTCCCAGGGGGGAATTAGCCCAGCTGGCCTCGCGGTGACCTCAACTCTCAGCACCTGCTGTGTTCCCCTGAGGGGTGGGTCACCCCGGGGTCCTGTGAGAACAGCAGGCGAGGGGTGCTGACCTCCACCTAGAAGTTCAAAGACCAGAGACGGTGTCGGAAGCAGATGCTTCAGCTGGCGACCGACCTCCCCAGGGAGCCCACCAGGCTCTGGGGAACCGCAAAGGTCTACACAGCAGCGTGCTGGAGGGGGTAATGCTTAGAAACAGAAGGAAGGGTGGGGCTTGGGCTGCTCAGAGATTCCAATGAGAACTCCTGCGTTCAGTCTCATGTCTATAGCAATATGCCCATTGTGACATACATGACCCACTTCTGCCCCATGAGAAGGTCCAGAACCAGCCCAGCAGCTGTGAGGCTCTGGAGGGAGGACTGGACTAGAAGCCTTCTGGGTCCTAATGCCTGCCCTTCTACTGGGTCCTAATGCCTGCCCTTCTACTGGGTCCTAATGCCTGCCCTTCTACTGGGTCTCAAGCCGGCTTCCCCTGAGATAGGATGGTTGTTCTATTTTGGGGGCTCCTTGGCCTTATACCTATGGTTTGCCTTTGTTTCTACCCCACTTGTATTTCTAGTTTTTAGTTCTAAAGACATGGGCGAACCAAGAAAGAAACAAGCTGCTGCCAACGTTTTCTGAGTTACCTTAGATGGCTGCTTTTCATAGTTTTCTGTTGGAGGGCTCCTAAGTCACAGGTACTTACATTATTCTGCAACTTGAGATCTTTTTCAGATAAAAAAAAAATACTTGTTAGCTTTTCAGGTTGTTTGCCTCCATCTGTAGACATGCACAAGATGGTTGTGGATTTAAAAACAAAAAAAAACAAAACAAAACAAAAACTTGCAGGCAGTGGTAGAATGCTTTAATTCCAGCAGAGGCTGGTGTATTTCTAAATTCAAGGCCAGCTTGGTCTACAGAGTGAGTTCCAGGACAGCCAGAGCTACATGGAAAAACCCCGTCTCGAAAAACTTAAAACAAAAAAACAAAAAACAAAAAACCTCTCTCTAAAATCAATAATTCCAGGTATGCCTCTTAAAATAATTACAGCTGGACTTGGTAAAAGTTAATATTCCTTCAAAAAGAGAACCAGGCAAAATCACTAGGAAGGTCACCTGAGTAGCCAGTCATTCATGGCTCCCAGCTGGTTATATGCAATTAGGTCCTAACTGCATGAGACCGCAAGGTTTTCTGGAAAACTGGGGTGTGCAGGCTAAAAACTAAAAATGGGGAGGGAGTTCCCCTACACAGTAATGAAACGGGTGTTACATATGTTGAGTAAGGACCCAAGATATTGCTTAACACTGCCTTGAGAAAAACTTCTGCAACAAATGATGAATTTGCTACTGTTATGTTTCATGGTATTTAAATTTGTATAATGGAGAGAAATTTATATATAAAAGTTAAAATGACTAAATGTAATCACATGTCTAGCTCTGAATATTCCCTTCTCTTGGTCTTGCCCTCACCCTTCAAGGTCATGGATATCTTGCAGCTCTTTCTGAAATGTAAACTTTCTCTCAGGATCTGTAAGACCATTGGGGAAGAGAGTGTTAAAAACCTGTTCCAAGCACAAAGAAGTCAGCCGGAAACTTATAACAAAAAGGTTAGTAGTTAAAAGTCTATCTACAGACCATCTTAATTTGCTACAGCATGGCATGTGTGTCACTTGAATTCAATCCATGTTTAGAAAATAGAAGCAGTAAGATATGAGGGAAAATGTTTAAATGGATACAAAATAGATGGTTATGTTTTTGGTTTAAGAAAAGTTAAAATCTTGGAGAAGATTCCTTTTTCCTAAGAAAAAATAACAGATGAGGCCGGGTGGCGGTGGTGCACACCTTTAATCCCAGCACTCGGGAGGCAGAGGCAGGTGGATCTCTGTGAGTTCAAGGTCTGCCTGGGCTACAGAGTGAGTTCCAGGAAAGCGACACAGAGAAACCCTGTCTCAAAACACCAAAAAACAAATAAATAATAAAAGTAAAAATAAATTTAAAAAATAACCCCTCTTCCATAACACAATCCAAAAGTACAAGTCATTACCAAATCACTGAATCGTCCGTTAAATTTCATTGTGTCCCCGAATGGTCCCCTCTGAGGCACTCTGACTGCTGCCCTTTCTACACGGCCACTTTTGTCAGCTCGAAGCAGTTTAGAGAGATCTGCACCCAAACCTCTACAAGCAGTTAGGGTGACCTATGACGGGAACTCACGGGCCATGGGCTCAATCCTCTGTGTGCCCCTCTTGGTATTTTTTCAGGACTCGGAACTAGTACAGCTGGAATGAAGCCTTCCCTGCGTCAGTTAACCCTTCTCCCCAACTGTCAAAAAGCCTTAAAGAATTTTTCAGATCAGCTTCACATTCTTCAGGACCCGCTCAATTCTTTGACCGCAGCAGAAGTCCAAAATTAAAGACTAGATCTGACCATTGCTAAAGCAAGGGTTTGTACCCTCCTCCACGGACAATGCTGATTCCACACTGACAGCTCCTATCTGGTTTGAGATGGGCCCCAAAGGCACAGGAACCAGTCAAAAAATCCAACCACAGGCATCCTCTGTGTGGGATCTTGGTTCTTTCCCACCCTGGCTCCTCTCTGGATAACTAACTCCCTTCCTCCTTATTACTCACATTTTTATTCTGTCTTTTAAGTTTTACTTATCGAACATACCTCCCTTAAAGTGACCAGACTTGCCCCTAGACCCAAACAGTGGCTCTCACCCCAAACAGCAATTTTTGTTCCTGATACATCGGAAAAAAAAATCTTTAGGGCCGGTGGGTGGTGGCGCACGCCTTTAATCCCAGCACTTGGGAGGCAGATGCAGGGGGATCTCTGTGAGTTTGAGGCCAGCCTGGGCTACAGAGTGAGTTCCAGGACAAGCTCCAAAGCTACACAGAGAAACCCTGTCTCAAAAACAACAACAGCAACAACAAACAAACAAAACCCTTTAGACGCTGTGGAGAAACTCTGGCTAGAAGTGAACTTCACTCCGTTCCCCTCAGGCCAGACACAGTTCTTCACATGGGTCCTCCCTTTCCTCACGTCCCCTCCTTCAGGGCTCCAGAGCGCTGCTGCCTCGGCTTGCTTTTGGTGCAGCTCTTGCTGGTGGTGGAACTAGTCATTATCACCCTGAGCAACTAGACCTGGAAGGAAAAACTTCTCCCTCCTACCATTCCCTGTTTCTTCCACAATCCTGGACATAGATCTATTGCTCCTCAAACTTACCAACTCTACAGGAATCCTTCCCATTCTGACCTGACTCACTCCTGCCAAATGCCCACAGTCCTTCAAGACACAATACAAACCTTTCCCCCACCCTACGTAGGAGCACCTGTCTATAGATACCCACTTCCTCTCACCAGCTCATTCTGTCTCTCTCTTCTACTACCCCCTCCCCCCAGCTTTTGGGCAATCTCTCAGTTTTACTCTGTTGGGATAATCTTTTTGTTCATGTGTGAAGATATGTCTCTGTGTTACCTCACCTGCCTAAGGCACCTTCTGATTGGTTTACTAAAGAGATGAACAGCCAATAGATAGGCAGGAAAGGACAGGCGGGACTTCTGGGGAGAGATAGGAAACTGGGAAAGAATCTAAGGCGCTGGAGATTTTCCAGCCGGACATGGAGGAAGACAGAAATATGGTACTGAGGAGCAGTAACAATCCACATGGCAGAACGTAGATTAGTATAAACTGGTTAATTTAAGTTTGAAGAGCTAGCTGGGAACAAGTCTAAGCTAAGGCAAAGCTTTCATAATTAATAAAAGCTGGCAGTCCACAGAAAGACCTGCTACATTACTCTGTAACCAAAATCATCTATTTTGGCCCCCTACCAATTATTTCTCCAGGAATAGATGACAGCAATTGAATGATCCAGCAGCGATCAACTTAAAACTCAGTTCCTGCTAAGTGGACCCGAGGGCCCACCTCTTCAGCAGACCCCAAACTACCGCCTCCAGACGACAGCCCTCGTCAGCTCAAAAGAACTAAGAAAGAGACAACACCTTTTCTATGTGTTCAGGATCTGGAATGATAGAATGCCCCAGCCATGGAAAGCAGCCTGCTGAGGTGTCTTGCGGTCATTGTCAAACTGCTGTCTGTCAACCACAACCCAACAACCCTGGCTGGGCAAAGAGTCACAGAGCCAACACTACCCTGTTGGGCAAAGCAACCCCAGGAAGAGGGGGTCCTCGCAATCTGCCTCCACCAATGGACCAACTTCCAGGTACCCGAGCCCCTGGCCCACCACCATAAGAGCTTGCTCCCCTTCACAGAGTCCCTCCATTCTTGTAGGAGAGAGGCTGCCCGTGTGTGCTAATAAACACAGCCTCATTTGTGGAGGTCAAACTCTGGTCTCTTTCCTGCCTTTTGTCTCTATACTCTGCCCTCCAAAATCTAACAAGACTTTCTGCAGGCTCCACACTCAAGCTTAAATCCAGGAAAGTTGATCCGCCATAATGATCCCTCCAGTCTCTCACTCGGCCCTATAGCAGCCTGCTTGCAGGAGCCCTTCCTCCCACCCTACCTCTACTCCCTAGGGACTCCACCTTAGAGTGGACCCAATCCACATGGCTCTTACCCTCAGTCCTTCTCAGCCTCCTACCCTGTCTCCATTTCTTCCTGTCACCCACCAAACGAAGGAAAGCACTTTTTTTTTTCTGAGCTGAGGATCGAACCCAGGGCCTTGTGCTTGCAAGGCAAGCACCCTACCACTGAGCTAAATCACCAACCCGGAAAGCACTCTTTACCGGGGACCCCAGAGCCACCACACTTTGTCTACAATCCAGAGAGGACAGTTGCCATCAAGGAATGCAACAACCGCCCAGCAAAGACAAGACCAGATATCAACACCTAGAAACACCTCAACAATCCTAACCCCAAATGCTTAGACCCCAGTGCAAAAACACAAACATGAACAGTCAAGACAATATGCCTCCCTCAACCCCCTGCATCCTGCCTGAGTGCTAGGGATTAAAGCTGGATGTCAGCAACAACAGAAAGTATATAAACCCATGGAAACTGAACAGCCCACTTCGATGAAAAATGGGTCAATACAGAAATCAAGAAGGAAATAAAAAACTTTCAGAACTGAATGAAAATGAAAACACAACCTCCCCAAACCCATGGAAAACAATGAAGGCAGTTCTAAGAGGAAAGTACATAATGCCAAGTATCTACATCAAAAAATCTGAGCTGTCTTATATTAGCAACTTAATGGCCCACCTGAAAGACCTATAACAAAAAGAAATCACACCCAAAAAGAGTAGAGAGCAAAATTGATCAGACTCAGGACTAAAATCAATGAAACAGAAATAAAAACAATTCAAGAATCGCTGAAATGAAGAGTTCATTCTTTGAGAAAATTGAAAGACTGACAAACCCTTTAGATGAACTAAAGGATGGAGAGAGGAGATCCAAATTAATAAACTGAGAGATGACAAGGGGAACATTATAACAGATACTGTGGTGGTATTTTGTATTTTGTGTATGCCTGAAGATCAGAGGGCAGAGCCAGCCACTAGCTAGCCATAGAGGCCAGGCAGTGGTGGCATACACCTTTAATCCCAGCACTTAGGATCTCATGCCTTCGCTCCCAGTAATTGGGAGGCACACATGCCATTAATCCTAGCACTAGGGAGGCTGAGACAGGAAGTGATAACTGGCTGGACAGAGAAAGGAATCTAAGGTGGGAGGGGACAGGAACGAAGTCCTTTTCAGCTGAGGAGTTGGTGAGGTGATGGGTGGCTGTGGCTTGTTCCTTTGTCTCTCTGATCTTCCAAAATTTACCCCAATATCTGGCTCCAGATTTTTATTAAGAACAATTAGGCCGAGCGGTAGTGGCGCACGCCTTTAATCCCAGCACTCGGGAGGCAGAACCAGGCGGATCTCTGTGAGTTCAAGGCTAGCCTGGTCTACAAAGTGAGTTCTAGGAAAGGTGCAAAGCTACACAGAAAAAAACCTGTCTCGAAAAACAAAATCAAAACAAAACAAAAAGACCAATTAGGATTCCTGCTACAGACACTGAGGAAATCCAGAGAATAATAAAAACATAATTTTAAAATCTATAATCAACCAAACTATAAAACCTAAAAAAAAAAAAAAAAAATGCTCATGGAGCACCACTCCAGGTGGTGGGAGCGTACTGAGGCAGCAAGAAAGGGATCCGCTGGGGACTTGGCTGGGCTGGTGAGCCAGAGGGTCGGTGTGAGCGGCCTGAGGTTCGTTTCTGCACAATGGCATCTCCGGCAGGCCCGCCAGCAGCCGGCACCCACAGCAGGGATTTTTCAGCACCGGGAGTGCGTTGTCATGCACTACCAGATGAGGTATGAGTGTGACGCTCCAGTATGAAATCAAGAAGCTGATCTATATCCACCTGGTCATATATATGGCTGTTGTTGGTTGCCACGATGAGTGTGGGACACCTGAGGCTCTTGTCACATGATCAGGTGGCCATGCCCCATCAGTGGGAATATCCATATTTGTTGAGCATTGTGCCGTCTCTCGTGGGCCTTCTCTCCTTCCCTCGAAGCAACATTAGCTACCCGGTGCTCTCCATGATCAGCATGGGGCACTTCTCCTCATTTATGGCAGCATGGAGATGTTCCCTGCGGCACAGCAACTCTACCGCCATGGCTAGGCCTACCACTTCCTGTTTGGTTTTTCTGTTGTGTCCGTCATGTACCTGGTGTTGGTCCTGGCAGTCCAAGTTCATGCCTGGCAACTGTACTACAGCAAGAAACTCTTAGACTCTTGGCTCACCAGCACACAGGAGAAGAAACGGAAATGAAGGAAACTGATCAAGGAGGCCTCAGAGACACCCAAAACAGGAGGGGCTAATGCCATTAATTTGTTTGTTTATTTGTTTGAGATAGGGTTTCTCTATATAACAGCCCTGACTATCCTGAAACTTGCTTTATAGACCAGGCTAGCCTCAAACTCACAGAGATCTGCCTGCCTCTGCCTCCTAAATGCTGGGATTAAAGGTGTGCATCACCACGCCTGGCCTGGTTAATCTTGATGACCCACCATAACTAAATGGTAAGGCTCTACTGTGGAAGACATCACTCCCCACTTTGAATGCAGGACGTGGAGAAATCAACCTCTTCCCAGGCTGGCTTGTTGTAGAATATTCTTTTAAGGTGTGTTACTTTTGTTTATGTTGCATTTGTTTAACTCGGTGAAGCTGTGTTACTTTGACTTTCTAAAACACCTGATGGTCTAATAAAGGGGTGAATGGTCAATAGCAAGGCAGGAGAAAGGACAGGTGGGGCTGGCAGGCATGAGGATAAGAAGGATAAAAGAGATGGAGGAGCGAAAGAGAAGAAGTAGCCAGGGAAGGAGGAGGACCCAGGGGTCAGCCACCCAGCTACACAGCAAGCCTCAGAGTAAGAGTAAGATTTACAGAAGTTAAGAGAACAGTAAAAGCTGAGAGGCAAAAGGGTGACTGGATAAATTAAAGGTAAGGAAAGTTGGCAAGAAACAAGCCAAGCTACTGTCCCTCACTATCATCTCCAGTGACCCACAGGGAAACATTTTGTTTCCTGTGTCCATGGTCTTGTACTCTGCAGGCCTACAAGTTTTTGTCTCGGACACAGGAATGTTTCTGCTGGGAGGCACAATAAATATCCCACTGAACTGGAAGCCTAGACTTCTCCCTGGCCATTTTGGGCTCCTGATGCCCATGAATCAACATGCTAAAAAAGGAAAACAGTGTTAAGAGGCATAATTAATCCAGATTACTTGGGGGAAATTGGACCACTATTCCACAGTGCAAGTAAAAGAGAGACAACCATCTCCAGGGATTTAGCTGGTAGGGTGTAGCACAAATCTCTAAAGATCTTATCAAATAAAAACAAACATGGAGCCTAGGTATTAGGGTGAATGCTGGAAGATCAGAGAGGCAGAACAAGCCACAGCTTCCTCACCTCACCAACCCCTCAGCTGATCCTGTTTCCTCAGACTGGAAGCATCTGAGTCCTATGGTGGTATTTTATTTGTACTGAAATGTGATGTATTTGTATGTTAATAAATAAAGTTGCCTGGGGGTCAGAACTAATAGCAAGCCATAGCAGAAGCCAGGTGGTGGTGGTGCACACCTTTAATCCCAATCACAAGACAGACAGATCTCTGTTGTTCAAGGATACAGCCAGCATGGAGACACATGCCTTTAATCTCAATACCAACCATAGAAGACCTGGAGGTCTGTACAGACAGGCAGTGACGAGGAGGTCATGTGGTTGGGTTTACAACCAATGAGAAGGCAGAACAGAAAGTCTATAAAAAGACAGATACACAGGAAGTAGGCCTCTTTCTGAGGGGAAGGTCGACAGCGGCAGCGAAGGGTAAGAAAGGCGGTTTTAAGTCTCAGCTCTCAGCTACTGCTCTGACCTCTTGGGCTTTTAACTCTGCATTTGGCTCTGTGTTTTTTTTTAATTTTTTAATTTATTATTATCATTATCATTATTATTATTATTATTATATGTTTTAATTCTATACATCAGCCATGGGTTCCCCTGTCCTCCCCCCTCCTGTTACATCTACAGAGTCCTCATTCGAATGGATCTCAGCTAACTGCTGCTCAAAAGCCTAAAAACTTAACCAGGCTCTAGTTCCTGGTTTTCATGCTTTATATACTTTTCTGCTTTCTGCCATCATTTCCTGGGATTAAAAGGCGCGAGTCACAGTGCCTGGCTGTTTCTAGTGTGGCTTTGAACTCACAGAGATCCGGATGGATCTCTGCCTCCAGAAGACAAGGATTAAAGGTGTGTGTGCCACCATTTTCTGGCCTCTATGTCTGTCTAGTGGCTGTTCTGTCCTCTGACCCCAGATAAACGTATTAGGGTGCATGATATGTTGGGGAACACAGTATCACCACAGTAGGGAAGGCATGGTGTAGGAGTAGGAAGTTGAGAGAGCCTATGCCAACCTCACACTAAAGTGAGGAAACAGAGAACTGGAAGTGGGTGGGGCTACTTAGACCACTAACCTCCAGTGAGGCCCTTCCTATAGCAAGGCTGCACATCCTAAAAAAAAAAAACGCATTGACTACCTGCAGACCAAATGCTCAAGTACGTGAGCCTGCGGGGTCATTTCCCATTCAGACTATATCACAAACACTTTACCTAAGATGAGTAACTAGGACAGAAAAGGTTCTGGGCCCATCAGATTGAGTTTAAGCCCTAGGACTCACGTGGGAAGAGGAGGACATCAACTCCTACACATTATCCTCTGACCTCCCCATGCGCTGTGACAGGTGAATGTGTGTACACGCTTGGTGGTCAGCCTCAGGAGGAGGAAGGGGCCAAGGGAACAGACCTTGGGGGCTAGCTTTAGGGATGTTATATAACGGTTTTTAGCAAGGCAGAGGGAGTTGGGGAGAAGGGCAAGCCCTGCCAGAGCCGTTTGCCATGCTCCTGCTGGCTAGTGTCCCTTCACATCTGAGATGACCAGCTGCACTGCTGGCTAGGGTCCCTTCACATCTGAGATGACCAGCTTACAGCTTTACTTCACCCATAGTTTTGGAGGTTCCAGTCCATCAACAAATTAACTGGGCCTGTGTCAAGGGAGTTCATTATGGCGGAGCCAGTAACTGAGCAAAACACACACCAAATGGCCAGAAAGAAAAAGCAAGGAGGCGCCCTTATCCCACAACCCCAAGGCCATGACATCAGTAACCCAAGCTCCCACTAGGAGCTCCTAAGGTTTCAGGTCCCCCTGAACAGTGCTATGCTGCAACATGGGCTTTGGAGGGATACTTGCTGTGTGACACTATTCTTGGGGAGATATAAACAAACATTTGCTCACCCCAAATAGGGAACTGACATCAGGCCAAAGTACGGATACCATCAACCTGGTTGACTTGGTTGACCAATGAGTTTCACTGGGGTCACTTTCAGAAGCAGAAAAGACTCAGCTGCATTACCAAGCCCACCCCAGCATGGATGAAGGTTCACAGAAGCTGGAACCTGAGCACACTGCACAGCCTGCAGGCAGCTCAGCAAGTCAGAGAACATGCTTCCCAAGCAGTTCAGCACGTTTGAGTCTCTCAGCGGTCCTCACTGCTTCTATCAGTTCTGAGAGGAAGGGGCTACCTGAAGCCGTTGAATTGTTTAGAGTTTAAAGAGCTTCCGGGCAGGCTGGGATGTTTCAGGGCTCCACACACCTGTTATTTCACCTGCCCTGTAAACATCCTGTCTTAATGAGTTTTTCCCTTCAAGCACCGTGTTTTGCTTCCCTTCTAACATCCTGTCTTAAAATATTCTGCAGTTTGGGGCTGGAGAGATGGCTGTTTTTCCAGAGGACCTGGGCTCAATTCCCAGCATCCACATGGCAGCTCACAATTGTAACTCCAGTTCCAGGGAACCTGACACCCGTGGCTGAGGGTAGGGGCAGGGTATGCTAGCCAGGAGGGCCATGTAAGGGACTGAGGGATGCTGGGAGAACCTACTGACCAGTGCCCACCTTGATACGTTAAATAGGCACCTCAGGCATTTGTCCTGAGTTTGAGACCTAACAGTTGACATCTGCTCTCCCTTAAGTGACTACCAGCAATCCTCATTTAGGTGCATCCTGTCTACTAAAAATAAAACACTTCTAACTAGAAGCCTTCAAATTTTGGCTACTGTAAGACGTGCTCAGCTTCATGAAAATGCTCTTTGGAGTGGGAATTAAAAGACCACCCCAAGATGGTCACAAGATTAAGATGATACTAAACCCTATATAAATATGAAATATTTCTTCTCAAGACTGGGTCTCTTTAAGCAATAGTTAAAGGCTAGGTTGCATGCTTGAACAGTTTTTCATTTTATTTCCAAGTGGTAAGAATTTCTCACTGGGAAAGGGTCAGCCTCCCTTAGCAATCTGGAACTCACTCTGTAGACCAGGCTGGCCTTGAACTCACAGAGATCCACCTGCCTCTGCCTCCTGAGTGCTGGGATTAAAGGCATGTGCCACCATGCCTGGCTGTAGTTAGGGTTTCTTTCTTTCTTTTTCTTTTTTTTAAAGATTTATTTATTATGTACACAGAAGAGGGTGCCAGATCTCATTACAGATGGTCATGAGCCATCATATGGGTGCTGGGAATTGAACTCAAGACCTCTGGAAGAGCAGTCGGTGCTCTTAACCTCTGAGCCATCTCTCCAGCCCATAGTTAGGGTTTCTATTTCTGTGATAAAACACCATGACCAAAGAAAGGAACTTGGGGAGGAAAGGGTTTATTTAGCTTACCCTTTCACATCACTGTTCATCATGGGAGGTCAGGACAAGAACTCAAAACAGGGCAGGAACTTTAGGGCAGGAGCTGAAGCAGGGCTGTGGAGTGGAGCTTACTGGCTCGCTCAGCCTGCTTTCCTAAGAACCCAGGACCGCCTGCCCCACCCACAATGGGCTGGGCCCTCTGACAGAATTCCTAGCCACAGGGCCTCACAGCCCATGTGATCCATGTGGCATAGCTATGGGAACCCATTAGGTGCATGTGCAGGGGTGGGGAATCCAGAAAAGAGGGTCACAGACTCCTTGCACGACCATTTCCACAGGCCTTAGCACATCTTTCCTTAACGAAACTCTTCTAGTGGGCTTTGTTGTACTTCTTGGCTTTTCTTCCAAGGTCAACAGCGCTGCTTAATGAATAACACAGCGCCACATAAAACAAACACCTTCCCTCATCATTAATTAAGAAAATACCCTACAGGCTTGTCTACAGCCAGATCATATGAAAGCAATTTCTCAGTTGAGGCTCCCTCCTTTCCCATAACTCCAGCTTGTGTCAACTTGACAAAAACTTCAGGAAGTCCACAGTGGTCCATGACCACACTCAGCATCCCGTCCTTTGTCCCTAGAGATGCAGCAAGTTTTACTCTCTGATGGGAACACAGAGTACATTCCATCCTGTGAAATGAACTCAGAGCTACCTCAGGTTGGGCTCCTACTTATTAAGAGGCTCAGCAGCTAAACCAGCAGACAATTGGAAAAAGCTTTCTTTGAACCGGGCAGTGGTGGAGCATGTCTTTAATCCCAGCACTCGGGAGGCAGAGGCAGGCAGATCTCTGTAAGTTCGAGGCCAGCCTGGTATACAGAGCGAGTTTCAGGACAACAAAGGCTGTTTCATGGAGAAACCCTGTCTCAAAAAACAAACAAACAAACGAAACAGCTTTGTTTGAGTATGGGACAGGGCTTCAGGGAATGTCACAAGCCAGAAAGGCAAGAGCTCATATCCAAAGATAACGGATACCACCTTCCTTCATCTATCCAGGACTACCCGGGCCAGCATCGTAAGCTGACTAGGGCACCTCCCTCTTGTGAGACTTCACTCTCACACAGGTGCCTCTGCCACAATCTCCCCAGGGGCGGAGCCATTTTCTGAAGTAGGGCAATGTTAGACACACAGGTCTGATTCTGATTCTGTAGCCTAGCCTGGTTTAGAACTTACTGTGTGGCCTCCGCTGGCCTCAGACTTGCAGCAATCCTCTAGCCTCAGCTCCCCAAGTGTTGGGATTATAAGACTGAATCGTCATGTTCAGCCCAGTCAACAATGGACCCCACACACAGCACAAGCCCTGAAAGATTCTATTGTTCAGTGTGAGTCCATCTGAGTCTTGTAGGTATGCCGTGATGCCTTCCTCAGCCACACTGGTACACACAGTTGCATCTCATTGGTAGTCAGCAGTTTAAAAAAATACACATTTATTATGTTTCAATGATACAGAGACCAAGACACGTAAGCTTAGTCTTCATGTTAAATATAAACAAACACCAAAAATACTATAAAAACAAATTGGGAAACACCCTTCCAAGCTGCATCCCTATTAAAACTGCACGGTGGGAGACAATCTGTCTTAAGACCACCATATTCTGCAATCACTGGTTAATGCTGCAGCGGCAGCAACAGTGAAGAGAGCAACGTGAACTCCTGGTGGCTCAGTTCTATAATCCCAGCACTTGGGAAGCTGAGACAGGAGGATTGCTCCAAGTCTGAAATTAGCACAGGCCACACTGTGAGTTCTAAACCAGGCTGGGATACAGAATAAGACCCTGACTCAAAAATAACAAAATTTAAAAAAAAACAAAACAACAGCCATGGTTTCGATGTAGCCACAAGCTGGCAAGCTGACCAGAGGCCATGGTGGGCACATGCCCTGAGAATTCAACAACCCAGCAAATTCAAACAATGCAGGATGTTGCTGGCTTCCACAGTGGGAAGGTTTGCTCCTACCCCCGAGTGGACATGCTGCATCAGGAAGACGTCAGGGTCAGGCTGACATGATCCCAGTCAGTTCTGAGTCTTTGTCCTCAAGAGGCACAAAGTCTTGACAATCCCTGACAGGGCAGTATGATGTAGAGGGACCACCGTCTCCGTCTCCCTACATTTCAGTAGCTATGGGGTAACACAGAGCCTCACAGAAAGGACAAAGCCTAGCTCAGAAGTCTTCACTCTGCAAACAGGGCTTCACCCAACGCAGTCTCTTCCACAGATCTGGGACGAGCACCTCCTTCTGGGTGTTCTCAGAGTCAGTTACGTGACTCTGAGGCAGTGGGGCTGCGGACTGTGGACATGAGGTGTGACTTGTAAGTTTTGCTTAGACCCGTCATCCAGAACTTGAGCAGCTTGACGTTGTCTTCCTCTGAGGCGCCAAGGACGCTCAGGAGCTTCTGCGTGTCCTCCTTGGGGCGACTGTCCACCTTGGTGAATTTAAAGAGGACCTTCACTTTGCTACAGGAAACAGAAAACAAGCACTTAGACCCACGGCCCAAGTACCAAGCTTTCCTCATGGGCCAACTTCCAGAGCAGTGAGAGCTCTGCAGGCCCCGGTGGAGTTCCTCCATGCAGAAAGGGCACAGGGCTACAGTATGCCATGCTTAGGGCCTCGCCCTAGGGAAGGCCAGGCCACCACCATGGCACAAAGAGAAAGGTGTATTGCAGTCTCAGCTGCTCAGGAGGCTGAAGCAGGAGGATTCCTTGAACCCAGGAAGGTCAAAGCCAGCTTGGGCAAGACAGGAAAAAAACAATACTCTCAAAAAAGGAGAGAGGGGGACTGGAGAGATGGCCCAGCAGTTAAGAGCACTGACTGTTCCTCTAGAGAGACGGGGTTCAATTCCCAGCACCCACATGTCTGTATCTCCATCACAACTTTAAAAAAAAAGATAAATTTATGAAGAAATAACTTCTCATGAGCTTCACTGCATTATTTGAAACCAGGAAAATGTCCAACTAGCTCAGTTGATTTGATAAACTATTACTAAAACTCAAGGCACAAGGAAACAAGTAACTTTTCCTTATAAGGCATTAAGAAGGGCTGCCCAGCTGCACCCTGCTGCAAGTGTGCCGAGGTCTGATGCCTAGCATCCTCCACCCCTCCCAAACTAAAGGTGAATTAGGGAATAAAGAAACAGCGCTTTGGTTGTTCTGAACTTCTTTCACACGGCCAGCATCAAATCTCAACAGCTACCACCAACCACCTCCCAGGGCACAGGGGTCCCCCGAGGTCACCAAACTCCTAAATAGCAGGGCTGGTGTCAGAACCCCACTCTTTCCTGGAACTAGCTTTTTGTAGACCAGGCTGGCTTCGAACTCACAGAGGTCCGCCTGCCTCTGCCTCCTGAGTGCTGGGATTAAAGGCGCGTGCCACCACCGCCCGGCCAGAACCCCACTCTTAACCCCACTCTTACAGGCTCCTGAGGGTTCTTTTTAACAACCCCCCCCCCCCCCCCCCGTCTGCCTTTCCACATGAGCCCACCGCCACGGAGAGCTGGGGAAGCTGTCACGGCAAGGCTCGGGCTTACTTCATCCACTCTTCCTTGAGACAGATGAGGCACTGGTCCACCACGTCCACAGACAGGTTCTGGTTAGTCAGGGCTGCTTCAATCTTATTCAGGATGGTGGGCCCAACTGGGGGTATAAACACTGGGTGAGGACGAGGCCGCGGTGGCCCTCATGCCCCGACAAACAGCAGCAGCAGCAGCACCCACCTCTGTCTGCGGCCACAGGGCTCCCACTGGTCACCACAAACTCGTACTTGCTGAGGGACGGGTCGTCCTCACATCCAGCTGGGTGGAGGTTTGAGCGTGTGGCTGTGTGGACCTCCACAACAACTGCAAACTCTGTAGCAGCAAAAAGCATGCTATCTTGTCACGTGTTCCTTGACCCCCACCGCAGGCACCCCCAGACATACACTGCCAGGGACAGGCCTCCCATGAGTGAAGGTGCTTAAGACCTTTAGCAGTTTATGCGTTAAGGGTTAGTTTTTGCCTCAGCTAAACTACAAGTAACTCTTAAATTACAATGATCATACATCACAAACATAAATTCATTCTAAGAAACCCTCTGTGAATGGCTCCATTATTATTCTATCCTGTAGATGGAAACTGCCTTGAGGCTCAGTGACCACAGAGACACACAGCCAAACACCTCTGCACAGACCAATCCTGATGTGATCAGAAGGCATTGCTTCAGGGGCTCAGGACACCCCCGGTCCTCTCTGGGGCTGCAGAATACTGCCTTGCCATAAACCTGTGACTTGGATGCAGGCTGCCCCCCCCCTTTTTTAAAGATTTATTTATTTATTTATTTATATAGCATGTATGCCTGCAGGCCAGAGGAGGGCACCAGATCTCATTACAGATGGTTGTGAGCCACCATGTGGTTGCTGGGAATTGAACTCAGGACCTCTGGAAGTCGGTGCTCTTAACCTCTGAGCCATCTCTCCGGCCCTCCATCAGGCAGTGCGGGTCTCAAAGGGGGTGCTTACCCGAGGTCAGCACATGAGCTGGGACAGGCACGGGAGGGCTGAGCCCTAGGAAGTTACAGCGATAGGCCTCCTCATACTGGCTGCTGTACGGGATGATTCGGACACAGCCTACAGGCAGCATGGTCTGTGGAGGACAGGCTGCTCAGAATCCACCACAAGAGCACCCTCTGGATCTGGTCCACAGCCTCCCTCCTTAGTGTGTCCCTGGTCTCTCAGCCCACATGTGGTCTCCCACCAAGAGGCCCCCGATGCTGAAATGTGCGGCCTCTTCCGGTATCCTTGCCTGCTCGGATGTTCACTGCACAGAGAGGCACTGGTGGGTTTTGGCAGCCAGCAGACCTGCTGTGAGCTGCTCCTACCCCACCACCCCGACCTGAAACCAGCTGTGCAGCATCAGCATCAGCAAGTGCCAGTACCTGCCCAAACTACCTCTAGAAGAACCTCAGATTGAGGAAGGAGAAAACAGTGAGCTGTCTATCATGACATGGTTCCTGCCACAGGAGTGCCAATGCCTGCCATTTTCACCAGGCAAAGGAAACCGATTTCTGAGGCTCTGCACTGGTACCCCTATATTACACACACACACACACACACACACACACACACACACACACACACACACACCATCAAACATCAGCACACAGGGAAAGGTTCTCACCCTGAGGACTTCAAATGCAGAATGGACGAGGTGCACATCTCTGCTTTTCCAGATCACCTGATTTCCCATGAGGACATGCCAGGCCAACATACGAAAAGAGGAGGCGCCCAAGACCTGAAATACAGCACACAGCTCTTCGAGTATTTTATAGGAGCCAATCTGGCTCAGAGACTAGAATCTCTTTACTGTAAAGAAGGTCACAGTCAGCAAAGAGAAAGTTACTTCTCTTCCTAGGGATACTGGTAACCTGTCCAAGGCTAACAGGGGACAGGAAAAGTCCCAAGATTGCAAAGGTATTACATTCTTTTTGTTTGTTTGTTTTTTGTTTTGTTTTGTTTTGTTTTTCGAGACAGGGTTTCTCTGTAGCTTTGGAGCCTGTCCTGGATCTCACTCTGTAGACCAGGCTGGCCTCAAACTCACAGAGATCCACCTGCCTCTGCCTCCCAAGTGCTGGGATTACAGGTGTGCGCCAGGTATTACATTCTTAACATCCCTCTCCCAACTCTATGAAAACCACGAAGCAAACGGTGTTGACTTTTTACGGCTGTCTCCCTCTCTAGACACGCTGCCATACTGGAGTGTTTGGAGGTGAACATCTGCCTCATCACACCCACATCAGCAAGCCTGAGGGCTTTTGATGACAGCCTTCTCCACAGTTAGTTCTTCAGATGCTGAGGCCATCACCACATCAGGTCTGCTTCTATTTGTGGTATCTTTATTCTTTAACCCCAAACTGCCTCTCTCCTCCCTGCCTCTCCAAAACTCCTCAGCACTGACAGGAGGTAGCCTGTGGTTTCTTGAGGCCAAACATGATCTCGAAACAAAACAAGACAAACAAAAACAGAGGCTACAAGACCGTACTTTACGAAACTCAATGCTGCCGACATGCCTGCCTACAACAGGATCACAATCCCAGCTATCATAACCTCATAAAGAGTCAGCCAACCCAGCTCGGCACAGGAAAACACATGTCCCCAAGCAGAAGCTCCAGGGCTCAATCCGTCTGCATGGGGATTGAACTCAGGACTTTATGGCTGTCGGCAGGGGCCTTGCCCAGTGGATCATCTCACTAGCCTCTCTACTCTCCAAAATGGAAATAATTCTTGGCTGGTAAAATTAATGCTCATTGAAAAAAAAATGAGGGAGGTGAGAAAGATGGCTTGGTGGGCAGAGAGGAGCGTGCCATGTAAGCCTGGCACCTGAGGCTCTTGTCCAGACAGCACCCACATAGAGTAGGAAGGAGAAAACAACTACAAGACTGGCCTCTGACCTCCACATGTACACCATGGCATGTGTACCCCTACACACAATAATAATAGTAAATAAAACTTAAAAATTCTAAATTAAAAATAAAGAGAAATACAGCACAAAAAGTAAACCTGGGCCAGGCGGTGGTGGCGCACGCCTTTAATCCCAGCACTGGAGGGGGTGGGGGGAGGCAGAGCCAGGCGGATCTCTGTGAGTTCGAGGCCAGCCTGGGTTACCAAGTGAGTTCTCGGAAAGGCGCAAAGCTACACAGAGAAACCCTGTCTCGAAGAACCAAAAAGTAAACCTGGCATGGTTGCACATGCCTAAAATCCTAACACTTGGTAAGCAGGCCCAGAAATGCAAGACCATCCTCAGATATAGTGAGTTCAAAGCCAATTTAGGATACATGAGTCTTCAAAAGGTAAAAATAACATGAAAAGGGAATAATTTGCCTTCACCTGGAGCAATCATCTCCTCTCCTCTGACCCAATTCAATCTCAATAGACGATTTTCGTCTCTGCTGTATATATGTGCATCCCACTTCGTGTTGCCTGCTTGCTTTTTCATGCTAAATAATAGTCCACTGTCTAGATACACTGTAACAACCAAGACTGCATGAGGTTATGCCAGATTATTCTAGGAAAGACCATTAAAGTCTAGCCTGCATACAGATGGATAATGGTGCTTCCCAACACCTTCAGGTTACAGGACCACAGGAACCCTTGCAGACAAGACGCTGGGCTGGAGACAGATCAGCTTCAGTGCAAACTATGAGGACTTGAGTTTGCACCCTAGGACTCAATGAAAAAAAAAAGGCATGCAAGGCACACGCTTGTCATCTTAGAGCTGGGAAGGCACAGGTGGCAGATCCCTGGGACGCACAACCCAGCCAACTAGTGCATCTGACCAGTCTCAGGCCTGTCAGGAACACTGTCTCAAAATACAATGTCAATAGTGTTCAGTTGGAAGCTCCACCTCAGCCCCGACTCCCCACTCCTCCCTCTCCAAACACTCCCCCACCCCCCACACCCACCGCAGACTGCCAAAAGTCCAGGCTCCTCCCCCAAAGCTCAAGACTGTGTCTCCAGGGTATTTAAGGTCTGGTCCCTAGACCTGCCATGTGATTCCCCGTCCCCGACTTCTGGGGGCACTGGAGAGTTACCCCAGCATGCTTTGTTCAGATTAAACCTGGTCTTTTTAAATTCGGCTTGATCTGGCTCATTCTATCGGAACAAACCCACTACTGAGGGTCCTAAGATCTCTATCAAATAGCACCCAGAAGAATGCCACTCGGACCTCTATACACATGTGCATATATGAACATGTACAAACACACCAGATGCCCATTCTGTCCTGGAGTTAAGACAGCCTGACATCCACTGTGCCCTCCGCCATCCACCACTGAGAAGTCCCGAGTGTCACCCTGCCCGTGGATACAGAAGCAGCTCCGACTCAGAGGACAGGCAGACTGCAGAGTGGCCTGAGCTCTTCTCAGTGAGGACTACACCCCTACTTACCTGTCTCATGTGTCGGAGGGACTTGAAGACAGAAAGCTTTGGGGGCTGCCAGCTCCCACGTGCTGGGAGGAAGGATGGCTCCGCCGGGCAGCTGGGCAGCTCCCGCCCTTCAGCACCCTCTGGCATAACAGCACCTTTCTCCTCCTCTTCAGCCTCAGAATTGTCCCAGCTTTCTGATTCTTCCTCTAAGTCTACAGGACAGACAAACAGGGCAGGTATGGAGTGTGCTTCCCCTTAGACGCTACAGCCTGGTTCTGTGGCCATCTCTGTCTCAGGGCACCTCTAGCTACACCACCAATTTCTGTTGTACCCAGAGTGGCTGGACAACTACGTGCTACTGACTGGGCATCTGGGGCGGATGAGGAACGGCTTGGGCAGAAGGGACATCTTTTTCCTACAGATGCTGGCTATTTTCCACCGCTGGGAAGCCTGACCACGCAGAGCAGACAGCATGTGTTTATCAGTACTGCTCTGCCAGGGGCCAGTCCTTGTGCCCACACACTATCCCACCTCATCTCCCCCAAGCCAGACAAGACACAAACATTTCACTTCCGTTAGTCCTCATGGCGGACCTTCACAGTAGCAGCTCCTCTGCATGTCACAATGAGACCCAGAGAGCTGGGTGCCCATAAGCACAGAGCCAGAGTTTTTTGTTTGTTTTGTTTTTTTATTTATTTTTATTTTATGTGAATTGGTGTTTTGCCATGAGTGTCAGGTTCCCTGGAACTGGAGTTACAAACAGTTGTGAGCTGCTATGTGGGTGCTGGGCATTGAACCTGGGTCCTCTGGAAGAACAGTCAGTGCTCTTAACCACTGAGCCATCTCTCTAGCCCCATGGAGCCAGAGTTTGAAGCCAGTTCCATCTGACTTGAAGGCAAGCCTGAGTCTATCCCTTCATGACCCAATTCAGTTTAAATGTGGCTAAGATCCCTGTCTGCCCGCACATCTCAATCTTTTCCCAGGAAACACATCCCACCAAGACATGACTCTAATGGCCGGCAGAACTTTTCTATTTGTGAGTCAAACTATACTGGAATGGTTCTAGTACTGACTGAACCATAGGGATGGGAAAGCAACCCAAGCTCTAGCTTTTCTGAGTGTGTCTGGCTCTTGAAACTTTGCTCCTAAGGACCTGTCAGAGCACAAGCAAGCGCAGAGTGAGCGCTCAACTAGTCACAACCTGGAAAGAGCTCCAGCTACTTAAAACGGAGGACGAGTGGAGTCATCAGGAACAAAATGTATACCATATACCTAAGTGACCATTGCTATTCCACCTCTCAGCCACCAGGGGGCAGAGGGGAGGAGGAGGGAGGATGGGTCAGGACTATGAACTCCAGAACTCAAATAATCTCTATGGAAGTTGAGCCACAATTGAGGCCTGCACTCAGGCACTGGGACCACCCTAGGAAGTCAGTCACATAGGACTCTAACCCAAGGTGTAGAGAGTCTAAGCATGGATGTAGGGATGATATTGTCTAATGATTTCTTCTGAATTGAAACATTCTAAGGAGAAGAGAGGCTCATGAGATACAAGTCTTAGGAAGTTCCTGAAACTAACAAGATTCACAAGGCTTCTCTCCAAGGTTATAGAAGCAAAAAACAATTGCTGGGGAGGAGTCCAGCTAAGCTATCTAGAGGAATCTCTGGCAGTGGAACTACCTGCATGGAACTCTCCAACCTACTGAGCTACCTGAAAGTCCTTCAGGGAGCTCCAGGGATCCCAAATCCACTTGGGAATGGGCCACCAAGGCAACCATCACAGAAGATGAGACAGAATCATAACAAAAGCACCAAGAGCATGGAATTGATTGTCACAAAGGCCCTTCAGGCTTGTTCATATCTAGACTCCCTCATACCAGCTCCACTCACTGTGGCAGCCACAAAGCCAGGGGCCCTGCTGCCACCACAGATGGCCCAGCAGAGATAAAGTCTTACCAGCAAGCTTCTCCATCTGGACCAGGGTGTCTTCTGTGGGTGCACCCTCCAACAGCTTTTCTGTCAGTCGGCTACCACATGCCTTCAGGAGCCTGGAGATGGAGATAATGCCAGTCATGAGGTATCCCTGCCAATGGGAAAACTGAACCTGAGGCTTACCAAGCCCTTGGTTTAACTCCAGGTCACAGAAAATGCCCTACACAAGAATACTAGAGACCCCACCACCACCACCGAGGAAACAGTCTCCAAGACAGGAGTCTGGTCCTCCATTAAAGGGAATGAGAAAAATGGGCTGGGGGAGGTTTGGAGGAATTGTTGGTTTTAATCCCAATTCAGAAGTCACCTCTGAGACAAAAGGAACACTGGTAGCACATCAGAGAGCTCTTTAGTTCTATAAGTGAAGTGATGTCCTTGTGGCTACATTATAGATAGAAAGACACAACCAAAACATTCTAGACAATTCTCAAAGGAAGAAATTACAAATGGCCAGTAAGTACACGAAGACATAGTCAACATCCTTCGCTCTCAGGGGAATACAAGTTAAAACTGCCTTCAGATTCCATTTCATACCAGTCAGCATGGCTGTCTCCAAGTCCAAGGACCAGGGCTGAAGAGCTGGCTCAGCAGCTAACAGCCTCTGCTGCTCTTACAGAGGACCCATTCAGTTCCCGCACCCACGCTGTGGCTCACACCATTCCTAACTGCAGTTCTCCAGGATCCAACTCCTTTTCCTTTTCTTTCTTTCTTTTTTTCACTTCCACAGACATCAGGCACACATGTAGTACACACACATACACGAAGACAAAACACTCCTACACATAAAATAACTCTAAAAACAAAAGAAGAAAGCCAAGGACAACAAAGCTGTCGAGCATGAGGGAAACAGGAACCTTATGCCCTGTTGGTGGGTGTGTTAACTGGTGCAGTCACCTTGGAGTCAGTGGGGAGGTGCCCCATCATACCACTCCTGGGCATTACCTGAAGGACTATAAGCCACCACGCCAGAGATCCTTAAACAGCCCTGTTTATGCTGTATTATTCACCATAGGTGTGAGCCAACCCTTTTCCCCCAGGGTACTCTTTTTTTTTTTAATTGGTTTTTTTGAGACAGGGTTTCTCTGTGTAGCTTTGGAGCCTGTCCTGGAACTCACTTGGTAGCCCAGGCTAGCCTCGAACTCACAGAGATCCGCCTGGCTCTGCCTCCCGAGTGCTGGGAGTAAAGGTGTGCGCCACCACCGCCCGGCCCCCCAGGGTCCTCTTGAGGAGTGAGGGATGAGAGATTTAGATAGAAGGATGGAGGGGAGAGAAACAGACAGAAACGCAGGACAGCCTCGGGAGGGCCTGGGTCAACATCCACCGGCCCCTTCTGTCTCTTCTAAAAGGCTTTTTAAAGGAATGCCAGGGGCGGGGCAAAAGACCTCCTCCCCTAGCACAGCCAAGTGCAGACCATTCCAAACACCTGCTAACCACGCATGTGGTTAATCCATCCCCTTATGCAGCCCTGCTGGGTAAAGCAAGCTCAGATCTCACTAGGAAACCTCTGTGGGCTCCCACACACAGCTAAGGAACAGACGAGCCTAGATGCCTATCAGCTGACAAACGTGGTACAGATGGAATAGCAAATGCTAGAAGGGGCAGCACATCCTGCCAAGCTCAGGGCCTGAGGCTCTGCAGGTTACACTCCCTTTCTCTAGACTGCTCAGTTTGGGGAACAGGAGCTCCCTGTTCACAGCACACCTGTACACTAGACTCCACACACCAGCTGACTGCTCCCCACCAGCAAAAACTCCCAGACCTGAGCCCAAAGCACCAGCCGCTAGCTCAGAAGAGGCCTGAGCCAGAGAACTGCTGCCATCTTTAGAGAGATGACTTGGTGGTCTCCATACAGAAATGTTCTCTGTGCCGATGCAAAGTGAGTTCTACCTACGAGTGTTTCCATCCAGCAGGGACTCAGACAAGAGAACAGGCCTCAGAGTCAGAGCCCACTCACGGTGCCTGCCAGGCAGCCCCACTCAGCAGGGAGATGCTCTAAGGCTCAGAGGCATGACCAGGATTCATTACCAGGCAAAGGAAGTATGCAGACACGCCCACAGGTTGTCGTCACTGGTCAAGGAGGTCAGAGAGCGGGCTGCGTTGCCGTTCCTCTGGTGCAGGAAGGGTGTGAAGGCTGTGTTCATCCTCTGGGCACGCTGTGGACATCCAAACTGCTCTGCCTCAAACACCTGAATACAAAGGGTGCCTCTTCAGTGGTGGCTAGGACCTAGGCTTTCAGTTATGGCCACCCAGTTTTCCCAGAGTCTCTCATTCTGTTCTCTTGACTCAGAACACAGTACATGGCAACCGTCTGCCGGTGCCTCAGAGTGGTTCTGCCGACCAAGAGCTTTCAGAGTGGTTCCTCCCTCCCTTCCCTTCCCCTTCCCTTCCCCCTTCCCCTCCCCTCCCCTCCCCTCCCCTCCCCTCCCCTCCCCTCCCCTCCCCTCCCCTCCCCTCCGCTGCTTGGCCCCGTGGGCTCCTGCTGGGTATGAATCACTCTGCAAGTACTCTTGGCCTCCCCAGGCAGGTTCATTCTACAGACCACTGCAGGAGGTGATGGGCACATGACCATCGACTTTCACCTGCCTCCTATGCCCTGCACCACAGTCTAACACAGTACAGCTGCTCCATCTATGAAGATGAATGATGAACAGCCTCCTCCTCTACTGCCTGTGGACAGAGCGTGGACAAGAAATGGGCCACTGGATCTGAGGGTCTGTGATCAAAGCATGCTCCATGCCTACCTGCATGCTATTTTGCAGCTGGAGGGGGTGCCCTAGGTAGGGCTCTAGACAAGACTAGCAGATAGTTCTGAAGAGTACAGGAAGCAAAGACACCAGGCAAGAAGCCAGAGGCTGAACAGCAGTAAAGACACTCGGCTGAGGGAGCGCCAGAAGAGCGGGTAAGGTAAAATCAGAAGAGCTACGGGCTGGTTAGAAGGGACACTCATCCTGCATCATGACGCAGAGGCCGAGACTACAACCTGGTCCCTGTGGCAGAGGCAGAGCCAAGAGGACCACTGCTGCCTGGGCACTCAACATCCAGGCTAACAGGGCCAGTGATCCCTCTTCAAGCCATCACCTTGAGGGCCTTGCCCTGGAGCTCACTGATGATCCCGCGGATCTTCCCCAGGAGGAAGGGCCAGGAGTTGATGAGGTAGATGCGGTCCATCATGATGGCAATGATGCTGTACCAGCGCTGGAAGCCTCTGGCCAGGCTGTCTTTGATGAAGAAGGTGTGGCTAAACACAAAGCCATGCTGCTCGTCCCCAAAGAAGATGGGGCCTTCTCGGCCAGGGCACACCTTGGAGGAAGCGACAACAACTTCAGGCAAAGTGCTATCCTAACTTGAACTAAAACCTCTTGGGTCTCTTTTCCTGGTTTCAATGGTGCTAGGTTACTCAGGGCCTTGACCCAGTAGGCCAAAGTCCTAGCACTAAGCTGCACCGAAATGTTCCAACTTGGTTTTCTGGATAGACCAGCAGATGCAATGGACTACTGCTGGGCTTTCAGAGCACAATAGCACACTCTCTTCAACCAGTTGATGGCGGTGGTAGTGGTGATGGTGGTGGTGGTGGTGGTGGTGGTGATGGTGGTGGTGGTGATGGTGATGGTGGTGGTGGTGGTGGTGATGGAGGTGGTGGTGGTGATGGAGGTGGTGGTGGTGGTGGTGGTGGTGGTGATGGAGGTGGTGGTGGTGGTGGTGGTGGTGATGGTGAGATCAAGTGCACATGAGTACAGGTGCTCGCAGAGGCCAAAGGTGTCAGAGCCCCTGGAACTGGTCTCACAGGAGGTTGTGAGCCATCCAATGGGGATCTGAGGAAACAACTCAGGTACTCTGTAACAGCAGTACACGATGCTAAACGCGGAGCCATCTCCAGCCCCAGCACACCCTATTTTTAGAGTCCTGTGGTCTTCTCCTGACCAGTTTGCTGAACATGCAACTACTGTGCACAGGACATCTGGCTGCTGCTAAGCATAGGCCAAGAAACAGAAAGAGGTGTAAATCCACAGTAAGAAGGAGCAACATGGGCTCCATCCAGGGACAGAAGAGGTGGATACAGGGCAGCGAACTCTGCAGCTGCAGCATGTCTTTGTGACGGTCAAACCTAAACGCTAAGACTCACGTTCCAGGGTTGGGGATTTAGCTCAGTGGTAGAATGCTTGCCTAGCAAGCACAAGGCCCTGGGTTCGATCCTCAGCTCAAAAAAAAAAAAAAAAAAAAAAAAAAGAAAAAGAAAAAAAGATTCATGCTCCAGAGCAGTAGCCCAAGAACAAACCATTCTTTTGCTGTTTTTAAACCTTTTTATTTTCTGTTCACGAGAGTTTGCTGGCATGTATGTCTGTGCACCACAGGCATGCAGTGCCCATGGAGGTCAGAAGAAGGTGCTGGATCCCCTGAGACTGGAGTTCAAGATGGCTACAAGCCAACAATGCTGGGAATAAACTCAGGTCCTCTGCAAGAGTAGCAGGTGCCTTTGACCGCTGAGCCAACTCCCCAGCCCGATTCACTCTTCAGAAGGTTCTAAGAGTTCCAACATGGTGGGGTGGCGGCTGATACAATATAAAGGTGACACCTGGTTCAACAAACCACACAGCATAGGAACTGTTCTATCTTAGAAACATGCTCATCAAGAATGGACAAAAAAAAAAAAAAAAAAAGTAACAGTTAGTCTGATGCTCAAATTGAAAAAGCTAACACCCCGTTCAACAGCCAGAGTCCACTTCTCTTCAAGCTCTAACAACTGCAGCCATGCTCACACCGCACTGACAAGCAAGCCCCCTTGCTGTAGAAACAGCCATAAACCTATATTCACGCGCGTTTCCCACAGACAGCCCGACACCGGCCTTACCTCACAACTCAGGCTCCGGACACAGGCCTGGCGGACGATGCTGAAGAGCTGGGGGTGGTTGGGGTGCTGGTGACTGACGTATTTAATAGAGGTTTCCTTATCATGACTGATATAGCCTGGGTGCCCTACAGCAAGTGATCGGCAGCCCTGCACACAGAAGGACAAGAAATCTATTAGTTAGGAGTAGCAATAAAGCTAAACGTAGAAAACATAATCCTTTTTAATTTTTTTTTTTTTTTTTTTTTTTTTTTTGAGACAGGGTTTCTGTGTAACAATCTTATCTGTCCTGGAACTCGCTCTGTAGACCAGGTTGTCCTCAAACTCACAGAGATCCACTTGCCTCTGCCTCCCAAGTGCTGGGATTAAAGGTGTGCACCATCACCATCCGGCTTGTTTCTAAGTAAATATAATGCTTCTCTATGGCGTTTCCAATTATCTTTAGTGTTCTCCCCTTCCTCTCCCCACTCACAGGAGTTGGTTCTCTTCTTCCCCAGAGTGAGTTCCAGAGACTCAAACTCAGGCCATCAATCAGGCTTAGCAGCAAGCACCTTTAAACACTGAGCCATCTTGCCAGCCCTGCATGAGCGCCCCGCTCCACCCACCCATTCTTTCAAGACAATGAGGCCTAGGCTGGCCTGGGACTTATGAACCTCCTACCCCAGCCTCCTAAATTCTAGGACTATAGGCATGTTTAGTCATGCCCAACTTCTTGATTTCTTTATGTATAGAAATAACCAGCTTTTAAATTTATACTTATCTTAGACTTTAAGAAAATCAGGATCCAGGTTATCTACAGCTGGTAGTAACCGCTGTGACTCACCAAGGCATACTAGTAGGTAAGCTGAGTTTTCTATTGCTTATCTCTCCTAATCCTAACAGTAGCCCTAGGAGGGAGTCTCAGGAGCAAGCCCATTTTACAGACAGCTGAGGCCTGGATGAGAAGCAGCAGGACTCAGGGTGCAGACATGTCACTCTCTTGAGAGATGCTATTGGCCCCCAAGCATGCCTCTTTCCCGGGACAGAATAAACTGCGGGTGGAGGTCTTGGCCACAGGCCAGAGAGGCTTCAACTGGAGCTGTCACAAGCCAAGGCTGTGTATTCTGCAGGGGTCCCAACCTTGCACTGCAGCAAGACCCTCCTCAGGAGATGCTCCGGGACCCTGAACATCCTGTCCTTTTAAGAAAGACTCTTCCTTCCCTCTCGCTGCTCCCCAGGCCTAGAGGCCCATCCACGTTTGTTCCTCTCCCCTGTCCCAGTCCTGTAGCTTCCCACAACAAAGGACTTTCCTCATGTGATCGCTGCTTCTCAAAAGAACCAAATGACAATGTCACCTGATTCCTGTCCACCCCAGCAGCAGCTGGAACCCCTACTCAACCCAGCCAACCCAGATCCTCACCAGCAGTGGCTGTCAGGGATTTCCACTTCACTCCAACAAAGAGGTACCAGGACCCATAAGGAGGAGCACCCAGACCCTAAATAGGTTAAAAGGGCTCCTGCTGGGATAATGAATGCTCTCAGGACCTTGAGGGTGGGTCTCCATGCTCCCACCTCCCATCATTCACAGAAAGGTCCCAAAGACACTTGCCTCACACATGTCTGATTTCTTGGGCCCAGGGCTGCTGGACTCGGTGCTGGCACCCTCGGCTGGACTGTGGGCACGGACCCGGCTGCTCATCTGGATGCCACCCTCTTCTTCTTCAGCCTGCTCAACCTGGCCAGGACTGTCCCCGCTTCCAGCACCCTGGGGCAGGGGAGCATGTAGAACTTCGGTGCAGAACAGAGTGCGGGGGCCATGGAGCTCACAGAAGTGGCACAGAGCAACAATGGCATTCATGGTGCCTGGAAATGCCAGAGGCCTGTAGGATAGAGACGCTATTTGTGGGCCTGCCCCGTCCATGCTGTGAAATCATGCCAAGGACTCTGACACACTGGGGCCACAACGGGAGTCCCGACAGGCTTCTGCCTGGTGGAAGGATGTCCCCACCTGCTGGCACTGCTGAGCATCTACCCTAACCATTGTTACACCAAGGGCAGGAGAGACACAAGGGGAACAGAAAGACAGACAGAGGAAGAGAAGTATGAATCAACAACCACACAGAAAGTACTCGCTGGAACTGCAACAGGTCCAGGAAGCAAACACATCTGTAGGCACCAGGGGAATGACATCGAGAAACAGGATCTGCCCCAAGGAAGGTCCTTCATCCATCATCACCTGCGGGGCGAGTTCTGAGCGCTGGGATACTTGGGGTGGGGGGCTCACCTACAGAGACAGACACATCTCATTTCTGTGGGGGGGACTTGGAACTGCAGCACACACAGGGAACTGAGAGGAAGCAGGACCAGAGGAGAGGCTGGTACACAGGTCCCAGTGGAGCTGGAGGGAGCAGACCAAGCAGGTGGGCTGGGTCGGAGACGGACAGACGCTGATCTCATGAACATCTGGCCACAGCCAGGCGCCCGGTTTGTTTCAGAAATGGCAAGGCACGCAGAGTTCTGACGAAGACAAGTAAGCTCTGGCCTTCATCTTCCAAAGCTAATGTGCAAAAGCAGACTGCAGGTTCCAGGGACAGTCCCGCACACCACTAGAGAGTGATGGAGCACGGGCAGGTGACCGTGACAGGAGGCAAGGCCAAGAGCATCAGAGTTTCCAAAATGAGAGGCGGACTCCACTGGAGGGAAGTGAGACTGGATCCTGAAGGCAGGAACAGGGGAAACAAAGGAGGGGCAGGTGTGTGTGTGTAGGGGGTGAAGCGGGGGTGTGGGGCTGGGACACGCTGTGAGTGAAGTCTACAGGGACTTTTCACCTTCATGAGAACTGAGAGGGGCAGCCAGGGCCTCAGACACAGACCATGTGACTTCCACAGATCATGGGGTCCTCCAGAGACGGAGAGAAAGAGCTGGCCAAGGTGACAGAAGAGCCATCTAAGCCATCCTGCTGGGCCAGAGTACGTTAATAAGGAGGGAAGGGGGTGTCACTCAGTCTTAAGAGAAAGGCTGTCCTACAACCTGCTGTAGCCTGGACAGAGCCTAAGAACGAAACCATACAGACACAGGACAAGCTCTGGTTGGCCCACTTGAGAGATCTGGGGGAGCTGGACTTGACCCCTGTGAGGTGGACAGATGACAGAGCTGAGGGAGATGGCGGCGAGGGCTGGCCAACAGTGGGAGTGCTGATGTCACTGAACTTCCACATGCCTGGAGTGTTCAAAGTCATGTCATATGTGTTTTTTTTATCACAGTTTTAAAAAAGAGTAGTAGCCAGGCATGGTGGCTCACCTGTAATCCCAGCATGCCCCAGAGGCAGAGGCCAGTGTAGCTTACAAAGCAAGTTCTAGGCTAGCCAGAATAAGACCCTGTCTAAAACAAACAAAAACTCAAAACTAACCACCCACAGAGCCACGTGAAGGTCATTCACTGGCAATCATGTGATTTCTAGAGGCGTGAGGAAAGCGGGGGGTACTGGTGCTCCACTGGAAGGGATGGGGTGAACCTGAAAAGGTTGTGGTGTTGGGCAAGTCCCCATCTCCACCTGATAAAATGATCCCAAATGAGCAGATCCTGGAGTCTCTAAAGAGGATGGAGGCCAGGAAGCAATTCACTCCTCCTGCAGGGGTAGCAGCTGAGGGGCGGGCAGCCATGGGGGGCAGCTGCAGGGCATTTGCCCTCAGATTTGCAGCAAACAAGAAAAGGTGTTAAAGATCAGAAAGAATGGCCTTGGGGTCATAATAGCAAAGACCACCACAGCGGCAAAGGCAGGGACAGCTAGGGCCAGCATGCCTGACCCATGGACACTGTAGACCATCCTGGCTGGAGAAAGTCTGCAATGGCAGGTCAGAGTGACCTTGTGTTCTCCACACACATCATATCCACAGTCACACGCGACAACTCAAGATTTTAATCAGCCATAGCTAAGCTCAGGTCCATAGCCTCACTAGCCAGGTTTAGAGCATTCACACAGGGCTCAAAGCCACCATCTGAAGTGTGTGGGTTCCAAGATATTGCCATCCAAAAAAGAGCTCTACAAGAGAGTCCTACTCAAGGCAATATGTGGCTATTTAAGTCTCTAAATTAGAGGCAAGAAGACACTGACCGGAACCCACACTGCGTCTCTTTTGAGGACACCTCCCTGGGTTTCATCCCTTGGAAGGTCGGGCATGAATACGACCAAGGAGATGTGGCCAGTCAGATGGCATGCCCGGAGCTGGCAAAGCAGGAGCTTGTGCACCTGCACAAGTGGCTGGTGACAGACACTTGGCTGTCTTAGCTGCCTCCTTTGAGGTGGCGCTCTTCTAGTGTCTCTGCAGTCATCTGCCTGAGCTGACAGGGGGCCGCAGCAGCAATCCTCTGGGGTTAGACCAGGATTAGCAGCAGCGGGTGGAAACAGTGGTAAAGCAGGAGATGGGGAACTGGGGATGGGCCCTGGGCCTGTGGAGATTCTCACCGTGGTGTGAGACAAAGGAGCTGGTGGGGAAAGTCCTGAACATGCTGCAGGCCTCATTCTGGCTCATCCTTTCTGAGCACTCTGGTCCTTCCTTACACACTAGCTCACGTAGACGGACGCCGTACCAACTCCCATTCTCTCACGTGTCCTAGGCTTTGGGACCTATGTTGCTGGTCTTTCCCCTTTACAAATGCTATGTCCCCTTCAGTGGAGACTCTGTCTAGTTAACTACAATGCCTTCAGTGTCCACTGCAGTTCCCAACACATGGAAGGCACCGTACTTGCTCAGAGAGAGAACCATTGTAACCAGAGAAATTGGAGGTATCTAAGAAGTTTAGACACAACCATAGTCAAAGCAGAGTCTATGAATCTAGAGGCAGAGAGAGGGTTCAAAGGGCTTCCTACAGTGTGGTCATGGACCACTATGGTTTAAGGATCCAGTACAGCTGTTCATGGTGGCACACATCTGGAATGCATACACTAGAAGGTGTCAGCAGGAGAATCAGCCAGCTTCAGCGACATGGAATGAGCCAGGCCAGCCTGGGCTAGCCTGGGCTACTGTCTCATAAACAGAAGAAAAGTCCATTGCAAGGGAGGAGATGAAGCAAGCTTCATATAACAGGATAAAGATGCTGGGGAAATAAAGGAGTCAGGACCCAAAATAGAAGCATGCATCCTGGGGAAGGGGCTGTATCATCTTTGCAGGGGCATACAAGGAAGAGAAATAAGCATGCTCCCAGCAAAGCATGCCCACGAAAGCAGCCCTTAGCCAAGTACCACCCATGTGTGGAGCATCAATACGAACCTTACGCTCAACAGATCACAATTCCACCATCCTGCCTAGACCAGAACATGCACAAATCCTACCGGATGAGCCGGCATCTGTACTTGAATTCAAAGACTTGATGTTTTCTAGGAAAAGAAAGAAAAAAAAAAAAAAATCAGACCTAATTCTGAGAGCTAAAGTCTTCATAGCTTCTCAGGTTGTTTTGTACGAGGCACCTGAATCCTGGCCAGGAAGAGGCCAGTTCTTCAGTAGCTCTCCAATTCCAACGTCTACCACATTTTTACTGAGCAAGCTTCTGGGAGTGTGCCTAACCACCCTCCTTCCCAGTTACTACTCACAGCTGAAGACAGTCTCTTCACCACCATACTTATATTCTTTGAGGCAGGCTGTACATGGATGCTGCTTGCCCACACTGTCTTAGTCTGGCAAAAAATGCCCACACCATTCTTCCCTGGTGTGCCCTGGTTTTACCCCAGTCTATTTCTTGTCTTCTCACGGTACCAGGCCACTAAGAGTGCCCTGTAGGCAAACAGGGGGTTACAAGGACCCCCACGGGAAACTCATTTCTCCCAGCTGCCACCCTAGCTAGAGCAGAATGGGGAAGAAATTCAGCCAGAGGGCTGTATGTATCTACGGCTCAGAACCACTCCCCACACTACCACTACTGCCAACTACAGCAGGATTTCCTTTACGGAGCGCCCAGTCACTTGACACTAGCAAACAGTGTCACGTGCCATGACCTCTCTACTGTTTAATGACAATTGTAATAACCCTGCACCTCCAGCACTACACTGGCTGTTGGCCTTTCGGTGCTGGTGCTGCGACTTGTTTCTGCTGGGCACCATGGTGGTACCAGGCCCCCAAGATCTGCAAAGCCAGCCCGTCCTCTCAGCAGGTCCTCTTCCTAGCTCCCTAAAGCCTAGGGCTGCTTGTCACCTCCTCGACTGCGATCCATTGGCTAATCCCAGAACTAAACGTTCTTTCCAGTACACGAGGGCAAATTATCCAGCCAGAGTGGAGAGAAGTGAGGTGTCCTCCCTGCCCTGCCCTGCCCTGGGGTGGCTGAGCGAGGCAGGCAGAGCCGTCCGAGGGGCGTCCTAGGACGGCCGTCCTGCTAGAAAACGGACGCCAGCAGTGCTCAAAAGTAAAGCAATGATCCCTCTCGGGGGTGGAACCCGTCACCTCCCTCTCCGCGGTGTTTACCATCCCCGCCTTCCATTCAGCACTATAGCCCAACACCAACCCAACACTGGCGCTCGCCGTCTCCTGGATGCCGGGCTGGAACCCACTCGCGACTGTCGGGGCCTGCGAGGCTGTCCCTAACGTGCAGCCCCTCGCCGAGTGCTCGCCCGGTCTGCAGGCCGGGCACCGAGCCCAGCGCGTGACCCAGCCGGACCGAACCATCCGCAGGCCGGCGGAGGGAAGGGAACTCCAGCTCCCGGCCCGATCGAGCGGCGCCACGTCCCCGGGCAGGTGGCCAGGATGTGCCGATCCACGCTGTGCAGCGTTGCGCTCCGCCGCGCCAGGGACATAAGCCCCCACGACCACGCGTGCCCCTCGGCGCCGCTTGTCGCCCCGCGGAGAAGCGCAGATGGTTCCGGCCGCCGAGAGACGCCATTCTGCAGGGGTGAGGTCAAAACTAACATTTCAAAAGAGTCGGAAAGAATTAGCCAGAGGGTACCTAGGTGCCTATAGAAGAGGAAAGGAAAATGGGGAAATTTCCTTAGGGCGCTATGAGTTTTCCTGGCTCCACTCACCGCCGGTTAGCCTGCCGACGGGAGCCAGCTTCTCCCCTTCGTGAGAAGTGGAAGGTGCGGACAGGTCCTGGGAGGGAGGTTGGTGACAGAGGGACTGCGGCTCAGCGGTGGTCGGAGCCCAACCTACCTTTGCATACTAGCTTTCAAAACAGTTCAGGGGTTGTGGTTTTGCTCAATGGTAAGCTCAAGGGCCTGGGTTCGGTTCCCAGCGCGCGCGCACGCGCGCACACCCACACACACACTTAAGGAGTATTGGTTTGGGGCTATTTAAAACTGAATTTTAAAGCCATTAGTGCATAACGTGGGCCCTTCCTATGAAGACAGATGAGAATTCGGCTCTTGGCCTGTCTGCGCCTTGACCCTGTAACTCAGGCTGCCAGCTGTGTGCAGTGGGACTGTACACCCCAGGAAGATGCTCAGAACGTGGTTCTCAGGAAGTGGGGAAGTTTCAGATGGTCTGAGTAGAAGTAATTGGTAGGTTTATTTGTTTTTCAGATCACAGGGGTCTAATTTCTTTTTCTACAACTTCCATGTTTTGTTGGAGAGGGAACAGGAGAAAAAAAAAAATGAAATTGCAAACTTGTGTTTTGTACCTTTGTTTATAGCCTGGTAAAGATTAAGGAATGCAAGGTAGAATTACAATGTTAGGTATTGCCTTTGTGTCTTTATTCTTTTCTTTTTTTTTCTTTTTTTGGTTTTTCGAGACAAGCTTTGCACCTTTCCTGGAACTCACTTGGCAGCCCAGGCTGGCCTCGAACTCACAGAGATCCGCCTGGCTCTGCCTCCCGAGTGCTGGGATTAAAGGCGTGCACCACCACCTCCCGGTTTGTGTCTTTATTCTTACCAATCCAGTTACTTCTGGTATTGTGAGTTAGTGGTGGAGACCACCTTCTGTCTCTGAAGAGGTTCTTGTCCCCCACCCTCCTCCAAGAATGGAGTAAGCAGACAGCAGAGTAAGAACGGGGATCCTTGTCAACTAGGGATTAACACCCTTAAACTGGACAAAACTTTAAGTGGATTGCCCCTCAGGACATAAATGAAACAGGGTTGAACTCTCCATAGCAGTAGCATGTTAGGAAGAGCCAGCACACCTCTGCAAACCGTTCTGATGCTGGAAAGAAATCAGGATTGGGGATGCTAACCAAAAGCAGTCATTTCAGAGCAAGTCTGGAGGTCACTGAGGACGCAGCAGGAGTGCCTCCAGCAGGTTCCTTTCTGCAGCCATTGAGAAGCCTTGGAGGCTGAGGTGGGAATGAGTAGTCCCTTTGCCCGCACCCACAGATCCAGTCCCAGAGGCTAGCTGAAGCAAGCTCCCACAGAAATCTTAGCCACAGGAAACCTAACTGAAAAGAAGTTTGTCTGTGGAAACTGGCTGCTGAGAATTTCAGTACTGTGGAGGGATTGGAATATTGCAGGTCCAAAAGCTAGTTACCTTAGTTTGGGCTGGTTCTAGCCCTCCAGAACAGCCATTCATTGCCCTGTGTGTCAGAACAAGTAGATAAATATTTTTTTGGGTCTATTAACTCACCAACCCAAAAGCTCAGGTAGTATCTTGGTCTTATAGAAAAGCTCCCCATCTCGTTGTACCTGCCTCTCTGCGGTACCCAACAATATATTTTAAACTTGACTTATGATTTTATTCTGTAAAACTATAAACCTTCATGAAACTGCTTCCATCTTGGAACATTTAATTTGGGGTAACCTGTGTTCCCAGGGCACAGTTACTCAAAATGGCTCCAGAATAAACTGTTTTATTCCCTTTATGATGATTACCTTTTATTCCCTTTATGCACCTACAGTCCTCGAGGCAGTCTTTCCTCTTGGATGGACAAACTAGCTGGGAGCTGGACCCTAAGTCTCAGGATTCCTCTGAAGAGAATAGAAGCATCTGGGGCCAGGCTCCTAGAACCAGACACTCAAGCCTTCCAGCTCTCCCTTCTCTGTGGAATTCTGCAGCAACTCTGGCTCTTTCGATCCAGAGTATCTTAATTTATAGAGGTTCCAGGGTGCCTAATGAAGGTAGGCCTAATTATTTAAATGTGAATATGCAAATAAGGTGGAAAGTGGGCCAATCAGGGAAGAGCTGACGAACCCAGTAGGACAGGGAAGAACTCCAGCCCTCTCCAAAGGTTGCCTGGAGTTCACAATCTGGTCCACAGATCACTGTCTCTACAGAGGTGAGAAAGCTCTTGAGGTTTGTCTGTTCCTGGTTGCTAAGGTCTTTGTGCAGTTGTTTATTGCGCTAACAGAGCTGTCCAGCGGCCTACTTTCTTCTGATCCTATGCCAGCTATCATCACTAACTGTTTAAACGCTCCCTATGGGGGGTGGGGGGACACCTACCCCTATTAATTGGACTCTGTAAACTTGGTTTAGAGGCTGTTACAAGGTAACTTCTGGGCAAATTCAAGGGACTTAGAATTCTAGTTTTACAGTTTTGTTTTAAAAAAAAATAGGGTCTCACTGTGTAGAGTTGGCTCATCTGGAGCTCACTCCCTACATAGACCAGGCTGGCTTCAAACCAGCAGAGATCCCCTTGCTTATGTCTCCTAGGTGCTGAGATTAGAGGCAAGAACCATCACACTCGGTCCTAGTTTTATTTACTTCTGACATCAATACAGCCAGGCATGTGGATGTGGAGGCAGGAGGAGCAGGGGCTGAAGTCTGAGGCTAGGCTGGGTAACATGAGACATTGTGGCCATACCACCTTGAACATACCCCATCTCATCTGATCTTGGAAGCTAAGCAGTCAGGCCTGGTTAGTACTTGGACGGGATACATTGTCTCACAAAGAACACAAAAACCAAAAATAACCAGGGGCTAGCCATGCCCTATAGCTTGGTAGTATTTATTTAGCATGCAGGAAGCCTTAGTTCCGATCCCCTGCACCACATAAATCCTGGAGTGGTGAAACACGCTGCAATCCCACACTGGGAAGCTGAGGAAGACTGAAGGATCAAGAGTTCAGGTAAGTTTGCAATACACAAGAAACCTAACCAAACGGCAGATAACTGGAATAACCTTGATGAAAGGCTAAAGTGTCTGCAGCCTCCTTGTTGCTAATGTTTCCCAAAGTCTAAAAGAAAACATCTTTCCAGGCAGACAGTGGTGGCTCACACCTTTAATCCCAGCACTCTGGAGGCAGAGGCAGGTGGATCTGTTTGTGGCCTGCCTGGTCTACAGAGTGAGTTCCAAGAAAAAAAAAAAAAAATTGGGGACTTTGTTGAAGAGAATTCATGAAGGAGCCAGCTGCCTCTGTGCTAATGAGTAGAGGACTTATAAAACTTTCTACAGCTGGGCGGTGGTGGTGTACACCTTTAATGGCAGCACTCGGGAGGCAGAGGCAGGTGTGAGTTCAAGGCCAGCCTGGTCTACAGAGCAAGATCCAGGAAAGGTGCAAAGCTACACAGAGAAACCCTGTCTCAAAAAACAAGAAAAAAACTTTTTACAAATTAAAATTAGTGACAATGGCTGGTTTTATTTTAAAATACTTAATTTGGTGATTTTGTTTTTCCCATTTTCCTCTTAGTAGCAGGTAGTCTTTGTGCTCTAGGAATAAATCTGCAGGAGCTGGGCAAGATCTCCATATAGCTCCATTCTCCAGCCCCAGGGCTGTTGATACTAATGCTTGTTTCTGGGGGGTTTAAGACCAATTTTTTGCTGTTTTTTTTTTTTTTTTTTTTTTTTTTTTCATCTCTGGGAATTGCTTTTCTGGATTTGTTTGGAAGGTACTGCCTCATTCACATTGTCCGTATCTTCCTGAGGATAAGGAGGGCTACTAGGCCACTGGCCATTTCAGTAAAGTCCACGGAGCACTCATTCCTGCTGGGCCTGACCTGTCACTGTCTTTCTCAGTCACCCATTCTTTGGAGGTGATTAAAGAAGTTACTTTTGTGTATAAGCGTATGCTCGCACATTTATATGTGTATGTATTACGTGCATGACTGAAGTCCACAGAGGCCAGCAGAGGATCTTGGATCCTTTGGAGTTTAGATGATGGTGAGCTACCACATCAGTACTGGGATTCAAACCCAGGTCTTCTGTAGGAGCAACCAGTTCTTCTACCCACTGAGCCACTGTTCCAGCTCCCCTACTCCAAACAATTGTGTGTGTGCGCGCCTGTGTAGCCCTGGCTGTCCTGAAACTGTGTAGACCAGGCTGTCCTCGAACTCACAGAGATCTGCCTCCTGATGCTGGGATTAGAGGTGTGCGCCACCACCGCCCAGCTCCATCTTTCCAAACTGATCCAAGCATATTCACTTAAGGGTCTTTAACACTTCTTTGGGGGCGGGGGCAGTGCTGAGGATGGAGCTCAGGTAGAATATGTGCTAGACAGATACTCGGCCAATGAATTATACTCCAACCCTTTTTACTTTTTGAGACAGGGTCACATGAAATTGCCCAAGCTGTCCTTGTACTTGTGACCCTTCTGCCTGACTCTGCTCAGCGGAGGTTACAGCCTGTATACCAAGTTCTGTAGTTCCTGTAACTTTTTTTTTTTTTTTCTTTCCCGAGACTGTATAGCCCTGGCTGTCCTGGAACTCACTATGTAGACCAGGCTGGCCTCAAACTCACAGAGATCCGCCTGACTCTGCCTCTCCAGTGCTGGGATTAAAGGAGTGCGCCATGACGCCCAGCATGACCCTGTAACTTTTAATCAAAGACTGGCTCTTTTATTGCTTCATTTGGCACAAATCCAAATAGAAAACACCAATGTAATGCAGATACTGGATTCTGGGAGCAATTAATGAGTGGTACTAATCTAGGCTATTCTCATTTGAGATTACCATGGAGAGACAAACTTGAAAAACTTCTTAGAGAACTGGTAGTTCCACCAAAGACGACATCTTGGATATTAGCAACACACCTAATTCCCTAAGTACAAACTTGCCAACCTCTGGCATCATACAAATGCTACAGGCATTCATGTGTCAGCATGTTCACAAAGGCATCTGCTGCAGAGAATTACCTTGAAGGACAGACAGCTAAGGCCATCTTAACTGCATGCATTTAAATGGGCCCGATAGTGCTCCACAGCCAAGACAGGCAGCCTCAGAAGCAACATGCTAATCAACAAGTGTGAAGTCCTGAATGCTCTCAGAAGTGAGCAAGGCATGAAACTTGTGGACCCAGTGAGTTGGCAAAAGGAGCCCGGTCAGGAGAGAAACAAAGGTTCTACAACCCACAACCAGGTATTGGTAAAGAAAATGGCACCAAGGGAAAGAGGAGCTGCTCCCTGAGTCCTGGGAAGCCCCAAAGGACCGCACTTCTGAGGGAGGGCCCTAGTGGGACAGGGTCCCTGCCTTCCGAGTGGGGATGGGGAGCTCGCTCCTGACTTGAGTCCATTAGGGCACTTTGAGGCTCCTTCTAGGAGCATGGCAGAATGTGACCTGAACCTGGGACCATCCAAACAACTGGTGGCTCTTCTCTCCCGCCTGGCTTACAGCCCTAGTTCCTGCTGCTTTGATGGTCTGGCCTCAGAGAAGTTATAAAACTACCTGAAAGTCACCTGCACTTCCCCCCAACACTGGTTCAGGGATGACAAGGGTCAGTGGGCCAGCAGGTAAGAAAATCTTAAATAAGAGGATGTCACAACCCTTTGAACTCAAAAAACTTTCAAGCAATGTGGAATTTTAATGAATCAATCTTGGGAAACAAATATAATAGTATTTACATCACTAGAAGTCCTTACCAGACATCTTTATTTAGTCACCACTTGAAGCTATTATAGGTGATTTTAATTTCAGATTCTGATAAATACTGCTCAAATTCAGCTTTAAAAAAAAAAAAAAAGTCCACAGTTCACTACACAAACAAAAGATAAATTCCCTTTAAATATGTCCTCTTTCCAAAACACAGGTATACACAAACCTAAGATGCCAGCTACAAGCAGTACTAGTAATGGAGGAGAATCTGAGTCTAAAGTTGTCAATATTGGCTTATCCAATCCAGAGGACCTAACAGGACAGGTCAACTACCAGTGTGGGTCTACTTTACAGGACTTGGAAGATTCAAGAATTTCATTCAATTTTTCTTTTTACATTTATGTGTGCGCATGTGCAAGAATGCCACTGTGCGAGTGTGGCAGTCAGTGAACACGTCCTCTCCTTCCACCATGTGGGTTCTGAGACTGAACTCAGGTTCTCAGGCTTGGTACCTTTACACACTGAGGCATCCCGCCAGTTCAAGGGTTTCCTTAAAAACAAAACAAAACAAAAACAAACCCACATTGTATGTACTTGTGTGCCACAGCATCACAGCATGCATGCTCAAGTCAAGACAACTTAGGGCATCAGCTCTCTCCTTCTTCCAATGTGGGGTGGAGGAACTTGAACTCAGGTAGTGAGGCTTGGTGGCAAATGCCTTTACCTGCTGAGCCTTTTCACTGGCCCTGAGTTTTGTAAATAAGTGAAAATGTAGACTGGGGTATAGCCCAGGGCTAGGGTGCCTGCCTAGCTTTCAGGGAGACCCTGGATTCCATCCCCAGGACTAAAAGTAAGTAAATGAATGAATAAATAACAAAGATGCCATTTGCCACTTAAAACATTTGGAGAAAATGCCAATGAGCCGGGCATGGTGGTGTATGCCTTTAATCCTTGAATGTAGGAGGCAGAGGCAAGCAGATGTCTATGTTCATGGCCAGCGTGGTATTTCCTGGCCATCCAGGGTGCATAGTGAGTCTCAAAAAATATGCTAGTGATAAAAATGATGACATCGGAGGGGGCACATGTGCATGGGGACAACAGGACAAGCTACAGAAGTTTGTTCTCTCCTTCCATGTTGTGATCCTGTCATTTGAACTCAATTCACTGGGCTTGTCCACAAGTACCTTGTGACTTACTGAGCCAGCTCACTGGCCTGATTGGTATTTTTAAAGAAAAAAAAAAAATGTGTGTGTTTATTTAGTGCTAGGGACGGAACCCAGGACTTTATGCATGCTAGGTTGATGTTCTACCATTTAGCCTCACCATAGCCTATAGAGAAATTACTGTACTTTTTCACTATTTAGAATACGCTTTTATAATGATATTTAATAGTATTACCCCTGTACAAATCCAAAGCACTAATATTTATAGACCAATATGGCATATATTTTAAAGAATGTATTATTGTATGGCACTGTAGGCATGTACCTACCACAGCACTCATGTGGAGGCTGACAACTCTCATCAGTTCTTCCCACTTTCATGTGGGGAGTAAAATGAAGGAACTAAACTCAAGGTGTCAGGCCAGTGCTGAGCCATCTCACCAGTCTGAGAAACTCTTTCTAAAATTTGTGTGTTGCACGTGTGTGCCCACATGCATGCATGCGGAGGCCAAAGGAAGACCTTGAGTATCTTCTCCACGGCTCTCTACCTCACTTTCTTGAGGCCTTTCGCTGAACCACATTCACCACTTTGGCCAGGCTGGAGGCCGGTGAGCTCCCGGGAACCAGCTGTCTTTGCTGCAGTTGAACAGTAACATCCAGCTTTCCACATGGATGCTCAGGTATGGCTGAGGCCCTTGTGCTTGCTCTTATCCACTACCCCAACCCCCTTTAAAGACCAAATTTATTGCGTTTTAATAGGACCACACTTCACCAGCACTCTCTACCACCAGAGGGACTCAGGGACTCCTGGCCAAGGTGTAATGAGGCTAGAACAAAATCCAAAAATCTCTGCAGAATACCCAAAGGTGTTTCGAGAAGAAAAGGGCTGTTTAAATGGTTCCGTGGGTAAAGGCCAAGCCTGGCAATCTGAGTTCATTCTCCAGGACCCACAAGGTAGGAGGAGAATAAATACCTCAATGCATACACACACAAAATAAAATATAGTTAAAAAGAAAATTAGAGACAGGAGAAGGCCTCAGGATGGCAAGAACACTGCACACATGGGTAGGAAGTGCTGAGAGCCAACAGCATCTCACAGTCCCACCCACTGCTGCCCACAGGAACTCTAATGCTGTAATGTAGATCCCACTTACTCTCGACCAACCACCTCCATTCACAATGGATTATCATTAAAAACTTTGCAGGAGCTGGGCGGTGGTGATGCACTCCTGTAATCCCAATACTCAGGAGGCAGATGCAGGTGGATCTCTGAGTTTGAGGCCAGCCTGGTCTACAGAGCGAGTTCTAGGACAGCCAGAACTATAGAGATACCCTGTCTCGAAAAAAACCAAACCCAAAAAACAAAAACAAAAACAAAAACAACAACAACAACAAAAAAACCCAAACCCTTTGCAGAGGGGGAAATTGGTAGAGCGCACACATTAACATTCAAGGGATTAAAACAAAAAAGGTAACTTTAATGCAATAATAACAATAATCTGAGGATAAATAAATCCACAACAGACTCTAAAGTTTGATTTTTGTTTTCTTTCTTTTGCAGAGACTGGTTTTCTGAAAGCAATAGGACTGAAGATGTTAACACTGAATTTCTCAATGTCCAGGTGGAACCGGCGTGGGCCTGGCATGGTACTTCCTGCTGCCCTCTTCACAGGCCAAGGTGACAATTCTGTTAGCTCAGGATGGCGTTAGTTTCAAGAGAAACTGGAGGGCTTGTTTCCTGAATCATCTTCTTGTGAGCCCATACTCTGCGAAGGGGAAGGCAATTGGTGTGCTGTGACCGACTCTATCAGGACTCTTGGGAAAGCAGGCATGCCAGCTACTCAGCCTGTCTCTCCTGCAGGAAAGCCACCTGGGCCTTCCCTGCCACACTCACAGGCAGTTCCTGACAAGCACCTCTGTGAATTTATGGGTACTGGTTTTTTTAACAACAATGAACTTCTGTTTAATAGATGAAACCATGTTTTTGTGCTTAATGTGGTAATATCCCTCTGTGTCCACCCGTTTCAAATGAGAAGACCCGTTTACCTTTTGAACAAACTGGGGATTCACCGTGATTTCCTGGTCCATGGCCTTCAGCCGTTCATCCAGCTCTATGCACTTCAGCATCTGTGCAAGAGCCATAGAACCATGGTCAGCAAGGGGCTTTGGTTAGTCACATACTTTGTAACCGACTTTAGTGGGGGACCAGGGACTCACAGTCACTGATCTGAAACCTGCAGCTAAGGGCTTTTGAAGTCAAAACATTTGGATTCAAAAAGTAAATAGATGTACTACTATATACTACCCAATATCCCAGAGTTGAAACAATACCTGCAGTCAAACCCATCAGCATCTTCCTCACTGAAACCAATTTTTGCACACACACACACACACACACACACACACTCACACACACACACTTTAGTGTGTATATGTGCACACATGTAAGGACAAGCACATGTGCCATGGTGTATCTGTGGAGTCAGAGGAAATCCCGCAGATGTCAGGTCCTTTCCTCCCACCATGTAGGTCCCAGGAACTGAACTCAGATGGTCAGGCTTGGTGGCACATGCCTTTATCCCACTGAGCAATCTTGCCAGTTCCAAATGAAGGTAACATTTTAGATGACATTTTGATATCCACAAATTATTAAAAAAAAAAAAAAAGAGTAATAAAGTTCCACTTTTTACTGTGTTATTTTTCATTCATTTCCTTCCTCCAATATCCAGATGAACCAACTTCTTCCCAGACCCCAAAGCAGCCCTTAATAGCAGTAGGCCCTCACACACAAGGCAGCCCACGGCTGTGGACCATGCTGCTGACACAGCATCCCTCCTCTAGATGCCCAGGATGTTGCTGCTGCTGACACAGGAGATGCCTTCTGGTCTCCCACTCAATGTCCACAGAGACAAGTCCACACACTGGCAGTCAGGCACAAGTTAAACCGAGATCCCTTCAATGTTTTTGGAATTAAAATAGGTTTTGGTAATCTACTTGGAAAATCTATCCTACCATTTAGTATAATCATCAAATCAATCAAAAAGAGTTTCCAGCAGTCACTTTGAAATTAACATTGCAGGAACTGTGTCCACTGGCTGGGAACTGCCTATAAAACACTACTTTGGAGCACAGGAGCATTCCAATACAGCAGCTCAATCACCCATCGAAAATGCCCAAACACAGGGCGGTGGTGGCACATGCCTTTAATCCCAGCACTCAGGAGGCAGAGGCAGGCAGATCTCTGTGAGTTCGAGGCCAGTCTGGTTTACAGAGCGAGTTCCAGGACAGGCACAAAAACTACACAGAGAAACCCAGTCTCAGGGGGGTGAGGGGGTGAGGGGGTGGGAGGGATGCCCAGGCAAATCGCTTACCTCTTGATCAATGTTATGAAGCATGGCTGGGTTATTATATTTTTCAGGATTATCATGGAAACTGACCATACCGTCCTTCTGATTAATACTTGCAAAAATTTCTCCATCTTCTATCTAAAAAAAGAAAGAAAAAGGAGACCATCAAAGTTTAGACCTGACTGGGAATATATAGTCAGTGATATAACCACCAAAGGTCAAAAGCAACGCAAAAGTCTTGCTGTGTCACCCAGACACACCTCAGATTCACGACCCTTCTGTCTCAGACACTGGGATCTAGGTCACAGACTGGCTACTTAAAAAAAATTACGTATGGATGTTTTGCCTGTAGAGTAACCCTTGCAACTAGTTAGAGATGGCTGTGAGCCACTCTGTGGGTGGTAGGACTCAAACACACATCCTTTTGAAGAGCAAGTTCTCGTTCTCTCTCTCTCTCTCTCTCTCTCTCTCTCTCTCTCTGAGACAGGTTTCTCTGTAGCTTTTTGGAGCCTGTCCTGGACTAGTTCTGTAGCCCAGGCTGGCCTCAAACTCACAGATCCACCTGCCTCTGCCTCCCGAGTGCTGGGATTACAGGCGTGCGCCACCCCCGCCCAGCTGCAAGTTCTCTTAACCTCTGAGTCATCCCTCCAGCTCGACTATCTATTTATTCAGTGTTTACTAAGTGCTATATGCTAGGCATCATTACAGACAGATGCCAAGTAGATCAGAGCTGACACTCGCATACACAATCTCCCCATGGCTGTTTTACCTACCTCTATACCTGTCTCGCCCTTCTCTCTCTCTCTCCCTCATTTACTGACATAGGGTCTCACTATGTAGCTCTGGCTGGCTTGGACGTCATTATGTAGACCTGGACAACCTCAAACACAGTGATCTGCCTATATCTGGGATTAAAGGTAGGCTTAACACTCTCATGTTTATTTATTTATTTATTTGTTTTTCTTTGAGATAGAGTTTTACTTTATAGTCCAGGCTTGCTTTAGCTTGAGATCTTTCTGCCTCCACCTCTCAAGTGTTGGAATTATAGGCACATGCCACCACCATGCTGGCTTAATTAACTATTATATCATTGTGTTTTAAACATTTTTATTATTTATGTGTAGTAAATATTTTATCGTTTATGGCACTGCAGGTGCCAGCAGAGGCCAGGAGAGTACCTCTAATTCCTGAGAACTGGAGTTACAGATAGTTATTAGCCGCCACTTAGGGTCCTTTGGAACAGCAGCATCCACTCTTACCAGCCCCTTTATTAATCATGTTCAAGTCAACAATTCAGTGGAATTTAACTGTTTTCAGTCATCACTTCATTCCTAAACATCTGCAACTGTCTCAAGACTTTCACCCACCGGAAGCCATTCTCTAGTTTCCATCTTCCCAGCCTGGCAATCACTAACCTGCTTTTTCTCTATAAATGTGCCTGTACCGGATCTTTTTTCTTTTGAGACAGGATCTCATGTAGCCCAAGATGGCCTCACATTCTATGTAGCCAAAGGATGAGTTTGAACTTCTGATTCTCCTATCTCTATCTTCCATGTACTGGGGATTACACATGTGCAATCCTATGTACAGCTTGAATTAGACATTTTCTATAATGGCAATGTATTTTTTGGTTGTTTTTTTTTTTTTGAGACAGGGTTTCTCTCTGTGTAGTTTTGGTTCCTGTCCTGGATCTGCTCTGTAGACCTGGCCTCAAACTCATAGAGATCTGCCTGGCTCTGCCTCCCGAGTGCTGAGATTAAAGGTGTGCTCCACCACCGCCCAGCACAGCAATGTATCTTATAGTTTCTTTTTTTTGTCTCAGTTTATTTAATGTTAAGGCTCCATCTTTCTTTTTCCATCTGCAGAGCTGAAGATTAAAGCCCAGGCTTCACACATGGCAGATGGTTACTATAGCACTGAGCTCCAGTTTCGGCTTGCTTTGTTTTCTTTTTTGTGGTTGATTTGTGTTCTTGAGACTGAATCATATATACAGCCCAGGCTGGCATAGAACTAGAGACCCTCCTGCCTCGGCCACGCTCTGCTAGTGCTGAGATGACAAGTGTGTGCCACTGTGCCCAGCACTGCCCTTGCATTTTTAAACAGTGTTTCATGGTCACATAATTTATTTTTCTTATTTTTACTGTTGCTACTGTCTGAGACAGCGCCTCACTCTACAGCCTTGGCTGGCCTGAACTCACTATGTAGACAAGGTTGGTCTTGGACTCACAGGACCAACCTGACCCTGCCTCCCAAGTGCTGAGTCATGATTTCTATTACTTCTGCATTTTAAAACATGAGGCTACAACATGCTTTTGGTTAATCAGTGGAAATTATGCTCTGCTTTTTCTGCAATCTCTTCTACTACTGCTAATTTCAAAGTCATTTCGAGGTCTGTCACTGTTTTAGTTACATCAGTGACTGGGGACTTATCTCAATGACACAACCACATCCTGACCACAAAGTTACTAAAGCAGTAGCAAACAGAAATCCTGGTAGCTATTTTGATCCCTAAAAATACTCCATGGTCTTTGTTCTGTTTTGAAACAAGGTATCACTCAATAGGCAAGGCTGACCTATAACCCACTCACCACCCATTAGGAAACCCAACATAGCCAGATGCCATAACAATCCTCCTGCTTTAAGCTCCTGACTGCTATAATTACAGAATAAGCCACTGTGCCCAGCTTTCCAGTGTGACTACTGTTTGGCCCCTTGTGAGCAATGGAACCAAGCTGCCTAAAATGGTCATTCTTTGCCTTGGAAGGGACAGTAGATGAGGTTAACGAGATAGCAGCTCCAGCCCAAAGAATATTAATGAATTCAGAGTTCTCTAATAATAGATGTAAGTTACTGCAGACTCAAATTCTCTCTGGACTATGGTTCACCATAACAGCACTTTTTGTAACCCAGAATAGAAAATGAGCTCGATGGCCACATAGTTAGACTGGAAGGGCAGTGTGACACTACAGCCTGAAAGGTTAGAACTACAAATACATCGACAGTCACGGCTCTTAGGAAGCACGCATCATCCACCTTTGGTGTAAAGCTTGAAATAACCAAGCAAGCTGTCAGAAGTCAGAACATCACCAAACTTTCTAGCTAGGGCCAGGGCTGGAAGCTGGTTATATTTTGTCCCTTCATGGATATCTTCATCTTTTGAAAATGTGTTTAGTGGGGGTTGGAGCAATGGATCAGTGGTTAAGAGCACCAGCTGTTCTTCCAGAAAACCCAAGTTCAATACCCAGCACCCACATGATGTCTCACAACAGTCTAGAATTCCAGTCTGAGGGGATCCAAAGTCCTCTTCTGGGGGTATTGCATGCATGTGGTGCAGACAAAACACCCACACACAAAATAATAACATAAATTTAAAAGAGAGAAAATGTGTGCAGTGGAATACCCATTTAAGTGTACCTTTATGCAGCACATTACCTAGTAAAATGGTAGCTTAAGAACCCTGTCTCACCAGCCTGTCGTCCAGGGCCGCCAAGTCTTTTCAAGGTTTGTTTTATGTGTATATGTCTGTGTGAGTGTGTGCCACATGTCAGGTGCCTTCAGAGGCCAGCCAGAGTTACAGTCAGTTTTGAGGTGCTAGACATGGGTGCTGAGAACTGAACTCAGGTCTTCTAGAAGAGCAACAAGCCCTCTAAATCACTAGCCCTAAACGTTTATGATGTAAGCTGGTTGCCGTGTGTGTGAGTCTGTCCTAGCAGTCTGTCAGTTCTACCGCACATGAAACCGGCCAGACTGACACGCCCACAAGAAGGGGTGGGACTTGACTGAGAATATGCGTCAACGCGGCACAGCGCGCGGCTTCAGCTACTGTCTTTTACTCATTTTTCCTTTTTTGGCAAGACTTTCTTGATGTTGAGGGTGTTTTAGCACACATGCTTGTAATCAAATGATCCTATCACAGACCAGCATATAGCACTACTTTATGTTTTCTGTATCTGAAATATTTCAGGGAAATTTCAATGGACTTAAATACAATAAATAAGGAACTTAAACTGGATACAACCATGGTGTATATCGTACAAGCACACTTAACTGAGTGTCCTCAAGGAGTCACCGTGACTGAAACTTTGTCTACAGGGTGGTGGGTACTATTTGGAGAGCAGAACCTTTAGGAGGTAAGGCCTAGTGGGAGGGCCCTAGGGGTGTATCTTTGCAAGGAATTGTGGAACCCCACCCAGTCTTTCTCTTCTGGTTTGCTCCTTACATATGTTCCTATCATCATGTGCCACCCTCACCAAAGGCCTGACCAATGAGACCACCTCATATTGGACCCAAAATGTGAGCTACATCATCCTTTTCTCTTTATAAACTTACTTGTCTCATCCACTTCTCTGCAGTAATGCAGCCATGACTAGGAAATCTGACTTAAGGAAATAGGCCAAAATGTCAACAGTGGTTGATTTTGAATATCCACTTTTTAAAAACCTCTTATTTTTCCATAATGAACACCCACTGCTTTTCATAAAATCCACTAGTTAGGGGGCTGGAGAGATGGCTCAGAGGTTAAGAGCACTAGCTGTTCTTCCAGAAGTCCTGAGTTCAATTCCCAGCAACCACATGGTGGCTCACAGCCATCTACAATGAGAGATCCGGTGCCCTCTTCTGGTCTTCAGGCAGAACACTCACTGTATACATAATAAATAAATAAATCTTAAAAAAAAAATCCACTAGTTAAAACTTTTAAAACATACTTACCATGTGTAGAACATATTTCTCTGCCTCCTGAGGTCCAGATAACTGCACACGACTTGCCATATCTTGTAACGATAGTGTTAAAAAGGTCTGCAAGTTAGAAGTCAATTAATCACACATAGAAATGGGAAAACAAAACAAAACAAAACTATGTACTGAATGTGTTCTGCATTATTTCCATTGCTATATAAGATAATTTTTTCTTTGTAAAAATGACTTGTGGGCTGACAAGATGGCTCACTGAGTAACGGTGCCTGTCGCCAAGTCTGACAACCTGAGTTCAGTCCCAACACCCAAATGGTGGAAGGAAATAACTTCTTTCCATTCATGTGTACAAGTACACAATACAAAACCAGTAAATGTTTAAAAACCACTTGAAATGAAGGAAGCCAGTGGTCTCAGCAGTCACTCTCCAGAGTAGTAACCAGAAACAGTTAATTACCTATACATGAATGGCCACTTTTATAAATAAGAAAAAGTCAAGTATTAAGGACTATGCAAATGTGGAAAAGGAAATCAAAGGGCCATTCTCACAGAGAAATGCTCATTCTCCCATCATTAGGAAAACCATACTAGGCTGCATTTTCCACTGGTCATAGCTAGTGGGAGAGTTCCTGCAGTCTCTGTGATGTAGGCTTAGGTTGCTATGTAAAGAGGCTCAGGACATACTGAGGAAAAGGAGGGGGCTGGCATGCTCCTTATAGACGATCGTCTTCACAAAACACAGACAAGAGACATGAGAGGGGAATCCAAAACCTAGTGCCAGGCGTGTTTAAACACACTCAGGAGGGTGAGACAGGTGGACCTCTGTGAGTTCAAGGCTAGCCTGGTCTCCAAATCGAGTTCTAGGCCAGAGAGGGCTACACAGTGACATCTTGTCTCAAAAACAAAAACAACCAACTAATGTCCAGACACAGTGACAGAAAAGTAACCCCTCTACAATGGATGTGGCAGGTAAAACCACCATTCAACAATTCCTATGCCTGGCCACCTTGGGACAGGGCTTCCATCGCTAACATTAATGCATGCATGGTCTATCTGCTGAGGCTTCTATGAACAGCTTCCTTCTGATTTTCTAGTAAGAAAGAGGCTTCATCTAACCAGAAACTCCTTTCTCTTGTCTGCTGCCATTACTCTGGTATTAGGACCTCATGCCAAGTGTAACTACCATCATCAGAGATCTGCCCTTTGGGTGGACACTGTCCTGCCTGCCTCACTTTATAGTGGTCCTCCTCTAGATGTTCTGCAGAGTGCTCACGAACTCAGTATTTTATGACCCACCATTTGCTGGCACACGAAGGACCCAGGACACAATGACTTAGGAGCCACTTGTCTCAGCTTGGCCTCACCACTTTAAGAGCCTCCTTATTTGATCCAATTCTTTTTTTTTTTAATTTTTCTTTGGTGTGCTTATTTTGCTCCAGATTATCCTATCTAGAAAACATTTGACTATACTGCTACCTCAAAAGTACAAGCTGGTAACTGGATCACAGCGTCAACTGTAACCGATGATTTTCATAGCAATGCTTGCACACATTTCAAGACAGGATCTCACTATGTAGTCCCAGCTAGCCTTGAACTTAAGAGATCTGCTTACCTCTGCCTTCCAAGTGCTGGGGTCCCAGGCATGTGCCACCATACCCAAGCATATTAGATTTAAGTTGGTTTGTCTAGCTGACAGGTTACACTTGTTTCTCAACTTTTCTGAGAGGCTTTCCTTTGTCACAGTCTTCATTTGCCTCTCACAAATCAACCTCTCACCAATTCTGAGTCAGGAAGCTATCACTATTCTTTGTAGAGTCTAGACTATTGGGAGGAATTCCTCCTGCTAATCAGTGACAGCTCCTTACTCCCTCTTCTCCTCCACACCTTGTGGTCCCCAATGGCCTGTCCACCTCCACCTGCCCAATTCCCTACTCTGCTTCTTTAGCTTCTCATCCAAAAGCACTCACCCTCACTTTCTGCTGCCAGGCAGCTGTCATTGCCAGGTTATGAGCATACTCTTTACCCAAGAGCCAAGTGCTATTTAAGCTTCTCTTAGTAAAATTCCTATTACTTGCAGCATACACTTTAAAAAAAATTGATTTTTATTTTATCTGCACTTGTTTTGCCTGCATGTATGTCTGTGTGAAGGTGCCCAGTCCCCTGAAACTGGAGTTACAGACAGTTGTGAGCTGCAATGTGGATACTGGGAATTGAACCCAGGTCCTCTGGAAGAGCAGTCAATGTTCTTAATTGCTGAGCCACCTCTCCAGCCCCAGCATCCACTTTTTAAACAGGGGATTTAAATTTATATGCCTCTCTTCACAGTACAAACACTTAATAAAGAGCATATTTCTTTCTTCTTTTTTCCCCTCTTGAGTCAGAGTCTTGCTATGCTGCTCAGGCTAGCTTCAAGAATCCTCCCTCATCAGCCTTCCAAGTAGCTAGGACTACATGCACATGCCATTAGGCCCAGCAGGCATTTCTTGTCATCAGAACCCTTCAACATAAAAATGAACCTGTAACTCCAGCACTCTGGAGACTAAGGCGGAGGATCATGAGTTTAAGGCCAACCTGGGCAACATAGCAAAAATCCCGTCTAAATAAATAAATAATTCCTTATATCCTACGACTTCACCGCATGTGGCTCGTCTAACTCTGGCTTAGATGGTAATGTCAGTGTTCTCAAGTCTAAGTAGAGATCAGCACAGCCTGAGAAGTTCAAGGCCAGTGATCGCTAGCCACCCACCATTCCCCACTTAGAACTGATGACCCCTTCAGGGCTACTTCTCTGCCTCCCAGTGTAGCCGTATCGCCTACCTTTCTTCCTCTTCACCTGCTCCTCTTCTCAAATACCCTGCTCTACCCTGAAAAGACCAAAAGGTATCAATCAAACTCTTTCTAAGAACCCAGCTGCAACAGATTCTCTCTTAGTGTAGAAATCCTGCCAAACTTTATCCTGTACCTGCTTCCTCTGTGCTGAAGAGGAAAAGAAAGGAAACCAGGTCCAAGGACAGCCAGAGCCACCTCTAGGGGGCAGCACCTGCCTCACCTTTGTTAGCCTCTGAATGTTCTTCTTATAGAGAGATGATAGGCACTGCTTCACCAGGCCCATGTTGTTATCTCGAGTGAAAGTTTCACTGTGCTTGTTCACCAGGTTCCGAAGCTCCGACGGGTTATTTGTTGAATAAACTTGTGCTAACTCATGGTAAGCGTTGCTGAGAGGCTAAAGGTTTAAAGTAAGAAAAAAATTATAGCAGTATGTTTTGAGACCATACAATGCATATTATCATAAAGTTCCATTTTGTCTAAAACAAATGGCTCTCTTTAAGACCAAGGACAGAAATCCACTAAGAAATAATTTATTTTTGATAACTTATGAAGACACACATCTTGTCTCTATCAGTGGTTCTGGTAAGTTAAACAAGAAAAATGAGGGCAAAATCCTTATTCCCAACTGCCTGTCACTCCACATTCCGTACCAAGTGCAACGGGACAATTTGCTATTTCCATGCAGTAACTGGGCAGAGCAGAAAGAATGTAGAAGGGCCCAAGCACCACCATCAGACTGAAACTGATTCAAATGCACCTCTGACTGGTCTTGTCTTACATCCACATTACAGTAAGTTAACTAATCCTTAGGAGTGGTACCCTCCAGCTTTGAAGACAATCAATCACTTTACAAAAGGCATTTCTCCTACAGCAGGTCTACTGTCTGCTCAGGGGCCACTAGAGAGCCCAGTAGCTCTCAATGGGGCTCTGAGTATGTCTCCCCTAAAAGGATCCCACTCATCACTTTCCCACGGAGCCCTTTTGGCTACCTTCCCCTTTTGTGGGGGACAAGGCAGTCAAGAGTCTTGAAAGCCATGAGAAGCTCTCAGGCAAAGTTCAGTATTTATTTTGTCATGTACACACACATGCATGTGTCCAAATGAAGGCCAGAGGTCCATCTTAAGTGTAATTTCTCAGGAGCCATCCACTCATTTGATGACACAAAATGTCTCAGTAGGACCCGAGACTCATCTAAGGTTAGTGAGCCCTAGACCTTGGTCAACTTTTCACAGGGGTTCTAGGAATCGCACTCACGCAAAGTACTTTACCAGCTAAGCTATCTCCCAACCCTCTTTCTATATGCACTTTAAAACAAACAAACAAACAAAACACCAACTCATTATTTTTAAACCTTCTCCCAAAGTTTGGCTGTCAGGGAGACCTGGAACAAGACAGTCGTTAAGCAGAGCTTCCATAAGACATCCCAACATTTGAATAAATTAAAGTTCAGTCAAATCAGAACTATATTTGCAATATTTTGACTAAAATGTAATAAAGAAATATAACATATAAATCTCCTCAACACAAGAGCTTAAACACCTACAGTCTAAGTCCACAGCAGGGCCTGGAAACAGACTTTACAAGATTACATTGTTATGCTGGGTGGTGGTGGCACGCAGAGGCAGGTAGATCTCTGTGAGTTCGAGGCCAGCCTGGTCTACAGAGCTAGTCCAGGACAGACTCCAAAGCTACAGAGAAACCCTGTCTCGAAAACCCCCACCCTCCCCCCCAAAAAAGAAAAAAGATTACATTGTTACAATGTCTTCACATACAAACTCACACAGAATGTAAGAAAATCAGTTTTATTTTTAAACTTACCTTAATAAATCTACCCACAATCTGAGATGTGTATTTAGGCAGCTGTTGTACTTTGCCAAGTAATATCAAAGACACTAAAATATACTTTTTGTATGATTCCAACATGATATGGCTGACGGCCATGGCCGGAGTAGTAATAGCCTGAGCAAAAGAAGAACGGTAGTGTGAGAGATGGCATAGCGCAGCAGGAAACGTCAACTGAGCACATGTACACTTACTAGAAAACGACAAGACTTAAATGTCCATTATTAGTAGGATTTTTTACTACTTCTATTTATTCACTGTGTGTTCACATGTGCATACACTAGTGAATATTTAGGGTCAAAGGACACATCCGTGGGAGTGACTCTCTTCCCACCATGTGGCCCTTAGGACCAAACCCCAGTCAGGAGGCTGGGCAAGTACCTTTACCTGCTGAGCCATTATTTTAAGACGAGGAGGTATGAACAGTCCCCAACTACCTTAAAGTCTGCTCTGAGTTTTCTGCAGTTGGGGAAATGGAGTAGGTCAGCTCATCCCCAGAGCAATGCAGAAGCCTCACTCTGGGAAAACAATCTTGATCAAGTTGTCTCCGCTGCCAGGTTCCGTATATAACACTTCTGTTTGTTTTTGAGATAGACACTTGCTATGGTCCATGGCTGCCCTGGAAATCAAGAAGTGCCTACCGAGCTCCTGTGCATATGCCAGCATTTGTGGCTTGTGGCAGCTTTATTGATATATAACTCAGAGTACAAAATTTACATCTTTTTTTTCCCCTGAGACAGGCTGGCCTGGAACTCACAGAGATCTGCCTGGCTCTGCCTTCCGAGTGCTGGGATTAAAGGCGTGCGCCACTGCCCAACACAAAATTTACACCTTTGAAGTATATTGATTCAGTGGTTTCCACTACCTTTACTAGGTTGCAATACTATTCTCATTACCTAATTCCTGAGCCCCCAATCCCTCATAAAGAAACCCCTATTCATCTTTCCCCTTACCCACAACCTCAGGCATCCATACTCTACTTTCTGTCTCTGGACACTTGAACAAAAGGCTTCATAATAGGTGATCTTTTGTGACTGACTTCTTTACCTAACAAATGTTCAATCCTGAGGCCAGCACCTCCCTTCTTTACGTGGTTAAATGATTCTGTGGATGGATGTTCTTCAGCTGATGAGTATGCTGGGCTGTTCCTACCTTTTTGTTTACATCTTTTTATGTGCACAGTGTTTTTTTATTTCTCTTGAATATATTCTTAGGAGTGAAACTGCTTGGTCACATGCTTAATATTATAATTATTTTTGTTTGTCTTTTGATGTTAGAATTCAAGCCAAACCTTGAATTTATGAGCAAGGCAGACACTCCTCCATTAAGCTGAGCCTTCAGATCCTGAGCTTTATCTTAACTGCCAAACTCTTTCCTGAAGTGCCTGTCACTCTGCAATCCTGTCCACAATTATGAGAGTCCTAAATTCCCCAAATCCTTGCTAACACTGTTACTGCCTATCTTTTTAAACCTTAGCTCTCCTAGTATGTATGAACCAGTAACACTCTGAGATTGTTCTGATCACACAAGTTCAGAACCACATTACAGGCTTTAGAGAACTGATTACCTGCTCATAAAAGTAGAGTGCTCTTTCAAAGTTCTTCAGTCCCGTATAGATCATCCCTCCATAATAGTAGTAGCACAGAAAGTGTTTTGCATCATAGGCTCCATTCTCTTTACAAATATCCATCATATCCACATCAAGATATGGAAGGGCAGGTTTAAAGCACTTTGCTAATAAACAAAGCTATAAAGAAATTTGTATTAAATCATTTTAAATTTCACCATGGCAGATTTAAAAGAAAATTCAGAGTCCAAAATTTTAGGATAATATTATTTTGCTTTACAGTTGGTTAATGACATAAAATTAACACATATTTCATTTTTCTTAATCCTCTAGAATAAGAAAGGATTTCCTGATGGGTGTGGTCATTCACACCTGTAACCCTCAGGAGGCTGAAGCAGAATTGCTGCAAATTCAAGGCCAACCTGGCCTAAAGAGTAAGATTCTATCAAATCATTGAAATGGGACCCTGTGGCGTGTAGCCCTGCAAGGTCTAATGGAGGCCCCAGTTAGAGACTCAGAAACTCTGTTTGGCTTCACATCTGCCATGTCATTTCTTGTCCAGAGCCATCTGTCTTGACACCCAAGGGTTGAGGGATGGAACACCACCCCACCTCACCCAGTCTCTGGAAAGCCTCTGGCATTTTGGTGAGTTCTGTGAAGGTAGGAGTCGACCAGGGGGTTTGGAGCACATGTTGGAGCTGCCTGTGGGTCAACAAACTCCAGATGGCAGAATCACCAACTGTGCTCGCAGCTGGTTGAAAACTCCAGGGAATTGATGGGAATGTGCCTGAACCACCAGCTAAGTGGTCAGCAGCAGTGGGCTTTGTGGGACTCACAGGAAGAGGTTTTAAGGACGGACAGACTGCTGCAGCCTAGCAATGCAAGGGCGCATCTTCTGCTCCAGGGAACTCTGGATGAATCAAGTCTCAACTTGTTCCTCCTTCAGGGTCCCATCTCAATGATTTCTGTCTCTTCTGGACTGGGGGTTGTGGTTCCATTTTTTTTTTTTTTTTTTTTTTTTTTGGTTTTTCAAGACAGGGTTTCTTTGTGCAGCTTTGCGCCTTTCCTGGAACTTGCTCTGTAGCCCAGGCTGGCCTCAAACTCACAGAGATCCGCCTGGCTCTGCCTCCGGAGTGCTGGGATTAAAGGTGTGCGCCACCACTGCCCGGCCCAATTCTTTTTTTGTTTGTTTTTGGGGACAGGGTTTCTCTGTGTAGCTTTGCCCTTTCCTGGAACTCACTCTGAAGACCAGGCTGGCCTTGAACACACAGAGATCTGTCTGCCTCTGCCTCCTGCGTGCTGGGATTAAAGGCAAGTGCCACCACTGCCCAGCATGGTTCCAATTCTTTTAACATCCCCTCCCCAAGATTGCCTGTACCTCAGGCTAGCTATCAGTTCAATATGTAACAGAATGACCTTGATCTTGCCTCTAATTCCCAGGTACAGGTCTATAGATGAGTATGAGTATTGTCTAGGATTATTTGATTACAGAATTTCTCTGTGTAGCTTTTGCAGTTATTTGATTTTTTTTTTTTTCCCTTCAAGTTGCTTCTTAGCAATTTGACCTGTTTGGGGGTTTTAGTTCGGGGAGTGGCAGATTGATAAAATTAATTGAGAAATAAAATTACTTTAAAAAAAAAAAAAGATTCTATCAAAACAGAGAAGAAGCCAGGCAATGGTGGCGCATGCCTTTAATCCCAGCACTCAGGAGGCAAAGGCAGGCAGATCTGTGAGTTCGAGGCCAGCCTGGTCTACAAAGTAAATTCCAGGACAGCTAGGGCTGTCACCCAGAGAAACCCTGTCCTGGGGGGGGGGGGGTAAAAATAAAACCAAGTGAAAACACTAACACTAAGGTAGAACAAATCACAGATGAATTGAAAATCAGAATTCCACAGACACAGTTCAGTACCCATCCACCACTCATGGGTTTCTGGATGAGCGAACAGTACTCATTTTCAATTCACTGAACTAGTAAAACAAAAACAGACCAGTACTGCCTTCAATTCCAGCACTTGGGAGGCAGAGGCAGATCTCTGTGAATTTGAGGCTAGCCTGGTCTACAAAGAAAGCTCCAAAACAGCCAGAGCTACAGAGAGAAACCATGTCTCGAAAAACCAAAACCCAAAACAAATGTGCAAGTACACAAGGAATGTAATGTATCCAAACAACCGCAACAGTGGAGATGTCTGCAGACTCTAAAACTTAGATAAGGGGCTGGAGAGATGGCTCAGTGGTTACGAACACTAACTGCTCTTCCAGAGGTCCCAGGTTCAGTCCCCAGCACTCACATGGCAGCTTACAACTATCTGTAACCCCAACTCTGACGCCCTCGCTCAGGGAAAATATCAATGTACATAAAATAACAACAAATAAGTTATTTTAAAAAAATGAAAAAAATAAAAAATAAAAATTAGGTGTAACCAGGTATTGTGGTGCACGCCTTTAATCCCAGTATTTGGAGGCAGATGGAGGTAGATCTCTGTGAATCTGAGGCTAGCCTGGTTTACACAATGAGTTCCAGGACAGCTAGAGCTTATGAAGAGTGGTCCTATCTCAAAAAACAAAACAAAAAACCCAATAATAATAATCAAATCAAGTAAGAACTAGGTATATGCTATCCCTGTCACAAAAGCACTTTGAAAAATGAAAGATGTAAGAAAAAGAACATGTGTTGGTAGTCCACACCACAAACACTCCACGCACGGTTTAGCTCCAGTGCAACCTACTCATATTACGGACAGCTGTGGAGCATAATTCACATCACATATTCATCTCCAAGATGCATTAAATAGGAAAAATCAAAATATATGGAAATCCACACATTACTGGGATTTGTGGGCTTTGTTTTGTTTTTTAAAGAAAAAGTAGGTGTATACACTTGCTTGTATGTGTAAAGGATTTTTAGAAGAAATGCACAAGAAAGTATTAACAAAGACTGTAGGGAAGAGGGGCTGGCTAAAGAAACCCACCCTGACCCTGGAGCCCAGAACTAAGGAAATATGGTTCAGATCAGAGCCATCTGTGCCCCTGGCCAATCGACCTATGAAACCAACCAATCACAGAGCAGGAAAGTAGCACCGTGACCCTGAAGCCCAGAACCAGGGAAAGACACACAGCCTGGGTTTGGAACCTAAGCCAGAGAAAGGAACACTTTCTCCCCAAACCCAGAACCAAGAAAACGTGCCTGACTGAAACCAGTACCAAAGAAACACTCTTGGAATCAGTCAGTGAAAGAAATATGGCCTGGCATTAGAATTAGTATCAAAAAGCCAAGAAAAGCCAGTGAAAGAAACACAGTTTGGCTCTGAAATCAGGACAATCTCTGCCCCTAGCCCACAAAGCTGACTAATCCCTAGGCAGAAGAAAAAAACAAAACAAAACAAAACAAAACTAACCAATCCCTGGTTGACTCTGCCCCAAGACATCCTATACAAACCACCCTGCCTGGTCAGTTGTGGGCTGTTCTCTCCACCCTGGCAGAGGTGGCTACTCTCCTGGACTCCTCCTTCCCAAATAAATCTCTTTCTCAAAGGAGTTTTGGGTGTGAAGATCTTCATTCACTGGTGCAGAGAAAAACCTTGCTAAGATGTCCCATGAGCTGAACAGAAAAACCTTGCTGAAACGTCCCTCAGTGGACAGAGCAAGGGGAGCTGAAAAAGTAACACTTTTCTCTGGAGCCATATATCCAGGGGTTTCCCCTTTTGCAGAATGAAGCAAAAGAAGCAACATCTTAGACGGAAGAAGAAGCAGAGCTCTGCGGGGAAGCCCCCTAAGTGGGGACAGAGCAAAGCTCAGCTGTAGCGGCTCTCCAGGGGAGGAGCAGGACTGTTATATCCTGCAGGGAGGCCATTCCCCACCACACCAGGTATAGCCTGACTCTCCCAAACAGGATCCCTTCCCTGCTGGGCTGTCCCAGCAGCTGGAGGTATCTGGAATACCTCGGCCTCCAGCTCCAACCATTGCCTGACTCCCCAAGTGGCCAGGATACTTCTCCCTCAGAGTTGCAAAACTCCCATTTTGGTGCCAAAATCCAGGACCAAACCCACAGAGCTGCAACAAACTTACTTATAAAGGTTTTCTCTGAAAAGAACTGTGGCTAGCAACAGTGGCAGGGAGACCTCATCACACATCCTCACCTTTGGGGAGTCTTTTGGACTTTGAGTTACTTAGATAAAGATAAATAAAAAATGTATCAAGACATAAAAGGTTGCCTGTGTTTTTTACTCTAAGTTTGATAATTTAGTGAACAGAAAATGACTTAAATTTTAAAAATGCTACAACCGTTATGATGATCCTATTCAAAAGCCCCATCCCCCATATTTCAACCCCTACAAGACACTCTACACCCATTATCTCTACACCACATGTGTCCATGAACAGCCTCACACCAATACCAGGTGTTACCACATACTTGCTGCATACCTGGCAGAGATCAGCATGGACGGAGGTCAGCTGGTTCGTATTCATCTGCATCTTGTCTATGGCTTGCTTAAGGATGCCAATTCCTCGAAGAGGCTGTCAGAAATGACATCTCTTTCAGATAAGTTCTCAAAGTTGGCAGCACATTGGATCTTATGTTGTCACTTACAAATAAAAAACAACACTAATTGATAGGTTCCTTCCATAGCAATAAGGTTTCCATACTATGTCAGGAAACGTCTGCCTCTATTTAGTCAGAAAGTGTTTTGATACGTTTCTTGGAATACTTAATTTCAGTATCATTTTTAAATCAACTGAGTATCAGTAATAAACTGTATTATTTTCTTGAGGGTGGGGAGGAGATTGTTCAGTTGGTAAAGTTCTTGTCATATAAGTATCAGGATCTGAGTTCAATCCCCTGAATCCATGGAAAAGCTGGATGTGACAGTACATACTCAGAATTCCAGCACTCAAGAGCCAGAGATAGGAGCATCTCTCCGGCTTTCTTGCTAGCTAGCTAGTCATGGTGCTAGCATGTTTTCAGAGTATTAGCCCTAAAGACTCAATTTATAACCACGTATCATGAGCAGACTGCTTCCCAACCCCAGTTACAAACAACAGTATGCAGCTTTAAGTGAGGCACAACTCTGGTCAGAATATGAAGCTAAAAATACCTACATAAATTTACTGCTTTTTCAATAAAGAGGTATGGTAACAGCTCTCCTCTTCTCTCCCCCACCACCCAGAAAAGACACAGTAGTATTAACCATCCCCAAGACAGGGATGCATAGCCCAATTTAACCTTGAACTAGATATGTATCCAACGATGACCTTGAATGCATGATCCTCTTGCCTCTACCTTCCAAGTGCTGACACGACTAAGTTTTTGTTGTTGTTGTTTGATGTGTACAGGTTTTTCTGCCCGCATGGATGTCTATGTACCACATGAGTACCTGGTGCCCTGGGTGCCCTAGAGCCAGAAGATTGGATTCCCTGAAACTGGAGTTATATTTAGTTATAACTCACTATGTAGATGCTTGGAATCGAACTCAGGTCATCAGCCAATGCCCTTAACCACTGAGCCACCTTTCTATCCCCACAGCTTCTAACCAAACTGTTTAGTGCTCCTACAGAATATTCCTACAGAATATCAAAGGCTCCTTCTGCCTTCAGCCTCCTAGCCCTAAAGTTCATTTTCAAATAAAAAAGAAACACCCAAATCATAATTTGTGCCAAAGGCAAAGTCTACGAACCATTGAAAGTGAAAGCAAACTAAAGAAAAAAAACGGAGTATCAACCTAAGCTCTGAGGTCTGCATGTGCCATAGAGAACATCAACCACACAGATGACCACATCTGGCTAGTCTGTGGTTTTGTGAGAGCATTATCTTAAGATCCATTTTCAAATGCTGACCATCTTCACTGTGGTCTATGAGAATGTCTGGAGAGCCCCCACTGAAGTATTTAAGGAACAAATATCTAAACTGAATTTCAATGGGGGGGGGTAGTAAACAAGTGCAGGGAACGCTAACATTTGGAGAATCTAAGTCAAGAGCATAGAAGTCTTTATACTATCCTTTCAGCATTTTAGAAAGTGAAAATCATAATTAAAAGCTAAAAGGAAAAAATAAAAATAACATCATTATAATACAAAGGGCACTAATTGGTAGTTTTTAGTTTGCTTTGTTTTTTTCTTCCTTCAGCACTGGGCATGGAGCCAAGTACCTCATACATGCCAAGCAACTGCTCTACCACTGAGCCACATCTCCAGTCCAGACTTGCAGCTTCAGAAACAATCCTCACCACCAGCCACCTCCCTGGAGGCATCACATCTAGCCAAAGGCTGCTCTCCAGGAACCACACATATTGGGATGCTGAGTACTAAACCTAGATGTTCACTATACTAGTTCACGAGTCAAACACACACTTTAACAGAACTATGAATACTTGAATAACATTTCTTACCTGTTTTCTTTCCACAAGTGCATTTGTTAGCTGATGGCAAAGCCCAGCAACTAGATGTAACAATAACAAAAACAATAACAAAATATTGAAAATATAAACACTACAAAGGAAAATACATTCAGGAAGAGGAAATATTATTAGCTTACACGTATCTGTTGCATATCGAATGTGCTCGCCATTACAAGTACTAATGAAAAGCTGAACCTGTGAGAATAGTGTTTCAAAGTCAGGAACACTGGGCATCGAAAACTTCACAAACCTAGAATGGAGAGAAAAAGAACCAAATTATCTTGTATTTCATATAGTAAAGGACAGAAACAACTTAAACCTGAAGTCCATCCTACCTCTGTGAGATTAAGTATCACAGGACTGGAGAGATGGCTCAGTGGTTAAGAGCACTTGTTACTCTTTTTTTTTTCTTTTCTTTAAAGATTTACTTATTATGTTTACAGTATTCTGCCTGTGCGTGTTCCTGCAGGCCAGAAGAGGGCACCAGATCTCAGTACCCTGTGGTTGCTGGGAATTGAACTCAAGACCTCTGGAAGAGCAGTCAGTGCTCTTAACCACTAAGCCATCTCTCCAGGGCCTTCTTGCAGAGGACCTGGGTTCAAGTCTCAGAACTACATGATGGCTCATAACCATAACTTCTTTTTTTTTAGGGGATCTGATACAATCTTCTGATCTCCACAGGCATCAAGGATGCAAGTGGTACACATATATACATGCAGGCAAAACACTCATACCAAAAAAAAAAAATATTAAGAAAAAGAAAAACAAGCTGGGCAGTGGTGGCACATGCCTTTAATCCCTGCACTTGGGAGTCAGAGGCAGGTGAATCTCTGATTTCAAGGCCAGACTGACTGGTCTATAGAGTAAGTTCCAGAACTACACAGAGAGAAGTCCTGTTTGGGGGAGGGAATAATAATAATAATAATAATAATAATAATAATAATAATAATAATAAATTAAGTCTCAGAATTCACCAAATATTCCTGGCCTGTTTTTTTTCCCCCTCCTCACAATACAGAACAAAGATACAAACAGAGGTTAAGGAAAATATCCTTCAAATAGGACAACATTCAGAATAAAAAAACTTACTTTTTTTAGACAGGGCCTCTCTACAGAGCCCTCTCTGGGTGTCCCAGAACTCACGATGTAGAACAGGCTGACCTCAAAATCACAGAGACCCACCTATTTTCTGCCTCCCAAGTGCTAAGTTTAAAGGTGTGCACCCCTAGGCCAGGTTCAGAATGGAAAAACTCTTAGATGAAGTTAATCATTAGGTTATATAATACCTAGGAATAACTGAATCTAAACTTTTAAAAAATATTTATTTATTTATTATATACACAGAAGAGGGTGCCAGATCTCATTACAGATGGTTGTGAGCCTCAGAACCTCTGGAAGAACAGCCAGTGTTCTTAACCTCTGAGCCATCTCTCCAGCCCTGAATCTAAACTTTTATCACCTATCCAATGTAATTGGGTTTTTTGTTTGTTTCTTTGTTTTCTTTAAGCCCCAATGTGATCAGGACACTTACTCAGTTAAGAATCAGTTCCTAGCCAGGTAGCATGCCTTGGAGGCAGTGGCAGGTGGGTCTGAGTTTGAGGCCAGCCTGGTCTACAGAGCGAGTTCCAGGACAGCCAGGGCTGTTACACAGAGAATCCCTGTCCTGAAGAACCACAAAGAATGAGTTGCTCAGGGCCACTGAGGTGCTCAGCAGGTAAAGGCAGTTGCAGCCAAGCCTGACAACCTGAATTTGATCCCCAAGAGTGACATGGAGGAAGGAGGGTCCTATGACCTCTATCATGTGGAACAAACGTACGTGCCCCTCCTCCACACAAAATAAAATACACATCATTTTATTTAGTCTCTTGTTACTTTTCTTGTTTTGGAGAGAAAGTACTCAACTAAGGCAAAGAGGGGGATGGTGTGGTAGGAGGCTGAGGCAGTAGTGCAGGTTCAAGATGCCGTGGCTGGTTGGATGCCATTTCTGCCTGGAATACTGAAAGAACTAGCTGATAGTTTACCTACCTTCATCTACACAGTCCCACTTAACAATGTCACTTTATGTTCTGTAATTATGAAGGTGTACCAGAAACAATTTCAACAAAGCACTGTGATTTCCACCTGATAAAAGGCAGAAGTTCAGGGCTCCACGTTCCGAAAGTGAAAGAATATAGATTTAAGTGAGGCTTCAGACACAATTTCAAGGTTCTTTTCACACAGTATCTACATATAACTGAAATACAGTGGTAAGACACCATACAGCATCAAAATGTTTTCATGGTTATAGGCACTAACACTAGGAAGACTAAGGCAGGAAGATATGAGTTCAGGATCAGACTGTACTAAATGGTGGGCCAGTGAGATGGCTCAGAGGGTAAGGGTGCATACAGCCAAGGCTGAGGACTGAACTCGATCCCTGAAACCTCACAACAGGAAAGAACCAACTCCCACAAGTTGTCTCTGACCCTGCACATGCATGTAAACACACACAAACAAATATATGTAAAAAGTATGTTTTTACATAGATCTTAAATATACATACTATCTGCTCTTTCATCTTTTTAAAAAATTCCTTTTAAAAATACAGAATTTGGGCTGGAGAAATGGCTCAGTGGTTAAGAGCACCGACTGCCTTTCCAAAGGTCCTGAGTTCAATTCCCAGCAACCACATGGTGGCTCACAACCACCTGTAATGAGATCTGGTGCCCTCTTCTGGCCTGCAGGGAAACATGCAGGCAGAATACTGTATACATAATTTAAAAAAATAAAATAAAATAAATAAAAAATAAAATAAAAATAAAAATACAGAATTCCTGGGGGCTGGAGAGATGGCTTGGTGGTTAAGAGCACTGGCTATTCTTCCAGAGGACCCAGGTTCAATTCCCAGCACCCACATAGCAGCTCACACCTGTCTATAATTCCAGTTCCAGGGCTTCTGATGCCCTCACACAGACCTACACACCAACACCAATGCACATAAAATAAATAAGGAAAAAAAAAATACAGAATTCCTAGTGTGACTGGGGCCAGATATTTATTATTTTAAATGCCCTGACAACATCCCCATTTATATATACTACAACAGCAAAACAAATTCTGTGAGACATTTTTACAAGGAACTCCAGTTACAATAGGTTTAAAAATTTGTGGCAGGCCATAAGAAGATAGGTCACTAACTATAGTCCACAGTTTCCTATTCTATTGTCTACCTATTTTCTTTCTAAGTTAGAAAAGGTGGGTAAGTCTCTGAGACAAATGCAAATTATAATGCCTAGGGTTGTAAAAGCCAATCATTTTTTAAAAGACATTTCCAAGGGGCAAAATGGCTCAGAGGTTAAAAACACTTGCTGTTCTTGCAGAGGACCTTAGTTCAGTTTCAAACACCCATGTGAAGTGGCTCACATCTGCCTTTGACTCCAGCTCCTCTTCTGTCTTCTAAGGGCATCACCAACATATACACATACATTTTTTAAAAAATTTAAAAAAAATTTCAAATTGTATAAACACAAACAATGAGTCAAAATGATGAAACTGGAAGCTGGAGAGTTCACTCAGCAGTTAAGAGAACCTGTTTCTCTTGCAGAGAGCCTGGATTAGATTCAGTGCCCACATGGTGGCTCACAACCACCCATAACTCCAGTTTCAGGGGAATACAACACCCTCTTCTGACTTTTGTGTGTACCAGGAATGCATGCAGTACACATCTGTATATGCAAGTGAAATACTCACACTCATAAAATCAATAAATCTTGGTTGTGCTGTGGTGGTGCACACTTTTAATCCCAGTTCTCAGGAGGCAGAGGATCTTTATGAGTTTGAGGCCAGCCTCATCTACAAAGCGAGTTCTAAAACATACAGAGTTGTTACACACAGAAACCCTGTCTTGAAGAACCTTAAAAAAAAAAGTCAATAAATCTTTCAAAAAATGATAAAGCTGGAGCCAGGTGTAGTGGTGCACACTAATCCCAGGTGTAGTGGTGCACACTAATCCCAGCATTCAGAGACAGAGGCAGGTGGATCTCTTAGTTTGAGGCTAACCTGATCTATATAGTGAGTTCCAGGACAGCTAGGGCTACAGAGAGACCTTGTCTTCAAACAAACATGAAAGTGAACAAAATATAATACACACACACACACACACACACACACACACACACACAGGTGCACGCTAGAAAGTGCAGATTGTAACAAGCACAAAACTATAAAAGAAAAAAAGAAAGCGCCTTACAGAACAGCAAGGACACCCAAGGAGTGTTCTTGAACATCTAGAGCCCCAAGCACAGTGTCCAAATGGGACAAGTTCTTCGCAAGCAGTTCTCCACTCTTGTTGATCAGCTCACAGAGCTGAGTCATTTGCCCTGCAAAACAGAACAACATGAGTTGCTGAGTTAGGGTGCTAACCAAACTAAAGAACTCCATCCAGACTTCCTTCTCAAAGCTCAAGTACTTAGAGATAATTTTTTAAAAAGATTTATTTATTTATTATGTATACAGTGTTTTGTATACAGATCTCATTACAGATGGTTGTGAGCCACCATGTGGTTGCTGGGAATTGAACTCAGGACCTCTGGAAGAACAGCCAGTGCTCTGAACCGCTGAACCATCTCTCCAGCCCAATTTGTTGTTTTTTTTTAAAAAATTTTTGAGACAGGGTTCTCTGTGTAACAGCCCTGGCTGTCCTAGAACTCTTTCTGTAGACCAGGCTGGCCTCAAACTCACAGAGATCTGCCTGTCTCTACCTCCTGAGTGCTGGGATTAAAGGCGTGAAACTTAAAGAGGATCTGTTGTGTCTTCCTGTACTGGGAAGGACCAGAACAAACAACTTGCCCATGCCTCAAAACTCAAAGTGTCAGAGAAAACACTTTCCAACTCCCTCTAGTCCCCAAAGCCAGAAACAGACGTCCTATCACTCCCTCTCACAGCCAAACAGCACTTCATTTATTCCCCAAGTTCCTCAGCTCCACTCCGTTCCCTCTCATGTCTTAAGCTGACTTTATCACTTCTCATATGGATACATCTTCTACACGGCATGCCTACTTAGATCTTTGTTCCAATGTGAAAATTCAATCAAATTACACCAAAGTCTTTTACACACCTAGCGGTGGTGGCACGCGCCTTTAATCTAGGCACTCAGGAGGCAGAGACAGGCAGATCTCTGGAAGTTTGAGGCCAGCCTGGTCTACAGAGTGAGTTCTAGGACAGTCAGACTACAAAGAGAAACCCTGTCTTGAAAAACAAAAACAAAACAGGACAAGAATTCCAAACACATCAGCTCATCTTCCAGAGCCAATTTAGTACCTGGTTTCTGCAGTTTCTCTAGCCACACCTCTACTTCTATCCCCACAACCCACGCTTCAATCACACCCCACTGAGAAAAATCAACACTCCACATTCTCTCCTCTTGGTGCTTCTATACATACAATCTTCCATTCAGCCATCAGCTTAGACAGTCTCTGAACACATACACATTCCCTGGGACTAAACTATCTGCCCTCTCTGCCCTCCCTGAACTACAAAGGATTGTGGTGGCCAAGTAATTCAAAGTCAAGTCAAGTGTGAGGGACTATGCTACTTCTCTAGTTGGAGAATAAAGTGCCTACTACAGCTTGTTGAATTAATCTCCAAACTGACCAAAAAAAAAAAAAAAAAAAAAAAGTCCCATTTAATAATAGTGTTATAGTGTGGCTGGGGGTGGTGACACATCTTTAATCCCAGCACTCAGGAGCAAAGGCAGGTGGATCTCCATAAAATTTCAGACCAGCCAGGATTACATAGTGAGACCCTGTCTCCAAAACAAACAAAAACATAAATACGTGTTTATAGACAGCATGTTTATAATGCAAAATTTAACAGAAACCTCTTCATTCAGATTCCATACTCCAGCCACCTTTATCTTTCCTCAGAAGCAAATCAGTGCTATCAACGAATGCCTTACATATCCTTCTAGAGATAGCCCACATGTAAGGGAGTGCTTGCCCATGGATGCATACAGTTTCTCTTTATTTCTGTGAGACAGGGTTTCTCTGTGTAACAGCCCTGGCTGTCTTGGAGCTCACTCTGTAGACCAGGCTGGCCTCACACTCAGAGATTCTCCTGCCTCTGCCTCCCAAGTGCTGGCTAAAGGTGTGCATCACCACCAACTGGTTGATTGTATTTTAATTGTCTGTATGTGGGTATGTGCATGTAAGCGAAGGTGCCCAAGGAGACCTGAAGAAGGTATTGTGTATTGGATTCCCTGGAGCTGATGTTATGAGTAGTTGGGAGTCACTGAACAATGCTAGGAACTGAACTCAGGTCTTCTGAAGGGTAGTTAGTGTTTCCCAAGCCATTCTCCAGCCCCGGCTAACTTGTTTATTTAGAGATAGGGGTCTCACTGTGTAGTGCTGGCTGGCCCTGAACTCAAGAGATCCACCCCACCTCTGCCTCTAGAGTGCTGACTGGGATTAAAGAAGTACACTGCCACACTCCTGTTGTGTGGTATTCTGTTTGTCATGGCTGCTGCTCTGCTTCTTTGATCTTTCAGACAAGCTTTATTTGTCAGAACACAAACAAAATTATCACCCAATACGCTCCCACTTTACTTAACTTTAATCCTATTTGTGCGGTATAGATAAATGATATATTTAAAAAAACAAAACAACTCACAAGTATGTAACTGGCCTGTGAGCTTAATGAGGAAACGAGAATTACTATTTATTTTGCATGGTTTCATACAGTATCATCTAAACCTTATAACAGCACCCCGACACACCTCCTATCTCTCTCTTTTACAAACGGAGATGAGTCTAACCTCACAGACACTTCCAGGATGTCAACAACAGCTTGTAGTGATACTTATTGTATCCCATGAGAAGCACTGTCTCAAGCATTTTCCTCGCTTTCTCCACTCAATTCCCTCAACTCTATTAAGGAGAGATCACATTATTCTGGCTCAAGATTATGTGTGTTCAAGTGATTAAGATGAATGAACCAGACAGCATGTAAATTAAGGGAAAAATAAAGTAACAATTCTACGCCCTAGAAATGCAGTCTGACAAGTGAGGGCTCCCCTGGGGTTCGGTACGACCGAAAGGGAGCGGAGGATTCCGAGCGTGCGCTGCTGGCCAGCCAAGGCTCGAGCCTCCGAGCCAAGGAGCCCAGAGAGGCGTCTCCTCCAGCCGCTCCAGAGGCCTGGACAGGGTGGCCAGACCGGCAGGACAGACCGGGCGTTTAACCAATCACCGAAAAGAAGGGACGGCCAAGGGACCAATGGCTGTCCCGGAATGCCTCTAGCGGAAGTCACGCCCCCAAACTGTCAAGCGGCGCACGGTGGCAGGGGCCCGAAAGCCAAGGGAGGGGGCATAGGGGGAGGGGAAGGAAAGTCCCCAGAGCCCGAGACAGGGCAAGGCGACGGCGGGGACTACAGCGCCCGACAGCACGAGGAGTGCTGCTCGCCGCCGTGCGCTCCAGCCCTAAGTACCGAGACCCGAGCAGCTCCGCGGGAGAGGCTGGAGCTAAAGGCGGTCCCAGCATCCGCACCGGCGCCGCGGCGTGCAGGCCCAGCCCTGCGGCACAGGCCCTACCTTGAGCTGAGAGCTGTCGGACACTGTTCACGAACTGCTCCAGGGCAGACGCCATGCTTCCCCGCTGGAGGCCCAAGCAGCAGAGGTGGCTGGCTCGCGCGGGAAAAGGCCGCCGCTCTGGGAGGTGGGGCCCCTCGACCCACCAAAGCCTTGAGGAAGGCACGTCACTTCCGCCGGCCAAGCACCGCGAGATCTCACCTGGCTGAGGACCCCCCCTCCTGTCTCTATGGAAACAGTTCCGCTAGTCGCCGGAAGTTAGTTTCCCTCCCTCGCCTCTCCGTGTCGAGCGCTTGTGAAATCTTGCATTAAATGGAAATAATTGAGAAAGGAAGGAATAATATTTAAGCACAAAACATCTGGGCCCAGTTTTGCTAAGAATGGCCGAACATTTTTCACCTAGCTACATACTTCTGACAGCTCCATTGTCACTTCCGGAAATGTTTTTTGTTTTTTGCTGGAGTCAGTTGGACTGGGTTTGGAACCGTTTTTAACCACTTAGCAGCTGTGTGGTTGAGTGGCTAGCTTGTCTCTTGTTTTTACCACTTGTAAAACTCTCAGGTGGTTTTTAAAAAAAGCCGGAGAGAGATGGCTCAGTAGATAATGGTGCTTGCTGCCAAGCCTGATTGATGCTAAGCGGTGCAAGAACGGCTCCTTTTCTCTGCCAATTAAAGAACTACAAGGCAGGAAAAAAGTATTACTAATGAACCAGGCAGCCTCCATCTTAGGCTTACAAGCCATTTTACGGTAAAGACAAACTAGGTTCATTCCTCTTTATAATTAAACCTGTTTTTCGAGGATTGGGCGATGCCCCACCTTAATTACAAGTGGTTCTGTACTGCCTGTTCCAGGAAAGAACAACCATGCCTTTGTTTCAAAAAGTTGTTTAAATAACCATCTTGCAACCCTACCTTTGTGTGAAAAGGTTGTTATGACTACCTGTTGTTATGGCTACCTCGTTAGACCACCTTGCAATCCGCGTAGCAATCATGTCTTTCAAGATAAAAAAAGCTTGCTTTAATTAATTTGGCCATGATGATTTGGGTCAGTAGTCTTTTCTCCTCAAATCTTTGGGATTAACATTACCATAAATCTTGGGGCATCCCAGCAGAGCCATCAGATGGTGAATGGGAATCAGAGTGCCCCTTTCGATTTCTTGGTTAACAAAAGAGTTTATGAATAGACACTGAAATAACCCAGACGAGAAAATCATGAATCACCACACCTTCTTCAGCCAATTAATATAATGAGTCCTCTAGTTGGCTCATGAAGGGCAGGCTCATGCCTGGGAGAGGCCCTTGGTGCTAAGCAAAGCCAGGTAAGGTTTTTAAAGTCAGAGGCTGCAATTACATCACCACTGGTGCAGGCCCAGAGTTCTTTGTTTTTGTTTTTTACAGTGTGACCTTTGATCTGAGAGGATGGCAGGGTTGCAGCCATCTTAGAGAAGGGTCAGACTGGGGGCCACAGGCCCTGGGAAACCCACCAGAGGATGTGCTGCCCCTCCATCCTTAGGCCCTGGGAAACTCATCAGAAGATGTGATGTCCCTAGACCCAGACAATTAGGGACTGCACACCAGACATTTCCTGCCATAACCTAAAGGATATGGTATACAACATAACTGGCATAATAAAGTACCAATTGTGTCCTATGGGATGTTTTCTGCTGTTATAGATTGTATACCATAGCTATCAGAGGGAATGAGTTTCCTGCAAATAAAAATGGGATGTCTGTCTAGCAGAGGAAATGGGTCTGCTGGCAAAATAGATACAATAACATAGACTTCTAGAGGAGATGACGATTTCCTTGCAGCTGCAACTCTCCAATCAGTTCAAACCAAGCGCCTCTAACCTGAAGTAAGCACCAATCCTGAGTTTGTAACTATGTAAGAGTTGGAATTCCCCAAGGCCCCCTACCCTAACCATTACAGAAACCCCTGCTTCATTGCTACTCAGGGTCTCTCCTGCTCAACTGCTGCATCAGATGGACGGAGAGACCCGGGTTGACTCAAAAACAATAAAAAGACTCTTTGCTTTTGTATCGGATTTGATCTCTTGGTAGTCTTTTGTGGGACTGGGTACAACAGATCTTTAAAACATTAACAAGGCCCTTTCTCCAGCAGTGGTTCTCAACCTTCCTAATACTTGAGCCTTATAATACAATTCCTCATGTGGTGACCCCCCCACCATAAAATTATTTTGTTGCTACTTCATAACTGTAATTTTGCTACTGTTATGAATTATAATGTAAATATCTAATATGCAACCCAAAGGGGTCATGACCCACAGGTTAAGAACCACTTCTCCAGAGGAACCAAACTATTCTTATACACTGGGACCCTTTCTCAGCAGAGAATGAGGGCCTTTTTGGTGTTGTAAACCATTTTATCAAGAAGAGTGAGAAGCCATCTGTGTACAGACAAATGTGGCTCCCAAGTGGAGGAGGCACCCGGTCGCAGCTACCTGACCTTTTCAAGTCATTTCACATGCGCAGAAGCTCAAGAAAAGAGACCGGGAAGGAATGGAAGCTTGAGACCAATTTTATTAGCATTTAAAAGTAAAACCCTAGGGCAGGCAAGCTGTAAGTCTAGGGCTGCCTGGAAGGAAGGAGGAGAGTGAGAAGCAGCATAAATCTCTGAGCTCCGTGAGGCAGCGTGGAGGTCAGCTGTGGGATGGCAGGGAGCTGAGCAGTGAGGAGCTTTGGAAAGGAGGAAGAAGGAGTCACAAAGCATATTTAGATTCCGGCTAGAATGAATAAGAAGAAGAAGAGGAAGAAGAGTTTCTCCTTTCTGAGCCACCAACCTCGGGTGGCTTGGCTCCTAGAGGCTGCACTAGGGGGCAGAAATTCTGCAAAAGAAAAGAGCATCATCTCAAGATGACTCTGCCTTCTTAGAGATGGTGCCTAGCCAGGTTGTTGCAAAATTCTCCTACAGAGGCAGGTCACTAAAGCTCCCCGCCAGGAGGCAGCATTTATTTGTGCTTGCACTAACTCAGTGGATTCACATTCAAAGACCCAGCCCTAAGTATATAGCCTTATATACTCATTAGTTTTCCATTACATTTTAGGCCCTTTGTCACCCTTAGGTGACAACATACATTTTGGTTGAGTGGTTTATGTTACAGGGTTATGACAGACACTTTCTTTCTCTCTCTCTCTCTCTCTCTCTCTCTCTCTCACACACACACACACACACACACACAGAGAGAGAGAGAGAGAGAGAGAGAGAGAGAGAGAGAGAGATACTGATTATGTCACATTATTCCTTTGTTCTTGGGAGGCTCTTACCACATTCCTCCCCTTTGGTGCTTGGAACTCCCTCTTTGAGTTTAAAGAACATCATCTTGGTTTAAGGGTTTACATGAGTGGCCATCTTTTGACCATGGCCTCAATGAGGCTAGATACAGACTATTACTAGTAGAGACAGGCAGCATAGTGTATGTGAGGGGAGTGTGGCAAAGAGACTGCTGAACTGGCAGCTTCATTAGGGGGAAGGCTTTTATTGTGGGTAAGAGAGAGAACAGCCAGAGGTACCTGGAAGAGTCCAGAGCAGAAAAAGGAGAAACAGGCTGGACACAGCCAGGGCTAGGGAAGCAGAGAAAAGAGAATAGTAGGGGAGAGAGCAAGAGAGGGAACCGTAGAGTAGAGTGGGTTACACGGAGGATAAGTAGCTAGGAGAGCCCGTGAGCTGGAGCAGCCTAGGAGTGTGGGGTAGAGGTGGGGTCATAGGGGTCAGGATGCTAGCATGAGGTTTCGACATGTATAAAAAAAAAATATGTGGGAATAGGGACTGAGGGGGCCTGGAGGCCTCCATAGTTACATGTCAATGGAGAGCCATATGTCCCTTCTTCCAGAGGCAAAGGAAATTATTCCTTTTTGGAGGATGGGGAACTCATTTCCCAAGTTCCTGAGGAATTCTGGCTTTTATCTAACAACCAGAAATCCTTCTATTGTCCAGCTTGTGCTCATTTCTGGATATACACACTGCCTGAGACATAACAGATCAGTTCATCAAAGTCCCAAAAATCAAAAGTATAACACTTACAAAGGTTTGAATTCTCCTAAAGCTGAAAATCAATCCCCAAGCAATTCCCAGGGTTCCAGCCTTCCCAGGTCTGGACTGAGACACAGAGTGATTTTTCTCATTCCTTCTTTGATTTCTTCTATGACCCTTTCCTCATCAATCTATCTGTAAGCAGAAGTTGTTCAGGTTAAACTTGCCACAAACTTCTCCCTCTGAGGCAAGCAAACAATCTAAGGCTAAGGGATTCTGATAAACAGCATTGCACATTTCAGGTTCCTGCTTAGCCAGGAACCAATTTCTGTCTTCATTAGGGTTTCTATTGCTGTAGCAAAGATGGCAGAAAAGTTTCTCTGTATCTCCTCATAAAATGAATGGAAAACCTCAAGAAATGAGGCTTAGAGTGGGACTGTGACTCTTCTGAAATGCAATAGGGATCCAAGGTGTGTTACAGCTCTGAGGGGAAAGGCTTCCCCAATGGAAGTGTTACAGCTCTAAAGGGAAAGGTATCCTAGAAGTCTGGAGCCAAGAAACACCACAAAGTCACACCACACAAGAGACTTACTGGGAGACATACAAAAGGGTAGCTGCCCCTGTTGGAGTAAGAAGCAGCAGGGAACTGTTGAGCAGGAGACAGGCTTATATAGGGTTTCTTGGGGGAGGAGTTTTCCAGGGTGGGGATTGGTGAGATTTCAAGCCAAGCCCAGGAATGGGTGGGTCCACTTCAAACCTGGAAGTGGGCTTGGACCTTTTACCCTATACAAGGTCTTGATTACACCCAAGATAAAAACCATTTTGTGGCCATTCTCCCACCTCAAGTCTTCTGGATGAAGGATTGTTGTGTGACAAAACTTTTCCTGGAGAGATGTTATTATACACACGTGTGTTTAACCCAGATAAGGAGTCCACAACAGACCAAAAGTATGGATACCACTGAAGTCCAACCTGGTGAACCAATGCGTTTTATTGGGGTTACTTACAGGAGTATGGGGGAGGGGTTACTAACAGGTGCAGAAATGACTCAACAACAGTTGCATCACCAAGGCCCACCCCAGCATGGATGACAGCTCACAAAAGCTGGAACCTGGAGCACACTGCACAGCTTCAAGATAACTCAATGGGCTGGAGAGTGTCCTTTCCAGCTAACTCAGCTGTTCTAAACATCTTCCAAGCAACTAGTCTGGTCTCAGTCTTCTTTTCACCTTGGCTTGTATGAGAGTCTCAGCAGTCTTTATTGCTGACTCTAGAACAGAGGGGCCTAGTAAATCTGGTCCGTTTCAGGGACTTCCTGGAGCTATGCTGAATTGTTTACCTTCCTGATGGAGGAGCTTCCCTGCAGGATGAAATGTTTCAATCTTAGAGGAAACTGTTACACAACAAGGATAGTAAAATGAACAGGATTATGGGTTCACGATTTGTAGCTGGTGGTGGCAATAGACTTTGGAGGAGGGCTGTTTTATCTTTATCCTTCCAGGTGGTCCCTGAACCATAGCTCCAACAGGGGCAGTAACACCAGTAATGTGTGGCATATCCAGACATAACTAGAACTCCTCACACATGTACTGATCATTAAGCCTGTACTCTTGTTGCCAATGTAGACTCACACATGATTCACTGTAAGTCGGCTGAGTGGTACTTATAGTACTACACATGTCAAAACATAAGGATACCGGCTATATTTGGGGTCAATAACTTGTATTCAGTTAGTCCTGTTCCACTGGGCCATTTCCAGATTTCTATGTACTTCTCAATGGGGGAGTACTGTAGGTTAAAACAGGTATATTGATCTCCCAGTTGGCAGATGGAATAGGTGGTCTTACTATGTCTGTAGGGCCCTAAGACCTTTCCAGGGCCAGTGAAATGGGTGTGATAAAGTTTTCCTGATGCTCCCCTGGTCGTGTTAAGTGGTGCAGATTGCATGAGACAGACTTAAGTCTAAAAACAAGACCCAGAAGGGTAGCAACCAGCAGCAATGAATTATCTGTCCTGCCCACAAGAGGAAAAGGAACACTAACAGAAGCCATTTGTCACATTTCTCGTTGACGAGAGCAGTCTCTGCCAACCCTACAGCAAAGATCAGGGCGAGGATCCCAGCAACGGACATCATCAGGGGCAAGGGATGCCGATGCATCACAGGAAGAGAACAGTCCATGCCATCGGATGGCAAATCCCTCCAGTTTCTGTCACACACAGATTGGTCAGCTTCTGGAGTGACTGAAGTGGGGCTGCACTCCTCCAGAGGATCTGCAGCCACAGCTCTCTTCCTCCAGGTGCGCGGCTTGCATGGCATTGATGAATGCTAAGTGCCTCCCAGTCTCCAGAAGCCAGTGTCACTCTGCTATAGGGAAATTAGGGGACCACCTTTACTGCAGCAGGAGTGGATGAAGTGACCGTGAATGGACCCATCCTAAGGGACTTGAGGGGTTGGATATTCCATCCTTTTTACCCATATAGCATCTCCTGGTCGAAAGAGGTCGTCATCTGTGGACAAGCTCGAAGGTAACCACTCCCTAACTTGATGGTGTGTGGTAGTCAGGGACAAGCCAGGAGTCTCCATTTGTTCACTCAGAGGCAATGCTGCCCAACCCTTGTATCAGAGGCAGGGGTCCATAATGGATAAGGGAGAACCCTGTCTGTCCTTGTATCAGAGGCAGGGGTCCATAATGGATAAGGGAGAACCCTGTCTGTCCTTGTATCAGAGTCAGGGGTCCATAATGGATAAGGGAGAACCCTGTCTGTCCTTGTATCAGAGGCAGGGGTCCATAATGGATAAGGGAGAACCCTGTCTGTCCTTGTATCAGAGGCAGGGGTCCATAATGGATAAGGGAGAACCCTGTCTGTCCACCAGGGCCATACCTAATATTCAACAACGCAATTGGCAACAGTGGGTGCCAGTGTAGGTGGGTTCCCCCACACAGATTCTGTTTGCCTACAGTTTTGATCACTCCACCTTCCCAGAGCTCTGGGGACAGTCTGTGACGTCCAGGTATCTTCAACTCCTTTGCCACCAACTGTGTGACCTCAGTCACAAACATCAGCCCATTATCCGCTCTTTGATGATTGGGATCCCAAATTTGGGAATGATTTTCTTCAGGAGACATTGAGCCTTCTTTTTGGGAGTAGAGAAGGCCTCTACCCAGCCCAAGAGAGCACACAGGAAGAGTAACAGATGCTTGCAGTCACAGACTGAGGGAAGCTCGGAAGCCCACAACTGTATTTTCAAACATTTCCCCTCCAATACTCTGAACCCTAGAAGAGACCTTAGGTCCCCAGTGTTATTTCAGACACATGTTTCACACTGTCTGCACACCTGGGCTACACTGGAGAGCCAAGGGATGTAGAAATGTTAGCCCAATGTGGCCTCAAGAGCTGTCCAGCTAAGAGACAAGATCTCATTATGTAGCCCTGGCTGTCCTTGAACTCAGTATGTAGACCAGGCAGACTTCAAACTCACAGAGCTCCACTTGCCTCTGCCTCCCGAGTGCTGGGATTAAAGGCGTGGGCCAGCACTGAGTTGATTAGGCAACTTTTATTCTATAAAGCCTCATGTATGGGGAGGGTGGTGAAGGCATCTCTAAGAGTCCATGTGTATACTGACACACATCCTTGCTGCCAGAATCAGGGCTCAGGTCAGTGAGATGAATTCTGCTTTTTGTGCTGAGATTCCCTTTGGCCGAGATTTCACCTCAGTGATGGAACTCAAGTTGGCCATATATCCTGAAAGATATCCTCCCTATCACAAAACTGTGACCATTGGTGAAACACTCAGCATCTAGGATCCTTGGGAGTTAAGTCCAATTGCTAAGAAAACACCTCATCCGTGACTTGACGCAGTCATTTCTTGCTGGTCTAGACCAGCAAACACTAGGGTTTGAGGTTAGAGGTCCACACTACTTCTAGGTGAATATACAGGTTCCCACACATTTCCTGGTACCTGATCATCCATGTACTAGTTAGCCAGTATTGTCCCTTGCCCTCCATTAATGTCAGTATGGGGTGTGACACAAAGACTATTAGTTCCTTTTTTTGTTTGTTTGTTTTGTTTCTTCAAGACAGGGTTTCTCTATAGCTTTGGAGCCTGTCCTGGACTAGCTCTGTAGCCCAGGCTGGCCTCAAACTTACAGAGATCCACCTGCCTCTGCCTCCCGAGTGCTGGGATTACAGGCGTGCACCACCACTGCCTGGCCACTATTAGTTCTTTTCCCATGATCAATGTGTCAGTCTCTGATACTAAGATGACAATGGCAGTCAGTGTTTAAAGCCAGGGAGGCCAGCCTTGGGCAATGGAGTTAAGTTGATTGGAAAGGTATGCCACTGTGTAATGCCATGACACCAACATTTATGTCAGGACCCCCACCCTAATGCCAGCATGCTCATGCATGCATAAGAGTGAGGACATATCTCAATGTCCCAAGGCCGGGCACATCGGTGAGGGCTTTCTTGATCTCTTCAGAAGCCTTCTGTTGTCCTTATTCCCATGGCAGAGGTTCTTGCTCTTCTCCTTTGTGGCCTCATAAAGTTGTTTTGACAAGATGGAGAAGTTAGATACTCAGATTCTACATAAACCTGTGGCCCCCAAGGAACTTCCCAACCTAGCATTAGGTTGATGAAACCAAGATAACCAGACAGCCTGTTCTCTCTCTCTCTGGGCTGAGTCAATGCTCCTCTTGGGATAGGTGAAAACCAAGGCATTTGATTTCTTGACATATTTGGATCTTTTTTTCCTTTCAAACCATGTGGCCACCTCCCACAGGAGGGTAAAGAGCAGCTGTGTTCATTGCACATAACCCTGTTGCACCAATGTGCCCAGGAGTAGTTCATCCACATACTGGAGCAGAGTTTAGCCATGCTGGTCTGCTGGGAAGGCTTTTGCTTGTGTATGTATATATGTATGTATGTATGTATGTATGTATGTATGTATGTTTTTGTTTTTTTTTTTCGAGACAGGGTTACTCTGTGTAGCTTTGGAGCCTGTCCTAGAACTCGCTCTATAGCCCAGGCTGGCCTCGAACTCACAGAGATCCACCTGCCTCTGTCTCCTGAGTGCTGGGATTAAAGGCATGTGCCACCACAGCCTGGCTGGGAAGGCTTTTAAATCAGAGGCTACCTCAGTGCCAAAACTTGTAGTTAGAGTTTTCCTGCCTGGCCCACAGTCAGGACAAATTTCTCTTACCCGCCAGTCCCATAGTAGCTCAGACCCAACCAAGAAAGCACACAGAAACTTATATTGCTTACAAACTGTATGGCCATGGCAGGCACTTCTTGTTATCTACTTTTTTTTTTTTTAATCTTAAATTAACCCATTTCTGTTAGTCTATATTTTGCCACATGGCTTGTGGCTTACCGGTGTCTTTACATGTTGCTTCTCATGGCAGCGGCTGGCAGTGTCTCCTCTCAGCCTTCCTGTTCCCAGCCTTCTCCTCTTCTTTGTCCCGCCTACCCTATCCTTCCTGCCTGGCTACTGGCCAATCAGTACTTTATTTATTTTAACCAATCAGAGCAACACATTTGACATACAGAACATCCCACAGCACTTCCCCTTTTCTTTTCTTTTTTTTTTTTAAAGCAAGGTTTTAACTTTTATATAGTAAAATTTCAGAAAATAAAACAATTATCAAGCAAGAATTACAGTTACAATATTATTAAAGAAGATATCCTATCTATCCTATATTTGTGAGTCCAAGGTTTTATATTTAACTTATCTTTTATCATAACTGAGGAAATTATAACTATCTAGTCTAGCTAATGGCCAAGCAGTTTAAAAAATATAAGTGTCCATATGATTATTTTATATGTGGGTTATGGGACCGCGGGGGCTTGGTGGCACCTGGAGAGAAGCTCTCCAACTACAAAAACTAGTTTGAGAAGTTTTGAATCCTTGAGGCAGTCCAGTCCACATTAACTGGCCCTTGTCACTGTTTTCAGAATTCTACTACTGGAAGGCAAAGATTGGTTGGCTCTGGGGGGCCATACAGAAAAAGGCATCTAGACACGCGATGAATGCAGCTTCAGCAAGGATGAAAAACCCAGGAGAGGGCAGAGGTTACAGACAACTGGGTGTAGGGTAACAGTGGCCTTGTTTAACCGCTCATAGGTTCTAACCTGGCCCTCAGCCATCTGTTCCCGTTTATAGCCAGGTAGGTTGTATTCCAGGATGACTGGCAGGGTCAGAGGATTCATAATCAGAACAAAATTCTTAAGACCCAAGCAAGCTTGGTGCTTCAGAAAAGAATATACTACTACCATTTTTGCTAGACTATAGTACCTGAGGAGAATCTTAATTTTCTATAGCATGTGTAACACTTTATTAGATTTGTCTGGTTTTTAAAAAGCAAAGCATTTGGTAATGTGTGCAGAGTCACTGTTGGGCTTGAAAGGGCAGGCAGATAACCCTAGAGGAGGAGGCAGGAGTAGTGCCATGCTTCTGTCAATCTCCCCCAAACCCTAGTTCTCCTTTGAAATGTGTCGGGGAAACCAGACTTGGCACCTAGAGACCACACATAAAAGGCCAATAAGAGTCCTGATGACTGAGAGCAGGTTCCTGCCACAAGGAACTCTTAGCTCCCAAACAAGGCAGGGGAGGATTTATAAAACCACAATTACATCCTACCAGAGGCAGGCAGGGAGCCAGCCACAAGTTTGAAAGGTTTCAGTTCAACTGATTAAAACAATGTTTCATGTTGTACAACAGACCCCTGGAAGCTACAGGTTGGCAGCATGAGAAGAGTCTGTACAGATGATGTGCTTAGCAGGGGTTTGGGGAGCAACTGGGTGCACTAAAGCTGGGACAAAATGGAGCTACTTTGGGCAGTTCAAAAAAGGTGCTGAAGTGTTTGAATGTGACAGATGCATATCCTCCTATGTCCCTCAGAAATCAACATTTTATTCATTTATTATCTATTTGTTTGTTCATTTAATTTTGAGACCATGTCTCACTGTATAGCTCCTGCTGGCCTGGAACTTGATTTGTGAACTAGGCTGACCTTGAACTCACAGAGATCAGCCTGCTCAGGCCTCTATCTCCCAAGTGCTGGGATTAAAGGCAGAAGAAATTTTTAAAGAATATTTTTAAACCATGGTTGATTTCTCAAATGCAGAAACCTAGGGGTATCCAGAGTCAACCATAACTCAAAAATACAGAAAGAGACAAAGAAGTGAGCCCTATGACATCCTCGAGTCACTAGAACCAACCTTTTTGGTTTTTTAAGACAGGGCTTCACTGTGTAGCCCTGACTGTCCTGGAACTCACTCTGAAGACCAGGCTGGCCTCAAACTCACATAGATCGGCCTGCGTCTGCCTCCTGAGTGCTGGGATTAAGGGCGTGCAGCACCACCACCTGGCTGCTTCTCTGCCATTTCAAGGAAACATAGTCTTACAGCAGATTGCCTGGTCCTCTGGCTAGTTTCTTTATTTATAAACTTCATGTAACTTGCATAGACCTTCTGTGCCACGAGCTTTCTAGCTTTGTATTTTATCTTTCTCATTTGGGAAAAATCCAACCCTCACAATCTGGGGCGAAGTATTTTTTTTATTTTAAAAAATATTTTATTTATTTATTTTTATGTTTATGTGTACGGATGTTTTGCCTGAATGTACGCCTGTGCACCACGAGCATGCAGTGCTCAAAGAGGCCAGAAGAGGGCGTTGTATCCTCTGGGACCGGAGTTAGCGAGGATTGTGAGCTGCAATGTAGGGGCTGGGGCTCCAGACCAGGTAGAACAAAGTCTTAACATACAAAGCTCTTTCTTTCTAAAGTATCTTCATGTTTACATCCTTTGAAATATTTTTTCTACGTACTGGTTTCTTTTTTAATATCATGAGACATAGTAACAATTAACAAATTTATAGACATATTTTAAGACTCACTGTTGAATCCAATAATGTCAGGCTGGACACTAAACAACTGTCTCCCTTATAACCTGTATAGATTTGAAGGCTTACCCTCTGCTATCTTTAAGTTGTGTAAGGTCATGGTTGCATACAATCAGCATTTATGCTCAAAGAGGACCACGCACAACAGGCACTTTCGCCGTTCCCTGTGCCGAACTATAAAATCCTCTCTGGCTATACTTCAGGATGACTAGCTGTTTAAAACCCTGTGCCCGCAATTGTTTGTTGGGTTCACAGCCCAACGAAGTTAAGTGTTCAATAAATACCTAAGGACACAGCTTTGTCCCTCTGGCTGCTGGGCTCCTCCATCCTCCAGTGCCACAGTTGGATGAGTGCTCCAGTCTGCCGCTCGCAGGCGCTGCAACCTGGGACTGGATGTCCCCAGGGCGACCAGCAACTCGCGTTCGCGCTCACCTTCTCCCGGCGCTTATCCCTTTAAGGGCGGCGGGGCTGCGCACGGGCCTCGCTCTGGGCTGGAGCCTGCGCGTCCGTGTCCCCGGCGAAGGCTGCATCTGCCGAGGATCCCGGACAACGAGCGGGGCGATGCTCAGGCTGCGCGGCTGCTGCGCGCGTCCCCGCGGCGCCCCGGTCCGGGCCGAGCGGAGCCGGGCGGGTAGCCGCGCCCTGCGGGTGCTGGTGGACATGGACGGCGTACTGGCTGACTTCGAGGGCGGGTTCCTCCGGAAGTTCCGCGCGCGCTTCCCAGACCTGCCCTTCGTGGCGCTGGAAGACCGGCGCGGCTTCTGGGTGTCGGAGCAGTACGGACGACTGCAGCCTGGGCTGAGCGTGAGCACCCGCAGGCCCCTCAGCCGGGCCCCGCGGGAGGGGAAACCGAGGCCACAGCTGGCCAACCCCAAGCCAGCCCGACTCCCCCATGACCTCTGGCGGGTCCTTTTGTACAACCGGGCCTTTGGGAGGCCAGTGGCCACAGCGCTAGGGGGACCCGCCGGTTCAGCTGCTGCTGGCTGTCACCTGGGCTTGTATCAGGCTCCTTACTCTCCCGCTAGAAATCTATCTTGATCCTCTCTCCCTCTTTCCCTCTCCCATCCCTCTCCCCACCCCACCCCTACCACAGCCCCTCTCTACCCGCCTCCGCTCAGTATTGGAGATTGAATGAAGTCTTCTGAAGGTTAGACAAGCTCTCTACCACTGACCTACATCTCCAATCCTCTTACTTTTTCCCCTTGTCTTTGGCTCTCACTGACTTCTCTGGGCTGCCCTTGGACTCACTCTGTATGTAGCCTAGGCAGGCCTTGAAATTTTGATCCTCCTGCTGTAACCTCCCCAGAAGCTGAGATCACAAGCCTGTAACACCAGGCTGGGCTGGGAGTTTAAACCCTTGTTGTATTTGGTCTCAGGTAGTTTGTTACACGGGGAAAAATAGACTAAGCATTGTGTCTCCTTACTCTTACACAGACATGGCTATTTCTTCCTCCCGATGAATTTGATAGGTGTCTTCCCCTCCTGTTTTGCCCCACTCCATGGAAGCATAGGTAGAGAGTATGACTTTCAGAGTGTCACCTGGGGAGTCAGTCTTGCTAGAGTGAACTTCCCTCTTGACCTGTATAAGGCCTTTGCTGAGCCCTTGGGCAATCCCCTCCCCCATAGCTAGACAGATACCCAGGCCTTTTGGTAGAGAGAGTGTAATTTGGAACTTAAAGTATTTTATGAAAGGAACAGGGGCATTTGCCCAGCATTTACTTAGAGAATGAGTTTTCTGGCATCTCTCAGTTGGCTACCTGGAGGCTGTAGCTAGAGGGCTTGATGGTGAGGAGGGTGATATTTACCCAGGTTTGTAACACCCTCCAGGGACTGATGTCAGTAAGGTAGTGAAGAAAAAGACACACAGACGGAAAGCTGGGTTCAGCTAGACTGGGCTCTTTGCTGGAGAACCATACTACCCCTGAAAGCTCAAGGTGTTTATTATAGAGTTGAACAGAAAGTTGGTGCATACAGGTGAACCAGGAGGCAAGGTTTGTGGTGTGCCACTGGATCTGGGAGAGACAGGTTTAGCTAATCTAGGTAGGAGCAGTCTGCAGATGGCATACACCCAGAGGAGAAAGCTGGGGTGGACAATTTCTGTACACACTATCAAAATCTAGACTTGGACCAGAGGAAGGCGTTCTCATGCCTCTAACTCTCATGCCAGGGGAGAAGCTCTGCCTTTCCTCCATGGCTCTGCCTCTGTCGGCAACATACATTCACTCAGGACTTTCTCCAATCCCTGCACGGTCCACTGCTTTGTTTTGACTGTAGGAAGATGCTACCATCTCCACTTTGCACACAAGCAAACCTGCTCCCACATCACAGGATAGTGAGGTGTGCAGGTGGGATTCAAACCTAGCAAGCTGTCTGCCTGCTGCACATATTTCTCTTTCCTCACTTTTTTTTTTTTTAAAGACAGAGTTTCTCTGTGAAATGGTCCTAGCTGTCCTAGAACTCACTCTGTATACCGGGATGGCCTTGAACTCACAGATCCGATGCCTCCGCCAACCAAGTGCTGGGATTAAAGGCGTGCACCACCATCACCCAGCTCTCTTTCCCCAGTCTTAATGTCCTGTTCCCTGTTCTGCGCTCTCTCTCTCTCTCTCTCTCTCTCTCTCTCTCTCTCTCTCTCTCTCTCTGTTTTTCGAGACAGGGTTTCTCTGTATAGTCTTGGTGCCTGTCCTGGATCTCGCTCTATAGACCAGGCTGGCCTCGATCCGCCTGGCTCTGCCTTCTGAGTGCTGGGATTAAAGGCATGCGCCACCGCCACATGGTTTCTGTTCTGCTTTCTCTTGATGTCAACAAGGTGTACAGACAGGGCTGGTAATACAGCTCAATGGTAGAGGGTAGCCTAGCCAGTGTAAGACCCTAGGGTTCATAACTATCCCTGCAACTCTGCCCACAACTCTCAGACCCCTACATAATAAATGTGGCACCCCCACAGCAATCTGGTTTACTGAGGGACAGGTACTGCAAGGGGACATGGGGGATAGTTTCTGTTCATTCGCAGATGGTACTTCTGCAGGCAACTTCCACAGAGCCCGGGTAGCTGACATCTCCCAGAGCTGAGAACTATGGAAAGCTTTCAAGCAAACAATCCCTGTCACCTTTGTAGCCTCAGCATTGCATGAGGTTCACTTGTAGATGACTGGCCAGTGTTTGCATTTGGGGGACATTATTTCCTTATAGGAATGTATTAAATTTGTTTATTTAGTTTTATGTGTGTGAGTGTTTCGTCTGCATATATACATGTGCACTCTGTACAGTCCCAGTGTACAAAGGTCAGAAGAAGATATCCAAGGCCTTGGAACTGGAGTTACTTACAGATGGTTGTGAGCCACCATGTGGGTGCTGGGATTGAATCCAGGTCCTCTGCAAGAGCAACAAGTGCTCTAAACTACTGAGCCATCTCTCCAGCCCTGGGAATATATGAATCTACCCAGGGATAAAATGAAATCTACCCAGACTCTGCAAGCAGACTTGTTTCAATCCCAGCACCATAAAGAAGAGGAGGAAGAGGAAGAGAAAAGAAGAAGAAAGAAGAAGGAGAAGGAGGGGGAAGAGGAGGAGGAGGAGGAGGAGAAGGAGGAGGAGAAGGAGGAGAAGGAGGAGGAGGAGGAGGAGGAGGAGGAGGAGGAGGAGGAGGAAGACTTAGAGGTTTAGCTTAGTGATTGTGATTACGTAGGATGCATGATGCCCTGGGTTTCATCATCAGCACCATAGAACAAAGAAGAGGTGCAGTGACTTAATAGCTCTTTGTGTAGATACTCCAGACCCAAGGGGACTAACTCTTGTCTGCCAAGTGCTGCTGAGATGGGAAGGACCTATTGATTTCCACTCATCCCTTTTCCAGGCCTCAACTCACTGAAGGATACCCCCAGAGCCTCCTGTGGCCTAGCTGTCTGAAGTATCAGTGGTTAAACCAAACAGTCTAGGTGTAATAGCTGTGGCCATGCTTACTTTGTATTCTTGCCCCTTGGTATTGGGGAAACCTGTTCCAGGAACCTCTAGGGTACCAGAAATCTACAGATGCTCAGGTCCTTCATGTAAAATGGCATGGCATCTGTGTATGGCCTGTGTAATCCTATGTAGCTCATCCCTGCTGTAGGTGACATAATACAAAGTGTAAATGCCTTGGAGATGGTTTTGAATACTGCATGGTGAGGGAGTAACGACACAGAAAAAGGCCCCTGAGGGTTCAGTGCAGACAGTAATCCCCCTGGTAGTTTCTGTCTGTGGTTGTTTGAATCCATGGATGTAGACTCCACGGCTCCTAAGGGTCATGGAGTACCTTTGTCTTTGTTCCTTTTGGTTTCCACTCTTGGAGGGAAACTGGGCAAAGGTTGAAAGAAAAGCTCATTTCAACTAACTTAGCATCCTTAATTGTTAGGACAGAGACCTGAGCCCAGAGAGGGAATTGCCTCTCCCAGTGCTTCCCAGGGAACTGAGAGGCTAACTATAGACTTGGTGTTGGAATTCCATGTCTGTTCTGTCTCACCAGGACTTTGGGAGAAAGGGATGGGTCTTGTCTTCATGTTGGTGGTGAGGGTGGTGGACATGTCAGAGCTGGCCCACAGAAAGGGTCATACTGCCTCCATATATGAGTTCAAGTCCTGGTGGTTTTACCCCTAAGTGGCCTTGAAGAAAATCATGCTTTTCTTAAATTGTTAACCAGCAATCTTTGGTCCTTGTAGTTTGCAAGGATGGAACTTGAGAATGTGTCTTAGTAACAGTGTGTTTGTTCAACCTGTGTAGTTGACAAGGAGATTGGCGCTCTCTTAATCAGGCAGTGGGATTTCCTGTACTGAACTCATGCACAACACTGAGACACTCCCTTCTCAGAGGCTGAGATATCTTACTTCCCCCTTGTCTGGCCCTAGGAGAGACCTGGCCCCACTATGGGAACATGAGTTTTGACCTACTCACACATGGTGGAAAGGGGATCCTTACTCAGCCACTGTTTTGCTATATGGCATCAGTTTTACTATAGATAAAAAGAGAGTTTGTATTTCTTTTTGAGACAGGGTTTTATTTTGTTGCCCAGCCTGGCTTCTCAAGTAATGGGACTAGCATGGGCCACCATGCCTAGCACAGGTGTCTGGATTTTGGCTTTCAAATTTTCTAAGCAACAAAACTCCTTTTTGTGGGGAGGCAGAGGCATGTGGATCTCTGTGAGTTCAAGGCCAGCCTGACCTCCACAGAGAGTCCCAGGACAGTCAGAGCTACACAGAGAGATCCCATCTCAATAAAATAAGACAATGTATTGGTACCTCGGCACATAAACCAGGTGAGGGCACAGCTGTTCTGATTGGTGTGATGAGGAACCCTGGGGCTCTCCCAGATGTCCTTTCCCCGGCTTACCATATCCCTGTCCTTGTAGACCACAGTGTACTTCAGGACCTCGAGTTCCTTCAGCCTCCAACTCTAGTGACTCTGTGGCCATGAATGCATTCCCTCAGCCCCCACTGTGTGCTGGCTGTTCTAGGCAAGCCTAGCAAATATGCACTTTCTGAAGACTGTCCTCAACCTGAGAACACCAGGTGGCTGTCCCAGAGCTGACACCTTAGTTTGTCTCTGCTGTGTCCTAAGAGAGGTCACATCCTTCCTGAGAGAGGGGCCCAAGCACATGCCAACTCCTTGTGATTCCTCCTAGGACACAGGTCTAGGGTGAGTGTAGGGAGCTTTGAACCCCCTCCCACTGAGCAGCAAACTCTGCCCAGCTGTGTATGTTTTCAAGAGGAGGGTGGTAAGTCAGTGGGGACCTGGAGGTGACTTGCCTTTTTTGGCTTCTCAGGAGAAAGCCGTCAGCATCTGGGAGTCCAAGGATTTCTTCTTTGAACTTGACCCTCTGCCAGGAGCTGTGGAAGCTGTGAAGCAGATGGCTAATCTTCAGAAGTGAGTATGCCTTCCTGCCTTGGGACTCCACAGGTCAGCTCCACACCTTTATCTTGCTGTCTCCAAAGAGGCCCATTACATTCTCATTGCTGACCCCAGCAAAAGACCTTCCAGGCACAAACCAGGGAAGTCCAGTTTGCCATTGTGAAGCAGTCACATGGGGCAGATGAGCCTAGTCTGCCAAGTGCTGAAAAGAGGGTGAGCAGTAGGCCTCACTTGGAAAAGGGGGTTCAGAAAGGACAAAGGTGTCATTTTGTTCTGGTGAACCAAGAGCTTGTATGTGGTGAGGCCCTCAACTCACCTTTATGGTCCTCTGAAGCCAATTGGAACTTCTCTGAGATCTTCTATAAGCACAGCCGTATTGACGCGTACTCCACACCTTGTAGCTTACCCATTTCGAGTGTACAGTTCAGTGGCTTTAGAACACTAAAAAGGCGTGGAGCCATTGCTACTGTCAGTTTCAGAATTTTTTTCATCATCCCCTAAGAGAAAATGTCAAGCCCATTAGCACACTGCTCATTCCTGCCCTTCCATGGTTCCTAAGAGCCACTAATCCACTTTCCGCCTCCAGGGGTTTGCCTGTTATAGACACTTCACATAAGTGCGACCATCTAGTGTGTGCTCTGGCTTCTTAATGATTTTAAGGTTTATCCATTTTGTAGTAGCTCCCAATACTCACTGTTTTACTCTTGTGAGTGTGTGTGACAGGGGATGGAATTCAGGGCATTTTGTATGACAAGCAAGGGCTGTAACCATCCACCTACATCCCCAACCAATTACTTATGCTTTTGACAACTGAATAGTATCCATTGTATAGATAGACTGCATTTTGTGTATCCATTCATTAGTTGGTGGAAATTTGAACTGTTTTCATCTTTCAACTTTGTGGGTAATACTACCATGAACATTTGTGTTAGCATTTGTTTGAACGAACACTTGCTGTTACTTCTTTGGGGCATATACCTTGAAGTAAAACTCTAAGGTCATAGGGTAATTCTATAGTTAATGTTTTAAAGAACCATCGAGCTATTTGCCATAAATTTCAGGAAGACTGCAGTTACTTGAAGTGTTTGTCAACACTTGTTATTGTCTCTTATTTTTTTAGCTGTCCTGGCGGTAGCCATGACTATGGTCTCTCATTGTGGTTTTTCTTTCTTGTGTGTTTTCTTTAATATTTTAACTCAGATAGGTTCTCATTATGTAGCTTTGGCTGGCCTAGAGCTTGTTATGGGACCAGACTGGCCTTGAACTTTCCAGCGCCCTCTTCCAGCATGGTCCCCGAGGTACAGTAGTATTGTAGATATAGATCTCCATTGGGATGGGACTCCATAACTTTTGATCGGTTGTGGTTTTCTGTGGTGGTCTCTGTCTGCTGCAGTGAGAAGTCTCCTTGATGAGGGGTGGGGACTACACTTATCTGTGGGTGTGAGAACAAATATTTAGCATGTAGTTAGGGACTTTGCTGGCTTAATACAGTGGTGGCTGTAGGTTCTTCTCCAAGATTCATGACTTTACTTGCCTTGGGCAGTTGGCTTGATTTCCAGTACCAGGCCTAATTTGTTCTTGTTGAATGAATGAGTCTTAAGTCCAAGCAGAGAGCTGTTGGTTATCACTAACATATGCATGCCCCTACTCTACCTTTAGGGTTATAGTGCCATGCTGGTCATTGTCGTGATTCATATGCATCGTAGCTGGTTAGGACTATTAGTTGCCTCCTCCTTTGGAAGCTTGCATGGTGCCTTCTGGTAGTCCTCAGGGATGAGGCTTTCAGGTCAGTTCCAGCCCAGAGTTTCTGGGCTCTTTCTGAAGTACATGGTGTCTTCAGCATTAGGACTGACCTTCCACCTCTGGGGTACGGGGTCGACCAAAGGCAGTAGCAGTAGTTATTTGGGAATCTCTTGGACAACTCTGACCAACAACTCAAAGAGGGCTTCTAGTACCTGGTGTTGGGGTTTTTGGTAGATGGCCTTTGGTTCTTGGAGGGAATATTGTCAGCTCAGATGGAAAAATTTCATTTAAGCTATAGATGTATATTTATAAACCAATGTATGACTTTTCAGACATTTTATGGTTATTTTATTCTTCTCCTCCTTTGAACCTATTTTGAATACAAAATATTTTGAAAGAAAAGTTACGTTGGGAGAGCTAAGAGAGGCTTGAGGGAGGTGATGAGAAGACCCAGCAGGTATAAGGAGTTGCCACCAAGCCTGCCTGAGTCTGAGTCCTGGGACCCGCACAGTAGAAGGAGAGAGCTGGCTTCCGTAAGTTGTCCTGTGATCTCCACATGTGCACTGTGGCAACCCCCCCCCAAAATAAATAAGTAATTGTAAATTTTAAAAAATGGTGGTGGTGCATGCTTTTAATCCCAACACTCAAAAGGCAGAGGCAGGTGGATCTTTGTGGGTTCGAGACCAGCCTGGTCTACAGAGCCACTTCCAGGACAGCCAGAGTTACACAGAGAAACCCTGTCTCGAAAAACAAAACAAAACAAAACAAATAAGTGAGAGTAATCAGGATGTGTTAAATACATATATGAAATTGTCAAAGAATAAATTTAATCAATAAAAAGTTACATTCTTGATAAACGTGTATTTTTAGTATATCCAATATGCTAATAAGCCTCTTTTTTTCTTTAAAGAAGATTTATTTATTTATTATGTACACAGAAGAGGGCGCCAGATCTCATTACAGATGGTTGTGAGCCACCATGTGGGTGCCGGGAATTGAACTCAGGACCTCTGGAAGAACAGTCAGTGCTCTTAACCTCTGAGCCATCTCTCCAGCCCCGCTAATAAGTCTCTTACATTAGTTAACTTGGTGCTACTACTATAGAAAACACCCAAGGTAATCAGCACAGGAAAGAAAAAGAGAAAGGGTTGGGGGCTTGAGAGGTGATTGAGTAGTTAGGAGCACTTGTCCTTGTGGAGGACCTGGGTTCGATTCCAAGTACCCACATGGCTACTCACACTGTCTATAACTTCAGTCCCATGGGATCTGATGCCCTCTTGTGACCTCCTTGGGCAGCAGGCATGTATACTGTGCACATACAACATGCAGGCAAACCACTCATAAAATAATTTTTAAAAGTTTTTTTAAAGAAAAAGATTTGTCTTGGCTCATGACCATGGAGATTGCAGCTAATGGTTACTTTTTCTTTGGCCCTGTTTCTTTGAGCCTTGGTGGCACAGAGCAACTAGGACCATGTGACCATGTGGCAGAAGAGGCCTATTCACATCATGGTGGCTAGGAATTGAAGCAAGAGACAGGAAGAGGTAGAGTCTCAATGCCTTTTTTATGAGGACATACCACTTTCTTCCTATAATGACTTACTTTTCTTCTATAATTCCCAAGGCTGGGGACTTTGGGGAGTGCTCCAGATCCAGACCATAGGACCTATGATACAGGCTGTGTTTGCTATGAGCATGTACGGATTCTTCTATTTATGTAACCAAGCCGTTACATAATGACTACACAATGCCATTGTACTATAAACAGTTATTTACACTATTGTGACTGTGACTATTTACACTATAATGACTATTCACTGGTACTGTTACCCAGGGGAGTTAGTCAATGTGCACACAGGTATTCAAGAGTGACCATGCCACATTCATACAGCAGCATGAAGGAACCTTGAAGCCATGATGCCAAGTGGAGAGGTCTAGACACAGAAACCACACACTGTGTGATCCCAGTTACATGAAATCTCTAGGACTGGCTGGTCCTCAAGACAAAAATGCAGATCTGTTGCCACCAGGGCCAGAGGAAGTGGGAATGGGTGCTGATTTGCTTAGTAGGGTTTCTTTTGTGGGTGCTAGAAATATTCTAAAAATTAAGTTGCAGTTGTGTTTGGTAAAACCCTGCAGATACACTAAAATTTATTTAATTATATACTTTAAATGGATAAATGTTACACTATGTGGATTATATCTCAGTACTACTTAAAATCAGGCCAGGAGTAGTGGCGCACTCCTTTAATCCCAGCACTCAAGAAGCAGAGGTAGGTGGATTTCTGTGGTTCAAGGCCAGTCCTGTTTACATCACAAGCTCCAGGCCAGCCAGGACTACATGGTGAGATCCTGTCTCAAAAACAAAACAAATGACCAACCCAAACACAAACTAAAACAAAACCTTAAAATCAGTTTGCTTGACTCTTAAAAAGATACAAACTGCTCATGTGTTTAGTGGCTGAATAGTTTACTGAATGAAGGGACATGCTCCAAGGAAGTTCGAGAATATACAAAGCCATCTGTAGTGGGAAAAAAACAGCCTGGTGGTTGCTGGGGCTCCTGGGTCAGGAGGCCAGCCAGAGGCAGACCGGGGGAGGGTGTGCTCCACCCTTGACCGTGGTGATCCACTTCTTGTGGTGTGCCTGTCCTACAACTTACCAAAAATTTCCCTTCTAGTAAGTGTAGTTTTCGAAACTTTATATTTTATGGTTATGTGTGTTTACCAGTATGTTTGTATGTATGTATGTGCATCACATGCGTGCTTGCACGTCAATTGTATCTCAATAAAACTGTTTAAAAATAATCAGTTTGAGCCACATGGTGCCCATCTACTCAGAAGACAGGCAGAGGGATTATATGAGCACAGGGGTTCAAAGCCAGTCAGGGCAGCATAACAAAAGATTCTGCCTGTGCCTCCTCCACACATAAAGGTTTAGTTGGGATGAAGAAGAATGACATGGCGGAGTCAGAACTGGCCAGGCTGTCTGTATCTAGGCTAAAGAGTTGAGTGCAGGCAGAGCTTGGGACTGAGAGTTAAACAAGGTCATTCTAAGCTCTGTGGCTAGGCAGCATGTGGCGGAACAGGGTGGGAGTGGAGAGAGGGCTGTGTGGCCTGGGCCTCAGCAGTCAGGCTTTGGAGGGAGCAGTGAAGAAGAGGGAAGGCAGCTTGCTTGCCTTCCTTCCCTGTGAGGTTTGGGGTGAGGAAAAGCCTGTCTACAGTCAGACCTTCATGTGAGGCATCTCCAGAGAGGCTGGGCCCGATACTGTCTCTCTGCCAACTCTGTTGTCACTCTGCACCCGATGTTTTCCTGAACACAGCAGGTACAATCAAAACCCCCAGAGGCCACCAGACAGGTCTCCATACAACTCCCCGGGGACTAATTTGCCGAAGAGAGTTGGAGAAACGCCACTCCTACAGCTCAGCTTGATGGGCCAGCCCGTACAGGTGCCAGAGTAGAACACAATGTTAGGACTGTTTGGGACAGGGTGGTGTGGTGGTTGGGGATCCATCCAGTGGTGTGAGGAGGAGCAAGCACCTGGGAAGCCCTTCTTGGACAGGATCAGCAACCCAGAGGTGTGACAGTGCATTCACCATGCAAAGCCCACGTCCCTCTTGAGGCCCCAGAGCTGGAGAGCTTGTCTCAGTGGTGGAACCTGGCTCCCTTCCCATGCAGCCCGCAGCCAGGGGATGGAGGATAGTTTCCTTTCAATCAGCTAGGGATGCAGCTCTCTTTCAACTGTCTGTAGACTCTGCAGTATGTTTTTCCTTTATTTTCTCCCTCCTCTGTTTCTGGTGCTGGAGAAGGAACCCACGGCTTTGTGACACTTCCTTTTCTGCCACTGAGCCCTCGACATCCTTTCAGTACTGTGCATCTTACCAAAGGCTGCTCGCTCTCTCTCTCTCTCTCTCTCTCTCTCTCTCTCTGAGTATGCAATTAACCCAGCTAGCCTTCTGGGCCTGGTCCTGAAGAAATTGCCCACCTCAGAGTTTGTTGCCCGTGCCCTGGGCTTATCATAGGTGGCTTCCCAGGATCTTTGAATCAGGCAGAAATTGCAAGTTGTAGCCTCTTGTGTGGGAAGGTGCAGAACAGTGGGTTTTCCCATAATGGGTACAGGCGTAGACCCTGGCTACAGTGGTGTGGACGTAGATGCAGGGCTCAGCTAGCAGAAGTGGGCAGTGCATAATGGTGTGGAGGTAGATGCAGGGCTCAGCTAGCAGAGGTGGGCGGTGCACAGTGGTGTGGACATAGATGCAGGGCTCGGCTTGCAGAGGTGGGTGGTGTGCAGTGGTGTGGGCATAGATGCAGGGCTCACTGCGCTTTCTCTTCTGACAGCACTGATGTCTTCATCTGTACAAGCCCCATCAAGATGATCAAGTACTGTCCCTATGAGAAGGTAAGGAGTAGGTCCCAGGCAAGGGCTGCTGTGTGACACAAGGCCCCATCCTAGTGCGCCCTCCCTCTCTGCACCAGCCTGAAGCTCTGTCTCGTGTGCTGGATGGACTTGTTACAACATGGGCTTGGTGGGAAGGGTACCTGCCACATTTATCAGATGTGCCTGGTCCAGGAAAGTCTGGTAAAGCAGGTGACAGGGATCAGGGAGGGGTCAGACGCTCAGGGACATCCGTGCATGAACAGAGTCTTTTCATTTATTTTTACACTCTCTCTTGTGGTACTGGGACTGGAACCCAGGCAAGTGCTTTGCCACTCAACTTCGTCCTCAGGCTTACATGAAAAGTCTGACCAAGAGCTAGTCATGGTGGGCCAACCTGTAACACCAGCACTCGGTAGGTTGAGAAAGGGGGATTGAAAATTCCAGGCCAGCCTGTGCTACATAGTGAATTTGAGGCCAGCTTGGGCTATAGTGAAATCCGTCATGGCCCCTTTCCTAAAACAAAAATCAAGAAAGAACGTATAAGCAAAGCAATCCAAGTTTTTTCTGTGAGCTCCTTTGTCTAATGAAGAAGTAAAACAGTCCAAGCGGGGTGCTTTCTGCACATTAGAAGTTGCGGTTGCTTTCTGCACCAGGCTAGAGGACTGGGCCACCACACCTTGTGGGTTTCTCAGATGCTCCTGTGAGCTCAAGAGGCTGGGTTCCCAGGCACCTCCACCCCCTCAGGCTTCACATCTTCATGCTGAGTGCTTCTGAGTATCTCTGCCTTCCCTCCTCTCTTCCCACACAAGCCTTCCTGGCCTGGAGTTGTTTGTCTGCCTTGCTGGGTCAGCTGGTGCTCATCCCCACCCCTTTTGAACTGTCAAGTCTGCGTTCCTTTCAGCCCGAGGGAGTGGGTGTTCAAGCCACAGCTTGCGGGTGGAGTGAGGAATGAAGGCTGGGTCTCCGCTTTGTATCAGAAGACCGATCCGCAAAGGAGGTTCTGGACAGGTGGGGACTGGTTAGAAACAGACATTTCAGTAACACTGACCTTTTGAGTCAGAAACTCTGGGAGTGGCAGCATGGTCTCGGCCAACTTGTCAGATGGTTCTGCTGGACCCCTAAACTTGAGCCGTGAGGGTCAAGTGCCCTGGGTGGCTGTCAAGTTCCTTTATAGAAACCAGCGTGGCATTATGTCCACATCTCCCCCTGTACTTGAGTACTTAAGCCATGCCCGGTGACTACAATACCGGATCCAGTGTGCATGCCTTTGCTGCGGCTGCTCCACACTTTTGTGTAGGGAACCATGAGAAGAAGTCTGTACAAGTTCAACTCAGCCGCAGTTCCCGGTTTCTATTGCTTGTGGTGAGACGTGCTGTATACCGTCTCTACTAGAAATGTCCTCCATGCCTAGTGGTACGGGCCTTGTTTCCTGTACTCTCTTTCTGAAACATGCCTGGCATCCGTCTGCCTCTCTTACTGCTGCGATTTTAAATTTCTTTATAGAACTGATGAAACTTTATAAGGTGGATCATGTCAGCCCCGGGTTAATTACGTTCCTGTAAAAATAAGTCTGAAGACCTGCCTGGCTCTTTCCATCCAAGGAGGATGTTTCATTACTCTGTTTTATTACTGTCCCTGACTTGTATTATGGCTCAGGTGTAAAATGCCCTCTATAGACTCATGTGACTGCCCAGCCCCTGGTTTGTGGTGCTGTTGAGGGAGGTTTAGGAGATGGGGTCTGGCTGGTAAATGTGGGTTGCTGGGGGCAGGTTTATGGGCTGGAAACCCGCTTCCAACCTGGGATTCTCTAATCTCTGTTTCCTGGTCTATCCAGATGTGAGCCAGCTTTTCTGTGCCTTCCCCGCCGTAATAGATGGTGTGTCCTCAAACCATGAGCCAGAACCAATCCTTTCTTCCTTAAGTTTGTTCATACAGGGTCCTTATTGCATTGACAAGCACAGTAACTAGTACAGTTGGTAATGTCCCACATTTGCTGACCACCAGAGTTAACGTTTATCCGGTCTCTGCTATGTCATAGCGGAGACAGAGCTGTCTTGGCCCTGGTTCCCTGTACACTGCTCAGAATGGCTCTGTTTCTTTGTTTCTGGATTATTTTCTGCCTCCTACCAGACTGAGGTCGGCAAAGGTGATAAGTGCCCTTCCTTCTTCCCCAGCACAGAGCTAGGCACCCGGAGAACACTTGAACAGACCCATTGTCCAACAGAGAACTATCAAAGACATTTAAAAAAAATTTTTTTTGAATTGCATACATGAGCACTGTATTTATATAATTTCCACCAATCCTCCCCCTCCAACACCTCCCCTGCTCTCCCTCCCTCTCAACGTCATAAGCTCTTCCTTAATTAGCTTCTCTCCCTCTCTCCCTCCCTCCCTCTCTCCCTCCTCTCCTCCCTTCACCCCTCCTTTCCTCCTTCCTCTTGAGCCCATGTAGTGTTGCATATGTATATGCATATGCTTAGAGATAGCCTCTCGGGATAGCACAGCCTAGCAGGGAGCTCATCCCTGGAGAAAATGGATTCTCCCACTCAGCAGCCATTGATTCCCTGTAGCTCTTCATCTAGGGATGGGGCCTTGTGAAATTCCTCCCATTCACATTAACGTGTCAACTGGTATTCTCCTGTGTAGGTCTGGTTTAGGTAATGGTATTGTTGAGATTTCATGGGTCCTGTCTTGAAGACACCATTTCGAAGCAAGTATCCTGGTCTGGTTCTTATGACCTTTTCCTGCCCCCTTCTCTTGTTTTTCCTGAGCCTTAGGCATAGGGGTTGTGTTGTAGATGTGTCAGTTGGGGGTGTGTACCCCATTGTTCTCTGCATTTTGATCTGTGTGGCTCTCTGCAGTAGTCCCCATCTGCTTCAGAGAAGCTTCTCTCTGCAGATCTGAGAGCTACAGTTATGGGTCTACAGATAAAAAACTTGGAATGCAGTAAGAAGTTCCAGGGTTTAGGGAAATGGAAGGAAGAGCACCTCCCCTAGGGTCTGGCCTCTCCCGCCATGGGTAGTTGGCTAGATTCTCAGTCATGAGTTCCTGTCATGAATTCCCTCCTACTGAGTAAGCCTTAAGTCTGCCTGCCATCACTCTGCACCTAGCCCTGCTTAAACTTCACCTCATGGTCATGTCATCCCGCTGTTGATCATCTTTTAAGCAAACCGCCCTCCATTTGTTGTAAGATGAAGTGCTCCAGTCTTTGGCTGGTTTTTCACTGGGTTGCTGTGTGTCCACTTGTGAGAATCCTTTCTGAATTCTAGAGACCAGTCCTATATCAGGTGATGTGTTCTGCAGATATTTTCCCAGTCTGTGGCTTTTCATCTCCTTAGGTTTTTAAAAACTGTTGTTGCTTTTTAAAACACTTTTTTTGTTTTTGTTTTTGATTTTCGATTCAGGGTTTCCCTATGTAGTTTTGGAGCCTGTCCTGGATCTCACTCTGTAGACCAGGCTGGCCTCGAACGCACAGAGATCTGCCTGGCTCTGCCTCCCGAGTGCTGGGATTAAAGGCGTGCATAGCTGCCACCACCCAGCTTTAAAGCTTTTTATATTTTTTAATTGTATTTTCTGTGTGTGCACGGGCCCTGCCACAGTGCATGTAAGCTGGTCAGATGAAGGCTCGTGAGAGTCAGCTCTCTCCTTGTACCACGTGGGTCCTGAAGGTCAAACTCGGGTTGTGAGCCTTGACTGTAGTGCCTTTGCCTACCATCAGCCCATTGTTGCTTTGTTTTTTGAGGTAGGATTTCCCTGAATAGTCCTGCTGGCCTGGAACTTGCAATTCTCATACTGCAGCCTTCCAAGATTACAGGTATGAACTGCCATGCCTGGCTTAGCAGAGTCTTTTTTTTTTATTGAAAAGAATTAATATAACATATAGTCACATATATTTGGTCACATTCTTACCCATCCCCCAAGGGCCCCCAAAAGCCCCCTCCCTACCCATCCCATTTCAAATTCTTTTTCTGTCTTAAAAAAAAAAAACAAACAAACAAATAAAAAAAACAAAACAAAACAAAGTACAAGCAGAAAAGAAGGAAAACAAGATAGAACAAAACATGGATTCTGTTGACCAACTATCCCTGAGCATGCAGCCTACCTGAGATGTGGTTAATTCTTTGACTAAAGAAAATAGATTCCCCCCCTCCCAGAAGCTCTCAGGTGCAAATAACTTCTTGGTTAGGGGTTGGACCCTATGCCCATTTCCACTTCTCCATGCTGGGATTTTGTCTAGAAGAAACTTGTACAGGTCTTGTGAGTAAGTTTAGGTAAGGTTTCTACTGCTATGACCAAAAGCAACTTGGAGAGGAAAGGGTTTATTTCGCTTACATATCCTGAATCATGTTCCACTGAGGGGAGTCAAGACAGGAACTCAAGCCCCGTAGAACCAAGGAGGCAGAAGCTGATGCAGAGGCCGGAAAGGAGTGCTAACAGGCCTGTTCCTCAGGACTTGCTCATCCTGCTTTCTTATAGAACTCAGGTACCAGGGTTGTACCACCTATAGTGGCCTGGGCCCTCCCCCATCAATCACTAGTCAAGAAAATGCTCTAAAAGCTTGCCTGCAGCCTGATCTTACGGAGGCGTTTTCTCAACTGAGGCTCCCTCCTCTCAGGTGACCCCAGCTTTTGTCTATATAAAATGAGCCAGTTCAAGGATGCTGTCACGGTCTCTGTGAGTGCATCTGTGCATTAGCCCCATCATATCCGGGAAACACTGTTTCTTTGAAGTTGTCCACCACCTCTGGATCTTAAAATCTTTCATCTTCCTCTTCAGCATAGATCCTTGCGTGTGAAAGGGAGGAGTTGGATAAAGACACCCATCACGAAGCATGCAGGATCCACAGCTGGGCAGACTTCTGGGCTTAGTTCTCTCCATCATCCTTAGTAGCAGCTTCTGGCACTGCAGGAGCTAGCTCTCAGGGAGGGACATGTTGGACCCAGTCCTAGCTTTATTTCTCCAAGTCAGCAGCCCAAACACGAAACCTCTTCAGCAATAGGCTCTCACCGTTCAGTTCTGGAATGCAACCAACAACTGTGGCATGGCCTTCATTGTTTTAGGGGCTTTTAGGCCTTTTGTGGCCAACAACTCCTAGAGAGATTGCCCATTCTTTACTCTGGGGTTCCAATTAACCGCCTTAGGGCTTCAGGGTGCATCTCTTTTGTAGGCCCCGGGGCATTGCAAACGTTCCCCTATCTGTTTGGTGGGTATCGCTTGTGCCTTACCCAACCATAAAGCTCCCATGAATTCCACAGCAACACTTGTTCACTCCCTTTGTGAACTAATGCCCCATGCTGGCTTCTTCAGGTACGCTCACAAGTTTCCTAAATGAGTCTCCAAATCTCCACAACCCTAGGGTTAGCCTTGTGCTGTCCCTATGTAACAAAACCTTTCTACACGGGCTGGGCAGAGCCGCCATCTGAAGACTCATAATGAAGAGTGAGTGGGACTGTGGAATCAGCCTGGCGGAGCACTTGGAAGTCCATTGTCGTCTGTTTTGAGCTGTGACAGGCGATCACAATCAGGAGATACTAAAGTCAGCCATAAGCAAGGTCTAACAGTACGGGGAGATTTTACACATTAGTATCAATTGTTCCCTCCGCAGATCCAGAGGTGGATGATCCAGAGGTGGATGATCCAGAGGTGGATCGGGGCACTAACTTAGCTCTCCACAACTCTCAGTGGCTCTCTCTGAGCCATTTCACTTCTACACCCTGGAGCTCTTCCATGGGACCTGCCTGTATTTCCCTACCTTTGATGAACTTGGTAAGGGTGGCTCAGCCCTGTCCAGAGTCAAGGGGCAATGAGAACCACCCCTCTGCTTACCCTGGTTCCTTGAGTCAGGGAAGCTCTGGGTTGGCACAGAGGCTGGAGCTGCAGCTGTGGTCTCCATCCATCACACCTGGCTACTGGGGAAGGCCTTGGATTAGCAAGCTGTCTATACCTTTAGCACCTTTTCTGGGGGGGAGGGGAAAGGGTCTCACTTTGCGGCCCTGGCTGAACTCACTGTGTGGACCATTGAACCCATAGAGCTCTGCCCACTTTGACACTTGTCCTGGTTGATTTTTTTGTCAACTTGACAGAAGCTAGAATTATTTTAGAAGAGGAACCTTTGTGGTGGAATATTATTTTAAGATGTGTTACATTTGTTTGTGCTGTGGAACATTTGTTTAATGATGCAAAGATGTGTTGCATTCTTTTATGTTGCATTTGTTTAACTCTGTGAAGCTGCATTACTTTGCCTGTCTAAAACACCTGATTGGTCTAATAAAGAACTGAATAGCCAATAGCTAGGCAGGAGAGATGGCAGGCAGGGCTGGCAGGCAGAGAGAATAAATAGAAGGAGAAAACTGGGAAGAGAAGATTGAGGAGCAAGAAAAGGAAAAGAGGAGGACATCCGAGGTCAGCCACCCAGGTACATAGCTGGGAGTAAGAAGTAAAGAAAGGTATATAAAATAGAGAAAGGTAAAAGCCCAGAGACAAAAGATAGATGAGATAATTTAAGAAAAGCTGTCTAGAAATAAGCCAAGCTAAGGCCAGGCATTTATAAGTAATAATAAGACTCCATGTATTTATTTGGGAGCTGGGTAGCAGGCTCCCAAAGAGCAAAGAGTAAAAAAAAAAAAAACCCTACATTTTAAAATAATACTCCACAACAAACCTCAGTTGAGAAAATGTCTCCATCAGATTGCTTAGTCTGTGGTACATTTTCTTGATATGGGTGGGCCAAGCTCACTGGGGATAGTCACCCCTAGCCTCAACCTTCCAAGGAACTGTGATTTCAGACCTTCATCATATGCCTGACTTAGTTAAAATTTTTTATTGTGTTAAATACATATAACAGAGAGCTTCCTCTCTCAGCCATTCCACATGTATATTCAGCATATTTCAGTTTAATCCTTTGCAAATGGAATTTTCATCTAGTTATAATATCCAGATGAATAGAAATAGAAGTGATTTTGTGTATTGTATTATCTAGTTTTTGGTGCGTGGTGGTGGTGGTGGTACTTTGAGACAGAGTTTCTCTGTGTAGCCCTGGCTGTCCTAGAACTCACTCTGTAGACCAGGCTGCCTTGAATTCACAGAAGTCGACCTACCTCTGCCTCCCAAATGCTGGGATTAAAGGCATGCACTACCACCACTGGGCTGCATTATCTACTTTTAATAGTTCTAATTGGTTTCTTTTTTTGTAGATTATTTGGGGCTATTAGAGTTCAGTTTCAATTATATGTATTAGGTATTAATAGATATTTGTTTTCGCCAGGTTCCCATTACTATAAAAATATCTGAGGTAAATCAATTTATAAAAAGATTTATAAACCTTTGCTCAGAGGTTTGATTGGTTAGCTCCCTTGCTTTAGGCCTGTGGTGAGGCAGCCTATGGTCATGGCAGAAGCCATTAGAGAGCAAAACTACTTTTTTCATGGCAAGAGAGCAAAAGAGAGGAAGAGAAAGGGGCCAGAGTTCCACAGTCTCCTTTGAGGACATGCCTTTAGTGATCCAAAGCTCTCCCATAAGGTCCAGCCTCACCAGGGTTCTAACACTTTTAACAATGCCGTCCTGGGAAACAATCCCTTACTACATGGGCCTTACTCCAGGACATGGTAGCAGTATCCTACATCAATGTAATCATGCCGACTATATCCTGAGGGTGCAGATCTTAGGAGGTCCCACAGCTCAGGCATTATCAGAACCATGGAGTGGGAAGGACACCTGGGTCCTCTGATTTGTGATAAGACCCAGAGCTATAGCTTCCTGTACCCACTGTGTGCCAGGTGCAGCACAGGGGTTCCACACACATGGTCCCACCCGTGAGATAGAAGGTGCTTGTATTACTCAGGGTTCGCTAGAGGAACAGAACCGATAGAATGAATATATATTTATGGGATTTATTAGAGTGGCCTACAGGCTGTGTCCCAGCTAGTCCAACAGTGACTGTCTACTAATGAAAAGCCCAGAAGTTCAGTAATTGTTCAGTTCACAAGGCTGGCTGTCTCAGCTGATCTTCAGTGTTTGCTGGAATAATGAAGAAGTGGACTCTAATGTCAGTGAAGGAATGGACTTGCCAGTGAGAGCAAGCAAGCAGAGAGAGCTTCCTTCTTCCATGTCCTTTATATAGGTTGCCAGCAAAGATGTGGCTCAGATTAAAGGTGGATCTTCCTACCTCAAAAGTTCTGGATTAAAGGTGGGTCTTTCCACTTTAGATGATTTAATTAGGAAAAGTCCCTCACAGATATACCCAGCTGCTGGGTTTTAATTAATTCCAGAGGTCATCAGAATTCCAAAAGAATAGCCATCACAATACTCTAGTTACCACACATGGATCAGGCAGCTTTCCAGGGATGAGCAAGGCTCAGAAGCAGAGCAGTGGCGTGTCCACTTAGAAGTGGTAGCTTAGTAGCTCAGGCAGGAACCTGAGCGCTCCTCCAGATACAGGGCAGGAGAGTACAGTGGTGGGAACCATCACTGGCCCTCTTTGAACTTCAGTTTCCCTATCTGTACAGAATCTGTGGACCACAGTACGGTTTCCTTTGGGCAGTTGCTCCTCTGATGTTGGTAGACAGGCTACATAGACAGGCCACGCCAGAGACAAGAGACTGGGTGCATGGGACCAGATACTTGTGATGATTTGATACCGAAGCTGCACCCAGGCACGTGATTATCACTTACAGAGATGATGGCTACAATGAATTGGAAATTCACAAAGGGAAGTAAAACTTCTTGGCTCTGTGACTGGTTTGTGAACCATGGTGTTCAGGGACCAGACCCTGTCCTGCCTCAGAACCCCTGTGCCACTAAGCCTGGGCTGCCTAGTTGTGAACCCCTCAAACCCAGGGCTTCTCCCTGGTTCTTCAGTATGCCTCACACAGACAGGGCCAGGAGCTGCAGAGGTGGGGAGGGTGTCTGCACCCAGGTTGTCATGAGGGTCAGAAGGTGATGGACATCGAGTCCATTTACATCAGCAGCCCCGGTTTCTGTCTTCCATTCTCCCTCTGTGTCACCTCCATGACAACACCAGGGTCACCTATGTCTTCTCCATGGCCTGACCCCTGGAGGTTGTCCAAACCCCACTCAGGTAAGCACTCCAGGGACTCAGCCCATCCACTACCCATCATCCCGAGGCAGCGTTTTGACCCGGCTAAGCTGCTTTGTGAGCCCGATGGAAGCCTGTGTCCCTGCAGTGGTGTCTTTCTGGGAAGATGGCCAGTAGGGCCTGCAGGGCTTCACTGAGGCCTTGTCCATGGAGCCTTTCCAGTTAGAGTGACCTCAGGCAGTCCGTCCAGAAAGGACTGTTTCTTCTTCATTGGTCACATGGACATTTGGACAGGTGTCCAAAGAACTACTGTCCCTATCCTAAAGGATGTCAGAGGTGGTTGCAGAGATACAGATAACGTGGCCACAATCGTGGCCATCACCTGGAAGTGTGAGGAATGTGAAGGTGACGGAAGTAGAGGGGGGACAGTTTTAGGAACTTGCAACGTCAGGGGAGAGGTGTGCCTGGAAAGTGTGTGAGAGTGTCATGTCTGTGCGTGTGTCGTACATGCACGTGTGTGGGTAAAGGCCCAAAGAGATGGAACTGTCTGAAAATTAAGGTTACCACTGTGAGGCCCGAGGGCACATGTGGGATGGGGCAGCCCTCCCTATCGGCTCTGCTCTGTTCTCCAAGTCCTTCCTGTGCTAGAGGTCACGAGCTGCGTGTAGTTTGCTCATGTGTCTGCCCAAGTCACCTGGACCACAGCCGGGACAAAAAGGACCCGCCTGAGGTTGCTGCAGGTGGTCGTACAGCCTTCCCCCTGGAGGGTCATTCCCTGTGAGCCAGTGGACACTTGGTGCCATCTTCTTCTAGCTTCTGGCTGCTGTTAGTTCTCCAGGTGTGGCCAGAGGAAGCCGGGCAAAGGCTCCTGTTCCCTTCTGCTGGAAGCTGCCCTGACTAAAGTCCATACCTGTCTTGGTCTGTGAGCAGATCAGGGAGGATGTAGAAAGGTAGCCAGATGGCTAGATGCAGCTACCCACTGGGCAGTGTGGCATGCCCATGAACCTCAGGCCCAGGGCCACTCACCTCTCTCCTGGTTCTCCCAACAGAACCAGAGCCAGTGGCTGGTCAGGCCATATCTGCTGCCAGCCTCACTAGGGTGGTGAAGGAGGGAAGGCCGTTTTCCCAGTTCCCAAAGTGTCCTAGGAAAGGGAGAGCCCCTCAGTGGCGAAGAGACGCGTGGCCTGCCAGAGTGCACAATGTCCTGTCAATGGTAGCTGTTCCCGTGGTTTGATGGTGGAGCTTCCTGCCTGTCAGTCTGGCAGACACCTGCACTCTTTCTGTGTGCCTGGGACACCAGCTCTGCAGCACCCCTTTGCACTGATGTGACCGTCAAGTTCTTGTAGCTCTCCTCTCTCCCAGACTACTGCTCCCCGCCCCCCAGTATTCTGTCACACATGGTTTGACCGCACCTGTCCCTGCTTTAAATTCTCAGCAGAGACACTGGGCAGATCCGCTGGTTATTTCTCTGAGTCAGCCACCTTAGGAAGTCACTAAGCCCCCAGGACACAGTAGCAGCCAGTGTGACTAACCTTTGATGGAGTGCTGAGAGCATTCTCTGTAGCTCTGGGGATGTCAGGTCTGGGTCTGAGTTGGGACCCTTTTGTAGTAGCTGAAGAGTGTGCAGGTACACAGCTCCCAAGTGACAAGTTCTTGGCCACAGAGCTGCATGAGTGGGCCCTTCATATTATTAGCCTCCCTTCCTCCTGAGTGCTAGGGTTCTAGGCTGAGCCATTCCCAGATCTGTCTGATGTCATCTTCTCCTCTCTTACCTCCAGTACGCTTGGGTGGAGAAGCACTTTGGCCCTGAATTTCTGGAGCAAATTGTGTTGACCAGAGACAAGACTGTGGTCTCTGCAGACCTTCTCATAGATGACCGGCCGGACATCACAGGCAAGTAGCCCAGGGCAGGGATGTGGGTGGCAGGGGGAGGGTGGGTGGCGGAAGTTGCATTCTCCCTTCTCCCACATACCTCCTCCTGGGGTCTCCTCAGCTCCCTTCCCACCTTTACCAGGTGTTTACCAGCACCCAGCCAGGGACTTCCTCCTGTTGCGAAGTCCCGCCTGCACCCTAGGGACAGGGGACAGAGGGCTACTGGAAGCTGGAATGTCTGTGCCTTACCCAGACTAAGTTTAACCTGTTGGCTTTCCTGAGTGAGGACCCAGCTTTATGTTTATAACAATGGTAGTGCAGGGTAAGTCTACTATATAACAGGAAGGTGCAGTCTAGTGTCGATGGCCGACAGTGGCTTGGACATTGCATTTGTCCCTTTTTCCGGTTCCAGCTAATGACCCCTTCCCAGAAAACACGCAAACAGATAACTTGGCTCACTTAACTGAGAAGGTAGGGTGGACGAAGGGCTTCAGGCATGGTGGGAGTTCCGTTAGTCAGTCCACACTGTTTCCTGTCTCCTGGATGTGTTCTGCCTGGTTATGCCACATTGTGGGCAAGATGTTTCCCTCTGGTAGTTCTTTTTTTTTTTTTTTAAAGGCTTATTTATTAATTATGTATACAGTGTTCTGCCTGCATGTATGCCTGCAGGCCAGAAGAGGGCGCCAGATCTCATCACAGATGGTTGTGAGCCGCCATGTGGTTGCTGGGAATTGAACTCAGGACCTCTGGAAGAACAGCCAGTGCTCTTAACCACTGAGCCATCTCTCCAGCCCCCCCACCCCCCCATAGTTCTTAAGAGTTACTGGTAACAGTTTGTTCTGTTTTGGTCAGATTGGTAGGAAAACAGTTTCTTTCCTAAAGCCTGCTGAGTGCCAGGGAAACATGCCTATCTGCCCCAGTCTCTCCAGAGGTCCATGTGGATGGAGACAGCCTCTCTTAAACCACAGGTCTTCTGGAGGCTTCCATGGGGCTTCAGCCACAGGAGCTAGTAGGTCGCAGCCCCAAGGAGTCTATCAAGTTGCGGCACGGTGTGAAGGAGATAGGTACCAGTAACCAGAGGGCATGCAGGCCTGGGCTTCCCACTTGAGGTAGCACAGGATGAGCACAGAGGTGGTTGGCCAGGCCTAACCGTAGGGGATGACAGAGCCCCTTCAGCCACCACCGTGCGGACCGCTTCCTGGGTGTTGCACGGAGCACCCTGTGCACAGTGCCTTGTTTTACCCTCGTGCCTTCTGTAGGGCAGGCTAATGGAGCATCACTTTGCAGACAGAGAAACTGAGTCAGATGAGGCATGACACCTGCTTATGGGGCTACATCAGGGCCCCAGTCTTTGGACTGAGGCGCTGCTCTCCTCCCCAGGGGCCGAGCCACACCCCAGCTGGGAGCACATCCTCTTCACCTCCTGCCACAATCATCACCTGCAGCTGAAGCCCCCTCGCAGGAGGCTGCACTCATGGGCAGATGACTGGAAGGCCCTCTTGGACAGCAAGCGTCCCCACTGAGGGCTGTGCTGTGACTCTCTCGAGGTCCAGTGTGGGGCTCGCAACTCATGACTGGACGGCGGACAGCCTGCTGAGGGCTGTACTGCAGTTCCCTGGCACTTCCTGGAGGACCCCAGTGGACTCTTTGGTCAAGACAACTTCTTGACACACTCCCCTTCTTCTCCTAGCCCAGGCCTTAGTGCTGGGAGAAAGGCATTTGCTCCCGGGCAGCTTGGCCTGGCCTCGGGCAGTGGTCCACGCCACTCTCCCTCACTACTTACAACAGGGATGTTCTCTAAGGCACTGGGGTGCCCTGGTCCAGGATCTGCAGCCTTTGCAAAGGTAAGGAGTGCCAGAGAGAGAGAGAGAGAGAGGACAGGCTCCCCTGACAGGCATGTGCCCTTCCACCTCTAACACGGTACCTTGTCCAACTTGACCACTTAGTCTGTTCTCTCTTCCTGGCTTTCAGTGGCCACCAGGCTCTTCGGAGGCCAACAGTGACCCTGCCTATGGCTAGTGTTGTGGTTTCTTTCTCTGGTGTCCCTAGATCCTGTTCACGGCCCAGAAAGGAGTCAGCAGGCTTGAACATTTGTTGACCATATGAGAAATAAATGCTATCCACATATAGCCTGTGCCTTGGCCTTCTCTAGCACCTGCCCCAGGGTCATCTAGTGTGCCATCTGCCTATGATGTAAGCACTTGGCAGTCCACAGGACAGAGGTGGGCATAGCGCTCCTTTGTGTGCCTCACATGGTACCACACGAGAGCAAAGGCAAAACAGCCCAGATGGTGGCATAGCTGGCAGCCTGGTGGTTTCTTTTGGTCCCATTCATCTGAGGGAGGCACTGCTTCCCTCAAGCACCTCCCCTGTGGGAGCCCATTTTCGGGTTCCTCATGGCTTTACCCAGCAGGTCTGCATAGAGGAAGATTAGGGCCACAGGCCTGAGTGCAGGTGTCTGAGATGGTCTGCACTTGGCTGTACTGGGGGAGGAGGCCTTTTGCTCCACCCCTTGGCTTCTCTATAAATACCCTGGGGCAGAAACAGTGGGGGTCGGTTGGAAAAGGTTCCAGGCCCTCCCGAGGCTATCCTGAATTTTCTGTCTGTTTATCTTCGCAATATAAATCCTTCTAATATTTCCTGCTGCTCACACTCAAGAAAACTCTGGGGAGCTGTGGGGTTGGTGGGTAAACGGCCCACACTCCCCCAATGCCTTACCCCTTTCCTCCTTACCCTGCAGTCAGGCAGAGGGCCTGGGAACTGCTGTCACAGCCTCAGTGGTTGTTCCCTTTGGGCTGAATCCCTAGGAGCTGACACTTGGACCAGCCACCTCCCAACTGTCCTCTTGTTGCGAATTTTAGAACAGTGCCCTTGAAGACCAGTTGCATTCTCAAAACCCTGATTTGAGATGGCCATGGTGACACATGCCTGTTTTCTTAGCACTTAGGTTGAGCAGGAGTATTGCTGTGAGTTCAAGACCAGCCTGAGCTACATAGTCTAGGCCAGTCAGGGTTACACAGCAAAACCCTGTCTAAAAACATGAAAAATCAGCACCGCAGTTTGTTTCTGGGCCTTCATACTTACGCCTTTCTGTATCTAAGGTGATCTTGACTACCTCGGGACTGGGCTAAGGTAGAGAAAAGAACAAGGGAGAGAACCCTGGTTTCAGAGCTGGCCAGGAATTCCATTTCCCTTCTTTCAGTCTTAAGAGCTCAGCTCTGTCTTCAGGCTAGGTAGGGAGGTCCGAGGCATCCACCACCCAGTCTGGAGAAGGATAGCCCAGGAATCCACTGCCTGTCCTGGACCCCTCTTGACTCAGCCATGTGTAGCTTTCCATAGTACTGTACTCCATTGTTACCCTTGGGCTGGTTGGGGGCTCTGCCAGTGTCTTACTGGAAACACATGGCAGTGATGTCACTTGATCCTGGAACTCTGTGGCTCAAGCACGGCAGTGTCTGTTAATGTCTTGACCAGGGGTCTGGAAGAAAGCCAGTCCCCGGAGTGTAGCTCCTGCTCCAGAGACCCTTTGTTATCCTGACAGAAGACCTCATTCCCCAGCAAGACCATCCATGCCGGTCCAGGAAACAGTGTGACAAGTGAGATGCATGAATTATTTCCTTGTGACTCCTCATGGCGGCTGGATGTGGCTCCCTCCTGTCTGTCAGCCATAGGGCCTGCTTTCCCATGATCCTCATGCTGCCCAGTGTCAAGTCTCCACTTCGAGTGACCTGGCCAGTCTAGAGCCATGCAGCCTCCAGCCGTGGCAGTGAGGGAACTCTCTTGTGCTTGTAACCCTCCGTGATAGGTTGGGGATGGTCTGTCATGTACCTACTAGGTGCCTGGGCTTTTGCCAAATCAGAGCTCACAGCAACAAATGAAGGCCACTCAGCCCTGCCTTGAAAATGTTGTGATTATAGTTCAGGGAACAGAAACCAGTGCAGCTCGATGATACCCAGAGTTCGCCCTGGCAATGACAGATAACCCTGCTGTCTTGCTGAGGGTTACTACTGCCGTGATGAAACACCATGACCAAAAGCAAGTTGGGAAGGGAAAGGCTTATTTGGTTTACACTTCCACATCTTAGTCCATCACTGGAGGAAATCAGGACAGGACTCAACAGGGCAGGATCCTTGAGGCAGGAACCGATGCAGAGGCCATGGAGGGGTGCTGCTTACTGGCTTCCCCTCATGGCTTTCTCAGCCTGCTTGCTTATAGAACCCAGGACCACCAGCCCAGGGATGGCACCATCCACCATGGGCTGGGCCCTCCGCCATCAACCACTAATTAAGAAAATGCCCTACAGCCGGATCTTATGGAGGCATTTTCTCAGTTGAGCTTCTCTCCCTTCATATGACACTATCTTGTGTCAAACTGACGTAAAACTAGCTACCACGGGTGATCCCTTGTCAGCTTGACACACACATCACCACTAATCCACAACCTTTCCTTTCTTCTTCATCCCCAAGATTACACATTAATATGGACATCACAGTATAAAGTATTCTCAAACTTAAAAGCCCCACTGCTTTACAATTTCAAACATTAAAAAAAAATCAGTCTCAGCTGGGTGGTGGTGGAGCACGCCTTTAATCCCAGCACTGGGGAAGCAGAAGCAGGTGAATCTCTGTGAGTTCAAGGTCCACCTGGGCTACAGAGTGAATTCCAGGAAAGGCGCAAAGCTACAACAGAGAAACCCTGTCTTGAAAAACCAAAACGAAAATTCAAAGTTTCTTTTAAAATCCAGTCTCAACTGTGGACTCCTATAAAATGAAAAATAAGTTAAATATATATGTATATGTATCTTATTTTTTTCAAGAGGGAAGAACCAGGGCATAGTCACAATCTGAACAAAGCAAAACAAAACTCCAACTTTAAAAATTCAGTATCCAGTGTCTAGGATCCACTCACAATCTTCTGGACTCCTCCAAAAGGCTTGGGTCACTTCTCCAGCTCTGCCCTCTGCAGCACACACAGCTTGTCTTCTAGGCTCCAGCTGGCTCCACTCCACAGCTACTGTTCTTGATGGTCCTCCCATGGTACCAGCACCTCCAAAATGCTGGGGTCTTCTGCTTCGACTGGGCCACACTTTCACCAATAGCCTCTCCTGGGCTCTCTTCATGGTGCCAAGCTTCAACTTTCTCCATGACCCCTTCAATCCTGAGGCTTCCACTGATATTCCAGCTGCACCTTCACCAGTGTCCTCTCCTGGCCTCTCACAGTGCAAAGCTTCAGCTGCCCTCCATGACCCCTTCATGCCTTCAAAACCAGTAGCATTGGGGAGACTCTTACACATGACCAAGTTTGGCTGCCAGTACGAGGTACAACCCTGGCCACCTCTGGAACACAGCTTCTGTGTGCTGACTCTGAGGAAACACTTCCCAGAAGATTTCACCTCAGTGACACTGGTCTCTTCTTAATTACCACTAACTACTACTACTTCTTCTTCTTCTTCTTCTTCTTCTTCTTCTTCTTCTTCTTCTTCTTCTTCTTCTTCTTCTTCTTCTTTTTTGAGCTGAGGATCGAACCCAGGGCCTTGCGCTTGCTCTACCACTGTGCTAAATCCCCAACCCACTGAGCTAAATCCCCAACCCACCACTAATTTCTTATCTCCAGGCAACCAGCATCCATTGTCCCAGCAAAGGGAAGGTTTTACTTTAGTGGTTCTGGTCTCTTGTTAATCAGAACTGATTCTTCAGCTCCAGCTGACCAGACACCACAGATTTTTCACACAAAAGGCTATCTCTTTTGGATGCTCAGCCACATGGGTGCCCTAGGAAGGGAATGGGATTGTATTAGTCAAGATTTTCTGGAGAAACAGAACTGATAGAATGAACACACACACACACACACACACACACACACACACACACACACACACACATTATGTATTACAAGAGGATTTATCAGAGTAGCTTACAGATTATGGTCCATCTTGTCCAACAATGACTATCTCCCTATGGAAATCCAAGAACCTGATATTGTTGTGGTGTATTCACCAGAGAAGACTGCTCAGACTTGGGTTTAAGTTAGTTGAAAGTCTTTATTGGCCAACTGGAGACTACACTGGGTGTTCAGGATCCCAGTGTAGCCCTGAGTCTTTCTCAGGGTGAGCTTTTAAGCACAAAACCCATGTTCTGGGTTGACATACTTCAGCTAATGAGAACAGTTAGCCAGAAGCGGAATTCCAGAAGCAAGGTTCGTATGTTCAGAGACTTTCCCAGAACTATGTGGACTCTGGTGGGTCAGGGCTTTGTTTTAGTTTTGGCAGGTGGTGCTGTCTACATGCTGAGTTTTATAGCCTAAATGGTAGTTCCACCATGGAGTCAGTTGTGCTAAGGTCTGGGGGCCTACTAAGGTCTGGAGCCCTGTTAAAATAGTTGTTCAGGCTGGGCAGTGGTGGCGCACGCCTTTAATCCCAGCACTCGGGAGGCAGAGCCAGGTGGATCTCTATGAGTTCAAGGCCAGCCTGTCTACAAATCGAGTTCCAGGAAAGGCGCAAAACTACACAGAGAAACCTTGTCTCGGAAAAAAAAAAAAAAAAAGTTGTTCAGTCCACAAGGCTGAATAGCTCAGCTAGTCTTTAGCCTATGGTTGGAATCCCAAAGAAGCAGCTTCTAACACCAGTGAAGGAATGCCACAGCAGCAGGGTAGATGCCCTCGCCGGTGAGCGTGAGGGCAAGCAGGCAAAGAACAAGTTTCCTTTACCATGTCCTTTTACACAGGTGGTCACCAGAAGGTGTGACCCAGATTTAGGATGGCTCTTCACACCTCAAATGATCCAATCAAGAAGGGTCTCTCAGAGGTGTGCCCTGCTGCTTAGGATTTAATTGACTCCAGATGTAGGAAGCCAACCAGGATTAGCCATCACAAATCCACCCTCATCGTATCTCCTTACACCATGCTTAATTTCCAAATGAAAATAATAACGAGGTCTTGTTACACTAACATGACATAACTCCCACATACAACCACAAATGCATTATATATTTATAATAGGTGGCAATGTCCCTTGAGGAACATTCTTTTCGAGTCTCATAGCTTAAGTATAACTACTGCTGTTTATCTCAGTTGATGTTATATGATAAAGAAATTGAGGAAAGTATATATGAATACACACACACACACACACAATAGGTGAGAAATATTCATGTCACTTATAATCTTCATTTCTGCAACTGGTCACATGGCCTTAGCTGGTATTTATAACTATCTTCTCCTATCCATTCTGTATTCCCTCCACCCTCAGCAAGCAGCTCTTTTTCTGAAAGAGTGGTTCATATCTTCATTCCTGAAGGAGCTGGACCCTTTGTCATCATGTTCCATTTGGGCTTTTGCAATTTCCCACTGACTTTAATCACATGACACAGTAGAACCAAGAGATGCCCTAAAGTGGCTGTTCTCAACCTGTGGGTCATGTCCCCTTTTTACAAGGGCCGCCTAAGACCAAAGGACAACACAGATACTTACATTATGATTCACAACAGTAGCAAAATTACAGTTATAAAGTAGCAATGAAAATAATGTTATGGTTGGGGTTCACCACAACATGAGAACTGTATTAAAGGGTCGCAGCATTAGGGAGTTGAGAACCACTGCCCTAAAGGATCTCCTGCACTCAGACATAATCTCTCTTACCTCCATTGTGGGGAAGTAATCCAATTTCCCCATGGTAATCTGGATCAATCACTCCTCCTAAAACTCCTACTCCTTCCTTTTTTTTAAAATTAAATTAAATTAATTAATTTATTTATATGAGCTGAAGATCGAACCTAGGGCCTTGCACTTGCTAGGCAAGTGCTCTACCACTGAGCTAAATCCCTAACTCTATTTATTTATTTTTTTTTTTAAGATTTATCTATTACATATACAGTGTTCTGCCCGCATGTATCCCTTCAGGCTAGAAGAGGGCGCCAGATAGATCTCATTACAGATGGTTGTGAGCCACCATATGGGTGCTGGGAATAGAACTCAGGACCTCTGGAAGAACAGTCAGTGCTCTTAACCCCTGAGTCATCTCTCCAGCTCCCTACTCCTTTCTTAGCCTGTTGGCTTGAGGGCATCAGACAGTCAAGGTGGCCAGTCTGAGCTTCCAGTTCAAGGACATATTTGTTGTGTCTCCTGGTGGGAGAGCTCCCCCTTGTGGAACCAAGGCGTCTAGGCCAGCAGAGCTAAGGTCACAGGAACACGGAAGTAAAATTTCTCTGTTTGTCACTGGGGTGATAGTGGAACCATTCCATTTTCCACCCCTTGATTCCTGGACCCATGGATCCTAGTCATGGGAGAAACAGTGCTGTATATGGACACTGATTCAAAGCACATACCGCCTTCTGGAGAACTCTACCCGGGCCACCTGATTGGCTCTGTAACTGTGTCTTCAAAAGGCCATTCATTCCATCATTCTGTCAGGCCACCTGCTTCAGAATGGTGAGGAGCATAGGAAAACCAGGCAGTGGATTCCATGGCCGTGGGCCCACTGACTGTTGCACTTCCTTGGCTGTGAAGTGAGTTCCCTAGTCAGAAGCAATACTGTGTGGACTACCATGGCAGTGTAAGGCATTCTGTCAGTCCATAGATGATAGTTTGGCAGAAGCTTTATGTACAAGAAAGGCAAATCCATAAGCAGAATAAGTACTCTAACAAGGACAAAGCCTTGCCTTTCCACAAAGGAAGTGGTCCAGTGTACTCAACCTGCCACCAGGTCACTGGCTGGTCTCTGCAGGAAATGGTACCGTATTGGGGCTCAATGTTGGTCTCTGCTGGTGTGGTACCTGCATAACGTGCAGAACCATCAGTAAACCAGGCCCTAGTCTTCTCTTCCTCAGTCAACCAATCATAGAGCACACCCCATGAGGCTATATGTACATGCTTGGGAGCAGGTGGCATTTTAATGGGAATAGAAGCTATAGGCATTTGGGCAACTTCTTCATGTAACTTGCTTGTCCCCTCAGGACCTGCTGGGGCCCAATCACATATATACCACTTCCATTTGGTAATGGATTACTGCTGTGCACATCCTACTTTATGACTTGGTGGGTCAGATAACACCAGCTCATGATGGGCTCCTCAGGTCATATGGTAACCTGGTAGCTCACTGTCAAATGTTCAGTTTCTACTGAGGCCCAATAGCAGGCCAAGAGCTATCTCCCGAAGGGTGAACTGCTGTCTGTAGATGATGGTAGAACCTTTCTCCAGAATCCCAAGGGTCTGCTCTGATTTACCCAAAGGGACCTGCCCCTTACAGCCACAGACACCTCAAATACCATGAGATCTGCTGGATCATATAGTCCAAGTGGTATGGTGACCTGCATAGTGACCTGTACCTGTTGAAGAGCCTTCTCCTGGTCAAGGCCCCACCCAGAGCTAGCAGCTTCCTGAGTCACTTAGTGTATGGGCCTGAGTAACACCCAAAGTGAGGAATGTGCTGTCTCTAGAATCCCATGTAGGCCCACTAAGGACTGTGCTGCTTTCTTGGTGATGGTCCAGGTGAAAAAACTTCCCCTTCACCTTAGGAGGAACATCTCTGCATGCCCCAAAACACTGGACTCCTAAGAATTTCACTGAGGTAGAAGGGCCTTGAATTTTGGTTGGATTTATTTCCCATCCTGTGATATATGTGTTACAAGTGGTTGCTGCCTCCTGTTCACTTGGTACAGCCAGCACCCACTCTCCCTTCCCTGACCCCCCAACTTTGTGACTTCTTTTTAAAATGACTCTTAAAAAAAATTAAGATAGGGATTCTCTGTGTAACAGCCCTGACTGTCCTGGATCTCGCTCTGTAGACCAGGATGGCCTTGAATTCAGAGATCCACCTGCCTCTGCCTCCCAAGTGCTGAGATTAAAGGTGTGTGTGCCGCCGCCGCCACCGCCGCCGCCACCACCACCACCACCACCACCACCACCAGGCTAAAATGACTCTTAAGGATAAAAATGCATAGAAGCTGCATGTAAACTGTTTGGTTGAAAAATCCTTGATTAGATTTGCAAAGGCTGGCATGAATGTACAGACAGGGATCCACAAGCCGGCCTACTCACAGCTTAAAGAATGGCTCCTCAGAGGAGTCGTCATCTTCGATGCAAAATACAAGGATCTTTTAACTAGTTCTACTGCTGGCCAGTCGGACTACAGTGGTTCTCAACCTGTGGGTCACGACCCACACACCATATCAGCTATGACTTGAGTTTACGTTACGTATATTCATTGCAGCACAATTATAGTAATGGAGTAGCAATGAAGCAATTTAATGTTGTGGGTCGCCATGACAAGAGAACACTAGGAAGGTTGAGAACCAAGGGGAACAAAGCTGATGGAGGAACTACAGTTCATAGAGATGGCCACTTGATGGCACCAGAGGCCTGGCTCTGGGACCTTGGATCCCTTTCTGCCTCCCTTGGAACCTGCCTGCAGTGTCGCTGAACCAGACCTGCCCACTCTTGGAAGTCTCATCCTGTTTCTCCCAACCACTATTTCTGACGTGTGCACCTTCTGGGCAGGGCATGAGGACCTCAGCCGCTGTAGTCCGAGCAGTGGGCTAATAATGACTCACATCTGCTCTTACCGCACTGAGAAGAACCAGGCACCATGGATGCCAGCCTCCAGACCAAAAGGAAGGTGCCTCCATGGGTGTCTGCTATGATGATGCAATGAGGCAGGTGCCTCAAAGCACGCCATACAAACCCAGGGTGGTCCTCAACATGCTTCAACTAGCAAAGGGGAAACATTTCACAAGTTCCTTATGCCTAGCCTCCCAGGCTCCCTCTGGAGAGCTTCTGGAACATCTGGAGGCTGATGGGATTCGCAGTGAACTAGTGACTAGAGTCAGTTCCACCCCCTCACATTTGTGCACACCTTCCTCACCCTCGTGGCACTTGAGTCTCTCACCTCTGACTAAGCAAAGTGTGAGGCTCTTTCCTCTAGCCTGGAGCCTCTGCTGTCCTTTCCCAGTGGCCCAGGCCTGTCCCACCCTCGGGCCCTGCCAGTGGTCTTCCTCCAGAGTCCCAGACTTCTGAGAACTTAGGGTACTAACCACACACAGACTCCAGGGGAAGAGGTGCTATCTAATGGAAGGGAAAGAGTCTAGGGAGGAGGTCAGAAGGCCCCAGAGTTCAGGAGCAAATGCTATGTGCTATGATGTCATTCATTTTCCCAAGTGACTGGGAGGCAAGGATAAGATGGTCTGGGTTTAATTTCATGGAAACTGATGCAGAGGCAGTGGAACCCACGGTCAGCAGAGTGATTGATGCTCAGCATTCCAAGGTTGTAGGCATGAGGAAGCCCAGAGTGCTGACAAATAGGGATCGAAGGGCAGAACACGGGGGCCAGGATGCTGGCTGTCCTACAGATGGAGACATTGGGGGGGCCATACGACTCTATGGTGTGAGCTGTATGCATATTCAAGTCTGGGTAAATTATGGTCTGCACGTGTGCGCGCGCGTGCGCGCGCGCGTGTGTGTGTGTGTGTGTGTGTGTGTGTGTGTGTGTGTGTGTGTGTACGCACACACATATGTCTTAGTTTGTACATACATCTTAGTTCCTCCTGGAAGCGCTGCTGTAATGGATTCTGGGAGTAAGATGTGGTCGTCTAGGAACCACTGAGTTCATCCTGTGGGAGAAAGGGTTGGACATCCAGAGAGAAGAACCCAAACACAAATGGAGCAACACTGGTGGATGCCAAGGAAGTGAAGTAACAGAGGCAGAGAACCTGCAGGCAGCAGTCCCAGGCAAAGGGAAGCAGCCTGTGGTCAGGGGAAGCAAAGGTGACCAGGGGGAGCATGAGGTGAGAGCCAAGGCCAAGGCAGAGGCCACAGATACTGGGGAAGGAGAATAAAATAGACAGTTTTCTAGAGAAGACAAACCGTGGGGGGTGGGGGTGAGGGCCCCCCTTCCTGGAATCCCTCCCCTTCTCCCTCATTGGTCCCAGTTGGGATATCCTCTCTTGAGTGGGCTCCTTCCCTCTGCGCCCCCATGGGCTTTTCTTCCAGCAGTTTGTAACCCATTTAAGGTCCTGGAGTGGGAACCCCTGCCCCCGAGGAGCAAGAAACAGCCTGTCTTACAGGGTCTTTCGAGTCCTTGCTTTCCTAGTAGCTTTAAATTCCCCAGACCCTCCTTTGCCTCCTGCTGGGTATGCTACCTCAGGCACTTTTCAGCAAGAATTGTGGCAGGAACAAACCACATCCAAACCCAACAAGGGACTTAAACAGGGGGGCTTTTATTCTGGAAGAAGCCTGCAGAGGTGGGATCCCTGAAAGCCTCAGAGCCTGCCATCCATTTACAGGGCGAAAGGAGGGGGAGGAAGGATAGCCATGCTTTCTTTTTTTGGCTTGCACTAGGCCATTGCTAGGGGTAACCAGTGAGGTAAGAATGGCAGATGATCAATAAACAAACATCTCAGGGCAACGGTGACTATGACCAAAATACATTGTCTGAAATCTCAAAGAACTAATAAAATACTATTTTGAAATAGATTTGCCTTACCCGCCCCCCCCACACCTCTGTTTTTTCGAGACAGGGTTTCTTTGTGTAGCTCTGGCTGCCCTGTCTAGACCAGGCTGTTCTTGAACTCAAAGATCCACCAGCCTCGGCCTCCAGAGTGCTAGGATTAAAGGTGTGTGCCCCGAGTGCGTGTGTATCCCCCCTCACCCCAGATTTGCATCTCTTCTGGTCATTGTCCCCTCTGCAGGGGTGGGGGCAGGAGTCAGGCAAGCAAGTTACTTTAGTGTTGGAATACTAATTATGGTGGTTACAGGAAACTGATTGTCACTATTTGAGCAAAATAGGGGGAGGTTTTTTAAAAAGTGGTTTGGTTGGTCTTGGCTAACAACCACCGTGGTTGATAGGCAGCTGACTCCAAAGCAAGAGAAGCAGACCCATGTAATAGGTTTTCTGCTCCCCACTTAGTTTCTCCACCAATGCAGTAAGTCAGAACAAGCCAAATTGAAAAAGCATAGCAACAGGTTTATTTGAGCAAAGTAACTCCCAAGTGAGTTCTCCTGTCCCAGAGATGGCGGCTGGAAGAAGCCTGACCCCTGCCCTCTACCCCAAACGAAAGCAGGGAGGCTTTATAGGTTGTAAGTGTGGTTTGATGACATGTGTACCACAAGCTGGGTTTGTGCCCACGTATGGTCAGAAGCTGAGCACTTAGGCGGGGATTTGGGCTGCTGGCCACAACAGAGGAAGAAGCTGACCACAACAGAGGTAGCCACCAAGAATGCAGAACTGGGCTTTTTTGGGGCCCTTTCTTTGTTCAGAGACTCTGTGAGCAGGGTTTGGAGAGAGAGCGAGGAATGGGGCTTTCTGAATTGTTCAGGGGTGAGCTGGAGGTTCCAACCGAACACCCGGGACTGGGACTAAGAGTTCAGAACAGGTGTAATAAATGCCCTTTGAGAGGTGCACAAAACAGTGTCCTCAATAGATTAAGTGGGGACTGGGACAATTAAAACTTGATGGCTAAAAGACCTCAGTAAATGGGCTGAGCAGTAGCACAACCATTCTGATGAGACAGAATGAGTCAGAGACCTGAGCTGAAGACTAAAATGCAGCTCACAGCAGAGATGAGGACAGAGCAGAAATGTCTGTCTTACTCCAGAAGGACATGCCCAAAGAATACAGAGCTGACATCGATGGTACCCCAATGCCCTGAGCCAGGATTGATGCATGAACGGAGATTTTGTACTGTAAATGTATACGTTAACATTTAAAATCTGGGGACAAAATAATTCTAAATATTTCCAGACCAAAAAATTGAAGTAATTATCTTCAAGATCTGAAGGAAAATAATTTCAAATCAACTTCTAAATGGAGCCAAATATAAAAGGGAAAAAAAATCCCATGAGAGTGCTGGAGAGATGGCTCAGCTTTTTTGTTTGTTTTTCTGAGACAGGGTTTTTTTGTGTGACCTTGGCTGTCCTGGAACTCATTTTGTAGACCAGGCTGGCCTTGAACTCACAGAGATCTGCCTGCCTTTGTCTCCTGAGAACTGAGATTAAAAGTGTGCACCACCCCTGCCCAGGGAGATGGCTTAGCTTTTAAAAGCATACACTGCTCTTCCAGAAGACCTGGGTTCAGTTCTGAACACCCATGTCAGATGGCTTACAACCTTCAGTCACTCTAGGTCCAGGGATAGCTCAGACCTCTGTCCTTTGTGGGCACCTGTGCATGAATGAACACACACACACTCACTCACACACACCAAAAATAAATCTTTAAAAAACATGAGACAATTGAAATGCATGATGTCAGAACTTTATCAGTTCCTGTTTTTCATTTTTAAAACATTATGTGTTTGAGTGTTTTGCCTGTATGTATGTCTGTGCACCACATGTGTGCCTGGTGCCCACAGAGGCCAGAAGAGGACATTGGGTTCCCTGGGACTGGAGTTGCATATGGTGGTAAGCTGCATTATGGGTGCTAAGAATTGAATCCAGGTCCTCTGGAAGAGCAGCCAATGAGTGCTCTCAACTACCTAGTCATCCCTTCAGCTCCTGTTAAAGTTCTTTTTTGACAGAGCTACCAAGTGATGTATTCTAGCAAAGAGAGAAAAAAGCTACAAGATAGCCCTCACCCCCACCTTCTTAAGTTCAGCCATCATAGATAAGGCAAGGTATCTATGGGTTGTCTTGGCCCCATATGTCCATCCTGGGGACCCCAACTTACTACTTGGCACAGACTCTGAGTGGCCTTACTGTGTCTTGAACCCCAAATGCTGGAGACTCACATATGACAGAACCAGATGCATCCAATGGGCCCAAATGGTCCATCAAGGTACTCCCTGTGGTGCCTGGCTTCAGTTCTGGCTCAGAGTTCCTTCCCCATGGACCCTTGGGAAACAACATTTAGACTTTTGAGGCTGAAGACCAGGCCCTGATGGAGGAGGCCTTGCCATATAGCCACCATTCTGTGGGTTTGTGATGTCATGGGCTCCCTTCCCTGTAATTACAGTATGATACCCGAAATCTGTCCACTTGTACAGTTGTTTGCTCTATAGATGTTTGCTGGTCACCCTACAGACAGTATCCCTGTGTGTGGCTCCAGTCCCACACCAGACTGGCCACCTCTGCTGAGTTGGGCATCTCAGACAGGATGGAACCAGCAGCATGGTTCCTGCTGCTGGAGGAGGGGTGTGTGGTGACATGCAGTGATTAGGTTATGGACTTCGCTCATGCTCAGTGCTATGAGGGAGCCAGGGTATCAGTGGGGCAGAGCGGGACTTCTCTGAGGAGGCCTGTGACCTCAGTTCCCATCACTCACTCAGCCTGTTTCCTGACACTGTCTGATGTCAGGTTTCACCACCTTTGGCTTCCAGCCCATCTGCTGTCACTGCCTGCTGGAGCTTAGGTCAGCTCTGTGCTGGGCAACTGTCCAGCCTGTCCCCAGGGTCTCAGCTGAGGCAGATGCCCCTTGTGTGCTCCAAGCCTCTTACGACTGCCAAGTCCTCGCCTCTGCTTCCTGCCTAGCCCAACCCCAGCCTTATCATCTGCTCACCACCTCCTTGGAGCCTGTACCCCACCACAAAGCCCCTGCACTACCCTTCCATCCCCCAGAGGCCGAGCTGGGCACAGTGTCTGGGCACCAGGTCTTTTACACATGGCATCCTGTGCCTAAACTTGGATCTCCCCACCTCCGGCTTCTAGGCCACCACTTGCAACTCTTCTCCTCCATTTAGGGGGGAAGGCTATACCCCTAGCCCCTAAAATTGCAAACAAGCAGAGATGGAGAGGGAGACTGGAGAGGGAGATGGGAGATAGACGATGTTTAAATAGGACACGAAGGAGAAAGGGAAATTTGCAGGGCATGGGAGGTGACGCGAAGGGCCATAAGGGAAGGGCCTGGTACAGGAAGCTGCAGACCATGGAGGGACTAACACAAGGCTCATGAAGCTGTGTGCAGATGAGTGGGGCCAGTGGGAGAGGATAGAGGAGAGGTACCTCCAGTTTTCTATGACAGTGACCTTCCCCCCGCCCCCCCATCACACACACACTTCCCAAGCAACTGCAAACATCCTGGAGGCACCTCTCCCAGCCTCCTGCAACTACACGGACAGTGTTTAAACAGTGGTAGCCATTGGTGGCTGTTCTCACATGGAGGGAGACCTAAGGCTACATGCAGCCAGAGGCCTGCACCCACCCCAGCTTAGCCCTGGGTTCTTGAGAAAGGCTCCTGGTGGGGAAGGAGTGCTCTTAAAGGAGTGAGGCAGGTGGACAGAGAACTTCAGGACTCTCCGGGAGATGGAGCACAGGGAAGTGAGTGGTGCTTCGGCAAAAGGCAATTGCTTAGAGGCAGGCGTAGGCCTTCCTGGGGCGTCTGACCTCCCTTGGAGCCTGCAATCCTGAATGTCAGCACCTGCTGCTCTCTTTGCATGGTTTCCTCTCCCTGGGGCCCCAGGAAGTAGCCAGTGGCTCTGCCTGGTGGTGAATTCACCCATTTTGCCCTTCCCCAGGCTCGGCACCCTGTGCTGAATATTCAGACTGGCCACCTGAGTTACCCCTGCCTACGTTTGAGTGGTTCTATTTATAAAGCCCAAAGGATGGCTGACGGAAGTGTCGAAAAAGAAACAAAAATCTCCAAGTTTAAAGGCACCGTGCCAGCTGCTTGTTTGGAAGACAGAATGACGTCTATGCTCAGTTCTCGCCTTCCCCCAGGGACATGGGGATAGATTAGGCTCAGGCTTTGCTGCTGACCCGTATGAGCTGGGCCACACACCATGTCCTTCTGCACCCCTGAGAGGACTTCAGAAACATTGTTTCTGCCTTGCTGGCCTTGGGGATCGGAGGACATTTTCTCTGTAGAGCACAGCAGACCCTGCTGCGTTCTTCTGTTCTTCCCTTCTCCATCTCTAAGCCCCGTGTCTTACTTAGCCAGTGTTCTATAGCTGTGAAGAGGCACCATGACCACGATGACCGTGGCAACTCTTTTTAGAGTTTCTTTGTGTAACAGCCTTGACTGTCCTGGAACTCACTCTGTAGACCAGGCCAGCCTCAGATTCACAGAGATCTGCCTGTCTCTGCCTCCCAAGTGCTGGGATTAAATGAGTGAGCCACCATGCCCAGCCACCACAGCAACTCTTATAAAGAAGAGCATTTAATTGGGGCTGGCTTACATTTCAGAACTTTAGTTCATTATCATCATGGCAGGGAGCATGGAGGCACAAATATAGACATGGTGCTGGATAAGTAGCTGAGAGTTCTACATCTGGATCCACAGGCACTATAGAGACAGAGATAGAGATAGAGAACCACTGGGCCTGGCTTGGGCATTTGAAGCCCCAAAGTCCACCCCTAGTGACACTCTTCCTCCAATAAGACCACATTTACTTCAACAAGGCCACACCTCCTGACCCTTCCCAAGTGGTGCCACTCCCTGATGACTGAGCATTCAAATATATGAGCCTATGGGGGCATGTAGGTGATTGTGGTGTTTAAATAAGAATGGCCCCCAGGGCTAGAGAGATGCCTTAGAGGTTAAGAACACTGGCTGCTCTTCCAGAGGTCCTGAGTTCAATTCCCAGCAACCATGTGGTGACTCACAACCAAATATAGTAGCATATGATGCCCTCTTCTGGTGTGCAGGCAAACATGCAGATAGAGCACTCATATACCTAAAAATAAATCTTAAAAAAAAAAAAAAAAAAGAATGGTCCCCATAGGCTCATATGTTCCACTAGGGGTGGATTTTGAGGTTTCAAAAGATTCCCAGTGTGCTCTCTCTCTCTCTCTCTCTCTCTCTCTCTCTCTCTCTCTCTCTCTCTCACTCTCTTTACTTTCTACTTGTGGATCAGGTTGTGAGCTCTTAACTGTTCCTTCTCTCTGCCACCATGGATGCTAACCCCCAGAAGCTGTAAACTAAACTGCCTTGGTAATGGTGTCTTATCAGAGCAATAGAAAGGTCACTAAGAGAGAAGTTGGGACCAGGGAGGGGGCTATGGCTGTGACAGTCTTGACCACACTGATTATTAGAGGAATGTGCAAGACTTTGGGGCTTTGGACTGGAATGCTGTTGAGTGGGATAAGTGGGCCAGCCTGGTAAGAACTGGAAGACAGTCATGCTAAGAGCCATGTTGACTATGGAGGCCCAGCTCAAGGTTTCAGAGGGCAACAATATTAGCCACTGGGCTAGAGACCATTCTTGTGACATTTTGGCAACTCTGACTTTCTCCCTTGTCCTAGCAACGTCCCTGAGGCTAAATTGAAAGCTCTAGACTAATTCCCTTGGTGGGGGAGATTTCGAGACAGCCTAGTATAAATCCTGTCATGTGGTTATTAGTGACACTCTCATGCGAGTCTACAATGAAAAAGAGCAAGTGGGGTAACAAGAGACACAAAAGGACAGTCTGAGGAGAAAAACAATGCCAGCAAATTCAATATGGGAGCCAAGACTTATTCTGAAAGAGGTGAGGAGATTAGAGGGAGACCTAGTACAAAATGGCCCCACCCCGCCAAGCTTCCAAACTGTAAAAGGGGAAGTCCTGAGGGATTTCCTATTCCTCAAGAACAACAAGGGAGACCTGCTGCACACTGATTCAAGGTGGCAGGCTCCGTCCCAAGCCAGCGACAAACCTGGCAGTGCTGGCTTTACGAATGATATGCCAGTGAAGGTGTTAAGGGATCTTCTTCCGCAGTTCAGGAGAACCACTAAGGCCAGCCTTGCGGCAGGGGAGTCCCTTCATGGAAGCCCTGAGAGGCCATGATGTGAAGGTGAAGCCTGGATTGCACTGGAGACCCTAAGATGTTGGAGGTTCCACAGGCAAGGGATGGATGGCTGCCAGGGAGAGATGCGTACAGGGAGTGGAACCGGCCCAAGAGAGAGAAGTTTGCCACAGACAGCAAAGCTGGGAGATGGAGCCATCTGAGCCCTTTGACATCGGACACGGAGCTACAGGATTTGGGGTTTGCTCTGCTGGGTTTCAGTCTGGCTTTGATCCACTCACTATGCTCAGATGTCTTCCTTTTGAAATGGTAATGTATATTGTGTACCAATGTGTGTTATTGATCCCAGCACATGAGAGGCAGAGGCAGGGGGATCTCTGTGAGCTCGAGGCCAGTTTGGTCTACAGAGTGAGTTCCAGGACAGCCAGGGCTACACAGAGAAACCCTGTCTCAAACAAACAAACAAATAAATAAATAAAAGTATGTGATGTGCCTTTTGATTTGATAGGGGATTACAATCAAGAGATTGCCTTGAGTCTCAAAAGAAACAGAGTTGAGGCAGTGAAAGACTGTGGGGACTCTTGAAGTGGGACTAAATGTAATTCACAATATGATGTGACCACAAGCCAATGGGGTCAGGGAGTGGATGGTGGTGGCTTAGATGAGATTGGCCCCCATAGGCTCCTAAGTTTAAATAAGTCAGTGGAACTGTTTGGGAAGGATTAGGAGGTGTGGACTTGTTGGAGGAAGTGTGTCATTGCAGTGGGGCAGGCTTTGGAGTTTCAAAAGATTCTTAGTGCTCACTCTCTCTACCTTCTGCTTTGATGGGGTGTCTGGCAGGGAAGCAAACCTGGAAGGGTGGGAATGAAAACTCAGTTCAGGTTGACTTCGTGAACCCACATCAAGACTTCTGGGAGTCTGATGCCAGGAGGTTCGTTGTGAGCATATTTAAAACACAATGTAATTTGAAAGTAAGTTTCCTGGTATAATATAATCCCTGGTGCACAAGAAAGCATAATTATATCAAAACTTGACTCAGGGTACATGTCATTTCTTCCAAGAAGATGGGTTCTAGAGATATATAGGCTACCTGTACTAGGTTAAGGGCCTAAGGAAGCATCTGGACTGGTCTTGGTCATACAGATAGCTTAGAGGTCATTAGCTATTGGGCTATTAGCCAGCTCTGGTCCTTGTTGTGGGAGCTGGGGGCAGCTGGGGGGCTCTGGTTATACAGATAATATAAGGGTTATATAGACTCATAGGTATCTCTGATCTTGATTGTGGGAGCTTGATATGGCTTGACCCAACAGGTAACACAGATCACCAGGCTATTAATCACCTCTAATTCCAAGCCTTTTAGAAAAACTGGTTATACATCCTTCCCTTGGAAAGAATAATCCTAGGTGCTAACATTCCTGGTTCCCTGGAGATCTGTGGGCCTAAAGATCTTTGTGCACCCAACATTGCTTGTGATCAATATGAGCTCACAGCTGTTCCTTCATGCCATCATGGACTCTGACCCTCTGAAGCCATAAGCCAAGTTAAATGCTTTCTTTTGTAAGTTGCCTTGGTCATGGTGTTTTATTGTAAGACATGGATAAGGAGCACTCCCACTTGTGATACAGTCATCTTGAGATGGACTTATTGGAACATAATTCCACTGTGAGTCAAGGAGCATCTGTGTATTTGTATAGGCCCATGAACAAATTCTCTCCATAATGTTTCATAATCTTTGATGTTTTTTCAGATAGAGTCTTACTATGTACTTCAGGCCAGCCTTAAACTCACAGCCCTCTTTCCTCTGCCTTCTGAGTACTAAAGTTGCATGAATGCACACCATACCTAGTAATGTTTTGCGATGTATAGTGTACAAGTCTGTGATGGTTAATATTATTAACTTGACAGAATCTAGAACGCATGGAAGATGTACCTCTGGGCATATCTGTAGAGGATTATCTTCATTATGTTAATTAAGGTGAGAAGACATACCCATTGTGTGTGACACCATTCCTTGGCTGGTATCCTAGACTATGTAAGTACAGGAAAACAGCTGGGCAGGAGCATGGGTTCCTGGTTCTCTCCTTTCTAATTGTGGATGCAGTGAGACCAGCTGTTTACACTGGCTCTCATGACAAGACCCTCCCAAAGATCAGGGTGTCTTTACCCTTAGACAAAAGACTGTCAATCATGTGACCAAGCATAAGACCTTGAACAACTCAAGAAGGAATTAGTAATTTCTAGTTTAAACCAATTCTGAGAAAATGTATGAGGAAAAATATTATAAACCTGAGAACTAGAGAAGAAATGACATCAGCTGGGAAGAGTGGACAATAAAGTATGGTCACCCCAGGACTTGAGGCTCACTTGTATGACTTCTCTCTCTCTCTCTCTCCCCCCTTCCTATTTTCCCTTTCCATTCTTGCCTAAGTGAGTGAATATGTTTTTGAGTTTTGATTTTTTTAAAATCACATTTATTTATCTGTGTGTGTATGGGGTTGTATGTGTGTATATGTGTGTGCGTGTGCATGTGTGTGTGTGTGTGTGTGTGTGTGTGTGTGTGTGTGTGTATTCATGCCACAGAACACATATGGAAGTCAGAGAAAAACTTAAAGGAGTCGTTTCTCTCTGTCAACCAGCTTGGCGAACCACTGAGTTACTTACAGAGCACAGGCGAGGACTGACTTACAGGAGTATGGGTGACCCCAGCATCACTCAAAGCCCCGCCCCGTTATGGATGTTGACCTCATGGAAACTGCAACATGGAGCCCTGCCTTCAGTTTACCTTCTGCCTTCTGTGTACTCTAGCACTTCCTGAGGTCATCTGCAGCTGGGGTAGAGGCATAAAAAGAATAATGCCTGGAATCCCAGGTGAAGATCCTCTGTCCCTTCTACCCTCCTCTTACTTAGGAGAATTACAGGTCCCTTACTATGACAGTAAACCCAACTAGCAACACAAACCCAACTATCAATGTATCACTTTTGCTAATTTAGTTGCCATGGAAACCAGGCTGGACTTATCTTTACCTCAAGAAGGAGATAGGTTCATCATGTTATAGCCAGAAACAACAACAACAACAGTACAACATAACACAATACAGCACCACTCTGCCCATGAAGAAACCTGGACCATTTGGAGCTTCCTGGGGGAGAGAGTGGTGGTGGGTTAGGTGATTGTCAGTCTGCCAGGTTCTCAAGTCACCTCAGACAAGCCTCTGGGAATACCTGGTTAGGTTAACAGAAGTGAAGAGACACACCCTGGCGGTGAGCATCTCCATCCTGTATGGAGTAGAGCCCTGGACTAAATAAAGAGAACATGAGAATTGGCTTTTGCTGTTCTCTACTTCCTGACTGTGGATGCAGTGTGACAATTGTCAAAGCTGCTTCAAGTCCTGCCACCGCCACTTCGCCACCACGGTGGAGTGTGTGTGTCAACTGTGAGCCAGAGGTTTCCATTAAGCTGCTTTTGTCAGGCCACTCTATCATAGCAACAGGAAGAGAAACACGGTCTCACGACTCTTACTAGCGTTCTTTATTTTAAATCACGATGGCAGAAGCCAGTAGTAGGATGGTTGCCAGGGGAGACATGGACATCAGAGAAATTGCCCAGTTGGCATGGGGTGGAGCTGGAAGCCCAAACCAGAACTGTCATACTCAGGGGCCTGCTCTATATCACTATGCCCAGGTTCTTAGAGATTCTATGGGGCAGAGGGCAGGGAAAAGGAGGAGGCTGGGTCAGCTTCTTTGTCTGCAGAATAGGGTCATAGCTCTCCCTGGGGAATCCATGTAGGGATCAAGTCTTCAATAGTCCATGATGTGTCCATGACGTAACACATGTCACCGCACTGCGTATCCTAAAGTCATTGAAACCATTAATCTCTGAAGAGTCTGAGTTCAGAGTAAACTGTCCCCAGAGTGGGCTACTGGGGTGGGAGACCCTCCTCTGCTGTGATAGGGCTGGTCTGAGGGAAGAGTGGGACTCTTGGGAAGAACAAGGAAATATTAGGGCTTCTTCTCTTAGACAGACCCTAGGATTTTGTGTATACAGCATGCATTATCAGTTCCATAATGAATTATTGAAAACAGCAAGGACCCGGCTGGCAAGATGGCTCAGAGGGTAAAGGTGTTTGCCACCAAGCTTCCAGCCTAAAGTTTGATCTGTTGGACCCACATGGTGTAAGTAAAGAACTGACTCCCACAAGTTATTTTCTGACCCGAATTATACTTGTGAGTTACAGCATTTGCCCCACACATGTATATTCTTATGTGGTACTTTATATTCATATATATTAAAATAAAAATAAACAAAACCTACCAATGACTTAAAAAACACCTATACACAAGTATTCACAGTTGCACTGATCACGTAGCCACATGACCATCCATAGATAGCTGGACAGCAAGATGAGGAGTGTCAGGACAATTCCACTTGTGAAGGAGGGGGATGCTGTCACATGTCCCAACATGGGTGAACCTTGAGGACACTGCTCAGTAGAATGTGCCAGTCATGAAAGGTGAGACACTGCAAAATCCCATTCATATGAAGTAACGCTGTGATGGTTCTGTTTGATTGGAACCTCCAGCTCACTCCTACAAGGTCTGAGAAGCTCCATCTCTCTCTCTCTCTCTCTCTCTCTCTCTCTCTCTCTCTCTCTCTCTCTGTCTCTCTCTCTCTCTCAGCCCCGCCCTCTCAGAGAATCTCCAACAAAGAATAGGCACCAAAAAGCCAGTTCTGAATTCTTGGCGGCTGCAGCAGCTCCTCCCCTGAAGCTGCCAGTAACCCAAGTCCCCACCTAAAGCATTCAGTTTTTGACCATACTTGGGCACAAACCCAGCTTGTGGCGGATATGTCATCACCCCTCGCCTACAGGCTATATAACCTCCCTGCTTTGGTTTGAGTGCGTGACTTCTCCAGTCTTGATCTCTGGGTCTGGAAAACTCACCCAGGAGTTACTTTGCTCAAATAAACCTGGTCTTTTACTTTTTCAGTTCGGCTTGATCTGGCTTACTGCATCAGTGGAGAAACCTATTACTGGGCTAAAGAAAACCTATTAGGCTCATCTTCATACTTCAACTTGACTGGATTGAGAACCACTAAGGAAACACATCTCTGGGTGTGTCTGTGATGGTGTTTCCAGAAATGCCTCACTGAAGAGGGAAGACTGACTCTGAATATGGCAGTACTATGAGTGCCCTGGGGTTCAGGGAGGAATAAGAGGAGAAGGGGAGCTGAGCCACAGCCTGCACCTCTCTGCTTCCTGACTGGACACACAGTGTTACCAGCCTCCTCATGTTCCTGCCACTGTGGACCACATGAACCATGGTGGACCACATCCCTTTGACAGCAAGCCCAAATAAACCATATCTTTCTTGAGTTGCTTCTTGTCAGACACCCTGGTCACGGCAGTGAGGGGCGAAACTAACACCACACACACAGGCAAATCCATAGAGTTGAGATGGATGGGTGGGTGCTCAGAGCCTGGGGGAGTTGAAGGGTAAAGATTCTGATGAGCTTGTGGAAAGTTTCCAAAATGAACTGTTTTCTTCATAAAGGCTATCGACACATACGTACATGACCTTTATTTTCTTTCAGTGCTGGGCTTTGAACCCAGGCCTCTAGGCTTGCTAAGCATGTGCTCTGATCTTGAGCCACATCATCCCAGCCTCAGGCATGCACTTTAAACAGGACAACTGATAGTTTGTGAATTACCACACAGTCACTGTTCTGGTGTAGTTGGTACAGGCATGTAATGATCTCAGTTTCTTGAGAGGCTGTGTGGCAGGAGGTTTGCTTGAGCCCAGGAGCTTACATACTGAGAACTGTCTCAAAATAAATTGTCATTAAAATCATTAAAAAATAAAAAAAGAATTGCAGGATGGCTCAGCAGGTAGAAACACTTGCTGCCAAGACTGACAGCTGAGTTTGACCCCTGGAACCCATATTGAAAGGAAAACCAACTACGGAAAGTTCCCACCTGCTCTCTGTATGTGTAAATGCCCAGGACAACACTAATACAATTACACCCAAAACAATATTAATAACAAATACATATTTTTATTTTATTTTAGTTTTTTTGAGACAAGGGTCTCCCTAATATGTAGTTTGGCTGTCATGGAACTCCCTCTGTAGATCAGGCTGGCCTCAGACTCACAGAGATCCACCTGCCTCTGCCTCCTGAGTACTGGGACTAAAGGTGTGCACTACCACTGCCTAGCTCACACAACACTTTCTTTTTCTTTTTTTTTTTTTGGTTTTTTGAGACAGGGTTTCTCTGTGTAACAGTCCTGGTATCCTAGAACTCACTTTGTAGACCAGGCTGGTCTCGAACTCACAGAGATCTACCTACCTCTGCCTCCTGAGTGCTGGGATTAAAGGCATACACTACCACACTCAGCTAATAATAAATAAATATTTTTTAAAAGAGCTTCTGATGCCCTCACATTGCTCCACCCCTCTCCAGCCCTTCAAATGGCCCCATCCCACTCATGACAGCCAGGGCAGGTGGACCCAGGATGTGTGTACAGATGGGCAGGACTGGAGAAAGCCTGTGCTCAACCGACAGGATGCTGTGCATGAACAGCCCAGTTCTTCTGTCTGACTGAGTTCAGTCACTGTCTTCCTCTACACCAGCGGTTCTCAACCTTCCTAATGCTGCGATCCTTTAGCACAGTTCCTTGTTGCTATTTCATAACTGTAATTTTGCTACTGTTTATGAATCATAATGTAAATATGTGATACAAGGCCCCCTAATGGAGTCTCATCTCGCAGGTTGAGAACCACTGCTCTACGTCATAGCAGAAGGCCCGGGAAAGGCTCTTTTTGATGGTGTTATTGGATCTATTTGCAGCCTCAGCAGCAGGCTGTGCAATAACGCTGGAGCTTCTGGCCGCGCTGAGAGCTGTGAGCAGGTGGACAGCAGAGAGCAGAAGGAAGAGTTGCCCAGCGCTGTAAACCGGTGGAGAGATCTGCAGAGTTGCTATGGCTGCTGCTTCAGCTGCCCGGAGAGCTGTTTACACTACTGGCTCAGGGAAGCTGGCATGACTTTGTGTCTCGTGACTTCTCTGTAAGTTGAGCAGAAGAACCCTCGGCCATCTGGAAATAATCTCCCCGCCTCGTTCTCTCCTTTCTCTCCCTCTACTGCTCCCCAGCTCTACTTACTTGCCCAGCACAGGTGTTGTTAGATGCTCCATCTGAGGTTGATGACCCCTCATGGGGTCCTGATGCCAAGAACCATTGTCTGGTACACCTGCCCGGGGTGACCTCCCACAGGCCAGTGTGGCTGCCCTTGTGAGCCCTGTGTAATAGCCTGGTATCACCAGTCCTGGACTATGTCTCAAATAATGCCTGCAGAGCACCAAAGGCAGAAACTACCGGGGAGAGGCCAAAGGGTAGCCACATCCTAGTGTGGAGGCCAGAGACAATTTGAGAGAGTTGGCTCTTAGACTATGTGTGTTCTAGGGATTGAACTCAGATCTTCAGACTTAGCAGCAAGCACCTTTACTTGATAAGCCATCTCACTGGTAGCAAACCCCTTCAAGGAGGTAATCCCAAGTCATGTGGGTATCATGGCACCCAGCCCCTAATCAGTGCAGGTAAATCCAAGCATCTTCATCCTTTACAGGAAGGAGACGGTAGAGAACAAGCATGGAAGCCTTACCCTATGGAGCTGACATGGGCAGAACATCTGGGAATCCTGGCTGGAAGCACAGCTGACACCGGAAAGGCCAAGGGAGCCAGGCTGAGGGGCTGCCTGTGGAAAAGACCTGCAGGAAAAGGTATTTGCATCAAGTGGTTGACTGACTTTTTCTGTAAAGCAAAAGTTACACGACCAGAAGCCAAGCCTACTGAACTGGGAAGTGGACGTCAGCGTCTGAGCACCGTGGCTTACTTTCATCATGGAAATGTTGAACAAGCATGAGCAGGGAGAGCAGCTAACATCACTCCCTTGCAATGACTGTCACGCCCCCACTGACCTTGCTTCATGTGGACTTTCACCCACTTTTTCCCCCCTCACAGGTACTAGGCGAGTTCTCTATCCCCAAGCCACATCCCCAGGCCTCTCTTACCCACTTCTGCCCTTACTCGGTTATTGAGTTAAACAAAATACCACCAGCCAAATCAAGCAGCTTAGCAGCTTGATCAAACAATAGCACCTGTGGATCAAGACGCTTCCACTTTTAGACCTCAGGGCTCCACACAGACCCTGAGGCTGGTATGTTGTAGGGAGGGGGTTCCCAGTGCTTCTGAGGGCACAGTGGGAGAGGCTTGCTCTCAAGCTCTTGCATGACTTAGGTCCTTGAAGGCTGGTGACCAGGTGCCTCACTCAAATGCTTGCCCAAATGGCCTCTCCAAAAAGCCAAACCTTTTAGCCAACCAGTGAGAGTACAGGGACTGGGCCACCCAAGGGAGATGAGAGGTACAGCCTTCCATAGCTGTGTCTTGGAAGGGAATCTGTTATCTTTGTAGTATTCTGTTCACTGGAAGCAAGTCACTAGGTGAGAGCCTACATGGAAGAGAATACTTACCAGGACAAAGACTCACACGGAGCAGTTCTAGAGATTGCATACGTGTGGCCTAGAGTAAAAGTCAGCTTGTGGACACAGGCCTGTGAGGCAATGTTTGGCACAGCCTTCCTGTAAGGCAGAGGCCTCTGAATACCCCTTAGCGCACCTTGATTTTGCCCATTGGCATAGTGTCAACAGTGTCCTTACCTGACCCACATATCCCTCTGTGCTCAGAAGGTCCTGCCTGGACCTTAGAGAAATCCATGTCCTCAGAGCAGCCTCTACCTGTGGGAATGGGTGCAGCTAAGCCCTTGGCCTCTGTCTTTGCATTCTGTGTGATTTGTGACAGGGGGTGTCAGAACCGTGGCCAGCTTCTATACGACCCTCCAGAGGTCTCACCCCGTGACCATCACTGTCCACACTGAATCAGGACAGTCTGCTCACCTGAGGAAAAGGTGGAGGTGAAGGTTGTGATTCTTGAGGCATCAAGGTACTTTGGGTCCCATTCTAGCATGTGTGCCCCTCACTCTTAAGAGCCAGCTGCCATACCATGAGAATGCTCAGTCTTGGGGAGGGCGTGAGGCCTCCTGATCGTGACCACACAGTGAGTGGCAAACAGGTCCCCTAGCCACAGGTGGGTCTTCAGGTGTCAGTGCCCCCACTAGACTAGCTGCTGCCTCAGAGATGCCAAGCCAGACCCCTAGTCAAACTCCCTTCAGATCCTGCCTCAGGGGAAAATCATGGTGTAACTTTTTTTGAGATAGTGGCAAGGCAAGGCATTTATTCCCCCTTGGCCAAGTCCTTACTCCAGCTGCCAAGAGCATCCCCAAACCAACTGCCTAGCCCTGCCCCAGCGTTCTCTTGGGAAACCAGACCCACCAGCTCTGACAGTGTGTACTGCTCAGTGTTCTCTCACTGAAGCAAACTACTTACACGGTGGAGAGATTGGCTCAGGCTCAAGCCCCAGAACCTGTGGTCTGTGGGGCCTGCGGTGAGATGGCACATAGTAGGGGCATGTGGTGGGGCCACTCACTTCCTAACATCTGGGAAGGCAAAGGAAAGGAAGAGACAGGGTCTCCAAGTTGCTTCAAGGGGTTGCCCGGGGTGAACTAACTGTCTCTAACTGGGCCTCTCCTAAAGATTCCAGCACCTCACACCAGCACCAAACTGTGACAAAGTGACAAGTTAAGGACAGGCTGACGCCTACCAACAAGACAGATGTACAATGGTTCAGTCATCCCACTGCTTCCCATACAGTGGTGAACATGAGCAAACAAGGACCATCTAGATTCTCCTCCACATGGAGAGATCCTGAAAACCCAGGATGAAATGTAGGGAAGCAGGTCCCCAGTGGGAGGCTCTACCATGCCCGTGGACACCCAGCCCACAAGTGGAGTCCAAAACACCAGAACACTACAGCAGAGGAGCCAGCATCACTGAGGGGATACTGAGGTACAAGGGTGGGGCTGGGGGTCTAGAGGCCTCTGCTGTATTGGCTGTCTTTATAAAGAACAGAAACAATACAAGGATAAGGTTCCCAGTGAGGACTGGGAGGATGGGGCAGAGCACTTCCTTAGACTGTGCAAACCTCTGGGTTAATTCCCAGAACCAAAAAAAAAATAAAAAATAAAAAAAGCAGGGGGGCGGGCATTGTGGGGAAATCTGCTTTAGGCTCTGGTTAAGGAGCCTTCCTTTGGGAGTGCTCTGTCCTGTTCTTTGACGTCTAGAACCCCACAGCCCTACGTGTTCTCCATTTCCTTCCGCCAGGCCGGCCAGATTTCGCATTGACCCCTTTACCAAGTGCAGAGCGAACAGCTGGGCTGAGACCCCTGTCTCCCCACCAGAAACACTCTCAAGGTCTTTGACCAGAATGCAGGCCAAAGGGCAAAGGTCTCAAGCCCACACAACACCCAGAGCCGTGGCTCAGCCCCCAGCTGCCTGCGGCTTTCCTGGCTTTTGCAGTTCTCCAAGGCCGTCGGTTACGGCAGTTCCCAAGTAGGTCATAGCGATTACTCTCCCTTCAGGGTGGTAATGACCATCATTAGTCCTGGGGATGCAGGCTGGCATCTGATGTTCTGCTTCTCTGAACTGCTCGTACACTGGATAGGTCTCTACCTGCAAGCCTCCAGGCGGCCAGGCTCAGTTATTGGTACTCTCATTTTAAAGAGAAGCAGCTAAAAGGCAAACCTCACACCTGTCCCACAATCATGCTGGACTTTAGCCAGATACCTCACACGGCCCTGTACACGGTCCTGAGAGCGTGAGATGGCCTTCGGGCAGGGAAGAGCTCTGCTTATCACATCATGTGGATGGGTTGCCATCTCTGCCCAGACTCCAGTGTTGGAAGTACTCACTGCCAAGCTCCTCCATGGAATGCCACTTACCCATCTGTGGAGCCTTGGGGAGGCTCAGGCATAGCCTCCTCTGCTGCCACAAGCAGCAGCCAGTGTATGCGGGTTAGTGGGGGTCTTTTTCAAAAAGCACACAAGAAGGTGTAGGTCCAGGTGTGCAAATGGAAGCAATAAAACGAAACAGAGACGTCGAGGTGTCACAATGGACCCCAAGATAAGTACAAGGTGGAAGGGAGTGATGGTTTACAGACCTGGGTACAATGTGGGGGGCAAGCAAACACATTTCCATTGTGTTCCCTGAGCTTTGGTGGGGGGGGGTGTCTGTCAGTGAGAAGCAGAGCATAAGCACAGCAACGAGACCTGGAGGACCCAGTGGGCCTCAGCTCACAGGCACTGGGAGTGGGAGATGCCGGAGAGCCAGGGCCCCCACTCCCAGGGCCTGCCAAACCATATCGTTGTGCTGGCACACTCACTTTAGAACCAGACCAACTCCCAAGAGCCCATGATTGGCTTTTAACAGATAGGAACCTGAAACCCAGAAGACATACAAGGATGCTCCATTACTGGTTAGGGACTGACAGGACATAGGCACATGTGGTCTAATGAATAGCTTGGGTACCACTGTGGCCCAGGTTTCCTACCTAGAACTGGTCCATACACTGGCCCTCATGGTGCCACTACTGCCCGGAAAAGGCCCTTGCCAGAGCCTGAGACTCCACCTCTAAGGAGAGAGAGAATGGGTCCCATGGCAAGCAACAGCCTCAAGGTGTTAAACAGTTTAAGAGAGGCCCGGCAACCCCAGCCTGACATCTGCACAGAAAATAAACCAGGAGTTCGGACAGAAGCTCCTCACCACAGCTACAACAGCAGTTTCCATCAGACCCAGAGAGAGAGAGAGGTGGTCCCACCATCCCCTGTGGGATGCAGAACTGGACAGACCTTGAGAAAGGGTGCAGAGGAGAAAGGTCCCACCGAGGATGCTGTCTAAAGGGCGGGTAAGGGGTGACTTGCAGGGACTGGGCAGAATCAGTGGCAACAGCAGCTGAATTCACACTGGCGGGGATCAGCTACCTAAAACAAACAAGCTTTCTTGGGGGTAGTGGGAATGTTCCAGAAATAGATCATGGTGGTGGTGGTAGGAATTTTTCTCGACCTCAGTTTCTGTACCAGGGGAATGGAGCTAGTGATTTTCCCAGGCTGGGGAGGAAACAAACATTCAGAAAGCACCAGGCTGGGCCACAGGGCAGACAGAGGTCTCACTGGGCCATTCTCTGGGGACTGTTGTTGGTTTACAGCATCTGAAAATAAGCCTGGAGCACTGAATGGCAACTCTTGCCAGCCCAGACAGGTTTTAAAAATAGGATAGGGAAAAATCAACTTCCGTGTGTTCACACTCAACCTCAAGGGCGTTGGTAGGGAAATAGCCAAAGCCAGGTGGGTGGCTGAGGCTTGAGGATGTTTGTGCTGGCATCATGAGGTGGCTGCACCAGGCTGCTCTGGTCTCCACTCCCCGCCCAGTAGGGCAGCTGAGGACCCAGGCTAGAACTGCCTCAATTTGCCTTCTATGCTCAGCTCAGCTCAGCTCCAAGGACAATTTAGCAACCAGAACTTCAATTAACACTGCATCCTTGGGATGCAGCTTGAGAGAAAGGCTGGGGCAGAGGAGGACAAGGAGGCTGGCAAGTTGGCACTGGGTGAAGCCACCTGGCTACATGACAGAGGACTTAAAGGACCCAGATCCAGGGAGGGAGGGGGCAGGCTGCCACTCATGACGCGTGTGTGCCCACTCCCTAAAGGGCTCTGGCTCTGGAGTTGCAGGAAACAACTCCAACTGTTACCATCCCAAGGGGAAGATTGCGGAGTTTCATCCCTCACTGAACCTTCTCAAGTACTTCCTGAATGTTCCTGGCTGTCCCTAAAGGCCATCGCCACCTGCCAGAATGGTCCCTGGGCAGAGGACGGGTGTCAGAGAAGCAGTCACTTCTGGACCATACTGCTGATGCCACCGGGCTGTTCCAGGCCTTCTGCTTCCCAGCTTTCTCTCCCACATGGTCATGAGCGATGTCCAGAACAAAGCAAGCACTCCGCACTTCACTGTGGTTTTTACCATTATACAGAATGGACTTTGAGCGGACTTGCTGCATGGGGCTGGCTTCCACCCTCTCAGACACAATTCCTGCATGCTGCTCAAGAGCCCCAAGGCCCATCTTCCAACCAAACAGACACAGAGCAGGTAGCGGGGAGAAGGGAGGCAGGGGAAATAAAAATGATCCTTCACTAGGCGGCCTCCATCCATTATCCTCCACAGCAGTCCCACTGGGTGCTCTCCCTGGCTCATATTAAAGCTGGGAAACTGAGGCTGGGAGAGGTGAGTGTAACAACTCTCCACGATGTTTATGGAAACTTCCAACAAACCCCAGACACCCAAAACAAACACTTCCTACCTCTTAGACCCTGAGCAAGTATCCCAGCTCCTCAGCCCCTCAGACTCTTTGTCTAGAAACTGGGCCCTGGGAAATTAAACCCCATAGACAAGATGGCGGGTGTCCTTAGGACACAGCTTCTGTCGTTTTTCTAAGTTAGACACTAGTTTCCTCCTTGAAGACTGTGTCTGGCAGAATGTGGAGGGCAGAGCACCCCAGCTGAGGCCCACACTCTGGGATTTTACTTTTTTTCTTCCTTCCTTCCTTCCTTCCTTCCTTCCTTCCTTCCTTCCTTCCTTCCTTCCTTCCTTCCTTCCTTCCTTCCTAAGTCTCACCATATGTAACCTTAGGATGATCCTGAATGAACTAAGTACCTCAGATTGTACTTGAACTTGTGAACTTCCTGCCTCAGCCTCCTGAATTCTGGGATTACAGACCTGTGACACCATGCCTGGCTCTGAGGCCCAAAGTACAAGTGATCAGCCCCCTCTCTGGGTGCACCCTTGTGGAGTAGATTGTAGATTGTGGGTTATTGGCATCCATCCATGGGGACTCTTCTCTTTCAGTTTTGGCACCTGGAGCCCCAACCTGGAGACTGGCTGAGGACAAAGGCAAGGGATGCAGAGCCCCGGCCCAGGAGGCTCTTCTGTGGCCCCCAAAGACACAGTGAGTCTCAGTAGAGCTGCCTTTTCTGGGTGTCTTGAAAGCCTGTGCTGCCTGGCTAGCACCTGACCCATACTAGTGACGTAATTTCTGACGGTGTCATAGAAGGTTTTGTGTCCAGACTCAGATCAGAGCTAAACCCAGCCTTGCATATGTTTGGTGACCTTTGGTGTCCTTGGGGACACGCTGTGCTGAGGGCAGGCTGGAGAGAGGATTACACAGCTCATATGCCATTGCCAAACACATCTCAGAGAAGAGAAAAAGCAAACACTCAGAGCCGTCTGCCCCTCCCTGAGCTCTGGTAAAGATGCTGCTCCTAAAATAGCTTCCTTGCAGGGCCTGGTGGAAATATCCTGGGGATGAGGAGACACATTTCCCTGTCCCCTGTGGAGAAAGAATACCCCACTCCCTACCCCAGGCCTCTGTGGGCCCTCAGGGAAATGGCTGGTCTGATCTGGGAACTGAGAGGGTCTTGTGCATGAGGAAAGTACAATTAATATGACATGCCATCAGGAAAAATAAAAAGTGCCCACCTACATCACTGGCTCTGGCTGCCTGGATATGGGATACAAGAATCCCAATTCCTGGGCTTGCCCCCAGAATGGAGGAGGGGATGGAAGCAAGGTGTATCCCCTCAAGAGTGCAAAAGTCAGGTGCCACAGAAGGACAGGCTAGAAGTGATGCCAGGGGTCTCTAGATGTCCTCTCTAGCACCTCCATGTCTTAGGGACCACAATTCCCCTGAGACAGGATGGAAAGACATGGAAAATCTCGGGGACATGGGAAGGGAAGGAGTCTCTTCCCCAGGGATCTGCAAGAATTTGAGCACAATTAACAACTGCGGAAAGCCTTTCGGGCTCACCAGCCGTAATGGTGCAAATGGTGGAAATCTCAGGGAGCGGACACACACTAACTCCCTCACGTGTCCCGAGATGCTTCTGCTTTCCCAGATTTTAATTCCTTCCAAAACATCTCCAGAGCCACCCAGTAAATTCACCAATCAAAATAGAGAGAAAATGGAGGAGGGTCCTTAGCAAGCTTCTGTTGTCAAGAGAAGCAGCTTTTGCCTCAAAGGAAGACATGAAAAGGGCATAGTTTATTCTGAGAAAAATTGTAATGCCCATGGCCGTGGCCCCCAATACTATGTTCCAATAAGGAAATAGCCTCTTGCAGTTTCCATAGTAACAGAACAAAGAAAGTTGTAAATCAAGGCATTTAAAAAATATATTAGTGGGAGATGAGCGAGTTGGTGTCCCGACCCCTTGTCAACACAACACACAACACCTTTTGTTGCTGTTTTTTTTTTTGAGACAGTGCTTCTCTATGTAGCTCTGGCTGTACTGGAACTTACTCTATAGACCAGGCTGGCCTGGAAATCACAGAGATCTGCCTACCTCTGCCTCCTGAGTGCTGGGATTAAAGGCATTCGACACCACTGCCCAGCCACACAACACTTTTTAAGACAAAGCTCCCCCCCCCTTTTTTTTTGGTTCATTCCCCAAATCTCAGATTATTAAATATCACAAATATAAAACATATTGCAAACTCAAAAGTCCCACAGTCTTTACCAATTCAAAAAGTTCACTCTCAGCTGGGTGGTAGTGGTGCACACCTTTAATCCCAACACTCAGGAGGCAGAGGCAGGAGGATCACTGTGAATTCAAGGCCAGCCTAGTGTAAACAGCAAGTTCTAGTACAGGCTCCAAAGCTACACCAAGAAACTCTGTCTCAAAAAACCCAAAAAATTAAAAAATTTAAAAACAAAAAGAAAGAAGAAAGAAAGACAACAGATGAAGTTCAGAGTTCAGTCACTATAAAAATCCAAAGTCTCTCCGGGCGGTGGTGGCGCACGCCTGTAATCCCAGTACTTGGGAGGCAGAGGCAGGTGGATCTCTGTGAGTTTGAGGCCAGGCTGGTCTACAGAGCTAGTCCAGGACAGGCTTCAAAGCTACAGAGAAACCCTGTCTCGAAAAACAAACAAGCAAAAAAATCCAAAGTCTCTTAAAGTCTAAAATCTCTTAAAAATTCAAAGTCTAAGCCGGGTGCTGGTGGCATACGCCTTTAATCCCAGCACTTGGGAGGCAGATCTCTGTGAGTTCGAGGCCAGCCTGGTGGCCTACAGATTGAGTTCCAGGATAGGTTCCAAAGCTACACAGAGAAACCCTGTCTCAAAAAACAACAACAACAACAACAAACCCCAAAAAAACCGAACAAACAAAAACCAAAACCAAAAATTCGAAGTCTCTCAACTGTGGGCTCCTATAAAATAAAAAATAAGCTAAATACTTCTTACTTCAAGAGGGAAGAACCAGGGCACAGTCACAATCTGAATAAAGCAAAACCGAACTCCAATAGCATATATAATTCAGTGGTCAATATCTGGGATTCTCTCACACTCTTCTGGGTCACTTCTCCGGCGCCATCCTCTGCAGCACACACAGCGTGTCTTCTAAGCCCAGGCAGACTCCACTCACCACTGCTGCTGTTCTTGGTGGTCATCCCATGGCACTGGCATCTCCATCATGTTGGCATCTTCATGCAACTGGACTGTACTTTCACTAATACCCTCTTCAGGGCTCTTTTCATGGTGCCAAGCCTCAACTTCTCTCCATGACTCTGTCAGTCCTGGGGCTTCAACCGCCACGGAGGCTGCCCCTTCACCATGGCCCCTCCAGGCTTCTTGTAGTGCCGAGCCTCAGCTGCTTTCCATGACCCACCCCTTCATGCCTTCAAAACCACCTGGGGTGACTCTTCTACTACCAAGTTCGGCTGTCAGCATGAGGTACGACCTTGGCCACCTCTGGAACACAGCTTCAACATGCTGACTCTCGGGAAACACTTCCCAGAAGATTCCACCTCAACGATGCTGGTCTCAATCACAGCTGATTCTTCAGCCCCAGCTGACCAGCATCCATTGTCCCAGCAAAGCAAAAGTTTTGGTTTTGTGGTTCTGTTAATCAGAGCTGATTCTTCAGCTCCAGCTGACCAGACACCACAGATTCTTCACACAAAAGGCCCCCAAAAGTCCTTGATTCCCTCTGAAACTTCACAAGCCAGGCCCCAGCATCTGCGCTGCTCTCCACATTCTTATCTTCCAACCTCCTACAGAACAGCTCGCTGAGCTCTCAACACCCAATGGCTTTTCTAGAAAGTCCTTTCAAAATCCTCCCCAAAACAACGTGGTTAGGTCTCTTACAGCAATATCCCACCCCGGTACCAACTTGCTAGGGTTGCTAGTGCCGCGATAAAACACCATGACCAAAGTAAACTTGGGGAGGAAAGGGTTTATTTGGCTTACACTCCTATCTCACTGTTCATCATCAAAGGAAGTCAGGATAGGAACTGAAATAGAGCAAGAACCTGGAGGCAGGAGTGAGGCAGAGGCCATGGAGGAGCTTGTGCCCCATGGCTTGCTCAGCCTGCTTTCTAACAAAACTCAGGACCGTCATCCCATGGATGATCCCATAATGGGGTCATCAATCACTAAGAAAATGCTCTATAGGCTTGCTTACAGCCCATTTTTTATTATTGAGAAATTATTTATTCACTTTACATACCAACCACAGATTCCCCCCTCTTCCCTCTTCCCATCCCTAACCTTTCCCCCCAATCCCTACATTTTCCAAATCAAAGTCTCCCATGGGGAGTCAGCAGAGCCTGGTACACTCAGCTGAGGCAGGTCCAAGCCCCTACCTCCTGCACCAAGGCTGTGCAAGGTGTTGCACCCTGGGCACTGGGCTCCAAAATGCCTGCCCATGCACCAGGGACAGATCCCGATCCCCCTGCCTGGGGGCACCCCAAACAGTTTGAGCGAAACAACTGTCTCCCATAACCAGAGGGCCTAGTCTAGTCCTATGGGGGGCTCCATAGCTATTAGTCACAGTTCATGGGTTCCCACTAGTGTGGCTGGTCATCTTTACACATTTGCCCGTCATGCTCTCCACATCCCCTGCTCACAGAATCCCTCCTCTCTCTCATTGGTTGGATTCCTGGAGCTCAGCCTGGTGCCCGGTTGTGGATCTCTACATCCGCTTCCATCAGTCACTGGATGAAGGCTCTATGATGACAGTTAGGGTATTCACTAGACCCTCTCGACCATTGCCAGTAGTCCCATATGGGGTCATCCTTGTGGATTCCTGAGAGCTTCCCCGGCACCCTGCCTCTTCCTGTTCCCATGATGTCTTCATTTATCATGATATCTTTCTTTGCTCTCCCACTCTGTCCCTATTCCAGCTCGACCCTCCCATTTCATTATGTTCTCATTCCCCATTATTTGCCCTCCATCACTCCCTGTTTGCTCATGTAGATCTCATCTATTTCTCCTTTGCTGGGCTCTCTATGTGTCTTTCTTAGGGTCCCTCCTTGTTAGCTAGCTTCTCTGGAGCTGTGGGTTGTAGTCTGGTTATCCTTTTACAGCCCAATCTTATGGAGTCATTTCTCAATTGGGGTTCCCTCCTCTCAGATGACTCTAGTCTGCAGCAAGTTGGCATAAAATTTGTCAGCACAGTTGCGTTATAGCAAGATGGGGGGAATCTCGCCTATACCCTCCACTTTTACCTGATCACAGTCTTGGCCTTTCCAGTAGTGAAGAGGATTTTGTTAAGTTAATACATTTCAAAAGTTCTCATCTGAATGCCAGGTCTGATGCAGAGGTGGGCAAGGAATGACTTCGTTGGGGGTTATCAATAGCTTAAAACAAATTGTACTTAGGATATCAGATCAGCAATGTTCCAACCTCCCCATAGTCTTTGAAGTGTTTATCAGTCATCAGCCTCTGCAGAGACTTCTTTCCAGGAATTTTCACTCACACTTGAGATCTGCCTAGAGAGCCACCAAAATGTTATCTACAGCTAGTGCTATGTTAACCGCAGCTCTCCCTTGAGGAGCCCGTACTCACACTTGGGTCTTCCTTTCTCCTTACCTCCCCAAAGGAAGACATCTACTCCTGGGTGTTGTCTCACTTACTTTTGTATTGCCATGGTAAGACACTACAACCAAGGTGGCTTCTAGAAGAGTTTATTTGTGTCTTACAGTTTCAGAGGGTAGAGTCCATGACCATCATGGTGTTAATGTTTGTAGCTGGGTATGGTGGCATGACATAAGCCTTTAATCCCAGCACTCAGGAGGCAGGAGTGGCAGATCTCTGAGTTGGAGGCTAGCCTGGGATACAGAGAATGTTCTAGGACAGCCAGAGCTATACAGAGAAACCCTATTTCTAGAGAAATTAATTAATTCAGGGCCATAAGGAAAGAGACACTATTTTAACAGAAGTGTCTGGACAAGGTAAAGTTTACTCTTGATTAAGATGGTGGGCTTGGAAGAGAGAACATACCCAGACAGGAAGTACATTTGGTTTTTTATCCTAAATCAGGGGGAGGCTGTGCCTTATCCCCATTGGCTAGGGCCCAGCCTCACAGTCTTATTCGATTGGCTAGTCTGAAAAGAATTGGCACATAGGAAATGAAGGAGGAAGGGAAAGAGATCTCTGCTCTAAGGAGCAGAGGGCCATGGCTCCAGGCCGTCATATTTCTAGAACAGAGCCTTGAGTGGGTCTTTGTGCAAACAAAGGTTTTAAGGGTGGGAAGGATGAAAGATTTGCATTAAAAGTGGGGAAGATAAAAAGATCTTAATTCCTTGTCTTAAACACAAATTTTATAATACTTGATAGAAAAGATTCATATTTGATTATTTGTTACAAGGGTGATAAAGATTACTTTTCTCCTCCAGGAGTGTGCATAAACACCAGCTTGATGTCTCCATGTTTGATGACAGGTAAGTGGAGTCTCCAGCAGCAGGGTCTGTTTTAGAAAAGCTTCCATGTGCTGCTGAGTGTATTTTTGGTGTTTGGGTGAAATATTCTGTAGATATCTGTTAAGTTCATTTGATGTATAATGACAATTAATTCTGATGCTTCCCTGTTTGTTTTTTTTGGCCAGATAACTGACTATTGAAGAAAGTGGGGTACTGAAATCACCTTCTATTAATGCAGTGATGTTAATCTGTGTCTCTAAATCCAGTAATAGATTTTTTTTTATAAAGTTGGGTGTGCCAGAGTTTGATACATATGTGTTTAGGATAGTGTCGGAACATGGTCAAAAGAATGACACATGGTGAACATGCCTTTGAGGGAACTCTGAGGGAGGCTCCAGGAAAAAAGGCAGAGGGCCTTTTACTTCAAATGCATTTTGTTCCCAGGTTTGTTCTTGACATGATTTTGAGCCTCCTGTGACAAGCATTTACATTTACATTAAATTTGTAAGTCATGTTGATTCTTGTTGGATGGCAGACCAAAGCTATAGAACCTAGTCCGGTAAAAGGCTGTGCTGACTGCTGTCCTCAGTGAACCCTGATATGGACACGGCCCTCTGCCTTGCTTCCGTGTTTCCCAGATATAATCTATAGTACGTGCCAGGCAACGTTGGTCAAATTGGTCTGTCCTGAGAAAGTTCCGGGAAAGGGCTGCTCTGTTAATATTTAGTATGTGCTTACTGAGGTTTATTTACATGTTTTTCTGACCATGTTTTTCTGGGCTCAAAGAACCTGCCTCGGATCATTGCTTTCTTTGTTTCATTCCTGTATAAAAGGACACTGAAAGTGAAGTAAGTGAAGCATTAGACTGTAGTCTGCCTCATTCTTTCAGGTCCTCAGACCCCAGGTCCAACAGACACAGATCTGTATAGGTCAACAAGTCGACAGGGAAGTAAGGAAGTCTTGGTTAGCTGTTCCCTTGATGAGAATGAAGAGTCCCTCTTTGTCTCTTCTGATTAGTTCTAGTTCAAGGTCTGTTTTCTCAGATATTAGGATAGCGATGCTGGTGTGCTTCCTGTCCCATTGGATTGGGGCTCTTTTGGCCATCCCTTTACTCGAAGGCAGAGTCTATCTTAGAGCAGTCAGTGTTCCTTTTAGACAACAGAGAGATAGCTCGTGTTTCTTGATCCACTCAGTCAGCCTGTGTCTTTTGATTGGAGAATTGAAGCCACCGATACTTAAAGTTATTAGTGAAATGTGCATTAATTGTGGTCATTATGTTGTTGATTTTTTGGTACTGTTTGCTTTCCCAGGGGCACTTTGTGTTTTAATAGTTATGGTTTCCAGCTGGGCAGTGGTGGCGCATGCCTTTAGTCCCAGCACTTGGGAGGCAGAGGCAGGTGGATCTCAGTGAGTTTAAGGCCAATCTGGTCTACAAAGTGAGTTCCGGGACAGCCAGGACTGTTACTCAGAGAAACCATGTCTCAAAACAAACAAACAAACAAAAACAAAACAAACAAACAAAAAATAGTTATGGTTTCCTATTTCTTTCCACAGTCTCTCTACTCTGCTCAATCTTCTCTTCAGCCAGAAATAATGCTTCCTGTATTTTCTTTAGGTTTGGTTTGTTGGGTATAAATTTTTTAGGCTGTTTATACTGTGGAAAGTTTTTCTTTCCTCTTCAACTGGTGGTTAGTTCTTCTGGGTGGGAACATTAGTCTAGGTTGGTTATCATAGCCTTTCAGGTTTGGAGTGAATTACTCCAGGCTTATCTGTTTTTCAGTTTCCACTGACAAATAAGCTGTTTTTCGACTGAGTTGTCCTTTACATGTGACTTGTGTTCTTTTTCTTGTAGTTTTCAGTGTTTTGTTTTGTTTTGTTTATTGTCATTATGTAGACTTCGAGTTTTAACTATGATATGCCATGGGGATTTTTTTTCCTAACCTTGCCTATTTGGTGTTCTGTGTTCTCTTTATATCTGTATGTTTGTGCAAGTTTTCTTCTATGATCTTGTTGAAGATCTGGTCTATGCCATTGACAGAGTTCTTTTCCCTTGTTTGTGCCTATGATTTGAAGGTTGGTTTGTGGTTTTTGTTTTTGTTTTCATGGTGTCCCACATTTCCTGTATGTTCCCTTCCTCTGTGTTAGAGACAGGTTTACAGTTAAGGTAGTGGCTAGGTTTGGAGTTAGTTGGAGTTATTGTTAATATTAGGGTTAGGGTTAGAGAGCTAGGTTTAGGTTTAGGGTGAGGATTGGTGCCAGAGCATGGTTAGGATTGTGGATAGGGTTATGTTAGAGCTTGGTATAAAGTTAGTGTAAAGGCTACAATTAGTGCTGGAGCTAGGATTAAGGTTATTCTTAGACCTACTTTTAGGGTTCAGGCTGGAGATAGGTTTACTTTTCATTTAGGGTTAGGGGTATATTTAGTATTAGTGATTGAGCTAGGGCTAACTTTAGGATAAGAGTTATGCTTGGGTTTTATTCAGTTAGTCTATGTTAGATGTAGTGTTAGGTCTATGGTTGTGGCTAGGGTCCGAGGTAAGGTTAGGTTAGGGTTAAAATTAGGACTACATTTAGGGTTAGTTGTAAGATTAAGACTACGGTTTGAGACTAGTGTTTGGGTTAGATGTAGAGCTTTGTGTAGTGGTCGGGTTAAGGCTGTGGATAGTGTTTGGGCTACGTTTAGGTTTTGGTTAGTGCAAGGGTTAGGGTTCTAATTAGACCTAATGTTAGGCTTAGGTAGGATTGTGGTTTTGGTTATTTGTAGGCTTAAGGTAAGGTTAGAGTTAGGGTTAGGATTAGTTTTAGATCTAAATTTACAAATTGAGCTTGTGATAGCTAAATTTAGGGTTAAGGGTTATGGTTTGGGTCAGAACTTGGAAAAGGCATGGTATTTGGCTTAGGGATAGAGTTAGTGTAGCATTGGTGTAATAGTTACAGTTAGTTTAAGTAGTTGGCATATGATTAATTTATTCCTAATTTTAGTGTTTGGGCTAGATGTTGCTTTAGGGTTAGAGTTTTGGCTAGGGTTAGTGTTAGGGTTAGGTTTATGGCAAGGGTTAAGGTTAGTGTTATGGCTAGGGTAATTGTTAGGGTTATGGCTAGGGTTATCGTTAGGGTTATGGATATGGTTAGTGTTGGGTTTATGGCTATGGTTAGTGTTAGGTTTAGAGCTAGGTGTATGGCAGAGCCACTGCTAAGATTTGTATAGGTTAGGTTGGAGCTTGTCTAAGTTAGGTAAGAACTTCACTTAATGGTAGAAGTAGGGCAAAGTTTAATCTCACCAAGATACATCCCTGAGATCTCACCTCCTTTTCTTAGGTCTCACATTTTCAACGTTCTAGCATATCCCAACAGAGCCACACTGGGAACCAAACCACTGATACATGGTCCTTTAGGAGAATTTACAAAACCACAAAAGAGCTGAGTGACTGTGCCTTGAAACCTCTGAACTCATGAGCCCAAATGAGCACTTCTTCCTTCAAGCTGATGAACTTCCAGATGCCTCTGCCTCAGTGAGAGCTTAATACCAGCCTTGAAGCACAGCACCTGGCTTTCTCATCTACCCTGAGCTCCTCAGAGCTTTGGATTAGGCCACAACAAGCGTCTTCCTCCCCCCAGGAGCCGTGTGAAGTCTATGCGCAGACATGGTTTCTGTGTACTTACTCTTGGTGACAAGCAGGGGCAGCCCTATACCTTCTGCCCTGCTTTCCCCTGGCATTTGCACCCTAACGTCCCAGTGCAACCTTTAAGAATCACTCTATGGGGAAACGTTAAAGAGGCTTCTTTCATTTGTGGTACTGCAGACTGAGCTCAGGCCTCGGTGCTCGTAGGCAAGTCTACCACTGAGCGACATCCCTAGACCTCTTCACTTTTTATTTTGAAGCATGGTCTCACCGAATTGCCCAGGTTGGACTTCAACTTCTGATCTTTTGGCTTCAGCCTTCCAAGGAGCTGGGATGACAGGCCTGTGCCTCCAGGCCCGGTGAGGTAGGTGTTGAAGACAAAGATGCTGAATAAATACTTGTTGGACTGTTCAATGTAGTAGAGTAGTATGGCAGTTCCTTAAATTGAGCCTAGGGCTGGGAGGACAGCTCAGTAAAGTACTCACTATGCCAGCATGAAGACCTGAGTTTAATCCCCAGAACCCAAGTAAAAAATTAATTTTCACAGTGTCAAATATGGGTACCATCCCATGGAGTAGGCCTTAAAGTTGTAACCCCATAACATTTGTCCTGCCATTGCACCAGTATATCTCTTTATTGTGTGTGTGTATGCTTAAAGATTTCTTTATTATGTATACATGCACCAGAAGAGGGCATCAGATCCCATTATAGATGGTTGTGGGCCACCATGTAGTTGCTGGGAATTGAACTCAGGACCTCTGAAAGAACAGCCAGTGCTCTTAACCTCTGAGCCATCTCTCCAGCCTTACACCAGTATATCTTGCAGGCAGGTCACTGCTGTAAGTCGCAGGGTTTGTAGCCAAGTGATATTGATGATTGCTTTTCTCCTGCTATGACACCTGACACCACAGTGATGGGCCAAGCGACAAGGGACAGAAACTGTGGAGTCATGATTTCTTCTTCCTCCTCCTCCTCCTTCTCTTCTTCCTCCTCCTCCTCCTCTTTCTCTTCTGAGACAGTATCTCACGAGTAGCCCTGGCTGTCCTGGAACTTGATCTGTAGACTGGCCTTGAACTCACAGAGATCTTCCTGCCTCTGCCTCTAAGTGCTAAGATTAAAGGTGTGCACCACCATACCGGGTTGACTTTTCCTTCTCTTAACTTGATTATTTCAGTTTTGATTTTTTTCTGTTGTTGTTACAATGACAACAGCTGGTTGATACAGATATCTAAACAACCATTTTATAGCAGTGTTATTCACAAAAGTTAGAAGCTGGAAGCAAGCCTTGGAAGCATGGATGTGCTCCACCCACACAGTGGGTGATTATCCTTATTTATAAAATGGGCAATCCTGACACTTGCTGCCACATGGACGAACCCTGAAGTCATTAAACTGAGCACAGTAAGGCAGTCACAGGACACATCCTGAGTGATGCCACTTCTGCATGCTCCCTTCAGGAGTCAAGTTCGGGGACAAGGAGTGGAGGTGATCAAGGGCTGGAGGGATGAGAAGCTGGTGCTTAAGGGCACAGTCTTCAGTTCGGGAAGCTCAGCAAGCCCTATAGCTGGTCCTAAGGCACATGAATGGCCTCGGTGTCAGAGACCCCTGGGCATCAAGAGTTAAGCTGTGGACCTTATCAACGCCGAGAAGATTAATGTAAAAACTAGCGAATGCTACAAAGCACTGTAAGGAGAATAGTCTTTCGGAGTTCCCCAGGCTGAGGGTGGGAGTCACTTTTTTGGCTTTGTTGGAGGCACCTTCCAGGACGCTCCAGAGCTGCGAGTCAGTGGGACTCTGACCAGAAATGTGAAGAGACTGAGACTTCTTCAGGAAAGCAGCCCTGAAGCATGCAGGCAGACTCCTTTTTGAAAGACCTGAGTGAGGAATAGGATGAGGCAGGACTTTTGTTGTTTGTTTTTTGTTTTTCAAGACAGGGTTTCTCTGTGTAGCTTTGCGCCTTTCCTGGATCTTGCTCGGTAGACCAGGCTGGCCTCGAACTCACAGAGCTCCGGAGGCAGGACTTTTAATATAACTTTTGTTTCTTTGTCTTCTACACACAGTAACTTATCATCTCATTGGTTGTTTTAAAACCCTAGGGTGGGATTCTAAAAGTGTCCTGATGTGGAGGCAGGGTCAGCTGTTAGGGGGATGCAGCCAGATCTCAGGCAGGCAGAGACTAAAGCGCATGGCCGCCCACCTGTCTCTCCTTCAAGGTCGCTGGGAAGGCTTACTAAACAAGGAGGGGTTTTGGGGGGGAGATGTGCAAAGTCAAGGATGTTGTTCAGCACGCGCCCAGCTATTTTCTGTTTTTCTTGTCCTTATTTCCCAGCCTCCCCCTCCCCCCACCCCCCCAGCAGTGCACAGCTGCTTCTCAGGGGCCCCGGGCACCAGCCCCAGCCTGCTGTCTCCTGAAGGCTAGCCTTTCCAGCCAGCCATACCAGGTGAAGGACATCTTCACTCAGTCTCTTGCAGAAGTAATCAGATGGGCTAGGTCCACTCTGCTTCTGGAAGGACCAGAAACATCTGTTGTCCTGTTAGCTTGTCTGTCCCATCCCGTCCCATCCCGTTCCCCCCCTACAACCCCCTACTCCCAGCCACTGCTTCTAGGTGGCTTCTGCTGGCAGAGACACAGCAAACGCAAGCTGAGGGGAGGGGCTGAGAAGGGGGCCGGGCTTGAGGGAACCTGGTTCTCACCCAGCAGGAGGTCTGTTTGTACTCCCTTCACTCAACCCTAAAATCACAGGCAGGCATTTGGCCCCGGTCCCAGTGAGCTTTGGGGACTTCTGCCCAGCACCAGCTGCCCTTCTGACACAGAAAGTGTGCAGGTAGCCTGTGAAACACTGTATCTCATACAGAGCTCTACACCATCCCCTGGCCCAGCCCGCCCCTCCTGCAGATGCCAGGAGCGAGTGGGCAGCCATGGATAGCGATGGCCAATAACTCAGAGTGAACAGAGCAGCTTGGTTTCAAGCCCTTGGCTGGGCAGCAAAGAGAGAGCAAGTGCAATTGGTGGTGGTGACAACATGCCATCTATCTTCATTTCTCCAGGTTATAGAGACCTGAAGTCCCTTGGAGTGCTGGCAATGTCACTGTGGGCGAAGAGAACGGCAGTCACGCACAGGACTGTTAAGATCAATGTCCCATTGCAGCCCATGACCTTGAGACAATTCCCGAGGCTCCTGAGGATAATAGACTGTCCTCAGTGGTGATTTAGTGAGATCGAGCCACAGGCAAAGGCTTCTGGCCCATTTGCTGGAGAAGAGCAAAGATTCAACCTTCAATACTGTTCAAAGAAAAGAAACTTCGCACATTTTAATTCATTCAAGGAGCCATTTCTGAAAGCCTGTGCAGAAACCAGCTGTCGAGACACTGCTTGGGGACAGCTGGGACAATGGGAACCGCTCTGGGTGAGGTCAGCTCTCTGCTGGAGCGAAGGCTGGAATTGCAGCTCCGACTGGTGTGTTAATCTACTTGATCTAGTTCTGTGGGTGGCTTTCCTGAGGCAGAGGAGGAGGGCTGTTTGGGAAGGCCACAGGCTACAGGCAGATCGTCCTCTCCCCGAAGTTGCAGCAAAAGAAATGAACTATTTGGGGATGTGAAGTGCTCATAGGTAATGCCAACATGTGGGATGCCAAGACAGGGAGGGTAGCTTGAGCCAGGATGTCATCACTAGCCTGGCTGGGATCCCATCTCAATGATAATAAAACTGTAATCTTAAAGAGATTAAAGGACTAGCAAGGTGGTTCATCCGCCACCAAGCCTGGTGACTGAGTTTCATCCTGAAACCCACAAGGTAGAAGGAGAAAAGTGACTCCCCACAGGCTGTCCTCCTGTGACCTCTACTAGAGCAACACGGCACACACGCACTCACAAACATGTACACACGCACTCACAAACATGCACACACGCATACAAGACAGATAATAACACAACTAAAGAATAAAACTAAATGGGTGAGAAAGATGAAATTCGCTTTTCGTTTGTTTTATTGGTGTCCTATTCTAAGGACAGGGTTACTAGAGAAGACAATTTTTGGATGATAGAATTACACCCAAGATGACCTAAGCAAAAGTAAAGACATGAAAACCCCAAAGGGTATTTACTCCCTGGTTATTAATTACTTGTTTTGTTACTGTGACAAAATACATGATAAATGTCACTTCAAGGAAGGAAGTGCTTATTTTGACGCACAGTTCTAAGGCATGTCCCCCATCATGACGTTGGAGGCAGCCGGTCGGTCACATTGTGTCCACACTCAGCGAGAGATGAACAATAGTGCTCGGCTCCCTTCCTCCTCATTTTTAAGTCTGGGCCCCCAGTTCACAGAATGGGATTATCCATATTTAAGGTGGGTCCTCCCACTTCAAATAATGTAACCAATTTGTTTTCACGGCGATTCTAAATCCCATCACGATTAGCCTCATCAGTGTCTTAGGACTGGAGACAGCAAGATGGGTGAGGTTCAATTACAGCCAGGTGTAAGCAGTCAACCCCCCCCCCCCCGCCCCCCACTGAATCTCCAATTTAAGTCTATTTCCAGCTGGGGTTTCTTCAGCTCCTTGACCATCTCAGGTAAGGTGGGTAGGGCTGCAAGGTGCTGGGGGAAGAAAATGTCCAAAGGAAGCAGCACTGTTGTAGACTAACATGAAAATGGGCATCCATAGCATCCGCCACGCACATCTGGTGGTACTAACATGAAAACAGTCATCCATAACATCCACCACGCACATCTGGTGGCACTTGCACAGTCCAACTGCCCCCTCCCAGCAGTAAACAGCCAATCTCTGTTTGTATACCTCTCTGACAGTGTGTTCATTACTTTAGAAATAATTCTTGTGGCAGAACTAGTCTCTACCACCATAACCACCACCCCACACGGCCACCTCTACAGCATAACAGAAAATGCTGATTGCCGCCCACCGGGTGTCCATTCTCCATCCCATTCTCCCTTTTCCCTAGAAGCCATCCACAGATGGGCTGGGTAGAGAGGGCAGTCTGGTCACTGTCTGAAACAGCACCAGTCAAGTGTGACAGCCTTATGGGAAATTCCTTCTACCCTTTCTCCCTTGCCTAAAATAGCCATTTCCTTCTAGGTTGTGTGAGGGGGAGGGGAGGGGAGCAGCAAGAAGGGTGGTATTAGCATCTACGGGTGCCTGATTTGGAAGTATTCTTGGAAAGGTCAGTGTGGGTAATGGTAACCACTGAGCCAGGCACTTCCAGATGGCCACTCACCAGAGGACTGTCTGGAGCCCTTGAGCTTGTAGCCATGAGTAAGCATGTGCTATGTGGTGGCTGACTTCTTTTTCAGGTTCCTCAGGAACCTGTGACTGTTTGGACATGACGTTCATGCTATAATTCCAAGGAGCTTCAATCTCAAATAACAGCCACCAGGCTTCTGGGGTCACACTGAAAGGCAGGCATCACTCTGAAGATAATAACTGAGTCCCTGTCATGACTGCATGAACAATCTCAAAACTGAAGTGCAAGGTACAATTCGGGGTGTCAGCTAGCCTCAGGGGTGTCTGAGCTTTCGCTGGCCTGTCCCACCGTTGTGCTAGAAGGGAGGCTCTGACCAAGGGTAACAGTTGTACCTTGCCACATCTTTTTCTGGTACACCTTTCTTGGCCCCAATACAGAGAGAGCTTCTACAGTGGCCAAGGAACCTAAGCCTCTCCACAAGACCCCCATCTCTCTCTTTTGTTGTCTACTGGGATGGACAGCTAGCTACATTTGCCTTGCTTGCTGGCTGTCACTACTGAAGAAATAGCCTGATCATCTGGAAGTCACTTACATAACCAACAGGGTCCTCCCCATTCTCTATCATCTCACAGTCTTGTGCTGGCTTTCCTGGAAGGAGGAGTGTGGATGTTTGACCTGTTTCCACCAAGCAGTGAAGACAGTTAGAGGCAGCTGACATGCCCAGGGTGTGTCTCAGTGTCTAAGAGGTCAAGAGATGGGGGGCTGGGGTAGGGATGTAAGAGGAAGGTCTCAGAGAATATGGGTTTCCTAAGAGATCCTTGTCTCTCCTCTGAGCCCTACTCCTTGACCTCCAGGATGCAGAGGACCCATGTGGGAGCAGATGGTACTCCGTCTTGGTTTTGTAGCCTTGCTCCTGGGTACAATAAGAGGGCTTCCCACCTCCATTCACCATGCTAGAGAGGGACTGCCCACCTCCATTCACCAGGCCAGAGAGGGGCTGCCCACTCCATTCACTAGTCTGTTGTGGGGATGCTCATCCATTTCACCAGTCCAGAGAGGGACTGCCAACCTCTATTCACCAGCCCAGAGAGGAGGCTGCCTTTTTCCAGCTACCAGGCAGAAAGGGCTTCTGGGGCTGGGTCCTGGGGTGCCTGTCATTTGCCTCATATGCCGCTGTTTATAGCATGGATTTTACCTGGAGCTGGTTGGATATGCAGAATTCCAAGCTCCACCTAGGTTGTTCAACCGGAATCTGCAATCTTCAGAATCTCTGAGAATAATACACCATAACTTCGGAGTATCAGAGCCCCAGTGTCCAAAAATATCAACCCTGATTCCGTGGAGGCCAACCCAGTGAAGGGCTATCCAGAGGCAAAGATGAAACTCAGAGCTGGGGCAGAATGAGCTGCTGGAATGACAAGCTTGGACCAGTCTAAGTTAAAAGCAGAAATAGTGGGGCTGTTGAGCCAGTGTTAGAACCGGAAGCATGAATACTGGTACTCCAAGGCCAGCACTGGAAAACAGACAGACAGACAAACAACAGAAACAGAAACACTTTGGGAAAAGGTGTGGGAGCTGCATCGTGACAATACTGACACAGTCGAAATGATGTCTGTGTCTCAGAACGTGACCGTATTTGAAATGGGGTCACTGTAGATACGATCAAGGAACCTGGTATTGTGACTATCCTTGTGGGCCCTAAACCAAATGACAAGTGCCCTTGGAGGAGGCAGAGGCAGAAAGACACAGAGGGAGGGTGTTGGGAAGCTAGAGGCAGAGACGGGGACACAGACATCAGGGACAAAGAGGTAAGAAGGCCCCTCCCAGAGATCTTCCATAAGAGTGGCCCCAGCAGATGCCTTGATCTTGAACTCCCGGCTCCTACAACTTGCTCTGTGGAGCTAAAGAGGCAACCTTCCAGTCTGCCAAGGGAGAAGCTCTGGAAAGAAGTGAGCGGCCGGCCCCACTCATAGACCTCAGCTTGCCTCCCAGAACAGCTGATTTCTTAAGCCCATTTCCTCATTTCTTCTTTCCTTTTTTTTTTTTTTTTTTTTTTTTTTAATGCTCCATAAATCCCAATGACAGTTGGGAACCAGGGCACTTGGTCTTACATGGCTACTGATCACCAGACTGTCAACAGCTCCTGAATGGTTCTTTCAGGTTCCCAGAAGTAATTTGGTTATTTATTTTAAACCTACCTTGTTTGGAAAGTGTTTAAAGCAATTACAATAAAGCAAAGCTAAATTATATTTCAACTGCTTAAGTATCACTTAAAAACAGACAACAAAAAGTCCTTTGGCAAATGATTTCACAGCAGCTGGGTTTTCTGAGTTTAGACAACCACACAGTAGGTTAATTTAGAACTAGTTTTATTACACTTTATTTATCTTGTGTGCAGTGTTTGTATGTGAGCATGCGTGGATGCCCCAAGTTCAATCCCCTGGACCCACATAGAATGAGAGAACTGACTCTTGCAAGCTCTTTTCTGAATCTCCGCATGAACAAGGTGGCACAGATGTGAACTTGGGGACACACACACACACACACACACACACACACACACACACACGTAATAAAAATAAATTAGACACAGTCAGAGATTAACTGTAATAAGTAATCATAAGAGAGATCAATTACAACAATATGGTGTAACATAGCAGCATCCCTCCTCTTGCACTGAGGGAACATTATTAAATAAAAGTCAGGCCACTATGGTAACAGCTTATTTGGTAATGAAGGTAGCCACTGAATGACTAAGAGTGGATAGGGCTGAAGAAATGACTCACTTCCCAGGCCGTAGGAAAGGTACAGGGACAGTCATGCTTCTCAAAATAGCACTCAGTCTGAACCTTATAGATTATTTATTTCTTCAATGTTCCATTGAAGATTTTCAGGGCTTTTGTACCTTCAGAGAACATCTGGTGACCAGGCCTCCAGATTCCCTAAAACCAGACAGCACTTTGCAACCAGGCCTCCAGACCAGTGACCTCAGAGGTTGGTGCAAGGGCGTGCTTTGGCTCCACTGCCCAGGGTCCTCTAAGGGATCAAGTTGGGTCCCAGTGGTCTCTGAAATCAATATGGGGTGGGGTTCTGATGTCTGAGGTGCTAAACATCATTTCAGGTCCCAGAGTCTAGATTTTTGTGCTCTTAGAGGTTACTTTGGGCCCGTGGCTCTAACCACAGCCCCTTGGTAGTAGACTGGCTTCACTGGGTCTGGAGTTTGGTATCTTGCCTTCATCAGGTTCATAGAACCCAGAGATGACCCAGGTGTAGGCTCCCTCTGCTCGCCTTGGTACTTAGTGTGCAGCCTACCCTCCGTCCTGTTGGCACACAGCCAAGACAGGAGACCTTCAGCCACTCATTCCGTAGTCAACACCAAGTCTCACCGATCCTTGTAGCTGAATTTCAAGCACATATTACTCTAAGAGACACAGAGCCAGAATATACAAATAGAAGAGGAAGTCAAAACCTACCTACCCCAACAGACACTAAAACACAACAAAGAAGCAAGACAAAGAATACGACACAGCCACCCATGACCAATCACCAACCCGTCCACCCCGACAGGGAGCCCATAGTCACACAAATGGCCATTTGTCTGAGAAAGACGTTAGAGTCTTATTTTCAAAAGAATTAATGATCATTCCCTGGGGACCCAGCTTAGCTCTTTCCAGGGGACCTCCTCAGCCTTCCCTTTCAGCCAGTCCTCATTCCTTTGTGTCAGATGCTGCTCATACCTAGAAACACTTCCTGCCAGGGGTTCCCAGTGGCTGCAATGGGCTGGAACTCAGCTAGGTAATTTCCATTCTTCCTGTCCTCCATTATCATCGCTCCTGTCCTACGCGCAGCCTGTGGCAGCCTGCTTGAAGGTGTCCCTCCCTCCGACTCCATTGCTGGACTCCACCTCTTGGTACAGACCGGGCCCCTAGCCCTTTTGTCCTTGTCTCTCCAGTCATAGTCTTTGTCCTAAGGCTGTCTATTTGTGGGAGCCCCTCCTCCTACCACACCGCCAACTCTCTGGGACCGCAACCCCCCCCCCCATATAGACAGGATCTCCTAGCTCTCTCCCTCAACCCTCTCAGCCTCTACGCTTAGCCCATCTCTAGTCATCTCTGTCATCCAGGGAACCTACAGACATTAAGACCCAGAGAAGACAACAAAAATCAAGGAACAGAATACTCATCCAAGCCCAACAAAGACAAGAACGGTTACTAACACCTAGAATCATCTCAAATACCATAACTCCAAATGTCTAGACACCAGTGCAAAACCCAAACATTAACAGCCAAGACAATATGCCTTCCCCCAGAACCCAGTAGCCCTCCTAAGAGGCAGTATAGCCGAAGCACAATACCAGGACTTCAAAATAGCAATTATGAATATGTTCAAGAACCTTAAAGAGGGCATGAATAAATCATGAAGACTGTGAAAACAGAAACAGTTGAATTAAATTCTGAAAACAATTCTAGGCATGAAAGTAGAATTTAACAAAGAAATAGAATCACTAAGGAACACCTAAATTGAAATAAAACTGGAAATGAAAAATTTGGGAAGTCAAACAAAAACCTCTGAGGTAAGGCTGAGCGTCAGAGTGCAAGACCTGGAAGAGAGGGTCGCAGGCACTGGAGACAGAATAGAAGAAATGGGTGCCTCAGCCAAAGAAAGTGTTAAATCTAAAAAAATCCAGACACAGAACATCCAGGAAATCTAGGACACCAAGAAAAGACCAAATCCATGAATAATAGGACTAGAGGAAAGAGAAGAAATCCAGGTCAAAGGCACAGAAACTATTTTCAACAAAATTAGAGAAGAAAATTTCTCTTTCCTAAAGCAGGAGATGCCTACTAAGGTACAAGAAGCTTACAGAACTCCAGGCTGAACCAGAAAAGAAATTCCCCATGACACATAATAATCGAAACATTAAATGTACAGAATAAACAAAGAATATTAAAAGCTAAAACAATCCCCAACAATAAAATAACTGCTAGAGGTATCACTGTCTCTAATCTCAAATAGTACTACAGAGCTATTGTTATATTAAAAAAAAAAACCAGCATGGTATTGACATAAATAAAAACAGACACGTTGATCAATAGAACAGAACTGAAGACTCAGATATAGTCCACACCTATAGACATCTGATTTTCGACAAATAATCCAAATATATACAGACTGGAAAAAAGACAGCATCTTCAGTAAATGATGCTTGTCAGACTGGATGCCAGCATGTAGAAGAATGAGAATAGACCCATATTTATCACCCCGCACAAAATTCAACTCCAAGTGGACCAAGGACTCAAAATACCAGGTATCATGAATCAGATAAAAGCAGAAATGGGGGATAGACTTTAACTAATGGCACAGGAAAGACCTTTCTGAGAAGGACACCAATAGCACAGGCACCAAGACCAACAGTTAATAAATGAGACCTCATGAAACAGAAAAGCTTCTCCACAGCAAAGGATTCCAACATTCAGGCAAAATGGCAGGCCATAGAATGGGAAAAGACCATTACCAATTCCGTATCTGATAGAGGGTTAGTATCTAAAATACACAAAGAATCTTAAATACTGAACATCAAAAAATAAATAACCCACTTGAAATGGGGTACAGAACTAAACAGAGACTTCTCAAAAGACAAGTCACAAATGGCTGAGAAGCAAAGAAATGCACAGCATCTATGTGGCAGTTCCTCAGGAAGCTGGGAATAGATACAGCTCATGATCCAGCTATGCTACTTGTCTTACAATACCTTCATTGCTCCGTCCATTTAGAAAGATCATTTCGCAGGAGCTAGCATTCCTGGCTCACAGTTGTTTACTTTCAGAGTACGTGTGTGTGTGTGTGTGTGTGTGTGTGTGTGTGTGTGTGTGTGTGTGAGATATACCCGGCAGGACTCTGGATCTTACTACAGAGAAACTTGCTCATTCATGTTCATTGCTGCTCTATTCATATAGGCAGAAATTGGAAACAGCCTAGATGTCCATCAGCTAAGGAATGGATAATGAAAATGAGATACATTTACATAATGTAATATTTTCAGTAGCTAAACAATTAAATTTCCAGGTAAATAGATGGCTCTAGAAAAATAATCCTGAGAGGTAATCCAGACTTCAAAAGGCAAATACTGTATGTTTTTTCTTATATGTGGATGTTAGCTTTTGATATGCATTCTACAATCTGTATAACTACAGGAGAGATGTCGAGTAAGGGATTGGGGGAGGAGAGGCTCTCCCAAGGAAGGGGAAATAGAATGTATAGTTATGGAGAGATGGGGGCAGACTGGAGGGGGAGGATTAAATGAGGAGGGGGATGGAAGGGATGAAGGAGGGAATATGAGGAGGGACAATTAGCACTATGGGACATTTGAGGGACCACATGGAAACCTAATATTGTAGAAGTTTTCATATATCTTAAGTATTTATATATATATGAAATCTAAATGGAGTCACCAAATAATGGTAAAGACAATACCCCAACTAGACATCTTTTGCTTCTACGTGAAACCTCCACTCCCAGGAATGGGTTAAATCTAGTTGAGTCACTGGTCAAAGGGGCCCTATAAAAACCCCCAAACATCATGACTATTGCCAAGGCGATTTGCTCTCCACAAACTGCTGGTAAGGTGCTGAAGACAACACTTACAGATCTCACTGAACATGGAGTAGTCAAGCCGGCGTCTAACTAGAGGTTTCACCCCTACTGACATGCGTCCATGGTACTGGAAAGTACTCTGTACTCTACCCGAGGAGAAAGGTCACTATCGATGCAGTTACAAACCCTACAACAATCTGCAAACAATTGCAACCTACAAGAGTGACTTGCGTGCAAGATATGATGGTTTACCACAAAGATGGTGGGAGTAACCAGCCACTCTCTGATTGGATTTCAGGCCCACTTCAAGAGATGGAACCCATGCAGGACACGGCTCAAGTGGCCAAGAGAGACTGGATAGACTGTTGGCCTAGGGGAAAATAAAATACTGTTCTGCTAAAGGAGCATAGCAATAAAACTGACTCCTAATGACATCCTGCTGTGTCCCTAGACCAGCGTCTCACTCAACCTATGCCAGAGAAGCTCCTTCTTACAGTTGATAGGAACTAACAGAGACCCACAACTGGACAATGCGCAGGGTGAGATTTTGGAACACTCAGTCCTAACTGGGATGTCTTCATCAAACCCTTCCCCTCAGGGCTCAGGGAGCTAGGCATAAGAGAGGACTGAAAGACTGTAAAAGCCAGAGGTGGCGGATGATTCCAAGCAAACTGTCTTCCAGATACAACAGGACAGATGCGCACATGAACTCACAAAGCCTGTGGCAGCACACACAGAGCTGCACAGGTTCAAGGCAGATGGAGTCCCACTGCTGAGAGGCGGAACTGGACATGGGCTCCCCCGGCCCTAACTAAGAAACTCTCTGCAATTGACACTGGCTTGCAAAGGAAGAATCAGCTGCCCACAGTGGATTTTGCGTGAGTGTATTAACCGCAGTTAAGGATAGGTCCCACGCCCAGTAGTAGATGGCCAACACACAATGAACTCAATGGTATTTTTGTTTTTAGATATTTTGTGTCCTATTCTTTGTTTGGGCTTTTTTTTTTTTTTGTCTTATTGGTCTTTTGTTCCTATATTATGGTTTCTAATTGTGTGTGTGTGTGTCTGTGTATGTGTCTGTGTGTGTGTGTCTGTGTGTGTGTCTGTGTGTGTCTGTGTGTGTGTGTGTGTGTTTTGTAGTGTTTGAGACCACCAAGAAGGATCAGACAAAACTTACATTTAAAGATAATAAAAACCAAATTTATTTATAACAACGTTGCGACAACAATCACTTTGCCCATCTGAGAGCTGCTGCAAAGGGGGAAGATGAGGCTGGAGGGTTTTGTTTTGTTTTGTTTCCATATTTTCTTTCTTTTTTTTTTCTTCTTTCCTTTTGTATTAAGAGATTTTCTATTCGTTTTACATATCAACCACGGATTCCCCTATCCTCCTTCCTCCCACCTCCTTCCTCCCCAACCCCCCCCTCCGAATTCCCACCTCCCCTAAGGCAAAGTCTCCCCAGGGGAGGGGGCTGAAAGTTTTTAAAGGCACAAATCACAGTTGTCTCAACTCTAGGATCTTTTGTTACCTGAGGCATTATTAAGGTTTTTTTGTTTGTTTGTTTTTCTGAGTAAGTGAAAGTCTCACCATTAAAGTGAGATTAAGAAGCAGAATGAAGCCAGTGGTAGCGGCAGCAGCGCACGCCTTTAATCCCAGCACTGGGGGGTGTGGGGGGGGCAGAGGCAGGCGGATCTCTGTGAGTTCCAGGCCAGCCTGGGCTACAGAGTGAGTTCCAGGAAAGGTGCAAAGCTACACAGAGAAAGCCTGTCTCAGAAAAAAAAAAAAGAGGGGAGAGAGAGAGGCAGAGTGAGTGTCTGGTTAACAGTTTAGGTTAACAATTACACATTAAGGGGAAGAGATTCAGGTGGCTCTGAGCTAAGTCTCCTCTTTAGGTTGCTGTCAAGACTCAACTGTTGATGGGGTTGTGGTCTAGGAGACTGTGGCTAACAATCCTTAGGCTAAGAATAAAGTCCTGCTGACTCCCAAGGTTTTCTTTTTTCTACACAGTAACTCAGTTGAAACTTAGTTTTAAATGCAGTTAGTTTTTAACAGTTGTGTGTGGGGGGGAGGGGGGATACAGAGACAGAGAAACAGAAAGAGCTGAGACAGAGAGATTCTTGTGATTTTTTCCTTTGTTTGGCTTTTTTAGGTTTGTTTGTTTGCTAATTTTCCAATGAGACAGAAAAAGAAAGGGTTTGGAGTTGGGTGGATGGAGAGGTGGGAGAATCTGGGAGGAGTTTCCAGAGGGATTAGCTTGATCAGATCATATTGTAGAAAAATTTTCAATTACAAAAAGAATTAATGGCCACCTGGAAGAATCAAACAGGTACACAAATTAAGGAACTCTACCTAAGGTCTTTACAAGACAGCCTCCAAAGTGAACAAAACTGTTAATAAGTTTTGTAGGCAAAACTTCAAAATATATAGGAAAATTTAGCAAAGAGATTAAAACATTGAAAAAGAACCCGCCAGGTGGTGGTGGCAGCGGCGGCGGCGGTGGCGGCAGCGCACGCCTGTAATCCCAGCACTCGGGAAGCAGAGGCAGGCAGATCTCTGTGCATTCGAGGCCAGCCTGGGCTACAGAGCTAGTCCAGGACAGGCTCCAAAGCTACAGAGAAACCCTGTCTTGAAAAACAAAAAACAAACAAACAAACAAACAAAAACCAAAAAGAAAAAGAACCCAACAGAAATACTTGAAGGAGGTGGTCAATAAAATGGAAACTAGAGCGGACATCGTTGTTAACAGGGATCGTGTGGAAGAACAAATTTCATGGATGGAGGACAAAGTCGTTATAATACAAACACACACACGTAAACACACACACACACACACACATACACACACGTAAACACACAAACACACACACACACACACACACACACACACACACACACACGTACTCTGAAAGTAAACGACTGTGAAATGATCTTTCAAATCGGAGCAATGAAGGTATTGTAAGACAAACACAGACGAAGGCGATCCATAACCACAAGCCGGCACTGCGCTCGCTGGGACGCTTCACAGGGAAGAAGACAGAAGACAGCCTGACTACAGATAAACAAACCAAACTCGGGAAAGAAACAACTGTGTCTGACATGGCAGCTCAGCAAAACCCCAACTCTGTTGTGGGAGCAGGAAAACCAGTCACCCAGAATGTCACCTAACACATTTATAGAAAATAGCAAACCCCTTTCTACAATGACCTTGAATGCAAATGACTTCAACCAATCATTAAAAAGACACAAACCAATGGACTTGATTTTAAGACAAGAACTAACCATATGCTGTTTGGCTTTTACATGGGTTCTTGGGGGGGGGACTTGAACTCAGGTCCTTAGGATTGGTTTTACCCACTGAGCCATCTCTCCAGCCCTAAAAACCATGTGTTACGTTGCATGTACATTCTATTGGCTCTGTTCTTGTTCATGAGTGCCAAGAATGGGAACAGAGCTTCCACCCACCTTGCCTGTCCACTGATCATCTTGTTTCTTCCAGACTTGGGAACTGTCCCCACCTACATGCACTACAACTGGCAGGTGGCACATGGTGACAGAGGGGAGGGCCCAGAAGGATCCTCTACAGAGCAGCCTCAGCAATGAAAACAGGATGGTGTCCTTTTAGATAAAGAACTGGACTTGAAACCCAGTGATCCCTTTTGGGCAATGGCTACAGGCCTCCACTGCAGCTCTCTGCAGATAGCCTTGAGTTCCACATCCAGAAACTGAGGACCAGAATCCCCGAGACATGCCCAATGCAAGCATAGAGGTGTGTGTGGAGAGTGGAGGGTGGGGAGGAAATGCCTGGCTCCATGTTTAGCAGGACATTGAGGCTAACAAGGGGACAATCAAGTGTGCTGTGGAGTGGGTATACACGGTCCAGCCCACTTATGTCCCGAGCTCTTATGGGGTCTTTGGCTGGTAGTGGCAACAGCAGCAGCAGCAGCAGCAGCAGCTAAGAACTTTTCAAATGCAAATATTCAGGCTCAGACTGAATCAGGAGTTGGATAGGTGGAGCTCAGCACTACACAGGTTAATAAGCTCCAGGGAATTAGGATGCATGTGCTCAGGCATGCAAACCAAGAAGTAGAAATTACAATCAGTCAGCCCCAGGGCTAAGGAATCATACTCAGAAGGTTTGGGTCTGTGGGCCAAGATTATAGGTATGAATGAGTAGGAGGGACTTAGTTAAGAGAAAGAATGGGGGCCCTGGGTTCGATCCTCAGCTCAAAAACAAAAATCAAAAACAAAACAAAACAAAAAAAACCCCTCAGGATTCAAAGAGAAGGAATGGGGAAATGGGAAAAATGGGGGGGGGGGGGGTTTTAATTGGGGATAAGGGAATCAATTTGGGATTTATAATCTATAATATATATATATATATATATATATATATATATATGTAATTTAAATGAAGATAAACCACTTAGATTGGTAATGCTCCTCCCAAGAGCCGTGAACTATCTAACTAATAACCCAGTACCAAGCATGAGAAAGCCCTTTTCAAGTTGTGGGTTGGAGGAGTCCCAGAGACTCCCCAAACAATAAAGGCTTGCACTTGGTTATGTCTCTAAGGTTGAAATAAGTTCCCAGTGCTGAAGACTCCATGCACTTAGGACAAAGTACTTGGAGGAGCTGAGCTGGACCTTGCCTGGAAGCCTCCTCCCTGAAGACTACTTTTCTTAGTCTTGGAAGGTGATATGGAAGCTTCTAAGGGAAAAAAGCAACCGATAGTTCTACCCATCTACAATGTTTGTCAACCATAGCAACGGCCAACATGGCAAGGTAATAGTGCAGTAGTGGCACTCATATCTTAGCAGCAACCAACAGCTGTCTCATTGGATTTAGGGCTTGCTCAACAGGAGGGAAATCAGACAGGGTACTGTAAAACAAGCCAACTACCCAGGATAGTGAGGTCATGGATCTTTGAGGAGAACCTACTATAATCACTTTACTAAACCAGCATAATTCCTAACTGCATTCTAAATAGTTATCCTTATACCCACAGGTAGGTGTGGCTACCAACTCTCACCACAGAAGCTTCTCTTTGCAGCAGAGAGAGATCATTACAGAAAAACCACAACTGGTCAGAATGCAGAGAACAATGGACCATGGTGTACCCAGCCCCTGTAGATACATCTACAACACAACTCCTACACCTGAGGCTCCAGGAACATTGCGAAGGAGGGGCAGAAAGAGTGTAAGAACCAGAAGACTGGGAAACTTCACCTACAATAACTCAAACATATGACTACATAAACAAGACCTGAGCAAGTATAAGGCCCACAGACATGCTAACACAGAAGGGGAAATCTCACAGGGCACCACCATAGACAAAGAGCTACAGGCAAATAAAGAATGCAAGAAATGGTCCTCCCTAGGATGAGCCCCCTAACTGGTTATATAACCCCAAGTGGTCATCCCTGAAATCATGCACATGCCATGTTTATGCATATGTATGTAGCAATAGAATTAAAGAAAAGGAGGCCAGGAATTTGAGAAGAATTGAGGTGGAGGATATGAGAAGAGTTGGAGGAAGGAAAGAAAATAATTTTGTATTTTAATAAATGAAAAAAATACTGCTTGAAAAACTGAAGAAACTCCAGTTCCCAAGCCACGCTGTCTCCTCGAGGCGTAGCAGCTTAGGGAAGTCTCTACGCCTATAACATTGAATCTTCTACACACACTGTATGGAAAAACTGCATCAGTTTTTAAAATCAATACTGATTTGAATAGAGAGGGAATTTTTAATTTAATATTGATTTGCACAGGGAACCATTTATCTACAAGGCCTTAGTAATAAAGCTGCTAAAGTGACCCTACAATCAGAAAGCAAGCTTTAAGAACCAAGTAGCTGTTGGGTGGCGGTGGTGGCGCACACCTTTAACTCCAGCACTCGGGAGGCAGAGGCAGGTGGATCTCTGTGAGTTCGAGGCCAGCCTGGTCTACAGAGTGAGTTCCAGAACAGGCACCAAAACTACACAGAGAAACCCTGTCTCAAAAAAGCCAGAAAAAACAAAAAACAAGTAGCAAATATTCTGACTCTGGAACCTGAAATCTGAATCTTAGCTTTCAGGATTCTAACGCAAAAAGGAAAAGAAATGATGAAAAAAAAAAAAAAAAAATGAAAATGTTAAAGACCAGATCAGGTGCAGCTGTGAATAGCAGAACTTGGTCCCCAAAGAATCATGAACTAAATAAAGCAGCTTATGTTTCCTCCATGGCCCAAGATAGCTGTGGAGCTCCAGCCATGTCTATATTCTAAGCATGAAAAGGAAGAGAGGAAGATGACACCATGCTCTTGTAACTACACTGCCTGAAGTTTTGGACATTTTAAGTTTATGTCCATGAGCCACATTAGTCCATTGCTTCATCTGGTAGAGGGTAACTAAGACGGTGGTAGACTTCGTTATGAGTACACAAGTGTGGATTTCTACTTCACAGAAGACACTGGATACCAGGGCACAGTAAGGCAGTGTCCACCACAGGGATGGACCTGGGGCTCAAACTTCTAGCCAGGAATTCACCATTTGAAATGACGCTTTGAAGCCCACGTGTTCTTAGAAGGCTCCCTGTCAGAGCCCAGCAAAACCCAGCTGGGCAGCAATGTTTGCGTCTGCTTTCGGGGCGTCAGTCCGGTTTCATCTGTGCGCAGTGTGGTGGCTGCTCAAGTCCCCTCCTCCTGAAGCTATGCTCTACAGGTCAGGTGAGTGCCGGGTCTCAGAGCCACTCCAGCCTGCAGGGCTTGGGTCTGCCCATGCATTTTAGAGTAACTGGCCTTGTCTGGGTTCAGAAAATTGCAGTGGTAGTTCCCGCTCCGAACATAACCTGGGCGTCTAGAGCAAAGCCCTGATTGGGCTGCTGTGCAAGAGAGGCCATCTTGGTGAACAAGCTTTTCAGTCCTTCCTGTCATTGCTGGTTCTGCTTCCCAGGGTTCCAGAAGCAGAGAGCCCTGCTCCCAGTTCCAACCTAGCTCCCCGTTTGCCTTCTCATTTGGCCTGGTTTTGCCAAACTGGGTCAGGCTGGATGAGGACAGGAGAGCTGTTCGAATTGGCTGCTTTGCTGTGCCAAGTGGTACATGCAGGCTTAGTCTCCAAAATACAATTTAACATACATCTTGACATTTGGACTAAGGTAAATGGGTTTTATTCAAAAGCAAACCGTCTGTCTGAGGAGCAGGTAGGAACAGGCATTGTTCCAGAACAATTGTCCTGATTACAGAGAAACTCTAATTTTACAGCAGGGCAATGCAAACTTTTAGAAAGAATCGCCTCTGCCGTTTTAAAATGCAGAGGCGGTGAGAGTTCATTTTATTCACTGAGAGAATAGACCAGATCAATTCCTGAATGTCATCAGTCTCACATCTACACACCCCAATACCCTAGAAGCAAAAAAGAGAGGAGTGGGGCTGGAGAGATGGCTCAGTGGTTGAGAGCACTTACTGATCTTCCAGAGGTCCTGAGTTCAGTTCCCCGCACCCATGTTGAGTGGCTCACTACTGCCTGTAACTACAGCTCCAGGGAATCCAAAGCCTCTGGCCTCCATGGACCCCTGTGCTCATGTGCACATAAACACACACACACACACACACACACACACACACACACACACACACAATTTAAAACAATGAAAAATAAATCCCTAAAAGGGAGAAATAAAGGGGAAATGAGGTGAGGTTTGGGGGGGGGGTAGCAAAATAATCCTTAAAAAACAAAAACAAAAACAAAAAAAAATACCTGGGCTGGGTGGTGGTGCACACCTTTAATCCCAGCACTCAGGAGGCAGAGCCAGATGGATCTCTATGAGTTCCAGGCCAGCCTGGTCTACAGAGTGAGTTCCAGGACAGGCGCCAAAGCTACGCAGAGAAACCCTGTCTGAAAAAAAAAAAAAAACAAAAACACAACAACAGCAACAACAAAACCCACCCTTTAAAGTAGAGGGGGGGCAGGGGATGGGGTGGGGTTACTCAGTAGTACTTTCCCTGAAGGCATGAGGACCTGACTCTGACGCTCAGAACCCACATAAAAATCCTGGGTGTGCTGTGAAGACTCAGGGTTTCCTGGGGCTCGGCGCCAGCCAGCCAAGCTCAGTGAACTCTAGGTATCAGTGAGAGACCTAGTCTCAAAACACAGGGTGAAAGGCTCCCGAAGAACACCGGAGATTGACCTCTGCCTCCACAAACATGATTACGTACACATGCACCTGCACACACAAGTATGCACAAATAACAAGTACACACACACACACACACACACACACACACAGTCGCAAACTTGGAGTATAACAATGTGTTCCATATGCCACTCTCCCAAGTGAGGCACAGACCCCACTCTTTGAAGCTGTTGTCTACTCCCCTGTTCTGCTCGCCTCTGGCTCATCAGGGGCTTCTCAACATTCAGATGGAAGATGAAACGCCACTGGATAAAGTGAGGACATGACAGATCCAAGCTATGGCTGAGGAGAAGATTTTTATTGTAGATATGAGGAAGAGTACAGCCAGGGGCATTTGGAAGGTTCCATCCAGAGTAGGGAGAGAAAGTAGCAGACTAAACATGACCAGTAGCCTGAACAGGGCCATGAGAGGGGAGAGAGCACAGGAGGGCAAGAGAGGAAGAGAAAGAGGAGAGAGGGGAGGGAGGGAGGGAGGGAGAGAGACAGAGAGAGAGAGAGAGAGAGAGAGAGAGAGAGAGAGAGAGAGACAGAGAGAGAGAGAGAGAGAGAGAGAGAGAGAGAGAGAGAGAGAGAGAGAGAGAGAGAGAGAGAGAGAGGAGAGGGCAGCCAAGAACATCAAGAGAACCAAGAGCGAAGAGAGCGCATGGCTGAAATGGCTGGATTAGATATGAGTGAGAAGCTGGGGGAGGGGAGGCCCACGAGCTGGAGAAATTCAGGGGTGGTGCTGAGAGAGCCTGGAGGTCAGCACTTTGGTATGCTAACAGGCACAGTTAGCCATTTGTCCGTGGGCCTGACAGTAGTGTCCCTCAGGAGGCACAGCAGTTCCTTCTCAATGTTCCTTTAAGATCTGGTTTCCTTTTTTTCATTTTATTAAAATAGAAAAGGGAAAATACAGTGATATTTTATTACTGAAATGTGATTTTTATTTGCATATTAATAAAGCAATCCTGTGTTCTGCCCATCTTGTTCATATTGCTGTTTGCAAGGTGTGTCAGCAATGGGAGAACTGATCCTGCATTGTTTAGCTGAGCTGAGGACATTGTTGAGCTGAGCACTCAGGGAGGGAGAAGTGTGGCCACTGAGTATATTTGCAGATATCTCTGGAGTCAAAGGTGCTAGAGAGCGATCAGGAAAGGGACTGGATAAAGCATTCAGTATTGTTCAAGCACCAAGAGCAGTGAGTGGTTGGAGTGTCAAGATCCAGAAGCATCTAGAGCAGGTGTATAGAGCAACGTTTGGGGTTCCTGATCCCTGTGGATCCAGATCAGGTGTGTGTACAGTGACCTTTGTTGTTGTTTGAGACAGGGTGTCTCACTGTGTTACAATAGCTGGCTTGGAACTAGTTATGCAGACCAGGGTGGCCTTGAACTCACAGAGATCTACCTGTCTCTGCCTCCCAAGTGCTAGGATTAAGGGCATGAATCACCTGGTTTCTGGTCTTTAAGTGCCTACAGCAGTAGTCTGGAGCAGTGCCTGGAGTCCCTGGTCCCTAAGTACCTGCAGCAGTAGTCTGGAACAGTGCCTGGAGTCCTTTTCTCCCTAAGGACATGGAGCAGATGTATGGAGCAGTGCCTAGAGCCCCTGATCCTAAGTACCTGGGGCAAATATATGGGGCTGTACCTGTGTCCCTAAGGTCCTTAAGTGACTTTATGGAGCACTGCCTAGAGTCCAGGTTCTCTAATTTCTTGTAGCAACTGAAGCCACCTCCCTTTAAATAGCTGAATTACTTTAGTTTCTGAAACAGGTGTGATTAAAGTTTCTTTACCTTTCCTTTAAAAAGATGTTATTTTATGTGTGTATATGTAAGTGTATTACACGTATACAGTGTCTCTCCAGTCCAAAAAAAGAGGGCATCAAATTCCCCCTAGAACTGGAATTACAGATGGTTGTGAGCAGCCATGTGGGTGCCGGGAGCTGAACCTGGGTCCTCTGCAAGAGCAGCAAGAGGTCCTAACCACTGAGCTATCTCTCCAACCCTGCATTGTAATAGTTTCTAAGTCAGTGACATGTTTCCAGTGTTAACTGCCTCTTGCGGGCAGGGGCTTACAGACAGGAGTTCCTGAAGGGCAGAACTACCATGTCACTTCAACAAAGATGCAGCCCTTCCTTAGAAAAGGCATGGATCATCTATGGCCACAACATCACTGATCACTGCACAGAGTACAGCTCCGCCTGGGTGTTCTCATTAAACAGCTCAGGCTGACCTCAGACTTGAATTTCCCCTACCTTACCTTCCAAGTACTGTGATTACACAGCGCAGAGGGGGAGCCCTCAGGATGCTTTCCTTCGGTGTCTCACTCCCTTGCTCTTCTTTGGTTGGGATTTTCCTCTCTCCTTCTCACTGCAGCCCTCCGGAAACTGGCGTCACACATGCCTGGCTAGCTAATAGATTCTGAGCGTTCTCTTCCAGGGAATCCCAACCTTCTGCCCAGCTGAGTCCAATGAGCAGGCTATTAAAGTGTATTTGCATTGAGCCTAGTTTTTATGGCTACATGATAAAAAAAGAGCCTGGTATAGCTACTGAATTGGAGTTCTTACACAGGGATGTGAACAGCTGTCTAGTTCTTTGGCCTTGCTTCTCTGCAGAGGGAGCTGTATCCGTGTCTCTGGGTAGCCAAATGGGAATGGAAAGGTGCCAAAGGCAAGCAGATGTCTCAGCATGATTGCTCATAGGCTTAGCCCATTCAGCACAATGGCCCCATGCTTCCAGGGAAGGACAGAGTGTGGGGAGAGAGGACAAAGGACACATTACTTGGTGACAGTGTCATCACTAATGAAGTGATGCTGTTGCTGGTTTAGGACGGTACCATACCTAAGATCAGGGGCTCGATGTCACGATAAAAGTCTTCATCCTCAGCCCAAGGGCCTGCCTGCTCCCCAGCCAGAATGCTCTTCTTCCTTCCTGGGAGGAGAGGCAGACTCATGTGTCTGCAGTGGCTGCAAGGCTGGTCTTCCCAGCAGCATCCACAGGCAGGACTCCATCTGGCTGTGCTTCCTCCTCCATCTGGAGTCATAGCCATGGCCAGACATAGAAATTGAGAGATGAACATTTACATCATGGCAGAACACTAGCATGTGCTGGGCAGAAGCCAGTGCCCACTAAGCCGTCATGTAACCAGAACTGGGTAACTGATATCTGACCCTCCAAACCCCAGGCTTCCACTGGAGAGCCAAGATCATCACTCACACATGTATGAATGTCTATACACATGAAGACAGGCAAGCATACGGGCACGCACGTGTGCACACACATGAACACATACCCTGACCCTGTAGCATTGTTGTGGGAATTGTGGGAGAATGTTCTGGTCCAGTGCAGAGACACCACAGAAGTTCCAGGAAGCCCGCCTCTTTGTAGAGGACAAAGGATACTTGTAAAAGTCAATGACAGTCACAGACAAGATGGGGGTCTTCTGAAGTCACCCTCCATAGCTGCCTGGCCTCTCTTCCTGCCTCCTGTATCAGTTCCCCCATTGAGAAAACATGGCCGAGCCCCTCACTCCTGGGAAAGTAGACTTAAATGAAGCACTATCCCCCTACCTAATGCAGTGGGGGCCACTCCAAGGGAAGAGGTATGCTAGTGATGGCCTTCCTCTCCAGGCAACTCTGAACACCCTGGGCAGAAAAATGGCATGGGCCATGTGGTAGTTTGAATAGAACTGGCCCCCATAAGCTCATAGGGAATGGCACTATTAGGAAATGTGACCTTGTAGGAGGAAGTGTGTCACTGTGGGGGAGGGCTTTGAGGTCTCCTATGCTCAAGCTATGCTCAGTGAGACCGTTCACTTCCAGTTGCCTCCGGGTCAAGATAAAGGACTCTCAGCTCCTTCTCCAGCGCTGTGTTTGCCTGGACACCACCATGATAACAGACTAAACCTCTGAAAACGTAAGCCACCCCAATGAAATGTTTTTCCTTTATAAGAGTTGTGGTGGTCAAGGTGTCTCTTCACAGCAACAGAAACCCTAAGTCAGGCCAGAAAAGAGTGTTTTGAGAGTAAGTTGTGGCTGCTTGCACTGTGGGCAGCAGAGCTGTAGACAATGACCCATGACTTGCACCTGCTGGGTGACTGTTTGTAAAGCAATCCTTTCTGTGGGCCCATTCCAGAATGTCTCAGGCAGAATCGGCAAAGAATAACCTTCTGCAGAAATGATTTCAACACCTGTTCTGTCTGCTGTTGCCAGCAACACATCATGCTGAGGGTGGCTGTGGAGGTCCCTTTCCCGGGCTGTGACTTCTGTGTGCCAGCGCTGGGACAGGCAGAAAGGTTGGCTTGTTTGCCCCACCATAAACTGATCCAGCTGGGAAGGTACTTGTGGGGCCACCCTGCCTTCGGTTTCTTGGACCCCAGGTGCATTGCCACTCAGAAGCAACTGGCTGAGTGTGAGTTCCCTGTGCGGTGACTCCTCACTTACAGCTCCCAGGTTCTCAAAGGGAGGGTCCCAAGAGAGGTTGTCTTGCTTTTTTTTTTTTTTTTTTTTTTTTTTTTCCATTTAGCTAGTCTGTGTCGCTCAGCACTGTCATGATACAAATACCTGAGCTGCCACGGACTTATACCTCTAGACTTTCAGCCTGTGACCTGCTAGCTCACTGCTGTCGACGGGGGCACATCCTAGTGGGAACACTGGGCCAAAGCTGTCAGTTCGTGGCTACAGAGACAAGCAGAGGATGAGACCAGAATCCCACAATCTACAGTGACTCGAGACATCACCTGCTAAAGTTCCCACCCCCGGCTGAGGATCAAGCCTTTGTGGAACTTTTTAGATGTAAACTACGCCCTCTGGGCTATTTTTAGGTATAGGTCAATAGTGTTGAGTCTGCTCACATCACTGTGGAACAGATCTCAGGGCTTCATCTTGCAGATCTGAACTCTGGACTCATTAAACATTCTCCATCTCCCCTTGGGCCCTGGTAACCATCATTCTTCTTTCTGACCCTATGAATTTGAGCCTCTCGAATCACATGAATGCATCATTTGTGTGAGAATCACCTCAACCACACATTAGTGGACATTCACCAGCAGACAGTAGGACTCCCTCTCTCTCTCTGTCTACCTCTCTGTCTCCCTCCTCTCTGTCTCCCTGCCTTCCTCTCTCTCTCCCTTCCTCCCCCCCCCCCAACCGTTGGCAGTACTGGGAACTAAAGCCAAGCCTTACCCATGCCAAGAAAGTACTCAAGTGCTGAACTGGGTGTCTTCCTGCCTTTTTTTTTTTTTTAAGCTTTCAACAAGGTCTCGCTAACCTGTCTAGTCTGGCCTTGAACTTGCAGTATAGCAAAGACAAACCTTGAACTTCCAGTCTTCCTGGCTTGGCCTTCCAAGTAGCTGGGATTACAGACCCAGGCCGATCCTGAGCAGGTGAGCCCTGCCTTTGTGCATGCGCAGTCCTCTTCTCCCGTCCTTTGGCTATATAACCAGAAGCAGGGTTGCTGATGGGTAGTCACATTTTTTAATTTAAAAAATCTTAAATTTCTTGTTGTGCGTGTGAGAGGGTGTGAGTGAGGTCAGAGGACAGCTTGTGAAACTGGCGCTCCCTTCCGCCTTTTCACGGATTGGAGAGATGGCCTCGGCCACCAGGCGTTGGCAGGGAGTGCAGTTCTCACTGAGTCATGTCTCGCCCGGCTTTTTAACTTTGTGAACGACCTCCACACCGTGTTCCAGAGAGGCTCCCTCACCGGCATCCCTAACGGTGCACAAGGCAAACCAGGAACCTGGTTTGCCACAGCTTCGGCTGGCCGTGTGAGTGCTGCTATCCGGAGAGGACTGTAGGTGTGTCTGGAGTCTGTTTGACGAATGCAATCTACCCTGGCTGTGGCCCTGGCCTTTTTCCTTCTTTTCTTTATTTTTTACTTTCCTTTATCTTTTTCTTTTCTTTCTTCCTTCCTTCTTTTTTTTGAGACAGGCTTTCTCTATGTAGCCCGGGCTGTCCTGGATCTCACTCTGTAGACCAGGCTGGCCTCGAACTCAGAGACATCCACCTGCCTCTGCCTCTTGAGTGCTGGGATTAAAGGTGTGTGCTACCACCGCCACCTGGCACCTCTTTGCTTTTTAAATAGCAGTGGTTTGATCTGAGTTTCTCTGTAGCTGGTGACGCTGAGCTGTATTTATACACCATCCCACTTGCATACCAGTTTGTTATTTGTTTCTATTTTGTCATTTCTGAGGATAGAAAGTGGGGCTTCTCATCTGATGGGTGAGCACTCCACCACTGGGCACCCCTGGGTCTTGCCTATTTTCCAATCAGATTATCTGGTCTCTACTGTTGTGGTTCTTTGTTTATTCCCAATTCACTGTTATCTGTTACACTATTTGCAGGTATTCCAACCATCCACACACTGCCAGCAGGCAGATCTGACCACAAGTGAGCTCAGCAGATGCCCTTGGTTCTGAGGGCTCTCATGCCCACCCTCGCTTTGGAACTGGCAAGTCTGCTCCCCATGGCAAGCAGAACTTTTCATCACTTCAGTGGTAGTGCCTGATGGTTACTTGCCATAAAAGCCAAAGAGCAAATGCTGGCATTGGGGCTTCAAGGTGAGCGTCAGTCACATGCCATCTTCTTCCCACCTTTCTTTGAGAGCCAGAGCCTCTGCTCCGATGGCCTCAGACTGAGGAGATGGGTTCATGTAGTTGTGCAGTGAGCCCACAGACACAACACTGAGAGGGGTGTTGCATTTCCACAGACTGGGTTTGGAGAACTTGTGTTCCAACATTTGAAGGTAGGACCTTTCGTCATGGCCTCATGTCATACCAGGTGCTTCTGTGCGGTGAGAGAAAACTAGTGAGCTCTGGGGCCCTGGCTTGGCCCATTTGCTGGATTTGCTTCTGAAATGTTCTCCCAAAAGCTCACATGCTAAAGACTTGGTCACCAGCCTGTGATACTATTTGGAGGAAACGGAAGCTTTGGCAGGTATAACCTAGCAGGAGGAAGTTGGGTCTTTGGACATGTACCCTTGATATGGATACTGAGACTCCACCATTTCCTCTTTGCTGGCTTCCTGGCCACCATGAGCTGACAGCATCTCCCACCCAGGTCCCTGCCATGATGCTGTGCCTTAACAGGGGCTCAGAAACACCAACGCAGTGACCATGGACTAAAGCTTCTCAAACCAGGAACCTAAACCAACCCCATCCTTTGCACTTGTCTCTCTGAGGTCTGCCACAGACATGAAAAAGTCCAGCACTGTTCCTCACAGTGTTGGCACAGCTGTGCATCGCCCTTCAAGCAGCCCTGGCTGGGGCACCACCGGAAGGAGAGCCGTGACAAAGAACCGCTCCCCTCCCCTGTGGAGGAGATCATCATCCTGTGCTGTGTGTTCCAAAGGATGGTGTCAGCAGCTGAAGAGAGGGCTCAGTGGTTAAGAGTATACTGAGAACCTGAGTTTAATTCCCTGTTCCCACATCTGGTGACTCACACAACCTATAACTCCAGCTCCAGGGGATCCAATGGCCTGTTCTGGCCTCCATGAACACCTGCACGCATGTGTCATATACACACACTGACACACAAAGACTCAGGATGTCAGCTGGTTGGGTGATAGCATTAATCCTGCTGCTGGCAGGATTACTGGGAGCTCAGCATTGCAGCTTGAAGTCACCTTCCATACTCATCCCCGGCATGGCCCACTTAGGACTAGATGCCATGCCTGGGTCACAGATCCAGTTTCTGTGGCTCTGTGGGGCAAGGGGTGGGTTGGCAACTTGGGATGTTTTTATGGAGACCAAGAACAGAAGGAAAGGATTTTTGTTGTTGTTTTTGCTTTGTGTATATGGTTTGCTTGTTGTTTGTATGTGGTGCCTGCTTGCACATCTATGCACCATGTGTATGCCTGGTGCCCAAGGAGGACAGAGGAGGGCATCAGATTCCCTGGGTCTGGAGTTACAAATAGTTGTAAGCCTCCATGGGGGTGCTGGGACTTGAACCCAGGTCTTCTGAAAGAGCAGCCAGTGCTCTTAACCACTATGCCATCATCACTTGAGCCCTAAGAACAAGTTTTTGATAGCATTTATTGAGACAGACAGCCTGTGCCTTTGCCCTAGTGTGTGACCTCCATGGGGACAAGAGCTCACTGCAATTGCTACATCACAGCATCAGGGACATTTAGGGACAATCTGTCAAAGGCAGTGCTAAGAGCTGGAGATTTGGCTTGGGGTAGTAAACTTGCCCTTTTTATATGAAATTTACTTTTGACCAGTGTCATTCCCCCCACCCCGTGTGTGTCTGTCTGCCCACCTGCCTGCCTCCCTCTTTGTCTTTTTCTGCCTCTCCCTCTCTCCCCTTTTCCACTAGTCTGGACTTTATTTTCCTATTTTAAAACTTAGAGCTTTGATAAATCCTAGAACTATTCAGGAATTTTGTCCATATATTAATTTATTTTTTTCTGAGACAGGATTTCTCTGTGTAGCCTTGGCTGTCCTGGAACTCACAAGCTGGCCTTGAACCCACAAAGATCCATGTGCTTCTGCCTCTTAAGTACTGGGATTAGAGGTGTGTACTACCACTGCCTGGCCCTTGATTTATTTTTTGTTTTTTAATTAAAAATTTTTTTTTTCAAGCCCGGTGGCGGTGGTGTACGCCTTTAGTTCCAGCACTCAGGAGGCAGAGCCAGGGGGATCTCTGCAAGTTCAAGGCCAGCCTGGTCTACAGAGCAAGATCCAGGACAGGCACCAAAACTACACAGAGAAACCCTGTCTAGAAAAACCAAAACACTTTTTTTTTTCTTCTAAAAACCTTGGTTTTAATTCCAGGAAAAGAACACGAGCTCTGCCCTTGAGCGTCATTTCTGACCTTCCCTTCCTCCTGTTTGGCCATTGGGGCTGTTGGTTGCAATGCTCTGATGTCTATCTGGAACACTGTGTGAGGAGACGCCCTTGACAGCCCTTCTTGGGCCCTTAGGTCCACCCTCCCTGCAGTAGGGGCTTGTATTTTCTGCCCACATCAGGTTTTCACCAAGGTGTCCATTTCCAGGAAAGCAAAGCTACAAGTGTGACCCAGGGAGAAGTACCAAGGGCCCACCCTTCCCGCCCCGTGGGGTAGGCTGACCTCTGTTGTTTGCTGCTTGTTCAGGCTGTGACAAAGCCAGGCTAGGCTGGCAGCAAGACTGGTCTGTCACCTGTCCCATCTAAACAGACAGAACCCAGGAGCCACAGGCAAGGCTGTCAAGGGTGGTCCTTTCTCGGGCATGCCCTTCCACCTGATGTCTTGCCAGCAATGATTCACACAGAGAGCTGAATGAAACTTGTGTATGTTCGTGGATTAATTTTCAAAGCTGAATTCTTTTTTCCTTTGGCAAAAAAGGTCACCAATATTAAATAATTCTTCATTTCTGTTTAGGAGACTGAAATGGGATTGCAAAACAGCTTGCAAAAATGGAAATCCCAACCAGCATGGTGGCAGGCATGTTGTAACCTCCTGGTCTCAATACAATTGCATGTCCTCTGGTCATCACTTACACATTCCATCAAGAAAGGAAAGGGGGCCGAGCGGTGGTGGCGCACACCTTTAATCCCAGCACTTGGGAGGCAAAGGCAAGTGGATCTCTGTGAGTTCAAGGCCAGCCTGGGCCACAGAGTGAGATCCAGGACAGGCACCAAAACTACACAGAGAAACCCTGTCTCAAACCGCCGCCCCCCCCCCCCCCCCCCCCCCCCGCCAAAAAAAAAAAGAAAGAAAAGAAAGAATGTAGCTTTTTTTCTTTTTTGTAGAAAAATGAAAATTACCCTGCACTGGTACCACTCAGCTGATTTCTGTCACTGACGCTGGCTCCTCTGGCCACCTCTAGACTAGTAATGAGCCAGGGTGGGTGTGATGGTCACAGCTTGCTCCCATGCTGTCATTGTGTTCCTTTGTCTGGAACTGGAGTGGAGGCAGATAATGCATGCCAGGCATGGATGATCTTTGACAGAAAAGCCAGAAACACCCCATTGAGCTACAGAGTGTTTAAATCTCTCTCTGCCATCTGCTCCCCTCAGTACATCCACATCAGCAACCCTGTCTCATGAGCAGCAAGCAGAGTCTGGAAGGTTTTTTTGGGGGGGAATGTTTTTGAGTGACAGGTGTGAGGATGATGGCAGCCCTGCTTTCCTGCAATGCTGGGGACGGTTTAGGGAGCCTGTGTGTCTGCACACACACTGCAGGAGGAAGATTTAAGGCCGTGCCTTGGCTCTGGCTCTGTGAGCCTCTGGATTCGGCAGTCACTGTCAAGTGCACCTTGCTTGCATGGTCTCCTTTGCATCAGCAGAGGCGAGCCTGGGAGTGTGTAGCAGGTTTGGATCTCAGCTTTAGAAGTTGGAGGATTGCGTTTTGTCATCCGTGGTGTTCTTCGGTCCTTCAGCTAAACTGTGTCACCCTCAAGTAACCGGGTGGCTGACCCCTGCCGTCTAGGGTGGCGTTGCTCGCTGCAGATGCTTCCACCTCCTGTTCCTGTGTCACTGAAGACATCTGCTTCCCTGTTCTGGGAGCCTGTTCCTGTTGATCGTCATGTAGGAGCTCCAGCTAGCTGGGCTCCTGGGCAAGGCCCTCACCATTAGACCAGACTAGGGAGCACCTGCGCGTGGACATGAGGAGGGAGAGCAAACAGCTGCTCCAGAAGGATGGATTCTTGGCTACCACCATCCAGGCTTGTCGTTCATGGAGTATTTTGACAGAGCCATGTCTTTCTGGTTAGACCCCACTCCTCATGTGCCCCCACCCATACCCCAGCACGGGAGCACATGGCTTTGCACAGAGCAGGGGCTGATGTCTTGATCTCTCATCCCTGAGGCAAGGGCTGGATCACCCATGTGAAGTGATGAGTCTGGTCATATATGATGCCAAATGCTGACATGTGTAAGTGCAGGAAAAGCATTGTGAAAATGTGAAGAGCGGAAGGGGAAGGGGAAGCGAAGGGGAGGGAAAGGGGAGGGGAAGGGAAGGGGAAGGGGAGGGGAAGGGGAGGGGAAGAGGAGGGGAAGGGGAGGGGAAGGGAAGGGGAGGGGAGGGGAGGGGAGGGAAGAGGAAAAGAGAAGTATGTTATGTAGCAGTTTCTTCTGAGATGGAAGCATTCTATCTCTCAGGGAAGCTCCTTAAGATAAAAGGTAAACAACTCAAAATAGCTTCAGGAAGTCCCTGAAACTGACCAGATTCACTAGGCCCCCTCCCTCCCAAGAGTAGACAATAGAGACTTCTGAGTCACATTCTCAGACAAGACAAGCCGCAAAGACCACTGCGACCAGCCCAGCTGCCTGGGAGAAGCCCCGTCCAACTAAGTCTCTTGGAAAGGACACTCTCTGTTAGCTGCCTGTGGTAAACTCCAGGTTCCGCTCCTGCAAGTCAGTAACCCCAATAAAACCCACTGGTTCACCGAACTGGACTTTGGTGGTATCTGGACTTTGGTCTGTTGTGGCTCCCTGTCTGGGCTGAGTAGATGTGTGTTTCCCCCCAAGAAAAGTCATCACACCACAAGGGAGCAGGAGAGAAGAGGAAGGGAGGGGAGAGGAGAAAAGAGGAAGGGGAAGAAAGGAGCAGGAAGAGAAAGGAAGAGGAGGAGGGGGAAGAGGGAGGGAGAAGGCTCACATAATAAAGGCTTGCTGCTTGGCCTGTGATGTGCTTGTGGTTGCCTAGTGAGAAAATGTTAAGTCACAGGTGAGCTCTTTTTAATGGGACACTGGTACTCCACGTCTTCCGCTCTGCCTCCTAGCTGCCCTGAAGTGAGCAGATTCTTCTATTCCATGTGCCTGCTGTGATTCCCTGTGCTGCCACAGGCCTACATCATCAGTGCCCATGTCGCCTGAGAGTGGTAGCCAAAAGGAATCTCTCCTATGTCAGAGCTGGTCCTCCAGGACTTGTGACACTGATCACTGGTGGTTAGCACTGTCACCATCCGTATCTGCTATCTGGCCCATGTGTGTCTTGTAACTGCGCCTCCTGATTTGTGCTTAGGGAGCCTGGCCCTGCCCAGTGCTCTCCACCACTGGAGACCCAGGAGGAGCTGAGCATGAGTGGCTTCCCTGTGTGGCTTCCTGCCTCCTGACTTTCCTTACCCAACTTGCGTCTGAATTATTCTCGGTCTATTTGGGCTGCTGTGACGGAAGGGGCATGGCTGTGTGCTTAGGAACAGTAACGGTTTGTGGCTCATAACTCTCAAGGCCGATAGTTGAAGATCAAGCTTATGCTGGCAGATTGTCTAGCCCACCTCCTGAATACAGACACTCCCTCAGGAGCTGGAAGGGGCCAAGAGCTCCCTGCGGCCGTTGATAAGGATGCTTAGTTTCATTTCCTGTTGCTGTGATAAAATATTCTGACAAAAGCAGCTTAAAAGACAAGGGGTTTATTCCAGTTTATAGTTCCAGGGTACTGTTCCTTCATAGTGAGCAAGGCAAGGTGGCAGGAGATTGATGCAACCACTCACATTATGTTCACAATCAGGAAAAAGAAACGTGAATGCACGCTGGTACTCGGCTCTCTTTCTCCACTTACACAGTCCAGGATCCCATCCAGAGAATGGCCACCCACATCGGGAAAGTCTTCACCCCTCAGGTAACACACAATCAATGTAATCCCCCCAGATATGCTCAGAGGGCCATCTCCTGAGTGATTCTAGACTCCGATCAAGTTGACAGCTAATCCCAATGATGAGTCATACTTATCCCAGATTGAGGACTGTACCATCTTGACCAATTAGCTCCTAATGCCATAGCCTTGAGAGTTAGGATTTCAGTCTTTGACCTTGGTGGTAGATTCATCAGACCATAACTACTTGCTCAACCCCAATGTACAGTCCAGGGCTAACCTGGAGGAGGCTAGCCTGCAAGAGCATGTAGCTGAGGCTAGCTTTTACAGTGACAGCTACTGGAAGACTTGTCACCATGGGCCTTACACTTGTCTGTGGTGAATTTCCCAGGCAGGAAGCTGCTCTGCTCCCTGTACCGAGGATGGCTCTCCACACACTTTCTTAGGCCTTTGCAGTTGCAGCCATCCCTGGCCAGGTGGTTACACGAGAGTCCCCCTTGCCAACTGTCAACAAGGCTACCTAGAAACTCAAGGCACCCACACAAGTGCTGGCTGGCTGCAGGCTAGCTGAAGCTCTTCTTGCTTCTTTCTACTAGTCCTGATTTTTTTTTTTTTTTTTGAAGAAAGAAAACCAAACCACCTGCATTTCCTGCAAAATTAAGATGAGTTAAGAGCTCAAGGAGCTGATAGAGGGTAACAAATCCCACCCCTAGCTGTGGCGCTGTATAGTCATTGGGAGGAGGGAGTCAGTTTCTTTCTTTCTCTCTCTCTCTCTCTCTCTCTCTCTCTCTCTCTCTCTCTCTCTCTCTCTCCCTCCCTCCCTTTCCTTCCTTCCTTCCTTTCTTTTTTCGAGACAGGGTTTCTCTGTGTAGCTTTGCGCCTTTCCTGGAACTCACTTGGTAGCCCAGGCTGGCCTCAAACTCACAGAAATCTGCCTGGCTCTGCCTCCCGAGTGCTGGGATTAAAGGTGTGCGCCACCACCAACCAGCTTGGAGTCAGTTTCTTTACAGGTGCGACCATGCTCCAGAGCAGGCTCCACACCCAAGAATGTTTGGGCACCCCAAACTAGACTTGATGAGAAAGAGAGAAAACCAAATATTCGGGTGGTAGAGAGGTGGGGGGTGGGTCTGGGAGGAGTTGGGGGAAGGCAGGTGAATAGGATCAAAATACATTGAATGAAATTCTTGAAGAATTAATAAAAATATTGTGAACATAAAGAAGAGGCTGGGAGGAAGTGCCCAGTTTGGAAACATCACCAGGAATGCCACCATCTGTGCCAGGTTTCATCCAAGGACAGGATAATGCAGGTATCCTCTTTCTGGGCCTGCCCTCTCTCTGTGGACTTGGTGACCTCGGGTGACTCATGTAGTCTTTGGGCTTCTGCTTCTTCATCTGCAGGGTGAGATAAGGTTTCCAGGCCTGCCTGGCTCCCCAGTCTCCTCAGAAACACCTCCTTTGTCATTCCCTCCCTTCTCTCCCTCCACAAGCAAGGATTGGCCAAGCTAGAAACTGAGTGCCAGGGGGCCAGCAGAGGGCATGTCCTTACTTTTTCCAAGTCACACTGGCCCAGGATTTGTTCTCTAGGTAGAGGGTAGCCAGACTCTAGCTAGGGCTTTCTGGGTCTTTGGTTTACCTCAGTTCATCTGTGGCATTTTCACAAAAGGGTGTCAGTGTTCTCAATGTGCCCTGAGGAGAGTGTTCCAGAAGGCCAGGGCCAGGGCCTGCAGTGCCCTCACCCTGAGCCCTGTGGAGAACTCCAGAAAGCCCAGCTGCTCTCAAGCCTCTGCTCACCTGGGTGCCCCATTCATCGTTCCCACACCTTAGAACCAGCCTTAGAGAGAACCAGAAGAGGCACTCTGCCGAATGCAAACTGAAGGGCAAAGGACTCATGGCTTCTGGGGTAGAAAGAACTGAAATGTGAGTGGTAGAGAGAGGGGTCGTCCCCTAGAGTGTCCAGCCCACCCCAGCCCCTGACCAGGGGTGCGGACAGTTCAGAGCTGTGTGAGGAGGAAGCAGGCCTGCATAAAGCCCAGAGCATGAGCTGATCAACAAAGCCCTCTCAGTGGGCCGGATGACACATGCCTGGGAGCCCAGCCCTGGGGAAGCTTGAGGCAGGAAGATGAAAGTTCAAGCTACCCTAGGCTCTGTAGCAAGCTTGTACCCTGAAGGGAGAGAGGGAGGGAGGAGAGGGAGGAGGGAAGGAGAGAAAGGAAAGGAGGGGGAGACTGTGCCAGAAATAATACACTTTCCCACACGCTTAGAGATAATAAAGGAAAAGCTATCTCAGATCCTATGTGGAAATTCGGGCCTCACGTCGGGTGCCAAAAGTACCAGGCTTTTTCTTTTGAGCCCCAACCAGCTCCCAAACCATGACATGGAGACTTTTTTTTTTTTTTTTTCTGGCTTTTCGAGACAGGGTTTCTCTGTATAGCTTTGGTGTCTGTCCTGGATCTTGCTCTGTAGCCCAGGCTGGCCTCAAACTCACAGACATCTGCCTGCCTCTGCTTCCAGAGTGCTGGGATTAAAGGCGTGTGCCACTGCCACCTGGCAACATGGAGACTTCTTCTTAGTTATGAATGCTCGGCCTTCTCTTATACTCGTCCCACTAGCTTGTCTTATAACTTAACCCGTCTCTCTTCATCTATGTTTTGCCTTTTACCTTTCTTTCCTTCTGAGTGTCTTGTTTCCACTGCTTCTTGTGTCTGGCTCCCTCATCCTCTTCTCTTCAGCCTATATTTCTCCTACTTAATTCTCTCTGCCCGCCAGCCTCACCTAGCCCTCTCCTGCCCAGCTATTGGCCGTTCAGCTTTTTACTAGACCAATCAGGTGCCTTAGGCAGGAAAAGTGAAACAGCAACACATCTTTACATAGTTAAACAAATGCAGCCCAAACAAGTGTAACACACCTTTACACAGTTAGAGCAGTAGTCCACAGCATAAACAAATGTAACACATCTTTGCCTAGTTAAAGTAATATTCCATAACAGACCAGGATTTAATGGTGGTTGCCACCCTGCACTGCCCCCTTAGACTGCCAATATTGAGATGTGTTCTTTGATGTCAGATGAGCCTAATGGCTGGTCAGTCCCGATGAACATTTACAGCCTCGCATCCTAACTTTGTTTATTTCTAACAGGCCCGGTGAACACACTACTTATCTTTGGGGTGTTTTGGAGACAGTTATTCCTTAGTTAAATTCTACTTGGTGTGATTTAATGTCTCCTAAGCAAATCTATTAGCACATCCTTAATAACATAATTCTGTTACTTTGAGTTTCTTCTATATCACGCCCATAGAGGAGAAAGAAGGAGGAGGAGAGGGAAGTAAGGAGAAAGGAAAGGGAAAGGCAGGCAAAGGAGGGCTTCATTCTCTCCATCTTCCGTGTGGCATTCAGGATGCCTGTCCCATAATATCCCTCCCCTTGTACACCGAGAATGAAACACAGTGACAGCGTGGAGAGAGGGCTGTGAGCATCCTGTCCTTTCAGGCACACTGGTACTCAGTAGCTGGGAGCACGGGCCCAGGAGTCGGGTGGGGCTTGCAAAGCTGGAAGGCTGTGTTTCCAAGGAAGCTTTAGAAGGAGGTGAGAGCCTGAGGCAAGCCTGCCTTCCAGATCTTGTTTTCAGTAGCTTTGGAGTTCGACACTGAACATCCGTGGTCTGCTCTCCTGTCTCAGGAGTCTGACGACCTAGCCCCAGGGGCAACCACCTTGGCAACTACAGGGTGCTCCCTGTGCCCCCCGTCCTTCACTGTTCCTCTCACATCATCAGTTCTTACTTTATAATTCACATTTGGAGCTCCTGGGGGGTTAACCAGGAACTCCTCTATGGAGCATGTGCTCTCTTATGACTATCATTTCAAAACTGCAGTTAATTGTCAAGGCGAAAGATTTACGGAGAGTCAATGGGACAAAATAATTTCTGGGGAGGGGTGCCAAGTGAGAAGAGACAAATAGATGAACTAGAGAAGGGTGTTGGTATTTTTTTAAGAAAGATTGGAGGCCAAAGCTTCAGAGCAGCTGGCATACAGAAGAAGGGCTGGGCTAACCAATAATTTGAATGAAAATGACTTGCTAAAAAGCTCAGAAGGAGTATGGCCTCGGCACAGTAATGAACCACTTCAGACAAAGTTGATTCCTGGAAAGAACTGCCTCATTTGTGTTCTGCCAAAAACGGTTTGGTGATATTCAGGAAAACTGGTTGGAAAATAGTAAAAAGGAGAACAGGGGACTAAAAGAAAATGCTCTGAGTCTAAAAGAAACAGTCTGATTTTCTGTGCTGAAAGGTGCCCACACAAGGGCTTCTGGGAGAGCTTGGGATGGTGGAGTCTCTTTTGTGAGGAGAGGTGACTGGGAGGAACAGAAAGGAAGGAAATTAAAGGGAGGCTGGGTGGAGGCAGGCAATCCATCCAAGGTTCAACAACAGCTCACGCTTTATAGTCCAACTCGACACACATAGAGCCACCTCTCTCGTGAGCTGTGATTGCTTTTTTTTTTTTAAGCCTCACGAAAAGCAAAGCTTTCCCACCTGCCCAACATGCCAGGTGAAAAAAAGGGGGAAAAAAGAATCACAGGTAGGAACACGCTCAGTTAAAGAAGCCCCCATCACATGATTGCGGCGGCTGGTGCGGACGAGAGTAATTTTGGACTTGGTACAGAACTCACTACAAGCAAGCCCTTGGGTATTTGAATGCAGATCCTCTCTAAACATTCCAATCTGATTTTGGTTTTCTTTCCTCTCCATGGGACAATTTAGAGCTGAAAAGAAACTGGCTGTGCACCCTGACTGCACAGCTCACCTGTCTCCACACATTTGCATCAACACTTTGCACAGCAGCTCCAACGCAGCAGTGCTCTCATGGGTCCGTCTGCAGATGAGGAAACCGAGGCACAGGAAGGCAGGCTGACTTGCCACAGGCAGTGCAGCCAAGTCCCACAGAGCAAGTCCCTTATTGTTTATTTTTACATGTATGTGAGTGTCTCTCTGTGGTGTGCATACACCCATGCATGTGGGTGCTAAAGGAGCCCAGAAGAGAGCCTTAGGTACTTTGGATGCTGGGAACTGAACTTGGGTCCTCCAACCCCTCCCCTTGCACCTTATGAAAGAAACAAACTACTACAACAAATGTTTCTGTGCCTGCCATATGTGCCATTTTCCAATTCTCTATCCCTTTAGTGGGTGGGGGCAAATCCTCCAGTTCCTTTTCTCAATCACACACACATATCTATATCTATATCTATATCTATATATAGATATAGTTATATAATCTGTGTCTGTATCTAGGGACAATGTATGGTGTGGCTTTTTTATATCTTAAACATTTATATAATGCTATGGGTTGGATAAATGTGCCCTAAAGGTCTATGTGTTAAAAGCTTAGTTACGGGTGGCAGTGGTGGCGCACGCCTTTAATCCCAGCACTTGGGAGGCAGAGCCAGGTGGATCTCTGTGAGTTTGAGGCCAGCCTGGTCTACAAAGTTAGTTCCAGGGCAGGCTCCAAAGCTACACAGAGAAACCCTGTCTCGACAAACAAACAAACAAACAAACAAGCTTAGTTCCCACCAGCCCTGGTGCTATATACAATGATGGATGCTTCAGTGGGAGGTCTTCTGACCTTTGGAGGAGTTCCCTTTTAGGGGTTGTGACCCCTAGTCCTGTCTTCCTCCTTTCTCTTCTTTGCATTTTGGCCGTGAGGTGAAAGTTTTGCTGAACTCCTTGACTCATCACTGTCCCTAAAGCAATGGGCCAGTTTGTCCTCCCCGAAAGCAGCGGTTCTCAGCCGACCTAATGCTGTAACCCTGTTCCTCGTGTCACGGTGACTCCTCCCATAAAATAATAATAATATATTGTTATTATTTTGGTTTTTTTGAGACAGGGTTTCTCTGTGTAGCCCTGGCTGTCCTGGAACTCACTTTGTAGACCAGGCTGGCCTTAAACTCATAAGAGATCCCACTGCCTCTGCCTCCCGGTGCTGGGATGAAAGACACATACCACCAACTGCCAGCCATAAATTTATTATTACTGCTACTTCATAACTGTAATGTTCCTACTGTTAATGAATCAGAATGTAAATATCTGTGTTTTCCAATGGTCCTTGGGAGTCTTGACCTACAGTTTGAGAACTGCTGCTTAAAACCTTTCAAACCTGTGTCCCCAAATCAGTCTTTGTTTGTTTTGTTTTGTTTTTTGAGACAGGGTTTCTCTGTGTAGCTTTGGAGCCAGTCCTGGAACTGGCTGTGTAGCCCAAGCTGGCCTTGAATTCACAGAGATCCGCCTGGCTCTGCCTCCTGAGTGCTGAGATTAAAGGTGTGTGCCACCACTGCCCTGATGACATCAGTCTTTTTTCTTTATAGTCAGATGCGTTTTGCTCAGCCATGTTTTCAGAGACAGATTTGGCTATAATACACTGCTCAGGAGACACCTTTGTGCCGCTTGGTTTCCCCACCAGTTCTACTACTGTGATGGTGAAGTCTGCCTGTGTTTATGTCTTATGTGTACACCACCCAGTGTTGGGGGACACTCCACACTCCACATTTGGTTACTGATCACTCGAAATGTGAGTAGTTCAGATGGAAATGGGACATGGGTATAAAACACACACCAAGCCGGGCGGTGGTGGCATACACCTTTAATCCCAGCACTCAGGAGGCAGAGCCAGGCGGATCTCTGTGAATTCAAGGCCAGCCTGGTCTACAAAGCGAGATCCAGGAAAGGCACAAAGCTACACAGAGAAACCCTGTCTCAAAAAACCAAAAACAAACAAACGAAACACACAACACACACACAAAACACAACACACACACACACACACACACACACACACATATACACACACACACACACACACCGGTCATTAGATGCTGAAAAAGCCTTTGACAAAATCCAACACCCCTTCATAATAAAGGTCTTACAGAGATCAGGAATACAAGGAACATTCCTAAACATAATAAAGGCAATTTACAGCAAGCTGACAGCCACCATCAAATTAAATGGAGAGAAACTCAAACCGATACTACTAAAATCAGGAACAAGACAAGGCTGTCCACTCTCCCCATATTTATTCAATATAGTACTAGAAGTTCTAGCTAGAGCAATAAGACAACAAAAAGAGATCAAAGGGATACAAATTGGAAAGGAAGAAGTCAAACTTTCACTATTTGCAGATGATATGATAGTATACATGTGACCCCAAAAATTCTACAAGGGAACTCCTACAGCTGATAAACACCTTAAGTAATGTGGCAGGATACAAGATTAAAAAAAAAAAAGTCAGTAGCCCTCCTATACACAAATGATAAAAGGGCTGAGAAAGAAGTCAGAGAAACACCACCCTTGACAATAGCCACAAACAATATAAAATCTTTGGGATAACACTAACTAAACAAGTGAAGGACCTTTTTGATAAGAACTTTAAATCTCTAAAGAAAGAAATTGAAGAAGATATCAGAAAATGGAAGGATATGCCATGCTCATGGATAGGTAGGATTAACATAGTAAAAATGGCGATCTTACCAAAAGCAATCTACAGATTTAATGATCCCAACCTACAGATCAAAATCCCAACACAATTCTTCACAGACTTAGAAAAAAAATACTCAACTTCATATGGAAAAACAAAAGACCCAGGATAGCTAAAAGAATCCTATATTATAAAGCAACCTCTGGAGGCATCACCACCCCTGACCTCAAGCTCTACTATAGAGCTATAGTAATAAAAACAGCCTGGTACTGCTATAAAAACACACACTAGATTTCAAAGGCAGTGTGATGAATAGGATAAGCACCTCAGTAATGATTTTTAGCATTCTTTTTAGTTGAGAGGATAATAGTTTTTATACTGGGTTAAACAAACTATACTATTAACACTACTCGTTTTTTGTTTTTAATATGACTACTAAAAAACTCAAAGGCAGTTGGGGATTTAGCTCAGTGGTAGAGTGCTTGCCTAGCAAGTGCAAGGCCCTGGGTTCGATCCTCAGCTCCAAAAAAACCCCAAAAAACAAAAACCAAAAAACAAAAAATTGAAAGGCCCCATGCCTTACATCTGTGGTGCATGTTGCATTCCTACAGGAGAGTGCTGATGGAGACCAGTTTCTCTTTTTAAAAATGAAATCCTAGTTAAATAATTAAGATGATGTTTTAGGAGCATTAACTTTGGGTGTATTTTTATTTTATTTAAAATTTTGAATTTATTTTTTTTACCATTTATTGTATGGATGTTTTGTTTGCTATATGCCTAGTGACCATGGATGCTGGAAGAGGGCATCATATCTTCCAGAACTGGAGTTACACACAGTTGTGAACTGCCCGTGTGGATGCTGGGAATCAAACCAAGGTCTTCTGAAAGAGCAGCCAGTGCTTGTAACCACTGAGCTCCCGAGTATATTTTAATCTGTTGCCAGTCTAGGTTTTATTAACAGGAAAAGGAAGGACACCCCACATCCAAGTGGGAATACATTCTATATTACTTCACACAGATAGTTATCCTCAGTGTTAGTACATTTTGTATTCTAGCAGACGACAGACTGAATGATTGATAATGAACAGAGAGTTTGTACACAGTTGCAGAGGCTGAGATGGCTAAAGTCAAGGGGCCACATTTGTCAAGGGGCTTATGGTTCTGTCACAGTGTGACAATAAGCATTGTGTAACTAGAGAGCAAGAGAGGGCAGAACATGCCTTTATAGCAAACCTATTCCCTTCGAAAGAATTCATTCTTAAAGTAACGCGAATTCATCCATGTTACTCAACCTAATGACTCATAAAGGAGCTACCCCTGACCCTGGGGTTGTTTCTCACACATGAACTTTGGGATCACATCCTCACTATTGCAATACATGAAAAACCCACTCAGATTTCCTGTGATGTTATAGAGCTATTCGAAGTGAAGTTAAGCAACTGTCCAAAGTCATACCACTCCCAAGAGTGGAGCCTGGCTTGAAGGCAGGCAGGCTGCTCAAGCCTGGCCTTTTAGGCACAAACCTGATGGAACAAGGTGCCCTGAGAAGCCATGCAAACCTACCCAAGAAGGTACAACTGCAGTTTAACTGGATGAAGCCTCTCACATAATCTCCCCATGTCTCAGTGTCGCCCGCCTTTCCTAACTTTCATCAGCATGGCTGCACAGATACACACTTATTTTCAGCGATTTCAGCTTTAATGACACCAGAATACAGAGCATTTCTCTGACATCTGTTTTCAGTGTTGTGAAGTCAGCTCTATTCTCTGCCACTAATTATATTAACTATTTTTAGGGCAAACTGTCAGCGCACCATACTTATTCATGCTTCCTACATTCCCAATTTGTTTTCTGTAGCCATATCTATTTATATCTTAAGGGATTTTTAAAGAGATGCCCTCATTCTGCCAATGATAAGTTTGGGGCTTGTAATTAAGTTATAAAACACATTGGGATGGGGAATGACATGCCATGAGTGTATTATTGGTGGCTACTAGATTGCGGTTTGAATTCTGAATAAAAATTCATGTTAACACTTAGAATCAAAAAGTTGCAGATCAGGGAGGGGACCTTAAGATCACCTACCTGTAGATTTTAGACCACAAACTGGGAAGCTCTGTGACCTTGTGATCCTGGGGCTGATGTTATAGGCTTCGTTAACTTCAGTTTCCTTCTCTATAAATGAAAAACTAAGATGTACCTTCCAGAGTTTCTTGGTGGATTAAACGAGGGTTTTAATCATTTCTTGTCTTTTTTATTCCACCACAGCAGTGACAAGTGCTGTGTTCGTGATTCACTAACCCTGCTGTGTTACCATCATTCCCCCCATACCTCCAAAGGTGTCCATCTCTTCTGGCACACTTGGTCCAATTTCAACAGGTCATTCTGTCCTCTATTCTCCCCCCCACACACACACCCCAAGACTCTGAACCCTCCCCTTGGGTGGAGAGATCCTGGGTTAGAAGAAAACTCTACAGTTTCCTGCAGTGAGAAACATTTTCTGTCAAAGACACTTAGTCCCACAAGGGCTTATATTTCCTGAGCCCTTCATGTCATATTGTGAAGTTGTGTTGCCACCAATGCGATGAAATGCGGTCACCACCTAAGTCGGGTAAAAGGCAGTGGGCATTTTGTTGAGTATTTTTGCTGTCTTGGTTGGGGTTCTGGTGCATTCATTTTTTCAAAAAGAAATCAACAAATTTCACTGTTTCCGTGTTCCTTTATGCAACACTGCGATTACTCTCTTCCCAACACTTCCTTCATTCCTCTGTTTGGGACACTCTCTGCAGGCCCAAGATATGTAGTCTGGCACCTGCTAGATGCAGACTAAATGCATGAGAACAGTTAATTTCTCCCTCAGCAGCCATGTGGAACCTGGAGAGACAATGTATTTGTATGGTGTGTTTTGCTGTCGCCAGTCCGGGTCCCTCCTGGAGGCCGGCATGACACAGAGAAGCATAAATCCTTGTCATCCGGATGCTCGCTGCCTCAGAGCCCAATTTCACACTGCGCTCACTGGCGTCATCCGTTCTTCCTGCCATTCCCAGCGTGTGTGGGGGCTCCTCGTTGGTGTTTTGACCCTTCGCTGTCATGCGAACTGGAAAAAGATGACTGAAATAGGTCCCTTACTCCAGGCTACTTAATTTAGCTGTCCTGACACCTGTCGCCTAGCAACACTGGCCCGCCTGCGCCCACAGCGCAGGCTCAGACCCTTTTCCTGCTCGGCTTCCCGGGCGCGCAGCTGTGACGCAAGCATTCCGCGACTTTCGGCAGTCACCGCACGCGTGGTACCATGGCTTCCTCGGGGGTGGCGGGTGGGAGACAGGCCGAAGATCCACTGCAGCCACCGCCGGAGCTGCTGCCGGAATCCAAGCCGCCGCCGCCGCCTCAGCCTCTCCCGGTCGCCGCGCTCCCGCCGCCGGCGGCTCCGCGGCCTCAGTCCCCCGCAGGCGCGAAGGAGGAGAATTACTCCTTTTTGCCGTTGGTTCACAATGTCATCAAATGGTAAGGGCCTAGGAGAGGTCAAGACACCAACTTTCCCGGCCTCCGGTGTTGCTGGTTCGTCCGAGCAGCCAAAGCCTAGGCTCTCTCTGGGCCACGCCCCATTTCCCCAGACGGGCCTACGGTCGCCTGGTAAGTTCAGCAAACTCCCAGGCCTTGAGAGTCACACTGTGCACCCGGGGGAAGCCCGCATACCGAGCAGATTCACAGGTTCTGCGCTGCACGCCTCTTGTTCGTATCCCAGATCCCGCAGCGTCTTGGGGATGGTTCTCAAGTCCTTAACACACATAGTCTGGAGGCATTTTTGTTTTTGTTTTTTGAGATAGTGTTTCCTTGTGTAACAGCCCTAGCTGTCCTGGAACTCACTCTGTAGACCAGGCTGGCCTAGAACTCACAGAGATCCACCTGCCTCTGCCTCCCGAGTCCTGGGATTAAAGGCATGTGCCACCACGCCCGGCCATCTGAAGGCAATTTTATACAGACATAGTTTTAATTCACCTGCATTTTGACTGTTCATACGAAGCCTAGTGTGGAATTTCCCACTTGTAGCATTATGTGAGCCCTTAAAAGTTTTCGAACATTGGTGGATTTTAGATGTTAAGATTCAAGAGTCTCACCTTGTACACTGTTCCGTTTCAATGTTAGATAGCATCTTTACCCGTGTGGCACTGTTACGTACTATGGGTGTACACTGGAAAGGAACCAGCGATGTGCCATCACAGGACTTACCAGTTAGACGTAGAGAAAAACAAACATAATAGTCTTATCATTTTTAAAACTGGAGAGGGGCGGGGTGATGCTAGAAACAATTTAAAACAAAGACACAGAAGTTGCTCCAAATGATTATGTCCCAGGGCTAACTATGCTAACGGAACATCCAAGGATGTGGGCGCCATGTTTTTGGCCCAACATCTCGGGTCTCCAAGATGGCTTACCTTTTTTGTTGATATCTCCATATATAGTTGTGTCAGTTCCAAGAGGTACACTGTTGTTGTACAAGCATTCTCATCTCGTGTGCCTTGATAAACTTAGGTGGCGCAGGACAGTCACTCCCAGGGCCCCTTGGTGCTGTCAGGATTCTTGGGAACAGTAAGAGAGAGGCGGATGGTTTGGTGGAATACTTGCTCTTCGAGCAAGAGGACCTGAGCTTGAATCCCCAGCACCCGCATAAAAAGCCAGTCATGGCTGCTCGTGCCTGTGGCCCCACTTCAGGGCAGAGACAAACAGGTCTTGAGAGGTCTGGCCAGCCAGCCTGGCTGAAACTGTGAACTTCGCCTTCATTAGGAGACCCTGGCTCAAGGCAGTAAGGTGAAGAGTGATAGAAAAAGACGCCCTACCTCGGCATGCCTACCTGCACACTCATAGACTGGAATAACACACACCCCCCCAACACACATACAAGGCATACCACATATATAATAAACAAGAAAGTCTTGGTAACATGGGAGGTATGAAAGTTGCTGCTGTGTATTATTAGGACATCTGTTGAAAGGCAGAATTTTATTTACACATTTGTTTGTTTGAGACAGGGTTTTGCTACAAAGCCCAGACTGCCTTTGACCTTTTGACCCTCCTATCTCAGCTTCCTGAGTGCTGGGACTATAGGTGTGTACCCTTACACCTAGCAACTGTGAATCTCTTAGTAGGGAGGAGTGTGCTTTAAAAACCACAGTAAAAAGTTCAGTATAGTAAACGCATAAACTAGTGACATCGTCATTATCATTATCAAGCATTAGGCACTATCTGCAATTGTATATGCTATACTTTTATACATCTGGAAGTAATTATTGTTTTTTTTTTCCACAGTAGTGTGTGTGTGAGTGATGTAATCTGCTGCAGAGTTACCACAGCTACTGTGTTCCTAGGCACATTTTGGTTACATTATAACCATTAGACTATTACTGTTTATATGATCTGCCATTGACTAGTTGTTCAGCGCTGACTGGATAGCCACAGGACACTAGGTGCAAACCCCTGAACTTGTAACTTCTGCTAAACCATTAAATACTAGAAGTGAATTAAGACAAAATTACAGTACCAGTCATGTTTATGAACATTGGCATGCCCTTTGATGTTTCACTGATATGGAACTGCCATTTGGCCTAAAAATCTTAATAGCCAGCTTCATTGGAGTTGAGGCAGCCTAGGTCCCCTGCTGTGTGGTTTCTTGGTGCTTGCCTTAGTTAGGATTATTATTGCTGTGATGAAGCACTATGCCTAAAAGCAGATTGTGAAGGAAAGAGTTTATTTGGCTTACACTTTCATTATCACTGGAGGAAGTCAGAGCAGGAACCTAGAAGCAGGAGCTGATGAAGAGGCCATGGAGGATATGGAGGATGCTGCTTACTGGCTTGCTCCACATACCTTGCTCAACCAGCTTTCTTTTTTTTTCTTTCTTTCTTTTGTTTTTTGGAGACAGGGTTTCTCTGTATAGCCCTGGCTATTTTGGAATCAGGCTAGCCTCCAGCTCAGAGATCCAACTGCATTTGCCTCCCGAGTGCTGGGATTAATAGTATGGGCCACCACGCCCAGCTTCAGTGTGCTTTCTTACTAGAGTCTAGGACCATCATCCTAGGGGTAGCTCACCCACAGTGAATGGGCTGGGCCTCCTGTATCAATACAATAAGAAAATGCTTTATAGGCTTGTCTTCAGCCTGATCTTGTGGAAGTATTTCCTCAGTTGAGGCCCCCTCCTCTCTGATGACTCTGGCTTGTGTCAAGTTGACATAAAACTAGCAGGCACATTGCTCATCTGCAACTCTTCAAATGACTTCAAAGCTTTGGTTCTCATGTTAGTCTCTTGGCTTCAAACAACCTAACGTCCTGTTTGTAGGGTAAGGCATACTGTCCCCTTTGTGACAGCTTTTGGCAAATACATTAGTGAGACAGAAGAGAGGACGATGGCAAGCAAGCAAACAAATACCACCCAAAGCCCTCACCATCTCAGGCAATGCTGGAGTATTGGTTATCCAGAGTAACCCGGTAGACATGGAAAAATTAAAGCACAAATGGGTACCCATTCACCCATGCTACAGAGTGGACGCTCCCAAGCCAGCAGAGCACTTGGGTTGTTGGTTGGGCCAGCCTTAGTGACAGGAAGTGAGATGTACCCAGAACATGCTATGAACTCAGAGGGTCTGAGTTCAAGTCTGTACTGAGGCTTGCCTTATCTTTGTAAGTACTTAACCTTCCCAGGCTGTAATTTTCCTGTCTCTAATTCATCGGTAGATCCAAATGCTGGGCATGGTGGTGCACACCTTTCCTCCCAGTACTCAAGAGGCTGAGGCTGATCTCTGAATTTGAGACCAGCCTGGTCTACATGTCTAGTTCCAGGCCAGCTAGGAACAATAGGTTCAAACTACAGCTCTGTGGCTTATGGCTAGGTAGCCTTGGGCAGGTAACTCCACTTCTCATAGAACTCAGAGAGCTCTACAGTGCATGCCTACGAAAGATGACAGGTTGATCATGCGGGCTTGTCTCAAAGGACATACCAGGGGTTTTATGTTTTATATTTATTTATTTAGCATAAGAAGAGGAAGGACAGGCAGTGATTGCCAGGAAACAGCTGGCAGGGGCTAACTCACCTACTGACTTGGAAGCAGCTGTCTTGACCATGCATGGCTTCCCCACTCTTTAGGGCCTGTAGTGGTAGAAAGGGGTAGCCTTCTCTACACCCGAAAGAAGGTGGTCTAAGAATGGGGAAGTCTAAGAAGGACACACCCACACTTCTGACTCGCTCCCATGCCTGAAGCAATCAGATAATACCCTTCTTCCATCCTGTGGACAGTGAAAGCATGGCTCTGCTCAAGACTGATTCTTTACAAGGATAAGCCAGAGTCAGGGTAGGATACAACATACTTCGGGGCTGGGAAGGAAAACCAGCTGGAAATGGGTTATGAGCCCCTCGGGCACCCCTGCAGTGTGGCTGCTAGCCTGGCGGAGAGTAAGGGATCCTCCTGGAGTGTCTGATGAGCTAAAGGGAAAAGACGCCAGGAAAGAAAGGACCCTGGGGAGAAAAGCCTTCTTCAAGAAAAACCAGTTCCGTCCATCCTACAAAACAGAAGAGGTGTCATTCCTACTCAGCCTCGAGCAGCTCACGTGTAAGTATGTGACTGGTAGCACTGGCCACTAGACACGTCAAAGAAACTGCAGTAAGAAACACAGAACCCCCAGGCGGAGGCGGCACACGCCTTTCATCCCAGCACTCGGGAGGCAGAGCCAGGCGGATCTCTGTGAGTTAGAGGCCAGCCTGGGCTACAGAGTGAGTTCCAGGACAGCCAGGGCTATTACACAGAGAACCCCTGTCTCGAGGGTTGGGAGAAAGAAAAGAAAAGAAAAAAAAAAGACAGGATCCAAGAGAAAGCAGTATGCTCTGAGAGGTCGGCTGGTACTGTCTCCATGAAAAAAGGTAGGTCCAGTTTGAAAGCTCTGGGATATTGGGTGAGATTTTAGGCCAGTGAGGGAAAGAGGTTAGGATTATGGTAGGGACGGGAAGGAAGGGAAGCCTGCAGTCGCAGCTCTTAGTGAGTAATGCCACTGCGAGTCTGATATTCCAAGAGGGAAGAAGGCAGGGTAGAAAAGCTGTGCACTCAGGACTCCTGAGGTCACAGTGGCTCAGGGTGATGTGTTCAGCACAAGCCAAGGGAAGAGGGAGATTGTAGGGGAGCCAGGAAACTGAAGACAGCATTTCCTTTGGAGGGTAATCCTTTTTGGAGGACTAAGCTGCCAGCAAATCTTACAGGCTGGGAGTCAGGGATAAGGACTGCCCTAGTGGTCCAGGGTGGCTCTGCCAGGCTTGGATGCCTTGTTCTGTGCTTCCCTCAGCAGTCCTTGAGCTGTGTGCCCCCCCTTTTCTAGGATGAGTAAGGACAGAAAGTCTGAAGCAGAGGACATAGCCTTGTTCTAAAAAGCTCCACATAAGGGGGTTTTAATTAACAAAAGGAACAGTTGCCGCATATAACAAGTTGTGGCTGCTGGGAATGCCTTAAGTTTCTTCCCTGGGTTTATATACCTGTGTGTCTTTTTCAGAAAGTCATAGAAATGAGGACCAGGCTGTCTTGTGCCATTTCCTTAGGCTGCTGTAGATTCCATCCTGTGCACATGCAAAAGTCTGTCTCATTAAGGGAGCTGCAGAAAATCCCATCTGAGATGCAGCTGGTCTTCACATGGAGGCATTTGGTATTTCATTTTTGCAGCAGGCACCATGCTGGGATGAACAGCCCTTTGCTTGAGCTGGAGTGAGGTAATCCTCAGCCATGGAACCACTGAAGCGGGGACATGCAGTTTGTGGTTTGACAGCTACTGCTCATTCATCTTTTTAGCTGACTCCTCCAAATTTCAGATCAGGCTACTTCAGTTAACTTGAAAATCTATTAACCTGAAATGGCCCATAAATCTGCCAGCCGAGAAGCACTAAGACAGATTAAAGATAGATTCCATAGATGGACAGTAGGAAGTAATCTGTCTCCCACTCCTCTCCACTGCCTCCCTCTCCCAGATCTGTACATAATTCTGTGTAGGACTGAGTCATCAGTCCTTGAAATGTGCCACCCAATGACTCTTAGTGCATATGTGCTCTGCTCCTGTAGTTGGAGTTGAAATGAGTACCTGGGTCTGCACTTTCTCAGTGCGTTCTCTGGAGTCTCCAGGAGAAATTTCTAGTGATGTGGTATGTGAATATAACATTCCAGTCACTATTAGCAAAGTTGGAAAGAATGCATCGATTTATGCGTCTGTTACCAGTGTATTTCTCTTTCCCCCATACCCCTGCTGCTACCATTAAACTTTTAACTGGCTAGTCTGATAGATAGGTCAGAAATGATAGTTGATTGCTATATTGTATTATTTTCAGTATATCATCTTTTTCATGTGCAATTTTAATTTGTTTTGAGACAAGGTCTCACAATGTGGCTCTGGCTGGCCTGGAACTCACAATGTAGACCAGGCTAGCCTTGGACTCAGAGACCCACCTGCTTCTGCCCGAGTGCTGGATTAGAAGGTGTGCGCCATCGTGCCTGGTTTGCAGTTTTAGTTTCCTGTTACTGTTGGTGTTTTTGTACCCTTCCCTGCTAGTTTCCTGGGCTTCTATTGAGCCAGGCTTCTCATCTCTGCCTTTCAGATGTCAATTCCCAGGCTGTTGACTCTTCTTTCCTTTTTGTAATGGTCATGGTGATTTTTTTCCTACTTCAAATCATGATTTTATATGGTCAGATTTGTTCAGCTTTTCCTTCACAGCTTCTGAGTGTGAGTCTGTGTTTGTTATTTTTCTTGTCATGTGACAGAACCCTACAGGGTAGAAATCCTACTGGAGGATGTCTGTTTTGGCTCACTGAGAGTGTTTGTCCATCATGATGGAGAGTTTGGCAAAACACAGTTGCATCTATCCATCATGATGGCCAGAAAGTAGAGAGAAGGCAAGGAAGGGGCCAGGGACAAAATACTCCCCAAGAAAATGCTCCTAATTCTTTCAGATTTGTTCCCCACACCCTGAAGTTTCTAGAGTCACTAATAGTGTCACTAAGTGTTTAAAATATTAGCCTGTAGGAGACATTTTGTATCAAACCTAACAGAATCTTGCTTAGAAAGGCCTTGGAACTCATTCTGTAGAGCAGGCTAGCCTCAAACTCACAGAGATCCGCCTGCCTCTGCCTGGGATTAAAGGTGTTCACCACCACTTCTTAACTAGTCTCTTTGCCTTTAAAGTCTCTCCAGTTCATTCTGTGGGCATTATCAGGTTCATTTTTCTCTGTCCAAAATTTTCTGGAATATTGTACACTACAGTACCTCTGTACAGACACTCAGGAGACTGAGCTAAGGGAGATCTCATTTGAGGCTAGCCTGGGCTACATGGTGAGACTATGTCTTTAAAAAATGCTTCACTCGGTTCCCTTTTCCTAAATTGAGCCCAGACTTTTAGCCTTTTATTCAAGGGTCACAGCAGACCATATCATACGCCCTGACTGGACAAGCTGCCACTGCAGAGCCGGGTAGTTACATGTGTCTTTGACTGGGCAGAGCATTCATGGAACCTGTGTATCTTTAAGGACTTACCTAGAGGCCACTCCTACACTCAGGGTTTTGTGAGCCAGAACTTTCCAGTGCACCCTGTGACTCCGCCTGGTACCTGGAGACTGTGGCTGAAACAGCCCTGCTTAGAGTTGGAGTCCAAACACTGGCTCTGTGCCCATCATCTTTCCCATAGTTGAGTGAACAATTATGTGAACTACATGTTTGCTAGGCCTGGTGGTGCAACCTTGTGAGCCCAGCCACTGGGGAGGCTTGGGTAAGAGGATTGTGAATTCAAGGCTTACATTGGCAGTAGAAATTGAAGAGGACTAGGATGTAACTTAGTGGTTCAGTGCTTGTCTGTCAATCATGAAGCCCTAGATTCCATGCCAGTGCCAGAATTTACAGGCTGTATACTTAACTTATTATTTCGAGACAGCATTTCTCTATGTATCCCTGGCTGTCCTGGAACTACTATATAGATTAAGCTGGCCTTGAACTCATAGAGAAGTGCCTGCCTCTGCCTCTCAAGTGCTGAGATAAAGGTATGTGCCACTACACCTGGCCTCTTTTTGAAGTTTGAAAGAATGAGGAGAGGAAATTCTTATAAGAACCATTATAAACCCCACTCTTTGAGGCCTTTCTTTGTGTATAGTGAAGCTACAAAGGACGCAGACAAGAAAGGAGGAATAAAGCCTGGTCTTCAAATTCAGCTTCTCTAATCGGAAATTGAAACTAAAGCATCCTAGCCTACCGATTCTGAAGTGAGGTGTCCCTGCCTGGATGCCGCTGTTTGGTCCACCCGGTTAGTAAGTCTTTTGATTTGAGTACTTAAGCAATGAGGCTTTAATTAAATGTCATACTTTTGTCAGATGTCTTAGGTTGCCAGTGGGTTCTGGAGAGCCATGCTTGTTGACCCAGCACAGGGAGTTCAAGTGACGAGCGCAAGCATCCCTCCCTCCTGCTCATGGCAGGTCAGCAAGACCTCTGTTATGGGAACAGGGTGTTGCTGACCTGCCTCTTCCCACACACAGGCTCCTTGCCAGCTGAGGCCTGCTGGGCTGTGTAGGAAGTGCCCCTACAGACCATGTCTGGGATTCACAGTTCCGCTGCCCTGTGTCCACTGTGTCCACCCAGTGCCCACTCCTTCCGCTGTGTCCTGGAGCAGAAAGGGTGCCATTAGAGCCTGTCTGGAGACTGCTTGGAAAAGCTGCATCCTGGCCTCTACGTCTGTTCCTTTCAGACTCACAGTAAAACTACCCAGGCCCTGATGATCTTCACAAGGGTGGCTTCCCCAGCAGAAAAGCTTTGAGGCCAGCCTGGGCTACAGAGCGAGTTCCAGGAAAGGCGCAAAGCTACACAGAGAAACCCTGTCTTGAAAAAACAAACAAACAAACAAACAAACACACACAAAAAAAGCTGCCAGGAAAGGGGTCCAGGGAAGAGTAAGTTAAGAGTGCTCTCCTGGTGGGCTCCTTCACAGTTGAATTTGCCGAATGGGTACGTTGGGGTGGAGAGCCACCTCCAGCTCATGTAGTGACCTGCCCAGACTTGGATTTCTAAAAGTGGGTGGGACACAGAGATTAGGAGGGGGGGGAGGACTTGGGTGTCTGAAGTGTGTGGGGGAGGGGAGTTGGCTGGACACATGGCTGGGAGAATTGGAGAGGGCCACCTTAGGGTGTGGGGGCTGCCGTCCCCTTGTGGATGCAGACAGAGGCAGGCAGATGGCATTCCACTGTGGATGCTTGCAGACTCCCTAGACTCCGGGAGGAAATCTGGATGCTGGCAGAGAGCTAGACTTGGAAAAGACGGCTGTGGGAGTTAGTTGCTGGGAGTGAGGGAACAAGCCCACAGGCATGCTGTAAAGCAGTTTTTTCCAACTTCTCTAAGGAACAGAATCTTCTGTAAGTGATCACTAAGAGATTGAAAGCATCTGCAATCCTGTGGCAAATGAAAGCTAGTGTGGGAAATCCAAAGCCACTGTACCAAGACCTGGTAGATGTTGGCAGATCTACAGAGAAAAGCAGATCACTGCTAGGCAGGAAGTAGCCACTAATAGCCAGATAAGATTGCTCACAGTTAGGGGAGAGACAGCCATGAGTTTTGAGGAGATATGTGTTTATGTTTAGGATGGAGTCTTCCTGTGCTGCCTGGACTGGCTTCCAACTTGGTCTTCCTGCCTCAGTTTCCCAAGAAACTGGGATTATAGGTGTGTGTTGTTGTGCTCAGAGGGTATCCTGGCAATATATGTGAAAAATTATATAAGGCCTTTGACCCAGAATTCTCCCTGGTAGGACATTATCTTTCCAGAATACTTGCACAGTTATACAAAGATGCAGATGTACGATGTCCATTGCCATTTTGATGAATTACAGGCATTCCAGATAATGGTCCATAAATATTTTCACAATGTAGGGGCTGGAGAGATGGCTCAGAGGTTAAGAGCACCGACTGCCTTTCCAGAGGTCCTGAGTTCAATTCCCAGCACCCACATGGTGGCTCACAACCATCTGAATGAGATCTGGCGCCCTCTTCTGTGTACATAATAAATAAATAAATCTTTAAAAAATATTTTCACAATGTAATCAAATGCATATTAATGTGGGAAGACCTCCAATATGGATTAAGTGGGAACCACATTTGATGTGCTTCTGTCAGAATAACGAAAGTTACACATGGTTGTATGTTATTGCACATTTTGAGATGATGTACAACAGTTTACATCATATGCTAACACAGGTGTCTCTGAGACTGGGACTGAAAGGACTTCCCTTTTCCAAGCCTTGGTATCTAGCACTTTGAATTTCTTGCCTCCGCATCTACTAATACTTAAGAGAAACATTTGACTGGGGACGTGAAAGCCGCCAGAGTTGGTACAGTGGGGAGGAAAGGCTGTGGACAGAGAGGACTGAGGGAACTAGCCCCAGGGTAGGTAGGTCAGCAGGAATGGGCATGCTTCTGAGGGCACCAGAAGTTTGTTGAAGAAGGTGGAGGCAGCCAGGTCAGGTTCCCCGGAGCTGGGGAGAGTGGCTGTCCGGTTTGAGAGGAGGTTGGCCTGCTGACCCATGGCCGCCTCTTGTTTCTGTACTGCTGGAGGACACACTGCTCACTTGTTGCCAGTTTGTTTCTGTGCCAAAAAGAAATTGGGAGAAATCGGCATGTTCTGAGATGCACCTATTGTTCCTAGGCTTTTGTTCAAGAGCCTGGAACTTGTGCCTAAATGCCTATGCTGGCTGCTAAAAGGATGCCCTGCTCTTCATGCCCCCATGGCCATAGTATTTCTGCCCACCCTTTGAGAAAGCACGGGAGGTGGACGTGGTGCTCTAACTTTGTCCTTGTTGGATGATTCCCATCGTTCCTGACCTAGTCTCTCTTCCCTTCTAAAGTTGGATGGTGACTAACGCTGAACACAAAGGCGGGCCCATTTAGTGCTTTCGACTTTTATTCCCTCACTGTTGAGCCTGACCCTTTTCTTTAGGCCTGGGGTTTTCACTGTTTCACAGTCATCCTTCCATAGCAGGTTCCCTCTTGGTTTGAACAGGTTCCTGAATAGAGTGTTTTCCTCACCCCAGGACTTCTGTGCTATTTACCACTACCAACTAGGGCAGGTGAACAGCCTACTGCAGAGGCCTGCAGCCCATACCCTCTCCAGGCGGCTTTCTCTATGCTTCTGTTTCTTTCCTGAAGTCTACCTTCTTCCCCAAAGTTCACCCGGTAAAGAATGGATCTGTTGAGTTTGGAGAGTTTCAGAACTGAGCATCTTACACATGGCCCACACTTGGCTTTCTGAATTAGAATTTCTTCGGGGCTGGTTAGGTTTGCTTCAGGAACAATATTACTGTAAACCTCCTTCCATGTTTTAATTATGTGGGGTTTGTTGTTTGCTTTTACTGTATCCTTCTAGACTTGCAATGTGAACCAGTTTTCTTAAAAGAGGATTTAAGGCTGGGTGGTGGTGGCACATGCCTGTAATCCCAGCACTCGGAAGGCAGAGGCAGGTGGATCTCTGTGAGTTCGAGGCCAGCCTGGTCTGCAGAGAGCTCCAGGACAGGCCCCAAAGCTACAGAGAAACCCTATCTCGAAAAACCAAAGGGAAAAAAAAAAAAAAAAAAAAAAAGAGGATTTAAAATCTGACACCTGATCGGTGGCAGTCTTCCATGTCTGTGCTCTGAGCTGGAGCTTGTTCGTAAGCTCATCTGTTTCCTTGCTTCCACGGTGATTCTTTTATTCTTAGGGTTTTTGTTTTTGAGAGGGGCATGGTTTTTCAAGACAAGGTTTCTGTGTGTAACAGCTCTGGCTGTCCTGGAACTCGATTTGTAGACCAGGCTGTCCTTGAATCCACAGAGATCTGCCTGCCTCTGCCTCCCGAGTGCTGGGATTAAGGTGTGTGTCACCACTGCCCAGTTGTTAGGGTTTTTGTTCTTGTTTTGCTTTTGGTTTGATGGCAGGAGTGGGGATCTTTGAGTGGATCACAGCTCTGAAAGGACATGAATGAGCCGCCTTACAAGGAACTTGACCCAGAAGAAGGCATTTGCAGAACCATGGTAGAAGAAAAGGTCTGTCTGCTGAGAACTTGCAGTGACTTGTAGCTGAGTTAAATTCATGACTAGCTCGATGGGAATTCGTCTTTCTGTTAACTAAAGCCTCAGCCAGCATCACACCTCAGTGAAATGAAGGTCCTGCTAACTCACAGAGTCTCCGGGGTGGCCTAGAAAAATGGCTGAGGTCAGATGGAGTGGAGCATGGCGCCAAGTTTGTTGTTCTTTGTTTGGGGTAGCAGCCAGCTGCTGATTGGTGCTGGTGTGTTCATTCAGCATGCTGTGGCCTTGCTCTCCAGGCAGTCACTCTTTGGACAGGTGGTGTTTTGAAAACTTAGTTTGGTGTGTTGTGGTGAGTACAAGTGTACGGTTGGGGAGGCCAGAGGAGGGCACTCTGGATGCCCTGCTCTCTCACTCTTCACTGTATTGCCTTGCACAGAACCTGAGGCCTGCTATTCTAGCCCGTTGGCTTCTGAGGTCTGCCTGTTTCTACACCCCATCCCCACCTGTGCCCCTCTACTTTTACATGGGTGATGTGACTCCAAACTCAACTTGTCATACTTGGGCAGGCATTCTTTATCCACAGTTGTTTCCTGAGTGTACTGCCCTATGTATAGGGCCAGGCCAGCGAGTCACCTGAGATGAAGCAAGCTCAGTCCCTGCCCTCAGTGGGTAGAGTTTAAGTACCTGATTTGTCAAATGTGCTAGTGAAGGGACTGTTTTATGATCTAACTTAAAGCTAAAGAAAAAACCAGAGACCAATCCCTCTCTTCTGGGTGGGCAGCCTAGTCAGGGGGCAGACATGTCAAACAACATTCTAAAAGGTATCAGAGGGTGTAGAACAAGGAAGCCCGTGTGGAGATGAGCTGCAGTTGCTAATAACTGACTGCCTTCTGCTCCCCCTGCCACCCATAGCATGGACAAGGACAGCCCAGATCTCCACCAGGACCTGAATGCTCTCAAAACAAAGTTCCAGGAGATGCGGAAGCTCATAGGCACCATGCCCGGCATCCACGTGAGCCCTGAGCAGCAACAGCAGCAGCTACACAGCCTCCGGGAGCAAGTCAGGACCAAGAATGAGCTTCTGCAGAAGTACAAGAGCCTCTGCATGTTTGAGATCCCCAAGGAGTAGGGCTATCTCCCAGGACAGCTGCCAAGGGACTGAAAGCTTCACCCTGTGCTATCCAGCTCCTTGGGGGAGCCCCCCTCTAAACTGTGTGGTCACATGTGGCTGGTGGGGGCCCTCAGTGGCTGTACTCAGCCATGACTAGCTATGCCCGGGCTCCATCAGCAGATCTAGAGTGCACAAGAGGAGAGGAGGAAGCTGTTCCCTTCTTTCCCTCCTCTCCTCCCGCTCCCGATACCATCAGTGGGTATCAGGTACATACTGTTCCCATTAACAGCAGTTTCATGAAGCATTTGCATAGAATTTGTGGGGTAAATTAAGCCTGCACTCAGATGGCATGGATTTAATATAATTAAAGAAGGCTGGAAGAGTGTGAACATTGTTTTGAAAGGCCAGAGGGTGGGTGGCTTCTCCCCACCAAACAGTTCACTTCCTTTTTTGTTTGAGCTACTGAATGAAACTGTATCTCCGGGGTGTCAGCCCAGAGTCCTGCCAGTCAGCCAGCCACCAACTCCAGTTTCCAGCCTCCTGCATACTAGCCTTAGAGGCTCTTGCTCCCTTTATCTCCATCACTCCAGGCAGTGCTCAGAATAGCCAAAGCACTGCTTGCCTGGGGCCCTTTGTTCTTCCCACGCTGGCTCAAAGAGGCTGTTAAGTAAGCAAGCAGCCCTGCCCTGATTCGTAGGCCCTGGCTTACAGCGTCATCTCCCCTCTGGCCAAGGAGTCAGTCACATCCGCTACCCTGCACATGCTCCCTGCATACTGCTGGTTTGAAGCAGTGGTTGGAAGGGGTAATCGGGATGGTTCCTCAGCCAGGGGTGTGTGGTCTGAGTCAGGTCTGAAGGGCAGGGGGGGCTAAGCCTGGAGGTTCCATAGTGTGTTGTAGAGTGTGCCCAGCTAGTCCCAGGTGGGACACTTTGTTCTCTCCCTCCCAGGCTGTTACACTGAGGGCAGGGTGGCCCTTTCTCTCTTGGGAGTAAGGTGAGAGTACCCAGTATTGTTTGGATCTTGAAGTGAGCACAGCCTGGGCTGACCAGTTTAGGACTTAGCAGGTGCCTGCCAACTGGCCTTGTTGGCAGGAGTGCTGGCTGGGGATAAGTTTTTAGCAGGGATTCTGGTGGCATTATCTATCCAAGATGCCTCGCAGTTGGGCCCTGGGATGTGTGTAAAAGAGTGTTGAGTTCCAGTCGTTTGGGCAGAAAAGAGGGCTCTGAATTTGAGTGGAGAGTGCCAATTAAGCCGCATCTACCTTGGAACTGTTATTTAACTGGATCAGTTATTTTCTAGAAAGTTTGAGCAGTAGGTGAGCCAGTTTTCAGGCTCTGGCCGCTCTCTGTGAAGCAGCACAGAGCACATGAAATGCAGGAGCTTCAGATCCTCCCATAGGCGGAGAGAGCAGGGCTCCTCAGAGGCCCGAGGGAGATGGAGTCTTCTCTGCTCCAGTGTGCCGACCTGTCACATTTTCAGACATGTAATTAAAGTATGCTCTGCTCCCAGGACACATGGTTTGCCTCTGTCTTTTTCTTCCCCAACAGTGCTAGGTCAAACCCCAGGCTTTCAGGTTTTATGATGAAGAATTAGAATGGAATGTTGATAGGTAGTGTAGAAGCAAGATGTCTGCTCCTTCCTCCACCTAGCTTGTGCATCCCGCCATCCATTGTTGAGCAATGAGTGCTTTCCTGTGATTTGAGCGGTTTCTTGGAAGTGGCCCTTCCCAAAGCAGGGCTGAAGCATCCCTTGAAGCTCAAGACCCTCTTGAGAGCTGGGCGGCAGTGGTGTACGCCTTTAATCCCAGCACTCAGGAGACACAGGCAGGTGGATCTCTGTGAGTTCAAGGCCAGCCTGGTCTACAGAGTGAGATCCAGGACAGGCACCAAAGCTACACAGAGAAACCCTGTCTCGAAAATCCAAAAAAAAAAAAAAAAAAAAGACCCTCTTAAAAACCACCTAGTACCTGGCATGGTGTGCAGCAGTTGTGCTGATCCTGAGATACCATGCTGATCCCCCCCACAGTGCCTGTTTCTCAGCTGCAGAATTGGAGGCTTGGAAGGTGACACTTGTCCTAAGTTGACATTAGGAGTGGCAAGGAAATCTGGGTCACAAGCCATGAGCCCTTAGCCACAGAGGGAGATGGCAAGGTGCAGAGGAGGTGGGCCTCACCTGGTGAGTGCTTGGGGAGCTGCAAGCTGTCCTTCCCACTTTACTAGGTCCTGCCAGCAACCCCGGGGCAGGGGGCAAGCATCTAGCATTGGCATCTTCCCAGGTGCCCTCTCAGGTTCTGGCTCCTGATTTGTGATGGGGTCAGATCTACCAGAGTGACGGCTCTCTGCAGCCTGCCGTGATTGAGTAACAGGCCCTGTGGAAGAGGAATATGAATATATATCCAGAAACGGGCCCCTCTGTGACAGGCCAGGAGAGGCAAGGAGTGGACAGAGAAAGCCAGAGAGGTGTAGAGCACATCCCAGAAGGCAAGGTCCTGTCCCAGTTCTGCTTGTCCACTGCCACTGAGGCAGGAACCCGGCTCCCTAAAAGCAAGAGCAAAGGGAACACCATTTTCCATTTTTGAAATTATTTTATTTTAAATAAAAAAAATAATAAAGACCTCACACAATAGAAATGCAGAGATTTTGTTCATGTCATGTTGACACTGGAACTAAAGTGCAAGTTCTGTGTTTTTCTTTGAGCAATTCCACACACATGTAAACAAGTCTCTTGCCTATGATCGAACCCCCACCTCTGCGCCAAAGTTTCCAGTTTGCAGAGGGCTGAAGTGGCTGACAGCTGTCATTGCAACGCCAATCACAGACAGGATAATGCCTTGTTGGTCCTGGCCCTTCAGCAGGCAGGACAGTTAGTTACTTGAAGTCTCACAGGCTGATGAACTTCACACACTCTCATTCTCAAGTCTGAGAAGCCAAGTACCTCTGCTGGGTCCTGGCATCCCACAAGTGAGGGCAGGCACCAACGAGGGGTATCAGTGGCTAGAGAGTCCAGTCTTAGCCAGTTCTCTTTCCTTTCACAACAGATGACTGTCCCTTATTGGTCTGGCAGCGTCTCCCGGTACGCAGGGCTAGGTGGCAGGAAGCGAGGGAGAAGGCCAGTTGGCACCCTCGTGGCACGGAGCGCGCGGGCTAGCCCGGGAATCCGATTTGACTTTTGAACAAAAAAGGTCCTCAGGTTGTGTGGCCGATGCTGGGTGCACCTAACTGATGACACAGCGCTCCTTGTCCTTGGCCTGGCTGCCGACATTGGTCTTTTCACGAATGTACATGAGGTCGCTGTGCACGCTAGGTCTGCGCGCAAAGGGCGCCAAGATTCCAAAGGCGTCTCCAGGGTCGCCGCCGCCGCCGCTGCCTGCACGCAGAAGCTTCTTGTTCCTCAGAGCCTTTTTGTGCAGTACGTCGCAGTACTGCACGGATACCTTGCGGTGCAAGTCGGGGCTCATCTCGCTCGGCAGCTTGGCCATAGCAAAGAGCGCACGGAACATCTGGTCCAGGCTGCTGTTCTTCTTGGCCGAGATCTCGAAGTAGGCACAACGCTGAGGGTCGTCGCCCACCAGCTGCTCAATCTCCCGCTGCTCCACTTCGCGGTAGAAGTCCCGGTCGCCTTTGTTACCGCAAATGACCAGGGGCACGTCCACATTTTCGTTGGTTTTGTTCTTGAGACAAGCCTTGGTGTCCAGAATCTGCTGTTTGAGCCTTTGCACCTCCTCGAATGAGTCGCGGTTGTCCAGGCTGAACACCAGAATGAAAACGTCTCCTATAGGGAAATGAGTGGGAAAGGTGAGGGCTGTTGTCAGGAGTTAAACAGCGTACAGCCCCGGCCCCATGCGCAACACACCAATCCCCCAACCCCAAGACTCCGACCTCAGGGTCTCAGCCGGCCCTCCCTACTCACCTGTGAGGATGGAGAGGCGCCGCATGGCAGGGAATGGATGGTTGCCGGACGTGTCCAGTATGTCCAACTGGTAGACCTCGCCGCGGATCGAGTAAAACTTTCGGTGGAAGTCCTCGATGGTAGGGGTGTAGGCGTCCTCGAAGCGGCCCGTGAGGAAGCGCGATACGATGGCGGTCTTGCCTACCTTGGATGAGCCGAGGATGACCATCCGGTAGCAGTTCTTGGCAGGGATACTCAGCTCAGAGTCGCTCGGGCACATCTTCTTGATCATCGCGGCCAGTTTCATTGGGCAGAGAGACCCCGGGGGCAGATGCGGGGCCGAGAGAAGGCAGAGGCTCGGGAGTGGTGGAAGGGCTTGGCTTCAGGACCGCTGGAGTTTGGCTGGCCTCTTGGAGACAGCGAGCTCTGGCTTTCAGCGCCCCACACCGCCCTTATATGCAGCCGGCCCGAAGCGCCGGGGCTGGCGCCTCCCAGCCAAGGTGCGTCACGTCCCGCCCCCGGGCGCGCCCTGCTCCTCCCAGACACAGCGACCTCTGCCTTGGAGCCTGTGGCTCCCCTCCAGCCCTACGTGCGCTGCAAGGAAAACTAACTCCGAACTACCGCAATGAGAGGATCTGGCGCTACCCAGCTTCGGCCGCAGGGGTCCTGGCTGTGCGGGTGACTCTCTGACCTCTGGGATCCCCATTCTCTCAACACCAATGTGCGGACACTCAATTTCCTTGGGCCTCGGTTTCCCAGAAAATATGATTCGGTGATAACAACATGTTTGTTAGGCACTTGCCCCAGCGCCAGCCCCTTAGGTCCCCGGGTCCGTGCCAGCTTTCCGGGCATTGTGTTCGGTGTTTTGGGGTTTCCTGCACTAAGGTCCGCGCTTTGCGCTTCTGCCACCAGAGGGAAGCAGAGAGCCCCGCGGGCACGCTGGGAGGCCGAAAAGTTGTGGCCAGGAAAGGAGCTGTAAGGTGTAAAGCAGGAAGCCAACTGAAACGGACCCCAAACTCCTGCGTACTATTCTCCCAACTAGAGATAATCTGGTCTGTGGGGACCTCAGCAAGGGACAGCTACCACCATCTTTCCTTGACAACATACTTAGAGACATGCCCTTGGGGGGAAAAATCAATCCTAGGCCTGAATCCCCCTACAGTCTTTTATGGCTTTCTGGCTTTTTCTCTCTTGTGGGCCAATCATCTCATTTTGCATTGAGAGAGCTGAATGGGGCCGAAAGTCTCAGAGGAGGCCTGAGAGCACAGCCTTCTCCGGAGCTCAGTTTCCCTCTCTGGAAGATGGCATTGGTTCCTTGATTGTGAAATTATAAATGCAAACACTTTCCAAGATCCAGGCCTGGTCAGAACGATAAAAGTATATAGTACCAGGGAGGCTGCCCAAAGAGGAAGCCAGCAGCCGGTTGATCAGTAACCAGGACTGAGTAATGCTTGGGGAGAAATGGGATGTGTTGGCTGCTTGTAACTGGTGATGATGAAGTCAAGCTGTGTTTTCATTGTTTTGACCTTGTCTGATTAGGAGAAGCCCAGAGACCCACCAGCTGACAGATGCCACTCACCTAAGCAGGTAGTCTTTGTGCCCCAGGAGAGGACTAAGTCATTCCCACCCGCTGAGATATTTGCATAGTGCCCCCAAAGTTTTCATCCCTTCCTTATGACTCAGGATCTCAGCAGAAGCTCAGCCTCTGTAGAGCAGCAGCAGCCATCCTGCACCGGGCAGGCACTACATGGCCTGAGGGTGTTGATTTGGTGGTCCTGGTCCTGTGATAATACCCTCCCTGGAGACAGAGAAGCAGCACTCTGGACTTTACAGATGAAGAAAGTAAAGCTCAAAGAAGCAAGCTGCTTACCTAGCAAGCAGGCCTGCCTGGGGCTTGGGCCACCTGGTTCTCATTGTCCCATCTACGCCTCTGCTTGTGCCCCCCACAACAGTGCCCACTCCAATTGTCTGGCCCATTTCAGTCCAGCAGGACATCCATATTCATTCCCCTTCCCTTCCAGGCTGCTTCAACACCCACATCCATTGAGTGACCCGGGGCCTCAGCGGCTAGATCTAGGGCAGGCAGGTGGGGTGAGTGCTTGGCCACTCCCTTCCTCATCTGCGAGAAGGACCTGAGCCAAGCCAAACACAGGACTGCTGTGTATGTACAGGGTGCTCACTGCAGGAAGGGGCCACTCAAGGCTGCAAGTGAGGGCCTGCTCACCCCAGATCGAGGCCCTTTTCCTTTGCCTTGAGAAGGCATTGTGTGGAAGGCTGGGGCCCTGACTCAGTATGGCCAGAGCCAATGTCACCATTCCCCTGAGTCTCCAGTCCCAGGAGATCCAAGGGATAAGAAGAGAAGGGTGGGTGAGCCAGGCAGTGGTGACGCACACCTTTAATCCCAGCACTCGGGAGGCAGAGACAGGTGGATCTCAGTGACTTTGAGGCCAGCCTGGGCTACAGAGTGAGTTCCAGGACAGCCAGGGCTGTTAACACGAGAAACCCTGTCCTGAAAAACAAAAACAAACACAAACAAACAAAAAAAGAATAGAAGTGGCAGGTCAAAGATCTGGTCCAGCTCTCCCCACATTAGAAAAGCAGCAGGGAGGTAAGTCCAGCAGGGCCCAGGTGTGGTCCCTAGGGACACTCTGGGACTCTGCATTCTCCATCAGCAAGGACCTCACCAAATATGGTCACTTGCCAGAGTGTGGAGGCTGGAAGTTTGGGTCCCCAAAGTGTGCTCTTGAGAAGTGGCAGAGCCTTCGAGAGGTGGGCCCGGGTGGGTAGCCTCCAGGTTATTGTGAGTGCCTTTTTTAATGTGATTGTGGGCCCAGCCCTTCTCATCTGCTATTTACCTTTGCCATCAGGTGGGCAGCTTGCCCTACTGTGTGCTCCCACCACAATGAACTGGCCTGGCCTGGACTCAAAGCAACAGGGCCAACTCATCGGGAGGCAGGTCCAGCTCTCTGGCAACTGGTCCACCTCGGCCTGCGGAGCCTCCCGTGGGCTCCACCCCCTCTCTGTCTCCTGCTGGACTCTGACTGACATGCTGGGGCTCAGACAAATGAGCCCAGTCCTGCTGAGTGTATGACGAGAACACATCTGTTCTCAGAGGAAAAAACTGTAGGTTCCTATTCCTCTCCCCAGAGTCCTCTGCAGCTCCTTCTCACCTCTGAAATCCTATCTCCTCCATGTGTGCCTTGGCTGTTGCCTCCACCCAGCTGTCAGGGGCTGGAGCTGCGGAGACACTGGTGATCAGAGCTGAGGCTCCCTCGGTGCAGAGGACTCGATAAGGGCCAGCATTGGCAAAGGAGCCATCTCTGCTCCATTTGGTACCAACGGTACCAATGTTTCTCTGGCCTGGTCTTACCAGGACATCTGCCAGGGCTGTGGGATGGGACCTGCATGGACTAGCTTCAGCGAGGACACAGGTGAAGCTTGATTGCTTGGCTACTCTTGGCGCCTTCCACCCACCAGAGGTGTATGAGGGAGGGGCAGGGCTCAGGATGACAGCTCCAGACTCTGTCAAGGACCTAGGGCAACAAGAATCTGAGGCCACACTAATAAAAGGTGTCATCCTTGTCTGCCGAACCTGAGACTCCAGAGGGTGCTCTGGCCTGGGGCTGGGAGGAGAAGCTCAGGCCTCCTCAGAGGACCTGGAAATGGGAGCAGGGAGATCAGTGCACAGCGAGCTGGTAGGCCCAGGGCACTTGTAAAAATCCATGCAAGCCTTGGCCAGAGTCCTGGGTGACAGTAACAAGATGTCAGGTGAGGGCAGCATTTAGATACTGTCCCATGAGCTTCATAGCCTTGGGCTGGAATGGACATAGGCTGATCCTTTGGACCTCCCCCAAATCTCACAAGGCTTTCTGGACCAGTGAGGAGCCCTGACAAAGGAAGGCAACTGAGACTAAAGGGATGAGGGCCTCTGGTGAGTTGGGACAATCACCCCAAGTCCAGAAAGCTTAGTACCCCTAAGCCATCCATCAGGAGCCTGGAGTCCTAGGGATCAAGGCGGGCCCAGCTGCTAATGGCCATACAATGCCAGGAGGAGCAGAGGAAGACTGTCCTTTGGTCCCCTGATGCCCAGTGTCAACTTCTGACCACACTTTCTTGGTCATTTGTGCCCTGCCTACACAGCCCATCTCTCCAGTTGAATTTTACCCAGCCCCGGTGGACATGGTGGAGGGAACCCACTAGATCCTGCCTTTGGATGGTAATCTTAGTGGAATGACAGTTTCAACCTGACAGACCTCCGCTCTCAGGTTGAACTGGGTCTCCCAGCAGTGAGGGCATGACCCGTAAGTGCTGGGGCATAGATGGCAGGCGACCCAGGGTGTCCCGCTGCCCGGGAAAGGCTGTGGCTCCAGCCTATTGCTGAGGTCTTTTGAGAAACAGTTCTCTATGAATCCCAGACAGCACCAGGAAGCTGCACTGGGAAGAAGGGGCCAAACCAGTCTGGTCCAGAAGCCCTCCAGGGACGCAATGTTTCTTGCCCTGCCCAGTCCTCCTACATACAGCCTAGAGCCCATGTCCTGTCTTCCCTCCTGGGACCAGATGGAAAGGGGCCCAGAGAGGTGCTGAGGTCACAATGCCTTTATTAGTGTGTCGGGACATGGTGGGGATGGGAAGCTCAGTGGTCACATGGCATAATGCCTGGGTCCCCATGACTGGTTTCCAAGGCACAGTGCTGCTCTCCCCAAGCACGGTTGATGCCTGGGGCAGCTGGGAGGCCAGTCCGGCTTTCCACAGATCCCCCACGGCCCTGTTAGCTCCTTTTGTGCAGCCTGCTGGCTTTCTGTTGGTAGATCTCAGCAGTGAAGGGCCTGTGGGCAGGAAAAGGCTCCAGTAGGCTGTTCCAGGACACTACTGCACCCCAGTACCAGAACCTACCCCACCAGTAAGGATAGGACCCACATTCCCACTGTCTCCCAGAACTTTCCCAGAGGCTTCAAAGAGCAAGAGGGGCCTGGAGGGACCAGGACCACCTGCTTGCTGGCCTAGGTCTCAGGTACCAAGTGTCCCCTCCCCGCCCCCAGCCTCTTGAGCCAGGCCCCAGGAAGCACTTCTGAATGAGAGGCCTGGCCGACTTGGCTGTCACATTCATCTCCCACTCCACCACAGCTCTACTCACTCCTCATACAGGAGAGCCACCACGTAGACGAGCGCCACCAGCACCGTTAGCAGCAGGCCTGTGGGACTGGCGTGCCTGCAGACAGACATACCATCAGTTGAAGAACAGACACTCCTGCCAACAGAGTGGGTTGGTCCTTGGCTGATGCTGGGATGCTCGTGATGAGCTGAGCCTGGAGGTGCCCCTTCCTAAGTCAGTTTTTCGAGAGGCTCAGGGAGAGAGGAGGGAGAAAGGACACCTCGTCAGGTAGTCCCTGCCTTAGCCTGCTGAGGTCGAGGCTCAGGGACAGGGGACTGCCTACCAGACAGTGTTCTTAGAAAACAAGTCACTTGTGAAAAGCCAACCCAGGGCTGCCACGGGCACATGGCCTCATGGGCAAGTTCTGTCACCTGACCTCTGCAGCCCGTAGTCACCTGTGGGGTGGCCCACAGCAAGACCTTCCCCTCAGAGCCAGCAGTCCCACACTGGCCCTCTGCCATGCTCACTCACACTGGTCAGTCTGTCCATAAGTCTGTCTGGGAAGGGCAGGGACACAGGGCTCTGCATTGCACAGCACAGGACTCAGGCCCACCTGCCGCTGCGGTCCATCTACCACCTCTGCCATGCCCCAGCCCCTGAGCTGCACTTCCTGCACCCCAGCAGTCCCAGCCGGAGGAGAGAAGTCCTTGGCAGAATGTACCCAGCATATCTGTCATGACTCTCTGCAGGTGACCAGTCTCTGACCTCACTCTGCCAATGAATGCAGACAGCCTGTCAGTGAGAGCAGGGAGGAGCCCACGCATGTCTGCCTCAGGTTTCCAGAAATAGCTGCTGCCGAGCAGCCCCCAGGCTATTTCTATGGTAACCTCTGGCTCTACTGACTCCTGCAGGGCCTGGGCTGACCATTCCTTCAGCAGGAAGGGAATAAACCAGAAAGGACAGGAACAGACCTCAGCTTCAGGGAGAATCTGCTCTCCTTGACTACCTCATCTGGACACCCAAGGACAGAGGGCACACGAGTGTGTATGCCCTACAGGGCCCTCTGCCTTGTTCACTCCCTAGTGCCCACTTGGACCTCACATTGACCAGTCTGCTCGTGTGTCCAATCTGGGAGGGCAGGGACACAGGCCCCCTCCACTGGACAGTACAGAACATCTGTAGGGCTCATCTGCTCCGACACTCCAGCCACCTCTGCAACTGCCCCAGGCCCTGAACTCCCTCAACACCTTCAGGTCTCAACTTGTGCCCCCACAGAGCTTAGCTGGGCTCTAACCTGTGACTTTGTCCTTGCTGTCCCTTTCAACTTGGAACTTGGAACAGCTCTTGATGTCTGTGTCTGGCCTGACTATGGGCATGATATTTCCCTCCCTCCTGGCTAAATAAGCACTTTGTCCCTAGCCAGGGGTCAGCTGTGCTTCTGGCCACATGAGGTTTATGGGTCAGGGAAGACCTTGGAAGATGGCTGATGAATGAAACCTTGGGCTTGGTGCATTGAGAGCCCTCAACACCAAGGTGGCGGTGAGCACGACGCCACAGTTCACTACCACACAAAAAGCAAGCACCGCTAAAGGGATAATATGCTTTGGAGCCAGGAACTGAAGCACCAAGACCATCTCTGCTCCCGATTTACTATATGGCCTGAGGTAAACTCAGTCTTCGGCCTCAGTTTCCCCACCTGTCATGGGAAAGAATGGACTCATTGCCCTTGATCTTCTGTCATGATTCCTAATCGAAGCAAGTCTTCAATTGCCTACAACAGTCACTGATATGACCCCAGCCAAAGGCTTGTGGGAGACCCTGAAAGAACTTGCCCTGCCTTGACCCACGATACTGGGGTGGGAAACAGTGCTTCCAAGGTCTCTGGGAGGCCAGCTCTCCAGCAGGGGTTAGGTGCTGTGAACAGACACCCCTCCTCCTGCCTCAGCTAGCAGCACTAGGCCCATGGTAAATGCAAGTCCAAAGACCTGCTTAGAAGTGGTGATATGGGCATGACCAGTCCTGTCTGCTGGTTCCCTAACACCCCCATCTCCAGGAGAACCTGGCCACTTACTGGCACTGTGGTCCAGCTTGACTTCCTAACAACCAGGGTAGACAAGGCAGTCCCACTGACAGATGGTCACACTGAGCCCAGAGTCAAGGAGAGCAGAGCCCAGGGTACCCACTCCTTGTGGTAGGGGTGGGGAGGTGGAGGACTGGAGAAAGCGGGGTGGAGGGGTAGGGGGGAAAGGGGTGGTAGCCAGGGCCTGTGTCAGTCTTCAGCACCTTGAAATAAATCCCTTGCCCTGTCTGCTAGGGATTCATGTGTGGGAATGAGACATGAAAAGCCACAGACAGGCCTGCTGGGTCAGTGGCAGCAGACACTGACCACTGTAATGATGTAATGGTGTAGCTCTACTAAGCCCTCAGATGAATGCTCTGTCTCCAGTATGCTGGACCTCTCTCTTCTTAGCAGTGCACATCAATAATCTCTGGAGGCAGCTGTCACATGTCACAGAACCCTGACCTGGCCACTCCGAGCTTGGAGTGACCTTCACTCTTGGGCACTGGGCACTACTGTGACATAGAGGGACATGTGTGCGGCTCTGCCATAAGTGAGGAGACAGGCCACTGGTCACTGACTCCCAGCACAGGGCACTAGAAGCCTAGAGGAGGTAAGAAGGACTTTCTGAAGGAAGGCTCCCCATCAGTTGGGTTTGGAAGAATGGACTAGGATGGAGGCAGGCAGGTTCCAGTCAGTAGGGACAACATGTATGTAGCATGGGAGCGGAGCTGTGTATTCTGGGAGGTCAGGAGATGGCAGGATGAGTGGGTAGAAGAAGGCTTGGTTTGGGTCTGGATACCAAGGGGTCCTGAGGGTACCAAGTACTCACATAAGTGCCCAGCCCAGGTAGTTGGCTGTGCTCCCCCAGTACATGGGGTTGTCTAGCACGTTGAAGGGAAATGTGGTCACTCTGGCCTCTTTGAGGATCCCAAAGTAGTCACCTGTGGATGAGACAGGGTTGGATGTGAGGGTCACTTAGCCATCTATATCTTTGGCCACACTATTACTAAAGAAAATCCCCCATTGAGCCTTGGAAAATCTACAGGAGGGGATCAGCACCCACAGCTAAGGATCAGAGCCTTCCCACCAGCTCCACAAGTGAGCTGGGCACTGAGCCCTCCAGCTGAATCCTCTTCTGAGCCCCAGCCACTGGTCTCCCCCTTCTCCCCACCAGGTGCCTGCCTCTGTGTCTGCCCGTCCCTCTCTTGAGAAGCCCTACCTTGTCAGTGTAGAGCTCCGTCCCAGGGCCTCCCTCCCTCCTTCAGAAGCCCTTCCCACTGGTACCTTCAGAGTGTTGGGCCTACCCTTATCTGCCTGGCTCTTCCCTCCTCCCACCCTGGCTGCCATCCCTTTACCCACTAAGCCTCATTCTTCCTCTTGGGGTGGCCAGATGCTAGGGTGTGTGCTGATGAGCTTTGTTACCTTGACACAACCTAGAGTCCCCTGAGAGGAGGGACCCTTAACTAAGAAATTGTCTTCATGACACTGGCTTGGGGGCATTTTCTTGATGAATGCTTTTTATGGGAGGGCCAAGGCCCAGCTCAGTGTGGGTGGTACCCATCCCTGGGTAGGTGGTCCTGGGTTGTATAAAAAAAAAAAAAAAAGGTAGCTGAGCAAGCCATGGAGAGCAAGCCAGTAAGCAGCATTCTCCCATAGTCTCTACTTAGTTCCTGCCTCCAAGTTCCTGCCTTAATTTCCAGCCTTGGCTTCCTTCCATCGGCGATGGACTGTAACATGTAAGCCAACTACACCCTTCCTTCCCAGGTTACTTTTGTTCATGGTGTTTATCACAGCAATAAACTGGGGCAGGTGAGCTGAGGCTCCAGCCTGCCCACCACATGCCTCCTGTCACTCTGGAGGTCAGCTCAGGGGAGCTGACATGGGGCGGGGGAGAGACCACCAGATGGCCAGTCATCCATCCACCTAACCAGGCCACTCTCACAGAACAAAGCATGTGGCCCAGGTTTCTACCTGGTGAGTGTCTCCCCTGGGCCAGGGCGGCATTTCCCAGCAGCCTCTCCTTTGTCCCCCATTAGACCAGAAAGACAATGCAGCTCCATCCCAGGCAGAAAGTAGGGCAGCCAGCTCAACAAGGGGAACCCTGCAGGAGGGGCCTGGCAGAAATGGTGCTGTCATTGTCAGGGACAAAAGGTACAAAAGTCCAAGAGGCTGCCTGGGGCCTGCTGGGAGGAAGCAGGAAGCAGGGCAGTGGGGCCTGACGGTGGGTGGCACAGAAACCTGCTTCAGGCTGAGTCACAGGAGAGGACCGGCCATTCTGCTCTACTTCCAAAGCTTGCAGGGCCCTCTGCTTTCTAGGCCATTTCAACCAAAGCCTTGCCAGATGTGCCTGCACCCCTCTGACTCACTCCCCTGCTAAGTTTCCCCATCTGGCCCTGACCATCCACAGTGGGTACCCCAGCCTGTCTTCCAACACCCGGGTACCTCCATAAGCCCCATCCCTGGCTCTCCACCCCTACTGCCTGCAGCCCCCCCCCCCTCTGCTCACCCTGTCCTCCAGAACTCGACAGTACCTTAGCTCTTTCGTAGGTGGCCACGGCCCCTTTTCCACCCACAAGCCCTGGGGGACCCTCCTGCTGCTCCCTGCTCCCTACCCCTATGAGGAGGACCAGTTTCTACACACAGCTCCCTCCTCTGTCTTGGCCCCACCATTCCCCATCCCCAACTCTTTGCTGCTGAGATCCTTTCCACGGCTCCTACCTCCTTGGGAAGGTTCTGTCCTCCAGGCAGCCTTCAGAGTCTCTGTCTGCTCCCTAACCCTGTCCCGACTGGCACAGCTCTCCAGCATCACTGCCTGCAGCCTCCACTCTGACCTCCGCCAGCTCGCACTCTGCCTCTCCTCTCCCCAGGCTGGTCTCTCTCCCAGGATGACTCCCAGCAGCCCCTGCCTGAGCAGCAAGCACCGAACCACCAGTGACAGCCCTAGGGTGTCTAGTTCATGTGCGTCTCGGTTCCTCGTGGTCTTGTCACTCTTAACACACACTTCACAGCTCCAAGTCTGCTGCTGAGCAGCCTGGCCCAGGCAGAGCCCAGGCCCATACATATGTATGCCCTGGGAGGCTAGGTGATAGTAGGGCTTTGAAGACCACCAGGGGCCCTGGTGGAAGTTAAGGCCCAGAGATTGGTCTGGTTTTTGCATGACCAGAAGCCAGGAGGGGGCCAAAGTTGACGGCCCTGTGCACAGCCAGCTTTCCTGTGGCTGTGCTAGCCCCAGGGACATCCTGGGAGCTGCGACGTGCACCGTTGTAGCCGGGGTCTCTACCTTCCCTCCATCAATGTTCTGAAGGCCCCCTTACCCTCAGTCTCTTCTGTGGAAGTCTCTCTTGAGCTTGCCCTCTCTTGCTTTCAAGATGATGGAAGTCACTGTTGTCATGAGTTGAGGTTTCTGGCCAGACCAGACCACTTTGGGTTCCCAGGCCGAAAGTACCAGGGCCCCAGGGAGTAGAGGATGGAGAAGAGACCACATCTCTCTACCCTTCACCCCAACCTACACCTGTACACGCTTTACCTGTACCTACGTAGCCAAGATCCCACCACCTGGTACCAAGCATGCTAAGTAACCCCAGAGTGGTCATGTGGTGGGGGTCTCAGGCCTGCCTGCCCTCATCCCAGTCCCAATGGTACTCTGCACACCCTGTGCACCCAGGAACCCTACAACCTCACCCTTCCATGCAAACAAGAGCTGAGCTTCAAGGGGAGCTGAGCCCAGGAGAGCACTCTGGGGCCCACAAACCAGGGCTAGGGTCTTTCTTGTCTCCCAGGGAACAGTTTGGTGCCCTGGAGTCCGATGAGCTAGCAAAACTGACCCTGTCCTAGCCACGACAGGCTGGGTCCCCCAGTGGCTTCTCAAGGCATATCAGAGATAGTAGATAACAATCGCTGGGCTCTGCTCCTCCTTGCACCCGTCTATCTGCCCAAGGACACCCCATAACTCAGGGTCTTACCTAGAAAGGTCCCAGTGAACCCCAGTGCAAAGAAACTGGACAGCACAAATACGATGCCCCCACCCAGGAGTGCAAGGCCCAGGAAGTAGGTAGTGTGGTTCTCCAGGCCCTCCATCTTAGGCTGGCTCATCATGGCCTGTGTGAAGCTGTGGAACAGAGGACAAGGAGAGACAACATGTCACAGCATGTATGGCAGGTACCCTGCCTTTCTCAGAGTTGTCAACCCTGAGGTCACACGCTCAATAACCACAGAGGCACTACAGGTAGGACCCAGGCTCCTGCTGTCAACCATCCTGGGGTCACATGTTCAACAACCACAGAGGCTGGGCACTGGTGGCACACACCTTTAATCCCAGCACTTGGGAGGCAGAGGCAGGAGGATCTCTGTGAGTTCAAGGCCAGCCTGGTCTACAGAACAAGATCTAGGAAAGGCACCAAAGCTACACAGAGAAACCCTGTCTCGAAAGAAAAAAAAAAAATCAACCACAGAGACACTACAGGTAGACCCAGGCTCCTGCTGTCAACCCTGGGGTCACATGTTCAACAACCACAGAGACACTACAGGTAGGCTCAGGCTCCTGGATGAACTATCCAGTCTTCAGTGTCATGAGGACCAGACAAGACCAAAGGCCCAGGCTGGCCAGAGTTTTGTTTGTTTGTTTCTGCTTGTTTTGTTTTTTCAATGAGAAGTCATAAATTCTGGCATATATGCAAAATATCCTAAATTTTAGAATAGATCACTCATAAAAGCCACAGCTTTATGCATGTTAGCAGGGTTTAGTCCAAGGGCCAGCATTTTGCACATCCAGACCTGTCAACTTGTACTATGAATGAGAAGTAAGCTCATAGAATGGGTGTACCTCCAGTGCAGGATACACAGCAAGCCCAGACCTGGGGTCTGAGCTTGGCATGTGCTATGTGTGGTGATGGGTACTATTCTCCTTGCACATCTAGGCCTGAGCTTGGCATGTGTCCATACTGCTGATTTGCTTGCCATAGCCCCTGACTAGGCCAAGCCACACCTGGGCAACTGGCCTAAGTTTTAAGTCCCATCAAGGCCCTTTATGTCCTCCCTCAACTAGGCTTTGTGGCCAAGTGACTGCAGCCCTGTTCAAAGGCAGAGTCTGAGCAGAGGGGCTCACGTCACCAATGGCAGTGCGGTGGCCTGGGAGGGTCAGGTTCTCTGTGGCACCTGGCACAGGAGAGGGTGCAGTGTTTAGGGAAGCAGGTCGGTGATGGGTCGGGCCTCCCCAGAGGAGTGTGGTACTGACAGGAGGAAGCTGCTGAATATGTCAAAAGAAGGATGTGTAAGGCAAGCACTCCTGTACAAACACGTTTCCATTCCGTCACAATCACAGTGCTCAGAGGAGACATGGAGACTTGGTGTTCACACACAACTACATATACTTCTCTCTATAGGTTCCCCCAACCCACCGATCCACCCACCCATCTGTCCGTCCGTCCATCTATCCACCCACCCACCTGCTACCCACCTACTCATCCATCCATTCATTCCTTCCTCAATCCATACACTTACCCATCAATACATCCGTCCATCCTTCTCCTGCCATTCATTAACCTAGTCACTAGAGACCCAGCTACCTACTTCTGCATCCACCATCACCCAGAAGCTTGTTTGTCTTTCAGACTCTTTCCGCAAAACACCATTCACATGCTGGAGAAGGTGGTTGCTGTATGCTGTTCCTGGAACACACAAAACCTAGCCTCGTTGGAATTCTTCCTAAATCTGGTGTTCAGCACAGGCCAGGAGGCAGATAAGGAAGAAGGGACACAAACACCATGACAGCCTGGAAGGTGACCTGCCACCAGCAGTGTATGGTGTCAGGGCAAACCCACAGGTGACCTGTGACCAACAACATGTAATGTCAGGGCAAACTTAGCCATCAGTGCAGCTGCCTTGGCTCAGGGTTCTCCTGCAGCTCCAGGCTAACTGCTGAGATAGGTTTTCGATTATAGCTGCCACGGAGCTAGGTAGCATCACTCACACTCTGTGTTGTGAGAGGTAGCTGCACTGATAACCCACTCTGGACAGGACAGGGACTCCTCCACCCTGCAGATTCTGCTGCTGAGGCCATGGAAAATTAGACTCCCAGTCTCACACCCTTTCTGCTCTCCCTCGAATGTATGTGCATGGGAGAGGCACATAGACCAGGCCTTCAGGCTGAGTTATGTGGGCTACCTGCAGATACCAGCTTCTTGGCCACACTGCATAAGGGCCCCTGGCACAGAGAAGGTTGACTCTTCAGTAGGCTGAGTGACTCCAACTGCCTAGTAGCCTCTGGATTCCATCTACCTGAATGGAAGACAGAGAGTCTATGGGGTTCTTTCTGGCCAACCTTAGCCATCTGTCTTGGGTTCTCAGGGACCTCACCAGTGACCACATAAGAGCTGCCAACTCCTGGCAGAAAAGGGGAAGGATGCTTCAAACAGACTTGGAACCTATCGGTCTCTCCTTTAAGAGGCTGCTGCTGCTGGGCTGCATCCACCAAGAAGTTCACAGCTCCAGACTGTAGAGAGTGGAAGGACAGGAGCAATCTGTGGCTAACCCATGACCAACTCTGGGAAAATGCAAAGCACGTGGGACACTGTGCTAGCTGAGGTGATAATGTGGGTATTGAGTGAGGACCTCATGCTTCAGCTGAGATCTGGAGGAAGAATTCACATGGTTAGGATGTTACAGAAAGACTATTCCAGAATAAGGAATGGCCAAGGCTAGATGCCTTGAGGCTCAGAAAAGAAAAAGTGCAGGACAGAGGCATTTGGAAGGGGCTACACAATTGTAATGTGCACAACTGGGTGGAGCAGAGGGCCAAAGACTGAGGTCCCTGTGGAGGGAGAGCCTGCTGGAAACGACTCTCCTACCAGTGATTTCTGGTTCAGCTGGGAAGGAAGGAGATTGCAGACCTTGTCTGGAGCCCATAGCAGACACCTCAAAGACTCAGTGCCCCTGTGCCCAAGGATGGCTCACCCCTGGCTCTGTTTGCACCACTGGTGGACTTTCCTCTGGTGGTTGGGCAGAGAGGCAAAGTGCATCATGGGTGCGCACCTGCTGAGATGGTGTGTGTGTGTGTGTGTGTGTGTGTGTGTGTGTGTGTGTGTGTGTGTGTATGTGGTGTGTGTGTGTTTCATTCTAGCCTAGTGGCCCACACATGGAGGTACATTAGAATTAATGCCCAACTAGGTGGCTGGTTATATGTTTTCATATGTCACGGAAGCACAGTCCATTCCACAGGAGAATTAACTAGAAGCAAGTGCTCTGTAACCACATTCCAGGGCAGAGTTGGGTAGCAGGAGCAATTTTCCTCCAGAGCTACTCTGCACTGGGTGTCAGTGGTGAGATTCATTCCTGGAGTTTGGGTTCCATTTTTATGTAAATTTTTATTTATTTCATATGCATGGTTGTTTTGCCTGCATGTATATGTCTGTGCACTACTTGTATGTCTGGTGCCTGTGGAAGCCAGAAGTCACATCCCCTCGAACTGGAGTTACAGATGATTGTGAATCACCATGTAGGTGCTAAGATTTGAACCTCGGTCCTCTAGAAGAACAAGTGTTCTTAACCACTGAGCCATCTCTCCAGCCCCTTGAGTTCTGGTTTTTTGTTTGTTTGTTTGTTTGGTTGGTTTGTTGGTTGGTTGGTTGGTTGGTTGTTTTGGAGACTGGAAGCTGCCTGCATTCTGCTCTTCACACCAGACCATTTAAGGGGTGTGCAGCTCCAGAGAGGCAGTCACCTGTCCCTGTGTTTCTATGGCTTCACTAGTGGGCTGCATTTGCAGACAGCCATGCATAGGGTGGCCTCAACTCCCCTTCTAGGCTTCATTCAGCTGCTCGTCACAGTCCAGCCAAGCCAAGTAAGACCGGGCAACGAGGCATCTGGTGGGCTTATTTTCCTAATACAGAGCACAGTAAATCAAATGCTCATCACATTATCCCCTATAGCAAGGCCCTGGCTATCATACCACATTAACCAGAGCACCTTCCCAAGGTTTCCCTGAGCCCAGCAGCATCCAGAGGGTCTCATACACACAGGAGGAGGGCAGCAGTATGGGTAGGAGGCAGGCACCAGCCGGTCCTGCCTCTCCTGTCCTGTGAACAAGCAGGTCCTCAGGCTCACCATGTGAAAGGTGACACATAGCACTGTCACTCAGAACTCCAGGCTGTGTTGGGGCCCCAGCTGAGAGGACAGATTCAGCTCTGCTTGGGTATCATTCTGGCCGGTCTTCTCCATCCTCCCTTCCTGGGATCCATGAAACCCAACTCAGCCTCCCTTTCTGCTTCTCCAGCCATGCACAGGGACCTCCACTAAGAGAGAGCAGGGCAGAAGAGGCTCCAGTGGTTCCCTGGTGCCCAGCCTCATTGGTCATCCACACTACCAGAGGCCTTTCTTTAGCCTGTGGCCCGGGAGAGGGCTGCAGCTCAGGCTGGCAGCAGTCAGGGGGCTGCTGAGGGAGGGGTTTCAATGGATGCCTCCCAATCCAGCAGGCTCTCTCCTCACTCAAGGCACAGCCAGAACCCAGCCAGAGCCCAGGCAGAACAAACAGTTCTTTGCTAATCGCTCCCTTGAGTATAGACTTTGCCTTCACCTCCAAATAGCAAGTTAGCTTATCTGCCCTGGTCTCTTCTCAGACCACCAGCTAGTGCAGGCCAGCTGATACATCATAGTCCTAGAGACTCGCCAAGCACCGCGGAGTCCTGGCATTGCAAGAGGCAGGCAGACTTGGCTCAAGTGCACATATTCTCCTACCATGCCGCCTCAGTGAGGCACACACCATCTGGGGTCATATCATCCCAGGTGACAAGGACAAAATCAGAGGAAGCATCCAGAACCAGGGTTGGCATGTAGCCTGACAGTGCAGCACGGGCCTAGCAGTATGGAGCATGGACTCCATCTCTAGCACTGTAAGAAGAAACAAGCACCAGGCTGACCCCGGGAGACCAAGGCAGGCCAGCACTGCAGAGACCGGTAGGACATGGTAGCCACTGCATGGGCATAGGGCCATCATTTGGGGAATGTTTGAGAACCAGAAAGAGGTGGCTGCACAAGTGTCACCAAACTGCATACCAGCTATTAGCTTGTGTGTACTTTTACACCCAGAACACAGACCTACAGATGGGTTATAGTGAGATACTAGGATACTGGGACTAGGGTAGAAGGAGTGTGTGGTGATATATTGTGTATCCTAATGAACTTATCTGGGGATCAGAGGGCAGAGCCAGCCACTAGATTAGACACAGAGGCCAGGCAGTAGGAAGCACACTCACCTTTAATCCCAGGAAGTGATGTCTGGGCAGAGAAAGGTATATAAGGTGTGGGAAACAGGAGCTCACTCTCTTGAGGCTGAGGATTTCGTAGAGGTAAGAAAGTGGCTGGCTTGTTCTGTTTCTCTGATCTTTCAGCTTTTACCCCAATATCTGGCTCCAGGGTTGTTTTATTATTATTATTATTATTATTATTATTATTATTATTATTATTATTATTTTATAAGACCTGTTTAAGATTTGTCTTACAGGGATACAGCCAGAGGACCAAAGGGACAGGGTCTTTCCAGCTCTGCTGGAGTCCAGCGCTTGAGGAGGTGTTTAATCCAGACACAGAAGCACCCTCCCCAGCTCTTGCAGGAGTCATTGCACCAGCTGGCAATTTTTGTTTTTTTTCTATATGGCCCAAGCTGGCTTTAAACTCTTGGGTTCAGTCACTATTCCTGTCTCAACCTCTCAGGTAACTGGGACCACAGGCATGTACCACCATGCTCAACTTACTGTACCATCCACTGAATCCTCTCCTCATGGTCTTACCTGGACCCGAGCTGGGCTGTGATACCATTCCCTGGCTCCCCACTCCTGGCCCTGGTGCCCCAATAAAGTCCCTTCACATGCAGGCATGCATGCCTATGAACCCACCCTGGCTCCTGCCTTCCCACCAACACCCTCCAAGAAGAGGCTACCAATCCACTTCACAGAGGAGAAAGCCAAAGCTCACAGAGGTAACCTGCTCAGGGTCACCAGCACTAAGGAACAGAGTTGAGGCTGACTGGGGACCTTCCCCCAGGAAGGCTTTGATTCACAGTAGAATCCAGAGAAGGCTGTTGAGCCAAGGATGCTTGGAACACCTTCCTGTCACAGCCAAAGCAAGATGTTACCCCTCTATTATGACAGTCACAGTCAAAAAAAGACAGGGAGCTCAGTGCTGGGAGGAGTGTAGAAAAACTGGAGCACTCCCGAGTTGCTGGTGGGATGCAAAGTAGAGCAGCCACTGTAGAAAACAGTTTGGCAGGTCCCTGAAACATTAACAGAGTGACCCTGGGATGCAAAATGTCACTCCTCAGAACACACCCGAAGGAACTAAGAAACTCAGATACTTGTACACCATGCCCACAGCTGTACTTCTCAAGGGAGCTAAGTGTGTCACAGGTGGATGGATGAGCAGAACTGCATTAACCCCCACAGCAGAACATCCCTAAGTCTTGTGGAGGAGAAAGTTCTGACATGTGCTCCAGCGTGAGGTCGTTACGCTGAGTGCAGTACACTGGCTACATTCCCTGATTCTTCCTACACAAAGTCCCTGGAGAAGTGACATGAGGGACAGAAGCAGAGAGGGGAACCAGGGCCAGCACGTGGGAGGGGGCTAGTGCTTAAATGGTATAGAGTTTCAGCTTTGTAAAATAAAGAGGTTCTGGAGATGACTGGTGGTGGTGAAGTTATAAAACATAACCGAGCCTGGCGGTGGTGGCACACGCCTTTAATCCCAGAGGCCAGCCTGGTCTACGGAGTGAGTTCCAGGACAGGATCCAAAGCTACACAGAGAAACCCTGTCTTGGAAAAAAAAAAAAAATCAAACAAACAAAAAAACCCCAACTGTTTAATGTTACTGAACTAAACCCTTGAAAATGGGTAGGGGCACAGTGCTTCCCATTAAATTTTTGACCACTGTTTGGCTAGGACAGTAAGAACTGACACATTCCAAGGCTGCTCCCATGACCCAGCCACAGGAAGGAGACCCCAGAAGCTTCCAGGTCTGCCCACATAGCATTTATGACAGGCATCCTACTTCCCAAGGGCCAAAGCTCTCCAACTTCCCAGCTGGGGCCTGGGTGTTCCTCAGGCTCTGCTGCTGCAGAGGAAGCAGCAGAAAGGGCCTTGTTGGGCCACAGGTGAATGGGGGCCTGCTGGGAAGGAATGCTGCTGGCCTCCAGCTCTGCACTCTGAGCCCCAGCCCCTTCTCCCCTAGGGGTCCTGCATTATGGGAAGGGACACAGAACCCATCTGAAGCCCTGGCCCCCCCCAAGAGTCCTCAGAGAGAGGCAAGGAAGCCAGACATGTTGCTCACGCCTGTAATCCCAGAACTTGAGAGATAGGATTGCTACAAACTCAGGGCCAGCCTGGTCTATAAAGTAAGCTCCAGATGCCCTGGGCAACAGAGTAAGTGCCTGTCCCCAAACAACAAACAAAACAAACTAGAGTGAGGTTTGGGAAGCCAAGCAGAGCCCAGAGCAACCAGATGACCTAATTATAGCTGGGAGACTTTAGAGAGCAATCCGGGTATCAGCCAGGCTTGTCACAGCTGTGTCGTAGACTGGGTTGATCTTGCTCTGTCAGGAGACCCCATCCTCACAAAGGTACTTAAGAATAAAACCCACAGAAGGACTGAATGAGGGCTATGACCCCACAGGACCAAGTGAGAGGTGTACTCAGAAAGGACTTCTCACAGCTAAGGGGGAGATGGCCCATTCAGCACGGCACCTGGACTGGGGTAGGCAGGGCTGGCTGGAACTGTACAGAATGGAGTGAGAGCTCAAATGACCTTTGAGGTTGCTGGGTTGAAAGCACCTGGGCAGGGGAATGACCTCTGACTTGACAGATTCCCTTAAGGGTTGGGATGGACATGGGCTCTTTAGGTTGTCTGAGGAGCTTAAAGATGCCTTCCTACCAGGCACCTAGTGGCACCCATTTCTAAAGGAGCCTATGAAGGGAACAGCTGATTGGCCAAGCTCATAGAGAGCATTCCCAGACCAGACCGACTTCATCAGGTTGGAGAATGGAGAGCAGAATGGAGGACTAGTCACGTGGCATGGGGAAATCAGATGTGCAGCCTTAAGCCACATTTTTACCCTGTGTGGGGATGGACAAGGCCACCCTACAAAAGATTCTTTATGTGCCAACCAAGGATAGGTGTCAAAGGACCTGCTCCCTCTAAGGATGATGACATTTGTAGTATTTGTCCAGCCTGGAGATGTTGAGCAGCCCAAGCCCTCAGGGCCAGGACGCATAGACCAGCTTCTGGCAGAGAGACAAGCTAAGTGGGACCCTTGCCCCACCCTACACTCCTGATTCACAGCAAGGGAAAAAAGACAAGGGTCTGCAGTTAGGGTGTCCCACCATGGGGAATGTGAGTATGAGGGACCTAGGCCCATCACTCATATCCCTGCCTGGCTTCCCACACTCCAGACATTGGGTGACTAGATAGCCACCTCATAGGTGCCTCCTGCACCTACAGGGCCAAGCCAAGATAAGTGGAATGGACAGGCCAGGGTGCATGCCCTATCTAAGCCTCGGTGATCGGTCCATACAGGGTACTTTTCCAGCCAAGCACTCTCTACTTCTAAACTGCAACAGCAAGTCAGAAATGAGTTGCTGTCCTGCCCACCCCACCTTCTTTATTGCCTACAGCAGTATACAGACTTCCTCCAGCCTATGTATGCACAAGGCCTGTGATGAATCCAAGGGACCTGAGAAGTGGACACAAGGCTCAGAAGTAGCCAAACTAGTCTTGAGCCACATCTGAACAATGGGTTCCACTGTCTTCCTGCACAGCCTGAGACCCTATGGCACAGCTCAGCTAGGCCCACTCTAGGGAGGGAGGTCTATGCAGAGGCTCAGCTCGCTAGCCTTACCATCTACACCATCAACTGCTCTGTCCATTTTCCTTGATGGGGATATAAGCAAGGAGAATCTCCCCAAGTATTGTCCCTCTGCTCAAGCTGTCCCTTTCACTGGACAATGAAATGTCATATCCAAAATCACAAGGATGCCTCTGCCAACAGAGATCCAGGTGGCTGACAATGGCCTGAGGCCTCTGGGAGCAGTGCTCCCTGGACATTCCGACATAGAACTCCCAAACATTGGTGGACCAGTTGGCCCTCCCTCTCCTGCTGACCATGACTTTCACATGGACAACAGCCTTCATGGTTGCCCAGGGCTTACCAGTGGGAGCGGAGGACGTTCAGAAGCAGGATGATGCTGCCCAGGAAATAGCAGGCTAGGTAGGGGGAACCGAAGGCCCTGCTCAACTTGCGAGTTCTCTGCTCCCACCTTGCTACCTGCATGAAGGGCCAAGAATAAGAGTGAGAGGTGAGGTGTTTGCTGGGGAACAGAAAGGGTGGAAGAAGCAGGTCTGAGTGCCCAGGCCCAGTTCCAAAGAAGGTGAATGATAGCGGTGCGGCAGCTGTGGCCAACTGGGAGTCAGCGGCATCTCGGGGTGTTCTCCACCATCCCTTGGTGTAGGCAGGACGGGGTAGCTAACAGGCTGGCAGTCATGCCTAAATGTGGGGACTCAATTCTCAGGCTGTCTTGGGAGCTGTGTTGTCTCCCATCTCATGCAGTTCCAAAGCTCCTATTATTCAGAAAGAGACAAGACACCACCAACAAAGAAGCCCCAAAATGGTGGCCCCAAGCTTCTTCCTGTCGCCATCAGGAACTCTCATAGGATTGTTTCAAGGGGCAAGACAAAGGAAAGGCAGGCCTCCATCCCCACTTTGCTCAGCCTGGCCTCTCCCAAAGGTTCAGACTGCACATGTATCATTTTTAGTCTTAGAACCCAACTAGTCACATCTCAACTCTCAATGTTAAGTAGCCAGCCAGAAGAAAGGAGGCAGCTCTCTCGTCTCTCTGCAGACCCCACCCCTGAGTTCCCTGCACACATCTACATCCGGGTTGCTAGGGTTGCCCCACTGGGCTCCTGGTGCATTGAGCCTGACCCAGGTGCTCAGATGAGCTCTCTGCTGATGCAGAGGAGAGAGGAAGGGGTCGGGAGGATGCCAAAGGATAAACATACACTCTGATTGCCTAATTATGAAAGCAAGCTATCCCCCCAAGACCTAAATATGAATATGTATGTGTGTGCACATGTATGTTTGTATGTGCACATGTGCACGTTCATGTGTCTGTGCATATGCATGTGAATGTGTGTGTCCGTGTATCTCTGTGTCCGCATGTATGTGTGCGTGGATGGCCCTCAACTCAACTTGGAATTTTTCAGTTTTAGAATGGTGCAAAAGTCATGTTTTTGGTGGAAACCACACTCAAAATTTACATTCAGTTCTTTCCAGACTATGACATGTGATCTAATTCCCTCACAGCACTGAAGTGTCAGGGTACAGCCCATCGATCATGAGAGAATTGACTGCTCCTCTACAGTGGGCTATGCAGGCAGAATTTTTTTTTGTCAGGGAGGGGGACACTTAGTCAATAAATGACATGAGCTAGTCAACAGTTTATCATAAAATAGGTTGTGTGTCTTCCCCAGCTCGGCCTGTTACAGCAGGAGCGGCTGAGCTGGATACTTATTTAGATGTTTTAAATACATTCAGTGGGGTTTGTCTGTTTGTTTTTATATTTACTACTATATTTGCATAAAACTATGGAAACCTGTACACACACACACACACACACACACACACCACACACACACACACAGGCATGCACACACAAATACCATGGAATAGATGTGGAAGTCAGAAGACAATTGTTCATTCCTTCTACCGTGCTGCCTCTAGGGATTGAATTCAGGTCATCAGGCTTGGCAGCAAGCCCCTTAACTTGCTGAGCCAACTTACAAGCCCCCAGATAAAATTTTTATTTATGGTATTTGATATTTTCAATTTACTATGGCTCACCCAGACCAGACCCCCACCATAAGCAGTGTATATCCATTGGGGGGCCCCCAAGGACCCCCACATTGCTGACACTGCCAGTGATCTTTATTTGCTGAGGAGAGACTATTTCTCATAGAGCTGCACTGTTTCATCCCACCATTCTGGGGCACAGGACACCAGGGTCCATCACTACATCTATCATCATCCTGGCGCCACAGTCACTGTCTACTGCCCAGCTGACTTCCCAAACTGGCCTGCCATTTTGGGAAGCTAATTAGTGGGGAAGTGCTCACCAGCTCCAGGTACTACTGATGAACTAATTGGCATAGGGCCACTGATTCTCCATCTCCAGCATCCCTGGAGATGCTATCCTCGAGCCCACATAAGGGCAGGAATGGCTCTCTCAGGAGGGCTCTCCCAGGCCTTCTCCTTTGTCATTCTTGGTGCACTTCCCAGGTCTCTTGGAAGGCAAACAGCCCTTAGACCTTTCCGGAAGGTACCCCTCACCTCAACCCCATAGGAGGCTGAGTTCTCTCTTAGAAGGAAGAAGGAAGGAGGGCCTTGCTGGGGGGAAGGGGGCAGGGATCCAAATGCCTATGGCCTAAAGCCACCTCAGCATACTCTTTGGGACCTCTTCATGTGTTTGTGTTTGGGCTGAAACTCAAAAGGGTTTTGTTAGTGCCACAACCTCTGTGACTTCTTTTGGACCTTTCCATCACCCCACAGAAAAGCCTAGACCCCTCAGTACCCACCCACCCACCCCATTTTTCTTCCCCACCCCTGTTACCCACCAGTCTGCTCTCCATCTCCAATGATTTGCCATGCCAACATTTCACACAGACCCACAGCCTTTGTGGGTGGCTTCCTGCAATTTGTGCAAAGGGTATATAGATTCGAGTCCTTGATGCAACATTACCCTGTCCAGTCACAAGGTGGTGTGTAGTGGATAGCCATCCCAGCATTGGCCTGGAAGTTCCAACCCCCATTGAGGCTTCGGTAATGGTCACGCCCACAAGGCGGGGTGGAGGAGGAAGTTGAAGACCCAAGATAGATTAGAGGTCTCTCTCTCTTGGTTCTGGGATGCTGGATGCAGAAGGTAGACTGAGCAGAGTTCTCCAGAGAACACCGCCAGACTGTGCCATACCTTTGCCAGACCCTACAACCTATCCCTTCATTTGTAAGTTACCCCACAAAATAAACCTCCCTTTTAACTACATGGAGTGGCCTTAATAATTTCACCAATAGAGCCCAACGTGGGGCACGAACCCACGACCCTGAGATTAAGAGTCTCATGCTCTACCGACTGAGCTAGTCGGGCTGGTGTCAGACCAAAGGACAGGTAATCTTCAAACACTTCATGGACCTAGAGAATATGGCATTTAAATAACTTAGAATTCTGTTGACGTGAGACACAATTGCTCCTGGCAGCACCAATTTGATCCCGAGAGAATGTTGGGCTTCTAAGACATTTCCATTTGGAAGTTTGTCTTCTTGGCACAAAATGGCCTACTGGGCAAAGAACTGCCCTTGCCTCAACTGCTGACAGTAAAAATGCTGTCCTTTCTGGACAAGCGGGACACAAGGAAAGCGACCACTACACTTTGCCAAGACAAGGTAAGATGGTCTTTCAGAATTCCTCCTTCTGAAAATGGTCTGTCAGATACTCTAGGCCTGTAGCCAATTTGAATGCACCAACGATGCTGAGAAACATTAGGTGACTGTCCAGGCTGCCAGCTGTCTCTGTCTACTCTTGCAAGACTCCCGAAAGTTGCTTGCGTCTTTCTCCCATTTCTCAGGTATTATTATATTCCTTCTCAGGTCTTTGATGAGGTTGAAGATTAGCAGTTATAGTTACAACTTAGTATATATACATATATAATATCTTAGATAGAATATATTAAGTATTAGACTCAGGTTCTTTAGGATAGAACACCTTTTGGAATGATCTTTGTAACACCTACCCATGCTCTAGACTTCCCTGGATTTCACTATGTGTTTTTTGCTTGATATTGTTTGCACTTATTGTAATTCCAACTTATCTAGGTCATTATCCCTCATTACTCCTGGACAATATTTGATAACCATCTCTTTGTATATAGTCTTGTATTAGGTTAGAACTTTCTTATTTAGACAAAAGTGGGAGATGTAGTGGATAGCCATCCCAGCATTGGCCTGGAAGTTCCAACCCACATTAAGGCTTCGGTAATGGTCACGCCCACAAGGCGGGGCGGAGGAGGAAGCGGAAGACCCAAGATAGAGAGGAGGTCTCTCTTGGTTCTGGGACGCTGGACGCAGGAGGTAGACTGAGCAGAGTTCTCCAGAGAACGCCGCCAGACAGCACCATACCTTTGCCAGACCCTACAACCTATCCCTTCATTTGTAAGTTACCCCACAAAATAAACCTCCCTTTTAACTACATGGAGTGGCCTTAATAATTTCACCAATAGTGGTGGACATCAGAGAATTGTCATTTTGACTGTTTTAAATAATGATGGTAGTGAGCACTCACGTCTAAAGCTCTTTATGGGCATGTGTTATCCTCTCTTCTGGCCATACACCCAAGTGCAATTGCTGGGATTGATAAGGAGGGAAAGGGTGGGCTCAGCCCAGGGAATTTTTGCATGGGTGGAGGGGTTGGTAACCCTAGTTAGTGCTACTGTTATTAGTGAAACTACTATAAAGCATCAGCTGCTGTTTTCCTTGATCTCAAAACAAGCCAAATGCATGGGAAATTCCCATCCACAAGTGCAGAGACGGAGACTGGGGCCTTGGGCCCCAGCCTAGAAGTCTTTCTTTCCAAACACCTAATCATCATGTTTGCTTGTTGTCTTAGTGAGGGTCACTATTGCTATGATGAAACACCATGACCAAAAGCAACTTGGGGAGGAGAGGGCTTGTTTCACTCACAGTTCCATTAACAGTTCATCATCCAAAGTAGCAAGGGCAGGAACTCAAGCAGGGCAGGAACCTGGAGGCAGGAGCTGATGCAGAGGCCATGGAGGGGTGCTGCTTACTGGCTTGATCATAAATGCTTGCTAAGCTTGCTTTCTTATAGAACCCAGGACTATCAATTCAGGATGGTAAAACCCACAATGGACTGGGTTCTCCTCCATCAATCACTAATAAGAAAATCCCCCACAACCAGATCTTATGGAAGCATTTTCTCAATCGAGGTTCCCTCCTCTAAGATAAATGTAGCTTGTGTCAAGTTGACATAGAATTAGCCAACACACTTGTGGTCACTGGATTACCCACCTCTGGTTCACTGATCTTTCTTCTCCCAGTTGATAATATTCTCAGATATAAAGTCTAAGGACATGTGGGATCACACAATAACATAACTCTATCCCTAAGGGACCATCCCATAACCTATATCACACAAAGGTCATGGAATGGAGAACCACAGTTTGGAAGACTTCCTTGAGAGAGGGAGGGAAAAAAGGAAGAACAGGAGGAATCCCAATATTGGGTGAATGGAAGCAGTGAACAAGGCATTGGGAATGGCCTAGGAAGAAGCCCAAAGGGAATGGAAGGGTCCTACTGTTGGTGGGGGCTGTGGTGACATTTGTCAGGACTGAGACAGATGTGCGCTTCAGTATGTATGCTTCGCTGTGTGGACAATGTACTCTAGGAAGTCCTTAGAAATCGCATCCTTGCTGGACCTGACCTCTAGGGTCAGATGAGAGAGTGAGGCTGGCTGCCAATGATATGGACCCTGCAGGCCCTCCCTCATTCCCTGAAGGCAGGTCTTTCCTCCTGGCTTAATGAGGCCTTCTGTATGTACCCCTAAATACCCAAGGGTACATGGCAGGCCTGCTGAAGCCCACACTGCAAGAATACTCTCATGAAGCAGGAGGGAGGCCATCCTGTAGCCAAGCAAACTAAGCCTGGATAAGCCCAGACAGGCCTTGGGTCCCTGACACCAAGCTCTGCTGTTTCCAGCCTTTGGTATTCTGGACACAAGAGGAGGTATCCTTGAGCATTGTGACACCTGGGCCTCACTCATATTGCCAACTCCATCTGTCACTTAGCCTATGACAGTAAGTGAGGAATGTACTTTTTGAACAAAATGGCACCAAAGGCCTCACAGAAAAGGGGAAAGCAGCCAGCAAGTTCTATGAATAACCCCATCACTTGGATTCAAAAGCTGTTATTTGAGCCAATCAAATTGTAGCCTGTGAAGACTCCCAGATCCCAGGGTGACTCTGTTCTGCTGTCCTTTTTCTGGATGCTGAACTACACACTTCATCCAAGAGGCAAGAAAAGGTGCCAGGGCTTCAGTGAAAGCTGCTGACAGTTTAGAAACAACCCATGAGCACTGAGATCATGCACCGGGGAGAGGTCCATGGATATGATTGTCACCAGCCTGCTACCCCACTGAGTCAGCTACCTCCTTGTATGGTGGGAGAGTCAGACCAGGTGATGGACAGGAACAATCTGGCACAAGTGTCTCTCCCAGGGGGTATGAATGCTGTATCTTCCCTGGGTCTATAGCTACCTGAGCAGGGACCTCATTCTCTTTCTTCCAGGACCCACCCAGGTTGGGAAGGTGTTCTGGCCATGGCAATGATGCCATCCTGGCCATATCAGTAGCACATGTGTGTGCCTCTCCCTAGAGGGCCACACACCTGCCAATCTAGCCGGAAGGGATGATCCTCACTGGAAGTTTCTAGAGTTCTGTTCTTGGTGTCACCAGGCACTACACCATTGGCCTCAGATTGGGGTCTTAACCAGTAGTCCATGATGAGTTTTGGTCAAATTCAAAGCACTAAACATATTTTATCTAACAATTAAACATTCTGAGTTTTCACATTAACTCTCTGGCTCCCAGTCTGTGATGAAAAATCTTTATGAGAGATCACTGTACCAGCCACTCTATGTGGCCAGCAATCTTCCCTGTTGCTCATGTATGACAGAGGCTCACACAGCCTCCAGCAGGCTTACAGTGATCTCACACTCCCCAAACCCTCGGTATGTAAACCTAGTCTGCTGTCAGAACCTGTGCAACATGTAATCCTGGTCAGTGTCCACAGGAAAGAAAACTGTCTTTGTGAAGATCCTATTGGGCGCAAACTCATAATGTCAGAGCCAGGAGCTTTCAGACTCCCGTGGTCACCTGTCCCTGCCACACAGACCCTAGGATTGCTGGGTGTAAGAGGAGGCCCCAGGAGGCTCCAGTGCAAGCAAGTAAAGCCTGGTTATGCTGTCGGTTTGCAGCCTGCTCAGATCATGGAGTCTGTCTTTTGTTTGTTTGTTTGTTTGTTTGTTTGTTTTGTCTTTTGTTTTCTTGAGACAGGGTCTCACTATGTAGCCCTGGCTGTCCTGGAACTCACTCTGGAGACTAGGCTGGCCTCAAACTCACAGAGATCCTCCTGCCTCTGCTTCCGTGCCTGGATTAAAGGTGTGAGGCCCATGCCCGGTTCATAAAGTCAGTCTTTACAAACGAGGTGACCTTGCTGAAATAACTACCTACCATAGTTACTGAGGAGTTCCAGATCTATAAATGTGCTTAGCTCAGGACCAGAAAAGTGCTTGGGAGATGTTTCTATTTATTCTATTGTCACAAAGACTTGTGTCCTCTAGGGCCCTTTCCCAGGAATGCTGACAACTTTGTCAGGGGTAGAAGCAAAGAAGGTCAGGGTCTGCAGGATATCCTGTGAGTGTACTTTTAGTGCTCATAACCTCAAGCACAGAGTCAGTCTCCAGCTCAAGACGGCTATGGGAAATACTCTCCCACAACATCCATCCACTCACCTAGTAATCTGTTCATCTACTGATATAGATCCTGCCCATCCACCTGTCAGTACATCCATACCCACCCTTCTATCCATCCATTCCCTATCTACCCACCCACCTATTCATCTATCCAACCATGCATTTACGCCCCCATGCATCCAGCTACCCACCTGCCCATCCATCCATTCATATTCATGCATCATTCTACTCACACACTCAACATTTACTTGGGGGCTGTTATAGGTCAGTAACAGTTAGAAAGTAAGGTGCTTTGAAAAGAAAACAAAAACATAGCAATAGTGCTCTTGTTTTTATGCCATGGGTGTGATTAAAGCCAAATGTGCCTCATTACTGAAAACACCAGCGTGAGCTTCTCCCACAGGGAGCCACTGGGCACAGTGGAATTGACTAATGAGAGCAGGCGGGCTCTTCCAATCCAGTGAGAGCTACAAAGCCAGCAGAGCTGCTTTGGAGGACCTAGATTATTTTCTGGAAGAATCCTCTTGCTTACTTTTCACAGTTCCAAAAAATCCTGGAGATAACGGCTAGTGAGGGTAGATTTTCTTAATTTAAGGTTAATTTTTAATTTTCATTTGTGGATGTGGGTGGGTGCTGGGTGGGTGTGATGTGTATGGATGGCCAGAAGAGAGAGTTGGAGCCCCTGGACCTGGAGTTCCAGGTTGTTGTAGCCACCTGATGTGGGTGCTGGGAACTGCACTCGGGTCGTTGGAAGAGCAGCAAGTGGTCTTAACTGCTGAACCACTTCTCCTGCCCCAGGGGAATATTTTAAATGTCCCATTGGAAAGGATACAGGCTGTATTTACTGTAGAACTAGCTGCCAGGCATCGAGATGGTGTCCAGCAGAACACGGGTACGTGGAGTACTGGCTTCCGGGCTGCAGAACCAGCTCCTCTCACCCCGCCTTGGCAGGTGACTCATTGTCTCTTTGCTTTAGCTTCCCTTTCTGTAAAATGGAACTAATAATAATCTGCCTCAGAGTCACTGTGAGGGATAAGGAATCACTGTGCTTGGAATTCTTGGAGAATGTGTTGGGAGCATGCGCACACTGGGGGAGATGCCATTTGTTTCATTTTGGTCCCTGAGAGGAAGGGTGCAGTCTTCCCCCACATGGAGCAAGATGGCACTAGATAAGAGGAGGAGACGCTCCAGAGGATACATGGCTCTTGTCTCCCTAGCCCCAGGGACTCCAGAGAAACAGACTCTTAGTGGGGGACCTAGTGTTCTACTACCTATTCTTTTGGCAGATAGGGTCTAGGGTGGGATTGGGTTTGGATCCCTCTGGCCCAGAGGTGTTGAAGGCACAGCTAAGGCTGCCAAGGCCACCATCCATTGTCCCAACAGTCCTAGAGGGCCTGGGCCAGAAGCATGAGAAAGCTCACCTCATATGTGCATGCTTCCTAGCCCAGGGCAGGGGTAGGAACACACCTGTGCATTCAGCCAGCTGATATACGCCTCACACACACACTGGCAGGGTCTGGACCATCACTCCTCCCTCTGCCTGTGTGTTGTGGCCTGGGAGCTCAGCAGCACCCAGCAGTACCCTTCATCACTCTGATGAGCCAGGCAGCTCCTGGTCCAGAGAGCAAGCTCTCACCCAGGCCTCCCTGTCCAACATGTCTCCCTCTTGCACTCACGCTGATGTGGCCTTGCTCTCAGTTGCCATTCCCAACACTCAGTACTGCCTGTCATTCAGGCACTGACTGCCTAGCTCCTTTCTGAGGCCTATTTTTGTCTACCAGGAAACATTTTCCTCCTTGGAACTTTGAATCCTCTAAAAGTTACCGTCATGGAACCCAGCTGGTCACCTCTGATGAAATTATCTTCTGCTTCCGAAAACCAGCCTGATGAGAGAGCCAGCCCCTTCCCCCTGTGCAGATTCACTTATGCAGTGGACTGCCTGGAGATGGTCCCAGTCACATCTGGCAATCAGGGCACAAAACCCTGGCCAATCTAGTACCGGCTGCCATTTCCAGTCAGCCCACTGCTTGAGCTCACTTTCTACCTAAGGGGCTGTGGCAGGAGGCAAGGTGGGCAGGCCTCCTACAGTTCTGTAATGCAGGGAGACACTGCCTCCCCCCACACACACAGAGAGAGGGGGGAGAGAGGGAGGGAGAAAGCCTGAAGAAGAAGTCTGTCAGATTGTTAATTCAATCTGGATTCTAATTTTGGCTACAGAACTGCCTGTAGCATCTTATGAAGATAGAGCCCTCTCCTGAGTCCATCAGGAAGGGATGGGCAGCCGCACCCTTGAGAATGACTCTGCTAACAAGTGGGAAGGAGATGCCTACACAATCATCGCAGAATACTCCAGGAGGTAACGTTCAGTTAAAAAGCATGCACAGAAGAATCCCAGCTGGGTTCCGTGCAGAAATTAACAGGATTACTACCATTCAGATGGTAGGGAACCCAAGAGCCAACACAATCCTGAGAAAGAGGACTGGGAGACCACATGCTTCCTGATTTCAAACTTATTCCTAGCAACGTAATCCACACGGTGTAGTGCTAGCACAAAAAAACGAACATACGGGATCCAGAAACTCCCTATGCTCATCAACTGCTTTTCCACCGGGCACCAAAGCAAACAAGCAGGGAAAGAGTAATAGTTCAGCAGAGTTGCTGAGGCAATGGGCGGATGAGGCAGGAAGAAGATCCCTGACGATTAAGGGGCCATGGGAAGAGAATGAAGCCCGTCAGCCTGGGATCTGGTTGAGAGTCAAGCATCCTCAACACAGCTAATGAGGCCAACAGAGACAGGCTTTCCTAGACACCTCAGACTAGGTTGCTAGAAATAGCACACTGTGCTCATCAGGGCTGAGGGTCGTGGCCCTGAGTCTATGTCAGCACGCCTCTCCCAATCTGAGTCTAAGCAATCTGCCACCAAAGCCTCCTCACACTGTATTGACGAGAGGAGATTCGACCAGATAAAAGACATGGGTAAACCAGCTCATGTGTTTTGACAAATTTTGTTTAATCTTTTAACCTTGATGTAAATTACAACCTTTAAACAATGTGACTTTAAAAGGCATAGAATCCTATATATAATTATTTTAGGAAAATTTGCTAGTTCACTTTTTAAAAGATTTTTTTATATTTTAAAGGACTTTTTATATTTTTATTTTTATGTGTATAAGTATTTTGCCTCCATGTACCATGTATATGCCAGGGAAGCCGGAAGAGGGCGTTGGATCACCTGGGACTACAGTTATAGGCTGTTGTGAGCTGCCATGTGGGTGCTAGGAATCCAACCCAGGTCCTCTAGAAGAGCAGCCAGTGCTCTTAACCACTAAGCTATCTCTCCAGTCACTGTGAAGACACCTAAGTGTGACCCTCTCCTGAGAACCTACACCCTCACCCTAAATATAGAAGGTCTTTTTACCAAATAATCTCTCCTCCCCCTTCTCCCCCTCCTTCCCTTCCTCCCTCTCTCCCTCTTCTCTCTAACACACCTGCTCTTCAATCTGAAAACTGTATTTTCCCTTATCTCTACTTAATAAACTAGTTACCCTTGCTTGTCCTGGAATTCCTTTCTGTGGAGTAGTCAAGAATTCAGCTTTACCTGAGTGGAGGTTCCTGGGGAGGGAACTCCTCAGGCTGCTGAGAGCACACACCACCACTCACAAGCCACACACACAGAATAAAGCAGGGATCCTGCCTTGCACCCTCACACATTTAGTCAAAATAATGGGACTATCTGAAGATGAGATATAAACCATTAAATTCTTAGAGGGAAACAGGGATATAAATCTTCATGATTTTGAACTTAGGGATAGTTTCCCAGAATAATTCTAAAAGTACTAGCAACTAAAGGAAGCAAACAAAAAACCCAACTGGATGGTTGCACACAGAAGAACGCAAATAGGTCCTTATGTATCACCTTCACAAAACTCCAAAGGGGTCAAGGACCTCAACATAAGGCCAGATTCCCTGAATCTGATAGAAGAGAATGTGAGAGAGAGGCTTGAACTCACGGCACAGGAAAAGCCTTTCTGAACAGGACACCGACAGCACAGGCAGTAAGAATTAGTAAATGGGACCTCATGAAACCGAAAAGCTTCTGTATGACACCGTCACTCAGGCAAAGCACAGCCTATAGAACGGGGAAAGATCCTCACCAATTACATATCTGGTAAAGGATTGATAGCTAAAAGTTATAAAGAACTAAGAAAGCAGAACGCCAAGAAAACAAATATGTTTCACTTTAAAAATATGATACACAATTAGCCAGGCAGTGGTGGTGCATGCCTGTAATCCCAGCACTTGGGAGGCAGAGGCAGGTGGATCTCTGTGAGTTCAAGGCCAGCCTGGTCTCCAAAGTGAGTTCCAGGAAAGGCGCAAAGTTACACAGAGAAACCCTGTCTTGAAAAACCAAAAAAAAAAAAAAAAAAAAAAAAAGAAACATAATTAAACAGTTCTTAAAAGATGAAACACAAATGGCTGAGAAACTCTTTTTTAAAATGTTCAACACTCTCAGTCATCAGGGAACTGCAAATTAAAACTATTTTGATATTTCATCTTATACCGTCAAAATGGCCAAGATCAATAAAACATGACAGCTCATGCTGGTGAGGATGTGGAGTAAGGGGAACACTCACTCACACATTGCTGATGGGAGTGCAAACTTGTGCAGTCACTATGGAAATCAGTGTGGCGGTTCCTCAGGAAGCTGGGAGTAGATCTACCTCAAGATCCAGCTCTACCACTCTTGGACATCTACCCAGAGGACTCCACATCCTACTACAGAGACACTCGCTCAGCCATGTTCAGTGCTGTTCTATTCATAACAGCCAGAAATTGGAACCAGCCTAGATGTCCATCAACTGATGAATGGACAAAGAAAATGTGGTTACATTTACACAATGGAATACCACTCAGCTGTTAAAAAAATGAAATCATGAAATTTTCAGGTAAATGGTCAGAGCTAAAAAAAAAAAACAAAAAACATACTGAGGTAACCCAGATCTCAACAGACAACTGTATAATCTCTCTTATATGTGGATATTAGCTATTAAGCCTTCAATATGTGTACTACAATCTAAATAACCACAGAGGTTAGGTACCTAGTAAGGGACTAGGGGAGAGGAGAGGCTCTCCCAAGAAAAGGGAGCTAGAACACACTGTTAGACAAAGGAGAAACTAGCCCAGGAGGAACAAAAATGGAGGGGGCGAAGGAGAGGCTGTGAGGAGGAATAGCCAACACTACACACATGGAAACCTACTTTCAAAGCTTCCTAAAACACACACACAGAGGAAAGGAATCTAAATGGCATCAGCAAATAACCAGGGTGATGAGGCCCCAATGAGACATCATATGCCATCAAGTAAAAGTAAAACCGCCAGTGCCAGGAATGGGTTACATCTTGTTGAGCTGCTGACCAAAGGGGCCCATGGAAACCTTCAAACATCACAGACTATTTTGCTAAGGCTATTTGTTATTCTCCACAGCCTGATAGTAAGGACCTATGAAGACAAGACTTACATATGCCACCAGAGAAGTTGAGCTGGTGCCTAACTAGAGCCTTCACCCCTACTGACTAGCATTCATGGTACTGGAAGGTACTCTGCACACTACCAGAAGAGAAAATAATCATCAGTGTCTCCCAGCTACAAACCCTGAGATCTACGAAGTGACCTGCCTGCGAGATACACTGGTACAATAGTGGTACAAACATTATGAGAGTAACCAACCACTTTCTGATTGGATTTCAGGCTACTCCACAAGATGGAATCCATGCCTGACTCTGCTAAAGTGGGCAACAACCTGACACTAGATAGGCCATGGGCCTAGGGGGAAACCTAACACTATTGTTCTGCTAAAGGAACATAGCAATAAAACAACTCCTAATGGCATGCTGCCATACCCATAGATCAGTGTCTTGCTCAACCCACTATAATCCCAGTGCTGTGAAAGATGGAGACATGAATTCCCAAGCTCCTACTTACAGCAGATGGGAATTAACAGAGAGCCACACCTGGACAATGTGCAGAGAGTAAGAGATTTTAAAGAACCCAGTCCCAAATGGGATGTCCTCATCAAACCTCTCCTCAAGGATCAGGAATCTAGAACGAGTGATAGCATGCAGTGTGTGCATACACATGACAGTACTATGCAGTAAGAACCAGTGACAGCATGCAGTGTGCACACACATACATGACAGTACTCTGCAGTAGGAACTAGTGAAAGAATCAACAATGACCATCACACACCACCATAGAGTAAAAGAAACTGGACCAAAACATACTGGATAATTCCACTTATTTAAAAAAAAAAAAAAAAACTTTCTAGCCAGGCGGTGGTGGCACATACCTTTAATCCCAGCACTTGGGAGGCAGAGCCAGGAGGATCTTTGTGAGTTCGAGGCCAGCCTGGGCTACAGAGCGAATTCCAGGAAAGGCACAAAGCTACACAAAACAAACAAACAAACAAACAAATAAATAAATAATTTAAAAAAAATAAAAACTTTCTAAAAATGCAGTGTTGTCTACTGACAGAAAGTAGATGAAGGGCAGCTGGATGGGGGTAGGGACAGGATCTCACAAAAATACTCACAGAGGCTTGTGGGAGATGGGTATGCTTCTAGTGGAAGACATAACTCAGTTTGTAAAGAGCTTGCCATGCAACAAGAGGACCTGAGTTTGGATCCCAACATCCATGTAATAAGGAAAAAAAGAAAAACAGCTGAGCACGGCTGTGTGTACCTGTAATCCTAGTGCTGTGGAAGGCAGAGACACGAAGATCCCTGGGTTTGCTGGTCAGCTAGTATTGCCAAATTAGTGAGCTCCAGGTTCAGCACACAACTCATTCTCAAAAAATAAGGTGGAGAGTGATACAGGACACCCAATATTAACCCCTGGCCCCTGAACACACATGTATATATATACACACACACACATGTATATATATGCATACACAAACACACACAGAGAAAGAAGTGGTGATGATTCCCCCAGTTCTGTCATTCTGTTCCATGTGACCAAAGCCCCTAGCACTGTCTTACTCTGTGGCAGGAGACCTGATGAGGTCATTATACTTACTGTAAACCATACATATACACTCTGTTGATTCCATCCCCACCAGGGATAGCAACATATCTCACAAAAGGATTTGTCCAAGAGCAGTGAGCAAATGCATCAGACCCAGTGTTTTGTCCCAGTTACAGCCCTTCTGAGGATGACCTGACTTGCTTGGCTCCTGCTGTGATAGGGAAGTTCTGCACAGACCCAATCCCCAGGAGAGCTGTCCATCAGCCTTCATAACCATCTGCACTTGGACATCTCCCCAAATCCCAGAAATCTTCTTGAACCCAGCAAGCTGGAGGTGGAGGTGAGCAAAGGCCATGAACCTACATCACCAGCACCTTTTCCCCTGGCTGACCTCAGGCTCTGTGCTTGGCTACCCAACAATCTCAGACTTTGCAAGGGACCCACCCTTAAGTTTCAAAAGCCATCTAGGTGCTGCTGGATCTTCCTCCTGGAGCAGGGGGTCCTGGGAACACTGTCACCTCCACAGAGAGCTCCATTGGTACCCTTGTAGCGGACATATTACAAGAAAGAATTCATGAAACTGTGTTCTCTACCCACCAGCCAGCTTCCATGGATTTCAAGAGCCTGTGGCCCCTTGCATTACTCCAACCATACAGATTTTCCTCCTGAGAACTGCCCAAACCTAAAGAGTTTTCACCCTAAGGCTGCAGACCTCTGGATACATCTGCCTCTCAACAGCTAGCCCTGTAGCCCCCATCACCAGCCTTGGGCAGGACCACTGTACAAATTGCTCACCTATCCATTGGTTATGATTCTCTCTGTCTCCGGCTTTGGTGTTTGTCTTTTTTGGGCAGGGGATATGTATATTTTGGTTAGTATTTCTGTAAGGTTGACAAAACCTAGAGCCATCTGAAATAAGGGAACCTCAATTGAGGTTGCCCTGTATCCATGTCTTCAAAGAATTACCTTGTTTAATGATTGGTGCAGAAGGGCAAAGCCCACTGTGGGGCAGCACCATCCCAAGGCAGGTGGATCTGGGCTGAATAAGAAAGCTAGCTAAGCATAGGCCAGTGAGCAAGGCAGTAGGCTGTTAGCAGCATCTTTACCCATTATCTGGCACCTAGTGTGGGGCATGAACCCATGACCCTGGGATTAAGAGTCCCAAGCTCGCTGTCCATTCTGGACAAGCAGGACATAAGTAAAAGTGACGTGGAACCATGCCAAGACAGGGTAAGATGGCCTTTCAAAGTATCATGCTGAGAATGGCCTGTCAGGTATTCTAGGCTTGTAGCCAAGAGTGGTGCCCCAGTGTTGCAGAGAAACACTGGGTGACTGTCCAGGCAGCCAGCTGTCTCTGTCATTTCTTCCACTGTTTTGGAAGTTGCTTGCCTGCACTTCCTGTTCACAGGTAATATTTTCCTTCTCAGGTCTTTGACAGGGTTGAAGACTAGACAGTTACAGTTACAATCCTCTCGTATCTTAGTTGTATCTTAGCATACCAGGTACAAGATTTAGATTCTTCAGGATAGAACAGCTATTGGAGTAATCTCTGTAATTTGCCATTTACCTATGGTCTGGACATTTAGTATGTGTTTCTTTCTTGATGCTGTTCTTGTTGGTTATAGTTCCATTTTTGTTTATGTTATTACCCTTTCATTCTCCTGGACAATACTTGATAATCTTTCTTATTGTATATAGTTTTATATTAGGTTTAGAACCTTCTTATTTAGACAAAAAGGGGAAGTGTAGTAGGAATTTGCTCCGCCCATGACCTTGGGCAATCTGGCCTGATAGAGGCAGTGCTTCTTATCTGCCTATGTGACTACTTAAAAGGGAAGATAACGTGAGTTTTGCTCTCTTGGTTGATGAAGACCAGACCAGGTTGCTTGAAGCAGCGTGTGATAGTTTCCAGCTTTCAAAGACTCTGCAACTGGATTTAACTTATCCTGCATCAGTGAGTCTGTTCCCCTAGAACCCTTCATCAATTGATATACATAGACCATTACAGCTCCTGTTACAGTAAGCCTCATTTCTCAGTTTCTACTGGAGTCTTGCCATGACTTCGCTTGATGATGGATGGGAAGCTGAGATAAACCCTCTCTCCTCAAAGTTGTGTTTATCACAGCAACAGAAAATAAACTAGAATGGGGTGGGGGTGCCGGGGAAAGATAAGATGGCTGAGAGATGAAGAGGGAAGGCAGAGACAGGTCTTGGCTCCTGAGACCCTGAGGCCTACAGCTCTGCTGGTGGGGTGGCAAGGCAGAGAAGCAGATGTTTACAGAGGTGTCTGTCAGTGGGTCCTGCAGGCAGCTGCCAGGCCTTTCTTAAGGCTCCTCTAGGAAGGGAATCTGAGGTATGGACAGCCTCGCACAGGTTAACAAGAGTACAAGGAAAGTAACCTTCCAGGAGGCTTGGGGAATGTCTGCAGACCTGGAAGAAGGCCACAGAGCTGTACTAAGGCAGGACTTCATCTTTGTGTCCAGCTGTGACCTCTAGGAAAGATCCAGGCAAGAGGAGCCAGGGAGCAGCTGGCTGTCTTAGGAAGCCCTCAGGGGAACAGGAAGATGCCTCAGTGGTTAGGAGCACTGGCTGCTCTTCCAGAAGACCTGGGTTCAATCCCAGCACCTACATGGTAGCTTACAACTGACCATAATTCCAGTTTCATGGGATCCAACATCTTCTGGCCTCCAAGGGCACCAGGCATGCAAGTGGTACATAGATATGAAGGCAGACAAAACATCCACATACACAAATTAATTATCAATTTAAAAACTTTTTTAGAGCCCTCTGATGGAGAACAAATTGGTTCCTGGTACCCATAATGTGACTTATCCTAACTCCCAGCCCATTATCTCCTTTCCACAAGAGGGCATCCGGCAGAGAATTCACTGGACCTGCAGTCCCTCAGGTCCTACAAAGGTAGATGTGGGACGCTAGAGAATGAACTGCTGAGGGATCACACCATTGCATCAGTGTTTCTGGGCTCCTCCAAAGGCAGCTCCCCAAGAATCTTAGGTCAGAACAAGGACTATGTACCATGGAGGCCATGGGCTACTGACATCAGTCAACATACTGTGTGTGTATATATATATGTGGTGTGTGGGGGGGGGTGTATATGCACATATACATCTAGAGAGCCTCAGAAGATGTCCACCTTTGTCTTTGGAGAACTGGCCTAGAGCTCACTGGTTAGTGTAGGCTGGGTGACCAGTGAGCCCTAGTGGCCAGTGAGCCTGTGTCCACCTCCCTAGAGCTAGGATTACGAGTGTGCTCTACCATTCCTAACTTCTCACAGGGGAACTGGGGATCTAACTCACTAGTTCCTTATGATTGTGTGGTGAGTACTTTATGGACTGAAATCACTTTCCAGCTCTTAAGCACATATTCTTTTTTAAAAAAAATCATGCTAAATCCACTGAAAAGGAAAGGAGAGGCCGAAAGGTTTGCACCAAGATTCATCTACACCTGTGGCTTTCCTAGCACAATGATCTTGAATTCAGAAGAGCTCTTTTAGATTGTTCTCTTTATTCTAAATAAAACACAGCTCACCTGTGTAAAGCCACTGGAAAATAACCTAGAGATGACTCTTCGGCTGTTAACCAAATATGGTGAAACCCGGTGGCCTCTACAGTCAATATTGACATGGACTTCAGCCTGCCTTGGGAAGGAAACTTGCAAGTATCTGGTGAACGATGGAGTGGTTGTCCTGATAGCAGTCAGGCCCTGGCCCCAAGCAGCCTGTCACAGGAGTCAAAGTGGGTGGGCAGCAACACATTCATCACCATCAAGCCAACCAGCTTACAGGCTGGCTTTGTTTTTATTGCAGGCTTAGTTTGTTTTTTTTATGAAGAAAGATAGGCAGATTTTCCAGGAGGATGTTTTGTTTTGTTTTTAAACTGAAGGTCAGATAGAGACAAAATTCAGTTTTTTGAGATTATGTCTGGTCTCTAATTCTTGATCCTTCTACTTCAACCTTCCAAGTGCTATAACTACAGGAATGTGCCACCATGCCCAGCAAATGTATACACAGAGTCTACAAATTCCGACAAAGAAATGTAGTCATATACACATTGCCAAGACAGGGAACAAACTTGTCCACCCCTTGAAAAATCCCTGGAATAACCAGGTCTGCTCCACCTGTCCCTGGTCTGTGCACCCCTTTTTTGCTTCGTGTTCCCCAGAAAAGCAGTCATGTGGCCTGTGGCTCCTTGCATTACAAGGAGTCCCTGTGATGTGTGGGTAGATTTGTGACTTGATCCCTGAATATATGCAAAGGATTCCACAGTACAGACAGACCGGGTTGGCTGACCTGGAGGCTGGCTACTTGGGTTAAATGTAGAATGCGGTTATGCTAAACACAGTTGCAGCAGACATCTGCACATGTAGAGTTGTGAGGCTATGGAGTTTCATCTGAGTGCAACCATAGAGTCTGGCTGTTAACACGATTGCTGAGTAGGGGAGACGAGGTCCTTCCTCTGGGTCAAGGAAATATCATGCAGGACTCTGTGCCCTCCTCTCTGCCAGGGTCCCTATGCCCCACTTACTCACTACTGTCCACCCCTGCCTAGCAGGATAGGAAAGAAGGTCCCAGATAGCGAGACAGGAAGTGATCCCTGACCTGGCAGTCAGGACATTCCATGCTCCTCACCTTGAGAGACTCAAAGGAAAGCAGCAGATGCTTCCTCCAGGCCAGAGGCTGCATGGAGACAACACTGCCCAAGCATTCTAAGTAGACAGTTCGCCAGGACCTGCCCTGAAGCTCTGGGATAGCATACAGGCTCAGACACCAACTAGGTGAGCTTGTGGTATGAAGGAGAAGGGCAGGTGGTGCACCAACTATGGACCTGTCACAGAAGGACCAGAGGAGCTGAGGCCTGGGAGGAACCATTAATCAGGAAGGTGTCAGGAAACACTGGCCGGGCCTCAGCTGACCAGACCCCCAGAACCAGTGGCTGGAGGCAGAGCTGTGTGAGCACAGTGTGGCCCTTTCATAGGAGGTGCCCAGGTAAAGCAGGGGCTAGGGCCACTGCCAGGGAACCAAACATTTACTTAGGTACTGGACAAAGATATGGTGTCTGTTTCCCACCATCCCTACAGTGTGCCTGTCCAGAACTAGCAGCACCCCTTCCCCAACACAGCCCTTCCTCCAGGCAGGCTCAGGAGCCAGAAGGGACAGTAAGACTGCTTGGAGAGACACTTCCTCCCACTATCAAGGGCACTTAGCATGCATTCACACCAAGCAAATGGGAATTTCCAAGCACTCACTTCTGAGTTCCTCAAAGCATACAGCAGGTATTTATTTCATAAATATCCACTGACTATAAAAACACAAGGAACAGGAAGTGAACTCACTGCTGGGGGCTGGGGGGGGGGACTTTCTTCCCCTTTGTGAACTGTGGCTCCTCTATTCCATGCATAGCACCTACTGAAAGTTCAAGGCTTGCTGAGTTAGAGATAAGTCCAGCTGAAGGGTTCTGTCTGGGGTTACGGGAGTAGCTGAATGGCCATTCCTACCCAGAATAGGTCAGGATGTCAACAGCACTATGTACAGACCTGCAGCAATATGGAGCTCTATGGTGAGCAGGTGCCAGGCACCAGGCTAGATGATACCTCCAAGAACCCCACAGGAAAGAGCTCCTGGTACATCTTCCGGTACAGTGGCTTCTCCAAGATACGTCAAGTCATCTGAGGACCCAAATCTAATCTAGGTTCTTCTCATAACGCTTCTTCTGCATGGATGACATCTCCATGACCCAGGCTTCTCACTAGTCATTTGAGAGAGCAGGAAAACTTCTCTAGGGACAGGGTCGGTAGCAACTGAGGCTCACTGGTCTCCACTAGCAGGATGGGCAAGGTCTGGCTCCCAGGAGGGAAGGCTCCCAGAGGTGCTGGGGTCAACAGTGGCAGCTGCAGCTTAAGAAGACTCGGGCACTGTGGGCTTTCATCCCCAGGGGGCCTGGTCCCCGGCCCTGTATCCCACGAGCCATGGAAGCCATTCACTGATCACAAGAACCTTCTGAAACTAGGGATGTTGAGTGGCAACCAGGGGCCTGGAGGGGTAAATAGCGGGATGACTATTTTCCACGGAAGGATTCTGACCTTCAGAGAATAAAGAACTTGACAAGGAATGCACAGTTCTGGACAAAGGGCTATTACTCAGGTGCCTGAAGATGTTTGGTCCAGTTCTGTGCAGAGGATCCAGAGTCTCTGACACATATAAAGGTTTCCCCAGAGGACTGAGCTGCTGGGCCTGATTCTATGGCCTCCTGGGCTAGCTCTAAGCACTACCTGTTAGGTGCTGCCTTTTAGAAGGTCCTTCCAGGACCAGTGAAGCTCCCTGAAAGTCAACACTTGGCCAGAAGGGCACAGCTAATCCTGTTATTAAGGTGAAAGCATATGAGTGAGTGGAGCTCCTGCAGTTCATCTAGAAACGGGCGGGCGGGCGGGCAGCTCTGTGGGCTCCTGTGTCACAGCCAGAGGGACGCTGGCCTGGGGTAAAGAGGGCCAGCTCAGGTAAGCTGAGGCACCCTTGGCCCAGCACAGTTTCCCAGAATTACCCCAGGTCTCACCCACTGTCACCTCTCTCCACCCATCTGGCCCACACTGTCTGCCCTAAGCACCAGGAGCCAGAAAGGCCTCAGCCTTCTAAGGAGAGCCATCTGAGAAAGCTGAACCGCAGCAAGGACACAAACAGCTACAGAGCAGGGCTTCCTGTGCTTGGACAGGATCATCTTTCACACAAAAAAAGAGAATGGTTTGGACCTTGCAGGAAGACAGCAGCCATAATTCTGGCCTTTCAAATACCTCTCAGGGCCCTGGGGCTTCCCCACATAAACAGGTCTGTCTGGTCCTCAGTGGGCTCTGGCAAGTGGAAGCAGTTAGAGCATGTGCATCATCTCACTGAGATGCAAAGAGGCTGCCGTGCCTGCAGCAACTATGGGGGAGGGAATAAGCTGGAGGCCATCCCTGGACGTCATCCCCACAGACCACCCAGGCTGGAACATATTGACACTGAGAGAGCCTTGGGACACAGCTCCACTCTTTGCGGTTGCTTTCCTTAGTGGCTGCCCTGCTTCTCTTCTCAAAACCTGTTAAACCCAGCATGATTCCCAGGTCAGCATCACCACAGGACCTGTTAGAATGCAGACTCTCAGGCTCCGCTGGAGTGTGGCCTCAGAACTTGCATTTTGTTCAGCCCCCAGGGATTGTGGGAAGAGCTGAGTCATTCTACTATGCTCTATGGACCCTCACACATTGACTCTCATAACCATTTCCATGGCCGGGAGTTCTTCCCTCAAGCCCGTCACCCTAGGCTGTGCTAGGCTCTTCAGCTTTCTGTCCACAGAGGCTGTGTGAACACATTGTCATACCGTATGCAAAGCTCTAACGATATCAGTACAGAAAGAACCTGCCTCTTCACCATGGTCAGATATCTTACTATGGGTGGACTGCCAAAGGGGTAGAACTGAATATAGTGCCTTCTCAGGGTCGCTGAAAGAACCAAGTTCCTGCTCAGCATACAGAGGCAAGAACCTTCAGGGAAGCAAGAGACATTGGCTGTGTTCAGCAAAGGGCAAACCCGGTTCATGACTTTTCTGACCTCAAACAGAACGTCTGAGCTTGGCCATTAAGTAGTTTGTGACTTGCAGTTACTAGTGACAACCTGAAGCTTTGTCACTGGAGGTGAGGGGAATTTCAAGATGGAGCTCCTATCTTGAGGCACCTCACAACAGAGCCTTGTTACCAGCATGTGGGGACACAACAGGGAGCAGACAGCTTGGATGAGTCTGTAAATGCCCCTAATGGATACAGACGGGTGTCTCATAGAATCCTCTGCCAAATATGAACATTTATACAAGAGGAGACAAAGGCACTAAGTAACTTGCCAAAGCCATAGAGCTGGGCCATGGGAAAGAGCAGCTTCTGTCCACACCTCTAAATCCTATGGCCTCCTTCGACTGCAACTACCCTGCCAGACTAGCTGAAGAGATCGCAGTGTGGCCGCCTGAGAGGAGGGTAGAGTGCAGTTAATAGCTGACATTTCACATCTGAGCCAGCTCAGGCCAAACAGAGCTAGCTATTCCCCTACTTCCTTACTTCCTTGGAGGCCCAAGAACATTTTCCCACAGGATATGCTACCTCAGACCATCCTCCACACACAAAACTGGTGCAGAAACAGGCATCTGAGCCACCACCCTCTGGGCTAACAACAATCTGCAGAGCTCCCACCCAGTGGTCCACAGCTGTGCTTTGGGAGGATCAGTTCCAGGGCTTCCTTCCTCCTGAGCATGGCCAGATGGACTCCAGGTCCACAAGCCCTGAGAGAAGGCGTTTCCTATTCCACAGAGCTCCCCAGTATCTCCAGTTTCCATAGCGACAGCCACCACGTGTCCCCTGGCTGTGTTAGGGAGCTCCCCACCACTGTCACAAACACCAGCAATGCCTGATTGCGGTGAGCGGTGAGCAAGCTTTGTCTCACCTCACAGCTTCTGAGGTTTCTATCCACCAACAGTCTCACCTCCCAGTTCCCCTCCATCATCAGCCAGGCCTGCTGCTTCCGGTCTACGGCACATCATGACAGGCAGAACAAAGCCTCTCACCACATTATTGGGAAATGGGGGGAGGGGGGGTAGAGTCCCACTTAAAGACCTGATGTTCTCCTGCTGGGCCATACCCTTTAAATGCCCCACCACACTCAACAGTGACACAGGCTGGGTGGGGGCCAAGCCTACAACACACGGGCCTTTGGACACATCTCCCTAAACCTCTGTAACCTGTTTAGAATGAGACCACTTTGCAGCCTATAGCCTGGCAGGCATGAAGACACTTGCGTCCCTCCTTTCGGCTACCAGACTGTGAACAGAAGATGTCAGAGGGCTGGGGCGGGGGTTGATTTTCCAGCCTTGTGCCATCAGCAGACAGAGCTTGTCTCTGGAAAAGTGATCTCACGTGCTCATAATTTTTGAGCCACCTTACAGGAGAGGCTGGAACAAAGGCAATGATGACCAGGACTACACCATGCCCAGGATGACTTAACTGTTTTCCTCTGGCCCTCTACCTTAACCTTACCCTCACATGAGGACCCTGAAAATGGACTGGTCAGGAAAGGGCCACTGGCCCAGTCTGTCCCTCCCACTGTGGTCACATTAAATAATTCTTCTTTTTGTACTTTTTACTATTACTCATTTGTTAAGTTGGCTTATTAAGAACAGGCAGATGGACCTGGTTTATTGGGGCTCTCGGGACCCAGGCTCTGACCCTTAATTTTGGCAACCTAGATGGGAGATAAGTGCATTTTGGGGTGTCTGCCACCTGCAACAAGCTGCCCCTTGGTGTGTGCAAAGACAGAATGTCTCCAGCAGCTGCCATAATCTCTTTACTCCAGGGTATTTTTTTTTTTTTAATCTCCCACTTTAGCCAGCATCAGCTGCTTTTTAAACCTCTATTTAGTGAGGCAGATAAATGAGGATTTGGACTTTGTTTTGAATTCTTGGGAAAGTCTGGCTAGTGGTGGGTTTCTTCCCCATCAGTGTGACTCAGGCTTTGCCTTCCTGTCTGTTTGGGCACTCCATTGAGCTGTTGGGGTTCTTTTGTGGGACTATTTGGCTATCGTCATTTGTAAGACATTCCTTGCCAATTAGGAAGTTTTTTTCCAAGCAAAGTTGTAATTCTGCTGAACTGTTTGGACATCTGCTGTGTGACAAGGGGAGTTTGAGCTTCCATGTCTGAGCCACCAAGTTCTGGAGACAGTTCATTTGAGACAGAGAAAAGAGGTGTTTGTGTGTAATGATAAAAAATATTAAGTCTTTCCTGCCTCTGTGACCATGACCCTTAGGGAGAGTTGTAGCTAACTAGTCCCTCACAAACTTAAGATTGTTCTGTATGCCATCAATGGGGCAAAACCAATCTCTGCCACAGAGCTCCTAAAAATAACTAAGTTTAAAAAAAAATCCCTCTGGCCACTTGCATTTCTTGGAACTCATTATGCACTAAAAATTGGGATTACAGTGACTGCCTCAATTTGGGGGGCTTTGTAATCAGTTTTTAGGAGACAGTCAGTCATACATTTCAATAACTGCTTAAATTCTAGTATCCAGATTTAAGCATGGGAACATGCAACTTTATACCTACAATTAAAGCTGTTCATAATTTGCTGTGTTACCAACATAAATTGTACTTACTTTGGAGCCTAAGTCAAATGGTTTAAAGGAAGTGGAGATGTATCCAAGACATCTTCCTGGATTCTAATACAAACACACAAGTCTCTTCCCTTTGATTTCTAAGTTACTTGAATTTGGAATTTCTACTCATGGATTATTGTAGTTCAAAGAGAGGGGGCAAAGAATGTAACCAGGACTGGCCAACGTGTGTGTGTGTGTGTGTGTGTGTGTGTGTGTGTGTGTGAGAGAGAGAGAGAGAGAGAGAGAGAGAGAGAGAGAGAGAGAGAGATGGTACCACAGGAGGAATGCAGTCTAGAAATCTACGCACTTAAGCAACAGCTTATGATGACAAACTTCTTTAGGAAGGTTTCATTTCTATGTAATTTGTATTATGCCACCTTCAAGCAATAGCTGAGGCAATACAATGCAGAGGCATCATTGAGTTCACTTCATATAACTAGCCTGACACATTTCTACTTAAGTGTTTCTGATTACCAGCTAAATACAGAATTTTAATTTCATACCTTCCTTAACAATGAAGAGTCACACAAGGAAGTCAACACATGCACCTAGAATGTCAGTCTAAGCTTTTCTTCATGCACACCTAAGTCAGGACACGGTGTAACTAACAGACACTGGGGAGCTGTTAAAATCATTTTACAGGTGTTGGACTTCTCACACACTGAAATCAGCGTGTAGACATAGTAAAGTCAGAGTTCTTGAACTTATTCTTTACCTAGCTTTTAAAATCCTGATACTATAGTTGAGTATTAAAACAAAAACAACAGCCAAATAGCAACTATATTATGATGATAATCCTATGTGCTGCATATAAAATGCTGGCAGTGAGTGTTATTCACTGGCTTTGATTTGGATCAAAGTCCTTGCTCTCTTCCTAAAGGGTTCCGCCAGTCTCTTCTATAGCCTTCCTCTCGGAAAGGAGTTTTTCCAGCAAAGAGAATTATCAGGAGAGAGAAAGCCATTCTGAGTGACATTCTTTTTCACATGATCAACAGTGTACTGGCATGTCTTCACTTAGGACTTAAAAATCTCCATGCTCAACCATGTGACCTGGGGGAGAGATGATGCTAACAGTTCACCTGTCAAGAATGGATACTGGCTTTTGGAGGCCACACAATGCTTCAATCAGCTCTAGGTCCACACATATGTAAAGTTCTTCTCTTCGAGTAAAAAAGGCATGGTCCTTCCTGGCTGCAGCCCCGGTTTTGGGTCTCTCTCACCATGGATGCTATCTTCTGGCTGTCTTTCATGCTTTGTCAATAGGAATTTCTAAAAGCTGCTCTCAGAGCTCCTTTCTTCTCCTGTGTCATTTACATATGTCTTCAAAACTGATCCGTTCTCCATGACACAGTCTGACTTCGCTCTGTCACTCCGGGTCCTATCTGGTGAGTCCTTGTGTGCACGCCAGTACCTCGGCAGCTGGGAAGCATTCTACTTGCTGTTCCTTTCTCACTACCTCAGCCTTCACATCCAGCACAAGTCACATTCTTTTCCAGAGCCAGCCAGCTTCCTTGCTGCACCATTACACAAGTCCTTTAAGGTCACTGAGAGCCTATGCACACCATTTTTACCTCTCTTCCCTGTTTGCATCCTTCTTCCTCCTCCAAAGAACATACTAAAGATGTCCATGGGGAGCTGAAGCCACTATCTGCTCCATCCTCCTGAATCACTCCTTTGTCATATTTTTTCTTTGTCTCTCCCCACCCCCTTTTTGGAAGCAGAGAGAACTTCATAAGCATTATAAACCTGTTTAGACTTTAATCCTTCATTTGGATTCTTATCAGGGTGGTGGTACTTCAAGGCCTTTGTCAGTTCTGAATGCATTGAGTTTGACCCCCAAAACATCATTGGGGGTGGTTTCTTTAACCATTTCCTCAACTGGTAGGTGGGCTGGCTAATGGAGAGCAGAACCAGGCATGTAGCTCAGCTCAGCCAGCCACTGCTCCTCTGCTTCTCAGCTCATGGAGGCAGCCAACAGGAGTCAGCCTTCAGAAGTGCTTTCTTGGGAGATGGAACCCTGGAGGGGATGCTCATTAGGAAAGAGGTGCCATAAACACATGATGGGAGACCTGAAGGAAAGCCTTCTGACCCCAGGACAAAAGGGCCTTCTGACCCCTGCAGGTTTTCAGGGCTGGGAGAAGTTCATACCACATGACTTAGCCTGGCTTATCCTATGTGCCAAGGGCCACAGAGACAGGCATTAGGTAAGACTGTAAACTTATCTTGCAGTTGCAAGGGAGAGGAGCTGGCTCATTTTTCCCATTGAGGCCTGAGTGCTCTGTCACAGAGGCACCTGTTAAGTCCTTGTCCTGAATGATAGACTGAAGGAGTGTGGCCTGATTCTCCCAGAGTGTCCACCTGATCACTTAAAGCAGTAGGTCCCAGATTGTGATTGTTAGTTCTTTTGTTTTTTGTTTGTTTGTTTGTTTGTTTGTTTGTTGGGTTTGTTTTTTGTTTTTGTTTTTTGGAGCTGAGAACCGAACCCAGGTCCTTGAGCTTGCTAAGCAAGCACTCTACCACTGAGCTAAATCCCCAACCCCATGATGGTTGGTTTTAATGTCAACTTGCCACACAAATTAGAGTCACCAGGTAGCTTAGTCAGTGTTCTATGGCTGTGAAGAGACACCATGACCAAAACAACTCTTCTTTTTATTCTTTTTTTTTTTTTTCCGAGACAGAGTTTCTCTGTGTAGCTTTGCACCTTTCCTGGAACTCACAGAGATCTATCTGCCTGCCTCTTCCTCCCGAGTGCTGGGATTAAAGGCATGCGCCACCACTGCCCAGCCAAAACAACTCTTATAAACAGAAGCATTTAACTTGAACTGGCTTACAGTTTCAGAAGTTCAGTCCATTATCAGCACGGCAGGAAGCATGGCGACACACAGGCATGCATGGTACTGGAGAAGGAGCTGAGAGTTCTATATTCAGATCCCCAGGCAGCAGGAAAAGACAGAGCCATTGGGCATGCTTGGGCTTCTGAAACCCCAAAGCCCACACCCAGTGACACACTTACTCCAACAAAACCACTCCAACAAGGCCACACCCACTCCAACAAGGCCACACCCTCTCCAACAAGGCCACACCTCCTAATCCCTCTCAAGTAGTGCCACTCCCTAATGACCAAGTTATTCAAGTATATGAGCCTTTAGGGACCATTCCTATTCAAACCATCATGCCTAGGTAGGGAGCCTCCACTGAGGAATTGTCCTGATGGCTTCAGTCATGTGGGCAGATCCGACCAAGTGAGGGCAGCACCTTCTGTTAGCAGTGGGGATAAAAAGGGCCATCAGATAGAGGATGACTTGCTCACCTGACCTCCCTCTCTCCAGAGTTGAGTTACCCTGCTGCCACTGATGATGATTCCTTCACTGCTATCAGAGCCAGTGTTTCCAGGCTTCTGTCATTGACTACAGACCAGCAGCAGCTCTCCAGGAACCTTTCCGGTGTTCTGTGCTAGAATGGAAGAGGCGAGGTGCTCAGCCTCATGAACTTCCAGTGTGAGACCGCCACTGTGGGACTCCTCCAGCTGCCAGGGTATCTAGCCTCAAGAACCCAGAAACTACTAGGTTCTTGGCCTCTAAGGTGTGAGACAGCTGCTGCTACTAGTTGTTGTCATTAAACGTAAGCTAAAATCATTTAATTAATTCATCCTATCACTTCCGTTCTCTAGAGAATCCAGATACACACTACCCTGTATGAGTATGTGTATAAATGAATGTGGGTGTTTAGGGGAGCCTTTGCTTTTCTATTTCAGTTTGTCTTCCTTTAAAGAGAAAGCAACGATGCAAAAATTTGGAAAATTTGAATTTTAGACTAAAAAGAATGATAAACTTTACTTCATGTGTAAAATGTTAACCACTTGAAATATTAATTCTGAGTGTCTTTGCTGAAGGAATGTTAGTGCTAGATACTTTCAAATATTCTGGAAAATGAGACAGGGAGAAAATTTTTTTGTTAGATTATTGCTGTGGTTTTCTTATTAAGAATACTGTTAATATATAAGTGATAAATATGAAATAAAAATGATGGATATGTATGTTTATCAAAAAAATGTTACATTTCCTTTTTATGATAGAAATTACAGAAGAAAATATCCCTACAAACAATAGCTTTGAGGGTCCATGCTAGTTGGCTCTATATACAAAACAGATGAAGGCTACTTCCTTAAAGTTTTACCAAATGGAGATAAACTAAGACCTTACTTAGTTAAGTAAAATATGCTTTTTCTAAATGGTCAGAAAAATATCTAAATTGTTTTTTGCTAGCAAATTTGAAAGGTACAATTTATTTAGGATTTCTGGGCATTGATCCATATGAAATACATGTATATTTTGCCAATGTTGAAATGAGTTAATTTTGTTATTGGGATAATTACTAGTAGATAGCACATTTCATTGTAAATAATGTTACAGGATTTAAAATTATATATCATAATATTTAAATGTGTTACCAGGAACCAGAGTTTCCTTTGAAGGTTCTTAGCTCACTGATAGGAGATTTGGAAATGGACCCAGAAGGAAGCTCAAAGACTGTTTTGTTGAAATTTGGGAGAAGGGGAACATCAGGCTCAATGGTAGACACCTATGAGTCACACAAGGAGGGAGCAGGCTCATCAGAGAGAGCCAGAATGCTCCCTGTCAGCACCCAAGAGACAGAAAGGGGAGAAGGAAAATTCTGTTCTTTTAACTAGAGCTCAAAACTAGAAAGGCAGGTGAAGCTGGCAGTGAGGACCTGTGGGCAACTGTAAAAAGGGGACGAGACTACTTCAGCGAATGGAACACGATGTGGGATGGGAAATGGAGAGGTCAGTGATGTCTGTCTCTCCCAGGAACTCAGAGCACTGGAGAGAGGAGTGAGTTCACATTGTATGCAAGGTATGCAAAGGATGGGTTCACACTGTATGCAAGGTATGCAAAGGATGGGTTCACACTGCATACAAGGTATGCAAAGGATGGGTTCACACTGCATACAAGGTATGCAAAGGATGGGTTCACACTGTATGCAAGGTATGCAAAGGATGGGTTCACACTGCATACAAGGTATGCAAAGGATGGGTTCACACTGCATACAAGGTATGCAGAGTTTGGGTTCACACTGCATACAATGTATGCAAAGGATGGATTCACACTGCATACAATGTATGCAAAGGATGGGTTCACACTGTATACAATGTATGCAAAGGTTGCATTTACACCGTATACAAGGTATGCAAAGGAAAGGCTTTGCCATCCTGGTGGGCAGGGCACCTTTTTGTATGTTTATTTTTTATTTACTCACTAATTTTTAGTCTGTTCGGTTATAGAATGGGTTCATCCTCAAGCCCCTAAGCCTATTAATACTTGTCTCCTGAATGTACATTGTAAAATTATCAAGATAAAACCAGTATTATGCCGAGTGGTGCACACCTTTAATCCCAGCACTCAGGAGGCAGAGCCAGGCGGATCTCTGTGAGTTCGAGGTCAACCTGGTCTCCAAAGCGAGTTCCAGGAAAGGTGTGAAGCTATACAGAGAAACCCTGTCTCGAAAAAACAAAAAAACAAAACAACAACAACAACAAAAAAAAAGTATTATTCTCAAAAGGCCCAGAGTCTCATTTACCAGACTAATGAACATAATATTATTCATGTTTGTAAGAAGAATGTTCTTAGGACAGATGCAATACATTATGTAACAGTTAGATCACAGACCCTCTAGCTGCCTCTTTCTCCCAGAAATCAAGCACTGCCGCCCACAGTCTGTCCCTTAGGACAAAGGAGGACAGGAACTTGCTGTAACTCAAGAAAATCAGCCCCAGCATCCTCTCTGCTGCCAAGGACAAAGGCAACTTTTAAACTATGGCCCCACCTAGTGCTTGCCTCCCTGCCAAGAGTCACAAAGGCTGGACCACATGGTATAAAGGCTGCCCACCCACTCCGGAAACCTGTAAAAGTCAGAAGGAAACCCCTTTATGCCCTGGTTTTGAAGGCTCCAAAGTGGCTGCCTATGGCCATGATTTTCTACCTCTCCTGACATTTGGGGATTTGAAGGCTGTCTCCCCAAGGACCCCTGTCAGCTATACATGATGTCTCTCCTAATGCAAGTCCTCTTGGGATTTTGAAGGAAAGGGCTCTCTCTCCCTTGAAGGCCCCTCATGGTACTGCAGGCATGATGCTTTCCCTCTCTCCTAATGCTCACCCACGTTAAGGCCCTCATTGCTACCCATGTTCATGAGTCTCTCTCCTAACAAAGCTCTCCTGAGGGTAACCCCACATCTGGTCCTTCTCACAAACCTGCTTCTAAACTTAGGACTGGCAGACACAATGTGCTAAAAATTCTACTTTGAGTTTGGTTCACTTCCTTGGTTTTCTGCACGTTACTGTTACCAACAGCATGTGACAGTTTTCAACACCCCTAATCTATTTGGGAGCTTCCTTTTCCTTTTCAGCAGTTGACAGTGGTGAGCCCACCTTCCCCTGGTGTAACAATACCAGGAGTCAGCGCTCCTCTCTCCATCCTCTCCCGGACAGCTTCCACTTCCCTTTGTTCCAATGCTTTTATTCCCGTGGTATTCTGGAACTTGTCTGTTTAAACACTTGGCCTTCCTCCAGTCTGTGCTGACAGTTTTATATGTTTGAAACTGTGCTCTCTCCTGCTGGGTACTTGTTGGATATTGGATAGGCTGTGTGTGGACCCTCACTAGAAAGGGACTAGCATTTTTAAAGGACAAAATATTTCAAAAAAGACTGTTATCTTCATTACCCTGTGTCTTCTCTTTTAATTTTTAAAAACTCTGCAGTTTAGCTTTCTGTCAGTCTTTTAGAAGGGGGCAACAGACTCCTCATCCCTCTTGCACCAGTATCTATGAAATGTCTCAGGTAACTAGAAACATCTTAGGGACAGAAAGCCAGAACTTCCCCACAAAACCTGACTTTATACTGGCTATTTAAAGCCTTTAAAGTTGTTTTATTATTATTATTATTATTATTATTATTATTATTATTATTATTATTAGTGTGTGTGTGTATAGACAACTTCTGAGAGTCATTTTTTTCCTCCTCCATGGTGAGTTCCAGGGATCAGACAGGCCCTCATCCTGCCCTGCCAGCACACACTTTTTCCCAGGTATAAGGGGATTTCTTTTAACTGACAGATGTTTGAACCCATGTAAAAGTAGGAAGAACCAACCTCCAAGTACCAGCATCAAAATCCCAGAACATTTTGTATTTGGTGACATCATGGACTCCAGGACATGTTCTCCACTCCTCCTTCATCATAGCATTTCTAAACTAAGGGCACTTCCTATATCGCCAACAATTCATTATCACAAGAGAACATTTTGAGCATTAAAATTGGCATAGGGACTGTTCAGGAATGGAATGAAAGAGTCAAGGATGTACAGGCCCCTAGGAAGGACAAGAAGAGCCCAAGAACTTTGTTGTAGGTGGGTTGAGTCAAGTGGAAGAAATGAGGCCAAAACTCAGAACACAAGACAAAGACCCACCCTGGGTGGCTTGTGCTGCAGCTGCTCCCAGGAATGGCCCCGTGGCTGCGACCCCCTGGGATGCATGTCCATGAGAAGAATCCTAAACACCCTGAAAGCACAGAGTGATCCAAGCAGGCAGAAGGCAGGGACTGTGCGCCTGTGGCTGGCCAAGGGGCTGTGGGTATGAGGAAATACGCCACCTGTAGTGCTCTGATCTGAGCTAGATCTGCCACGATGCTGAGAAAGGAGAAGCATCTACAAAATTGGGAGCCACAAGAAACATTTGGAATAGTGGCCTGGTCCGTGCCTGCCCAACAGCCACAGTCACCACTCACCATTGCCAGCCTGCCACCAACCTCAGGGCTGAGTTGCTGGCCCTGCTTCAACCTAGTCTCCACCCTACATGCTCCAAGTATACTCTCCTGTAGTTTCCTACATGATCAAGGAGACTATCACGACAGGATGGGTCCTTGGTGGCCCTCAGGGCTCATAGTTTGGAAGCAGGTCAGAAATTCCCAATGAGCTGGTTGCTGGTTGCTGAATGGCCATGACGATAAAGGCTATCTCATTATCCTCACAGAGACAGTCTTGGAAATGCTGACACTGTTTCATTGGCTATGTGAGGACCCAGACCCTGGTCCATTAGGCTTAGCTTTCCTGACTTTTTAAAGAACAGGACATGAGTGTGGGCCTTATAACTGAATGGCTACAGGGGACCATCTATACCAGCTGAGGACATGTCCTCTAGAGTGCCAAGCTGCCTCCTACCCTGCACATTGTGTATGCTTTCAAGTCCAATACATCCTCAAGCACCCAATGCTTCCCAGGAGCAGTTTTGTTGTTATGGCAATCGGTAGCCACTGGGCATGCGCCCTTGGAGCTCAACAGTCAAGTTCATGCTGGATCAAAGGAAAGAATCTGGAAACTACTCACAGCCACCAGAGCACAGGCCAGGCTCAGGATCAGGTGCATACACATATACAGCTCAACCTCTTCCACACACAGGAAGCCATGTGCCAGATACTGGGTGTGACCTCTGCCCTCAAGAGGCCTCCTGTCTGTGGGGTATTCTACATTCTAATGCTGGAGGTGTCATTGTCCAGGAACAAGCCACTGAGAGAAAGCCATGGTGGGGAATTGGGAGGGCAACTTCCATACTGAGACCTAAAAACTGAGAAGGAGACTTTTTTGTTTTTCCAAGACAGGTTTTTGGGTGGTTTGTTTTTTTTTGGGGGGGGGGGGTTGGTTGGTTGGTTGGTTGGTTGGTTGGTTGGTTTTGATTTTCTCTGTAGCCCTGGCTGTCCTGGAACTTGCTCTGTAGACCAGACTGGCCTTGAACTCAGAGATCCACCTGCCTCTGCCTGTTGGGATTAAAGGGTGAGAAGGAGACTTCTTAAATGACAGAAAGGATTTGGGGGATAGAAAACTCATGTGCAAAGGTTCTGGTGCAGCCTGCCCATCTCCTGTGCGGTGTCACAGCTCTGACTGTATGCCATGAGCCCAGCTCCTGCTGGAAGGCCTGTCTAAGGGCCACACCCCTGCTTGCTGCTGCTTCTCCCTCACTCGGCCTACAGCTCTCCTCCTGTCCCAGTCCTTTACCGGGTCTTTGCTCTCCGTCTGTAACCTCATGAGCATCTCCCAGCAATCTTGTCTTCATGCTCCTATCAGAATGGCCTATGAAACTCGGCTTATAGCTTTGCTTTGCTTTCTTTCTGTCCTCCTCCTCCTCCTCCTCCTCCTCCTCCTCTCCTCCTCCTCCTCCTCTTCTTCTTCTTCTTCTTCTTTTCTCTCTCTCTCTCTCTCTCTCTCTCTCTCTCTCTCTCTCTCTCTGTTTTGTTTTTCAAGACAAGGTTTCTCTGTGTAGCCCTAGCTGTCCTGGAACTTGCTCTGTAGACCAGGCTAGCCTCAAACTCACAGAGGCCTGCCTCTGCCTCCCAAGTGCTGGAATTAAAGGCGTGTGGGCATGTGCAATCATCTCTGGCTGCTTGTAGCTTTTTAAGGTCATTATTAGCCCAAAGTTCCAAGGTCTTCCACAATCCTCCCACAAATCAGTTCCAAAGGCCTAAGGACCATGCCAGATTTATCACAGCAATTACCCCACTTCTCAGATACCAATTTCTGTATCAGTCCCTTTCTTCACTGCTGGGATAAAATGCCTGACAAAGGAACCTCAAGGAAGGGCTTATTCTGGGCCTCAGTTTGAGGGCACAGTCCACCATGACAAGCAAGTCTTGATGGCAGGAACTCAAGTCCCCTGGTCCATTGCACCAGTCAAGAAGCAGACAGAGGTGAGTGCTTATGTTCCCTTTCTCTCTTTAAGTAAGTTCAGGATCCCAGCCCATGGGATGATGCTGCCCACACTCAGGATGGGTCAACAAGAAACTCCCTCACAGACACCCTCACAGAGGTGCCCGGAGGTTTGTTTTCTACGTCCCATCAAGTTGGCAGTCAAGATTAATCACCACATTGAGTATGTTGCACTGGTGTTGCTGTGGGTTTATGGACTGGCAGAGTGGCGGCAGGGCCTCTTTGGCAGCAGGCTGGGAGCTCTTGGACCTCAAGATGCCCAAGCCCTGTGCAAATGTCCAGAAGTAGGATGAGCAGTTCTGGCCTCCTGCAGTGGATTCTGTCCAAGCCATGCTCCCAACCTTCTGCAATGACAAGCACATTTTAAAAACAACCCTTATTCTAGAATACTCTGAGATCTCTAAAGTCCACCAGAAACAGTGAGGACTACTGCTCTCGTGCCTCCCCAAGCTCCCTGTGACCACCACTTCACAAGACAGAGGCCAGAGGTCACAACTACAGCAGAGACATGCTGTCCAGACTCGGGCAAAAGCAGTCCTCTTTTGAGGTGAGGGTTCCTTAGCTTTGGGGCCCAGCAGATTGGAGAAGCCTCATAGCTACCATGTCCACATATCCAACTAGTACCTACACATCCACACCACGGTTGCAGGACCACTTGGTGCCTATGTAGCCACCCCATGTCTGTGGTCCTCCCTCAAGAGACTGAGCCCTCCTCTGGGTGCGGGGTGCTGTGAGCATGGGGAGGTATGTACCCTGGCCGACAGCCATGAGGAACAGAAAAAGTCAGCCTGTTCACAGAAAGCCAATCTCCACACCACTTCACAGAGTGGTGTGATTGTCCCTGAAAGCGGTGTCTGACAGCTGCAGGCTGGCAGCCACTGGGCACGGGAACTCTCTCTCCTCACTGGGTACAGTCTAAATTCTAAATATCATGTTCTGTGCTAATTAGTACCCCCACTATCAACACACACACACACCCCAAAATGTTTCAGAAGACTAGGATGTCATCCTGGGGAGTGGGGGACACACAATGTAACAGAACAGCATGCTCTTTGCCTATTCACAGCCTGCTGCAGCTCAGGCTCTCTGGGGGATGATCTGGCATAGGTCTGCTGTATCACTTATCAAGTCAGGGTTAAGCAGCCCCACAATGCTTTGCAAATGACAGAGTTTGGAGGCCCCTGTGACACTCAGATTGCACAAGCCACACTGAAGCAGCCTAATTTAGAACAGAGGGTCTCCATCCTTCAGAAACACAGTCCCCTCCCTGTAGATATCACTGTCATACATCAATTCCATGTCTACTGGGGACCTATCACGGGCCTGCCCATGGGGCCCATGAGTGGCATGAGGCAGTTCCCATCAGCACTGTGGACAGTAGTAAAAGTTGGCACAAGTCAAAAGCCACCAGTGAGGAAATAAGGCAAGAATTAGAGGGCATCTCTGTGGCAGAATATTGAGTGGGAAGCTGGGAAAAAGAACAAGAGGCTCTACAGACAGACAGCAAGTGAACCACCTCCAAAACCCACTGAGAGCCACAGGGGTGCTGGGGGCGGGGTGCAGCACAGCTAACAGTTCAGCATACTCCAGGATGTGTGGAGAAAAAGGCAAGACCGGCACATGGGACTGCCATGTCAAGAGGGAGGTCTCAGCTGGGTTTAGTAGTAGTGCACACCTTTAATCCCAGCACTGGGAGGCAAAGGCAGGTGGATCACTGAGTTCGAGGCCAGCCTGGTCTACAGAGTGAGTTCCAGGACAGCCAGGGCTACACAGAGAAACCCTGTCTCAAAAATAAATAAATAAATGGTAGTTCTTTTTGTGCCAGTGAGGGTGAGCATGCTGTAGGGACAGCAGGTCCTGTCTCAGACCCTGCTGCTTTTGCTTCCCTGTGTTTAACAACCAATCACCTGGAGGCGAGAAGTGTGGTACAAAGCACTGGGTAGGAGGGGAGCAGGACACCAGGCCCTTGTGCACTGAGATGAGGGCGGGGTTGGAAGAGCACGCACAACAGGCTTCTGAAGAACATGGCAGCAGGCGCCCCACATAGCTGGGTCCAGTGGCAGCTGGCTAGTAACTGGGGACTGCTGGGGACCTTCCACCACTGCATCATGGGAGGACTGAGGAGGGGAGGGAGCCTGGGTGACCCAGGAAGACTGCCAGCAAGAAGGCAGAGAGGACAAAATAGCCTGGGAGTTCACTAAAAGCTGGGCGTTCTCAGATGTGAAACAGACTCCTGTATGGAAGCTCTGGCTGACAAGTGGCCTCACTTGCCTGCTCAGACTTCTTGTCCTTTCTGTCTCCTAACAATGAATTTACCCCAAAGGGCTACAATGGTCACTCCAGATACCTTGTCTCCACGCTCTGCCACTGTAGGAAGACAGCTTCTGTAACTAAAACACACTTGCTGTCTGCCGGGTCCTTAGCCTAACCTAGGTGCCCACAGAGTTGCCCCAGGCCAGGCAACTGAGAGGCCCTGGTGCAACATGTAGTCATGATGGGCCTGTTTCTCTCATGGAAATGTGTTTGACCCACAATTAACGAGGGACAAAGCCATGCCGTCATTCTTTCTTTCTAAATATCCTGCTGCCATTTTGACATGGAGACCGAAGGTCTAAAATTAGCATCTCACACCTCATTTTCCAAGCTCTGAGTGGAAGAGGTGTAAATCCACCTGAGAACATTGTCTTCTGAACAGAGAACATGCTGCTCCCCCAGCAGCCTCACCACTCCGGCAGGAGCCACAGGTGGGGGTAATCTGCTTTGGTGGGCCTAGGGCAACGCTCGAAGTCTGGCTGGAGTACCTCCCTTATCTCCCAGAATCCCCTGCTACAACCCTCCCTCTAGGGAAACACTTAAGTGTTAAGAGCACCTGTCCAGCTAGGGATTCAGAAGGCTTTTACATGCTGTATCCTTTGCAGACCTAGTACCCAAGGCCAGAAAGGAGCTAATGTTACTGCCTCTCAGTCTAGGAACAAAGTCAGACGAAAGGACAAAAAAACAGGTGCAGGACAGGACCCCTGACAGCCCAGAAGCTTGCACCCCCAGTCCAGAAAAGGAGACCCAGCTACCTGTCACCAGGCCAGCAGGTGGGAATACAACATACCCTTAAGGTGGCCGTCCTTGGCCAGGCTGTGGACATGTAAGACATGGCACATCGGGACCCCTGTCTTCTCACCTATCTGTGACGCTCCCTGCTTCCTTGGGAAGGCTCTGAGAACTCAAGAGACTGAAGAAAGAAGGGGACACTCATGGGGACCCATCAACAACCATGTGGGTCCCCTGGTAGGCTGCTGGTCCCTTTGTCTTAGAGAAATCCTTCAGATGAAATTACAGGCCAGCCTCTCACTCTGGGACACCTGGGACACTGAAGAGCCTCATGTCTACTTGACTTCCAGTACCAGACTGACCCAGACACCTCCCAGCTTCCCATGTATGGCCATCTCCATGAAGAGCCACTTACAGAGACGTCAGGTCACTCACACAATCATGTGAGGCCCCAGGCTCCTTCAAATGATGCCAGAGAGTCCAGCAATACCCAGATAACTCTCTTTGGTTCCCTTGACATATGTTGCCATCTTGGAAGATCCGGCTTCTGTCTATGACTGCATCTGGAGCAAGCAGTCATCCCTCCCTCCCACCTGGCACATGCCCAGGCAGCAGGTGAGGAATGCCAGAGTGAGTCTCAAAGCTTGTTTGCGTGTGGGCTTTGGATCTGTAGCCTGGCCCATAAGCAGGAGCTGGCCTGGAGAAGTCAGGCAGAAACCAGAACATGGCCTTGTAGAGAGGACCTTGAGGCTAAAAGAGCCCAAGCATCCTCAGCCTGGCCTCAGTTCTCCTCTGTATCTACACGGTTTCTCTCCAAAGTACCTCCCACGGAGATTAGGTTTCAGAGTAAAGGGGGCATCAAGCATGAGAGACTTGGGCCTGCCCTCTGGAGCTAGAGGCTGTGAAGTCAGACCCTCTATCCTTCGGCAAACAGGACGTTGTTGACAGTCCACAATGGCACAACAGAAGTCAACACACCACTGTTTACGAATTTTCCAACCACATCCTGCTGCAGGGAAAATGGTCAGCTTCAGAGGCATCAATACTACCTTTTAAGCACACTCCAACTCTACTGGCAGGGGTGGAACAGCTGGCTTCCCCTACCTCTGGCCATGTTTAAAGCCAGCAGACATGTGTTGTGAGTCTTGTAGGCCTTCTACCAAAGAACTCTTGAACTGTAGTTTCACCAGTAACAGCCAGTGAGGTTTCACCAGGTTTTTAAAAATCTATACAACAGGGTTGGGGATTTGGCTCAGTGGTAGAGCACTTGCCTAACAACCGCAAGGCCCTGGGTTCGATCCTCAGCTCAAAACCAAAACAAAACAAAACAAAATCCAAACAACACAGAGTGAAAAGGCAGGGAAGAAGAACACAAAGTTTCTGCGTGCTCACAGGTGCATGCACCCCCTCAGGCACACCCTCTCTGAGAGCAAATGATACACACAGGAGCCACAAATGGCAAGTTAGGATCACTTCTAGGCCCCAGGACAAGGAAAAAGACCAAAGAGTTCAGAGGCAAATGGACCTGTGCAGAGCACAGGTTCCCCAAAGCATGGCCAGGCCCTATCAATATCACTTCCCTAAAACTTAGAGCAAGCCAATGAAACTCAGCACAGCCCTTGAGATTGGCCCACTGCCCAAGAGAAAGGGTTGGCACAGGTGCCCAAGGCATCAGACACTCTGGCCGTGCTGGAGCTGCCAAGGGCCAATCCCCACTCCTGTTGGGGTCCTGTGGGCATCTAAACACTTGCAGGGGCTCTGAAACATCCTCTCTCTTCCAGCAGAGGCCAGATGAGCCACACAGCACGGGGGTTGAGACAGTGAGGGACACATTTGGGTTGGCTGGAAAGCCTTCTGCAGCAGGTATTCTGCAGCTAATGGAGAACCAGATGCACAGAGACAGTCCAGTAGCACTGTAGCAGTACCACAGGTTCTAATCTTCAGCTGAAGAGCAAAATGGAGAGAGAGCAAGATCACAGCTCCTGAAGATCCCAGGCTCAAGCCCTTCCCTCCCTCCCCTGACCCCTTCCCTTCCATACTTCTACCCTTGCAATCCCAGCAGCCCTTCCCTGACCTTTAAACAGACCAGGCTACCTGCCCAGCTATATCCCACCTAAGACACAGCCAGCAAGAGCCATGCTGCTTTCCCAGTGTCCCTAAGGGGCTCAAGCACAAGCCCAACCAGCTGTCTCGCACTGGGCTCTGAAGCTTTTGTTTCTTGGTCCCACCGCCCACTATGAAAAGTGAGACACTTACAAAGGCGCACACATTAAACAGGAAGGGAACGGAAATGAGATGTGGAAGATGAAATGCTGGTGCCCACGGAGCCATGCAAGAGGCTGAACAGATAGCTGGCAGCCTCACAAGCCAAAAGGCTCCTCTTGCTAGGAACTCTGTGGCCATGGAGGCCAATCAGAAGACTCCCAGGATAGGCTAGCTTCCTGTCCACTTCTAACACCCAGAACTCCTACCAGAACAGTGTTGTCCATGGGGAAATGTCCAGGAAGTGGCACTGGAATGAGCAAAACCATGAGCCAGACTCAGACTGCATGACAGTCCCAGCTATACAGAATGTAGAAGGCCAGCTCTGGGACATAGCAAGACTGCCTAAAACATAAAAGTAAGACAACCAGAGAATGTCAGCGAGAGCAAAGGATGGACACAAGTCTTCACAGAGTTAGTAGGAGATAGGGCAGGGCTTCAAGCAGCAACAGGTGACACATCTGCTTCCTGGCAGAGGCAAGTATTTCTTGAGGCCTGGGCAGCTGGAGAAAACAGCCCTTGGAGAAAGCTCTGGCTACTGGACTGAGGAATGTCAAGGTGAGCTGAGAGCCAGCCCTGCTCCTCCAGAGGGTTTGCAGGGAAAATGGTACCCCAGATGACCAGAGAAAGCCAAAAACCAGCCAAGGGGCAGCCAGGTCAGCTAAGCAACAGAGGCGGAACAGTACCTGGTGGGCTGGGCCAGGAACCAGAGGCTGGAATGATTGGCACTGTGGTTAGCTGGGAGACAGACAGAGCAAAGGTGCTGGGGAGGGAAGAGCATGGGAATGAATTGGTACCCAGACAGACAAAAGGAGAAGTGACTTCCTGCCCTCCTGGTTCTTGCATCCTTCACACAACAGCATAAACCACACGTCAAAGACCGCTACCTCTGTGTCTTACCCTTGACACAAATAATCTGGTTTTTAACACCAAACAAACACCCAGGCAGAGTCATCTGAGGAAAAACTGAGGCCCTGAAAAGGCAAAGAACCTGCCCAACTATACACAGAAAATCAGCAGCAGATGCTGTTCCAAATGCTTGCCCAGCCTATGAGAGCCCACAGCCCTACATGCTATACTACTCGGGGCCCAGAAGGCTGGGAGGAAGATCAGAAAGAAAAGGCCACAGAACCCACAGTGGAAGGAGTCCAGAAGCAAGTCAACACAAGTGTCAGCACTGGTAACCAAGTGGCCATGAGGAACAGTGCGGCAGATCCAAGGGGCAGTACGGTGACTAGCAAAGGGCTCTCACTGTGCCTACGGCTCTCCATTCAACCAGTCTCCTGTGTTGACCTGCTCCTGCTTTGCCCTGGTCCTACCTCAATAATGAGTGCAAGGCAGCACCTGGCTCCTCCACCCACTACATCATGCAACTCCCCCTGGCCCTGCTCTTACCTGCCCACTCCATAACTGCCTTCCAACCTAGGCATGTGTGAGATGAGACAAGGGAGTGCTCAGATCTCCTTTTTGTCCATGTTCTCCCCACTTTGCTGCCCTTCCTCTGAACCCTAATTTTCTCTAATTTGCTCCCAGGACCCAGGGGATCCCACAGGATCATTAGGACCCATGTTCCCCAGTCACCAAACCTTTACTAGGCACCAGTACACAGGACAAATGATACTTACAGTTGCTCTTGCCAAGCTGGGCCTGCCCAGCACTGTCTTGGGTACTCGCCTCAGGGTACTTCTTTAGCTTTCACCACAGTCTGGACAGGGCGTTGTGTGGCGGTTTCCTCCAAGATGACAACCTTCCATCTTGGAGGGACAGCCCTTCACTCCTTAAGACGGGGAGGTGAAACAATGGGATAGTTTTAAGATGGGATGTTTACAGGAGCTAAAACAGCGAGGTGTTCCAAGGGGAGGTGAAACGCTCCACCCTGTGGGGAAGCTCCTTAAGCCCAGGAAGTCCCTCAAACTGACCAGCTTTGCTAGGCCACTCCCTCCGCAAGTATATCTATGTAAGGATTGCTAAGAGACGCCCTCAGACAAGCTGGGGGCTTTAGAAGAAGCTCAGACCAGCAGAGCTGCCTGGAAAAGCCACGACAAGCTGAACGGCCTAGAACAGCCACCAGCCAGGCTGCCTGGAAGACACCCAGACCAACTGAGCTGCCTGGAAAGGAGCTCTCCACCTGCTGAGCTGCCCGCAGCCTGCGCAGTGTGCTCCAGGCTCCCAGCTTTCATGAGCTGTCACCCATGCTGCGGCAGGCTTTGGTGATGAAGCTCTCTTTGAGTTATTTCTGCTCCTATAAGTAACCCTTCACCCATATCCCTATAAGCAACCCCAAGAGAACGGACTGGTTCGCCAAGTTGGGCTTTCGTGGTGCTAGTCCCGGAGAACACTCACATGGTACTTTGACCTGTCATCAGTTCCCTATCTAGTGTGAGTAGATATCTATTCATGCCTCCCCAGGAATAACGCCCCACAATACAGGAGTGGGGGAGAGCTTCTGCTGATGCTGTTTCACAGGGAAGGAAATGAAGGCACAGTTCCCAGGCTCAGCCTGGTGGCAAACAACACCCAAGACCCATGAATATGAGGCGGCGGAGAGGGGGGAGCCTCAGTGAGCACACTCTACAGAAGCCTGAGTGGATCCTACAGGCAGGAGGATGGGCCAGTTCTGTAAAAACCAGAGAGCTGCCAACCGTGAGAGAGAGGCAGGGGGCAAGAAGAGACAGCCCAACACAGCAACTGCAGTGCAGGTCTAGACAGCCTTCTCACCAAGACCTTCCTTGTCTTGTAGCAACATGCCACGCTGCTACCCCTACCTGCTACTTACAGAAGAGAAAAACCAGGGCTCCGAGAAGCCAGGAATCCTGCCCAGGCCCAAGTACTAAGAAATAGAAGGGAATGATGGGTCTGAGTGTGCTCAGAGACCTAGTGAAGTGGGAAGACATGACTGCACCAAGTTCCTGAGGATGTCCAGGAAAGGTGGCAGGCTGAAGGATACAGAAATGTCGCTTCCACGTGACTGTCTCACACGAGGCTGGCCCATGTGCAGCCCTGCCCACAGGAAGACCTACATGTACTCAAAACATTGACACAGGGCAAGCACACACCAGCTCAGAAATAAGACCATGGAGAAATCCCCGAAGGGCTGCAGGGCGCGTGTAGCCCCACCCTGGCTCTCGGGCACTGATGACAGCAGGGCCTAGGATTGGGCAGATCTGGGCCAGGCCAGGTCATGCCGCCACTCCAGGCTATGTCGCTGTCCTTCAACACAGCACAACATCTCAGCTTGTACCACACTGTGGCTGTGGGTGTACATAAGGGCAGGTGGAGGAAAGCACACGAGCAGGCTGGCCCAGGTCAGTACTAGGTGTATGTGACTTAGGCCTGTCAAAGAACCTCTCTGACCCTCAGTGGTTATTTCTGTAAAATCCACGTCCAGTCCTCAGTGGCCTTGTGGAATGGGCTCCGGGCAGTGTGGCAGTCAATCTTGGTTTGCAAACTGACTGCATCTGGAATCAGCCAGAACTTAAGCTACTGGCACTCCGTGGTGGAATATTAGTTTAAGATGTGTTACGTTTGTTTGTGCTGTGGAACATTTGCTTTAATGATGCAAAGATGTGTTGCGTTCTTTTATGTTGCATTTGTTTAACTCTGTGCAGCTGTGTTACTGTGCCTAAAACACTTGATGATCTAATAAAGAGCCAAACAGCCAATAGCAAGGCAGGAGAAAGGATAGGCGGGGCTGGCGGGCAGAGAGAAAAAATAAAAGGAGAAATCTGGGAGGAAAAGAAGAGAAAGAGCAAGAGAGCAAGGAGAGGAGGATGTCAGGGGCCAGCCACCCAGCCACCCAGCCACCCAGTCACCCAGTCACCCAGCCACACAGCCACCCAGCCACACAGCCACACAGCCACAGAGTAAGAGTGAAAGTAAGATCCACAGAAGTAAGAAAAGAAGAATGGATTAAGAAGATGTGGTACATATACACAATGGAGTACTACTCAGCAGAGAAAAACAAGGACAGCAGGAAATTTGCAGACAAATGGATGGAACTAGAAAAAATCATCCTGAGCGAGGTAACCCAAACCCAGAAGGACAAACATGGTATGTACTCACTCATAAGTGGATACTAGATATAAAGCAAAGAACAATCAGACTGCAACCCACAGAATGAGGGAGGCTACCTAGCAGGGGGGACCCTAGGATGACTGTGGCTTATAGTAAGTTTTGGTTTTACTCAATCACTGGGCAAGCCTCAGTGAAACATTTCATTATTAGGATAAAAATTTGTACTGTATCAAGCTGATAATAGAAAAATAAATAAATAAATGAAAATGGGGGAAAAAAAGATATATATAAGTAAGAAAAGGGGAAAAAGCCCAGAGGCAAAAGGTAGATGGGTTAAATTAAGAAAAGCTGGCGGGTTGGGGATTTAGCTCAGTGGTAGAGTGTTTGCCTAGCAAGCGCAAGGCTCTGGGTTTGATCCTCAGCTCAAAAAAAAAAAAAAAGAAAAGAAAAGCTGGCAAGAACCAAATCAAGCTAAGGTCGGACGTTTATAATTAAAAATGAGCCTCTGTGTGTGGTTTATTTGGGAGCTGGGTGGTGGGCCCTCCAGAGAACAAAAACAACCAACAATACACTCCTGTGAGGGATCTTCCTGATCAGATTGTTAAGGCAGGAAGACACACCCTATATGTGAGCTACTCCTCCTGGTGGCAGCCCACATAACAGGGCATGGAGAAGGAAGCTTGCTTTCTGCATGCTTGTCCTCACTGTCACTGGCAAGTTCACCTATTCTCTTACTGCAGCATTAGTTCACTAATAACAGAACCAACTTCATTGAGGATTCCAACATAGACTTAAGATCAGCAGCTCCCAGGGCTGGAGAGATGGCTCAGAGGTTAAGAGCACTGACTGCTCTTCCAAAGGATCTGGGTTCAATTCCCAGCAACCATATGGCAGCTCATAACTAACTGTAACTCCAGTTCCAGATCTGAAACCCTCACACAGACATATGTGCAGGCAAAACACCAACGTACATAAAATAAAAATGAATGTAAAAAAATTTAAAAAAAAAATCAGCAGCTCCCAAGAATCCCCAGGCCTCCAATACCATATTGGGCCTGCTAAGACATCCAGCCTTGTGGACTGAACTACCAGATTCTTGGCCTCTCTAGTATGAGACAGTTGTTGTTTGACCACCTGGATCGCATCCTGTAAGCCAGTCTAATAAATCCCCTTAAATATATATATATTCATTATCAGTTTTGTCCGTTGAGACTATGCTAGGGACACAAAGCGGGCCATTATGGTGATTGTAATTATCATAAGAGCGCTGTGCTTATGGAGCACTGGGGAAGCCTTGGATACCATCCCCCATTGTACTGGTTAGGTTTTGTCAACACAAGAGTCACTAAAAATAGGAACCTCAACTGAGGAGTTGCCTCCATCAGCCTGGCCTGTGGGAATGTCTGTGGGGCATTTTCTTGATTAATGATTGATGTGGGAGGGCCCAGCACACTGTGGGTGGTGCTACCCCTAGGCTGGTGGTCGCAGATTGTATGAGAACGTAGTTAAACAAGCCTCAGGAGCAAGCCAGTAAGCAGCATTCCTCCATAGTCGCAGCTCTCAGTTCCTACCTTGAGCTCCTGCTGTGGCTTCTTCCCTCAATGACTGAATGTGACCTGCAAGCAAAATAAACCCTTTCCTCCCCAAGTTGCTTGTGGTCAGTGTTTATTACAGTAGCAGAAACCTAACTAGGACATCCACCCATGTGATGGCTGAGACCCCTTGACACTACCCTTAGTAGGGCTTGTGGTGGTTGAATAGGAATGGCCCCCATACACCCATGTATTTGAATGTCTGGCCCATAGGGAGTGGAGTGCCACTATTAGGAGATGTGGTCTTGCTGAAATAGGTGTGGCTTTGTTGGAGAAAGTCAGTCCTGGGGGTGGGAGTTTGAGGTCTCAGAAGCTCAAGTCTGGCCAGCGTGTCTCAGTCTTCCTTCTGCTGCCTATGGATCAAGATGTAGAGAATTCTCGGCTCCTTCTCCAGCACCATGTCTGCCTGCATGCTGCCATGATTCTCACCATGATGACAATGGACTAAACCTCTGAACTGCAAGCCAGACCCAATTAAATATTTTCCTTTATAAGAAGGTGTGGTGGCACATGCCTTTAATCTCAGCACTCTGAAGACAGAGGCAGGAGGATCTGAGTTTTGAGGCCATCCCAGTTTACAGAGTGAGTTCCAGGACAGCCAGGGCTACACACAGAGAAACCCTGTCTTGATAAAAACAAACGAACAGTAGGTGGATCTGCAGAGGACAACCCCCAACCTCGGCCCCCTGTTCCATACTAGGCAAAAGTGCTCCTTGCCTCCTTGCCTTCCCTCCTAAGGGAAAAGAGGCCCAGTGGGAGCTGGTGGATTTGATTTCTGCCCTGGACACCTTGGCTGAAGCTCTGAAATGCCTAGAAGCATGGGACCCTACCCGGGTCAAGGTTATTCCCTGGTGTGCAGAGGTCAGGGACTCTCCACACCCTGCATGGGAAAGCTGCTTCCTACCTTGGAGCCCATACCCTGCCTGCCCCAACATGGCTCCCAGAGACACCAGACACCTTTTTAGGAAGTGTCAGCAGGAGAACCCACACAGATGTCCTCTACATCCCTCTAGGCAGGCTGGAAGAGCAAACACAGAAAGGTAGATACAGCCCTTCCATGATGGGGGCTGGAGGTGGATACTTGGCCTGTGAAGGTTGTTACTGGTGCCAGCAAGGCAGCCAGAACCTCTCAAGCAGGGACTGGGCAAGCTCATGGGTGGAGCACTCACCTAGGATGCACAAAGGCCCTGGTTAGACCCCCAGCACCGCAAACAGCAACAAAGCCTCCCAATCAATCCTGCTAATGGCAAAGGACCCTCCTCAAGTACTGAATGTCGGGAATTACATATAAGCATTATTCCCCTGAGGCCCATGTCACCCACAGTGCGCGCAGCCAGGCAAGGTAGAAGGAGGAACTCTGTGTCACTGGCCCATTATGTCCACGGCCAGGCCCCCACTTCCCACCTACTTTACTCCCCACACCACAGACCAAATTGTCCCAACCTTCCCATCAGGATGGACTGAATTGGTAAGTTCTAAGTTCAGTGAGAGACCCTGTCTCAAAAACTAAAGTGGAGAATGATTTGGGATGACATCCAATGTCAACTTTATGGCCTCCACCTGCACATGCACACATGCACACACACATCCGAAACAGAACTACCACAAGATCCAGCAAACCCACTAATATTCACATAGTCAAAGGCGACGGGACCAGTGCAGCTGAGAGATACTTGCCTCTCATGTTTATTTCTGCACTATTCATATCAGCCAGTGATGAATGAATGGATAAGGAAATGAGGCATATGGTACTATTCAACAACACAAAAAAACGAATGAACTCCTGGGCTGAGGAGACAGCTTGGTTGATAAAATGCTTGCCAAACAAGCATGAACTCCAGGACGATGAGAGAACCTGTCTCCAAAAAAAAAAAAACTGGGATGGCTCCTGAAGAACAACACCCAAGGTTTGTCTCCAACACACACACACACACACACACACACACACACACACACACACACACACAAATGGAATCATATTGTTGATAGAAAAATGGTTAGAGCTGGAGGATATTACGCTAAGTGAAATAAGCATGACAAATGTGGAAGCAGCTAAAAGCAGATGCAGTCAGAGGAGAGGAGGGAGGGAAGAGAGGAGGAAAGTACAGATGGAAGAGGAGAGGAGGGGAAGAGAGGAGGAAAGTACAGATGGAAGAGGAGGGGAGGGGAAGAGAGGAGGAAAGTACAGATGGAAGAGGAGAGGAGGGGAAGAGAGGAGGAAAGTACAGATGGAAGAGGAGAGGAGGGGAAGAGAGGAGGAAAGTACAGATGGAAGAGGAGAGGAGGGAGGGAAAGAGAGGAGGGGAGGGAAAGTGGAAGAAAGTACAGATGGAAGAGGAGGGGAGGGAGGGAAGAGAGGAGGAAAGTACAGATGGAAGAGGAGAGGAGGGGAAGAGAGGAGGAAAGTACAGATGGAAGAGGAGAGGAGGGAGGGAAAGAGAGGAGGGGAGGGAAAGTGGAAGAAAGTACAGATGGAAGAGGAGGGGAGGGAGGGAAAGAGGAGGAAAGTACAGATGGAAGAGGAGGGGAGGGGAGGGAAAGAGGAGGAAAGTACAGATGGAAGAGGAGAGGAGGGGAAGAGAGGAGGAAAGTACAGATGGAAGAAGAGGGGAGGGGAGGGAAAGAGGAGGAAAGTACAGATGGAAGAGGAGGGGAGGGAGGGAAAGAGGAGGAAAGTACAGATGGAAGAGGAGGGGAGGGAGGGAAAGAGGAGGAAAGTACAGATGGAAGAGGAGGGGAGGGGAGGGGAGGGAAAGAGGAGGAAAGTACAGATGGAAGAGGAGGGTGGAGAATGACTGCCTAACGTAAACAAGCATCTTTTACAACAGCTTGTTACAAGTTTGTAAAGAAGCAGAGGAGAGTTGGAAGGCTCTCGGCACAAACAATGACAGATGGTTAAGGAGACTGAAAGGTTGCTTAAACCTGGTGTGACCACTACACACTGTAGACACACATGGAACTGTCACTCTGCTCCACACATATGTTAGTTCTGCTGAAGACCCCAGACTTCAGAAGTGAAGGAATAGCCAGGCTGGCTCTAGGCTTACAAGGGCCATGGTTGTACCTCATAGATCCCAAAAAGAACCTTGTAGGGCCCACTGGGGTAGTTGCAAGTCCCTTTTACAGATGGAGTAAGAAAGAAGAGAATGGCCAGCAGAAGTCTGTGTGCTCTCAGCAGAGTAGGAGTTGATCACTCCTTGCTCTACTCCTCCCGGGGCCACCACAGGCTCACTCTCCAGGAAGGAGGGAGACCTTGATCCATCTATCCTTTCCAATCCTAGGCTCCGCCCTGGGTGTCTGTGGATGGCTCCAACCCTTCCCTGAGCTCAGTCTGGGAGAAAGCAGGACCCACATTTAGCATTAATAGTCCCATGGCCAGGGCTCATGTTTCCTTAGGGATAGAATCAGGGGTCTAGCTGAAGAGGGGAAGGGTAGCTAAGCAAGGCCATGGTGGAAATCCTTTAGGAAGAATGAACAGAATGTCAGAGGCACATGGAGAATTATCTGTCCGTAGAATGGTGATAAGTCAGGTGGCCAGGGCTCCAGAAGATGTCGCAGGAGGAGTGCTCCCTTGGAGGTACATCTGTGTCATGAAAGTACCTCTCAGACCATGCTACAGCAGCCAGGAGCTATAGGGTCAGATGCTAGGGGTGTGGCTCAGTGGAGAAACACAAGCATATGTTAAGGCCCTGGGTTCAGTCTTCAGAGAAGGAACAGGAAGAAGGAGGGAGGGAGGGAGGGGAAAAGAGAAGGAGGGAGGGAGGGGGAGGGAGGGAGGGAGAAAGGGAGGGAGGGCATTGCAGTAGAACAGCCTGACCTGCCAGGAATACAGATGAAACAGCAAAGTACTAAGACCCCACTTCCTGTGTCCCTGAGCTCATCCATATCAAACCACACGGCCAAACATTCTGTCTACCTACCATCTTTCAGGTATATTAATGTCAGCCATGCTTGGGTGTAGCATAACCTTGAAACAACAAACTAATCAAAAACACCAAAATAGCCTGTATCCAAATAATCATGGAGGGAAGATGTCCCTGGCCCCACCCAGCTAGCATACTCGAAGATAACTGAAACCAGCTAGACCACGGCACCAACTCTATAGGGACAAGCCTCACTCAGCAAGTTTGCCCACCTTCCTTCCTTTTGTTCTTTGCTGTGTCTCTGAGCCGTCCTGGCAGAGACTGTGAGCTCACTCTGTGTGTGACATTATAGGGCACTTCACCCCTTCACGTTGCTGGGGTGCTGGGTTCTAAAGCAGCCCTGGTGGCTGGAGGCACAGCAAGCTGCCCGGTGGATGGGATCAGTGAGGAGACGAGGCTGCTTCCAGCTACATGCGCATCTACTGCCCAGCTCAGAAGAGCTTACACCCTCAAATGCTCAAATGCCCTGAGCTATTCTGCACTTAAGCCAACACCGAGGGGCAAATGGTGTGGCCGCGTCACTGCTAAACGGAAGCTGTCATCCTCAGCCCAGTATGAGGCTGGGCCTGCACTGGTTCTGGAGGAGTATCATGACTATACAGCTGAGACAGAACCAGGGGAGACTTAGGAGTGCCATGGTGCATCAGGTGACATCAGTCAAAAGAGATTAGTGGCTGGCTGGTGTGAGCCTGGTGAGCCCACAACCAAGGTCTCCTGTTCTGTGAGCCAGCTGGCTCTGCTCAAAGAGATGCTTAGCTGCCTTGAGTCGCAGCACTGGTCAGGCCCGCCTCTGCAGCTCAACAAGAGAAGACATTCCGATCCCCAAGCTCCAGCTCTGAGCCTAGTGGGTACAAGGTCATGCCCCCAGTGCCAGATTGCTAAGGCAGATGCGGCAAGAATCCCAAACTGCACACTGATGTTCCTAACTCCAGGTGTCTGAATGAGACACACCATCACACTCATATACTCTCAGCCACACCACGAGCCTCCAGGAAACAACTAGGGTGGCAGGCCAGCAGGCAGGACCATCCTTCAGGGGAACCAGAGCCCTCTCACCCTCTCTCTCCACATCCCCCTCATTTTCCCTCCTCCTCTTCTAGAAAGTGCATATGCGCTCCCTCCACCACCTCAAGACACACCCTCCAATCCACAGCTGGATTCACCAGCCCTCACCTGCGCTTGTAACACTTTCTCCTGAGTGCCTCTGGAGCTGTGAGAGCACACCTGGTAACCCTGCTGCTCTTCTGGTATCCAAGCTAACCTGCCTAGCCACAGGCTCACTCCAGGAGCTCAGGGTAGGATGCCAAGATGATCCACCACAGGCCAGGCCTGGGTAAATGCAGGTTTCCACAGCTGGAGGAGACCTCAGAGCTTAGACCTCACCTGACCAGCAGTCAGCAAGGGCAGAGCCAGACTACAAAGCTAGGCTGCCCCCCACAGGATGCACAGGGTAAGCGTCTCTGCCCTGAGAGGCTCCCTCACATCCAGAGAAGAGGAAGAGCAAGCAGGGGACAGAGGAAGCTTGAGAGCTCTTGCTGGCCACCACCAGAGCAAAGGACACCATTACCACGCTGTGATCCATCCAGTTCCAGGAAACTTCCTCACTGTACCTCCTGTCCCCTCCCTCCTCACTGTCCCCTCCTCCTCCTCACTGTCACCTCCTCCTCCTCACTCTCACCTCCTCCTCCTCCTCACTGTCACCTCCTCCTCCTCCTCACTGTCCCCTCCTCCTCCTCCTCACTCTCACCTCCTCCTCCTCACTCTCACCTCCTCCTCCTCCTCACTCTCACCTCCTCCTCCTCCTCACTCTCACCTCCTCCTCCTCACTCTCACCTCCTCCTCCTCCTCCTCCTCCTCACTGTCACCTCCTCCTCCTCCTCACTCCCACCTCCTCCTCCTCACTGTCCCCTCCTCCTCCTCACTCTCACCTCCTCCTCCTCCTCCTCACTGTCACCTCCTCCTCCTCACTGTCACCTCCTCCTCCTCACTGTCCCCTCCTCACTGTCACCTCCTCCTCCCCCTCACTGTCCCCTCCTCCTCCTCCTCCTCACTGTCACCTCCTCCTCCTCCTCCTCACTGTCACCTCCTCCTCCTCCTCCTCACTGTCACCTCCTCCCCCTCACTGTCACCTCCTCCTTGGGAACAAGGGTGCAGGCCTCGAGACCACAGCGCCCCCTACTGTTCAGCTGCCGGGATCTCCTTCCAAGGCTCCTGTGCTGTCCGGCCACAGTCCCAGACTAAACATCCTCTGTGTCCAGCACAGCTGTTCTTCCCAAGTCCTGAAAGGACCGTCACCTTCTCAAACCAGCTCCCCAGACACAGTGACCATTGTCTAGGGCCACCGGGGGGCCTTCAGGACAGCCTGTGGATCACAATAGGTACCTCCTGAGCAGAGTTGACACAGGGTTGCTTCAGATGGTGTCTGCCTGCAGCTGGACTTACCCTGCGGTGGTTGTGAGGCCTGGTGCTCGTGGGCAGCTGGTCCAACCAAGACTTCCTCAGAAGGGCCCCTCACCCTGTAAGGGAGGGCAGCTGCTCTCTGACCTGAGGGAGCAGCTGGAGTCACAGCAACAAGCGTACATGGAAGGAGCCTGTGAGGAGCTCCGCCCCAAACACCAGCTGTCTTGACAAGGGTCTTAACAGCAGCCTGCCCCCTCAGGGTGGACTGGTTCAGGACATGCTCTATGATCATCACCGTCTGCCCCATGTCCAAATAGGCTGTCTCCACTGTTGTCGCCAATCTGTTCCATCTGGCTAAGGATACCAAAGCTTGTGTGACATTTCCTCAAGTAAACCGCCAAGCTCAAGGCCATTGCTGGGGTCCAGGCTCTGGCTTTCCAGGGCTCTGACCAGGCAAAGCGTGGCCACTGGAGCTTTCACGGAGCCATCAACCTCACCTCTCCTGGGATCTGTCACTGACCCTCTGGTGCTTTCCCTCCTGGGTTTGCCAGAGGGAGGGGGTGTGCACATCAGATGGACACAGAATGTGTTCGCTGGGCGCCATTCAGCAGGCCAGTCATGAGCCAGTATACGTCCATGGAAACAAGAGCACCGAAGAGACCAGGGCTGGACCCCTCAGATGCAGGCCAAGCAGCAGCTGCTCCCCAGAACAGTGTGTGGCAGGCTGGGGACAGCATGGGAAAGCACGCACTCGGGAGCACTCTAGGATGCAGACAGGAGCAGTGTTCCTAGCAGCACTAACAGATGTACAAGATACAGAGCGGACATTCAGACTACTTGGGCCACTGTCCACTGTGTTACTGACCTTTGCTGGGCAGGAGCTACGGCTGCTGAGCACACTACAGTGTACTTGGTAGCTGGCCCCAAATGTCTGCAATCTAGAACCAGAGAAGGCAGGTAGAGAGGGGGGAAAGACCAGTGAGGTGAGCTGACAAAGATCACCACAGGCCACAGGGACAAAGGTCTTCTAGAAACCCTCAAAAAGCAGGAGTCATACATCCAATAAGGGGCTAGGGCCCAGGGTAACCAAGGATGTGGGTAAAAAGACACTTGACCCAAAGGCCCCAGCCAGGCTAAGAGCTGTACTTCTGCCCTCCCTGCTGGACCTCCTAAGCCTGTAACAGCCACACAGCTAGAGCAGTGCAGATGCCAGCAACCGACACAGGGTGTCTGATACCCCGTGATGACTCCTGCTCACAGCTGTAGTTTGTGAAGACAGACCCAGGGGTCATGGCAGAGGATGGTGGCCAGGCCTCCCACTGGCATCTCCCCTACAGGGCCAGGGAGGGAGAAGGAAGCACATTGGCCCAGCAGCTCCCTTGGGGCCTGGAGGTGCTCAGATGGGCTGCAGACACTGGGCATTTAGACCTCTGAGCAGAGTCTGGGCCACAGAGATCCCTATCTCAGAGTGAGAGCCCCACATGGCTCCTTGATAGCATCCTGGCCCCTCCTTCCCTGCTCCACCAGTTTTCATGACCTTTACATTTCTTCCTGTGTCCAAACAGCCCCCTCTCTGGCATAGAGGGACCTCCAGACTTATCTGCAGCTTTGAAAATATGAGGTGTTGGGGAAACACATCCAGCAAGGCAGCAAGGGGAATCAGCAAAGCGGGCCCCAGGAAAGGAAGGCCCTGGTGAGACGGTCCCAGAGGCCCGAGCACAAAAGGGCTGGGAAGGCCTCATCTGGGCTGACCAACAGAGAGCCTCGAGAGGCCTCAGGAGAATAAGGGTCCCCAAGGGTAGTGGATACAAGTCAGCTGTGATGTGAGGACAAAGTAAAAGGGGGCCATGGTCGGAGAGGGAGAGTAGAGGCTGAGACCGATGTGGACAAGGAAGGATCACCCCACCTGTCCAAATGCTGCCACCTGAAGTGACTCTACCCAGCCCAAGGCTACCAACAAACTTCTTCCAGCTAAAGCCCAGGGGTTGGATGGGAACCCAAAAGCAGACCCGTGTCGCCCAGCCTTGTGGTGGTTTGAACACTTGGTCCCCAGTTGGTGGTGCTGCCTGGGAAGTCTAGGTGGTCTAGCCTTGCTAGAGGAAGTGTGTCACTGGGGCTGGGCTTTGAGAATTGGACGTGCCCCGGTCCTTTCAGTTGGCCCTCTCTGCTTTGTGCTTGTGGTTACAGATGTGAACGCTCAGCTTCCTGCTCCAGCCCATGCTTGCCCCTTGTTGCCAGGCCTTCCTCTACAAAGGCTCTTACCCTCTGGAACTGTAAGTCAAACAAACTCTTCTAGACGTGGCTTTTGCTCATGTTATTTCAGCACAGCAAAGTGACCAATATGGCCTTTCCTCCTGAAGCCCACAGACAAGTTCATCCTCAGCTGCCCAGCTCAGCCAAAAACCAGCCCTCCTGCTGGCCACACAAGCCCACAGTAGAACAGGCACGTGGCTGCTACTGCAATCCTTCTAGACCTTTCCTTGCTACTTCTCCCACCTCCACGGCCTCATTCTGTTGCAAGCCACCATCTGGGCCTCCCAGTTCACCCTGGCTGCCTCCCCACTGGCCTCACTACACCACCCTAAAAACTAGCTCAAGCCCTGCAACTTTCCCCCAGAAACCCGGGACCTTATTATGCAAGTGTCAGGTTTCGGCCAAAGGCCACCCCTTCAGACAGGCCTTCCCTGACTACCCTTCCTGTCTCTCCTCATACCTGCTTTGTCCCTGAGGGCTTGGTTTGTGTCTTTATCCACTTTCTGCTCTCCCTAGAGGCCACCGCACCAGGGCCAGGCCCACACACTCTTACTGGTAACCTCAATAAGTATCTGAAGAATAAATGAAATTTTTTCTTTGATATGGTTTGGACATGATTCCAGTGTGTCCACTAAAACTGATGTGCTGAAGGCTTGATTCCAGGCATGATGGTGTTGGGAGGTGCTAGAACCCTTAAGAAGGGCAAGTGTGAGGTGGTTGATCATGGCAGACCCCCTGGGAAGGGAGTGGTGCTGGTCTCTGAGGACTGCTCTTTCTCCTGAGGGTGGACTCCTATAAAGTGAAACTACCCACACGCACTCGGCCTCTTATGCATGTGGCCATTTTCCTTTCTGCTTCCCTGTTATATTTTGATACATCTAGGGGGCCCTTTCCAGGATGCTGGCACCACACTGTTAGGTTCTTCCAAAGATTATGATTTAAACACCCATCTTCCTTGTATACAGTTCTCCACACCAGTTATTCTGTTAAAGCAATGGTTCTCCACCTTCCTAATGCTGGGACCCTTTGATACAGTTCATAGTGTAGTAACCTCCAACCATAAAATTATTTTCATTGCTACATCATAACTGTAATTTTGCTACTGTTATGAATTGTAGTGTAAATACCTGATATGCAAGAAATCTGGCATGCGACCTCTGTGAAAGGGTCATCAATACCTAAAGGGGTTGTGACCCACAGGTTGAGAATCGCTGTATTAAAGCCGCAGAAAGGGGCTAAAACTGTCCCTACACCCATTTCCTAGGGTAAGAGCGACAGCATTTGCAGTGCTTGCTACCCTGCAGAAATGCCAGGCACCAAGCCTCAGCACAGCGAGCCCTGCCCAGCGCTACAGTCAGTAAGACATTGCACTACTCTCCCAGCATGCACCTGCTCACAGCAGTTTCCGGTCCCCACCAAGGCGGAGCTAGGCTTCCAGCCTCCTGCCCTCCTGCCTCCAGATGCCACGTCAGCTCCTCTGAGCTCAGCTGACCCAACCACAACACTCTGACTTGTCTCCTCCTGAACTGACTCTGAAGAGCTCACTCATTCCTCTGCTGATGACTGTACATTCTTCCAAGGAATACGTTTTTCAAAATGAGTCAAATAAAAAACTTACTACCAAAAGAAAAGGAACCAGGCACAGGGCACTCACTCATATCCAAATCTGGGCTGTTTGGGCTGTTCCTGTGGATCAAACTCAGCTTCCAAATTAAGTGTGCAAAGACATACTGCTTCAAGGGTCACTGGGAAATGAACAAGGGGACTTGGGCATCAATAAAAAGTATTCCCTTGGGCTGGAGAGATGGCTCAGAGGTTAGGAGCGCTAACTGTTCTTCCAGAGGTCCTGAGTTCAATTCCCAGCCACCACTCACAACCATCTGTAATGAGATCTGGTGCCCTCTTCTGTATACTAAATAAATAAATCTTTTAAAAAAAAAAGTATTCCCCATACCCAGTGTGCATCTGGCCAGCTGTTCTCCCTGTGCTGAGAGCCCAGTCCACACTCATTGCTAATCAGCCTAGGCCTACCAGAAGAGAGAACACAGGCTCCAACCAGCTATGGAGCCCAGCAGCCTCCTGCAGGAGAGTCCTGTGCACACATCTAATGGAGAGTGAATTACGACTGCACTATCTCCTAGCCAGGCCAGGAGCCTCTTTAGTGCCCTGTACTAGTTTCCTCTGGCTCCTTGAAAACAAGAGAAACATTCTCGCATGGCTTAAGTCAGTATTTGTCCCCTACAAGGTCCTGCAGCCTGGGGTGCTGGCTCTGCACCATACAGGCTCTGAGCACACAGTAGGGCAGAGAGCACACAGGAAGGGTGAGGATTGAGTGGGGCAGGCTAAGGGCACAGAGCACCATGTCTCTGGTCTTACCAGAAGGCTACAAGGGAACCAGGGCCAGCAATGGCACACGCTAGCAGAACACTCCAAGGCCATGGCTTCTCTGGAGCAAGGGGAGGTCACACCTACACAATGGTCTTGGCTGACATCTGGACCCCTGCCAGCAGCCCCTCCTAAGGCAGGTCCAGCATGTTCAGGACTGCAGGGACAAAACATTCAGAAGGTGGTGGCTCTGAGCCAAGCATCCCTGCCCCCATCTACCCTGCTCTCCTCGGCCCAGGTGGAAAAGAGCCCCAAATCAGATGAAAAGAATACAGTGTCCCACCCTGGTGTGGCTGATCTGACAACAGTCTGGGAACAGTGTGCTGCTGACAGCAAGCACAGCCTTCTACAGACTAGCTCCAGGGCAATCACAGGGTATCCCAGGCTCTGCCTCAGCGAGCACTCTGGCCTCCATGATCTCCTTGTGCCGTAATGAACTGGGTACCACTGTCTTCGGCTTTCGGTCCCTGTCCCCCATCAGGCACACCCACCCAGTGTGTGGGCTGCTTTCAGGAACTTCCTGTGAGAAGAGCAGTGCTGCCACAGAGCAACCCAGGGAGAAGCACAGGGAGAGCCTGGACAGCCCAGGCCACCCAGTGAGAGGGCCAGGTACAGGTGGAAGCCCCCCTCCACCATGCAGCTGTCTGCTGCAGGCTCTTGGGACACCCTAGATCACCCTGACACTGGCCCAGGGCCTCCACTAAGGCAAGAGGGTCCCCTCAGCGTCCATTCATTGAGTGCCACCTCGGGAGGGAAGAAGGGAGAGGACAGTGACAGGTGTGGAAAGGCAGAGAACTGAGCCACCATCTACCCCTCTGTCCATGTGTCTGGCTTACTGGTAGCAGTGACCCCACCACACCAGGCTCACCAGCTAGCCAGTGCCAGCACAATGGTACTCACCACATTCCAGAAGAGTGGACTAAACACAATGGTGAACACGGCAGCCACAAAGCTGGGCTCTGTGGGGTCCACGAACCCCAGCAGCCAGGTCATAACGAAGAGATCTGCCTGCAAGGACAGAATTGCCATCAGCAGGAGACCTGTCTAGCAACACCCAGAAACTGCCAGGATCTGTGAGGCCCCAGGATGCAAAGACCTCTGGGAAAATAAAGGAAGCTTGGGACATCCAAGTCCAGACAGAGTCACAGTCACTACACTTGACTCTCATAAAAGGGAAGATGAAAGGCTGAAAACTAGTCAGCCATGTCAGCTATCAGGAGGCGCTAGGCTAATGATTGCCGAGGTGCTTATGGGCACTGTATGTAGATGTCAATGGCTCTCAAGACAGCCCGAGAAGGAAGTGACACTAAGCCTGGATGGGATGGAAATCCTTGAAGGAGGCTTCTCTGGAGACCCAAGGAAAACTCAGGTGGCCCAAATACATGGGAAGAGAAGCTCAGCCTCAGGAGATAGCAGCAGAAGTTAATGACCACGGGCAATGGCTGCCTCTCCCAGCAGCCCAGGAGGAGCCGTGTGACTGCAGCTGAGGATGGAAGTGGTTCTGCACACAGCATGAGGGGAGCAGGTGGTAGCACTCCCTCCAGCTCACACTGACAATGACCAGGGGTCGTAAGACACAACCCGGGGGTGTGGGGGCAGCTCAGTAGCAGAGCACCTGCCTAGGAGGTACAAAACCTTGGAGTCTACCTGCAATACCATCACCAAAACAGAACCACCAGATCAACCTATGTGCCCAACCTAGAGAAATAAGGTATGACCCATGTGTGAAGCCCCCAAACCACAGAGGTCAACGGCTCCATCCGCGCATACAAATTCTCTGGCCCTTGACAGCTGGTACAAGCTGTCAGCACTAGGCTGTGCTGTGCGCCCTTAGGGTGCCTGGCAGCCCCGATCCCAGCTTCCACCCACTGGAAGATGGCAGCTCCTCCCGACAGGCAACCAGAGATGGCTCCATATGTCCCATAGCCTCTGCCCACAGGAGAGAGGAGGAGCAGCCAGCCACTTTCAGCACCAGCTTCTTTCTTAGACAGTGAGAAAGTTCTGGCGCTGGGGGGTATCGCTGAGTCCTTGTGCTCTTCTCTAAACTGCCTTAGTTTCCATTTTAGGAAGCATCTTAAAGGCCCAAAGCACTGGTGCTCTCGTGGAGTCTGCCCACATGCAACTGAAATAAAAGCCACACTAAATCGTAAACGAGGCTTCCTCCACCAGGCCGCTGGCCTTCCTCAGACTCTGCTCTCATGGCATGCTTAGTTGTTTCATTTCAGGAAGGAATAATTTCTTTCAAAGAGTGCTTCCGTTCTCCACATTAGGGGGAGGAGGGGAAATGATATGCTACATTGCTAGAACGCCACCCCCACCCCCAGAGCTGCCCATCCCTGGAGAGAGAGCAGCAACCTCTACCCGGGCTCTTACTTCACCCAGTAACCGTCTCCTGGGAAGACTCAGCCTGCCGTCCAGACCACAGTGCCCAGTGTGACACAGACACTGGAAAGTTACTAGGCATGTAAGGTCTTCCACCACGACCTCTCCGCCCAATCAAACCCCAGTTCTCACCAGGATATGGAACCAAAGGGGGGCAGAACAGATGCTAACTGCTCAAACCCAGTGCACAGCCACCCATATCCACAAGGGATACACCAAGACCCCTATAGATGCCAAAACTGCAGCTGGCACCAAAACTGCAGATAGATACTATACTGTTCTCTTCTAATACGCGTGCATCTCCAATAGAAAACATTCTGTAAACCAGGCACATCAAGAGGTTAACAACAGCCGGGTGGTGGTGGCACACGCCTTTAATCCCAGCACTGGGGAGGCAGAGGCAGGCAGATCTTTGTGAGTTCGAGGCCAGCCTGGTCTACGGAGCAAGATCCAGGAAAGGCGCAAAGCTACACAGAGAAACCCTGTCTCGAAAAACAAAAACAAAAGAGGTTAACAATAACCTCTTGGTTCTAGTTACTCAGTAACTCGAACCAGAGCAGGCCTTGGTGGTGTGCACACCTGGAATCCCGTTACTCAGGAGGCAGAGGCAAGCTGATCTCTATGAGCCAGGCTAGTCTAAACAGTGAGTTCCTGTGGGATGATTCATCCCTAGCAGGCTTAAGGCCCAGCCAAGTAAAAAAGATACTTTCTGAGAGCCTGCCCACAAACAGGCTACAAAGTGAGAGCCTGTCTCAAAAAAAAAAAAAAAACAAGGAAAACAGAAGCAAGGGAGGGAGGGAGGGAGGAAGGGGTGTGATTAAAACAGACAAGCAGGTGGTGTGGACACCCCTCCTCTCTTCTGTGCTCTACTCACCATCCTGCTGTGGAGACCACAGACACAGGATCGTCCTGCTCAGCAGATAAGGAGCCAATAGTAGGAGCACTAGTGTGGGAGCAAGTATGTGAAACACCTCAGTGAGCACACTCAGGGTGCTGATAAATGAGTGACAGAGATCCTGCTCAGGAACCTACAGGGAGAATGAGCCTGAAGGCACAGCCTTGTCCCAGGCTGCGGACAGTTCAAGAGCACATAGGCAATACAGCAGGCAAACTTGCCCTAGCCTTTCAGAGCCCCTAGACAAAGCCTCAGGAAACCCTGGACAACATCAGGGCCTCTTAGCACAACCTTGGGCTGTGGAAAGTAAGGTCATATGCTCCCAGAGCACACACCGCCCATGCAGGACAAAGCCACTGGATCAGACCTCAAACTTGACCATGCTGCCTTACAGAAAAAGGAGGGGATTGGAGCTGTGTAGCCCTAGAGCTTCGAGAATCGGAGCCCACTGAGAGAGACATGTGTTAAGCATCCATGATCACAAGGCCCCAACCACTCGTGGGGGGCAGGCACTGCAGAAAAAGAGAGGAAGGGCAGCTGGTCTAGACACAAGAGTCCTGACTTTGGGGCTGGAGAGATGGCTCAGTGGTTAAGAGCACTGGCTGCTCTTTCAGAGGTCCTGAGTTCAATTCCCAGCAACCACATGTAATGAGATCTGGTGCCCTCTTCTGACCTGCAAGCATATATGTAGGTAGAACACTGTATACATAATAAATAAATCTTCAAAAAAAAAAAAAAAAAGAGTTCTGACTTTGCCTGACCACTTCCAGAGCATGCTGATGGTACTTCCCTCACTTGGACCACATGTCCTTAGCCAGTAGGAAGTCCTTATACATCACAACCCTTCCTTCCTATTCTGCCTTTCAAGCCCCAGCCCAAAACTTGGATTGCTTAGGCACCCACACCCCTGTCTCATTGTCTTATCTGTTAGTCTTTTCTTACCTAATCACTCAATCCATCCCTTACCCTCACCACCCCTGTGCTCATGGCTCCCCCAGGGCATAGCAAAGGACCTTCACGACCTCCTACCTTTTGGTTCCCTTCTGAGCCCTCCTAGATAGCACCTCACATCCTGCTGGCCACCCTCACCCACACCTCCTCACCTACACTTTGCTCACTGAGGCACACCAGCAGATGAGCCCTATATCACCCCATAAAGTAGGGTGCAAGTCCCTCACCTACAACCCATCCTTTTACAAAAGCTCTGTGCATGCCAGGAATACCATCTGTCCTTCTATACTATCTGTCCTTCTACACACTGTGAACAAACTCCTGCTCATCCCTCGACCCAGATGGAGCAGTCCCCTATTTTTCTTTTTTTTTTTTTTTTTTTTTTTTTAGATTTATTTATTTATTATGTATACAGTGTTCTGCCTACATGCATGCTTGCAGGCCAGAAGAGGGCACCAGATCTCATTACAGATCGTTGTGAGCCACCATGTGGTTGCTGGGAATTGAACTCAGGACCTCTGGAAGAACAGCCAGTGTTCTTAACCGCTGAGCCATCTCTCCAGCACCCTCTATTTCTTACCAGGGCACTCTATTGTATTCCTGAAGTTCAGCCTTTGCGATTATCTAATTATCATCCCTGTCTTGCAACTGCTCCTCGGGCTAAGGACCACATTTTTATTGATCTTTGTGTCTCCATTTCTGACTGCCAAGGCTGGCAGAAAGTAAATATTTGCTAAGTGAACAGAAGCCCTTGTTTCATCATCATTAAAATTTGAAGGCTAATGGTCATCTCCAAGGGGCTCAGTGGCTGAGCCACCCTGTGACCTCCTCCAGTCTGGCTTTGGAAATATAAGAAATTGCCAAAGCAGCCCCTGGAGGTTGTTTTGCAAGCAACCAGACAGCTAGCAGCCAACATGACTAACAGGCCCCTCTGGACACAGAAGCATGGCTTCTTGTAAGATTGCAAGACCTGGGATCACCAGCTACAGAGACACTATGCTTCAACACTATGCTTTACAAGAGTTGACAGAGGTGGAATGCCAAGCTAGAGGGAGAGGAGGGACTTCCCCAGGTGAGGCTTGTTTGTGCCTAGGTATGAAGTTAGAGGTGGAGGAGGACATGGGAGACAAGGTAGAGGGCTAGAAGTCCTGAGGCTCTGGCCCTGGCCTGAATCCCAGCGCCCCCCTTCCCTTGCAGACCCTGCTCCACTACTTGTCCCCTCCACTGGCTGGCCTCCGTGCAGCTCCCACAGAAGGACCTCCTGGGCCTATATGTCCATAAGGCCCTACATGTGCTGTGGCACGTGAATGCATGCCACACATATGCAAAACCAGTAAATCCCAATGTGATTTTTAACAGTGAGCTTGCCATATTATGGGAGCAAGGTGGAGGCGGGGCACCTGCAGGAGACAGCATTTTGCCCTTGCAGTGAGAACTCTCGCTCTTTCTCCGTGGGCTCTGGGGTGAAAAATGTTCTCACACTCTTTAGGGATTGTCAAGAATTCAACTCAATGTCATTCTCCAGGTGATGAGCACCATGAAGGGAGCCTGTCCTAGTACAGGGTGTCAAGGACTAAAAAAAAATGGCCAGGCCTGAGAGAATTCCTAGGGCCCATCACCAAGGTCTAGGAACCAAGCTCTGAAAGAAGATTTATCACTGGCCCCACCGAAGATAGGACAGCCAGGGTCTGGAGAAACCCACAGAGCCCAGGCTGTGAGGGCCAGCACCAGCCTTGACTAGATCAGCCCTTCTGGATCCTAGGCAAGAAACCCCACAAATGTGGACTTCACCAGGGGAGGACCACCCACCCCAGTGGACAAGGATAAAAGACAGTTTCTGGATCCTGGCCCCCACCATAAGATGGGTGAAGTGAATCCAGAAAAACACACTTCTTCCACCCTTTGTGGGAGCTAAGACAAAGGAGGGAAACTGAGGCACTCAAAAACTAATAAACATGGCTGGGCCCAACAAACACTGGCATCCATCTGTCACTCAAACCAGAATATGGCCACACAACCAGGTCCCAGTGCCCCGGTCAGCCTGCCTCGGCAGGTGGGGAGGGCGCATCTGGAAGCCAGGTCACCTTGGGGGTTAGTGTTGCCTGGAGAAGCAGCTGCCTCCTAGGAAAGAGTGACTAATGCTGGACAGAAACCAGAAGTGGGGGACATGCTCCCAGCTCTCTACACCCGAGAGGTATAGAGAGGCCCACATCCCAAAGCCCACTCAAAACTAGATCAGCCGAAATTAACCCAAAATCCGTCTGACATGAACAGGGGAACATGGCTCTCTCACCAAGGCTCTGCCTCCCAACCAGTGCCAGAGGCTCCATGTGGGCCACCTCAGTGAAGGAGAGGGCCCCTTCCCAGTTTCAACCTGCTTCAAACAGGGAAGCCTGACTCCTAAGAAAGGACTTTCCCTCAGGGTCACAGGCCTACTGGAGGCTAAAGAGACTCAACCTACCAGAACCAGAAGGAAATGGGAGCTGGGCTCCAGGGACAGCTCAGGTCACCTGTCCCTGCTGATGAACTCAGCTGCAGAACCCCCACAGGCTGGTAGAAAAGAGGCACATAGCAGTTCCGATGCACTGGAGACCTGGACACACTTCCGAGCAATGTCCTGTTGTTAGGGAATGATTTGCAGGGGGTCAACAGCACCCAGGTGCAAGCTACATTGTGACATCCAAACAAACAGCAAGAGCACAGGACAGTCAACTCCGCATTGATCACCCGACAGTAATGGGCCACTCTGTGGCATGTGCCATACACGTCAAAGGATAAAAGGGACAGGATCTTTCACCTCATACAGTGGGCCTCTGTGGTTGCACACCCTTCTCCCCCTTCCCGGCTGTCTCAGTGTCTTGGTACTGCCAGCAGATCCAGGAACAATTCCACAAGACAATTCCACAAGAGCCCTGTGCCTTGAAAAGGGGGAAGCAGGTATTGGGACATTTCCATCTAGGTCTATGCCCCAGGAGGAGTAGGCGCTACATTTAACATTAAGGAATCCCTTCCACCCCATTTGCTGCAGTGGGGTCTGCCTGGGTCTGAGGTGGGATCTGGTGTAGAGCAGAGCTCTACCTTCCTCCTGATCCCTACAGAGTTCACAGCAGCCTCCAGGACCAATCCAGGCCAGATTCCCTCACTGACAAGAATGGCCACCCCAGACTACCCGTGCAGAGTGCAAAGCAGATGTGAAGTACAGGGAGGAAGGTGCAGGTACATGGGCTGCTCTGGCATCAAGTCACTTGGACTTTTTCCTCTACTACACACTAACTATGAAATACAGATGTGTCACCTCTCACTTTCTGGAGGGACCTCTTGGGAGGCATATCCTAAAGCAAGAACCAGAAGACACTGATCCAAAGCTAGTCCTGGACAGTGGGGGTCGGTCATCCTATGATAGGCAGGAGGGAAGCACAAGAGAAGAGCAAAAATCAATCCTATCCAAGTGGGCGGGAGGGGTGGTGAGGACACAAAGAACCCATAGCTGGTTCTTTGGGGAAAGAAAGCAATAGACCAACGGCTAACCAAACTGACTAGGAAGCAAAGGAGACAAGTACAAGTTAACAGCTCCTGCCTGCCTTCACCTGCTATCAAGGACAAGGCCCACCCTGTCAGCCTCCTTCCACAATGGGCTGGCAGCCCTTGGAAGCATGAACCAATAAATAAACCCTTTCATCCCAGAAGGGATAGAGATAGCTGTGGGAGCAGTTACCAACATCAGTAATAAGAAGGATTTTCTCTTATTTATTTATTTTTTTTTAGTTTTTTGAAACAGGGTTTCTCTGTGTAGTTTTGGTGCCTGTCCTGGATCTCACTCTGTAGTCTAGGCTGGCCTTGAACTCACAGAGATCCACCTGGCTCTGCCTCCTGAGTGCTGGGATTAAAGGTGTTTGTTGCCGCCGCCACCACCCAGCTATTATGAAGAATCTTAAGTCCCATAAATTCAACAATGAAGATGAAATGCACCATTTCTTGAAAGACACAAAGTACCAAAATCCACTCAAGAAGAAATAATAGTACTTTGCCTATGAAAGAAAGTGAACTCATAGTTTAAACTATCAAAAGAAGGAAGAAAAATCTCCAGGTCCAGATGGTTTCACTGGATGAATTCTACCAAAGACTTATGGAAATAATACCAATTCTACAGGGTTGCTTCTAGAACATGCAAGAGGAGGGACTGTTTCCCATTTGCTCTGTCAGACCAGCAACAGATATCACATATGTATATGTTTGAGACAGGGTCTCGCTCTGGAGACCAGGCTGGTCTCAGACTCACAGAGATCCACCTGCCTCTGCCTCCCAAGTACTGAGGTTAAAAGCATGCGCCACCACCGCCCGGCTTGACCAACGATATCTTAATACTACACTAGATAAAGATACCACAAGGAAAACAAAAGCCACATTTCTCATTGGCACAGCTGTGCAATCTTGTACAAAATAATACCAAATCAACTCAGCAATTTACTCAAATGACAACCTGGCAAGACCAAAAGGCAGCCATCCCTGGAGCTCAAAGGTCTTCAGCACTCAGCCTCAGTGCCACTCATCATGCTAGGAGCCACACATGGGTCAGCAGAAGCAGAAGTAGCACCTGGTTACTAAGAGCACCAAAGAAAGCTCTCATCCTAGTCTACCTTAAATGGAAAAACAAACAAACAAACAAACAAACAAAAACCTAAAGACAAAATGTATGTCCTTAATAAGTTCATAAAATAAGCTATTTAAATTACGGCCTGATAGTCATTTAAAAGTAATTAAACTGAAAGGTGTCTTGGTTTGGCTTAGTTTGGTTTGGTTTTGAAAAGGGTCTCACTATGTAGCCCTGATTGTCCTAAAACTCAAAATTCTCCTGCCTCTCTTCCAAAGTACTGGAATTAGAGGTGTGCACCACGATGATCAGTTTGAAAAATAATTTAATCCTGGTATGGTGGTGCACTCCTTTAATCCTAGCTGCTAGTAGATACAGACAGGAGGATCTCTGTGAGTTCAAGGCCAGCCTGATCTAAATATATAACAAGTTCCAGGTCAGCCAGAGATATGTAGTAAGGTGCGGTCTTAAGAAAGAAAGAAAGAAGCCAGGCATTGGTGATGCACGCCTTTAATCCCAGCACTCAGGAGGCAGAGCCAGGCAGATCTCTGTGAGTTTGAGGCCAGCCTGGTCTACAGAGCAAGATCTAGGACAGGTTCCAAAATTACACAGAGAAACCCTGCCTTGAAAAACAGAAGGAAAGAAGGAAGGGAGGAAGGAAGGAAGGAAGGAAGGAAGGAAGGAAGGAAGGAAGGAAGGAAGAAAGAAAGAAAGAAAGAAAGAAAGAAAATTTATGACAATTTGGCAGCAAGCAGCCATCTTTCCCTGAATGGCACAGCTATAGTTTGGATCTGAGGTGACCCGCTGAGGCCCATGTGTTGAAGGCTTGTTCTCTAACTGATGGCACTGTGAGAAAACAAAAGCTTTGGGAGCCAGGGCTTAGTGGAAGGAAGGTAGGTCACTGGTGGAGAGACCATAAAGGAGATGCGGGGACCATGGACCCTTCCTCTCTTTTTTCTCCTGGGCACCATCAAGTGAACATGCTGTCACATGCCCCCACTATGATGTACCATGCCACCACCAGCCCAAAGGCAACGGAGAAAGTGACTGTGGACTGAAACATCTCAATCTGTGACCCAAACTAAACCTTTTATCTTTTTAAATTGATCCTCTTTGGTATTTGGTCACAGTGTTAGAAAAGCTGAGTAGCACAATCGTCAAGGCACACCACATCTGCCACCAAGAAGGCTTGGTCTCCAGCGGTGCACTTGGGCACAGCTACTGCAAACGGGGATGAGCAGCTGAAGGAAGCCATGCCCATCTACTCTCAGTTTCCTGCGCCCAGGAACTTGGACAGCTGAAGAGCATTGTCCACAGCTGTTCCTATACTCATCTGATAGATGAAAAAACAAAAAACTGAAGCACATTTTGTGACACCTAGGCTGAGTCGGTGACATTATCACCCATCTTCTCCCTTGAGCAGAAAAGTCCTCATGAAAAGGAAAATGGTGGATGGCCATGAAACAGGACCACCTGGACCATCATGCCTCAGGCTCTGGGTATCCCAGGGTGATCTTCTTACAACTGCCACACAGGGGACAGAAGTACCTTGGGCTGTGAGCTACGACAGGACCACTTCTTGCCCTAACCAATGACTTTTAAAACTAAACACCAAAACAAGACTACTGTAACAGCTGGGTGGACTAGTGGTGCCTGGCTAAGCGCCGGTTCCTCAACATCTGGAACGATCAGTCAGCACAGCAGCCACCAGCAACAAGAAGCTGTGAGTGCCTTAGCATCACGTGGTGAAATATTCTTATATACATGTAACACGAATCTTAAAAGGTCTTATTAATAAAAACAAACCCGGAGCCAGGTATTGGGGTGAGTGCTGAAAGACCAGAGAAACAGAACCAGCCACAGCTACCTCACCTTACCAACTTCTCAGCAGATCCTGTTTCCTCAAACTGGAAGCCTCTGTGTCCTCATCCAAATGGATCTCAGCTGAACTGCTGCTTAAAAGCCTAAAAGCTTAACTAGGCCTAGTTCCTGGTCCTCACGCCTTATATACCTTTCTGCTTCCTGCCATCAATTCCTGGGATTAAAGGCGTGTGTCACCATGCCTGGCTGTTTCCAGCGTGGCTTTGAATTTACAGAAATCCAGATGGATCTCTGCCTTTAGAATGGTAGGATTAAAGGCGTATATGCCACCATTTTCTGGCCTGTATATCTAGTGGCTGTTCTGTTCTCTGACCCCAGATAAGTTTATTAAGGTGCACAATATATTGGGGGACACCATGTCACCACATATACAGTTAATAATCAAATACAGACATCCCTCAGACACCCCATAGAAGATTGGTTCCTTGGGTTGGGGAACTAGCTCAGTGGTAGAGTGCTTGCCTAGCAAGCGCAAGGCCCTGGGTTTGATCCTCAGCTCAAAAAAACAAAAAATTAGTTCCAGCATCCCCTGCAGTCACCAACACCAGGGGCAGCTGAAGTCCTTCATGTTAAATGGCATAGTGTCTGCATAGAATGTGTGCGTACTTACATGCTCTAAATCACATCCCAACACAATAGAGACGCTGTATAGATAGTTACTGCTATATGTTTAGTGGATTATATCAAGAAAAAAATTCTATCATGGGTGCACACAATTTCTTTCAATCTGGATAAGGTAATGTGCAGATAAAGAAACTGCAGGTATGGAAGGAAATTGTATTTTGGGAAAATTCTTTGTTTGTTTTGTTTTTTGTTTTGTGTGTTTAGGATGGGGTGTGTGGAGGCCACGTGTTGACAATAAATGTCTTCCTCTATGATTTCTACCTTATCTTTGGAGACAGGCTCTCCCACTGGACCTGGAGCTCACCAACTTGGCTAGACTGGCTGGCCAGAGGGCCTTGGGGGCCTTCCTGTCTGCACTTCTCCAGAGCTGGGACTGTGGATGCTGTGGCTGCACCCAGCCTTTTATGTGGATGCCGAGGATCTGAACTCAGGTCCTCATGTGTGCACAGCAAGCCAGCACTCTACCAAATAAGCCATCTACTCAGCCCCTCTTTTATATTTCTCCTTAAATAATGTGGTTACTAAAATATATATATATATATATATTGCTTTTGTTTGTTGCAATGATGGGGATCAAACTCAGGGCCTTGAACATGTTAGGCAAGTGTTCTACCTTTGAGCCACACCCCAGCACAAAAGCCCAAATTATATATGGGATACATAACACTTCATTAGATGGCACTGAGTGCCTCAGCTCAGGTGTCCATAAGTGAAGGAAAAACCTGGACGTTTTCTTAGGCCAGGGACTATTTTACCCAGAGATTTTGACAGAGGAAGATTTCCTGCATAAGAGAAACCTTAATGCTGTATATATGTATGTATGTATGTATATATATGTGTATGTAGTGGTGGGAGTGAGAATGGCCCCTGAAGACTCATATGTTTGAATGCTTGTCCCATGGTTTGTGGAACTGTTCATGGAGGTGTGACCTTATTGGAGGAGGTATGTCACTGGGGGGTATGTCATGGGGGGAAGTGGAGAGGAAGGAGCTTTGAGGCTTCAAAAGCCCATGCCCTTCCCGGTTAATTCTCTCTGCCTTCTACTTGTGGATCAAGATGTGAGCTCTCAGCTACTGCTCCAGAGCCATGCCTGCCTGCCTGCTGCCACACTCCCCACCATGATGGTCATGGACTCTAAACCTCTGAAACTGCAAGCCCCCAATAAACTCTTCTGTAAATTACCCAGGTCATGGTGTCTTATCACATCAATAATAAAGTAACTAAGACAGTGATGTTATTGCTTTTATTTTATTAAGAAAAATCCCTTGGAGATAGGAAGCTGACCAGGCTGCAACACAATGTTAGTCAACAAGGGTCATCCTAACCTATCTTGGGAAACACCCTTGGCTCTCCAGCTGTATAAGGCTGGGAGCATGCAGGATAGGAAAACCCACTAGACCTGAGAGGGTTAGGAAGACAGGAAGACGTCACACCCAGGGAGCTATCCCAGCCAGGACAGACTTCTTGTCTCTTGGCTCCAGGCCTACAACACATGCCTTGTTTCCATCATCCTGGGGTAAGCCAAGAACCCTCGGTTAGTGCTAACAATCTACAATGTGTCACTCACCCCCTGCATTCTAGCCTGCCCCCTCACATCTTCCCCACTCCCAAGCTCAAGGTTACCCACCACTCCAGCCAGTATTATTGCTATGTGTGACGCACTAGGTTAGAAAGCATGACTCACTGGAGCTGAGGCTGGTGTAACACTTGTCTCACATGCCCAAGAAAAACACTAGTTGGAGAAAGGGGTTGAAGAGAGGATAGGAGATAGGGATGTGGGGGATGGGAGGCCCTGCCTTATTCAAAGGCTGGAGATGCACTTAGGACTTGCCAGTTACTTAGCTGGATGGAGAATATGCTTCAGTAACAAATATTCTAAAGGCGAAAACTATTCTCCAACATCCACTGCCCACCCATCCACCTCAACTGCCCTTCACACTCTTAACACCAGTGGGTAACGGTCTCCTGTTCCCTCCTGTGTGCCTGCTGTCCCTCCACAAGGAACTCCTACCCAGCGGCTTATCACTCAATGCTTATATTTCCATCCCTTCCCTGGCACACATGGCAAACTTTCACCTGCTATTCTAAAACACGGATCAGTTTCCTCTCTTTTCAAGAACTACTTCTATGCCTGTAGTCTTCTTTACATGAATGAAAGCTCAGTGGTAGCCAGCGACTGATTGTCCCAGAAACCGGACCTCAACAGTCCCTTTCTGAATATTGACCATATCTGTAAATAAATGAGTATGATCACACTGAGCCATGAAAAAGGAAACAAATGACGTGAATTGGAGATTTTACAGGCTCTGCGAAGCATGGCTGGTAAAAGGAGGCAACATACAGGAGAGGAGACTCGATAGAATCAGGAACCTGGGGAGATGCCCATGAGTTTGCAGAAGTTTGCAGGAGGTCAATCAAGTCCCAGGGTGGCCCAGGGCCCACTCCCATCCCGTCCCGACTGGACCAGGAGGCCACAAGTGTGAAGCCACACAGCAGGCACCCAAAAGCAGTAAGCCGCCTTCTCCCTACACGCACTCACACTCTGGACATCCCTACACAACTCCAGGAACTCACATGCAAAACCCCAGGCTCCCACCTTCCAAGAGACTTCCACGCACAATTTCCCAGCGGTATATAATCACAGACACAGAGGCTCCCCTATGCTACAACAGAGATGACAAGATTCGCGCCATGTTCCGACAATCACCACCACTGCCACCACAACCAATCGAGCGCTCCCCTCTCCTCCAGGCCCCGCCCATCGTTGCTTGGGAACAGGGTAACCCCGCCCACCAAGCGTTGAAGGCGTTGCCTGCCGGCACCGGCCTGGTCCCTCGCTTTCGGTTAAGCGGAGCTGCAGTGCGGAAGTGTACCTGCCTGAAGTCGATATTGCCGAGGCCTCCGCAGCAGTCGTGTCCCTCTGCCAAGCTGCTCATAAGTGCGGCTGCCGGACTCGTTATCTCCTTCCACCCCGTGAGCCCCCTCAGAGGGTGACACGTGGGGACCTCGCCCCGCCGCTTGGCTGGGGAGCCGGCCCCTTGGCATTTAAGGAAGCGCGGCCAGCCGGTAGACTTTCCTGGTGTCCCCCAACGACTCCTAGCCTTCTGGGAAATGTAGTTTCCGGACACTGCCTCGTGGGGCGCACTTCCAAGTCGCAAGAAGCGGAGGACTACAATTCCCAGGGCACTTTTAGAGAGAGGTTGCTGGTTACGGAGGGACTCGGGTAATGTCCCTCAGATTGAGGCTCTTACCCCGCTACTTTGGGCCCTATTGCTGCACCCCATCCCCCAGCTTAGCTAGTTTCCCCGAGATAGGATAAAAAGACACGGGCATTTATGGAAAGTAAAAGGATCCTCACTCCAGAGTATAGTTGTAAGACATTTGCCAGCTGAGGATCAAGGATTCCAGCACAGTTAACTCTTGCTGTGAAAGTTGCCTATGTACAGAAAGTGTTCCTCTTATATGGATATGGATATTTTCTTTTTTGGGGGGCGGGGGCGGAGTTCTTATATGGATATGGATATTTTCTTTTGGGGGGGGAGTTGTTTTGTTTCGTTTTTGAGATAGGGTTTCTCTGTGTAGCTTTGGAGCCTATTCTGGAACTAGCTTTGTAGACTAGGCTGGCTTCGAACTCACAGAGATCTGCCTGGCTCTGCCTCCCGAGTGCTGGGATTAAAGGCGTGCACCACCACCGCCCTGCTGGATATTTTCAAATAAAAATGTTAAAATAACAATTCACTGAGTTTTAAAGCCTGAGAGTCTATGGCCTTTCTCCTTTTCCAGTTACAAACCTACAATTGTCTAGGAGTCTCACAAACCCTATTTACAGCAAAAGATATTTCTTGACCCCTTTATGCAACCCACTGTTTGTTTTTCTAGACTACCATCCTAACCAAGGCACATCTGGAGCCACCCTATGATGTCATATGTCGAGGAGTGTGGTTATCAACCCTCTAAGATGTAACTTGAGAGTCACCAGAATGGCATATTTGGGCTACAAACACTTAAGTGTGGCTCTCCTCTGAGAAGCCCATACCCACATTTTTCAGTGTCTTTCTTCTGAGCACTTCCTCTTTTTAATCTCCCATGCTTATATCCATTCTAAACTTTCTTCCCAATAAACTCTGCTTTAAACTGGCTTCTCCTGAAATTCTTTTCCACCATAAAGTAAAGGAAGCTTTACCTGAGAGAAGGTCCCTAAAGGATAGGAAGCTGGGTCCTTCGGTAGATAGGACTAGAGACTGCAAACAGTGAACCAGAATTATAGGCAACTTTGTATACACCCCTCTACCATCTTGCTTTTAAGCCCAGGCCAGTGTCCCTCAGCACAATCCAGAGGTAGAGCCAGGTCAACTACAGCTCCTCTGGGTTCCCCCAAAGTCCCAAGAGCCTTTGATTCAACCAGAGACCCCTGCCCCACTCATTCCTGCATTGATTTCCTTATTCATTCATAAGTGTTTGCTGAACATGCCTCATGCTGGTGGTGCTATGGACATTAACACAAGATCCCTGACCTCTGCTTCCAGAGATTTAAAAAAAAAGGGGGGGGGTAATAACTTGAGTAAGCAGTATGGTGGGAAAGACTGCAGGCTAGTTGAGATAGTATGGAAGGGCACAGCTTTAGAATACTAAGAGGAAGTGCCAAGTATGGCAAGTGCCAGCACAGGGCAAACCAGGAGGCAGGACAACATTGGGAGAGCCTGTGAATGGGAAGTACAGGTGAGCTCTACATAGTGATACAATGTGGGGAGCAGGTGGAAGTTTAGGTGACTGGGTGCAGGACAATCGCTTTTTGTAGCTAGTGAGATCTATGGAGAAATAGAATCCAAAATTCTAAGATTTGCTCAGGCACTCAACCAGCCCAAGGTGGCCAGGCAGGACATCATCCACCTCAGCTGATTCCTAATTCTTTGTGGACCACTTCTCTGCACTTCGTCCCCACCCACACACACACACCCCTGCACCAAGAATCAAGCCTATCCTGAACAGGTGTCTGGCTCAGTTCTGTGGGACCACCTCACAGATGGTCCCAGGCTTCACAAAATGCCTAGGATGGGACAAGCAGACCAAGGAGCCAGGAGGGCCATTGGCTTTAAAGGACACACACTAGCTCTGAGACCAAGCCCAGCTTTCCCCTGCTTTGGAGTAAAGGGAATACACAGTGGTAAGACTCGTGAAGGAGCTGATCCATGGGAACTAGCACTGGCCACTGCTGGACTGGACACAAAGAGCTGGTCTCTGAATGACCACTGCTGTGCTGCTCACGATGATCAGGGGCCTGGCCCTGCTCGGTGTCACCAGCCCTGCTTGTCAGGAGACAGCATCTATCTAGAGGTCACCCACATCTACCAGACATGTTTTCCAAGGGAGGTCCAGGCTTCTCAGCTACTGGATACCTTTGGCTATTTTATTGAACTGTGACTGTGAATTTCTATGTGTTTGCTTTTTTCAGGAGACAGAGAAGGGTAAAGGTTAAAGCTCACATCAGAACTGATGCAATGTAGTCTGTCACCCTACTCAAATCACCCCACCAGAGTGGTTGTTCTATGGTGTCATGGGGCCAAACTTGCCATTTGAAATGCAACTGGGGTTCAAGTCACAAGCCAAAGAATGTTTTGGTTTTGGTTTTTGGGGGGTTTTGTTTGTTTTTTGTTTTTGTTTGTTTGTTTGTTTTTTGGGTTTTTTTTGTTTGTTTTTTCTTTTTTTTTTTTAAGACAGGGTTTCTCTGTGTAGCTTTGTGTCTTTCCTGGAACTCACTCTGTAGCCCAGGCTGGCCTTGAACTCACAGAGTTCCGCCTGGCTCTGCCTCCGGAGTGCTGGAATTAAAGGTGTGTGCCACCACCGCCCAGCTCAAAGGATGATGTTTTGAGGCAGAAGCTTTTGCCTGGGCTCTTTGGAAACCTCTACATCTGAGCTTGAAGAGAAGACATCCAGGCAGTCTCTCACTGGGGATTTTCTTTAATGACTCTGTTTACATGCCCCCAAATGATGGGGATCTCACCACTTGACAGAGCCTGCTCCTCTGTGGGAGTGTCCATGCTTGATGCCTGCTTACTCCACTCTCCATTTCTAAAGTTGTAATACATGAACCTCTTTTTTTAATCCTTAGAGCTCTCTCTCTCTCTCTCTCCCCCCCCCCCCCCTCTGCTGTTCCAGATGGTCCTTTTGGGCCAGAGGTTTGCCTCCATGCTGCCTTCCCTCTATGTTGAATCTGGATGTAGTAGCTCCTGGAGATTGGTACAGCCTAATCCTTTCCCAGCTCACAGTCTATTTTCTATTCATAAAGGAAGCGTCCTGTCTTGAGTACACTTGTTCTCCGTGAACAGGCTGGGGGAGAGGGGTGCGGGCAGAATTAGGTGCGGTGGGGAGATCTTTCCAGAGCAGAGATCATTTTGAGATGCAAGCTCTGCGGAGTTCCCACATGTTCCCTTCCGCACTAGGCAAGTAGCCCTTTCCCCAAGTGGCCTACGTGGTGGCGAAAGGGCACATGAATTAATACATCTGAACCAGTTCCCCATGATATCAGCCAGCTGAGGACCCCGTCATGGCCTCCAGTGTTGGTGGGCCTTCTCTGCACCGCAGCCTCCAAAGTACACTAACCCTTGCTTCCTGTTGGCCTCCCTGCAGCTCCTCCACATAATGTGATCATTTGAATAAGAATGGCCCTCTAGGCTCAGGTTAGTCATCAGGGAGTGGCACTATTTGAAAAGGCTTAGGAGGTGTGACCTTGTTTGAGAAAATGTGTCACTGGGGGTTGACTTTGAAGTCTCAAAAGCCCATGCCAGGCCCAGTGTCTCTCTTTGCCTGCCTGCAGATCAGGATTTGCCCTCTACTTTTCCAGCACCATCTGCACCACGGCTGCTGCCTTGCTTCCCGCCACAGTGATAATAGACTAAATTTCCGACACTGTAAGCAAGCTCCCAATTCAACGCTTTCTTTTGTTAAGAGTTGCCTTGGTCGTGGCCCCTCTTCACATCAACAGAACAGTGACTGAGACATGTATCTTTACCATGTGTTCCCACCAGCGGTTTCATATGTGCTGTTGCCTCAGCATGGATGTTCTTCCCCAGGTTTCTCACAGATCCTTCCTTCACGCACTCCAGACTGCACTTGGATGTCACCCTGCTGTGAATGCCAACCCATCAAGGTACTCCTTCCCCTTGGCCAACCTGATTTCTCCCCACAGCCCTGTCACAGTCTAGCAACTCTATCTCACTTGCCCCTTTATTCTGGGCACCAGGATGTGCACCGCACCAGGGCAGTGGTTTTCTGTTTTCCCTGGGTACCTCAAACTATGCCTGACACAAAGCAGGCACTCAGTAAGCAACGCTGGATGAACAGTTCTGCTACTCTAAGCTGAGGGCCTTGGGCAAGGCAGCTTTCTGAGCCATACAGGCCCTGTCTGTGGAATGGGAAATCACACTACTTACCATCCAAGCTGAAAACTAAAGTTACCTCTTGCCATTGGCCTCTCTGCCCCACCACTTACTGGCTGTGAAGCCTGGGGGAAGTGGCCTGCTCTCTCTGACTCTCAAACTCCTAACCATGGAAATCTAATCTGTGTTCTTGCGGGATTGCAAACCCTAGAGTCAGCACTTCAAGAGCCTCTGGCTTCTTGGAAGCCACCCAGCAGCCCTGTGGAGGCAGAGGCTGTATTCTGTCCTGGGGAAATGGACCCCACAGTCACTGAGTAAGGGTCAGCCTTAAAACCCACCGTTCAAAGAGCCAAGGTGGAGACTGTTCTTCACCCAACACTAAAACCCACCTCCCTGGGACCAGATGTGATCCCCAGAAGTCCAAGCGCTCACTTGGTGGGTGCTTAAAACCCTTCTTGGTCCTGCCCCTTCTCTGTGGCTGTTCATCTCTCTTGCAAGCTCAGGGTCTCATCCCAGCACAGTCTGAGAAGATGGACACTCCTTCAAGCCGGACTCACTCTGACCTCACTGGCCTCTTTGTCCATTCCTGCCAGTCTCGGGGCCCTGGTACCTCTAGTTTCCTCTGCCAGCCACACTCTTCCCTTCTCAGAGAACAAGAACTCCACTTCAGCTACCCTTGAATCTTGTACCTACATGTACCTGGTGCCTACTTAGAACTCATCAACTATTTGCTGAATGAATGGGGTCAAGGCTTTGTTTTGGTTAAGTGAAATTATTCTTCAAAACTGAAGGCCCAAAGCAGGCATGGTGACAAACTCCTATCTACTCTAACCCAGTAGGGAAGCTGAAGCAAGAGGAGGACCCCTTGAGCCCATGAGTTCAATGCTAGCCCAGGCAACATAGCAAGACTTCCTTTTTTAGTGTTTTTATATTGTATGTTTGTAAGTATTTTGCCTGTATATATGCACATATACCACTTGGGTGCCTGGTGCCCACAGAGGTCATAAGAGTGCATCAGATCCCCTGCAACTGGAGTTGTGAGCCACCCTGTGGGTGCTGCGAACCAAACCTGGGTGCTGTGGCTATCGCTCTGTATAAATAAAACACTGATTGGCCAGGAGCCAGGCAGGAAGTATAGGTGGGACAAGTAGAGAAGAGAATTCTGGGAAGGAGAAAGCAGAGGCAGAGAGAGCTGCCAGTGGCTGCCAGGACAAGGAAGATGCAAGGTACCAGTAAGCCATGAGCTACGTGGGCAAAGTATAGATTAATAGAAATGGGCTAAATATAAGCGTAAGAGCTAGACAATGGTAGGCCTGAGCTAATGGCCAAGCAGTTTAAATAATATAAGTGTCTGTGTGTTTATTTTATAATTGGGCTGTCAGACTAACAGGGCTTGGCGGGGGCTGGAGAGAAGGTCTCCAGCTTCACCTGGGTCCTCTGAAAGAGCAGCAAGTGCTGTTAACCCTGGGCCATCTCTCCAGCCCTGTGGTGGTTTGAGAGAAAATGGCCCCTAAAGGGAGTGGCACTATTGGGAGGTGTGGCTGTAAGTATGACCACGTTGAAGGAGATGTGCCACTGTGGACGTGGGCTTTGAGGTCTTTCGCTTAAGTTTCGCTCAGTGTCACAGTCTCCTTCCTGCTATCTGCAAGATGTAGGACTCTCAAGCACCACATCTGCCAGCACGTATGGACTGAACCTCTGAAACTGTAAGTGAGGACCTGAATTAAATGTTTTCTTTATAAGAGTTGCCAGGCTGGAGAGATGGCTCAGAGGTTAAGAGCACTGCTTGTTCTTCCAAAGGTCCTGAGTTCAATTCCCAACAACCACATGGTGGCTCACAACCATCTGTAATGAGATCTGGTGCCCTCTTCTGGCCTGTAGGGATATGTGCAGACAGAACACTGTATACATAATAAATAAATCTTTTAAAAAATATTTTTAAAAAAAGAGTTGCTGTGGTCATGGTAACTTCACAGCAACAGAACCCTAACTGAGACAAGCCCCAAGGCTCCATCTTTTAAAAAGGAAAAGGAAAATGAGGCAAAGTAAATACGTTTTCAGAGAAACAGAAGCTGGGAGCAGATCCAGCCAGAAGAGCAACTGCAGGGGACTTCTTCCAGCAGCTGAAGACTGCCCCACAGAAGTTGGCACATAAGACACAGAGAAGTGGGGACAAGTGGCCCATGTCAACAGACGGGAAGGAGTGGTGGACGCTTAGCAGCCATGGCTCTATCTTGTAGACTTGAAAATGTTTGTCTTGATAACTGAGAGCAAATGCAGGAAAAATCAAGCAGGCTGCAGACTCAAGCCGCATGCTGCTGCGAGTCCACAAGTCCCACCCCCACCAGGTCTGCTTTTCCGGTTCTCAGGAAGCTTCAGCCCAAACGGACCGGACCGTGTGTAAGCATGAGACTGACTTCACATATGCAAAGGATTTTGGTCTCATGCCATGACTCATGGCATGACTCACCCTCATACACAGAGGAACTACAGAGGGCACTACAATGCTTTCCTAGGTGTCTTTGTTCTGTACCGTTCCATGTGTGTGTAGCCGGTTCTGTGTGTTTGGGGGGTGTCGTTCGGTACACAGCGCTGGGGGTCAAACCCAGGGTTTCTGCTTGGCAAGAGCTCTATCATAGAACTACACCACAGACTTAAGCATTTTTTTTTATTTTTTGTAGAAAACTCATACCTTAATAATTTCCTATCTCAAAAATTTTCAAGCCACAATAAACACTCAAGAATTATGCAGTGGGCTCCCAGCACCTCTCCCCTGGATTTGCCTCTGCATTTCTTGGCATATGTTTCATCTGCTTCTGATTTTATGTTCTGCTTGCTTGTGAACTGTTTGAGGGGTAGGGGTAGATTTCACTGGGACTTAATGAACAGTCACTGCGTCGATTCACAGCACAATGCTCAGGATTACAGATAGCCAGCATGGTCGGCTGACTTACAGCCCAGCCAGGATCCACAATGAGACAGCCCTGCTAATATGCAGTTCTAAGATCCACAGTACAGGCCACACACAGCCAGCTTTGGTCTGTCTTTTTCCATTAGAAATATACTGGGGAGCTGGGCACAGTGGCACACACGTTTAATCTCAGCACCCAGAACACAGAGACAGGCAGATCTCTGTTAGAGGCCAGCCAGGGTTACATGGTGAGACCTTGTTTTGAGTTGGGGCAGGGAAGAAAGAGAAAAAGAAGAAAAGAAATATCTAGGGGTGGAGAGGGAAATGAGAAGGATCAGAGGATACAGGCACTTGCCGCCAAGTCTGAGGACATCAGTGTAATCCCCAGGATCCAGAGTGGAAAGAGAGAACCAGATCCCAAAAGTTGTTCCCTGACCTCCACGTGTACACTGTGGCATATGTGCGCGCACGCGCGTGTGCGTGCACACCCACACCCCCACACCCACCCACACACAATTAATTAACCAAATTTAAAAAGAGAGAGAGAGACATCAAAGACAAGTGTGGTGGCATATCTGTAATCCAGCACTTGGAAGGCTTGAAGCAGGAGGACCACACGCTCCAGGCCAACTTCCCCTAAAGAATGAGACCCTGCTTCAACAATAATATTTTAGAAGCTGAAGATTGACATCGGCAGCTTGGGAGAGCCCAAGCCAGGGGTTTCTGAGCTTTGTCACAACTCACCGAGTGCTCGGCCTCTTTAATCAGGAATGTCCCCACAGGTGTATTGTCACAGACTAGGAATGTGCCCTTTCTCTTCTGTAGTTTGTTTTGTTGTGTTTGGGTTGGTTGGGTTTTGTTTGTTTGGATAGCATTTTGTTTGTTTTCTTTTATTTTGAGACGTGGGTGGGGGTTGGGGGGGTCCCACTCTCTAACCCTGGCTAGCATAGAATTCCCTAGGTGGCCTTGAATTCTTGGAAGTCCTCCTGCCTCAGCAACCTGAGTGCTGGGATGAGGGGCATGTACGCCCTCCTGTGCTGTTCCTCTTGGTTCTTAGACACGGTGACTGGCGGCAGCCAACACCAGCCCTCCCAGGCCCACATGGTGGGCACACATTACCGCTGGCACAAGGTGCTAGCAGGAGAAAGGGGATCACATGCCCTGTGCCCTGGGGCTGAAGAGACATCTCTGCAACTGCCCACTAGAATCAGGCTGCTGGGCTCATGAGTGACTACAGATCCAACCCAGATGCAACCTGAAAGGCTCAGCCGCTCTTAACCAACCCGCCCCAGTTCCCACCCCAGATCCCCTGGGCCCTACCCTTTGCCTGTGAGTTAAGTGCCTAGAAGAGTCTGGTCTGTTCAAGGCTGAGTATGTAGCTGCCCTGAATTCAATCCCCAACACGGAGGTGGACAGGATGTGGTAGGGTTCAGGGTACATGGCATAAGGCAGGGCAACTTTTATGGTTTGGGTACCCTTGGCTCTCACCCATGAAATAGTCCTTCCCCCCCCCCCCCACCCCACCCACCCCCGGAGCTGAGAACTGAACCCAGGGCCTTGTACTTGCTAGGCAAGCACTCTATCACTGAGCTAAATCCCCAACCCTGAAATAAGTCTTTAAATGCACTTCTAGCTGCTGTCTCTGAGGACAGTAGAACCCCCAGCTGAAGACAGCTGGTGTAAACCGAAGCTCCCAGAAAAAAAGCCACAACTATGTTAAAGGTTCTACAAGGCTGATTACAACTCTGTGGTGTGAAGAGTTGGAATGTTGCAAATCCACAACCAAGTTATCTTGAACTATCTTTAGTCTCCTTAATAGCCATTTGTCACCTACTCTTATCTAGCCTAACACCCTTGTGACTATCCCGGGAAGCCTTTTGGAATGCATTGTTAACAGCCCGCCGCTTCCACCCACCCGCCTGAAGCGAAGAATGCATCAGATAGCATCTGAGATCTACAGCAGTGTGAACAAGAATTCCTAGGGAGAAGCTGTGTCTGCAAAGAGTGTCCACCGATTAGACCTGCAGAGTTGGAATGTTGCAGGTCCAGAGCCTAACTACAGTTTATCTGGGCCATCTTCAGTCCCTTGCCTATCTTTGTGTCAGAACTAACATCCTGTCACCAGCAGGTAAGAACCTTTTGGGACTATATTAACAAAACCCTAGTTTTCCCCCAGCCAAAGGGCCGAGAATGCTCTCAGCAACTAAAGGCTATAGCAGAGTTCTCTTCATGTGGTCATAACCCCCTACCTGGTGTGTCCACCAATGTGAGTCCTGATTTGTGGATTTCGTTGTTCTGTTACCATAAGAAGTTCCGAGCCTGGCCCCTCATTGGAGCCTGGCCTTGGGGAGAGCAGAAGCTGTGTTCCAGGCCACGGTCACTCTTATTTGCCTCCAGAGTAAATGAGCTCTCACCTGTCTTGTGGTGAGGACTGTGGTTTTGTGTCAGGAGCAGAGACCTTCCTGCTTCCCTGTAACCCGCTTGCCTGAGCTTCCCACCAACAGAGTTGAAAAGCACCTTGATTTTTTTTTTTTTAACTTTCTTTTGTTCCTGCAACTATAAAGACTCCATGAAACTGTTTCCAGAAGGGGACATTTATTTGGGGTAAACCAAATCCACATTCCCCAGCCATGGCCACAGACATTTAGCTCCAGAATAAACAGTCTCTTGTTCCCTCTGAGGCAGGAGCCAGGCTTGCATGGATACTAGATAGTCACTAGTAACCACCGTACCCTGTGCACTCCATGCACCGGCCTCCCACCATGCTGTTGATGCCCCTCTGGGCCTTTCAGGAATCCAGGTTACCAATCAGAAAATGAAGCTCAGAGGTCTAAGCGACATCCCCCAAACCAGGAAGGATTGGAAGTAAGGCTCAAGTCCTGGGTCCTGAGCCCTCGCTCCCCATGAACCTCTGTGTACTTAGGGACGCCTAGCCTGGGCTTCTAAGTGAAGGCTGAACTAAAGAAGAGAGCTCATCTCATGAGAGATGGGATTCTTGTCCAGCAAACTTCTTGCCCAATCATTGCCCTCTCCAACCCGAGCATACTGACGTTCACTGCAGGCACTGGGCCTGACCATGTGGCTTGCCTCTTCAACTGTATACAAAAACTGTGTCCAATTAATTATGTAGACCTAGGAGTGGATTGGATAGGTTGAAGGGATGAAGTCTGCCACATGAGGGGCTTTTTCTTTTTTCTTTCTTTCTTTCTTTCTTTTTTTTTTTTTTTTTTTTTTTTTTTGAGACAGTATCTCACTATGTAGACTAGGCTGGCCTCGAACTCACAGAGATCCGCCTGCCTCTGCCACCCCAGTGCTGAGACTAAAGGTGTGTGCTGCCATGTCTGGCTCACATGCAGGATTTTTAGGGGCATGTGTTTTTGTTTCTGAGTCAAGGAAACTCCTTGCTGCGTTCCCTTCCAGGTACATCTCCACCTGGCTTATCATCTCAAACACAGGACTGCTTAAGGGTTCTGATGTGGTGGCTGCCTGTGTCACCACAAGCCAGTTCCCCAGCACAGGTATCTTCTGCCTTTAATTTAATTTAATATTTATTTGGTTGGTTGGTTGTTTATTTATTCAGTCCTGGGGATGCACCTGGTGCCAGCCCTATATGATAAGTCCCGCCCACCTGTACCTTCTGGCTCTTGGCTCCGCCTCCTGCCCTTCCCAGTGCAAGGTGGCCTTCCTCCTGGATAATGTCACGGAGAGTCTTCCTGTGCCATCAGCCACCCTTTTGTCTTTGTAGAAGAGTCTGGTGTCTTGATGATTTGTAACTGAGTGACCTGCCTCTTGATGATTAGGTTCTAAGAGGTGGGGTAACCTACCTCTCACTCATATAAAATTGGGCGTGAGATCTCACAGCTTCTCAAGGCATCTCCAGTTACTGAGGAGAACCTGGCTGTGTTTTCTACCTACAGTCTTGCCTGCCCCCCATCTGCAGGGGGTTGAGAATCCCCACACACATGCGCAAAGTGGCTTCCAGGAAACTCCAGTGCCTACACTTTACCCAATCACTACAGCCATTATATAGGGTGGGCACAGCAATGTCCTGTACTCTCCAGCCACCCCTAACTTCCCATGTCCAACTTAGATTTCTTCTTTATCCTGAAGGCTCCACCCCACTGCTGCCTCCTCCTAGAAGCCTTCCTCCCCTTCCCCAATCTTGAGTCACCCCATCTCCATCCGTGTGAGAGTTAGGGGTCTATAAGCCTACCAGGAAAGCAAGGTCAACTCTTTTCAAAGAGACTGCTTCTTGCTCGCAGTGCCTGCTTCTCATTCCTTGAGTTTACCTTGCAACTGTTGAAACTGCCAATGGCCTGAAGAAAAAGCCCACTGGCAAGTCAAAGATCCCGCCCAAGAAAGGATACGTGGGCAGGATCAAACAGGGGAAGGCGAAGGAATTAGCAAAGGGAAGGCTGGGAACCCTCTAAAGCATGCAACCCTGAGCAGCCCAGGCAGACTCCTGGCTCTGAGCCCCTCCCATCCTGCCGAGGAGCTGTTTGCTTGAATTAGTTGGCTCTTTTCACTTTCCTAACTCTTCAGGTCTGTCTCTTCCTTCTCTGTTGTATGAGCCTTCAAACTCTCAAACCCCGTCACTTTCTCTTCCTCTGCTTTAGTCTTCTTTCCCAAATGCACAGTTCTTCTTCTTTTGTCCCACAGAATGAACTCAGTAGCAACACCCCTAGAAGACCACCCCTCACCCCAAGACCGCTCTAACGTCTCCAGGTCCCATCTTCTCAGGCTGCTGTCTGGAGTCCTCCATGGTTGGGTTGTTTTGTTTGGAAACAGAATCTTTCCACCAGGCTGGCCTTGAACTCTCAAGTTGGTTTGTCTTTCTTTCTCTTGCCTCTGCCTCCCAAGTGCTGGGATCATAGGCATGCACAACCACCCAGGTAGGCTTCAAATTCCTGGTCTTCCTGCCTTGGCCTCTGAGAGCTGGGATTCTAGTCATGTTACCAGGCATGTGCTCCATCACCTGTTGGTTCATTTGCTCATTCAGTTTTCTGAGACTGTGTTGCGAATGGGACACAATGCAACAAAAAACCAGGAATTAAGTAGCTGGGCATAGTGTTGTATGCTTTTAATCCCATTAATCCCAGCACTCAGGAGGCAGGGGCAGGTGGATCTCTGTGAGTTCAAGGCCAGCCTGGTCTACAAAGTGAAGTCCAGGACAGCCAAGGCTTTGCAGAGAGACTCTGTCTCGAGAAAAAAAAAAAAAAAAAAAAGGACAGGCATTGAAAGAAAGCAAGCCACAGCAGGGTGACCATCAGCAGGAAGACAGGAGAATGGGAAAATGGGACCAGAAAGGAGACTGAAAACAATGTGAAGTGGACTTGTGGAGCCAGGGGCCCCAGAGGACCACCCAGTCATATAGAAACACTTCTGAGGGGCTGGAGAGATGGCTCAGTGGTTAAGAGCACAGGCTGCTCTTCCAGAGGTCCTGAGTTCAATTCCCAGCAACTACATGGTGGCTCACAACCATCTGTAATGGTATCTGATGTCTTCTTCTGGCATACAGGCCTACATGCAGATAGAGCACTCATACACAAAATAAATAGACATAAACCAAAACAAAAATGGAAAAGAAAAAAAAAAACACTTCTGATTCCCACAATGCATAGTGTAATTGCCTGCCTTGGGGACTGGGTACACCCACCAGAAACCATTTCCACAGCCCTATGTGACAAAGTCCTCTGTACCTCAGCCATCAGGAGGACTTCTTGTCCTCTAAAAAGCTCCAGAAGTAGACGTGGCCTGTCTATCCACCCTGAAGCCCCCAGCCCTGCAGAGACCTCCTTCTGTACTGATCTGACTGCATCCAGAATGATACGGCGCCCAGTGATACGGCTGGCCATGTTTGATTTTTGTCAAAGGGGTAAGGGTTCACTTCCAACCCTCCCACTCTAGAGCTCCTGCACCTGCCAGCCACAGAGTTCACAGAACCCAGTACCCCCACCCCAGAGAGGCTGGGCCGTTGCCTGGAAACATTCTCAGTTTTCGGCACTGTGGGGCCTGCTGTGGCCATCTAGTGGCTAGTGGCCAAGGAAGTACTAGAGGCCTGCATATGCAGGGCCACTTCCACAAAGCTGGGAGCTGCAGGACTGTAGAAGCCTGCTTATCCCAGAAGGACACACTGCAGGGGGTGCTTCTCCACATAGTGGCATCCAGGGTACTGAGGACGTCTGGGGACACAAACGTTAGCAAGGCCCAGATATGCTGGAAGGAGTCTTGGGCATGGTCTTGGGCTGATGAAGAAGGATGCCTAAGTCTGTTCTCACCCCCAGCAGGGGAAGAGGACTGTGTGGCCTTCATAAGAGGAAGGTTTGCCTTGATAGGTTGGGAGATGGCAGAACCTCCCATAATGCCTTCTGCTTCAGAGGGATCACGTGGTACATACAACCTCTGTGTTTGCTCTTCTTCCCCGGGGGCACAGGAGACTCCATTTCTCAGCACTCTACTACAGTTAGATGTGTAAAAAGGTCTAGCTGATGGGAATGTGAGAGAAAGTGATACCACCACATCTGACCTGGCCCAGAACCCCCTGCTGGCACTACCATTGCTCTCTCATTCCCTGTCTCTCAGCTGAGAGAATCATAATGGTTTGGTTATAAAATGTATCTCACATTGTATCAAAGCCTAGGGCTCAGTTGGTGATGCTACAGTAGGAGACGCTAGAGTCTTTAGGAGGGAAGGCTTATCTACAGGAGGTGGGTCACTGGAGACAGGTTCTTAAGAGTACCTCCGTCTCGGCTCCCTGTCTACCACGTGTGAGAACGCATCTGTTGCAGACCCCTACGCCCATGATGTTCTGCCTAAAAGCACGATGCCAAGTGACTGCATGGAACTCTCTGAAACTCGAGCTGAAATAGATTCTTCTTCCTCAAACTAGCTCACGTCAGGTACCTTGCCGTGGTTATGAGATGAAGACCCAGAGAAGGTAGAGACCCAGGATCTAGAGTCCAGATCCTCAAATGCCTGTGCCAAGTAACTTCCCCGCTGCCCAACCCTGCCAACAATGATGGGCTGTTGTGAGTCCCAGAAGGGCCTGGCTGTGTGGTTCTCCAAGACTCAGATTTTCTTGTCACAGCGACTGGCTTTCTGGAGGAAGCACTTGTCTGGGTCAGCAGAGATGGCAAAGGCAGAGGACAGCAGCCCCACTCAGTCTGAGTTTCAGAGCTGACCACCCCCTGTAAAAGGAAGGGCTGGGCCTGGCCCCCTGCATTTCTCCATGGTCCAGCAGTGGACCCAGAACACAGAAGTCCAGAGGAGCTGTTCATGGCTGTATCTGAGCCTGCAGTGTCTCCTCACTGATCAACCTGTCCCAGCTTTTGTGCATTAGAAACACATCCACCAGCCAGGCAGTGGTGGCGCACACCTTTATTCCTTTATTCGGGAGGCAGAGGCAGCAGGTAAATTTCTTGAGTTCAAGGCCAGTCTAGTCTACAAAGCAAATTTTGGGACAGCCAAGCTGTCCCAGAGAAACCCTATCTTGGAAAAAGAAAGGAAGGAAGGGAGGGAGGGAGGGGGGAGGGAGGGGGGGGGAGGGAGGGAGGGAGGGAGGAAGGGAGGAGAGAGAGAGAGAGAGAGAGAGAGAGAGAGAGAGAGAGAGAGAGAGAGAGATTCACTTACCTTTCCTTCCCAGAGCCGGCAAGCCTGGCTCCCTAGGACCTGTCTCTGTGAGGACAAAAGTGGCAGAGAGTGAAGTCTCTACCTTGGGGCTTTTTCTTAGGAAGTCTTCAGGGAGCCACCACCCTTTGCCAGACTGCCTTTACCAGTGGGCTCTACCCAGCCATTCTGGTGTAGCTGGACTCTGTCCCCAGGAAGGGAAGGGAGACCTGGAATCACCCTTCCAGAAGACCCTGGTCACTGGTTTCTGCAAAATAGACATAGTGTTCCTGGTTACTCCCATCTGAGAAATTGGCAGGTCCTCCACGCAGTCCAGCTGGAACTCAGAATTCCAAGGAAACGGAAGTAAAAATAAATGAAGGAAGAATCCGTGCTCAGGAAGTCACACTGGGTCCAGTGTGAGAAAGCAAGAGGAGAGTCGAAGGGTCTGGGAACAAGACAATGGTGCCCTTGTGTGCTGAGTATCTGGTGAGCCAGGCCCTCAGGGGAGCCCATCCTAGAATCCTCTCATGGGGTGAACACAACCACCTCCATCCTCCCCTCCCACGCTCTCAGGGCAGTTCCCAGGCTGTGTGCAGAACAAAGCTGTGCAGCCAGACCACAGGTATTCCCGGTGTGGCCCTTCCCTAGCCGTCTCTGCTTAATCTCCCATCTCTCAGATTCCTCCTCAGTCACCTCCTACGCTCATTGGGAACACTCCAGGGAAAACACAGACAGTGCAGGTACTATAAACAGAGGAGTGAAGCCACAGCAACCCATGCCTCTGCTGAGGGAAAGTGGGGTCCCTACCGGCAGCGCAGGAACAGAAGATGGAAGAGCAAGGTCTACACACAGGCATCATGGAGCCCCTTCGAGGCCACAGGCCATGATGCAATCCCTAACCTTTCAGGTTGCTCTGTGTTCTCTGGGACCAAGATCCCTACATGCAAAGCAGCCAAGAGCACTGGTTTGCTCTCCTGGTGGACCTACAATGCTTCTGTGATGTGATGGTCCAGATGATGCTCTACAAAGACATTCTTTTTTTTTTTAAGAGTTATTTACTTTATTATGTATGCAGCATGTATGACCAGAAGAGGGCACCAGATCTCATTACAGATGGTTGTGAGTCACCATGTGGTTGCTGGGAATTGAACTCAGGACCTCTGGAAGAACAGCCAGTGCTCTTAACCTCTGAGCCATCTCTCCAGCCCGACAACGCCATTCTTTTAGTTTGTTTTTCTTATCATTGTTGATGTTGGTTTTTTGTTTGTTTGTTTTGCTTTGCTTTGCTTGTGTTTTTGAGACAGGGTCTCACAGTGTAGTCCTGGCTGGCTGGCATATTCTGGCTAGCCTGGAACTTCTTTTATAAACCAGGCTGGCCTCAAACTCAGAGATTCTCCTTCCTAGGAGTGCTAGGATCAAAGGTGTGTGCCACCATACCCCACATACCATTTTGGGGGTCGGGTTTCAGACAGGGTTTCTCTGTGTAACAGCCCTGGTTGTCCTGGAGCTTGCTTTGTAGACCAGGCTGGCCTCCAATTCATAGTGATCCACCTACATCTGCCTCCTGAATGCTGAAATTAAAGGTGTGTGCCACTACCACCTAGCCTGAATGAGTGAATTTCTTTTTCTTTTCTTTATACATTTTTTAAAGATTATTTGTTTGTTTGTTTATTATGTATACAGTATTCTGCCTGCACATAAACCTGCACTCCAGAAGAGGGCACCAGATCTCATTATAGATGGTTGTGAGCCACCGCGTGGGTACTGAGAATTGAACTCAGGACCTCTGGAAGAACAGACAGTTCTCTTAACTGCTGAGCCATCTCTCTAGCCCCATGAATGAGTTTCTTAAGAATATATCAAGCTGAGGCCTGCCTGATGCCATGCAACTCCGGTGAGCAAAAGAAACCCATGGGGCAGCCTGGGTCCTCACAGGCTGGGCTGCCTGCAGGCATCCACAGACCCACCCTGTGTGGGTGGGTACCATTATGAGGAATAAGTATTTGATGAAGAAATGGGAGAGACTGAGAGGTGGAATGGTTTGTATGTTGTGGTAAGAGGCAGATCTGAAGAAGAGAGGGTGGTGAGCAACGGGCTGATGTTGGCGGCCTGCTTGTCACCTAAGACCTGAGTGGTGTCTGGGCCTGGGCTGCTGCCTCGGGCCATGTCTGGGTCCATGACCGTACTGCAGCCAGGGTCTGTGTTGATGTCCGTAGTAACATGATAACACCAAAGGCTATGGTTTTCCAGGGTCTAAGCTGGAACCTGTGGTCATGTTGGTGTCTGAGGGCCATGCAGCCATTGGGCCATACCGATCTGGGTGGCCTGCACTGCCACACAAGGCCATGGTGTCTTCCGGGCCTAGACTACTGCATAGACCTATGTCTGGATCTGTGGCTCAGCAGCAGCCAGAGTCTGATTTGATGTCCATGACTCCTATTACCACCAAGGCCATTCAGATGCCTGAGGTCTGGGCAGCCACCTAGTACCATGCTGGTGTCCAGGGCCTTGCTGTTGATAGGACCACACTGATATGGATGGCCTGTGCTGCCGCTGGGGCCATGGTGATGCCCAGGCCTGAGCTGCTGCCAAGGGTCATGTCTAGATCTGTGGTCCTGCGGCAGCTGGGGTGTGTGATGAGGTCCATGGCCCATGTTGCCACAGGGGGTCATAGGAACCATGAGTATTGAAATTCAAGGGCCATGCTGAGCCAGCCCCACCCTTCACTGGCCCTGGGATAGCTGGCCCTGCCCCTTGCTGGTCACAGCAGGAGGAGAGTTGACCCTGCTTCCCGCCCTGCCCCCCACCAGAGAGCTGGCCAAAAAACAAACAAAAATCCCTACACTGGAAGAGATGTTCCCACCCCTCACCATGGGCCTAGAGGAGCTGGCTCTGTCTCTCACCTGAGGGAGTGGTCCCAATGGCTCAGACCCACCAGCTCAGCTACCACCCAGACCCACATCCTGGGCCTTGGGTTGGTCCACCCTAACATCTATTCCATCTATGCCCTGCTGGAGTGCTCAAAGAGACTGGTCCTGTAGAAGGATAACTGTAGGATCCCCATGACTTGGGGAAACAGCAGGATATCCAAGAGGAGTTTCGATGAGGCCCCAGTGATGATGCTGTGCAAGAGGCCTTGAGCCAGACCTATGACTCATTGCAATGAACTTTTTGTGGGTGGGGCTGATTGGACAAAAGGGTATACTGTGTGACACACCGCAGCTCCCAGTGCCACTAGGATGAATGAAGAGGTGTTGGAAAGACAAAGGAACAAGGTGTTTTTATGTTTTTGTTTTGTTTTTAATTGATTTTTTTCAGGGGGGCTTCTATGTGGGGGGGATGCTGCAGGGATGGGGGGAGGCTATAGAGGGACTGGGAGGTGAGCAGGATTGGGGTGCATGATGTGAAATTCCCAAAGAATTATTTATATATAGTAAGCCAACATAAAAGAGTAGAGAGAGAGAGCACAAAACATCATCAAATCAGTCTTCAAAATACCTAGCAAAAATTGACTGAGGAAGCCCTTATGAGGCCAGCGGCTGAAGTTCTCAGTAGAAAGAGTCCTTGGCAGAGCAGTGTGAGGCTTGGGTGAGGCTTCCAAGGAAAAGAACAAATAGCAGCAGATAGGTGACATCATCAAATCGGATACAAAAGAGTTACCTTCTCATTGGTCTCAAGGACATAATGCTTTGACTTTTGGATCCTCTGTTCCGTTCTCTTCCCTCCCTGTCAGAGTTAGTGGGGCCTTGAAGAACACTTTGAGATAAGCATGCTTAGGTCTGAAATGGTAAGAGATAGATGGACCCAGAGCCAGCCTCTCAGAGAACTCAAATAGCACATGACAACTTACCACCAAAGTGCACATTAGCACACAGTCCAAAGAGGCACAAAAAGACTGACTCCCAGCTCCATTTTTATTAGTCATTAGTTGGGGGCTTCCAACTCAAGTTCTTTGGCTGTCCGAGCTGCAGGGGGCCTGGGAAACGAGTCCCTTTAATCCCATGGGTTCCCGTGAAAGAAAAGAATTTTTGGTGCCCTCTCTTTTCCTCTTCTTGTCTACAAACCACATGAACTAAAGTATAGACTAAAGGAGCCTCTGAAGCCACTGTGGACAGTGAGGTGATTTTGAGGTTGAAAATCATACTCTGGAGATGGTGGTGTCTGGGCTCCTAATAATTTTGTGCAGTTTCCAAACCATCCGTGGACCCGCCACCAGTTATCTCTGATACGAAGTTTAAAAAACCCGGTTGTTGAAGGAACTATGTAGTTAGAGTTTTTCTGCCTGGCCCACAGTCAGGGCAAATCTCTCTCACCTGCCAGGCCCATAGATGCTCAGAACCAACCAAGTAAACACACAGAAACTTATATTGGTTATAAACTGTATGGCCATGGCAGGCTACTTGTTATCTACTTCTCCTATCTTAAATTAACCCATTTCTGTTAGTCTATACTTTGCCACATGGCTTGTGGCTTACTGGTGTCTTTACATGTTGCTTCTCATGGCAGCAGTTGGTATGTCTCCTCCCAGCCTTCCTGTTCCTAGCCTTCTCCTCTTCCTTGTCCCGCCTACCCTATCCTTCCTGCCTGGCTACTAGCCAATCAGTACTTTATTTATACAGAGTGATATCCACAGCAGAACTACAATTGGATCTCTCCCACCAACCACTGTAATTCCTGACCTACAAGAACAACCTTTAGAACTGCCCAGAGCTGAGAACAAGCTGTGCCCCTACTGCAGCTGGGTTACTGACTAGAATGTCCCATGTCGTCTCTCTAAGCCTCAGTGTGCGCGTCTTAAGAGAAGACGACCCTCTGCCCTCAGAGGGCCAGAGGTGGTAAATAGGCCTGTGAAATGTGGAGTGTGTAAGTAGCTTTTGTCAGCTTGACACAAGCTGGAGTCATCTGAGAAGAGAGGACCTCAGCTGAGATGCCTCCATCAGACTGGCCTGTAGGCAAGTCTGTGGTACATTTCCTTGATAAATGATGGACTTGGGAGGGCCTCGCCCATTGTGCTCAGAGCTACCCCTGGGCAGGTGGTTCTAGGTGGTGTAAGAAAGGAAGCTGAGCAAGCCAATAAGCAGCAGTCCTCCATGGCGTTTGCTTCAGTTCCCGCTTCAAGTTCTTGCTCAGACCCCTCTCTCTCTCTCTCTCTCTCTCTCTCTCTCTATCTCATTTTGTTTTTGTTTTTTTCAAAACAGGGTTCCTCTGTGTAGTTTTGGTGCCTGTCCTGGATCTCCCTCTGTAGACCAGGCTGGCGACCAGACTGGCCTCAAACTCACAGAGATCCACCTGGCTCTGTCTCCTCAGTGCTGGGATTAAAGGTGTGTGCCTCCACTGCCCGGCTTGCCCAGATGTCTCTTTACAATGGACCATGTGAGCCAAATAAACTCATTCCTCCCCAAGATGCTCTTGTTTGTGGTGTTTTATAACATTAGAAAGCAAATTGCTACAACATTACAATCTTTATAACATACATGCAAAACTTAACATGCATAACAACAGACTATGGAAACGTATGGCAAGACAGATAAACTACACAGCTCAGTGGTAGATCCCTGTCTGGTGTGTATGGTGGTCTTAGGTTTAGTCCTGGCACTGTTGAAAAACAAATGGATAAATTTCCAGGAGAGACAGATGATGCTTCTATTAAAGGTAGAGACTTTAGGACTCCTCCATCTGCCTGGCGGTGGTGGCACACACCTTTAGTCCTAGCACTCGGGAGGTAGGAGGATCTCTGAGTTCCAGGACAGCCAGGGCTACAAAGAGAAACCCTGTCTCAAAAAATAAAACAAAACAAAGAACCAGAAATTTGAAGAATACAGATCCTTCTGTATCTCATATGAACACTCAGTCATGCTGACCACCTTCTAGGACATGAGACATATGACACACCTTAGCAAGTGTAAAAGAATGTAAATTACTTACACAACAACTGCTCTTGGCCACAGTGGAATTAAACTAGACGTCAATTTAAAAAAAAAAAAACTATTTTAATGGAGTTTAAACCATAGATATCTAAATAACACCTGATGTGAATAACTCTCAAGATAAATTTTAAAATATTTAACTAAATGAAAATGAAACTGCAACATAAAAATTATGCGATGCAGAAAAAGCCGTACTTCGAGGAAAATGTATAGCATTGAATCTACATATGAGAAAGGATGAAAGATCCCAACCAGTCACGTAAAGTTCTACTTCAGAAAAACACAGAGTAAAGCAAATTACACACACACACACACACACACACACACACACTGAAATTGAGCACAGAAAATAAAACAAAGTCCAAAGCAGATTCCTTTGGGGGAAAGCAACAAAATCAATACCTTCCTGACTACAGATAGCATGGTGCACATGATTCATGCATGATTTGAAACAGGAGACAGCACTCCAGGTCCCATGAACATCAAAAAGATGAGAAATTAACACTGTGTACAGCTGTCCACAAAGGTGTTACCCTGGGTGCAAAAGAGTAAGTCCATGCTGGAGGTATGGCTTGGAGGTTAAGAGCACTGACTGCTCTTCCAGAGGTCCTGAGTTCAATTCCCGGCAACCACATGATGGCTCACAGCCATCTGTAATGAGATCTGGTGCCCTCTTCTGGTGTGCAGGCAGAACACTGTATACATAATAAATAAATAAATCTTTTAAAAAAATTAAGTCCTTGATTTTAGCCAAAATGCCAAAAAGTGGTTGGATTTATTCTTTGAAAAACACAAGAACTAAGCATATATCCATTAAAGAGACCCATTCAGTCACTAATAACTTTCCAAAAGAGGAGCACCAGGCCCACTGTGAGATCTGTGAAATTCTGAGGAAACCATATCAATTTTCTGTAATCCCCTAAAGAAGACAAAAACATAGAGAGAAGATACATCCTAACACATTCCGGGACCCTATGTTACCCACCCCAGACCTGAACAACACAAGAGGAGAAAATTCAAACTGATTTCTCTCATGAACATGGATGCAAACTCCTTAACAAAATATTAGCAAATTCAATAATAGATTAAAAAATACGTCAAGGCTACAGGGGAATCTGTGCCATCATGCAAGACAGCCTAGTTCAACACTCAAACATCAATTTATATAATCCATCACATCAACAGGCCAAGGAAGAAAGATCACAAGAAAGAAAGCCGCACAAAAAAGCATTCGCAAAATCAGCACTTTCTCGGCAGTTACAAAAGTGGCTTTGTTCACAAAAGAACAGCTCTTGTCTTAGATAGATTACTGCTGAGATATTTCCAGATGCCGGCTGACAAGATGGCTCAGCAGGGAAAAGCACTTGCCACCGAGCCTGACCACCTGAATTTGATCCTGGAGACCCACACAATAGACGAAGGAGAGAACGGATTCCCTCAAGTTGTCCTCTGACCTTCATGTGCCCGGTGTGGCATGCATGCACACATTTGTGCTCATACACGCAACAAATACATTTAAACTGTAATTTTAGAACTATTTCCAGGGGAAATGCAAGGCATTCTCCTGGCAGGTATGCAGCGTGCAGCCACTGCAGAATTACTGTTTTGTATCTAAGGGAGCTCCCTTGAAAGGAGAGGAGAGGATGAGGTGTCTGGAAAAGGCCTCCGAAGGCCCGGAGGGTGTTCGTGTTTAAACACAGCTGCCAGAGTCTCATGCCCTGTGGTTTCCTTATAAGAATATCTTGGCCAGGAAACTGTCAGCCCTGAGTTCTGCCGAGCTCACTCACTTCGTGACAGCCACCCCCTGTGTAGTGGGACTGTTGCCAGTTCTCTGAGGCGGCAGGAGGTCCACCTCCAAGGTTCCCACCATTCTTCTATGCCTCCTAGCCATGTATACAGCCAGGTTCCTCTTAGCGGAGCTGGCCACCCAACTGGCAGCACGCAGAATCTCCAACCAAAATGGTGGTGCCCTGCGCATCAGGATGTGCAGGGGCATGGGTGCAAGGAGTCTACATTCACAGCCTGCCCTGTGACTATGACAAGGAGCAGGTCTCCAGGCCTCAGACAAGGTTGGGGCTTCACCTAGATTTCAGCTGACTATGGGCCCATGAGCAAGTGACCTCACCTTGCTGAACCTGGGTCTCTTCCTCTGCACCCTGGGAACAGAAGCTCAGTCTGTTGTCTGCTAGAAGGGCCTCTGGGTACATGGAAGGTTGCCAGGCTCTCGGGGATGCTGGGTTGTGACAGTTCAAGAGTGAATCCTTGCAACCATCCTCAGGAATCTGAGGGGGAGACACTCCTGTGCACCACTTACACTCAGACACATCCCTCACTTATATACACTCAGACACATCCTCACTTACACTCAGACACATCCCCACTTATATACACTCAGACACATCCTCACTTATATACACTCAGACACATCCCCACTTATATACACTCAGACACATCCCCACTTATATACACTCAGGCACATCCTCACTTATATACACTCAGACACATCCCTCACTTACACTCAGGCACATCCTCACTTATATACACTCAGACACATCCCTCACTTACACTCAGACACATCCTCACTTACACTCAGACACATCCTCACTTACACTCAGGCACATCCTCACTTATATACACTCAGACACATCCTCACTTATATACACTCAGACACATCCTCACTTATATACACTCAGACACATCCTCACTTACACTCTGACACATCCTCACTTACACTCAGGCACATCCTCACTTATATACACTCAGACACATCCTCACTTATATACACTCAGACACATCCCTCACTTACACTCAGACACATCCTCACTTATATACACTCAGACACATCCTCACTTATATACACTCAGACACATCCTCACTTATATACACTCAGACACATCCTCATTTACACTCTGACACATCCTCACTTACACTCAGGCACATCCTCACTTATATACACTCAGACACATCCTCACTTATATACACTCAGACACATCCCTCACTTACACTCAGGCACATCCTCACTTATATACACTCAGACACATCCCTCACTTACACTCAGACACATCCTCACTTATATACACTCAGGCACATCCTCACTTATATACACTCAGACACATCCCTCACTTACACTCAGACACATCCTCACTTATATACACTCAGACACATCCTCACTTACACTCAGGCACATCCTCACTTATATACACTCAGGCACATACCCATTCACATGTACCCACTCATACCACTCGTGAGCCCAGTCACATGCCTCCACTCACACTCACATACTCAGGTGTATACCCACTCACATGTACCTGCTCATACTCACCCACACTCACACAGATTCACACACTCAGACTGGACTCCCCTCACGTTCACACTCACACAAGTCTGCATCCTCAAACATGACGGCATGCTCACACACTGCTGCTGCAAATGCCTGACTACACCAGTAAGTCTCACTGGCTTTCTTTTTCTACTGGGGAAAGTGTCTAAAATGCAAACAAAAGGCTAGAGAATAGTTACCAGATCTTTTTCTAGGACCTTGACAGTTCACTCACCTGAAGGTGCTTCCTTGGTGGGCTCTGGGCTTCTGCCCCACCAAGGTACCTGGCTTGCCTATAGTGTCTTAGGGCCCTAGTAAGGCATCATGGCCTGGAGGCCTCCTGGGAACCTGAACAGGGATGTATCTCCAGTGCTTACAAGACAAATTAGGGCAGTTTCTGGGGTTCCTCACTCTACTACTATCTCCCATTTGCCAAGTTGCTCAGAGCTGAGGAACTCTTGAATATCTGGAAGATTCATTCACCATAGCCACATCCTCTGTCTTCCAAGTCCTTGGCTGTCTCTCCTCCTGGGATTGGGACAGTCCCCTCCAAAGCTAGCCTTGGTGGTCATATTGGCCAGAGCTGGGGCTGTGACCCCTGCTGAGGAACCATAGAGCCTTTAGACACGGAGTTTCCCAAAGAACTAAACAAGGTTCCCACCAGGAACTTCACAGCCATGTGCCTATCCAGTCCTTGGTCTTCCCATTGGTGTTACAGGACAGCCGTTCCCCGTAGCCTCTGTGGGGCCCCCTCAGTGTCACCCACAAAAGCCCTTTGCCAATCTGAACTTTGGCTCTGGATTGGCACCAGGGAGTCTAGCAAAGAAGGACTTCTCCATGGCCAATACTATACATTGGACAAAATCACCCACTTTAGCATCTGCTCACTTTCCTTTCTCGGGTGCAGGAACAGAGGACTTGAGCCTGCCCAGTACCCTCAAACTCAATGAGGACAGCAGGGGACTCCAGCTGTTCTGTCATAGAAGTCACTAGACCACCTGTGCCAATTCCAAGCTCATGGCTTCTCATGTTATCCAGGGCAACATAGGATGGGCTAACAGAACTTGGAAGGAGGTGTCTTCAAGGTCACAGGCAGCAATGTCAGGGGTTCCAGGGCTTCCTCTAGGACAGAAGGGAGAGATACACACTGGAATTCTAAAAACAGAGCCTCACCCCAGGATCCCAACGCCCAGCCTTATTCTCACTCATGTACTGGGTTCACACTTGCTCCAGAGCCCTCCCCAAAGAAGTTTGTAGTGTGTAATGTTACTTTAACAGTGTAGAGATGTGTTACATCTGTTTATGCTGCCTTTGTTAACATTGTAAAGATGTGTTACATTTGTTTCCCTTTGCCTGCCTAAGGCACCTGATGGGTCTAATAAAAAACTGGACAGCCAATATCTAGGCAGTAGAGGGATAGGCAGGGATGGTGGAGAGAATAAGTGGGAGGAGAGAGCTAGGAAGAGAAAGAGAAAAGGAGGAAAGAATGAAGGAGAAGAGGAGGGAGATGCCCAGGGCCAGCCAACCAGGCAGCCACCAGCCAGCGAGACAGAGTAGGACATACAAAAGGAAAGAAAGGCTAAAAGCCCTGAGGCAGCCGGGCGGTGGTGGCGCATGCCTTTAATCCCAGCACTCGGGAGGCAGAGCCAGGCGGATCTCTGTGAGTTTGAGGCCAGCCTGGGCTACCAAGTGAGTTCCAGGAAAGGCACAAAGCTACACAGAAAAACCCTGTCTCGAAAAACAAAACAAAACAAAACAAAAAGCCCTGAGGCAAAGCATAGATGAAGAGAAAAAGGTTGTTATAAGAGCCAGCAAGAAACAAGTATAAGATAAGGCTGAGCATTCATAACTTATAAGTCTCCATGTCATGATTTGGGAGCTGGTTGGTGGCCCAAAAAAAGAAAGCCTGCTACATGTTTGTGATGGTTTCCACCCAGATAGGAAGGGGGCTTGGGAAATCAAACCGGGGATGACACTCCCTGTGTGACCTCCTGCCCAGCTATCTCAGGATCTCCCTCCCCAGCTACAAAAGAGGAATTGTTGGAATCCTTCTGATGCCACACAACCTGAAGTCATCCTCTTATACAGATGTGGCCACCTCTGTCTTCTCCCTGAGCTTCAGCCTGGCGGCAATGTGAGAGCTGGGACCAACCTAGATATTGTGATCTGAGTGTTACCCCTGATTCCCAGAAGGAAGGGCAGGGGTTATAAAGGGTTTTGTGGGCGCTCCACAATCTTGGTCCCCAGAACTGCCAGAAATGTGACCATTTGTGAAGGGTCTCAGGAAAACCCTGGCTCTGAAGAGCCATCAGCATCCAAGTGTGGTACCTGGGTCAATGGGAGTACTCCAAGTGGACAAAAATCCAGTATAGGGCCCCTAGGTACAAATGAGAAAAACTTACCCACTTCCAGGAGGCTGCCCAAGGCACTGACGGCACCCTTGGTTTAAAGGCTAACCTTCTGAAGTTCAAGTTTGGGTTTTCAGTAGGTTCCATATGAATGATAACCCCACAATTGCTCCAGGACCATGCTAGAGGCTGCCAGGGGCAGACAAGCAGCTCTGGAAAGCTTACACTGATCCTGATCTTGCTCTGTTGCACCTTGGGGATGCTTTCTCCTCAGACTGCACCATCGGGACTGCTCCTCTCCACAGGCCCTGTGCAGAGATCTCACATCCTGAACCTGAGGCCTGAAGCAGTCACTTGCTCCCTCATGGCAAGTAGTGGCTCTCTCTCTCTCTCTCTCTCTCTCTCTCCCTAGAAGATTGGATTCCCCGCCCTGAGGCCCTGGTTGGAATATATACACAACACATTGAGTAATTTAGTTCACACCAGAGACTCCTAACGAGTCTCGTAGACACTTGCCTCCTTCCTAAGGGAAGGCACAGCCATGTCAATCACAGATGATGACCATTTTGCCAATCCGCTCCTCCCAGGAAAGGCACATGTGGCTTTGCCTCCAAGCTTCGCCTATGAATGGGCTGCAGTGTGTTCTTGTCTACCCGTCAGCCCTCTGAACTCATCACACCTCTAATTTTCCTAACAGGTTTCCTGCCTTCCTTCTTGCTGAACTGTAGGAGTTCCTCGAATGTGCTAGATATGAATTCTTGATGGCTGGGTGGTTGATTATGAAATTCTCACTAAATATCTGACCATTTAAAAGTGTATAATTTGTGGTCTAAAAAGCTGCCTCAATGGTTAAGAACACTGGCTGCTCTTCCAGACATGCTAGGTTCAATTCTCAGCACCTACATGGCTTCTTACATCTGTCTGTAACTCCAGTCCCAAGGGATTCAACATCCTCTTCTGGCCTCCAGGCACACACATGGTGCACTGACATACAGGCAGGCAAAGTGCCCAAACATGTAAATAAACACACATTTTAAGTGTATAATTCACCATGTTTTTCAGCCAATGTCTCTATTTCCAAAACAACCCTGTGCCTATGAAGTAATCCCTTCTCTCACACTCCTGGCCACCAGCAACCAGATTTCATTCTCTGCAGACCAACCTAGTCTCACTACTTTATGTAAAAGAAGCCATACAATAATATGGCCCTTGATCTCGAAGCATAATGTTGTTGAGCTTTATTCTTTGGGTTGGTCATTTTTCTTGTCGCTGTGACAAAATAGGTCCCCGAATTAATTTAAGGAAGGTTTTGGCTCATGGGGGTGGTGGCACATGCATCTGAGGGGTTCTATCAGTAACAGTGCTGGGAGCCTGCGATGAACCACCCCCAGAGATACACTTCTGCTGGCTAGGCCTCTGGAGGGTTCCAGCACCTCCCAGAACAGCGCCACCAGCTAGGGACCAAGTGCCCCAAACATAAGGCCCTGGGAGACATTCCAGGTGCAAACCATATGGCCATACTGGGACATGTCAGTGTTTTACTCCTTTTGTGGCTGGATAAGTATTCTTCCGTTGTGTGCATGCTCCACAGGTTTCTAACTGGTGTTCTGTTTGCAGACATTTGACTATAGTAATGAGGCTGGGCTGGGTGTGGTTGGGGTAGAGCATGTGTCTAGCATGAGTGAGGTCTGAGCTTTGGTTATCAGCACCCCAATACGTTAAAGATAGTATGAGGCTATAAGAGTTTGCATATGAGTATTTGAGCACTCACTTTCAATTCTTTGAGGCATTTTTCTTGTCCAGTATCATGTTAACATAACAAAATCTCAGAGGAAACTAATTTATAGATAGAAAAGTTGTCTTTTGGTCCACATTTTCGTTGTGTGTGTGTGTGTGTGTGTGTGTGTGTGTGTGTGTGTACGAGAGGGTGTATTTGCATATGTGTGCCTACGCATTTGGAAACCAGAGGTCTTCATGCATGTGAAGGCTCCTCAAAAGTCATCCACCTTGTTTTTGTTTATTATCCTTTAAAAAAATTTTTTAGGTAGGCAATGGTGGCACACATCTTTAATCCCAGCACTTGGGAGGCAGAGGCACTCTGGACTCTGAGTTTGAGGCTAGTCTGGTCTACAGAGTGAGTTCCAGAACAGCCCAGGGCTACACAGAGAAACCTTGTCTTGAAAAATGAAAAGAGAAAAATCTGTGTATGGGAGTTTCGCCTGCACGTATATCTGTACACCATGTATATGCAGTTCCTACAGAGTCCAGAAGAGGGCGTCCAGAAGTTGGGTCCCTTATGACTCCAGATGAGCAGCCAATGCTCCTATGCGAATTAGTTTTTTTTGCTGACTTGACATAAACCAGCATGTGGAGCACAAATCTGGCTTCAAGCCACACTATGCGCTTCTACAGGGTATAGTATGGCCAAACATTGGATCCTTTCCATGAGAGCCTTGGCAGGGTTGGGGACCTGGTGGAAAGAGAACACTTTGCAAAGTCAGAGTGGGCAGCAGTAATGGCAGGCCAAGGCAGCTCCGACAGGTCAGCCCAAGGGAGAAAAGGGAACGAAGGACACAGCTCCTGGCAGCACCAGGGACTGCAGCCAGACTGAGGCTGAGGCTGAAGGTTCCAACACAAGGAAGGCGACCCCAGGTATGGAGGCAGCGGGAGAGCCTGTCTGACTCCCTGAGTCATCATAAGCCCCTGAGAAATGTACCAGGGACCCACTTTAGAGCCCAGAAAAGTATCTCAGGAACTAGCTGTTTCAGAAGGCAGAAGTGGCCAGACTTGCCCATGTTCCCCAGTGGGTCAACCTGGCCTACACAGTTGACTCCAGACAGGAAGCCATAGCCAAATCACACCAGTTGCCTCTTGTCACACTGGCCCTGTGCCCAGGATAAGCCTGGTCCAAGCCCAATGATGAAATGGCTGCCCCTTCCCTTCTTTTGCAAGTCTCAGGGAATCCAGAGCTTGGCCCGACCTCCTCCCCAAGGCAGCACGCATCCCCCTAAGACCCACACAATTCACCCCAGCACCCCATTCTCCTCTAGTAAACTTTCCTGTTAAACACACTCATTTCCTCCCTGCCCCCATGTCTGTGGCCCTTCCTGTCTTGTTTTCCACTCTTCCTCACTTTCCCATCCTCTTCGACTTGCCCTCTGACATGTAGTCCATGGATCCCACCGTATGCTGGGGGACAAAGAAAACAGTGTCCACATAGGAGCCAATATACAGTCCAAAACACTCAGAAAGCACCAAGCCTTTCCAGATAGGGTAAACAGTGTGAAAAAAGGAGCCAGGTGCCAGCTTAAGGAAAAGTGAGCAGGGAAGGTCTCTCTGAGGAGGTGATGGTCCACCTGAGACCTGAGGACCAGGAAACCAGATGGCAAAGATGTCTGGAAGAACAACTGGGGGCACAACCAGGGGCATTGTGGAAAACCTGGAAGCAGGACCACAGATCCTGCTGAGGTGCAGTGAGGAGGAGCCTGTGTACGGAGGATGGCGGCTGGGGCGGCAGACCCAAACCCCAGCACTCCAGACCAAGGCCAAAGCCAGCATGAACCCAGAGTCAGAAAGAGGTCTGTGTGAAACCCCAGTTCCGGGAGGAAGGGAGAGGCTAGACTAGCTGAAACAGGAACCACTCCCAATGACCCTGCCATGCACTGAGCCCCTTGAAGGCTCAAGCATGTCTGCCTTGTGGAGTGAGCAGCCCTTGTTCATTCCCATTCTCAGACCTGGGAACCCCCAGGCAGTGAGGCCACCCATTTGTAGGGTCCCACCCGAGCTGCTTCGGGGAGCTCTCTCAAGGAAGGGTTTCTGAGGACTGTGAAGACCCTGCCTCATCCCTACTCACTTCACACTTAACTAATGGAAAAGAGGAAGCCCACTACAGGACTAGGTGGCTGGGAGTGACAGGAACGCCGCATGTCAGCCTGATCACCAGAGACACAGACAAACCGCCCTTCCTGCTGGGCCCCACTTCCTCCTCCAGAAGATGGTTGGGGTCCTCTCAGCTTCGTAAACAATAGCCCTCCAGTGGCTGCTTCAACTGGCTCTGGGTCTCAGGTCCCAACCCATCTGACTCAATGACAGCTCAAACAGAAGCCGACAAGAGAGCCCGAGGTAACCTTGCCGGATCAGTTCACCTGAGCCACGCTCCAGACTCCCTCCAAAGGCTGCCCCGCTCTGGGCACAGCACATGGGAACCTTCTTTCCCTCCCCATAGGGAGCGCTGCCTGGGTCCCCAGAAGACTGCATCTGAGAAGCTGTTCCATTCTTTATGTAATACCTTAGGGCAGTGGTTCTCAACCTGTGGGTCACGTCCCCTTTGGGGAGGTCAAACAACCCTTTCACAGGGGTCACCTAAGACCATCAGAAAACACAGATAGTTACATTATAATTCATAACAGTAGCAACATTACGGTTCTTAAGTAGCAACAAAAATAATTTTATGGGGCTAGAGAGATGGCTCAGTGGTTAGGCTGCTCTTTTAGAGGTCCTGAGTTAAATTCCCAGCAACCACATGGTGGCTCACAGCCATCTATAGTGGGATCTGATGTCCTCTTCTGGAATAAAGTTGTACATGCAGATAGAGCACTCAAATACATTTTTTAAAAATCTTTAAAAATTAATAATTTTATGGTTGGAGGTCATCACAACATGAGGAACTGTATTAAAGGGTCTCAGCATTAGGAAGGTTGAGAACCAATGCCTTAGGGCAAGCATCTCTTCCATAGCGGGTGCTAGACTTGACCCTCAGACCAGCCTCTGAAGATGGAGGCTGGCGTCTTGGTTTTCCGGGTAAAGAAAGCAAGGATTCAGCTTACACAGAGTTGCACAGCAGAGCCAAGATTTGAGCAGAGAGGCACTGAGAGGCTCCCCCTAGCATGTTGGTCTGAGCAACCCCACGGTCTCCACCCTACAAACACCAAGTGTCTCCAGAGAGCTTTGTAAAGATGTCTGGGAAGAAAAGGCCAGATAGTGACCAAGGTAGGTGCAAAGGCCTGGAGACAGAACCAGAATGTTCCAAGTTCAAATGTCACTGCAAACCTGACAGGCAAAGTCATAGGTCCCACCACTCCTGTGCCATCTGGAGGTTCTGCCCTGTGTCATTAGCCTCTCTGGGCCCACAGGCCATCGAGATAGCCAATCTTGATTGTCAACTTAGCTGAATCTGGAATCAGCTAAATTCCAAGCAGCCAGGCATACCCATGAGGGATTTTTCTTAATTGGATCATTTGAGATGGGAAGACTAATTTTCTCTTGTGGATGTCCTTGTCCATTGGTGCTGCTGTGGCAGAAGGTTACTGACCAGGTAAGTTATAAAGAGCAGGCAGGTATTTGTTTCCCACAGCTCTGAAGCCTGGGGAATCCAGAGACGAGATCCTGGCAGCTTTGGTGTCTATATGGCCTGGACTCTGCTACCAAGATGATACCTGGACCCTGCACCCTCTGGAAGGAATAAACACCATGTCCTCACTCAGCAGAAGAGAAGGGATCAAGCCCCATCCCCCTCTCTCAGGCCCTGTTTAGAATGGTAACCATCTATTCAGGACCTGGCACATCACAGCAGCTGTGTCCCAGTGCTGTGGCTCTAAGCCACGGGGGCTTTACACTATTCCCACTGCCCAGCATATTTGACAAAATGTGGTTCCTTTTACTTTTTTTCTAGTTTAGTCCATACAAGATGGCTCCACAGCATACTTCCCTTTATATCTTTTTTTTAAATTTTTTTATTTAGTTGGCTTCTTAACACTTTATCTTCCTCTAAGATATACTTAGTACCAGGTATACGTTTTTTCCTAATATGCCTAAAGATGCAAAGGCAGTAATGGCTTCTTGCATCCCTGGAAATCACAACCTTCCCATCTCAGTGAGATTCCTGCAATGTTAGTATTTTCTCTGCCCACTCTGTGGCCATCTCTAGTCATATGGCCAAGGCAGAGTGGCATAGGACAAGGACCCTCCAGACCTATCCGCAGAAGTCCCCCAGGTGGATTAATAGGCAGAAGGTCCCGGGGACAGCAGCTTCCAATCTATCCTGAGCTTAGCCAGGAGGCCCTCTGTTATGATGAACAATGGGTTACAGTTGGCCTGTGACAACTGAGAGAGCAACAGGTGCTCTCAATGGGCTTCCTAGGAACAGCTTGGGCTAGCCTTGGCTCCAAGTACCTGTCAGAAGGAGCCATTACTGAAAAGAGAGAGGGTCTCAGGCTTCCAGGCCCAGTCAAAGAGCAGCTCCCATCCCTTTGGAGTTCTGGGTGACTTGCCCCATGAGGGAAAAGGGTCAGTTTACAACCCATCCCAGATAGAGGTAGCCTCGGAGCTCGTTCCCTCTGGGCAGATTTTGGGAAGTTTAGTCCAAGGGCCGTCAGGATAGTAACAGTAGCACAGACTGCACATTCAGGCCTGTAGTCCTGCTTCATATTGGGAGAAGAGTGCTCAAGATGAGGCTCATTCCCCATCTGAAAAACAGGCTGAGAAATGCCTACATCCAGGAGAGCTGGAGTATTAAATGAACAGGAATGGAAAAGCCCAGGACAGAACCTGGCTCATGGTGTCACACAGTGAGGTTTGGTCTCCTCAGGGACAGCCCCTCCTGAGAGGAACTGTTTGGGAAATAACTAGCCCCACCCCCAAAGCACAGGCAGGTGACCCAGAGGAAGGAAGAGTGGGGAAATGGGCGCTCTTCAAGCTAGATGAGCCGGTGGCAAGTGTAACTCAGGCCCATCTGAGACAATAGAACACACCCATCAGGTACCGCTCAAGGGCTAGTGTTGATTCCAATGCCCTGGGATACTGGATGAGATCCATTCAAGAGGAGTACCAAGCCCTGTGCCCTAGAGCCCACAGGGGCCAACTCAGGCCTGTGAACACTTCAGGCAGCTCTGGATGCAGGCTGGCCCAATGCCAGTCCCTAATACTGCCACTTCCTGGCTGGTTACCAGGAGTGGGTGAGTGACTCTTTCAATGTCTGTTGTTTGCATTTGAAAATGAATAAATCCTTCTAAAGCAATTTTGAGGTGCATGAAAGCATGCAGGCAGGGTCAATGCAGCAATTCACGAAAGGAGAAAGGGCCCCCGACACATCTCCTATTTCCAGGACATGGTGGCTTTAATGAGAAACCAGAAAACTTAAGGGTAGCACCAGCTGTATGCCCAGGCTCCCAGCCTGGCAGGCAGAAGCTGGCAACCAGCAGGGAGATGTATGCCAGATGCAGAGCTTTGCCCTCTGCTTTGGGCTTCAGGTCATCCTCAGGCAAGGTGATACCTACAAAAACACTGGCATTTCTGTTGAGGATGTTAGCCAGTTTGGGGTCACAGCAGACAGAATGTTCTTGGGTATCTGTTGGCATCCTGTTCATTCATTAATTGAATGAGCAATGAATTGTCATCTGTGAGCATCACCATATCTGGCTCTGGGCTGAGGCTTCTCAGCTGTCCATCACCTCCTCAGCTGTCCATCACCTCCTCAGCTGTCCATCACCTCCTCCGGACTTCTACCCTCTAGGTCCCTGTGGTACCCACTTAAGAGACACTTGAGAAAATATCCCTCAAAAGATATTCGCACTCCGATTTCAGAATCTGAGTTCTCTCAGGTGGTCACTGTACATTATGTGGTAAAGGACCCTGAGATACAGAGCTTACTGAGGCCTGTCAGTGTGTCCTCTAGCCACACTGAACAAGGCAGAGAGAGACAGAAAGTGACCACCGAACAGAGAGAGGAAAGGGTGTCGAGACTGGAGTGGCAAGGCCAGGAGGCACAGAATGGTGTGTCATGGGAGTTGGAAAAGACTGAGAACAGATGCCACTGTAGAATGGCAGGATGGGGCAGCTCCCAGACGCCTTGGTTTCTGCCCATTGGTACTGACTCTGGCTTCCAAGACATAAGATAAATTTCTGTTGAACAATTTGTTTCTTTGGTAGTGCGTTGGGTAGAAAGGACCAAGTATTGTAAACAAGTACTATATACCACTGTGTTGTTGAATAATCTTTTTGTACACTATGAAGAAGTGTCACTCTGATTGGTTTAATAAAAAGCTGAACAGCCAATAACTAGGCAGGATTTCCAGGCAGAGAGGATACTGGGAAGAAAAAGGGTGAAGACACAAGGAGACGCGGAAGAAACAGGAAAGCAGGATGGAGAGTACGTAGATAAGGTAACGAGCCTTGGGGCAGCACATAGATTAATAGAAACGGGTTAAGTTATGAGAGCTAGCTAAAAACAGGCCTAAGCTACCAGCCAAACTTTCATATAATAATAAGTCTCTGTACCGTGATTTGGGAACTGGCTGGCAGGACAAAGAAAGACTAGCTACACCACTGAGCCTCACCTGAGGCAACGGGCATCACATCACAGCAGGAAGTCCTCGATAGCTCCTCACCCTGCTAGACTGACTGCCCTACGTGATTACTTATGTAGTCTGCTCCACTCCCAGCTAGAAGGATCCTGGTGAGGCAGGGTGGCCAGCGCCTCATTTTTCACTGCCCTACACAGAATGAATGCACAAATGAATGAAAGAATACGTGGACCCAGGGGTGTTCATTTTTGAAAAGCAATAATAACTTTAATATAAATGTGGGTCTAAATCTATAGTCTCAGCACAGAAAAAGCTAAAGCACAAAAATCCAGGAAGTCTGAATCCAGAGCGGGTTACATGTAAGACCTTGTCTCAAGAAAAGCAAAAGAAAACCTCGTGGCGGTGGTGCACGCCTTTAATCCCAGCACTTGGGAGGCAGAGGCAGAGGCAGGCGGATCTCTGTGAGTTCAAGGCCAGCCTGGTCTACAGAGTGAGTTCCAGGACAGCCAGGGCTACACAGGGAAACCCTGTCTTGGGGTGGGGGGTGGGAGTGGGGCAGAGAAAGAAAGAAAGAAAAGTACAGGCAAGGCTGGGCTGAGTTTTAGTTCCTTGGCATGCAATGGCTGGGTTTGATCCTAGCACTGTATCAACTAGGAATGGTGGTACACATCTGTAATCAGGGCACTTGGGAAGTAGAGGCAAGAAGATGGGTAGTTCAAAGCCGTACTCAATTTCATAGTTCCAGGCCAGCCTGGGGTACAGGAGATCCCATCCAAAACAAAAGGGGGACAGAATTGGGGCCTAGATAGGCCTGGTAGCACCTATAATCCCAGCTACTCAGGAAGGCAAGAGAATCAGGAATCCTCTAACCCAGGAGCTCAAGACCAGCCTGGGCTTTGTTCTACTGGGGCTGGAACTCCAAATGACCCTCACCTAACTCTCACCAGCTTATCAGCAGGGCAAACATGCAAAAGAAAAATAGATCTTTCTTCAAAAGACAAATGTCTTACCGAGCTAGGGCCAGTATGGAAGCCATTTGTTGTTGCTGTTGGTCTGTTTGTTTGTTTTGTTTTCTTCTTCAGGAGTAGTATTAGCTTATGAGAGCCTTTGTACCTTCAAAGGCAATCACAGGCAACTAAAAATGTCCTTAATGTCCTGTCCACCCAACCATTGCATCAGCTAGGAGAAGGGACCCCAGAGGCTTGTGGGAGTTGTACGGGTGTGGAAAGCCTGGCTCCCATGGGCAGATTCTCAGGAGCTACCATAGTTTAGTGACTACCTGTGCCATGCACAGACTGGTTGCAATCTACTTGGCAAAATCTCAATATGGCACCAGCCCCTGGTTTCAGAGGGAGGGAACTGGAACTCAGGGAAGTGGTTGCCAATGTCACACAACTGAAATTAGTCTGTCCTGACCCTTCTCATGAAGCCATGTGAAGTCATGTGCATCTGAGCACACAGCCGGTGGTCCGAAAGGATTTTATACACACACACACACACACACACACACACACACACACACACACACAGACAGAGAGAGAGAGAGAGAGAGAGAGAGAGAGAGAGAGAGAGCGAGCATTTAGTTTGTTTCAAGACAGGGTTTCTCTGTGTAGTCCTGGCTGTCCTGGAACTTGCTCTGTAGACCAGGCTGGCCTCGAACTCAGAGATCCACCTGCCTCTTCTTCCCAGTGCTGGGATTAAAGGTGTGCACCACCACCACCCGGCTAGTTTTGTTTTTTAAGAGAGTGTCTTGCTATGTAACTTGAGCTAGCCCCAAACTCAAAGCAATCCTCCTGCCCCAGCCTCGAAATGCTGGGATTACAGGCATGAGCCATCATATCTGATCTTTAAAAAATGCTGATTTGTCTACCCAACACCAAGCAAACGCCGCCATCTGGTGGAAGATAGGGTCACTACAGGAATTACCATGTGCTGCTGGAAACCGGTCCCTAGGTACCTCAGTCACTACCACCAAGAGATCCAAACCAAACGCAGAAAGATAGAAAAGAAATTGTATTATATTATTACAGCTGGAAATCAGAGTGCTGGTCCTATGTGG